>NC_057852.1:37689424-38939424 GCF_015237465.2 Chelonia mydas
TAGAAAACAGTCCATATGAATTACTACATTACATAGAATCTTTCATTGTAATGTTCTCAATTTATAAAGTTCATTTTCATATATGAAGACTCTCAAATTATTATCTGATAGTCAATCAGCTACTTTATCAGATCTCTTTACAATTTTTATCCTAAAACACTTGAGTGGTATAAAGAAATTACTTTAAAACAAACAAACATACAGATTTGCCTTGCTAAAAAAAATCAAATCAAATTTATATGAGCCAAACTGGAATTACCCTTGGTCATAGTGTAAACTGCACAGCGCTTGCCTGATTGGCATTCGTGTCGAGCATTCACAGCTGACAGTGACTTTTCCAAAATGTTGGCTACATTGTATTATACAAATGATGCAAAATGAGAAAGAAAGACTCTATTTCGACTTCTATTGGATATGTTGCTACTGAAAACTACTGAAAAACAAGCCTTAGGCACTAGTAATGAGGAAGAAAGCAAGCCTTAACATTCTTTTATTTTTCAGTACCACATAATCAATGTTAACACTATTTATATGGTTTATGATGACAGTTTCTGCCAGTGAAGTATACTCTACCTTGTTTTGACCTGCAATATTGGCTGCACGGTTTTGTAGTGTTTGAGAAGTGCAAGAATATATGTGGGAGATCACAAGTATAATATGTACATAGAAGCAGACTAATGCAGCTTATTTCATCAAAACAAAAGCTTCATTTCCAATGTTTCTGTATGTCTTCAAAGATAAAATAAACAAATTCAAGTTTGTAGTCAGTTTAGTGTGATGGCTTCAGACTACTGGAAGTGAAAGAAAAAAAATACCTCAATCAGCACTTACTGTGGTTATCACAAAGCTTTCTGAGCTTCTCAAAACACATCCTTGAGAATCTTTATCTAATTACCTACTAGATGAAGGATGAGAAGAATCAAATTGTTTTGACATGCACAATAAAACAGGCTTTGTGAGGTCAAGAAATATAACCTCAAAAAACCACTGTATAAAGAGTGAGCTGTTTTTTCATGCAAAATCCTCTAGAATTAGTCACTGAAATCCACTGTGCTCTTCAGACCCACAAAATGCCTGGGAGATTTAAATACACAGAGAACATGAAACAATGGGTGTTACCATACACACTGTAACAAGAGTGATCAGGTAAGGTGAGCTATTACCAGCAGGAGAGCGTGCGGGGGAGGGGGGGACCTTTTGTAGTGATAATCAAGGTGGGCCATTTCCGCACAGACACACCCCTAGAACCCCGACCAGCGGTGTTCTATCCACTACCCAAGATCCATGAACCCGGAAATCCTGGACGCCCCATCATCTCAGGCATTGGCACCCTGACAGCAGGATTGTCTGGCTATGTAAAAAGAAAAGGAGTACTTGCGGAACCTTAGAGACGACAAGTACTCCTTTTCTTTTTGTGAATACAGAGTAACACAGCTGCTACTCTGAAATCTGGCTATGTAGACTCCCTTCTCAGGCCCTACACTACCAGCACTCCCAGCTATCTTCGAGACACTGCTGACTTCCTGAGGAAACTACAATCCATCAGTGATCTTCCTGAAAACACCATCCTGGCCACTATGGATGTAGAAGCCCTCTACACCAACATTCCACACAAAGATGGACTACAGGCCGTCAGGAACAGTATGCCCGATAATGTCACGGCTAACCTGGTGGCTGAACTTTGTGACTTTGTCCTCACCCATAAATATTTCACATTCAGGAACAATGTATACCTTCAAATCAGCGGCACAGACAGCTGCAGCGGCACAGGAGCCAGCAAACAGAGCTGTAAACAGGGGAGTTTGAGTGGGAGTTTGTAAGAGGAGTTTGTATTGTGGTACTTGTTTGGGATTTGGTTTTGCTGTGGGTGGTGGTGTTTTGGTGTGGTTTGTGTTTCCCAGATTAACAGGATTTAGGTGGGAAGGCTATGACAGATACAGAGGCAGCAGTGAGAGTGACTCATGTCGTGGAAGACACAATGAAGATGACTGGATGTGGAAGCTGTGGTATGTATGTACATGATCCTGGAGGGGGTACCTGGTAAGAGTTTTGTCTGTATGAAATGCCATCTGATAGAGCTGATGGAAGAAAAGATCCGAGCTTTGGAGATGCAGGTGGAAAGTCTGGTTGAGTTTAGGAAGGGGTTTGAACAGATTAGGGAGCAAAGACATGAGGTATCTGAAGGGAAAAGCTCAGACTTGCAGATGGAAGCAGGACTGGGGAATTCTGAAGGGAGACTGGGTGAGGAAAGTGGTCAGTGGAAGCATGTGACTAAAAGAACCAGGCAGAGGAAAAGACAGGCTAGTGAAGGAGAAATAGAGCTCAAGAACAGGTTTGCAGAGTTGGAAAATGAAGAAGGGGCTCAGCAGGTAATCATTGAAGGTGGAAGGACAAGGAAGAAGAGAAGAGCGGCTAGTCCTATAGGAAAAGGGGAAGAGTTAATGGAGACTACACCAAATATGAGCCCCAGGAGGATACAGAATGGGTTGAAGAGGATTACAAGGGAGAATAGGAATGGAAAGAACTTGCAGCCAGAGGAAACGGGGGATAGACTGGAGAATAGCACCGTCACCAGGAAAAGGCAGGTCTATGTGATCGGGGACTCTTTACTGAGAAGAATAGACAGGCCTGTAACCACAGCTGATCCAGAGAATAGAAGGGTATGCTGTCTTGCAGGTGCTAAGATACGGGACGTAGACCTGAGGTTGAAAAGGATCCTAAAGGGAGCAGGAAAGAATCCCCTAATTATCCTTCATGTGGGAACAAATGATACAGCTAGATTCTCTCTGGAAAGTATTAAGGGAGACTATGATAGGCTGGGGAAGATGTTTAAGGAAATCGAGGCTCAGGTAATCTTTAGTGGGATTCTGCCTGTTCCTAGAAAAGGGCAACAAAGGTGTGACAAGATTATGACTATCAACAGATGGCTTAGGCAGTGGTGCTATAAGAAGGGCTTTGGGATGTATGGCCACTGGGAGTCATTCATGGACAGAGGACAGTTCTCTTGGGATGGACTTCATCTGAGTAGGGAAGGAAATAGAGTTTAAGGATGGAAGCTGGCACAACTGATTAAGAGAGCTTTAAACTAGGAATTTGGGGGAGATAGTTGGGAGATGTCCAGGTAATCTCCACGCCGGACTTTAGCATTGAGAGGGAAGAAAACGAAGTAAGAAAGGATACAGCTATGGGTAGGAGAATGGACATAAGGAGAAAGGGCAGTGTGGATACCAGTCTAATAGGTTATACTGGCTGTAGAATGACCGTGCCTAATAGGGTACAGAATCTGAGTGAGGCCAAACAGCAAAAATTAAGAAGTTTGTACACCAATGCGAGGAGCCTAGGTAACAAAATGGAGGAACTAGAGCTACTGGTGCAGGAACTGAAACCAGATATTATGGGGATAACAGAAACATGGTGGAATAGTAGTCATGACTGGACTACTACTGGACAGGTATTGAAGGGTATGTGCTGTTTAGGAAAGACTGAAATAAAGGTAAAGGTGATGGAGTAGCATTGTATATCAATGATGAGGTAGAATGTAAAGAAATAAGAAGCAATGGAATGGATAAGACAGAGTCTGTCTGGGCAAAAATTATATTGGGGAAGAAAACTATTAGAGCCTCCCCTGAGATTATTTTAAATCAAAGCTGCAGAAGCTATTGGAAGCCTGCATCCCAAGAAAGGGAAAAAAATTCATAGGCAGGAGTTGTAGACCAAGCTGGATGAGCAAGAATCTCAGAGAGGTGATTAAGAAAAAGCAGAAAGCATACAGGAAATGGAAGAAGGGAGGGATCAGCAAGGAAAGCTACCTTATTGAGGTCAGAACATGTAGGGATAAAGTGAGACAGGCTAAAAGTCAAGTAGAGTTGGACCTTGCAAAGGGAATTAAAACCAATAGTAAAAGGTTCTATAGCCATATAAATAAGAAGAAAACAAAAAAAGAAGTGGGACCGCGAAACATTGAGGATAGAGTGGAGATCAAGGATAATCTAGGCATGGCCCAATATCTAAACAAATACTTTGCCTCAGTCTTTCATAAGGCTAAAGAGGATCTTAGGGATAATGATAGCATGACAAATGGGAATGAGGATATGGAGGTAGATATTACCATATCTGAGGTAGAAGCGAAACTCAAACTGCTTAATGGGACTAAATCGGGGGGCCCAGATAATCTTCATCCAAGAATATTAAAGGAATTTGCACATAAAATTGCAAGTCCATTAGCAAGAATTTTTAATGAATCTGTAAACTCAGGGGTTGTACCGTATGACTGGAGAATTGCTAACATAGTTCCTATTTTAAGAAAGGGAAAAAAAGTGATCCGGGTAACTATAGGCCTGTTAGTTTGACATCTGTAGTATGCAAGGTCTTGGAAAAAATTTTGAAGGAGAAGGACATTGAAGTCAATGGTAAATGGGACAAAATACAACATGGATTTACAAAAGGTAGATCATGCCAAACCAACCTGATCTCCTTCTTTGAGAAAGTAACAGATTTTTTAATCAAAGGAAACGCAGTGGATCTAATTTACCTAGATTTCAGTAAGGCGTTTGATACTGTGCCACATGGGGAATTATTAGTTAAATTGGGGATCAATATGAAAATTGAAAGGTGGACATGGAATTGGTTAAAGGAGAGAGTACAACGGTTCCTACTGAAAGGTGAACTGTCAGGCTGGAGGGAGGTTACCAGTGGAGTTCCTCAAGGATCGATTTTGGGACCAATCTTATTTAATCTTTTTATTACTGATCTCGGCACAAAAAGTGGGAGTGTGCTAATAAAGTTTGCGGATGATACAAAGCTGGGAGGTATTGCCAATTTAGAGAGAGACTGGGTTATCATACAGGAAGATTTGGATGACCTTGTAAACTGGAGTAATAGTAATAGGATGAAATTTAATAGTGAGAAGTGTAAGGTCATGCATTTAGGGATTAATAACAAGAATTTTAGCTATAAGCTGGGGACGCATCAATTAGAAGTAACAGAGGAGGAGAAGGACCTTGGAGTATTGGTTGATCATAGGATGACTATGAGCCACCAATGTGATATGGCCGTGAAAAAAGCTAATGCGGTCTTGGGATGCCTCAGGCGAGGTATTTCCAGTAGAGATAAGGAGGTTTTAGTACCATTATACAAGGCACTGGTGAGACCTCACCTGGAATACTGTGTGCAGTTCTGGTCTCCCATGTTTAAGAAGGATGAATTCAAACTGGAACAGGTACAGAGAAGGGCTACTAGGATGATCCGAGGAATGGAAAACTTGTCTTATGAAAGGAGACTCAAGGAGCTTGGCTCGTTTAGACTAACTAAAAGAAGGTTGAGGGGAGATATGATTGCTTTCTATAAATATATCAGAGGTATAAATACTGGAGAGGGAGAGGAATTATTTAAGCTCAGTACCAATGTGGACACAAGAACAAATGGATATAAACTGGTCATTGGGAAGTTTAGACTTGAAATTAGACAAAGGTTTCTAACCATTAGAGGAGTGAAGTTTTGGAATAGCCTTCCAAGGGAAGCAGTGGGGGCAAAAGATCTATCTGGCTTTAAGATTAAACTTGATAAGTTTATGGAGGAGATGGTATGATGGGATAACATGGTTTTGGTAATTAAATATTCATGGTAAATAGGCCCAATGGCCTGTGATGGGATATTAGATGGGGTGGGATCTGAGTTACCCAGGAAAAAATTTTCTGTAGTATCTGGCTGGTGAATCTTGTCCATATGCTCAGGGTTTAGCTGATCGCCATATTTGGGGTCGGGAAGGAATTTTCCTCCAGGGCAGATTGGAAGAGGCCCTGGAGGTTTTTCGCCTTCCTCTGTAGCATGGGGCCCGGGTCACTTGCTGGAGGATTCTCTGCTCCTTGAAGTCTTTAAACCATGATCTGAGGACTTCAATAGCTCAGACATAGATGAGAGGTTTTTCACAGGAGTGGGTGGGTGAAAATCTGTGGCTTGCGTTGTGCAGGAGGTCAGACTAGATGATCATAATGGTCCCTTTTGACCTTAGTATCTATGAATCTATGAAGAAACAGATTGACAGAGCCAGAAGAGTACCCAGAAGTCACCTACTACAGGACAGGCCCAACAAAGACAATAACAGAACGCCACTAGCCATCACCTTCAGCCCCCAGCTAAAACCTCTCCAATACATCATCAGGGATTGACAACCTATCCTGAAGGACGACCCATCAGTCTTACAGATCTTGGGAGACAGGCCAGTCCTTGCTTACAGACAGCCCCCCAACCTGAAGCAAATTCTCACCAGCAGCCACACACCACACAACAAAACCACTAACCCAGGAACCTATCCTTGCAACAAAGCCCGTTGCCAACTGTGTCCACATATGTATTCAGGGGACACCATCATAGGGCCTAATCACATCAGCCACACTATCAGAGGATCGTTCACCTGCACATCTACCAATGTGATATACGCCATCATGTGCCAGCAATGCCCCTCTGCCATGTACATTGGCCAAACTGGACAGTCTCTACGTAAAAGAATCAATGGACACAAATCAGATGTCAAGAATTATAACATTCAAATACCAGTCGGAGAACACTTCAGTCTCTTTGGTCACTCGTTTACAGACCTAAAAATGGGAATTCTTCAACAAAAAAACTTCAAAAACAGACTCCAACGAGAGACTGCTGAATTGGAATTAATTTGCAAACTGGATACAATTCTCTTAGGCTTGAATAAAGACTGTAAGTGGATGTGTCATTACACGAAGTAAAACTATTTCCCCATGTTTATTCCCCCCCGCCCACTGTTCCTCACAAGTTGTTGTCAACTGCAGGAAATGGCCCAACTTGATTATCACTACAAAAGGTTCCCCCCACCCCACCCCTGCTCTCCTGCGGATAATAGCTCTCCTCACCTGATCACTCTTGTTACAGTGTGTATGGTAACAACCATTGTTTCATGTTCTCTGTGTATATAAATCTCCCCACTGTATTTTGCACTGAATGCATCCGATGAGGTGAGCTGTAGCTCACGAAAGCTTATGCTCAAATAAATTTGTTAGTCTCTAAGGTGCTGCAAGTACTCCTTTTCTTTTTGCGGACACAGACTAACACGGCTGGTACTCTAAAACCTTTCCTAACCCTGTAAGTTTCTTTTCTGTCCTCCCCACTTTTTGCCAAAATGCAATTTTTAGGGAATCCATTTCTAATTGCAATCTTGTAAATATCCACTAAAGATCTAAGGAGGAAAGAAAAAGTGTAGCCACATATATATGCACAGCAGAAATGTAAAAAATGCAGTAGAAATGTTTCCAATGTATCATCTTGTAAGGCACAAGGATATTAATTTAAATATGTAAAACTCATTTCTCTGTAATAGGAAAGTTGAGGAGAAACTCAATATATAACCCCCCAAATGTGTTTTAATCACCCTTATATTATGCTGATGGGGTCTAAGAAATGCTACTTTTTAATTTAAAATAAATCCAACTACTGTTAGTGTCTGTGGTGGGCAATTTGCAATTATGATCCTCATTATGAGATTCCTCCAAGAAATGAGAGGTGTATTATAATTTAAATAGAGTTGTAGATCTGGTTGATTTTAATTTGTGACCTAAGGGTCAATAGTTATTGGGCATAATAACCCTGCAGTAATGTGACTCTTCAAGGCACATTTGTGTAATGAAAAATCATAAGTAGTTGTAGAAAGTATAATTTTTTGCCTTTGCCATTCAGAAATACAGCTATATCAGTCTTCATTTTAGAGACTTAAAACTCTAACAGTTAAAACATGTTTTGGCTAGAAAAATTATGACGTTACCAGTAGCACCTGATTAACTGTAGCAGTTTATAAATGCTCATTGCTTTCAGTATGCAACAATATTCCAATTCTTATTTTTTTAAAAAACTGCACATTATTGTTCTGCCTAGTTATGACCTTAGTGCGCAATCAACAGGTCTTTTTTCACAATTTGTTATTCCTGCTTTCTTTCTGAATTCCAAGTCCCCCCCAGTTTGGATAACAGGTTAAGTACAGCATAGACACTCAAAATCAATGTACACCTACTAACTAGAGTGAAATAAACGGAGAGAGAGAGAGAGAGAGAAGTCTGGAGTCCAGGGGTCTTCATCGAGAATTCCCTGCCATCATCCCTAAGATTTGTCGGTCTGAAGGTGGAAGTGTTAACTCAACCATTTCAGTTGATTTCAACTCTATAAAGAACATGAGGAAAGAGACAGTCTCTAACATGGCCAGGACCTAAACCATAAAAAGAGTTTTATAGCTGAAAAACATGATTCATACATGGAAATGAACTGGGAGGCATGGTGGGCTACAGAGCATTGATTTAATAAAGTCCCTTGATGCGAATACTACTAAATAAATGACAGCAAATGCTGCTGTAGCTGAATGTTCAAAATGGTCACACATGTAGCTCCACATAGAGCATATTGCAGGAGTCCAATCTGGAGGTGACAGAGAAATGGCTAACTGGTAACTTCCACACCTGGAGGAAAGGTTGTGATTTCATTGCCCACCACATAACAGTAGTTAACTGATCATCTTAAAGCAACCTGGGATCCAACAATATTTCAGCAGGAAAAAGGAAAATTTGTATATAGTTACTAACACTAGGGCTTCATACTGCTTGATTTAAGTGGCCAAGTAGATAAATGCCAATTTAAGTGATTGAAATCAAATATTTCAAATAGTTATACTCCTTTATTGCCAGTGAGAAGTTAGGAGCACAGGAGAAGTTCTTGCCATTAAAACTTTCAGTCTGTTGGGCTGGCTCAAATGTATAGGGATTGCTTTTAAAGTACAAATTCTCTCGTGGCTGTTATATGTAGTGTTGTTGTAGATGTGTTGGTCCAAGGATGTTAGAGAGATAAGGTGGGTGAGGTAACTTCTTCTCTTGTTCCTGTTCCACCTTGTATTTAGCTGTGATACTTTAAGTATGTTTCACAGACCTGAAGAAGAGCTCTGTGTAAGCTAGAAAGTTTGTCTCTTTCACCATCAGAAATTTGTCCAATAAAAGTTATTACCTTATCCATCTTGTCTCTCATGGCTGATGTCAGTCTGATATTGCTATTCTTTGGTTAATGTCAGCCTGATAGAATGTAATAGCAATGGTACAGCAGTTAATGAACCTCCTTTCTATGACAGTAGAGTTAATAGAGGAGATTCAGATAATTATCAAATCAGACTTTCAAATTACAAGATACCTTGACAGATAACATAGAACCAATTTGTGTTTTGCATTAGTAGGTTCCAAATATGACTAAGATGCATTTAGCAAAAAGTATTTACATTTTATAATGAAAGACTCACAAAGTCAGCTTTTATTTTTAGTGTTAGTCCCTATTTTGTAAAAATTTATGCAAGCAAATATTACTAACAAGCTCTTACGATTTTAAAGAAACTTGAATATCAAAGTGAACACATAAATTCAAATTCTATTCTGTTACACCCAACTAAAAGAATTTGTCACCTACTGTGTATGAGAATTTATTTCCTTTATCTACTGCAGAAATGAATCAATGTTAATGGCAGTAGATTATGAGAAAAAAAATGGCCTTGTGAGACCCAGAGGTCAAATTTGCTGTTCTAATCAGGTGTATTTTTATTTATTTATTGAAAAAAGCATAATCTTAGTTCTTCATCCTCAAATAATTGACTTTTGTACACATACTTTTTATCCCATGGATTTTCTATGCAGCAGAAATGGAGCATTGGCTACATCAAAAGTAACACTTGAAATACAGCTCTAGTCCATATGCCAAGATCCTCTATGCAGTGTTGTTGTAATGGTGTTGGTCTCGGGATATTAGCCAGACATTGTGGGTGAGGTAATATATTTTACTGGACCTCTGTTGTTAAGAGAGACAAGCTTTCCATCTTACACAGAGCTTTTCTTCAGATCTGGGAAAGTGTATTCACAGCTAAATACAAGGCAAAACAGAAGTTGGTCCAATAAATATTACCTCACCCACCCTGTATCACCAAACAAGGACACTCCACCAGAAAAGTAGATTGCATCATGTAACAGGCCACCTAAATACCCAGAAAGAATCTGTTTCAATATTGAAATAAACCCCCTTGGATATCATTCTTCTAGTTGCTATCCATCACTCCACACTGGAACATATGTGTCGTTAAATAATTACAACCCATGATGAAATAAATCTTTCCTGAATCCCCACTTCTGGCCTTCAAACAACCCACCCCAGCCCAATCTTGTCAAGATCATTATCAGAAGCAAGCTCCCACAGACCAGGACACACCAACTCAAAGCAGCACTAGACCCTGCCAGAACAAAACTGATTCAAAACCTGTGGACATATCCCCACTGCTATGATGATCAACATCCCCCACAACACACCTTTCAAGATCCAACGGTTCTACCCATGCCAGTCACAACACATTGCGTACTTCATTCAGTGCACTAAATAACCGAACAACAACTATGTGGGTGAAACAAGACAGTCTATATGTGCTAAAATGAACTCACATAGAAAAATGTTAAATGACAAAAACACCCTATCACATGTGTGTGAATACCTTCCACAAAGCGATCTTTCTGTATCTGACCTATCAGTCCTCATCTGCAAAGGAAATCTGCACAATACGTTCAAAAGATAAGACTTAGAGTTTAAATGCATGTTTGCTAGACACTAAAATTCATGGACTGAATAGAGAGACAGAATTTATGTCTTATTACAACAATCTATAACCCACTAAATCACCCCTGCCCCGCACAGCTTTTGTTTTTCTCTTCTTCCCCCATATGACTGGAGAAGGGTTAACTAGCCACTTCACCTCGAATGGTTCCTTGAAATGTGTGTTAGCTACTTATGCAAAACAATCTGTTTCACCTTGCATTTAGCCATGAGTACATTTTCCCAGAACTGAGGAAGAGCTCAAAAGCTTGTCTCTCTTTCACCAACAGAAGTTGGTCCAAAAACGATATTACCTCACCCGCCTTGCCTGTCGAATATCCTGGGACCAACAGCTACAACACTGCATACTAGATCTTGGCGTACAGACTAAGGTATATTTCAAGTGTTACTTCTGATGTAGACAATGCTCCATTCTTGCTGTGTAGAAATCCAGGGCATAAAAAGTATATGTGCACAAGGGTCAATTATTTGAGGATCAAGTACTAAGATTATGCTTTTTTCCAATAAATAAATAAACCTGACTAGATCAGCAAATTTGACGTCTGTGTCTGACAAGGCCATTTCCCCCCTCATAATCTACTGCCATTAACATGGATTCATTTCTGCAGTAGATAGAGGAAATAATTTCTCATACGCAGAAGGTGACAAATTCTTTTAGTTGGTGTAACAGAAAACACAATTTGAATCTGTGTGTTTACTTTGATATTCACGTTTCTTTAAAATCCTAAATGCTTCCTAGTAATATTTTCATACATAATTTAAACACAAAATAAGGATTAACACTAAATATAAAAGCTTACTGTGAATCTTTCATTATGAAAAAGGAATATAAATACTTTTTGTTAAATGCATCTTTGTCGTATTTTGAACCTCCTAAAGTGAAATACAAATCAGTTTTATGTTATCTGTCAAGGTATTTTGTAATTTGAAAGTCTTAATTGAAAATTATCTGAATCTCCTCTATTAACTCTACAGTCATATAATGGAGGTTCATTAACTGCTGTACCATTCCTATTACATTCTATCAGGCTGACATTAACCAAAGGATAGCAATATCAGACTGATATCAGCCAGGAGAGACAAGATGGGTAAGGTAATAGCTTTTATTGGATGAACTTCTGTTGATGAAAGAGACAAGTTTTCGAGCTTACACAGAGCCCTTCCTTGGGTCTGGTAAAGAGCTGGATTTGAATAGCAGGAAGGTGGGTTTTGCACCTGAAAAACTGTCATACATTATATTGAAAAATGTGGCAGAGAAGGCCATTTCTTTCCTTTTCCTGACATTGGAGAAAACATGATTTTGGATCATTTCATCAGATATTAATAGAACTACAAGAAACTTTCTGAAGAAGTCTTGCTGAAGTATGTCCCCTTCCCCAGAGGTTTGAGGAGGTGGGGGTGTGCCTGGACCAGCAGAAGGGGAAAAAGAACCCTTGGATCCTTCAAGGATTGCTTCCCCCTTCCCTCTTTGTGGACACCCATCTTCTTTGTTGGCTTGAGAAGGGGGACTATGTGGCTGATTGGCTGGACAGAATCATAAAATCATAGAATATTAGGGTTGGAAGAGACCTCAGGAGGTCATCTAGTCCAATCCCCTGCTCAAAGCAGGACCAACCCCAACTAAATACTGTGGGAGACTGTATCAAAAGGTTTGCTAAAGTCAAGATATATCACATCCACCACTTTCCCCATATCTACAGAGCCAATTATCTCATCATAGAAGTCAATCAGGTTGCTCAGGCTTGACTTGCCCTTTGTGAATCCTTGGCATGACATGCCCTGAAGGGTGATGTATAAGCCTACTGGCTCCTGAATACACAAGGGGAGGGCTCCTATCTAGGGCATCATTCTGCACAGGCAAGAAAAGCCTCCTTTCCCCACCTTTGGGCTGGAGTTTAGGGGCCTGCTGTGTGCATCATGCTAGTCAACATTTTGAGGATGGGAAGGAATTTTTCCATCACTGCCAGACTGGCCTGGGTACTATACTATCCTTTTTCCTTCCTCTCTGCAGCCTAGGGACCTGCTGGGTAGGCTAAATTGTTAAGTTCATGTTGTTGCAGCTTGGAAGGTATCCAGTGCAGGTGTTCATTCATTTAGGGGTCTTGTTCACTGCTAAACCAGGACTGGAAATGGATTTGGAGAAACATCTCCAAAAGAAGGTGGGGAATGGGGTTGGCGGTCCTAGTGTCTGGGATAGCAAGAGACAAACCATCTTCCCCACCCCTTTAATCCACATATGAGGGGTGGACTGTGGGGTGCTGGGACCAGATGGACAGTGCAAAAGGGATAGAACAACTGAAGGCAGCCTCCCCACCCCTCTTCATGGGTTACAGAGGAGGAATGAACTGCACTGGACAAGTTATTGCCGGAGAGTTTCCCAGATGTGTTACTGCCTAGTTAAACCACAATCCTGTTGTCTTGTCTGTCTTCCTGCAGTGTGAAGGACAATGGCAATTTGATGTACATCAGGTAAGAGGTAGCGTGATATTGCTCTAAAACTCCAAGGTGCTCCAAGCAGTGGTGCTGGTGGTTCAGGGAAGCAGTCCTCTTTCCTTCAGTGCCTTAGCACAGTGCTGTGGGGCAGTGTCCTGCTGCAGATTCCACCTTCCAAAGGGGTTATAAAAATAATTCCTGACTACATGTGGTCATTAAAGATCCCAGACACTTCCTCACAAGAGTGTTGCGTCAGTAGTTATAAAGTTATGAATGCTTAACATGACCCCCTTAAAACATTTTAATTTGGAGTTTTAGGGTATATCTATACTGGAGCTGGAAGTATAATTTCCAGCACAGGTAGATGCATGTGCTCTATTCTTCATCGAGCTACTGTGTTAAAAATAGCAGTGTACCTACCCTGATCCCGTCTGAGGCCTAAGTACATATTCAGGGCTGCTAGCCTGTCTAACTGCCCATGCTGCTGTAGCTACACAACTATTTTTAGCGTGCTAGTTCAATCAAAGCCAGCTGGCATACTTTTGCCTGAGCTGGAAATTACACCTCCAGCTCCAGTGTAGATGTATTCTTTGAGTGTTTCAGAACTTGAGTGTTTCAGACTCGGGGAGACTATAATGCACTCTGGTTCATTTAACTTAAGACTTAAAGTCTAACTGAAGTCTAAAACTACTGAGTGGATTTTCATCAAATTTGTCTTGTTCTAAAATATAGATCTCACTGAGACTCAAAAAACAAACAAAACAAAACAAACAAAACCAAAAAAACAATCAAATCTGAAGACCTGATGCTGATGTCATACCATGACAATGTAACACAAGAATAACTCCACTGATGTCAATAAAGTAATTCCAATACACTAATTTGAGATCAGAGTCAGACCCTGTAATGTACTGTACTTTATTGTATGCTAGGTTATAGTGGCCTGATCCAAAGCAAATTGAAATCAGTGGAAAGAGTCCTGTTGATTTCATTGGGCTTTAGACCAGTCCCTATAAAAAATTCCAGTTTGCATATTATAAATTGTTTTCTCTAACATAATTTATGATTATATATATATTATATACAGAGAAAGATCATATTTTAAGGCATAAGTACAGAGGAGAGAGTAAACATTCAGTTTCAACTTCACCTTTGCAGTTCCTCACTTTTGAGTGTTTGACTTGTTCATTTTAATATTGCATCAGTGATATTTCCCCCCAGGGAATAAAAGTTACAAATGACCTGTGAGAGTCATATGCCATTTCAAAATAATATCCATTATATAATCTTGATATTGTTCAAAGTCTAATCAAGTTTTTTATCGCTACCTTCGATGTGACAAAAATCATGGTAGCTATTGAGCAAACAAATTAAACAAACCTTCAGCAACTTTGATACAGTCAAGTACCTGGAATTAGGTTCACTACTTCAACACATAGGAGATAACACAAGTTCAGAAATAATGTCTCAACATCAATCATGTAAGTCAGAGAAATGCAAAACAGAAGCAGAATAAACCTCAAATAATAAGTTCTATTCAATTTAATAAATTACTTCCTTTAGTCACAAAACAATTATAACTCTCCCATTTTATATTTGGTATTTAGATTGATTAAAGTTAAAAATAAACAAAAGATAACAATTAGGTCTCCACTTAGCTCTGACAACACATTCTTACTTCCTTCTCTCTGAACATGTAATCAGTCTCTTCCTTACCTTTGTTAGTAGTTCTTATTACTATCTTCTACTGTTTTAATTCTCCTATAAAGCGCTCTTTTCTTTCCCCATTATTATATGAATGGATTAGTGACTTCTTGTCCTCTATCTGTACTTCTAGTCACTGAGCCAAAAAACCCCAACCTATGGACTTGTAAAATAAATCTTTGGACAATGTGGATTTAAGAGGTAAGAATCTAGAACAGTAGCTGCAGAGCTAGAACAATATAATTGGTGAAAGAGGAGCCAACATAAAGGAATCTGGACACATGGTATTGAACAAATGAGAATATTATGATAAATGAAGCACAGAGGAGGATATTACAAATACTATAGCTGATGAAAGGACAGATAATAAGTGATGGATTATACATTAGGAAAATCTGTCTTTAACCACTTGTACTTTTGTCTTAGCTCAGGAAAAGAAAACCAGATTAATTAATTGACAAGAAGTTGCCCCAGTACCTGCATTTTTCCCCATCATGATTCCTCAAGATGGATTAAATTTAATAAACAAGTCATTTGACATGCTATGAAAAAATAACTGAGTGTGAAAACAATTTAGATGTGTCACATTTCATATGCTAATTTTGCTATGGAACATTTTTGCCAAAAATAGATTATGGAACACACACATTTGTTTGTTACCTCACCATGCTAGTTTTTATTATCTCAATTCTAGCTAATACATAACCAAGGTAATGCACACAGATTACATGTTACAACCAATCAACAAGAGATGCTATAGTGGTATCTTTGCAGTCTCTTACAGTGATGTGTTTCCTCAACTTTTGTCTCAATAAAGTTCAAATTTGTGTTCAATGTGAATGAGAACCCATTACCACAACAGGACAGGGTAGAAAGTTTTGTAATCATGCCATGGTGTTCATCATGCCAAAGTTTAATGTTTCCCTTAGTTCTTCTATTGAAGTGGTAAAATAGATCAATAATAAACAGTTTCATGATGCTTTGGGGTATTAGCATACTTCTTGGAATGAGGCAACTTGAAATGTGAGCACAGTCCATGTATCAGGATAATGTCTTGAACAGTCCATGTATCAGGATAATGTCCTTGTGCTTCCCACACATTACACATGGGGTGCCTGACAGAAATGCTGTATATTATATCAAGATAATGTTCAGTGTTTTAAAGATTTGACTAATACAGCAACACTGGTAACATCTCCAGGATTTATGAAGGACATATTAAGAAAGTCAATTTTAATTAGCCCATGATGAGTGTTTAAATAAGAATTTAGGACAGGGAAGTATTTGTCTTCACTATCACTGATCCCATCTATCAGACAAAAAACTAGTTTTCCTTCTTTTGTTTTATGTTTTTGTCTCACAGGTAACAGCTTGTACTGAGTCACAGCCAACAATAGATGCAAATATGAATTCTAGATTCTCCATCACTTCCAGTCTTTATGTCAAGTCTTTCTAAAATATATTGTTATACTTCAACAGTAGTTATGGACGTGATGCAGAAATTAGTGGGTGAAGTTCTTTGATCTGTGTTTTTCAGGTCATACGAGTTGATCATAATGGTCCCTTCTGATTTTAAAAATCTTTATAGCATCTCCATATTTCTCTGTTAGGCATAGTGAGATAGAATTGGATCCTTTGACATCTTCCAATCCAATTGCAGGTCCCAGAATGTCAGAGAGACCATATTTGTTTATGATTAATGACATTCTTTGGTGGGGGAGGTAGGAAGATGGCTACTGGCTGATTTGGATGCCATAGATCTCAAGGTGCAGCTAGTCAAACTGCACATACCAATTGGGTTAGAAAGGGGTTCTTTACAATGGGTCTGTTTATTACTTACAGGTAGATTTTATTTGGTAATGATGAGTAAATACTAACCAAGAACTCATTAAAGGGGTGTTAGCGGTGGCCAGAGCAGGATGTATAGTGATATTCCAGAGTTTAGCTGCCAAAAATTTCTCATAGGGGAATGAATACACCACCTGTCCACTAGAAGTATCCTCACAGTGGATTTAAGGGACCAGGTCTCCTTGTCCTCACAAAGGAAAAAAGAGCAAAGTAGGAAAGGAAGCTCTGTGAGAGTCTGTAAATGTCAATCAGGACAACCCATAGGGGACAAGCAGACCACTCCCAAAACACTTTCGTGGGATGCTGGGTCAGCCTCCCCCCCCCCGTCCCAAGAAGACAGTATAAAGGGGGAAGATTTGTTATGAGAATTTTAACTACAAAAGTTTAAAATTTGTACTGGACTCTACAAATAAGTCATTCCTTTCCTTAAATAACTGTCACTCGGGGTATATCTACACAGTAACTACACACCCATGGTTGGCCCATGCCAGCCAACTTCGGCTCATGGAGCTTGGGATGCAGGGCTGTTTCATTGCTGTGTAGACTTCTAGGCTTGGACTGGAGTCTGCAAGGTGGGAGAGTCACAAAGCCCAGGCTGCAGCATGAGCCCGGAAGTCTACACAGAAATGAAACAGCCCCACAGCCTGAGCAGTAGACATACCCACAGTAAGGATCTGGATTCAAAGCAAAAAGTAGAAAAAACTCTCAATCCCTGTAATAGCAAGAAGCCAGGATTAATGCACAGGGACCTCAGTCATTCTAAAATTCATGGGACAGACAGGCTGATGTTCTGTCTCAGTGCTTAACTGAAAGCATTTGAGTTAAAGTGTTTACCATTTGAAGGATCTAATTCTGCTTCATTAAAGTCAACATGAGTGTTATCATTGGCTTCAGTAGAAGCAAGGCTGGGAGCAGAATTACTCAGGAACGTCCAGCTGTCGTTCAGTCAGCATTTTAAAGTATCTCTGGTTGGATACAAACTAGTAAAAACTATAAAAAGAAAGAATGAAATTAATTCAGGGATTTCCCACCCCAACGGATAGCATTCCCCCTCCTCTGGGTCAGGCCTCATAGAGATTCTCTTCTCAGGTAAACTATTGAAGTCTGGTGATGTACAAGTGTATGCTCATTTACGTTTGGTTCCAGAGCCATCCATGTGTGTAAAATTTATGTTTCTGTAAATCTACTGTAAATACAGCTATTTTGTTGTCATGGAAAGTCAATGGGCTTGTCGAAAAAGCTGCAAGCCACTGAACGGTTTCTACTTTGTCCCTATGTATTTTGGACTAAATAATGAAGTTCTGTATATTTTGATCTAAATTCAGATATGGCTTTGATCACATGCCTGCCAAATTCACAAGAGTTCATAAATTAATTTTCTGGTTCAGGTCCATAAATACATGAAACCTTCCAATCAGGGATTAATCACTTTTCTTTGTTTCTACAGAGCCTAGCACAATGAGCCCCCAATCCTAACTGGGGCTTTAGGGTGTTACCATAAATATTTAATATTTTAATAGTAAAGAAAGAAATATGGCATCAAGCTGTGATTATGATAATAAATTTTAATTGTGGTCTAATATCAAAAGTATCTGCAAAAGTCTCTGTAATGGAATTGTCTGGTTCCAAGCTTTATAATGTCTCAGTGATTTCTGTCTCATATCTGTAAGTACAAGTACAGTCATAGATTCCAATGCCAGAAAGGACCACTGTGATAATTTAGTCTGACCCTCCTGTATAATACAAGCCAGAGAACTTCCCCCAAATAATTCCTAAAACATATATTTTAGGGAAAAAATCCAATTGTGCCAAAATTGCCAATTGTAGAGAATCCATCACAACCCTTGTTAAATTGTTCCAAGTCAGTTATCCTCACTGTTAAAAATTTGCAGTTTATTTCCACTCTGAATTTGTCTAGCTTAAACTTCCAGCCATTGGATCATGTTATACTTTTCTCTGCTAGATTGACGAGCCCATTACTAAATATTTGTTCCCTTGTAGATACTTACAGACTGTAATCCAGTCCACCCTTAACCTTCTATTTGTAAAACTAAATAGATTGAGCTCCTTGAGTTTATTACTTTAAGGTATGTTTTCTAATTAATTTGTGTGGCTTTCTCTGAACCCTCTCCAATTTATCAACATTCTCCTTGAGTTGTGGACACCAGAACTGGACACAGTATTCCAGAACAGTCTCTCCAGTAAGCTGTCCTCTTTTTCATTAATCACTCCACCTAGTTTGTGTCATCTGCAAACATCAGCAGTGAGGATTTGTTTTCTTCCAGGTAATTGGTAAAAAAGTTAAATAGCACAGGGAGAACCACCAATTTCTGTGGAATTCCTCTAGAAACACACCTACTGAGGTAGGATTCCCCATTTACAATTACATTTGAGACCTATCAGTTAGCCAGTTTTTCATCCATTTAATGTGCCATGTTAATTTTATATTGTTCTCGTATTTTAATCCACTGTTGTGTGGTACCAAGTCAAACAAATTACAGAAATCTAAGTGTATTGCATCTACACTTATCAACCAAGTTTGTAATCTCATCAGAAAAAGATATCAAGCTAGTTTGACATGATCTATTTTCCATAACACCATGTGGATTAGCATTAATTATACTACCCTCCTTAAATTTTGTATTAATCTAGTCCTGTAACAGCCATTCTTATTATCTTTCCAGGGTTTAGAGTCAGACTGACAGGCACAAAGTTACCCGAGTCATTGTGTTTACTCTTTGTAAATATTGGCACAACATTAACTTTCTTTCATGCTTCTGAAACTTCCTCAGCGTTCCAAGACATTGAAAATGAACATTCCAATGAGCTTGTTAGCTAGTTCATTTAAACTATTGGATGCAATTTATAAGGACCCACTGATTTAAAATGTCTGACTTTAGTAGCTGCTTTTTCACATCCTCCTGAGATACTAGTGAAATGGAAAGAGTATTACCATGTGATAAGACCACATCATCTGTTTTTTCCCCTAAAATATAAAACAGAAATTTCTTCATTATGATTGATAGTTCTACCATTTTTGTCTAGTAATGGATCAATACCATTGTTAGGATTCTTTTTGTTCCTATATACTTAAAAAAACCAAAACCCTTCCTACTTATTGTTCTTAACTCTGATGGCCATAGTGTTCTCCTTGTGTCCTTTTGCTTCCCCTATCAATTTTCTACATTTCCTAGGTCTGATTTATATTCATTGCTATCAATTTCTCCTTCCTTCCATTTGATAGGTTAGATAATCTCTGCCTTTACCTCTCCTCTAAACCAGTTTCATAACCAATAGGGCCTTTTCCCCTGATTGTGACTTTTGAGCTTCTGGTAAAGCATTCTTAAACAATTCTCAATCATCATTCCCATTTTTTGGATTAAATTCTTCCTCTCAACTGATTTGGCTCATAATTGTTTTCAGCTTTTTGAAATTGGCCATTTTAAAGCAACAAATATATAATCTGAATTTTATTCTGTACGCACATTAGAAAGTTCCCCATAATCAAGCAGCTTTTCCCCCTACCCATTATAGATAGGTGTGTAAGAAGCCAGTCATCCTGTTTCCTAGTGTGATTTGGTGTTCTCTAGGAGACATCAAGCAATACTCCATCTTATGCTTTATCTGTTAGGATACTGATTCATAAACATTCAAGATAATTTTCTTCCAGATTTTCAGTGACTCAGAAACAGGTAATACCATTTTGACAGTGCCACTCTGCCTTCCCTTTTGCTCACTTGATCTTTCTTAAATAGGTTATAACCACTGATTTTAACATTCCAGTCACACAAATCATCCCACCAGGTTTCAATATCAACTAGATCAAATTTATTTTCGTAAGTGAGCAATTCCAATTCCTCTTGTTTGTTACACAGACTCTAGCATTTGGATAAATAACACTGGTATTCTAACTACTAGCCCTAAAAGCTCAAAGCTTGATTCTACCTTGAAGGCATAGCTCCATTTTCAGAGTAAGATGGAAATGCCCTGCCTCAAGGAACACAGCAGGTGTGCCTAAGTTTCAGAGGGAGCAATGTGCACTCTCTTCCAAAGAAGACCAACTCTACTAGTGATCAGGAGGAAGACAGGGTCTCAGCCCTACTTTCTCTTATGCCTTCCCACCCTACTGGAAAATCTGAACACAAGAGTCTGATTCAGTGCCCACTGAATTTAGTGCGACCAAGGGTAACCAGACATCCTGATGTTAGGGTTTTTGTCTTATACAGGCCACTATTCTCCTTCCCCCAACACACAAAGTGTCCCGGTTTTTCACACTTGCTATCTGGTCACCTTAGTGGGACCCTAAGATTATACCCAGACCCTGTGTAGAGACACAAGGGATAAGAGGCTCCTTGTTCCTGCACTATGTAGATCGGTACAGGTCAGACACAATATATGGCACTCACATTTAAATTGTGTTCATCCTTGCTTGCACATCATCACTAGTAGTAATGACTCTGCAGGCCAAATTGTGCCTACACTTACATATGAACAATTCCATTGTCTTAAGCTGGTTGCCCAAGTGTAACTAAGGACCAAATTTGGTCTGTCAATTGGAATTTAGTTAACAGTTCTGTTGATCTTACTTCTCCCCCTCTTTCAATGAAAAAGGAGTAAAAAAAAAAATAAGTAAACACCACTCACAACAAGGGCAGAGCATTGCCATTCTGGAGAGTTATTAGAGGCGATTTCACTGGACAGATTTCTGCATAGGTTAAAGGTCTAAACCTATAAATGTCTAAACCCTCTAAAACAACAGTTATCACCATCTTTAATACCATCTAACAGACTATGCCAGACAAGGCTTTTTCTCTTTGAAAGACTCTCTCTTGTTAAAGGGATGTTTTTAAAATGAAAGCCTTTCTTAATGCCTTACATTTCAAACACTTTAATTGTTTTCCTTCTTTTCTTATATCTTTAATAATGTGTTTGCCATGGTACTAAGCAGAATGAGCTCTCTCTATTCATGTTCACACTTTTAACTCTTTTGACCCCTTTATGCCACATAAATTAAAACAACAGACTTCATTCTCTGGAGGAGATGAAACATTATTAATTTCAGTTCCAAAGCCAAATGTTTTGGAAGATAAACAGTGCGTGAAAAGAGGAGGCAGAAGTAAAAACATTAATTGTAGCAGGCATTTCCAATCACCTTCCACAGTGCAAAAATCTTACAAAAGCTTTAAAATTCTATGATCTTTCACTTATATAGGAGAATATAATGTGGGACAGTGTATTTACTTCATATAGACCCATTTTAGTAGGAAAAATTGGGAAGAGATTCTGAAATCCACTGATCACTTTTAAGTAAGATATTTTCCAGTCCTGCTTATATGCTGTATATAAGGGCTGCAAGAATCTTATTGTGGTTGCTGTTTAAAAGCATGTATGTCTCCTACTTTAGCTGTTAATGCTACTAAAATTATATTACAGATTTTACCCTGACAAATCAATAGTAAGGATTGGCAAACTATGTGATAGTATAAGCACTCAAACTATTAATAGATAAAATGCCATAAGCAGAGGTAGACTTGTATTATTGGAAATTAAAACCATGGGAACCTGTGGTCTCATCAGTATCAGCCATTAATGAGTGCCTTTGAAGGGCCATGGAAAAATAAGCTCATATTTCTGGTATTGGTGTTTATTTATGTACAATGATGTAGAAGGGGCACTGTCACATCCTGAGCACTCACTTGCAGCTGAGCATAGCTCTAGTTGTGGCTAATCAGCCTGAGGTCTCCTGCCTTTTGTAAAAACACCAGACTGGGAGAACCCAGCCCCGTAGGCCCACTCCACTGGGTTCCAGCTCAAGGCCCTTGTTTAAGACAGCCAGATCAGTCCTTCTCAGTCCTATGCTGTTACCTGAGCTATTTCCTGTCTCTGTAGTCTGGGCCCCCACCCCCCTTCTGCCGTGTTTCTCTCTCTTTGAAATGTTGTTTTTTTCTGACAGCCTCTTTCACTGGTCTGCTGGACAGATCTTCAGTCTCTCTGCAGTCCTTCAGCCTCTCTGGCAATTTCCTTTCTTCTCTGGAGTACTCCTTCTAATTGAGCTCCTCAACCTTTCATTGTGCCTGGGTATTTGCCTGCCTAACTACCTCAGTTACTCAGGAGCTAACTACTTCCACCTAAGCTGCATCATTCCCCCTTGTCAAAGGTAGGCTGGGCCTGATCCCTTTAGAAGCCCAGCTACCTTCTGACAAATGACTTTCATATCACTGAATGACACTCATGATTTCATTGGGAGTCTGGTAATGGTTGACTTTTTCTTAAAGCCACATCTGCTGGCAGCAAGTGAGAGGTAAGAATCTCAGTTTTCATTAAAAATTAGTTTCTTATCTTCGTGGTTGCAGAAAAAAGCTTGAAAAAGTCACCCAAGTGGCTTGGAAACCAAAAGGCAAATAAAAATAGCCAAACATATTTTTAAATCATCTCATGACTTTTGAGGTCTGCCTCCTGTCTTTGAATGCCTAGGCATGATAATACTGTGTTAGAAACAATGTTAAATTGAATATTTTGTTAAGGGACAGTTGAAATGGGAGATATTTCTCCAAACTGGACCACTGAAAGGAGCTGTTCATCGTGACTGTCCAGTGCCACCCTCTGAAGTATGAGATTGATCACAGGCAGGGGGGGAAAAAGACTGGGAGTGAGGGTATGAGGGGACAATTGGATCCTTCAGCTTGACTGGACCCCTTTTGGGGGTAAACTTTTGAACAGTTAGCGGATCCCAGACATGGCAAATCAAGTCTGGAAACAGCTCTATACAGAACTGCCCAGGGAACCTAAGGAGGCAGCAGAAGAGGTGATGGCGAAAGACTGTTTCACTCTTTATTGCAATAAACTTCAGCGTCTCATGTGAGTGACTCTTCCCTGTCCTTTCTTCTGTTCAGAGTGCGGTGTCTACAGTAACTTATACTGAGAAAAAACTGGGTAACCCTTGTATTATAGACTATGTAATCAAGTCCTGGGGGCTATGTAATTACATTCTGAGGTCAAATCAAATATTCTTTTCCCCATGTCATTTATGTCTGTCACATGCTTTATAGAATGTCTCCAACAATGATTCATTAAATGTCCACCTTTAGAATAATACTGTAAGGGGATTATTATATTTAGTCTTCTTGAGGATGATCACATTAGGCTGTTTACTTTGTGGAAGTTTGTTTTTAACTACTGAAACTTTGATACTGAATTTGATTTAAAAATATGTAGAGAAACTAAACTATTACACAAAAAATATCCAATACCAAAATAAAAATATCTTCCCATATATTTTAAATGGCAGTTAATTTTCTGTACATGTATTTTAAATGTATGTCAATATGTAAAAATGAACATATGAAATAAATAATTTTAGAATTGGCCACTTACTCTAGTGTAACATAAGGTTATTTTTGTAAATATTGAAACACTTAGCTCAAGGAAAAGATTAAATTTTTAGTGTCAGGAAAACTGGTAAAATTTAACTAGACAGTTTCCTGTATATACTATTCACCCATTTTTGTGATGTTTTAAATAGACAGTTTCCTATATATACTGTACACACATTTTTAATTATCAGTGCAATTTTTCTTTCAAAAAGAAAGCGCACATGGAAAATGTATAGAGTTAGAATTTGATACACAATTCACACCAAGCAGCAGTTGGTTAGCATACAGTATACTTCATGGCTAAAAATATTCCATGAGAAGAAGAACAGATGTGTTCCTCTGGGTGATGAGTCAACCAGCTGTCACCAACTTGCCAAAGACTGAAGCTGAGTTCCTAATGCTTCCAATGCAAATGTGACAATGTTTTAAAACTAGTTTCCAAATCTCTATATGCCAAATGATTGGACAATTCACCTGAAAAATGGATTGGGGGGAAGGACAAGAAATGGAGGTTATCAGAATGATCTTGTGTAACTGAGCCAAGTATAGAACACCAAAAATTCCCAGGCTCTTATTGTAGAACACTCTAAAGTAGTGCCAGCTACTGCCAGTAGATGTCACTACAGGCAGCAATTTTGAAGCAAAGTTAAATGGTAGCAAGAGAATTTGGGGATGAACCTGTAGGGAACAATTAGTAATACACAAAAAAACACTAGGTTCCCAAATGCCTGTCATTTCCCTGTAAGGATTTTTAAAGAGCTTTTCATTTTGAAGCTATGCACGGTTTTAATTACCCCCCTCCATTAACATGCAAACTGTTTTGTTTATTATTTCCATAGATTATATGGTAGTATTTTTTTCTTTACTATGTATGTACAAGCAATAGCTATTTAGAAATTACTTTTTGCCATAAAATAAAGAGTAGTTTACTAAGTACCCTAACACACTAATCATTACGTGCAGCACAAGCAATTTACTGGAAAATAAACAGTTCTATGGCTGTGCCAAATAGGTTAAGAAAAAATTGAAAAGTTTATTTATTGATCAGGGAAGAGAGTGCTCTTGTATCAGGACTAACCCACAATATTTTGTAAGAAAAATAATTACCCATGAAGAGTGATAAACCTATCTATCTTCCATTTCCTTTCAGTTTAAAAAGCTTAGGCCAGGATCAAACATGTATTAACATATTTAACTTCAAGCACATGAATAATTTCATTGACATTTACCACAGAAGTGTCCCTGAATAGGTGTCCAGATATGTTTGGGTACCTTAAAAATGACTTTTTTAACTGATGAACACTAATTTTTACATACCATACACAATTCTTATATAATAGAAAACACGTTAATAGTACAGTCCATTGCCTCCTACATGATTTGGTTCACTTGATGGCTTCTGTTTGAAGAACTTGAACATCCTTTCCATTCTTCTCCATTTGTCATCTCCCTCAGCAGTTCCTTCCCCCTACTTCTCTGACAGTCTTCATGGGGAATATGAGGCCTGACCTCTCTCCCATCTGACTTGTGCTGCTTGGTTCAATCTTCATTCAGCTCTCCAAAGGAACTAAGGCACCCACCTCCACAGCAGGCAGCTCCAAGAAGGCATCTAGAACAAGCTACAGCCTGCCTAAATCATAAAGGTTTTCTAGGGTTGAGGGTGGACAAAAATGTGCCAGGCTCCTTTCAGAGCTGTGAGAGTGAAGACTGTCCTCCTTGCAGCACATCTCAATAAGATACAGAACAGAGTTGTATAATCACAGTTGCTACTAGGGAATGTCTGGGTTCTCCACAACCACCCAGTCAGAGACACCTTAAGGTAAGAAACAAGGTCCTAATAATTTTGGGAGGGGCAATTGTTTCGAAAGCAAGGGGAAGTTGTGAGGAATGGGGATTTGCCAACTTTCAGGATGTGTCAACAACCACAGAAGACAGATGTTTGTAAGTACAGGCTGAGATTTGTGTTTCAACTGAGCCTTCAGTCTAAGGCTAAGTAACCAAAATACGTTTGTTCTAGTACCACTGTGCACAAATACATTTTTTTAAAATAGCATATATAGATACACCCCTCCCCCCCAATTTAGCACTAACAATCTTGGACTATTTAGCACAATATGTAATTTGAGGACAACAGCCTTTTGTAAGCAGAGTACAAGATAGTCTAAAGATGGCAATTTCTCATTTTTCAATAATGTCAGTAGCATTTTTTTAAAAAAAACAACAAGCTGATCTACTTGTAAAATACAATGTCAATACTTAATATGAATAATGTAATAGTATGGCAAAGGGAGTGAAAGCATCCATTTCAGTTAAATCCCCTGACTAGGAAAGCAAGCAGAATGTTTTACAGTCATGGTCTGAAGAACATTTTTATAGTTTCCAATCATTCACAAACTGCCTTCCTAGACCAAAGACAGTCAAGACAAGATCTCTTATCATGACTAAATTATCTTCATGACCTTCTCATCAGATTGCTGCACTGATAGGAAAGCCCTATCTTATGTCCTAGATTTTCTTTGTGGGGAGGCGGGAACAAAGGACAAAAGGGAGGATTAAGGTTAGTGGGAGAAATGCTATGGTAAAAATGTTGTTTGGGATTTCCTGATTAGTTTTAAGAGTGCATTTTTATTGTTCACTTGTAAGGATTGATTGAAACCAACCTAAAAATGCACAGAGTTCCCTCCTATGAAGGAGCCTTTGGGATTTAAAATGGATGCCCTAAAGGACTTTTGGGTAAAGTTAATGTAAATCAGTAAATATTACCTAGGTACTCTCTTTCTTTCTCAATAAAACATGTGTCATGAGGAATGATAATGATGGTGATGATTATGATGCCCCTCCTCCCCCGAGCAGAAATATGCTGCAAAACAATTTCCTCAGACTACCAATCACTTATCATTGTCTGCTGATTCATCCCCACAACAATAGTGGTCCTTTACAGACAAAATTAAATGACAGAGTGGAGAAATGATCAGGACAGGCTCTACTCTGTAATCTTGTTTGCTGTTGCATTGAAATCGATGAATATGTTAGCAAAATCAGCAGAGAGGGAGAGAGAGTGTGAACACATTGTAGAGATGTGCCTATAAGGGCACTTTTAGTGACCAAGGTTTTTAAGAGCACTATTGAATCATAGCCAAGCCAAATTAGGAAAAGAGCCTGCTGTTACTGTTCAGCATTCAGAACTAAATTTGACTGGGTTTCAGAACAAATATCCTATTAATACCAATCACTGAAATTTTGTTCTTTTTGTGTTTGGAGAGACCTAACACCTTTTATAGCACATCTCAAAAAATCACTGACCTGTGTGCTCTCATGTGGAAATATGTATAACTAAAACATAAGTAATTTTGTCATTCTTCATCTCTGCCTTCTTCCCACTTTTTACTTATGTAGCAAAACAAGAAGGGCCAAATCCCAGGTACACAGTTGTTTAAAGGGCACTTCAGACGAACTAGTGTTTCTACTGCCCTGATGATGACAGTGGTGGAGAACCAGCAAAAGGGGATGCTACAACACACAATGCATATTTTGGATGAGATCCTTGTGAATTCAATGCAGAGTGGGAAGAGTTGGTTCAGCGACAGAAGGCCTTTGACTCAGAAACATGCTGTTCTTTTTGGCCAATCATGGACTATATTTGTTAACCTTCAGGGCATGATGCAAAGCCCATCATTTTAAACTTTATTTCAAGAAAACGTTCTAATCACTTGCCCTCTGGAAACCAGTCTCTTAGTATCTTAGCACTTGGTATCTTAACTTGGTTACAGAAAAAATGAGGCACCCACAATCACTAATTACTTTTTGAAATTTAAACCATTATGTAAGTGTATATCTGGATTGACTTTTTTTTGGTCCATCACTGAAAAAATTACCAATTAGATTACAGCAGCCAAAATAGGAATTGGTTTTTTCTACAGTTTTTTCTATAAGTGCTTTACTTAAGTAGTTATAATCTCTTCTACTTCAAATGTGTGGTCATTTTCTATAGCAAATTGAATGTCAAAGAGCAAAATATTGAGTTTTTTATCCCTTAACAAAGATTGTGTGTTGCATTAGCTCAACATAATCTCACGTGGCCCTGATCTGCGGGACAATGTTCAGTACTCGTCAGGGTGTGGTGGGAATTCACCCAGTAAACTAGCATGTCTTTACCTTTGGTGAAATGAACTACTGAATAATAATTCTGAAACCAGACAGTGTCAAAGTATTGCTTTCATTTAAAGACTGAGAATTTATACCTTTTGCCCCTGCCCTCTCTTTTTATGGCACCTCTGTGATTCCTATATTTAACGTCCTTTGTTAACAGCGGAAAAAAGTGTATTTCTCCCAACTGCGAGCGCTGCAAATTCACATTTCACTTCATTCTCTCTCTCACAAGCTTCATCATAAATAATAAAGATTCTACAGATCAAACTATGCTTTCTATGACATCTGTGCAACCTGATTGTCTTCCATTCAGCCCCTCACTCACCGAATTAAAGCCTGGGAACTTTATTTATTTATATTTTCTGATCACTTGTCTGTGGGCTGCTAAGATTTCAGATTTGTTTGTCCAAAAGAAAACATGATTGCCACAATTTTGAGTTGAGTGCTTACTTTGTGTCCATGAGTGCGTTTTGTTTCTGGTCCCCCTTCAAGCCAATAGAGAATAGTTTGAAGAGACTAGAGAACACCTAAACTTGGATGCGTCAATCAAATCTGCAATAAGTTGTGGAGTGTGCCTTGATGTATATATGCACAGTAGTTTGAGTTCCTTGTGTAAAACCCACATTTTATTACAATGAGGGCATTATTTTGACCAAGAGCAATACATTCTGAAAGGCAGATGGCCCAGTGGCTAAATGTTTTGTTGAATGTGCAGGTGCATGGTCATTTGTTGTACATTTGATGGTATTTATTAGTAATTTTATAGGCAACCTCTGATGAACTTTTTTCTTCTTACTCAGTACCTGTGTATAATGTTCCAGAATATTGTCAAACTATATACTACCTTAATAGACCAATTCTTTTTTCTTACTAAACCACTCTTTGGAGTCAAAGCACTGAAACTGTGTGAATGGTGAATGCTGAAGCTTTGTGAATTTAATTTAATTTTCATATGTTCAGCAATTGCTTCAAGCAGATAGCACTGGTTTTTCTTCAGCTTTGACAAAAAATCTTTACCCCTTCCAATTTGTCACTCCCAAGGATATGTTTTGAGCAAAAGGAGGAATACAGGTGTCTTTCACTGCTGCAAGAACCAGTGCAGGACTTTCTAGATTTTGCAAATGTGCATGCATTTATGTGATCCTCTCCTTGAAAAATGAGAGATTTTGTTCACAATGAGTAAGTCTATTGTGAATTACAGCTTGTCCACAAATGTGCCTGGTTTGATCTTCTTAAGAATGCCCCTATCCAGGGCTACAGTAGCCCCAGACTCAGTTTCTGTACTAAATTCTAAATTGGTGACAGCCCAGTGATAATGTAACCAGGCTACCTGAAACCTGCCTGTCTACCTCCACACTGCCAGTTGTGATCAACAGAGGCACAGATTCTAGATCCCCTGAAAGTAACTGATAAGGTGGTGTTGGCAGAGCATTCTTAGAGTGGTCCCCAGGACTTTGAAATACACTTCCACCTCAATCCGCAATATTGCAGGTATGTTGACGATCAGAGCTCAATCACTGCAGGGATGATTGAGGTTTAGGCTGATGTATGGGTTGTTAGCAGTTGATCATGAACTGCTTCTTGTAAAAGTGCATATTTGTTTTTTTATTTTAAATCATTGACCTACTTACCAACCAAATATACACAGTTAATATTTCCAAAATAGCTCAGAGTGGTTTCCAACAGCAAGTTTGCTGTTTCCAACAAGAGTTTGAAGTTACCATTGTTTTTTTAGACCTAAACAGTTGTATTTTATAATGTCTTCCAAAATAAATTTAAACTTCTTAAGATAGCTATAATTTTGGACATCTAAAATAGCGAGCCCTAGAGTGTGATTAAAGTAGGGTAAAACAACATGAAGAGTATCATGGCTTGTATTGGCTAGCATCTCCTTTGAACACCCATATTCATTACTGCAGCATCTATATTCAGGTCAGTTTTGATTTGAGCTCTTCCAATTCACTCCTAATAAATTCTAAAGGTATTTCCTGCCTAATATTCCAAGTTACTATGCCAGCAAAGGGAGCATGAGGCTTATGTTTAACAAATCTGATACATTGATGCTTGTTCATAAGTGGATCTATCAGTTAACAGTATTAAACCCAGCTTTCTGCATGCATTTATTAGACAGTTCCCTAAAAGACTTTGCAATTGTCCCTCTGAAGCCTTTCAGTGGAGGTTCATACACTTGGATTCAATATTAAGGCCAACTCTACTTTAACCTTCTAGCAAAAAGCTAACTCCTTTAAGCCGCTTAACTGTAGCTGAAAAGTCAAGACCCAATCTCTGCCCTTCCCAGTAAACCAGGACCTCTGATCAGAACCCTCACCAAGAACATTTAAAATGAGGTTTAGCAGTGTACTTCTCCCTGGTCCCACTCCCACATTTTCAAATGACTGCCATTTGTCAGGCTGTTAACTAGACTCATTTCCCTGCATTCTATCTGGAAGCTGAATTTTGTTGCTTTCTCTCAATACTTTCTCCTTCCCCTATTCCTAAATAAACTTGTTTGTTGTACTGGCATTCAGGCCTCAAGGCCACCCTCCCCTTTGATTGCTCTGATTGTATTGCCAGCATTTGCAAGTTTAATGAGTCTTGTCATATGTTATTTTTCTTTAAAGCTCTAGCTCCTGAAGTCAGGCAATACCCTGAAAATCTCAGCTTTCAATAAAAAAATAAGTAAGCTTCTAGCCCTTATGGTTGAACAGAAAAGCTTGAAAATGTGAACCCTTGAAGGATCAAAACCCAGAAGGCAAATAAAAATCACTCTGCATTTAAAAACTCATTTCTGGCATTAGAGTCAGAAAACAGGACAGAGTACACCAGAGGAACAGGACTGATTAGTTACTACACCAGATCACCTGTGGCAGAATAGCCCCTTCTAAAGAAGGAAAAGCCGGGGCTGGGGCGGGGGAGAATTAGGAAACTATCTGGATCCAGTTTTATAAGAGAACTTGTTGGGACTAATTAGGCTAGAGTAATAGGAGAACATGTGTGGGCTGTTTGGGGCTCTGGCTACAATTATAAAAAGCCTTGTTTTGGGTGCTCAGGAAGAAGTTAGGGTTAATATGGATTTTATCAAATTAAGGATTGTTCATAAATGATTTATCATAGCATTTTCCGCCGATACATTTTATTTACTGACTTTTTTTGTTAAGCATTTCTCCTTATAGGGATTTCTAATAGACATAGGACCTTGATGCTCTTTTAACTAGTAGGGGAGTTACCTATAGCATGATTTATTTATTTTTGATGAGTTTTAAACCTATATTCTATTCACACTTCTTGTATGTAATAAACACTCAAGTACAAATTATCATAGCCTGAGGACTACTAATTTATCCCCTCTTGCATTCTCTAAAGTCCAGATCCTGCCACAAGGTCCACATGAGTGCATCTCTGTGACTGCACAAGGCTCTATTGACTATAATGACGCTCTGTGTAAATACAAAATACACTATAGGATCAGAATCTATTACGTTTTTCTCTAGTGCCCACTATCTTTGTACCTAAATGCTTGTGCTATTTTTATAGCGCTACTCATTTTACTTTAACGGAGCAGAAGTGTACTTTATCTAGCTACAGTCATGGGCTTCACTGTGTCTCTTCCTTCTAGGTGATTTCTTGTTGCAATAAAGTGTCTCTGCTTGTGGACTTTCATTCTGATGACCAAGCAACAGTGATTAATTTATAATGAAAGAGGTGCTGGGGCTCAAGCAATTAGGTGCTTGGGTGCAAACTTTATTTTTTTTAACTTTCATAACTGACACGACAAGCCTAGAGGTGCCAGGACTCAGCCCTGGCAAACTTGGGCACAAATTAAGCACTGCCAAACACACAAGATAGCAGGGATTTTGATAAGAATTCATATTCTCTACAAATTAATGTAGTAATATGACTACCCTTCATTTCAGAGTTAAGAAAGTAGAAACTAAACAACTGGGGTGTCATATGGCTGTTTTAGGGGGCTTGTTTTATTTCATTGTTTTCACCTGATTTTTGTCCTCATGTAAAATGTCTACTTTTTCTGTCCCAGCAACATTGGCACTTTGCCATCATCTAGGAAACGATTGAAGCAATGTTCTGGCTCACCTTTAAATAACTTAGCTGCCTCAACACAGGAGAAGGAGTACTGTCCTGAACAGGAAAGTTCCAAATCTTTGCAAAAATCTTAGAGAGAGGGAAGCATTGATAACCAGAATTTGTAATGCTGTCCCAAAAAGGTTATTTTGATTAGATTGTATTCAAAGAAATTATAGAGCCTAACTGTCATAAATATAAAGGGAAGGGTAACCACCTTTCTGTCCAGAGTGCCATAAAATCCCTCCTGGCCAGAGGCAAAACCCTTTCACCTGTAAAGGGTTAAGAAGCTAAGATAACCTCACTGTCACCTGACCAAAATGACCAATGAGGAGACAAGATACTTTCAGAGCTGGAGGGGGGGAACAAAGGGTCTGTCTGTCTGTGTGATGCTTTTGCCGGGAACAGATCAGGAATGCAGCTCAGAACTCCTGTAAAAAGTTAGTAAGTAATCTAGCTAGAAATGCGTTAGATTTCCTTTTGTTAAATGGCTGGTGAAATAGGCTGTGCTGAATGGAATGTATATTCCTGTTTTTGTGTCTTTTTGTAACTTAAGGTTTTGCCTAGAGGGATTCTCTATGTTTTGAATCTGATTACCCTGTAAGGTATTTATCATCCTGATTTTACAGAGGTGATTCTTTTACCTTTTCTTTAATTAAAATTCTTCTTTTAAGAACCTGATTGCTTTTTCATTGTTCTTAAGATCCAAGGGTTTGGGTCTGTGTTCACCTGTACAAATTGGTGAGGATTTTTATCCCCAGGAAAGGGGTGTAGGGCTTGGGGGGATATTTTGGGGGGAAGATGTCTCCAAGTGGGCTCTTTCCCTGTTCTTTGTTTAACACGCTTGGTGATGGCAGCATAGGGTTCAAGGACAAGGCAAAGTTTGTACCTTGAGGAAGTTTTTAACCTAAGCTGGTAAGAATAAGCTTAGGGGGTCTTTCATGCAGGTCCCCAAATCTGTACCCTAGTGTACCCTGTACTCCTTCAGAGTGGGGAAGGAACCTTGACATAACAAACACATCGATCATGCAGCAAATGATCAGGACTTTCACTCAAGAAGTACTACTGTTTATATTTTGTTACTAACGTAAGAGACAGTACATTCCAATGCAAGACAGTCATGGGGTCGGTAGTAAATATATAAATATGTAAAAATCAAGCTATTGTATCTTATTTGACAGCAGCACAAGGAATATATTATTATATCAGTGAGGGGATATTGCTATTTATGAAAGAAATGTGCATTGCCAAGATACTGTGGAGCATGGTTGTATATTTATTAAAAATATGCTTTGTTGTTCTTAACCTCGGAAAAAAAATGTATACAGGCTTCAAGAATAGTAACCCCCTCCCCAACATAGACCAAGGCAAGAAATTATATGAAATAAAAAAACACATATGGAATCATTTCAGACATACACAGTTTTATGTGGTTATAAATAAATGTAAAGAACTTCCCTACTCCAGTGCCCAGCATATACATTAGTTCATATACTGTATTATAGGCTGTACAAGTAGTGATAACTATAGGCTCCGCAAGTAGTGACAACTATAGATAAGGTTGTCCAATACGTAAGTGTGTGTGTATGTGTGTGTGTGTGTATGTATGTGTGTGTGTATATATATATATGTTACAAACAAATTGTTTCTTTGAAGCCATGACCCACAATTGGGAGAGGGTATAGAGACACCACCTTGCAGCTGGGAGTCCCTAAGAGGAATTTTGGTTAAGGTGCAGCATACATTCCATTGCCTGGCAAATATGTGATAGCTAACAAGGGACGAAACCATAATCACACACTCCCCCCCTCATCTTCCTCTTTCCAGTAGCTAGTGCCTATGAGTTTTTTAGTGGGGATTGTACCTGCTTGTATAGAGGGTGATGCTTCTTCTATCCTTCTTGTACACCAGCAAAAAGCCCAAGCAGAATGTGCTGCCCTAATGGATTTTCAGACATTGGTCTCCATCAAAAGCTATAATGTAGTTCCAGGGTTTTTTGCATGCAGTTTAGGTCACTTAGATAAGTACCTGATTTGTAAGTGTAGTCATGTACTAGATGCCTCAGTGACATTATTGTGCCCAGTACTACAAATAATAGTAGATGAAAAGTGCCCAGTTACAAACATGGATATACAATTTAAATATTATTGTTACAAAGATGTCACCATTAAAAAATGTATATTTACAGTGACACATCTTACTATTTCCCTTTACTGTCTTATTTGCAGCATTCCATTAACTTAGAATGTGAAATAATGTGGTAAGTGTAACCCCTGCTGATGTTAAACATCCAGTTTTTAATAGTAGCCACTATATCATGTCTCAAAAAGGGGAATCAATGTGGAAGGGCATGTGCAATCCAAAAGATTTATGTATAATGTATTTTTTTGGACAAATTAAGGATTAGGAAGGAGAAAGATAAGGGGAAAAAAAGGAAAGCTATACATATTTAACACCTACATTTTTACTTTAAAATAGGCTTGCTCTGACTTTGACTTATCCGAGTGGGAGCTTTCTAGAGCAGAGTGGTAGATGTGAACACATTTTAAAGTATGCAGTGTAGTAAGCCATGTCACTCCCAGGATATTAGAGAGACAAGGTGGGTGAGGTAATGTCTTTTATTGGACCAAATGTTGTTAGATCTGAAGAAGAGCTCTTGTAGCTCGAAAGCTTGTCTCCCTCATCAACAGAAGTTGGTTCAATAAAAGATATTACCTCACTCACTTTGTCTCTCTCATTTTAATGTGACACTCTGGAACTTTAACTGACCTTTCCTTACTCTCGCAAGACAAGGAAACGTTTTTGGTTCATAAAGAAGAAGAAGCTCTTGACGATTTTCCTAGTCACCAGCAACTTAAAAAGACTTAATATTTCTAGACTCAGAGTGTTTTGAAGTATTAAGAAGGAAACAACTAAAACAGAGAGCTAAGAATGATTTACAGAGACATTTAACAGCCTGTGTAGTTAAAGAAGATGAAAACTCAACACTTTGGAAGCATTTTAATGTGTCTTCTGCATTATTATAGGAGAGACATATCTTGTCTTTCAGGGTTCAACTTGAAGATTTAATTGTGTGTAACTGGCTGCAATGTACTGTACCTGATAGTCTTGATGATTCACAATTGTTGGACAGGCATCTATCAAAAGCAGTGGATGTGCAGTCAAACTTCAAGCGAGCGTGATGTACTGCCATTTCTTGCAGAGAAATCATCTGGTGATATGAAAACTGATTCAATCACTTTTTAATCCAAACTCTTTTTATTTTGTGTGCCTTGTGTAACAAAATTTGTTTCTTATTTTCTGGTGCTGGTCATAGCATTTCACCATGGTGAGTCTTGCCAGCCATGCAGCTGTCTTCCTCTGGAGCTGACCACTGTTATGTGTGTCATGCTATACTTGTCTGAACCAGCCTACGATCTGTGGGTTTAATTTAAATGGGATCCTGTTCAATTCTTGTTACTAAAGCCAAACTCTGATTGAAGTCAATGGAAGTTTTGTTAGATAAGGAGTGATGGATAGATATTTAATAGAATATAGAAAAGTATACATTGGACTTGATATACCAAAACACTTATCCACGTCTTACATCCATTGATTTCAATAGCATTACATCAGCATAAAACAATGATGAATCAGGTCTGTGATTTTTACTTGAAATGTTCATTCTGAATAGGTCTTACACTGTCACCAGCTGTGTAGAGATTAGTTTGACAGGGCTGATGCTCTAGTTTACACTAATCCATCCAATGGAATAGTGCCATTGTACTGGACTTTAGCAAAGCTTTTTGCTCCGGTCTCCACAGTATTCTTGTCAGCAAGTTAAAGACGTATGGACTGGATGAATGGACTATAAGGTGGATAGAACGCTGGCTAGATTGTTGGGCTCAACAGGTAGTGATCAATGGCTTGATGTCTAGTTGGCAGCTAGTATCAAGCAGAGTGCCCCAGGGGTCAATTCTGGGGCTGGTTTTGTTCAACAACTTCATTAATGATCTGGATGATGGGATGAATTGCACCCTCAGCAAGTTCACGGATGACACTAAGCTGCAGGGAGAGGTAGATATGCTGGAGGGTAGGGATAGGGTCCAGAGTGACCTAGACAAATTGGAGGATTGGGCCAAAAGAAATCTGATGAGCTTCAACAAAGACAAGTGCAGAGCCCTGTACTTAGGAAGGAAGAATCCCATGCACCGCTACAGGCTGGGGACCGACTGGCTAAGCAGCAGTTCTGAAGAAAAGGACCTGGGGATTACAGTGACAAGAAGCTAGATATGAGTCAGCAGTGTGCCCTCGTTACCAAGAAAGCCAATGGCATATTGGGCTGTATTAGTAGGAGCACTGTCAGCAGATCGAGGGAAGTGATTATTCCTCTCTATTTGGCACTGGTGAGGCCACACCTGGAGTATTGTGTCCAGTTTTGGTCCACCTGCTACAGAAGGGGTGTGGACCAATTGGAGAGTCCAATGGAGGGCAATGAAAATGATTAGTGAGATAGGGCACATGACTTATGAGCCAAGGCTGAGGGAACTGGGCTAATTTAGTCTGCAGAAGAGAAGAGTTAGGGGGGAGGCTAGGCTGGATATTAGGAAAAACTGTTTCACTAGGAGGGTGGTGAATCATTGAAATGGGTTACCTAGGGAGGTGGTAGAATCTCCATCCTGAGAGGTTTTTAAGGCCCAGCGTGACAAAGCCCTGGCTGGGACGATTTAGTTGGGGATGAGCAGGGGGTTGGACTAGATGACCTCCTAAAGTCTCTTCCAACACTAATCTTCTATGATTCTAAGTGTGTCCTTGGACATAGCTTATGACACTGCAATGGTCATTGTCACCTGTGCCAGGCTACCTGCACACACAGATGCACAGAAGTTCTGTGCCACACCTTCCTGAACTGGTATTAACAGTATGCTTGATTCCTCCCACTGCCGATACCCTTTGGCTATCCAATAAAGGATTTCTACACCAGCCATATTTCTTGATTAGTGTCACCTCTACATCTTTCTATTAATGATTGTTATTAGGAAACATTTATATTTTTGTCCCAGAAAAACTTATAAATAGGCTGACTTTACTGAAGTTCTGACCCATCTTCATCCAGTTTTGGCTACTGATAACCATGTACATTGAGAATGTGTCTGTTCCTGCAGATGGATTTCAGGGTACAGTTCTTGGGAACTGTTGGAGGTGTAACTAGACCTATTCTGTTTCAGCTATTTTTTATTTACATTTGAGAGGATATGTGGGTTAGAGGAATGAGCATGAGGCTAAGAATCAGGCTGTCTTGTGCTCTAATCACAGTTCTGCCACAAATTTGGCCTTGGGCAAGTCACGTGGCCACTTTATCTCAGTTTCTCATATGAAAAATAGGGATATTAATATGTCTCTGCCTCCTAGGGATATTGTAAGGGTATTAGATAATCTTTGCTTTGACAATGTAAAATGCTATACAAAAACTAATATTTTAAACATATCTTTTTGCCCAAAAAGGGGTGATCAGGTTGTTGCGGTGAGAGTGATTGAGTGAATACCCTGCATGAAAAAAGAGGTCTTAAAGACTTAAATGCTCTCCAAGTAATCTCGTCTGGGAGATCTGTTTTATCAAGTGGTTTGGAAATTTGAGATTCTTCGGTTTTCTTTTCTTTTTTTCATTGTAAGATAAACACTCATCTATTTCTTATTCAGTTTCACAGTACAGCATATTTTTCTTTTGCAATGAGGCAGATTCCTCAACCTGAGAGTCTCCATACCCTGTGCATTGGGTTATCAGTACTCTCCCTCCTCTGTTATTTACTGAGGTGACACAGGAATGGTAATAAGAAGTGAGGCTTATGAGTTTTACCAAGCTTAAGTTAATGCTTGAATTGCTGCAAAGCTCATTCACTTTACACGTTCTTTAAAATACTCTTGCTTCATAGGAGAATGTACCTACTGTACGTAAACTTCAGTTGAATTTAATTTTTCTTTTTTCTTTTTTTTTGCCCACAAAGCTACTCATGTCAATTGTATAAAAAATATCAAGTCAGAAGCTCTTCCCTTGTGCTTTGTACTGTCACATGATATAATGTTTGATATGATATACCATCATATTTACTGGCATTGCCAAATGAAAATTACTTTTTCCACCAACATAGATTTTGATTTTAGGGGAGCACTAAGATGATCTAAAGTAATTTCACTTTTTCTCAACATTGATTTAATTGCAGATGCACAAGCTGTTAGTTTCCTGCACCCCAAAGTGTATTCAGTACTCCCAAAAAAGCACCCTTGGTAGAGTACAGAGCACAATCCTGTTTCTATTGAATTCACTGGGAAGATTCTCATGGACTTCCATGAGAGATGGAATATGCCCTTAGTCCTTTATGCTTTTTTTCTTCCATGGAGTTCAAGTATTGAATATTTAAAATTCTTTTAAATGCAATGATGGGAAAATTATATTTTCAAAAAAGTAGTTTTTATTTCATGATGTATTGTTCCCTGATTAAGTGAAGAAAGCCTGAACAATGCGTCCTAAATTAGATCTTGGTTATCCTCCAGGCTAGGAGGTTTCTAAGCAGAAGAAAGTATTGAACCTGTGTCTGGCTTATAATGGATTGCAGTCTATATTCACTATAAGGGAAAGCAAAACCATTAGACTCCTCAAGCATTCAATTAGGCCATTACTTTATCTACCTTAACTGATGCTGCTAATAGCATCATATATAATTGTTCCATATAGGCAGAAAACATGCTTGTTAATGAGTCTGAGCTAATTCAAAGAATGACATTTAAGCAATAGCTGCAGACCTGTACACAGGTTCATGATCAATGTGTGAGACCTCACCTTAGTCTTGCACTGTGGTAATTTAAAATGGTTCATGTTTGTTTAAACTGATTTCTGATATATATTAGTTTATTTAGAGAATAGCGAGAAGAGCTTTCAGAGTGGCATCCAGAGCTTTATCAGGGGAGTACAATCACTTTTATTATGAGAATTGCTAAACAAATGTTTGCTAACTTTGTTCTCTGACATGCCATAGCATCTCTTTCCAAATATTTTCTTAATAAACCATTCTGTATATATTTGCTTATTTCAGTTAGAGATCAGTGAAGTTTTCCACTGGCAAAAAAAAATGTTAATGATAGGTTGGGCCAAAAGAGAACTGGGCATAAAAGAAATAATATAACGTAAAAGGATGTAGCATTGCAGAAATGGTATTTTGTCTGTGCTGAAACATTTGTTTCTTTCAAGTCTCTGACCCATCCAAAAAAAATCATAAAAATATTATGCTGTAGTGAGTCCTGATTGTTTGAACTTTGAGTTCTTTGTCTATATAAAACAATGCTTCTGATAGTTATTTACAAGGTAAAAAATGAGTCAGAAAGCTTAGAAAAAAGATACCATGGCAACAATAACCTGCCAGAATTTTGATCTTTATAACAATCTTTGGATAGTTTCCACTTAATAGTAGAGAGGTCTCCTTCCCATCTACCCTCCAAAAAGGCAAAAGGCACATGACAAGAACACAAGATAGAAGAGACAAAGCAGTGGTTTCAAACTCTTTCATCCACTCAGTACAAACATTCATCTCTTCTCCACTAAAATTAGCCTATTCTTATAGAATAGCTCTAAATATTCACAATGATTCATGCCATGTAAATCTTTGTGTCCTGAAACTTTTCTCTGGCCCTCATTTTCTCCTTTCAGCTCAAAATACTGCACTCAGATCTTAAACACTTGTAGAATAAGACCCTGAATAAAATGTAGGTGGTTTAAGAATGCTGTACAAAATGTCCTTCAGACATTAGTTAGAGAAATACTTTAATGACTTGTTCCCGCAAACTTGTAGAGCACTGTTAGTTCTCTGATGCTATTAACAAAGTTAACAGCTAAAGCAAACCTCTGGAAAGTCCCTCCGTTATTCTTATGAAATGAAGACCCTAACTTAGGGTCTTATTACAGACAATACATTGCAGGTTTCTGTCAAAACTCCTGCCTAGGATAAGGTATGTGTCTATGATACTGTGATACCTTTATGTTTTCAATGCACTGCATCTCTAAATATCTGAGCTCTCTTTGGGTCTGAACCTACATGGCTGAATTCAAAGGGGCAGATTCTCTCCAGGGTCAGAGCTCTGCTTTCTCAGGACTAACCCTGGCCCCAACACTACAATGAGCAGCTCCTGGGCATCTCTAAGCAACAATCTTGGTTTAAAAGACAAGTTAATATCTTTTACAGGACCAGCTTCTGTTGTTTGGCTATACTGAAAGGACAGGATACCTTTGACATGGGTTTAGTCAGGCCACAACTTTATTATTGTATGTCTAGGACTACCCAGCAGATAAGAGGGTACAGTGCAGGTAACCCCATGTTTATTCTTGGGGGCTTGGGGGCTTTTACAAGCTCCACCACTTTTTCCATCTAGGTCCCTCCAGCAAATCCATTGCCGGGACCTTACCATCCAGCCCTCCCCATACCTCATAGGTGGGTTAAGGTGGGCTATAATAATGGGGATTGACTCTCTGCTGTACCAATCATCCGAGTCCCCAACCACCATCCCCATTAGCTCCTTTACCAAACACCTGTTTTTAAGTCCTTTTCCAAGCCATTTATCCAGTCACTGTATACCTTTCTTATTGAGAACCTGACTGGACATCCACCACAAGGAGACGCCAGTCAATAGCTTGGCTGCCTCCTCCCCAAACCATCTGGTTCCCAGATGCCTCCAAATGCCCTCTTTTATATCAGTCAAAAAAAAATGACAGCACCTAAGTATCACAGGAGAGCCCTATTCTCCTGAAACAACTCTGGTGCCCCATATACTATGCCAGGATGTGAAATTATTGCCACGCGAAGGGTCACAAGGAATATAGCCACCTCCCTGTTAACATACCTCCTTGCCTTGTCCACCCTGAGGGGGGGCTCATGGCTCCCCGCCAGACCCCGTGCTTAAGCATGTCTGACCATACAATGTTAACTCCTGGAAAAAATTCAAGCATTCCCAAATCGTTTTGCCCAAGGTGTACTACAATTATATCTGCTGGCCGCTGATGGGCCCGCACAGCATACAGCAGTGGTACAGTTCATCCCATAACATGCCCCTCTTTGCATGCCAGCTGAGTACTGCTTCACCACCAAAGCCCAGCTGCATACCATCGGTCAACTTGGATGCGTGCCTATGCACCCAAAAGACAATACTGTTCCTGCAGATCCACACCACTGTCTGCATGGTCATTTGTCCAACATCTGCAATGAGATTACAATGAATTAATGATGACTTACCACCTGAGGTCTTACATACATTCAGTATGCGTCCAAATGCCAACACCCGATTGCCTGAATAGCCTCTGCTTCCATACCTAGCTGTGCAGTTGTCATTTTGCTGTCCCAATTCTAAATGAGTGGAAACCAAATTAATGGGCTGACAGCCCCAACCTCATCAGCCCCTGTTTCAACACAGTAACAAATTGATATGTTGTGAGGGGACTCTCATCACTGTGCATAAAAAGGTGGCCATCTGCCTTTTGCTGCATCGCCATGTAGGCCTTCAAAGCCTGAAGGGGTAGACCCCTGGCTCGCCACCCTCCCAGAGGATTACAAATTCATCCTGGCTGACTTGATCCATCTTTCACTTTCTCAAGTGTAATATCATCAAATGCTCATGCCATTGCATATCACACATTTCAAAAGCCATTCCCATAGAGTTCCTAACGGACCCAAGTACTAGCTCTCTGATGCTGATAGCACCAAAAGTGCTTTCAAGAATGCTGCCCTTAATGAGGCCACCTCTTGTCCACTATGACATATGGCACCAAGGATCTGCACGAGATTACTGAGCAGGTAAACTCTGATGGGTTGATGGGAATCCTCCCTGGGGTCACCGGTACGTGACCACCCCACCAAAAATCTTTGAACTAAAAAAACACTGCAAGGATCCAGATAACCATTTAGCCTACTGATGAATGTAATGGCAGAAAGGCAATTCAAGAATGTGGAGGGCGCCAGTTGACGGGTTGCCAACGACAGCAACTATCCTTACTGTAGCACCCGTTCCTCTGTAATGGACCATATTGTTGTCCAGCCTTCCTGATCCTGAAATTGTATGAAATCATCAAAACTTCTCTCATAGCTCTGTCACGTGCATGGGGCAACCGATCTCCGGACCAGCCTGACAAACATTCTATGCCAATGTTCCATAGCACTAGTGGCATCTACCTGTTCCCGACTGGCTCCTGGTGCCAGTTCCAGAAGTCTGTGGATCTGAAAATGAGAAAAGGTATTTGCTATGCCATTATCAACCCCAAAGAGGTTATGAAGTATATTCCCTGGAGCCTTCTCGGGGGCCAAGCCTTGAGGAAACACCCACAAGTTCTCCACAGGCAATTGTTTTAATGCCTCTGCAGCTTTATACCCAATTCATTCCTGCAGAATTATTGCCTTAAAAAAACATAGTCAAACCCTACTCGTAACTTTAATTATTATTATTTTATATAAAGGAGATAAGAACCCCCATTATACCTCCAAATCTGACCCACCAGCTTTGCTTGGGTAGTCCCCCAGGAGGCTCTTGCCTATTCCACTGCTGTAAGCTGGCCCCTTACACTGGCTTGTATTCTGTCACCCATGCCCCATTACACAGGGCCTAAGCTGTGGGTGGCATTTGTTTCACAGACCATATTTTGCAAGTGTGCCTGAACGTACAGATGCTGCAAAGAACAACTGCTATGGTTAAATCCATGCCCGTGAATGTATTGTATGCGTGCTCAATTATACTCATATATCTAACAAGGCCAGGCATCTCTCTGCGTAAGCTTCAGTTGTAACTCAAGCATAGCCAATGAAGCAGCCTTAAGCATAGCTAAGGTAGACAGCCTTAGCAAGATACCTGTCCCATTGATGTCCCCAGCCATTGGAACAACTTTAAGTTAGCCTGTAGCAGCCGTGCAATTCCACCTGCTTACTGGGGTGTGCCCACCCCCCACTCACCCAAGATGAGCTGATACAGTGTCTAACTGCCAATCCTTGTCCCGGCCCATTAAGTAACCTGTCAGATCATCTCCAATTTTTTCCATGTAAATTCTCAGAGGAGCCAATAGCACCCAAACCCCAAGCCTCACTGAGGCCCCTGCAATGCCCACCTGTTGGCACCCTATTTGATATAGGTCCCTGAACCACCTCCTGTAGCCTGCGCCCAATGCAGAGCCAAACACCCCTGCACTCAGGAACCTTTACCCACTGTTGATTTAACTCACCCCCTGACCTCAGCATCTCCCTCCTCTCCTGCAATTGCCTGAGTGGAATGTCCTGGATCTGGGCAACCCATTACACTATTTACAGCCTATAATTCTGTGGAAACAACCTCAGACGCAATAACCCTGATTACTTGTATCAAATCCCTTCTGACTGTCCCACCAGCAAATGCAGCTAGCTTACTTGTGTGGGTGAGTGCTTCATCTGGAGCCTCCCTTCCCCAAGCCTGATAGGCTGCCTTTGTTAATCAAACGCACTACCCCAGACTCCCCCAGCCCCCTCACCCTTGGCTCACTTCAGGCCAAATAATTGCCCTCCGTCTGCCTTGTGCAGAGTTTGATTGCTCCCCAGCTCCCTGTCCCAGGGAGACTAACCTGAGGGGGTGAAGAGAAGTCCACCCCCCATGCTGTCTCCTGCCCATAGCAGGAAAAACCTGAAACTCAATTCCCTAAACGTCTATGCACAGTGCAGCTGCTACGAGAGGGGGCCACGCTCCCTCTTCTCCTCTTCCTCGTATGGGACTCTCACATTTTCTCTCTCTATTCCTGATTAGAAGGAACCAGAGAGTCCACCCTAGACTTCAGAAACTCTCTTGTTAAAAACTTTGTCGATAGCAATACATTTCTATGAAATATATCAACTTTCAAACTGCACAATTTGACAGAAATGTTGTGACCAACGCTAAGTAGTGATCACAGGGCAGGTGAAGCTGTTAAAGTTACACAATAAATGCAATAGAACACATGGTTCTACACTTTGTTACAAGCATCCTATCTCCACATATGTGATATAAAACATTTTATATCTATATATAAGTTCCACTCATTGATATAGTTTAGGGCAGTGGTTCCCAAACTTGTTCCACCGCTTGTACAGGGAAAGCACTCATTTAGAACCATTGGTTTAGGGTATTAAATAGATGGGATCGATTACATGTTTCCTTTCTATTTTAGATAAATACCCCTGAAATAATTCATGTATTTTATTTATTTATTAAATAAATCCCAATGCACTTTTTCTTATATATCTAATTGCTAATAGATAGATAGTGAAAATTTTAAATGACAAACACGTAATTTCATATAAACTTATTTAATTTTAAAAGAAAATGTACAGTAAAAGTCACCAACCAGCCTCCCTTCTGAATTGCATAAATTTTAACAAATGTTCCTGTCAATTTGTACTGTTGGAAACTCATGAACAGTCAACTGCTTTTTACTGACTTTCAGTCTCAAAGCAGGATTATGTCACCAGAGTGGAAAATATGTAAAGAACAAATTGGAAACAAAAAGTCTTTCTATTTTCCAGTTCAATAAGATCTCTAACTGTTACATAAATTCTAAACTATACAGCATGTAATATTTGAAAAGTGCCTTGGACTTGAACACTAGATAACTGTTTTTGTTCTTATATTGTAAGAGTTTTGAAAGTCTAAAGTCAAATAATCAAATGGTGGCACTAACCCATGAGCATATAATTATCTTCTTATAGCTATTCTTAGCTTCACTTTGAACAGTTTAGTGATTGAATAAGCCTCCTAAAAATTGTAAGTTGGATTCAGAGTCTACCCCAATATGTAATGGTCCTTATTATTTCCTTTTCTTTGATATTTTGTTTAGTGTCTATTTTTCTGCTTGTATTGTTTCATGCCCATATGCAATAGATAATAGCCATTGGCAGTCTTCCTTCAATTTAATAATTTTGCCTATTATTTATTTATTTCCCTAAGTAGTTAAAATTGCTAACCCACTAAGTGAACTTAACCTAGCACTAATTACTGCAACAAATAACAGTTTTGTAATGGCATATTATGGGGTTTGCAAAACAAAAAATCGAATAATTGGGATAATTGTTTTCTAGGTATTTTAGGACTATACAAACTCTTTTTGAAGGAAGGAGGAACAGGCATTATAACCTGAGTTCTGTAGTCCATGTTTCAATTTGAATGATTGTTATTTTGTTGCTAAAATGAACATGCCCTTCAAAATAAACCTGTCAAACTCTTCATTATAGCAGCACTATACCAGGTGCCATTAAACAATAGGTGTTAATCATATGCAGTAGTTAAATGTGATTGTGCTCTGATAACTGATTAGGTAAAAATAGCACATTCCTATTCGGTAGGCTTGGTCCCTGGGTTTGTTCATTGTCATCTGCAAGCTGTGCTGATTTGACTATGTTTTGACTACTTTTTACTCCTGTTGGAACTGAGGAGTCAGCATAGCTAAAGGAGAGTGAGCTGGAAGAGCATTATATATGCTTTCCCAGCTCACTCTCCTTTAGCTATGCTGACTCCTCAGTTCCAACAGGAGTATAAGTAGTAAAAACGTATCACTATGTATACATCTCTCTCTCTCTCTCTCTCTCTCTCTGGATAAATATGTTTTTGCTACTTTTTACTCGCGATATGTGTGTGTGTATATTTTATATACCGTACATACTCGATCATAAGCCGCTTTGTTTATAAGCCAACCCCCCAAGATGGATAAGTAAAAATGGAAATTTTTTATGACCCATTCATAAGCTGACCTCCTTCTCTAATGCTTCCCTTCTTTACTAAAAAAATTGGCTTATGAATGAGTATATATGGTATATATATAAATATATAAAAATATGAAACTTTTTTGTTGAGATTCACTTCCCCACCGTTGTGGTCACTTTCCAAGGCAATTAATGAATATTATATTTTATAAACAACATGGTTGTTTATATGCCTTAATTGTAGAGTCAACCAACCTTGTGTTTAGTAAATCTAAGAGGCATCATCTTGTATGACATCCTGTGATTTGTCTGGATCAAATATTTGATGGTTTCTGAGATCAGTATACTCCTACAAGCATCTGCCCCAATGTGGTATCTTGTAAAAGGAGAATGTTTTCTTTATGACCATAACTTGCAGAATGTGCATGTTGTTCATTTGTCACTGAACAGTCCTTGGGTAACACACATGCATTGATTCTGAGATCTAAGGGTCGACATCTCCCTGCCTAGTGCTAGCACACTGTTAAACAGTTAACTGTACACCCATACCACAGACAGATCTATAGAAATAATAATGTGGGTTTCTGCCTGACTTAGCTCCCTTCATCATCAAAATAACTATAAAACTGAATAAATTCAAGTAGTTCAGGTCAATTGTGAAACATCTCAAGTGAAATCCTGGCCCTACTGAAGTCAATGGAAGATTTGCCATTGGTTTCATTAGGGCCAGGATTTCACCCCTAGTTATTATTGGATGTCATTGTTGTATGAGTCAAGTACCATAAGGCAAGGGAGCTTTAACTGTTCTCGGTCCTATTGTGATTATTTCAATGTATAAAAATTTTCCAGTTGTTAGATATCTGAGAGCCAAAACCTCAGCTGGTGTAAATCAATGTTGCTTTACTGGAATGAATAGAACTATGCCAGTTTACACCAGCTGAACATCTGTCCTTATATTCCTATATATGTTTTGTCAGAATCCCTAGTGTTCCTCATGCTTTCCTTATTGGTATATACACCTTTTACATACTTAAAATGTATGTATATACCATAGTTAGCTATAGGTAGTTGACTTTGTAGCCCTACTGATAGACATCCTGGATAAAATTTTCAAAAGCAACAAAGTCACTTAGGAACATAAGTCTCATTGATTTTCAGTAGGACTTGTCTACATGAACAATTAGCATGTGGCAAGCTGGGGTGTGAATCTACCCTGCTTTAGTCTGCTGCAGGTGAAATGTGTGGATCCTGCTGAGGCATATTAACTGTCCATAAATGTGCCTTGATCTAGTCCTGTTAGGTGCTTTTAAAAATGTTTCTGTGACAGGGTAATCTGCCATGGAGAGCAGTAGTGTCTCGTTGCTAGTTCACCCCACCACTTGCCATGGCCATTTAATAATTCAGAAGGATCCAATAGATATAGAGAGAGACCTAAGAGTGCTGGAAATGAATGGTGCTTGGGGATGGAATCCTGACGTACTTTTAAAGGCTTGAAGCCTACAGAGAAGCCTGGACAAGGCTCTCCTCCCACCCAACCAACTGGGAAGGAGTTAGGAGAAGGTGAGCAGTATGAAAGCTGCCCCTTCACAGTAAGCAGACATTGACAGATGAAGGCTGGTCTGTTGAACACTCCAAATTGCAAGGCTAATTAGAAAGGGTGTTCAGCTGAAGGGAACAGGGAAAACGTTTGCAGTTGACTATTCCAAGGGAAGAGACCTGAGGCACAAACCTCAGATCCATAGAGAGCCCTGAGGGAGAATTCCCAATTTAGGGAGTGGAAGGCAGACTACCCTACAGCAAGAAGCCTGAGATGCAGAGAAAGGGCTGAGGGGACACTCCTGTCTGGAGGAGGGAGATACTGACTGCTCTAAAGGTGAGAGACAGAGGGACTGCTTGTAATACTGCCAAGCTGCTGCTGAAGAGAAGGGTTGGGATTGGTCTTTCAAAAAGCAGTTCCGCAGCTGATTCAGATGGGAAAAGGAGAGTCCAGAAGACATGGTGAAGATGTTGACATGGGTGAAGGTAGGATCATCTTAGAGATGTGGTGAAGGTATCAAAGAAACACTCCTTATCTGCCTAACACAGGATTCTCGGGCTGGAAATTAAAGGACAGAGTGGACCTGGGTTCCCCCGATCTCCCCAAGACTAAAAAGGAAGGAAAAAGCTCCATAAGTGGAAGAAGAGGCCAAGAACTGCAAGCTCCAGATGGGGGTTGAATGCTGGGTTTAAAATTGGCTTTTGGGATTCAGTGTTAACTCCAAAAAGGGCATAAACTGAGAGGTACCCTGGCTAGAGGGCTAGGTCATGTATAGCAGCAGACCAAAAGATTGGAGGGGGGCATTAGGCATTAGGCCCTGCAACAATCTGCCCGGACAGTGATAGCTGTGACTACAGTTACCTTATATGTTCCTCAGGTAGAAAGAAGCTCTGTCTGTTCTGTGAATAAACAGAGAGCTTCAGACTTCTGAGCTGTTAGTCCAGAACCTTTCATGAGCAATCCACTTGCAGATTAGTTTTCCTCACCATGTCTCGAGTTTTCTGATGGTTTAATCACTAGAAAAAATGTCTCCCTGCCATTTCTCCTGTTTCCAAGGTAATAAGATCAATTAGAAATTCCTCAAGTTCAAACAAAACTTTTAATACCTGCCTTATAGATAAAGAGGATGAAATTACAAGCGCTGTTTTCTATGGATCAGACTCTGATAGGAAGTAAAGTAATGGTATTACACCTGATTTACTCCTATGCAACAGATATCAGAATTTATCCCTATCAAATAGGGAAACAACTACAGGTGTAGAAGTGTCCTGTACTGATTAAACCAGGGAATCATATTTCCCCCCATTGGTTAGATACTTCGTTTTGGAGAAATGTTTGACCTGCCTTCTGTGATTTGTGTTCAAAGTGGCCACAGATATCCCTTATAAAAGCAGGCTTCAAAATGTTTCCTGTTACTCTATTTGGCTCAGTTTGAAAATTGTTGTGTTTTTTGTGTCTAAAATTGGGTGGTTACTGAGACTTATTGTAAGTCCTACAGTGGAAAAACACTTTTTTTTCTGCAACATTTTGGGAACCAGCATAGTTCATTTCTGACTCATCAGAAAAATCTAGTCTTTCTTAATTAGCCCTTCTAAAAATCACTGGACACTTTTATGGGCAGTTTTAATCATCTTGAACAGGACTTCCAGTAGTTCCTAGTGAATAGCACTTCTTCTCTTGGGCAGATCCTAGAAGAGTTAATTTCTTATCCATTACAAACACATTCTTTGTCAGTATAAAATACAAGAGAAAGGGAACAATTCTTTTTGTGTGACCAAATTTGTATTGTTTGCGAATACCTGCAAACATTTCGCTAAATACATCACAACAAAAAACAAACAAAAACATGCTCCTTGCTGATTCTGTTGCCTGCATTATAATCTGCTCTTACTCTTCTGATGATGACAGCATCTTCGACCCACTTGTCCACCTCTTCCACATACATCTTCAGATTTCTTTCCATGCTGGCCCTTATATGTGGAACATTCTATCCACATATATTGCCTAGCCATTATTCGTTCTCCTTAAAACCCTTCCTAACCCCTATGACTACAATGGCAAATGGCCTAATTATAACAGCCAGGCAAGTGGTTGTCCACATACATTGTGGAGAAACTAAATGAATTCTTTTCTTCAGTCTTCACGGCTGAGGATGTTAGGGAGATTCCCAAACCTGAGCCATCATTTGTAGGTGACAAATCTGAGAAATTGTCACAGATTGAAGTGTCACTAGAGGAGGATTTGGAATTAATTGAGAAACTTAATAGTAACAAGGACCAGATGGCATTCACCCAAGAGTTTTGAAAGAATCTGTCCTTTAAATCAGCTTCTGTACTCAATGACTGGAAGATAGCTAATGTAACAGCAATATTTAAAAAGGGCTCTAGAGGTGATCCCAGCAATTACAGACCGGTAAGTCTAACATCAGTATCGAGCAAATTAGTTGAAACAATAGTAAAAGAATAAAATTGTCAGACATATAGAAAAATATAAATTGTTGGGCAAAAATCAACATGGTTTCTGTAAAGGGAAATCATATCTTACTAATCTATTAGAGTTATTTGAAGGGGTCAACAAACATGTGGACAAGGGGGATCCAGTGGACATAGTGTACTTAGATTTCCAGAAAGCCTTTGACAAGGTCCCTCACCAAAGGTTCTTATGTAAACTAAGTTGTCCTGGGGTAAGAGGGAAGATCCTTTAATGGATTGAGAACTGGTTAAGACGGAACAAAGGTTAGGAATAAATGGTAAATTTTGAGAATGGAGAGGGATAACTAGTGGTGTTCCCCAAGGGTCAGTCCTAGGACCGATCATATTCAGCTTATTCATAAATTATCCGGAGAAAGGGGTAAACAGTGAGGTGGCAAAGTTTGCAGATGATAGTAAACTGCTCAAGATAGTTAAGACCAAAGCAGGCTGTGAAGAACTTCAAAAATATCTCACAAAACTAAGTGATTGGGCAACAAAATGGAAAATGAAATTGAATGTGATAAATGTAAAGTAATGCACATTGGAAAAAATAACCCCAACTATATATACAATATGATGGGGGCTAATTTAGCTACAACTAATCAGGAAAGAGATTTTGGAGTCATCGTGGATAGTTCTCTGAAGACATCTACGCAGTGTGAAGCAGCAGTCAAAAAAGCACACAGGATGTTAGGAATCATTAAAAAGGGATAGAGAATAAGATGGAGAATATCTTATTGCCCTTATATAAATCCATGGTTCACCCACATCTTGAATACTGCATACAGCTGTGGTCCCCTCATCTCAAAAAAGATATACTGGCATTAGAAAAGGTTCAGAGAAGGGCAACTAAAATGATTAGGGGTTTGGAACGGGTCCCATACAAGGAGAGAGTAAAGAGGCTAGGACTTTTCAGCTTGGAAAAGAGAAGACTAAGGGAGGATATTATAGAGATATGCAAAATCATGAGTGGTGTGGAGAAAGTGAATAAGGAAAAGTTATTTACTTGTTCCCATAATATAAGAACTAGAGGCCACCAAATGAAATTAATGGGCAGCAGGTTTAAAACAAAAAAAAGGAAGTTTTTCTTCACACAGTGCACAGTCAACCTGTGGAACTCCTTGCCTGAGGAGGTTATGAAGGCTAGGACTATAACAGGGTTTAAAAGAGAACTGGATAAATTCATGGAGGTTAAGTCCATTAATGGCTATTAGCCAGGATGGGTAAGGAATGGTGCCCCAACCTCTGTTTGTCAGAGGGTGGAGATGGATGGCAGGAGAGAGATCACTTGATCATTACCTGTTAGGTTCACTCTCTCTGGGGCACCCGACATTGGCCTCTGTCGGTAGACAAAATACTGGGCTGGATGGACCTTTGGTCTGACCCAGTATGGCCATTCTTATGTTCTTATGTACCTTATTAAACCAACTCCAAACTCTGAAGCTACCAAATTGTATCTAACTAAATATATATGCAAATATGAGTCTTCTTACCGTCAACCTTGTCTTCCTCTTCTCCCTTGTACATTGTGTTATAAACCCTGTGATGTATCTTTGTCCCTATTTAGATTATAAAATCCTTGGGGCAGGGACTGCCTTTTATTATATGTTTATACAAAGCCCAGCACAATGAGGCCTCTGAGCATGAACAGAACACTACTACTAAGGTGGGATAGATTATATGAAAATTATCATGAAAGTCCCAAGTCTAAAATTCTCATCTCCACTTTCTCCTTGGGCTTGTTTGTCTGTGGACCTGACAATTGTCTCTGAGAATTAACAGCACAATGAGAAATTAGGTATCTGCAAACACAGGCCCTAGTCTTCCTTTCATGTATACTGGTTTTAATCTAGAATCAGTCTACTGGCTCTTGATTTACATTGATGTAACAGACTGGAACCAGTCGATCCATGAGCTCTTTATACTTTCTTTTGTTAACAACTGTCCACCTTGCACTTCAAATATAAAGCCTTAGGGAGAAAAAATCATTTGGCAAAAGATTGTGTTGTTGCTTGGCTGTGTCCCCATCAAAATACAGTCTCCCTACCTTTTTTTCTCTGTCCCCTCCCCACCCCCACGCACATGCTCTACCAGGTTTCTGTCTAATCCTTGTTCTCTCCTCTATTTGCTCTGTCTGTTCTGCCTCATTTGATTTTTCTTTTCTTTGGTCCTGTCATTGAGTAGCTTTGATTCCGAGTATTCCCCTTGTTAATGTAAGAATATAGCATGTGCATTTTTGCACTCTGCTCAGCACATTCTTGATGCCTGGTTAAAGTACAGCAATTGTGCTTGATGATTCATTTTTTTATTATTCTTCATCATCCATGTCCTCACTGCATTTTATGCCCCCACAGCAACTTTGCTCATTGAAAACTTTGCTACTCTATGACTCTGAGCCAAAGTTGTAAAATAATTACCTAAGTAGAAACTAAATGATAGAAACAGAAGTTTCTATTCTGTACAGGATAGAGAGGTGTTGTGGGGAAGGTAAAGGAGGGGAATACCCAGAAACACTGGGATTTCTGATAGCAGCCACAAAAGACAAATTATGCATGGTTATAACCTCCCTTGATAGACAATTATAAGCCATGCCAAGAGGCAGTGCTAGCCCATAGGAGGTCCTAAGCAGGAATATTTTTGTCCTTCCCAACACATAAGGAAAAGCAAATAGGAGGCCCCCTTGAGCTGCTTGGGGCCCTAAGCAATTGTTTAGTCTGCTTATGCCTAGCACTGATTCTGGCCATTATTGAATAAGACAGGAAGAAAATAAGTCCTACTGAATCAAACTGATGCTAAATGAATAGTGAAGTTAGTCACACTATGAAAACTTTTATGCCTTTCACAGAACAACTATATTTTATCATTATAATACTCTGTACTGAATTCCATGACTGTTTTGATGTAAAAAGTAAACTACTCCATCATGGGAAAGCGATGAGATGCACTGTCCTGAGGTTGGGGGTCCCACGACCACCACTCCCAAGAGAAGGAGGCGGGTGATGGTGGTCGGGGACTCTCTCCTCAGGGGGACTGAGTCATCTATCTGCCACCCTGATGGGGAAAACAGAGAAGTCTGCTGCTTGCCAGGGGCTAAGATTCATGATGTGACGGAGAGACTGCCGAGACTCATCAAGCCCTCGGACCGCTACCCCTTCCTGCTTTTCCACGTGGGCACCAATGATACTGCCAAGAATGACATTGAGCAGATCACTGCAGACTACATGGATCTGGGAAGGAGGTTAAAAGAGTATGAGGCGCTAGTGGTGTTCTCGTCCATCCTCCCCGTGGAAGGAAAAGGCTGGGGTAGGGATCGTCGAATCGTGGAAGTCAATGAATGGCTATGCAGGTGGTGTCAGAGAGAAGGCTTTGGATTCTTTGACCATGGGATGGTGTTCCAAGAAGGAGGAGTGCTTGGCAGAGACGGCCTCCGCCTAACGAAGAGAGGGAAGAGCATCTTCGCGAGCAGGCTGGCTAACCTAGTGAGGAGGGCTTTAAACTAGGTTCACGGGGGAAGGAGACCAAAGCTCTGAGATAGGTGGGGAAGCGGGATACCGGGAGGAAGCACAAGCAGGAGCATGTGAGAGGGGAGGGCTCCTGCCTCATACTGAGAATGAGGGGCGATCAGCGGGTTATCTCAAGTGCCTATATACAAATGCACAAAGCCTGGGAAACAAGCAGGGAGAACTGGAGGTCTGGGCAAAGTCAGGGAATTATGATGTGATTGGAATAACAGAGACTTGGTGGGATAATTCGCATGACTGGAGTACTGTCATGGATGGGTATAAACTGTTCAGGAAGGACAGGGAGGCCAGAAAAGGTGGGGGAGTTGCACTGTATGTAAGGGAGCAGTATGACTGCTCAGAGCTCAAGTATGAAACTGCAGAAAAACCTGAGAGTCTCTGGATTAAGTTTAGAAGCATGAGCAACAAGGGTGATGTCATGGTGGGAGTCTGCTATAGACCACCGGACCAGGGGGATAAAGTGGACGAGGCTTTCTTCCGCCAACTCGCAGAAGCTACTAGATAGCACGCCCTGGTTCTCATGGGCGACTTCAATCATCCTGATATCTGCTGGGAGAGCAATACAACGGTGCACAGACAATCCAGGAAGTTTTTGGAAACTGTAGGGGACAATTTCCTGGTGCAAGTGCTGGAGGAACCAACTAGGGGTGGAGCTCTTCTTGACCTGCTGCTCACAAACCGGGAAGAATTAGTAGGGGAAGCAAAAGTGGATGGGAACCTGGGAGGCAGTGACCATGAGATGGTTGAGTTCAGGATCCTGACACAAGGAAGAAAGGAAAGCAGCAGAATACGGACTCTGGACTTCAGAAAAGCAGACTTTGACTCCCTCCGGAAACTGATGGGCAGGATCCCCTGGGAGAATAACATGAGGGGGAAAGGAGTCCAGGAGAGCTGGCTGTATTTTAAAGAATCCTTATTGTGGTTATAGGGACAAACCATCCCTATGTGTAGAAAGAATAGTAAATATGGCAGGCGACCAGCTTGGCTTAACAGTGAAATCCTTGCTGATCTTAAACACAAAAAAGAGGCTTACAAGAAGTGGAAGATTGGACAAATGACCAGGGATGAGTATAAAGATATTGCTCGGGCATGTAGGAGTGAAATCAGGAAGGCTAAATCACACCTGGAGTTGCAGCTAGCGAGAGATGTTAAGAGTAACAAGAAGGGTTTTTTCAGGTATGTTGGCAACAAGAACAAAGCCAAGGAAAGTGTGGGCCCCTTACTGAATGAGGGAGGCAAACTAGTGAAAGAGGATGTGGAAAAAGCTAATGTACTCAATGCTTTTTTTGCCTCTGGCTTCACGAACAAGGTCAGCTCCCAGACTACTGCACTGGGCAGCACAGCATGGGGAGGAGGTGGCCAGCCCTCTGTGAAGAAAGAAGTGGTTCGGGACTATTTAGAAAAGCTGGACGTGCACAAGTCCATGGGGCCGGATGCGTTGCATCCGAGAGTGCTAAAGGAATTGGTGGATGTGATTGCAGAGCCATTGGCCATTATCTTTGAAAACACATGGCGAGCAGGGGAAGTCTCGGAAGACTGGAAAAAGGCTAATGTAGTGCCAATCTTTAAAAAAGGGTAGAAGGAGGATCCTGGGAACTACAGGCCAGTCAGCCTCACCTCAGTCCCCAGAAAAATCATGGAGCATGTCCTCAAGGAATCAATTCTGAAGCACTTAGAGGAGAGGAAAGTGATCAGGAACAGTCAGCATGGATTCACCAAGGGAAAGTCATGCCTGACTAATCTAATTGCCTTCTATGATGAGATAACCGGTTCTGTGGATGAAGGGAAAGCAGTGGACGTGTTATTCCTTGACTTTAGCAAAGCTTTTGACATGGTCTCCCACAGTATTCTTGCCAGCAAGTGAAAGAAGTATGGGCTGGATGGATGCACTACAAGGTGGGTAGAAAGTTGGCTAGATTATCGGGCTCAACAGGTAGTGATCAATGGCTTCATGTCTAGTTGGCAGCTGGTATCTAGCAGAGTGCCCCAAGGGTCGGTCCTAGGGCCAGTTTTGTTCAATATCTTCATTAATGATCTGGAGAATGGTGTGGATTGCACCCTCAGCAAGTTTGTAGATGACACTAAACTGGGAGGAGTGGTAGATATGCTGGAGGGTAGGGATAGGATACAGAGGGACCTAGACAAATTGGAGGATTGGGCCAAAAGAAATCTGATGAGGTTCAACAAGGACAAGTGCAGAGTCCTGCACTTAGGATGGAAGAATCCAATGCACCATTACAGACTAGGGACCAAATGGCAAGGCAGCAGTTCTGCAGAGAAGGACCTAGGGATGACAGTGGATGAGAAACTGGATATGAGTCAACAGTGTGCCCTTGTTGCCAAGAAGGCCAATGGCATTTTGGGGTGTATAAGTAGGGGCATTGCCAGCAGATCGAGGGACGTGATCATTCCCCTCTATTTGACATTAGTGAGGCCTCATCTGGAGTACTGTGTCCAGTTTGGGGCCCCACACTACAAGAAGGATGTGGAAAAATTGGAGAGAGTCCAGCGAAGGGCAACAAAAATGATTAGGGGTCTGGAACACATGACTTATGAGGAGAGGCTGAGGGAACTGGGATTGTTTAGTCTACGGAAGAGAAGAATGAGGGGGGATTTGATAGCTGCTTTTAACTACCTGAAAGGTGGATCCAAAGAGGATGGATCTAGTTGCAGTGGGGGAGATTTAGGTTTGGATATTAGGAAAAAAATTTTCAGTAGGAGGGTGGTGAAACACTGGAATGTGTTACCTAGGGAGGTGGTGGAATCCCCTTCCTTAGAAGTTTTTAAGGTCAGGCTTGACAAAGCCCTGGCTGGGATGATTTAGTTGGGGATTGGTCCTGCTCTGGGCAGGGGGTTGGACTAGATGACCTCCAGAGGTCCCTTCCAACTCTGATATTCTATGATTCTATGATCTTCAAGTATGTTGCCCATGGTCTGCTAGCCTAAGTTGAACTTGTATAAAAAGTATTAATGGATTTATTTAGGGTGAATACATAGGGACAGGATTTTATATTTGTACTATAAGAATAGAGGTACTAATGTATGTCTTGATTTCATTTTACCAGCCACCCTTTTTGAATAGCAGAAAGAAATGGCCCTCTGGGACATTGGTAGGAATACATCTGACTGACTGCCAGTGTATGTACTGATGTTAAGGTAGAGACAGACCAGAACAATCCTTATGACTGATTAGCGTTACGCTTTTGTTTTAGGATAAGTTATGTCTACTATGGTTTCCTATATGTATTTCAAATTAGGAACTCTAGTTAAATATACATTTCTTTGTTTTAAGGTTTAGTGAGTAAAAGACAGGATCTTGTATTGTCTATGTTAATTAGATTAAAGGAATGTTTTTGACCAAAGATTTAGTGAAGTTTAATTTACAATATATTCTGCTGAATATAAAATACTGCTGTCTTCTCTGTGAGAGATTGTTTGTGTGAATGAGGAATGTATGCATCAGGAAAAGATAAGGTGTAAAAGCCATCACAAATGTCCAGATGGTCAAGAAAAAGTGAGAGACTTGGAAACAGCAGGAGACAATCATAAAATATCCATTGTATCCATGCTAAACAAGTTAGCAGCATTGATGACCTCAGAGGTGAGGCAGGCAGCCCCGAAACAAGACAACAAATAAATGATAACAGCAGAAAACCCCAAGATTAACACCACTTAAGGACTAATGATTACAGGATGGCATTGCAAAATGCATGGACTCAAATGGGAATTTACAACTATAAAGATGGGGTGTTTTGCCATGGAACTCTGGGTTCAGTCCTGCAAAACCTCAGAGCATCGGATCGCGACCGACAGAACTCAGCTCCTCACTCATGTTCAATCTAACTGGCCATTAGATTGACTTGAGCTATAACAGACTGGTAACTATAAAAACATCAACTAGCAGGACTGTGTGCATGATGTGTATGTGTGTGTGACTGAAAAGCATATGCTAACTGTTGTATTTTCAATAAATATGGCATATTTGCCTTCACTCCTATAAAAGATCCCGTGTGCTTTGTATAGCATAACATGAGGTTTATGAGCCCAAAGAAACACTCTTTGTCTGAATAACCAGCCATTCTGCTCCTGCCACACTACACAGTTTTTACTGAGAGAAGTGAGAAATAACTTCTCCAACTGAAGCTATAGTGTAGGGAGATTGACACTACATAGTTAGAAAATTGACTAGGACTCACTAACACTCCTGTTCTCATGCAAAATATCATGTATTTTCAAATACTTTGGTGACTGTCACTGTTATAATAAGAATTAGTTTTTGTCATTGTCACAAGTAATCAGAACTATAGATTTGTGTTTTGTCCAAATCATGGTTCTGGCAGCACAATGCATTCTATCCCTAAGCAAGCATTGGTTCAGGACTGAGAGCAGAATGTCACATATCAAATCGCCATCATTACTTCCTGTAGCATCTTGGACTTTCCTTGATAATCTTTCATGCAAGTACTGCCCTAGTCTAGTCCAGTTTAGGTTGTGAGATTTGATAAAACCATGCCCTGAATAGTGTCTACACCAAGATTTAATCTCTCAGTACCAGCACCATATCGTACAATCCAATCTTCCTCTGAGGTTAGGAATAATGCTCTTATCTGCATCATAATATAGCATGGAATCCTCAAGGACAGACTGAAGTCAGATAGTTGATTAAGTTCAATCTATGAGGTGACTGATCAGTTTGTGCCTGAAAGAGAAAAAGTGTGGAAGCCTCTGGCAAGGGATACTATACTTCAAAACTTTAAAGATATTATTATATTATGATTTTTTGGTTAAGAAAAAGGCATTTTTAAAAAGGATCTCCCAGCTGTCTAAAAACAGAAGTATTCTGATTTTTATATCAGATATATCATTATCTGATAATAAAAGGGAAAGAAGGGTGTGATTATTGGCATGTCAGAAGCTGCCTTGGTTTCTTTCTTGTCTAATGTTCCTTCTAGAGTGAGCCACCATGTCTGAAGGGCTAGCTAGCTTGTTGCTAGGATACGCAATGGGGTAGGTTCCAGCTGCCACTCAAGCCTGTTGAATCGAAAAGGACCGAGGCAGCATGCACTAGTAAGAGCTGTCTGATTGAAAAGAAAATTATTTTATCATCTCTGTTTTTTGGGCAGTTGAACAGACATTGCTTAGACAAGGGAGTAGTTTTTAATGATGGCAGCAGCAACAACCAGAGAGAGCATGAGAAGAGGGTGAGAAAGCAGGACAGTTGAAAATAAAAGGAAGGAGGAAAAAGGAGAGCACAACTGTAAAATTATTTCCTGTTTGCTGTAGGGAAGGAGAAAGATTTGGGTTTTCTATACCTGTCAGTGGAACCATAAAGAAAAGATGGACCATCTTATTACAGATTATATAACTCTCTGGGTTTTTATGATTTCACTGACAGCCATACACCAAACCAAGATTTCTTTCTCTCTTCTTCCAATATACATGAGGAGTTTTATAGTCTAGTACTATTTCTCCCCTTACTGTTCATATTCTATTATCTCTATATAGTTATAAGTTATAGTTCTCCATCACATTGCTCAGTCTTGTTTTTCCTCCCTCTGCTTCTCCTAAAATGAATCTCCCTTTCCCTGCATTCTCTTGACTGTCCTCAAACTTTGTCTTGTGATTTCTTTTCAAATCAGACAGCACTCTAACCACCTGATGTGTTTTACTACTGATATTGATAGGCTGGAGGAGAAGCTGGAGCCTATATTCTATCTTGCTATATAGCAACACATATACTTGCTTCAGCTGCACAGCAGGTGAATCGCTGCCAAAATCCCTTGTAACAAGTGCAGTTGCAAGAACAAATCAGTAAATATGAGTTTTTGACACTACAGCAATGGAACTTGTGGATTCTTTTTAAATTTATAATCAATGCTCCAACAAAAGTGTACTCACTTCTCTATACCCAATATGGAGCTTATATTTGGGTACATTGCATTGTTAGTTTAATACCTTCATTTCAAATTTCTGATATATTTTTGTATGTGTAGCCTTTCACTGGCTCTTCACAGCATGCCATGGTATTTCTGATTTCAGACTGAGAGTTCAGATTTCTAAATGGTTGATAATCCATTACTTAAAGAAACAGAAGGTAAATAAGTTAGTGGGAGCTAATGGTTGCAGAACATTTTGAAAACCAGCCAACATGTAGGAGGCAAATATGGACAATTAAATTATTTAGAAGCCCAATTTCGGTTCCCATTTCCTACCATCTTAGCCTAGGCCTGTGTACGAAGACTGACTTTCACTTCTATTTTGAATTTTTGGCGGGGTGATCAAAATTTCCACAAATATTTCAAATGTCAACTACCTTCACCCTTCTGGTTCACCCAGCCAAAAAATAAAACACATCCTACATGAGGCCTGAGGTTTAATAAACGTTGGAAGTCTCATGAAACCCCACTTCATACGAGTCTTTGCGCTGTCCTGAAGGCCTGCCTGATCTTAGAACTCTACCACTGGAAACCTAATTTTGTTTTTTGAGGGTTTTTTGGTCATTTTTAGTTCAAGCACATGATATGCTGAGAGATGCAGAAATGCAGAGCATCTATCCCTCCCACAGAAGTCAATGTAGGTTGCAGTTACTCAATGATTTTCCAGGATGAAGAAAATGGAAAATGTTATTTTAATTCTAGATATATACATTCTAAAAACATGGCAAGTCAGAAAGTTGAAAAAGAAAAGAGAAACAATGCAAAAGAAAAGGAGAAAGGAGCAAAGGAAGGAAATTGGTGGGCTTAACTATAAAAACTCACTCGCTTCTATTAAGGCCACAAATGTTTTGAGCAGCCTTTCTTGTGGTATTTCAGCAACTCTGCGTCTGTCCCAGCTAGAACTCAGAGGTAGGCAAAAATGAAAAATATTGTTTTAAAAAGTTAGAATCTAAATAAATCTTCAGTTTGTTTAGCTTGCATTTGGGGGTAAAGTTCAGGAAGTTCTTCCAGTAGCCAAAGCGTTTAACCCCTTTGTAATCACAGCCTTCAAAACTGACTGACAAAACCACAAATAAAGGCAAATCTCTGAGTGGAAAGATATTAAGACAAAAGTATGGCACAAAGCACTGCACAAGAGCTGGCTCCATAAAAGCACACTAAAGCAGAGCTGGTCAAAACTCAATTTCTGTTCTCCTGGAAATTCTAACGTTTCAAAAAAAAAAAAAGGGGGGGGGGTATCTGGAAATGTGTAAACTTCCTGTGGAAAGGAAATTCCAAAAAATGTTCATTTTGAAAAAAATCAAAATCTCTCCTTTTGTTTTTTCCAAAATAAAATGGAGCAGCTGGCAGCCCTGACTGTGGGGAATTCCTAATGATGTCCCATCTCTGGGAGACTCCCCTTGTCTTGGAGTTGGGAAGCTGGATGTTCCTGTTATACAACTATGGCAGGGAGCCTGGAAGCCCTGGGGCCCCTGACCCTAGGAGAGTCTGTTTGGATGGGCTGCCCTACAGCCATGGACCTATGGGGACCAGATAGCAAGTGTGAAAAATTGGGAAGTGGGTGAGAGGTAATAGGGGTCTATTTAAGACAAAGCCCCAAATATTGGGACTGTCCCTATAAAATCGGGACATCTGGTCACTAACATGGACCCTCAAAGTGTGGGATCCCCAGCAGTGCACCAAGTGAGTAGGCAGGAAACCGGGCAGATTTCTGTTGAAAATCTGCCTGTTTTATGGAGGAACTTTGTTGAAACCAGGCTGGTTCTGCAAAATGTTTTGTTTTTGACAAATTGGTGATTTCTGTAAAAAAAACAAAAATAAAACAAGAACCAAAAAACTGTTTAGTCAGAAAATTCCTGGCCACCTCTACACTAAAGTCCCCACCCTTGCCTTTAAACAGCTTAGTGCATGGAATTAGAGAAACATATTACTCTGAAAGGTCTGTTCTAACGGCTGGATTCTGAAGTCCTTTCTTAAAGAAGACTTCCCTTTGAACCCAATAAGGGTGGGGTTATCAACAGTGCTCAGTACTAGCACAGTAGTTCCCGCTAAAGACAAAGGTAAAACTCTCAATAACTTTAGCTGGAGCAACCAACACTGAACATTTCTGAAAAGGCCCACCCAGTGCTAGATTGTGTGTTAGATGGTGCATAAGCTACCCTGTCCCAGGAAATGGATGTGGAAGGCATCATGTCTTGGAGACACCCTTCAGAGCTACAATTCCTCTTGCATGGCATTTTGATTAAAAAAACCCTAGAATGGTATAACATGGCACACATAAAATTATTCATAAAGTTTGCAGATTACAGAAAAATTAGGGGAGTGGTAAATAATCAAGAGGACAGGTCACCGATTCAGAGTGATCAAGATCACTTGGAAAACTTAATGCAAGGAAACAATATGCATTTTAATGCTGCTAAATGTAAGTGAATAAAACTGTGGCTTAAAAGCTGATAAGATTGCTTACTGACTTTTTACAGGAGTTCTGACCTGCATTCCTGCTCTGGTCCCGGCAAAAGCATCACACAGACAGAGGACCCTTTGTTTCCCCCCGCCCCCCTCCAGCTTTGAAAGTATCTTGTCTCCTCACTGGTCATTTTGGTCAGGTGCCAGTGAGGTTATCTTAGCTTCTTAACCCTTTACAGGTGAAAGGGTTTTGCCTCTGGCCAGGAGGGATTTAAAGGTGTTTACCCTTCCCTTTATATTTATGACAGGGCCAAATAAACATTAGGAGAATTGTGCCTGCTAGTGCTTTCACATCCTATAACCTTTCTGCAAATAAAATGAGCAGCTGTTTGATGATATCTGCATTGACTTAGTGTTAGATAGACTTAGGGTTAGATTATTGGGTACTAATTTTGAGATTACTAGAAACTGAAACACTTATGAACATCTTTAATGTTGTTAAGGCAAATCACTTCTCAATGTTCAGGCTGACTTTCTCAGATGGGCACTATGGAGATCTGTGAGGAGAAATTTGCCCTTTGCAGCTGCAGTGTAACAGCAGAGTTACTTTGTAGAGGCTATTCAAGAGACTCTGCAAAGGTTACTGGAGTAGCATCCATAGCTCCAGCACTACCTTTTCAACCCTGGTCCCACTCCATCCTTGTCTAGTCTGTCCACTGCTGCACAACGAGTTTCTGGGAGTCGCATTTTGTGTCATGTAGGTGGTAGAGAGTTATACTACAGTGATGAAGGTCCAGAGTGCAAACACTACTGCTAATGTGTATTATTACAATTGTGTATAATAGAACTTGTTTTTAACTTTTACAGTAAGCATAAAAAATTAAATAAATAAAATTAAAAGACAGTTATTTAGTTTTCAAAATCAAGAACTTGAAAGGTAGGAAATGTTGAATTTAAGGTTGCTCATGCAGCCTTCATTTGGACCACTTGTGTAAATGCATTATGAGACAGTCTTCAATTACATGATATTATTTTTTCCACAAGATTCCTGCCTCATACAGTGCACTGGGTGGATGCACAACTGCACAGACTTACGATTACATGAGCAACCCCAAATTTGGCATTTCCTAACTTTTGAATTCTTACTTTACAACCTAAATAATTTGCTTTTAATTTGTTGTTATCATGGAGTGGACCAATAAAGACATATGTAACACACAAACCCTGCCCTGAAAAAAAATGAGACCTAACTTTACAATGGGAGGAGAAAGAAACTTTTTCAATGGAGCTAATCTTTTATGAAATGGCTATTTAGCTAGACATCTCTATAATAGTTTTGTTTGTCTGTTTCATGCCATATGCCACCAAATTCCACACCACCTGATGTCACAATCCCTATATTCAATCAGGTATTTATAGAGCAACAACAGAAAAAACAGTGCAGAAGAAGGGTCCCAGAGAAATATTTGTGGGACAGCAAACCTAGGAATCCCAATATATGGGACAAACCTGTGATCATGGCATTTTCTGTATGTTTAAATTCTTTGAAGAGGCTCTAGCCTATGAACATGCTTTAGAAAACACTTCTCTTCCAGCTAGTCTCTGCATAGACTGCATCTGCACTTAACCCACAGGTAAATATTGTAGCTCATGTTCATTGTGATCGATAAGTGATCAGATACCACTGTGAGGGGCACATTGGAAATACCCGGTTAGATTAAATTAGCACTTTTGCCATGCACTTGATGACTGACCTGGGGCAAGTCAGTGAGGCCAAAATGTTCAAAACTAGGCACCTAAATAGTTGCTCTGATTATCACAGGAACTGAGCCCTCATAGCTCATCTGACACTCAGCTGCCACACTGGTAAAATGGCAATAACAATGCCTATCAACTTCAATGTGCTTTGAGTTCTTTGGATGGAAACTGCTACAGTATGTAATTGCAGAGTAATATTTATTATGGATTCTTTAAAGGGATACTAGTGTTACAGCTAGCTCCCTCTAACTGATAGATTCCTTACCTATAAGGAAAAATATATAGAACATGTTATGGAGGCTTCAGGCATGTGGAAAAACTACTTTGATTTGTGTCAATCAACAGCATCATTCTTTATTGAGATTTTAATAGTAATTTCTACAGACAGTGTTCAGTCAAATCTTGCATTAGTATCTACTATTTTCTTTAGAATTTACTGTATGTATGTTTACCACTTATCCTATTTCCCCTTTAAAATCCAAGAGTAAAAATGGCAATATTCAGGTCACAGTTAATTTTTTTTAAAAATCTGAGCACTTTCCTCTTCTATCATGCCAGTATATAGGCTGAATTTGTGACAGAGTCATCTGGCTGGTAGAGGTGATAAAATATCAGGTTACAATTTCAGAAATAATGTTACAAATATATATCATGTTCTGACAGATAAATTGAACCTATTTTAAGTAGCGGTCCGTCAACTTTCCAAGGTGGAAAAGGCTGATGTATCTATTTTGGCACTTCTGTTTCAATGACACTTGTCACAGTTTAAAATACAAACAGCTTGTCTGTGTTTTGGAGATGAGGAAGTGGGATGCACTGCAAAGTGAAGACTGGCAAATACCAAGGGGTCACAGGTACTGAAAGGAATATTTTTGATATCTAATTTTTTGATGAAAGAAAGGGGACATTGTTATCATATACTTTCCCGTTGTGAAATGAAAAGATCACACAACCACAGCACATTGCACTACCCAGTATCCAATCCCTCACTGCTTTCCTTTCAAGCTGGGCATACAGCATTCAGTCACTCACATAGTGTGGTGTTTAAAAGCTCCAGGATGTAATTTTAATACCTGTAGCAATCTTCTCTGTCCCCCTTCTCTTAATCTTTCTCTCTGACAGCACCATTGAGAGACTGACCTTGACTTGGCTTCATTCTCAGTGAAATAATAGAGATTTCCCTCTTATTTTTAAATAGGGAACAAATAGGTTTATTATTAGCTTATTTATGCTTTCATTTACTAGAATAGCCTACCCCAAAATGTCCTATAAATGCTTGTAGGATATGCAAGAATTGCCAGGAAGGGCATTAGGTGCCCTGCATACATAATCTCCGAGCCAATCAACCTGTCTGTCCTCTACATCAGCCTTTCTGAACTTAATATCCACTCATCACCCACTCCTGCTCTACCTACTACTCTCTCACCTCCTCATACACATGATGCTAACTCCTGATGCTTCCCACGTGCATCTACCCCACCACTCATGTGTACCCTCCCTGTGCTTTCACTCCTGTGCCTCCACTACTCAATTAAATGAGGAAGAAGACAGTCCAACTCCCCAAACTTTGAGGAAAAAGAAGCACCAGATGCCACTGGTGCCAAGAGAATCTTGAGTCCCTTCTTAGAGGCCCAGGGGAGGGGAGGCACAAAGGGATATACATTCCCATCACAGGCAAGAGAAGGGAAGGGACTTCTGGGAAGCAGGTAATCCAAACTGCAGGCAAGTTGCATTCACTGCACCTCAGCATCCCTTTTGGTATGGGAGCATTCTGAATATTACCTGCCATATCTTTTTGGTGTGGCTATGTGATTGTTTCCACAGGGGTGCCACATTCAGCCTCAATTCTTGCATAAACTTGAGATTGCCCCGAAGCCTTATGAAATCCAGTTCATTTTTTCTGGACTATTTCAAGTGGATGGCACTGCACAGACAAGTTAGTATATAAGTACAGTACAAAAGTGAGTCCCTGCCTAGAAAAACATATTGTTCAAAACACAAATACACCAACAGGATGGGTACCTGCCAATCAGTTCAAATTCAGCTAACGAGGGGGCAATGATCTCTTCCCCCCACAACAGAAATGGAGAACCAACAAAAGAAAAGAATAATTAGTAACAGCTTAAGATCATTCAGATCCTAAAACAGCAGCAGCAACCACACCAGAAAAGCTCTTTGAGAGAAGAAAACTTCATTTTATTAAAAACTATTGCGCTTGTATGAAAAATTTAAATAATCAGCCTGGTGATTAATTATGCCATCCATTTAAATCTGAGTGAGCAAAGGTCAGGGATCCTCTTTTGATTTTCTTTTCTTCTACTTGGTGTCCAAGCTGGAAAAAAAGAGGGTCAAATCGGAAAAGGTCAATTTATTTTTCTACCACTTTTTGAGGCTACAGGGGTAAGTCTGTGTGTCCTTAATTACAAACTACAGAAGTCATTAATTTCTTACACATTAATACTTAAATAATTATGAATCCCTGTTACCAGAAATGTCTGTCTCCCACAGGACAATAATTATTTGAAAGTAATTTTGGTTTAATTCAGGATGTGTTCATCTAATACCAGACTCTTCCTGCCATTTTTGGCATTTGGACCTTTTCCTGTGCAACTTCAGCCAGCTGGCAGAGATTTCTTGTGCTGTATCTTTCTCTGTTTCTCCACCTGTCTGTTTCTATAACTCATGAAAAGTTTTAAACTCATACTATTTAGTTTCCTCGTGTCTACCTATCTTTCTCAGGGTTGTATATAGTGCCTATCACAATCCCTTCACTATTTTTTTATATTGTTCTCACTATATAACTTTAATTCTATAAACAACAAACTGGATGTCTTTTATTTGCATATGTAAATTGGGATTTTGTTGGGCTGGCAAGAAAACAAGAATTCCATTTGGTGGAAAAAAAAATGAGGTTTGGAAACTTAATTGTATTCCACATCACAATGAAACTGAGATCTCCTGATTTTTTTCCCCATTAAAAGAGAATGATCCCCGAAATAACCAATCGGGGTGTGGGAGAGCCAAGTTCAAGTCCTTCTGAATGTGAAGTAAGTTCCCTAACCACTGTACTATTAGCTATTCTGGGGCCTCACTCTCATTTTGACCAGAAATTCCATCCTGGACCTGATACGCCTTCCCAATGAAAGGTTTATCAAAACCGATATATTTTTATGAAAAGTGTTGGTTTTGAGATATCAACATTTTCTGATGCGGGGGTGGGGTGGGGTGGGGGTGGGTATTTTTAGTTGAAAATTCCCAACCGGCTCTTGTTTATATCTTTTCATTTCTGAATGGCATAAACAAATATTTTCATATCTATACCCATTTTTGTATTGCTCTATTAATGTGTGAGTAAAATAATCAGACAAATTATAAGTAAAATGGGGAAAAACTAAATTAAGATACATCACCAATTAGTAAGAAAATAAAGGGCACTCCAGATATTGTGATCATTTTGAATTTGGAAACAACTGAAATTCGGATGAAATTATTACTAATCACTGTTAATGCCCTGATTGCTATTTATTTTAGACCATCCACACAGTACAAATAAGAAGTTAAGCTTCTATAATATACTATTAAAGGGACTGTTCCTGCAGTTTTGCGTGTAAAATTGTCACTAAAGTTAATGAGACATTTTCACATGGAAGTTATAGTTACCTGTAATTTCCAGGTGGTCACTTTCCATTTGAAGTTTCATTGTAATATGTTTTCCCTGCTGGACATATTCATCTTACATGTATCTGAAGAGGTTAAGGGGGAAAAAGTGAGGAATAGAGGAAACTGTTGATGAGAACAGTACAGCCAGGCTATAGAACTGGTGTGGAGGTGAAAACGTAATGAGAAGTTTGAATAAGGGATGGCATGGGACTGTTAGGAGCTCTGAGAAAAGGAAAAATGGAAGAGAATGACAAGCAAGCTTAGAGAAAGTAACTGTGACTATAAATGTCCTCAGAGGAAAATGCAGCAGATTGGAGGCAGTGAAAGAATTAAAGAAGAGCATTAGTACAAGGTAATTTTTTCAGTTCAGTCTGCTCAGATTCTTTGTGTCAGAGAGATGACACCTGTCTCAGCAAAAGAATTCCTAAAGCTGTGGATTAGTTTAGGTAGCTAAAGACATCAGATTTGATCCTCGGTGGATGTAAATTGCCATAGGTCAATGGATATATGCTGATTTACAACTATTGAGGATCTGGCCTGATGGATCACCTCAGTTTTTGGTAAATATTTATAATTAAAGGACCCTTTACCTCTTTCTAGTTCCCACTCCTCTTGCTATGTCATATTACAACTAGGGCTGTCAAGCGATTAAAAAAATTAATCGTGATTAATCACACTGTTAAACATTAATAAAATACTGTTTATTTAAATATTTTTGGATGTTTTCTATGTTTTCAGATATTGATTTCAATTGCAACACAGAATACAAAGTGTACAGTGCTCACTTTATATTTATTTTTAATAAGTATTTGCACTGTAATAAAACAAAATAAAAGTATTTTTCAATTCACCTAATACAAATACTTTAGTGCAATTGCTTTATCATGAAAGTTGAACTTACAAATGTAGAATTATGTACCAAAACACCTGCATTCAAAAATAAAAGTGTAAAATTTTAGAGGCTGCACGTCCACTTAGTCCTATTTCTTGTTCAGCCAATCGCTTAGATGAACAAGTTTGTTTACATTTGCAGGAGATAATGCTGCCAGCTTATTGTTTACAATGTCACCTGAAAGTGAGAACAGGCGTTCACATAGCACTGTTGTAGCTGGCATCACAAGATATTTACATGCCTGATGCACTAAAGATTCATATGTCCCTTCATGCTTCAAGCACCATTCCAGGGGACATGGGTCCATGCTGATGATGGGTTCTGCTCGATAACAATCCAAAGCAATACGGACTGATGTATGTTCATTTTCATTATCTGAGTCAGATGCCACCAGCAGAAAGTTGTTTTTCTTTTTTGGTGGTTTGGGTTCTGTAGTTTCCACATCAGAGTGTTGCTCTTTTAAGACTTCTGGTTAGCATATCTGGCACGTAAATACTTTGCAATGCCAGCTACAAAAGTGCCAAGCAAATACCTGTTCTCACATTCTGGTGACATTGTAAATAAGAAGAGGGCAGCATTATCTCCTGTAAATATAAACAAACTTGCTTGTCTCTTAGCTATTGGCTGAACAAGAAGTAGGACGGAGTGGACTTGTAGACGCTGAAGTTCTACACTGTTTTGTTTTTGAGTGCAGTTATGTAACCAACAAAAATCTACATTTGTAAGTTGTATTTTCACAGCAGAGATTGTACACAGTACTTGAATGAGATGAACTGAAAAATACTTTTTCTTTTGTTTATCATTTTTACAGTGCAAATATTTATAATAAAAAAATACGCTTTGATTTCAGTTACAACACAGAATACAACAGATATGAAAATGTAGAAAAACATCCAAAATATTTTATAAATTTCAATTGGTATTCTATTGTTTAAAACTGTGATTAATCGCAATTAATTTTTTTTTTGAGTTAATCGTGTGAGTTAACAGTGATTAATCGACAGCCCTAATTACAACCTTTTACTTCAAGGTAATTAAGTGGTTTTGTCTCCACAGCATAAAAATAAATGGGGCCTGATCTTCAGCTCTTATAAATAGGTATAATTCCAGTGAACTCAAGAGAGCCACACCAAACTAAACTAGCTGAGGATCTGGCACATTTTGCTCAAGTTCGCACAGGCATATACTGGCCTTTCCTCTTTGTTATTTTACAAAGAGTGTAATTTCACTAGAAATAAGAAACGCTTTTGGTGCCATGTCACAGAGTACCTCTCCTCAGGGGCAAGCTAGTAAGTTCCTTCAACATCAAAAGTCTGTGTATATTTCGGGCCTGACTTTCAGCCAAGCGTTGATCTAGGATTGCTTTTTGCATTTACAATTATGTGTACAAATGATTATAATTTAGACACTAATTCTCTGAGGGTACTGGTTAACATCAATCGCACCTGCAAGTTTGGAGGCCCAAAATTGTACTGCTCCTGCAAAAGGGGAACTGGAACTTAACGACTGCTTGTGAATATATGAAATCAAAAAATATCATTGGGTATAAAGATAACTGTATATTCATTAAGTAATTGTGTTAGGTAATAAAACTCCTCACCTGGCATTTAGCTGGAGATTTTCATTCTGAGACAGTTATAAAAACCCTTCATGCCAGTGTTCAAATATGTTGTCTTTCTGTATTTCTGATCAAAAGTTGTTAGCTTCCTGTACTGTAGCAACAGATGTGAAAAGTCACCTCATGCTCCAGGTCAAACATTTCATTTGCCTTTTTCTCCTAGGTTTGATCTCCAGGTCTGTACTGGAATCAGAACCCTGTTCACACTTCCAGAAAATCAGGATCAGAATGACTCCTACTTAGTAACATATACATTTTAGCATTGATTCAGAATACACTGCTGTATCGCCCCTCTGATCTTCATTTCCTCTAACTTATGCAACTTCAAAGTACCCTAACATTGCTGCAATTCTAGCTTCCTGTGTAACGTTCATGTCACTCTGGCATTACATCTCAGAAACAAGATCCAGGAAGCCTGTGTTTCTCAAAGAGCCAACATGGCATTTATGGGAGTTGCATACTACACACAACACTAACCTGCAGTAAAGAGCCAAGCTGCAAATAAAATCATGCACCAGATAAAAGACATAGCAGGTCATTATTATATTTCAATAATTTAAAACATTTTTGTAATAATTTAATGCTTGTGAAAAGTTCTGCTTTGACAGCGCTGCAGAGTGACATGGATGGGCCCCAGTCTCCATGGCATTTCATTTCTCACTTAGGGAATTATCATGCTTTGATTTTTGTTTATGACGTGGACTGTGCCAATAAGGAAATTTCCTGAGACTACAAAACCCATATCATTTAGGCGAGGTACTGGCAATGTAGAAGAGCACTATGCAAGCTGGAAAGCATGCCTCTCTCACCAACAGAAGTTGGTCCACTAAAAGATATTACCTCACCCACCATGTCTCTTTAATAGCCTAGGACTGATACAGCAACAAAGACACTGCATATAACAATGGAAGATACTGAATTTTACAGTACAAAGCAACTGTAAAATTCCTTAACCTGGCCCAGATCATCTTCACATGGAAGGGGAGCTCAGCCACATCCTTGGCACCATCTCTCAACCCCTGCTGTAGCCCATGCAGAGGTGCCTCTACAGGTCTCAAGTCTGCACATCAGAAAGGGCTGAATACAGTGGCGGGGGGGGGAGGGTGGAGAAGCATGTTGTATTCCCCCTGATCTCCTGGAGAAGAAGATAAATTTAGTCTACAGATGAATTACTGTTTGTGCAGAACCTCCATAGAAACCTCAGGGCAGAATGGCCAGGGGGCTTTGCTGGTAGACTTCTTACAGTGGATTTATGCTGACAAAGACTGAAAGGGCCCAGAACTAGTGCAGATATATTGACCCTCTGTGCAGAGGACCCTAAGCTCACAAAGATCACTCAGCAAATTAGGGGATGGGTGCCATGGCCTATTCTGCAGGGGATGCAAATTTCCCCCAGGAAAGCATGATGTGAGATGATCATCTATCTAATGTATTTACGTGGCCCCCATCACTGTATATGTGTCTTTAATGCATTTGTAATCACAATACCCAAAAAAAGTAATGAATTCCTATTTTACAGATGGGGAACTGAGGCACAGCAACACTAAGGGCCAGATTTTTGAAGGTATTTAGGCATCTGAAGAAAGGTTTTGAAAATACCAGTAGGTCCCTATCTACTTCTTTAGATACTTAAATAATTTGAAAAACCTGTTCCTAAGTGACATGCCCAAAATCACACAGGAAGTCTGTGATGGATCAGGGAATAGGATCCTGGCCTCCAGATTTCCAAGCTAGGGCTCTAAGAAGTGGACTTCCTCCCCTCATCCTCATAGAGGTTTCTCCCTCAGAGACCCCTTCTCCGGTGCAACGAGCTTGGGGTTCATTAAATAACAAATCAGTGAATGAAAAAGGAATACAACTTTAATAAAACAAACTGGAGAGCGTCTCTGGTGAAGTGCTGCATGCAACCATGTGGTGTTCCCATCTCCCGCTTTCAGGGCACATCTCCAAATTCCTATGTTGATAATACTGCCTCTTATGAGGGAGCATGTCTAAATTATAATCTTCTACAAACATATCTCCCTCTTAAAGAAAAACAAATTAATTCTTATATACATACATACATACAAAACAACTAACAACTATCTAATAATACATGCATTAAATTCTCAATCCTTGTAGTACATTTCCATAAACCCAATGTGTCAACTACCTAAGGAGGATAGGTTACCAACCCATCACTTTTGAATGAGTCTTTACCACTCACTTTCTTCAAATACCCCTTCTCTAGGCAGGTTAGCAAGTTTCTATGAGTCTTTCAGAATGTTTAATCTCCTGCTCTGATCTTCCCAGTATCAACCTTTCATTAGAGTCTGAACTGTTCTCTTGTTGCTTTGATGATAAAGGACCAATCAGATGGAAAATGTCAGAATCCACATCTACTGTCAACATGTTGGAACTTTCTGGGATTACTCATAAATACCTTCAATTATGTTGAAGTGTGTCCCCCAGTCTGTCGGGGCTACACAAGACCTTGGATGCAGCTTTTCTTCAATGGTACACCTTTGGCCGCAAGTATTAGAGGTGTGATTCCTCAGGTGTACCCCATCACCTTGGTTAAGAGATGGGATATTGTGGGCCCTTTTGTCAAAATAATATTTCTGTTTCCAGTTCTGATTTTCTTTCATCTTCATATGGTTTCATTGTTATGAGATTTCAGCAAGTTATCAGTTATTTATAAATTAGATCCAATCCTTCTTCCCATTGACAGCTGAACTGAAGAATAGCCATTCACCAGGGGTGTACTTCAGTAAACCAGTTATGCTTTACACAAATCACCCCGTGACAGGTCTTCTGCCCGGGAAGCTCCATCCCCTCCTCCTGGGGCCCGCTGTCTGCCCCAATAACACTCAGAGAGGCTTCCAATTATGCAGAACCCGTGGCTTTATTTACAAACACAGTTCTCGCACTACCAGTCTTGAGCTATTTACAAGGGTTACAAGGTTAGTTCCCCCTTTGGCTAGCAGTCAGCCCGCAGCCAGGAGCCTGACCTTTCCCCCTGGCTGCTCCCTTTATACTGGCTCCCAGCTCTTTATAGATGCTGGCTTGGCAGGCCCGCGGGGGGTGGGGGGGGGCAATCCCAAGACCAGGCATCAGGCCTGTTCCATCAGCCCCAATCTATTTCTCTTGATTGGAGCTGGGTGAGCACGGGCTAATTAGGTGCTTTTGCACCAGCACCCTGCTACACACCCACACTGTCAAAGGTCTTTTTCATAAGGTTCTTTATTGTCCGTAAGAACCTTTTCACGAGTCTGTTTGATTGGGGGGGAATGTAATTTGACTTGATGTTTTGTGATATAAACCCCAATCTATGGCAAATTGCCTAAAATCTGCACTTGAAAATTGTGGCCCAGTATTGCTAAATACTTCATCTGGAATTCCATGTCTGGAGAAGATTCCCTTCATGCCGGCTATCACTGACTTACTATTTGTACTGTGCAGTGTGCAAATTTCTGGATGCATAGAATAATAATCCCTGACGATTAAATAATCCTTTGGTTACCAGGTAAATAAGTCAGTGCCTACCTTCTTCTAAGGCCTTTGTGAAACTGGATGAAGTCTCAGTGGCTCTGTCTATTGGCATGGCTTGTATTTCAAGCATGAAAAGCAGTTTCCTACCACATTAGTAATGTTATGATTGATCCGCGGCTAATAGAGCACCTTTTGTGCTCGTTTGTACTTCTCAATTCCTAAATGACCTTCATGGATCTTCTGTAGTAATTCTTTTCAGAGGCTCATTGGAATAACAACCTTTACTGCCCTTGAAAATGACCCATCTATCACAGTAAGTTCATGTTCATGTTCACAGTAAGTTTCCAATACTCCCTTATACTTGGAAAGCAACTGCTTATTTCTTCAGGCCACCTGTGACTTCTTTAAGGATTCCCAATGATTCGTCTTTTGCTGTTTCCTCTCTTATTTGTTGCAGTTTCCTGTTAGCTATGGGAATTGACTTAACAACCAAATCTACATAGGCTTGCATCTCTGTCTCTAAAGTCTTCTCTGGTTTCATGGGAGCCATTTGCTCTTCAAAGTGTATCTGTATGAACATGAATTTAACATGCATATAGGTCACAACCGAATCATACTTCTGCAACTTTATCATCATTCTTTGAATCCTTAAGGTACAGTCATTTAGCGGCTTGCTAAATAACACTGTCAGGGGCTTGTGGTCCATTTCAACTTCCACTGTCTGTCCATAAATATACTCTCAAAGGCAAACAATATTCCTAAAAGCTACTTTTCAATCTCTATGTATCTAGCTTTTGCTTCAGTTAATGATCTGGATGTATATGCCACTGGTTGCCAACCTCATGCATCTGCTGATATTTTAATAGGCCCTCCTGTTGTAGAACTTCACCACTGGTTCTTGTATCATTTGCTGTTTTAAACCTTCCCATGATTCCTCCTGTTCTGCACCTCAATACCATTCATTTTTATTCTCTCAGAGTTTTCTCAAAGTTGCTGTTTTAGTAGATTAGGTATGACATTTCCAAGATAATTAACCGTTCCCAGGAACCATTGGATGTCTTTCTTTGATGGGGTGCATGGCATTGTTCAATGGCTGAAATCTTTCTCTTATCAGGTTTTACACTTTCATTGGAAATAACGTCCCCAAGAAAAGTCAGTTCTGTGACCCCTAAAACACATTTCTCCCTATTTAGTTTGAGGTTTGCTGCTCTAGTTGCATCCAGGACTTCCCAAAGGCTATGGTAATGTTCCTCTTTAGTTAAGCCCCAGATGATGATGTCATCTTTTGAGTTGTCAATACCATAGATCATTCGTAGATCATATGTATGGTTTTGTGGTACATTTCTGGTGCTGATGCTGTGCCAAAGGGTAAGCATAAGAACTTGTATCTTCCAAATGGGGTATTTAATGTGCATAGCTTTGAACTTTCTTCAATTTTAGCTTCCAAAAACCTGAGGATGTATCCAATTTACTGAAATAGTAAGCATTAGCAAAGTGAGCCATAATATCTTCTCTGGTTAGTTTGAAATGTTCTCTTTTTTATGGCTTTGTTGAGGTCTCTAGGATCCTCATTAGTTTTCTCCACAATGACAAGGGAGCTCATCCCTTCTGCTGGTTCCTCAATTTTTTTATTACTTGCATTGCTTCCATGCTTGCAAGCTCTGCCTTGAGTTTCTCACGGAGTGCAAATGGCACCTTTCTACATGGTTGGATATCTGGAAGGACCTGCTTGTTTATCCTGATTGTATGTTCACCCTACAAGCAATCCAACTCTTGAAACAGGTCATGATATTCCCAAAAGACTGCCTCATAGCCAGGTTCAATATGATCTTGTAGTGAGAGCACCCATTTTACCAGATTGAGTTTCTCACATGCAGCCAGCTTAAAATTGGTGCCACCTCCTTTGGTACTACAATGAAAGGGAACCAGTACATGGTGTTTTTATGGTTGATGCTAGCAATGGACCTTTCCTTTGCTAGAATTTTTTGTTCCAGAATAACCAGATATTTTTATTTTTGTTGGTCTCAGTTTTAGTTTTATTTTCAGTCTCTCATAATCTTGTTCAGACAGAATATCAACCTTAGCTCCTGTGTCCAATTTCAGTGGAATGATTGTTCCATTCACTCTGATAGGCAGTATCCAGTCCCTCCCAGCAGGCTTGCTAGATCCCAGTACATCTATGAAAAAATCTTCAATCACATTGTCTTTAAATGAATACATTTGACTTTTCTGCATTTGGGATCTGCAGCATTTTGAAAAATGATTATTTTCTCCACATTTATGACAAGAATTTCCCAAAGGCAACACACAGTTTAGGGCCATGCTGTGATCCATACCTTCCATGTGACCATTTGTACCCAATCTTCCCTGTAGCAGTGGTTTCATAGCAAGTGGTTCCACTCTTCGATTTGACCTATTCTGGATATATTCTTTTGTACTTAGTACATGGATAACCACTTCTGGTGAATTCAGCTCTTTGGCTTGGACTTTCATAGTTTCTGCTGCCCTGCATATTTGGAGAGCTTTTTCTAAATTTAAGTCTCCTTCATGGAGCAGTCTCCCTCTTAACACATCATCTTTAATGCCACAAATAATTCTATCTCTGACTGGCTCTGTCAGCTCACCAAAGTCCCAGGTTTTACTGAGTTTCCTTAATTCTGTAACATATTGCTCTATGGTGTCAAGAGTCTTTTGTATGCATGTAAAGAATTTGTGTCTCTCAAAGGTTTAATTCCTTTTTGGCATGCAGTGTTCCTCAAATTTAGTCAATATTTTACTTAACTTCGTGCTTTCACCTTCTTCAAACTTAAAGTTGTTATAAATAGCCAATGCATCTTCCCCAACAACATGCAGAAAGGTTGATGATTTCACTTTATCATTTTTCTCCTCTGCCCTTATGGCGGCTAAAACCAATTCAAATCTGTCTGAATTTTTTCCCAGTTCTTTGCAATATTGCCTAACAATTGCAGACCGGATGGAGGTTGCAACACATCCACTCTGGTGCAGATCTTGACTTGGGAACGCTTTTCATTATTCAGGTAAATGACACTGCAACAAGTCAATTTAACACTTTGGGTCATGGAAAATTTCACTACTTGATGATGCCGTGATAAATTTAAAAGGAGGAAAAGAAAATTATAGTCAGCACTAATACTTAAGGCTCCATTATGATGATTTTATTTCCAGCTCAAATTTTGCTCTCAATGCAATGTAGTTACAACAGTGCAACTGGCAGGAGAACTTACTACTTTTATACTAAAGTGATGGACGCACTACAAGCATCTGTATAGATAGAATGTGGCCTACATTTCCCCTCAGCCCTACTCACACATAGGTTTTGTATGCACATTATTCTGGAAAAATAGGTCCTCAATATACAATCTCACACAATTTATCTTGAGATAAGGTCTAGACAACTGTTTAAAAGAAGTAGACCTGGGTGAAATTGCTGACAATTTTGTAGGTGAAAATGTTTGCAAAACATAATAATACTCGTGTGTGATTTTTGCACCTTGACTACAATTTCATTTGTGTCTGTGTGTGTACTGTATGGAGAATGATTTTTTTTTTTGGTAGCAAAGTCTGCAGCATTTCAAAAAGCCCCTTTTCTATGTCATGTCAGCCTAAGTGGTAGTGGAGAAAGATTGGGAAGACTGGAGGAAATGGAATTTTATTCCTAGTTCTGCTATGTACTAGTCACTTAATAGTACTATGTATGTATATCGGACTTTGCAAACATTATATATTTTAAATATCACAACAACCCGCAAAGTAGGTAGCATCAGTATCCCAGTTATACAACTGCAGAAGGGATCATATTTTAGGCACTAGACTTGTTCAAAAATAGGATGCCACATTTTTTTTATAATAGGGAAAGTGTAACTTTTTTCTAGTATCCTGCTGCACTGCTCAAAAAGTATAGAAAATTTACCCTTGAGCAGAGATTAATACCAGAAATTTCAGAACAAGGGGCGAAAATGAGTCAGTGAGTTAAAAGCAACTGAGTAAACTGTTTAGAATAGGAACACTTTAGGCAATCTTAACATTAACTATTACTAACATGCCTGCAATAACAACATACACTGCAACTAACGCTGAGCAAATAATTGTGTTTTTTTGGTTTGGTGGCTCAACCAAAAAAGCTTTAAAAATTTGGTTAGTTTTGAACTAAAACAGATCCCCCCCTCCCCCCAGTTTTTCCTCAATAAAAACAGAAAGTGGACTTAGTTTAAAATGAAATATTTTGAATGTTGATTTGACTTGACATTTCATTTTGAAAATGTGATTTTTTGAACTGATATTTTGTATCATCTGCAAACTTTGCCACTTCACTTACCCCCCTTTTTAAGATCATTTATTAATATGCTGAACAGCACTGGTCCCAGCACGGATCCCTTGGGGGCCTTCTATTGACCTCTCTCCATTCTGAAAATGGATAATTTATTCCTACCCTTTGTTTCCTGTCTTTTAACCAGTTACCAATCCATGAGAGGACCTTCCCTTTTATCCCATGACTGTTTAGTTTGCTTATGAGCCTTTGATAAGGGACCTTGTCAAAGGCTTTCTGAAAGTCAAAGTACACTGTATTCATTGGATCACCTTTGTGCACATGTTTGTTGACTCCGTCAAAGAATTCAAATAGATTGGCGAGGTTTACAAAAGTCGTTTTGAGTCTCCTTCATAAATCATGATCATATATGTGTCTGATACTTCTGTTCTTTACTCTAGTTTCAATCAATGTGCCTAGTACTGAATTTAGGCTTCCTGGGAACACCTGTGGAGCTTTTTTAGAAAAGTGGCATTACATTACCTATTGTCCTCATCTGGGACAGAGCCTGATTTAAGCGATGGTTTAGATACCACCATTAGTAGTTCTGCTATTTGAGTTTCTTCAGAATACTTGGGTGAATACCATGATGTCCTGGTAACTTCTTATTACTGTTTAATTTATCAGTTTGTTCCAAAACCACCCTTACTGATACCTCAATCTGGGACAATTCTTCAGAGAATGGCTCAGGTGTGAGAATCTCCCTTAGATCCTCTGCAGCGAAGACTGATGCAAAGAATTCATTTAGTTACTCCGCAATGGACTTGTCTTGTTTTAGTACCTTGGTTGTTCAGTGGTCAGTGATTGTTTGCAAACTTTCTATACTTAATATTTTTTGTTAGATTTTGAGTCTTTTGCTAGTTGCTCTTCAAAAAAAAATTTGGCCTCCATAATTATACTTTTAAACTTGTCTTGTCAGAGTTTATACTCCTTACTATTTTCCTCTGTTGGATTTGATTTCCAGTTTTTAAAAGAGGTTTTTGGGTTTTTTTGGTTTTTTGCCTCTAATTGTTTCTTTTACTCAGCTGTGATGGCATTATTTTAATCCTCTTACTATTCTTTTTAATTTGGGATATACATTTAATTTGAGCCTTTATTATAGTGTTTCTAAAAGATTTCCATGCACCTTACAGGCATTTCATTCATCCAGTACATACACTCAGTAATAGATAAAATCATTAACTAACCTTGTAACATGAACTGGTTATTTGTAGCTGTTGATTCTCAAAATAATTTATTTTAAAACTATATGTAAATGCTTTTATGTACAGACAAAATATGGAAAGTAAAGAGGGAAAATACTATGTTTATTTAAATAGGAAATCTTATTTTTCTTTCGTGGTAACTTTCCCTAGGAATATTTCAGTATTTTGAGTTATTGAAAAGCTGCCATAAATATGAGTTCAAAAAAGGCTCTGCATCTCTCTAATAAAAAAATCTAAAAAATCTTTTATAAATTTTAGCAATTTTTTATAAAAAAGAGTTCACGGAACGTGTTTCTGGAAACTATTTTTTTTTCTTCAAAAAAGTTTTCGCTTTGAAAAATGAAAATGTTTGGTTTAATAAAAGTGTGTGGAAAAATTCCAAACAGCTCTTCTAGTTCTATACACTGAGAGCCTTTAATATTGATTAGCATACACAGTTAATCTGTTTAATAATGCTCAACCACTCTTGCAATGCACTATGAGATCTACAGATAAATGTGGCTGTGTAAGTGCTATTACTGCCATCGTTATTTTACATAATGAAATGTTAATTCCAAAACTTACACTTCTCTACATAAAATAATGAACTATAGATCCTACATTTAAAAAGTCAATATTTATCCAGGGTTATGACACAACATTGTTTTTAAATGCCACAGTTATTTCCTGTCCTGAGTATAGGAAGGTAATTCCAGGATCACAGATAGCACTTTGTGGTAACTGATTCTAAATATTAACTTTAATGGGATAATCAGTGTAATATTTCCAAAAAAACAACATACATTTGCTAAATAAAACAATGGGGTGGGGGTGGATTTTGTTTCTCAAGCTGGGCTGGCTTTGGCTGCAAAAGAACTATTTATAAAAACCAAGACATTAATCAAACAACACAGCCCACCGATATGACTTGAAGTGGTACATATTGTGTTTCTATAATCAGCCTTGCTGGGACTTTTGGAAATAACTAAAGGACTTTCCGTCAATTTATCATTACTAATAACAGATTTCATGGTATCCTGCCATTGACAAATGGCTTTGTATGAACACTGTACTGGAATTTTGGCATACAGACTCACAGTCTTACAAATAGTGTTCCCTACCCTTTTTTAAAGAAAAATATTTATACGTATTTTGTTGAAAAGAGAGATGAACAGAGAACTAGACTGTGGAGCACAGGTTATTCAGCCATTTCAAAAATATAGGCAGAAGCAATAATGCATTCACTGACCAAGCTGGAAATTCTGTTTTGTTCAGTGTCTGACCTAAGGACTTTCAAGATCTGTATTTTAGTGAATTTTTGGTATTTGTAATTTGGGATTACATATTTCCTCTTGGTTTGTTAACAACAACATTCATTTAAAATAATTCTACTTGAAACTATTCCTTGAAGATATTCACATTTACAATCTTTTAATATGGTTAACAGTATTTGTTGATAAAACCAAACATTTAAATACCACTCAAAATAATCTGAAGTATTGATAAATGGGGGAGACCATTTCAAATAAAAATATCTTTATTAAAAGTAAAGTAGGGCTGGCTATGATTTCCAGTGCACTTAACAAAGAATAGAAGAGCTTATCAAAATGGTACAATTCAGCTACATACAGTTTGGGGACCTGATCCAATGCCCCTGGTAGTTTTCTGTTGATTTCAATGAATATTGCATCAGGTCCCAAGACAACAGAAAAGATGAATAATAATTATTATAAAATGCCTTTTCCTCCCAGATACTTTAACCTACGCATTATACATTTTTAAGTGAATAAAATAAACAAAACAAAGCTTATATTCTGAGTAAAAAATACTGATGGCTTCAGAATTGAGAAAAGGTGACAGAAAGCTATCGAATCCACACCCACACCTGGAATTTACTGCAGTTACACCAGAGATAAATTTGGTCAAATACATTTTTCATATAACAAAGGAAAGTTGACATTTATTAAGGTACAAAAATACTGCAGAATGACCATGTTCATCTTCAGGAACTAGTTACAAACTGAAAGAGGCAGATCCTCCTCTGTGTTAGGCAGCTCTGTGTTGCTCTACCAGTGTAAAGCTGCCTCAAAGCCAATTTACCTCTCTACATAAGGCTTTCTGCTGCATAGAGAAAAGGAGTACTTGTGGCACCTTAGAGACTAACCAATTTATTTGAGCATAAGCTTTCGTGCGCTACAGCTCACTTCATCGGATGCATACTGTGGAAACTGCAGAAGACATTATATACACAGAGACCATGAAACAATACCTCCACCCACCCCACTCTCCTGCTGGTAATAGCTTATCTAAAGTGATCACTCTCCTTACAATGTGTATGATAATCAAGTTGGGCCATTTCCAGCACAAATCCAGGTTTTCTCACCCTCCCCCCACCCCCCCAACTTACTCTTCTGCTGGTAATAGCCCATCCAAAGTGACCACTCTCTTTACAATGTGTATGATAATCACGTTGGGCCATTTCCAGCACAAATCCAGGTTTTCTTACCCCCCCCCACCCCCATACACACACAAACTCACTCTCTTGCTGGTAATAGCTTATCCAAACTGACCACTCTCCTTACAATGTGTATGAAAATCAAGGTGGGCCATTTCCAGCACAAATCCAGGTTTTCTCACCCCCCCCCACCCCCATACACACACAAACTCACTCTCTTGCTGGTAATAGATCATCCAAACTGGCCACTCTCCTTACAATGTGTATGATAATCAAGGTGGGCCATTTCCAGCACAAATCCAGGTTTTCTCACCTCCCCCCCCCCACACAAACTCACTCTCCTGCTGGTAATAGCTCATCCAAACTGATCACTCTCCTTACAATGTGTATGATAATCAAGGTGGGCCATTTCCAGCATAAATCCAAGTTTAACCAGAACATCTGAGGGGGGGGGGTAGGAAAAAACAAGGGGAAATAGGCTACCTTGCATAATGACTTAGCCACTCCCAGTCTCTATTTAAGCCTAAATTAATAGTATCCAATTTGCAAATGAATTCCAATTCAGCAGTTTCTCGCTGGAGTCTGAATTTGAAGTTTTTTTGTTGTAAGATAGCGACCTTCATGTCTGTAATTGCGTGACCAGAGAAATTGAAGTGTTCTCCGACTGGTTTATGAATGTTATAATTCTTGACGTCTGATTTGTGTCCATTTATTCTTTTACATAGAGACTGTCCAGTTTGGCCAATGTACATGGCAGAGGGACATTGCTGGCACATGATGGCATATATCACATTGGTGGATGTGCAGGTGAACGAGCCTCTGATAGTGTGGCTGACGTTATTAGGCCCTGTGATGGTGTCCCCTGAATAGATATGTGGGCACAGTTGGCAACGGGCTTTGTTGCAAGGATAGGTTCCTGGGTTAGTGGTTCTGTTGTGTGGTATGTGGTTGTTGGTGAGTATTTGCTTCAGGTTGGGGGGCTGTCTGTAGGCAGGACTGTCTCCCAAGATTTGTGAGAGTGTTGGGTCATCCTTCAGGATAGGTTGTAGATACTTAATAATGCGTTGGAGGGGTTTTAGTTGGGGGCTGAAGGTGACGGCTAGTGGCGTTCTGTTATTTTCTTTGTTAGGCCTGTCCTGTAGTAGGTGACTTCTGGGAACTCTTCTGTCTCTATCAATCTGTTTCTTCACTTCCGCAGCTGGGTATTGTAGTTGTAAGAATGCTTGATAGAGATCTTGTAGGTGTTTGTCTCTGTCTGAGGGGTTGGAGCAAATGCGGTTGTATCGCAGAGCTTGGCTGTAGACGATGGATCGTGTGGTGTGGTCAGGGTGAAAGCTGGAGTCATGTAGGTAGGAATAGCCGTCAGTAGGTTTCCAGTATAGGGTGGTGTTTATGTGACCATTGTTGATTAGCACTGTAGTGTCCAGGAAGTGAATCTCTTGTGTGGACTGGACCAGGCTGAGGTTGATGGTGGGATGGAAATTGTTGAAATCATGGTGGAATTCCTCAAGGGCTTCTTTTCCATGGGTCCAGATGATGAAGATGTCATCAATATAGCGCAAGTAGAGTAGGGGCGTTAGGGGACAAGAGCTGCGGAAGCGTTGTTCTAAATCAGCCATAAAAATGTTGGCATACTGTGGGGCCATGCGGGTACCCATAGCAGTGCCACTGATCTGAAGGTATACATTGTCCCCAAATGTAAAATAGTTATGGGTAAGGATAAAGTCACAAAGTGCAGCCACCAGGTTAGCCGTGACATTATCGGGGATAGTGTTCTTGACGGCTTGTAGTCCATCTTTGGTGTGGAATGTTGGTGTAGAGGGCTTCTACATCCATAGTGGCCAGGATGGTGTTATCAGGAAGATCACCGATGGATTGTAGTTTCCTCAGGAAGTCAGTGGTGTCTCGAAGGTAGCTGGGAGTGCTGGTAGCATAGGGCCTGAGGAGGGAGTCTACATAGCCAGGCAATCCTGCTGCATAGACAGATCCTCAGGTGCCACAAAGCTGCTGTAGCACATCCTCCCCCACCTTTCACACACCAGTTAATGCAGGAGACATTGCTGGGAGAAAGGGGCATGCTTAGTGCATTCCTGTACTACAGAGATCCCTAGTTAACACTAGCACTTGGGGACTAGACTGGCATACAGTGGTTCCAGAATCAGAGAGGCAAAGAAGTGTGTTAAATGCACTTCTGCACCCACATAACCCCTCTATTTCACTGAACACTCTTTGGCTGTAACTGAGGATCTGTTCCAAAATTACTAAATCGACACTTTGGCTATTATTAACGGAGTAAGAAATAGGCTTTTCCTTTGCTTTATTTAAAATATTTTCACCCTATGTCTATTACACATAATTCTGAACATATGTCACACAGCCACAGACTTCTCATAGCTGTCTAACTCTAGCAGATTTATAAAAGTCAGCTTTTGCTCTTTGCCAGCTCTCAGAGGCTGTACTAAAGAGAATGAGCAAAAATATGGGCATGCTGGTGACTCAGCAAATAACTCTTATTTAATGCTTTAGGATTCTTGACATGTTTGAGTCTTCTAATGCTAAACTTCCAATTCTCAAAATTTATTGTAAAATTTTACACATTCAAATGCCATCTCTCAGCTAGGAAATTAAATTAAAGAAGCCAAACTATTATTAGAGCGCTGTTCAGGAATGCTAATAAGATCAAATATATAACTTTTAGAGGAAAATTTCAAATATAGTGTCTGATTATAGTGGCATTAGTGGCTGGCATACAAAAAAGTAACAGAACCTAAACAGCAAGATGTAAGGTTATTGTGGTGAATTATAAAAACATTTGGCACATTTCTAGAATGTTTCACTATGGTAATGTGTTGCTCTCATTTCAAACATTGTAATTAAAACTGCACAAACTTTGAGTTAATGTACCTGAGACTTCCTAACTTCCCAAATAGATGAAAACTTTAAGGAATCTATTTTCCTTCTCATTTGCATAGAAAAGACTCAAAGCAAGAATTGTCTTCATGCCTTGCTATTTCATTCTTCAGTTACTGTATTGCTTATTGAGTTCTTTCAATAGTTTTTGTTCAGTTTAGAGAAACTTAACAGTATTGTCAAGGCAATGAAAAAGATGAAATTCCAGTATTAAAATCTATTTTAATAAATGCATTGTGTGGGTACTATATACATGCACAGTATGAGCTGTGATGAAGGCCTGTAGACCCAGCTGCTTTGTAATAACATTCCTGGAAATATTCATTAAAATCAGGAAAGTATGAAAGAAAATCTAGACAATGTTAATAGTACATAGTTGATCATGGGGTTGTAATAGGCAAATGGGTTAGTCAATTGTATGATGGATAGAAGTGGTCAACTCTTGTTCATATGAAAAGTTTTTTTCATTGACAAATGGCCTTCTGTTAAAAAACAAAATTTCTCATGAAAAACTGTCACAAATTCTGTCATTAAAATGTGTGTAGAAATTTAACAAACTTTGTTCACCAAAACCAAAATTTTCTTACCAAAAATGGAAATTAAAAAATTGAAAATGATTTAGATTACAAAATCTGTAAGAATATTGTAGAAAATTTCACAAGTCCCTAAATGGTTGCTTTTCAAATCCTGTGAAACAGAAGCACTTTTGATAGTTTTTGCAAAATGCTTTTTCTTCCAGCACTGCCAGTGAGCTATCTCTTCAATTTAAGCATGTAAATATCAGTAGCCTGATTTTCAGAGGTACTGAGCACCCCACAGTTATCATTGACTTCAATATGAATTCAGGGTTTTCTGTTCCTGTATTTTAATAATCTAAATTAGATTTAGGTATGGACATTTACACCCTCCCACTTCAAGCTTTTCACCATAACTTGTCCACTTCCAAAGCTACACTATATATTTAAAGTGTGCTGCTGGGTGCAAATGTAGAATTAGTTCATTCAAACTATAATCTGTAACCATTTTACAGTTGGGCAACACAGTCCCAGAAATGCCACAAAAATCAAGGGGCATCTCCATAGGATTTAAGTTTAATGAGCCATGAAGTACTCAGAGCTTTGAAACTAAATAGAAGTAATATGGAGAAATTAAGAAAGGGGAAAATAAATCCTTACTCACTTCAAGATGTATTAGTAACTAAAATGCTACCTGAAGGATTGTGATAGGAGCACTATCACTTGGGACATTTAACCTTGAATTGGCAAAACACTAAGTTGACAGTAAGGAAGGATCTTGCATTGACAGGAGATGGGCAAGATCATAGGTTTGCCAGCTGGGGGTTGCAGCCAGATGGCAGGAGTTTGCAACCACTCTGTCCTTTCCCAGCTGCTAAATGTTCAGGTTCCCAGCTAGATCCCAACTAGAGGGTTAGTAGGGTAGGGCAGGGATATAACAGTAGATAAAATGTTGAGAATTAGCACACTAGATGACCAAGTAGATCTGGTCCATCTCTGGGTTCTATAGTTCTTTGAAATGGTCTAATACTTTACATAGCATTTTGTGCATGTCTACAGTGGCTGTGAGGGTTGCAGTCAATAACTATGGCTCAGCTATATTAGAAACCCTATTGCTTTTTTGCTATTTCAATTTCTGACACAGCCAATCAGTAGTAAAAACAAGTTCCAATCTTGTTCATACTACATTTGGAAAAGTAAAAAAAAGGGAGGTAGTAAGAATGAAATATGTTTCAAATTTTTTATCCAATAAATTCCAAAATACAAATATTGAAAGTTGCCACGTACAGAGCAAGTGAAGTCCCAGAAACTCTAACCAAGCATTTTACAACACTTTTATGTTTTGCAATAAACAACTCAGATACATGCAATGCTATAGTAAAAGAAGAAAGAAGTCTTCACTGTTCTGATATTTTCAGTCAGCATTCTTTGCAAAGTCAAGGACAAGGTCACTGATCATAAAACTTAAGTCAAACATACAACTGAAATGTAAGGTGACCAGATTATCAAAATGAAAAAATGGGATATCTGGCACTCAGCATACGGGGAATGGTGGAAGAAGGGATAATACCGGTCACAGATTTGTAAATAAGTTAAGGATATTTCAGTTATAACACCTTAATACATTTTCATTAGTTAAAAATAAAATTAGTCATGTTTAATCATTTACACTTTTTCTTTCACATTTAAATAGCATATATTAACATAACATTATTTTTTTAAAATATCAGCATAAAATCATTTTATTAACCCTAACCGCCAGCATAATAAATAAATCACAACAAATTGCTTCATTCTTCTCATCCCCAGGGATGGGGGGTTTATGACCCTCTCCCCATCCATTCCCCAGTAGGAGGCAACTGCAGTTTTTCTCCCTAGTGGGTAATCTTCACTGTCCCTTCCTTGCCCCCCTGAGCCAGGGTTGCTGCCAGTTATTTCTGGCCTGTAGGTCTAGTTGTATGGCCAGTGCTACTAACTATGCATCAGTTGTCTCTGTCACCCTGGTGCCACTGATGTCTTCTACATGGTAGCCCAAGTAGGGTTGCTCTCTCTGGGAGTTGGAACTGGGGAGTCCTCTCTATGCTCCCCGTTGGGGGAAGCAGAGTAAGGACTGTTGTGGAGTATAAAATGGGACACCTAGGCATATCCCATCTTAAGGTTCCAAATTTCTGGGACAGGTCTTTGAAAAACAGAACTGCCCTGGAAAAGAAAACAGAGTGTCTGGTCACTTTAGTCAACTAAGATGCCACTCCACAACTGCAATCAAAATAATACTACAAATTAGAGCTGGATGGAGAGTAGAGAATTTTTCATGTGAATGTTTAGGAGATCAGATTCCTGATTTGATCCATGTGTATAGCTTGTTTGTTTTGCTTTCCCACATACATTTGCATGACTGGATTTTGTTCACATGAATGTTTAGGGTAGGGTTGCCAACTTTCTAATCACACAAAACTGAAAACCCTAGCCCCACCCTTTCCCTGAGGCCCCTCCCACCCCTTTCCTGAGCATGACCCCCAGCTCACTACATTCCCCCTTCCTCGGTGGCTCACTCTCCCCCACCCTAACTCACTTTCACTGGGCTGGGGCAGAGGCTTGGGGTGTGGGAGGCTGGGGGGTGTGGGCTCTGGGGTGGGGCTGGGGATAAGGGGTTTGGGGTACAGGAGTGAGCTCCAGACTGGGGGGTGGGGCCTCGGGATTCGTAATGTGGGAGATGGCTGAGAGTTGAGCCAGGGGATTGGGATGTGGGAGGGGGTGAGGGCTCTGGGCTGGGAGTGCAGGCTCTGGGGTGGGGCCAGGGATGAGGGGTTTGGGGATGTAGAAGGGAGCTCTGGCTGGGGGGTGGGGCTGAGGGATTTGGAATGTGGGAGTGGGCTGTGCAGGAGAGGGTGAGGACTCTGGGGTGGGACTGGGGAAGAAGGGTTCAGGGTGTGGGAGGGGGCTCTGGGCTGGGGCAGGGGGTTGGGGTGCAGGGGGGCTCTGGGTTGAGGGTGCAGGCTCCTGGTGACCCTAATTTAGGCAGAAGCCATTATTTGTGAGACTATGGATTAGTGTGTGAAGGATGGCCACCTCTGTACAAACTGATTTTGGAAGGGAGTATTTTAGGAGCAAGGAAGATACTAAGAGAGTGCTTTAAAACACTGGCTTTACTGAACAAAATTCATAAATACTGCATTAGGATGAGTAGCACTGAACTTTAGAGGGCAAAAGGGTAAAAGAGAAGAATGAGGTCTTGTCTGGAAACAAGTTCCAGCCTCAGAATATGGAGAAAGGTGTGGACAGATAGTTCCTGGGTGAGAAGCAATCACTCAATACAGCCACGGTCTACACAAAACAGGGATGTACAAATTGTCTTTTGGAGAAGACACATGAAAGCCTATTGCCATAATGTTGAAGGGCGATAGACAGAGAAACTGATTTTATCTTTCAATTGCATAGAAATCTGAGTGCTGGAGCCTTTATTATTACTTTTCCTGACAGTTTAAGAGAACCTTGTGCACTTTCTTTCATGGTCCTGGTAAAGCAGAACTTCCAGAGATGGGTCGGGGGAGCTCCTACTCCTCAAAATGTGCATTTTCATTTTTCCTCCTTTTGAGGAAACCATTCATGCTTTTATAGACTATCATGTCCCCTCTTAGTCCTCTCTTTTTCAAGCTGAACAGTCCAAGTCCTTTAAATCTTTCCTCATATAGAAGCTTAAGCTATACCCTTAGCCATTTTTGTTGCCCTTCTCTGTACTTTTTCCATTTCAAATATTTTTTCTTTTTGAGACGGGGCAACCAGAACTGCACATAGTATTCAATCCCTTTCCTAATGGTTCTTAACATTCTGTTAGCTTTTTTTGGCTTCCACTGCACATTGAGTGGATGTTTTCAGAAAACTACCCATGAGGACTTCAAGATCTTTTTTGAGTGGTAAGAATGAATTGAGAAACTATCATCTTGTAAGAATAGTTGGGATTATGGTGCATTACTTTGCGCTTAGCAACACTAAATTTCATCTGCCATTTTGTTGCCCAGTCATGCAGTTTTGTGAGATCCCTTTGTAACGCTTCTCAATCAGCTTTGGACTTAACTATCTTATGTAATTTTGTGTCATCTGCAAACTTTGACACCTCACTCTTTACCTCTTTTTCCAGATCATTTATGAGCGTGTTGAACAGCACTGATCCGAGTACTAATCCTTGGGGAACCCCGCTATTTACCTCTCTCCATTGTGAATACTGAACATTTATTTCTCTTCTTTTTTTCCTGTCTTTTAACCAGTTACTGTTCCATGAGAGGACCTTCCCTCTTATCCTATGTCTCCTTTCAATCCTTTTTTGAAGGACCTTGTCAAAGGCTTTCTGAAGATCCAAGTACAGTATATCCACTGGTTTCCCTTTGCTCACATTGTTGACCCCCTCAAGGAATTCAGATAGATTGGTGAGGCATAGTTTCCCTTTACAAAAGCTCTGCTGACTCTTCCCCAACAAATTGTGTTTGTCTAGGTGTCTGATAATTCTGTTCTTTACTCTTGTTTCAACCAGTTTGCCTGGTACTGAAATTAGGCTTTACTGCTCTGTGATTGTAAGGGTCACCTGTGGAGCCTTATTTAAAAATCAGTGTCATGTTAGCTATTGGCCCCTCATCTGGTACAGAGGATGATTTATGCAATAGGTTACATACCACTGTTAGCAGTTCTGCAATTTCATATGTCAGTTTCTTCAGAACACTTTGGCGAATACCATCAGGCCCTGGTTACTTATTATTGTTTAATTTATCAATTAATTCTAAAACTTCCTCTACTGATACCTCAGTCTGGCACAAAACGAAACTTAATTCCAGCCTCAGCATTACTAGCATACACTTTTGTTAGATATTGATGCACTGGTAAATTATATTATTTATTGTTATGCCATGGTGAGATATGGGGGAGGAACTGTGTTACAATACCAAACAGCAAATTTACATGTAGATTACATTTTGAAACTCATTGAATTCAGTTATGTGTGTGGTCACTATTACAATCTTTATAATAATATGTATTATCAAATTAACTATATTGTAGCATTACCAAGGGAATATTAATTACTTATAAATGGCATCCATAAAAGTATTCATTATGGTCACTAGTAATAAGCTCCTGGTTTCTTGTGTCATATTTCTCCCTCTATTCTTGTGTCATAAGCAGAGCCTTCTGCTCTGCATTCCATATCCTCCATGCATAACGTAGATTACTCATGCAAAATAGCTATCAGCATTGTCAGCCTATTTACAAAATATTAATATCTAACTTTACTAATGTGAGGATTATATTTTACTAGTCTTTTTTTTTTAAAAAAAAGACTCACAACATGAGAGAAGGTACTACACAAGTACACAAGAGTACAACTACACAAGTCTGACTTAGAAGTCTGATAATTCACCCAATGGAGTAGTGCCATTTTTCTGCAGTGCTTAAAAACTGACTTATTCCATATATTATTGACACAGGGTGTTTCGATGGCAAACCCTCATTTGCCATTTTATAAAGAAGATGAAGCAATGATATTCATTTAATGTCTCTCCAACGTAAGCATCTGAAGATCAAAAACAGCATTCCAGTTTCTCACTAATTTCTCAGGATATTTTGTTAGACAATTTTTCATCATACACAAGACTGCGACTCAATGGTGAAGATGATTTCCTTGAGCAATGCCTTCCATGTAGCTGTCCTCCTTATTCTGCTAAATCCACTGGTTTGGTCACAGATAGTGAAGGCCTGGACCCTTGGTAGTCATAAGCTGATGATTAACTCAGCATCCCTGACAGCTTACAGTGTAGATGATGGTGTTAGCTTCTCTTTCTAGACACATGATGATCAAATGGCTTTCCCAAACTGACTAGCATTGATTGACAAAAAGTTGATTTCCCCAAGCTGCTTTGACTAAACTTACACCATAGCTCTGCTAGACAGACAATTAGATTTACTTTATTCTTTGTTCTACTGATACATCTATTCCAATACCTTGGGTCTGGCAAGAACAATCAATTTCTGTTACAGGACCAAGGATAGTTTTCCCTCCTTGCTTCCTTTCTGTTGCCTTTATTGATTCTTCCCCTTATTGACTGAAGACAGTATTTTTGTTGCAGCCTACTACTATTTAATAAGGGTTAGTGGTAACACAGTACAATTTCATTGAGAGCTCTCCAAAACTTTTAATATTTAGATGAGTCCCATTTCACCCAAGATGGCACAAGTGAGAACAGTTTTATCAGGAAAAGTTAGTACTCTCCGAGCAGCTCAACCAAAAATAAGTAACATCTTTGCAAGACTACCTTACAATGATTAATATATCTGAATGTGCACCAGTTAAGGCAACTACTGTCAGTTTTATTATTTGTATTGTAGTAGCATAGGGGAGTTCCAGTCATGGACCAGAGCTCCATTGTAGTGTAGGTGCTGTACAAACAGAACAAAAAGACAGTCCCTACCCCAACAAACTTTGTAACCAAATTTTGTGCTAACTACTAACTTTAGTGTCTGCGTTGGGGTCTCCCATGAGATGTTGGGTTCTCTGTGGTCAGCTGTGCCGGTCGCCTCCAGTGGCTCCTCCAGTCGCTGGGGTTCAGGCGGGCCCAGGGAGGTTCTGATTCCCTGTGCAGTCAAGGTCTGTGGCTGGCCCTCTGCAGGAGCTTCCCAGACAGGTCCTTCCCCTGCGGCCGCCAGCCCAGAATGAGCTGGGCTTCCTCCCTTTATACTGCTAGAGCATTTGGAGCATGGCCAGTCCCGCTAGGGAGGCGGACTTCCACTGTCAATAATATGGGCTTAACCCTGTCTGGGCTAGTGTGGAGTAAGCAGACCCTGTCACACACCCTCCCCCTTAGGAAGGACCCTTGAGGGCAGTCCATCTCCTCTTCCTCCCCTTCCTGTCTAGAAAAGAAATCTGCTTTAGCATGGGTCTTACCCGGATGGTGAAATACGCGGAAGTCGTAGGGTTGGAGTGAGAGATACCAGGGGTTTGTGTCCTTCATGCTGTGTATCCACCTGAGGGGAGCATGGTTTGTGATCAACTTGAAGGTGTTCCCCAGCAGGTAATAGTGCAGGGCATCAATAGCCCATTTCACGGCCAGGGCCTCTTTCTCTATTGTTCAGTAATGCTGTTCTCGAGGAAATTATTTGTGACTTAGGTACAGTACTGGGTGTTCTTCCTCCTCCAGTTCTTGGGAGAGTACAGCCCCTAAGCCCACCTCTGAGGCATCTGTTTGGAAGATGAACTCCTTTGTAAAGTCGGGGTGTTGCAGGACTGGTTCCTGTGTGAGTCACTCTTTCAGAGTCCTGAAGGGCTTGTCACACTGGCCAGACCACTGCACCTGTTGTGGCTGAGAGTTCTTCATCAGGTCCGAGAGGGGGGTGGCTATGGACGCGAAGTCTGGTACAAAAAGGTGATAGTACCTGGCCAGTCCCAAAACCTGCCCTACCTGTTTCTTCATCTTGGGTGTGGATGTATCCATAAGGGCTTGTACCTTATTGATTAGGGGGCGAAATCTCCCTCCCCCTACAACATACCCAAGGTACATCACCTCTTCCTGCCCAAGATGGCACTTTACTGGGTTGGCTGTGAGGCCGGCTGCTCTAAGGAACACCCCAGCGAGGTGTCGTAGGTAGTCCTCCAAGTTACTACTGTAGACTACAATGTTGTCTATATAAGCTACTGCATACTGATCATGAGGTAGCAAGATCTTATTCATCAGCTGCTGAAAAGTAGCTGTGGCTCCATGTAGCCCAAACAGCATGGTTAAAAGTGGAAGAGGCTGAATGGTGACGGAAAGGCTGTTTTTTCTTGGAAGTTTGATGTTAGGGGGATTTGCCAGTACTCTTTGCTTAAATCTAGGGTCAACAAATACCTCGCTCCCCTGAGTCATTCTATGAGTTCTTCCACCTGGGGCATTGGGTATGGGTCGAACCGGGAGATAGCAATGACCTTCCGGAAATCTATACAGAATCAAGTGGTCCCATTGGATTTTGGGACCAGAATGATTGGGCTGTGCCATTCACTCTTCGACTCCTTGACCACCCCTATCTCAAGCATTGTATCCAGTCCCTGTCGTACTGCGGCCCACATCTTCCGGGGCAGCAGTCTGTGGTTGTCCCTCACTCTCTGACCAGGTGTTGTTGCGATAGGATGGCACATACGGTTGGTTCATCCTGGACGGGGAGTCCCTTATGAGCTGCTGTATTTGCTCCTGCTGTGCTGTGGTGAGGCCAGTCCTGAGCATAGCCAGCTTTGGATCTGGGGGTTCCCCTGCTAGGGGTCCAAGTTCTGGGTCCAGGGGTGATGGGGTGATGAACAAGGCCTCCCTGGCCTTCCAAAGATTCACATGATACGTACAGGTATCCCTCCGTCTTCAAGGCAGCTGGACCTCGTAATCTACTGGCCCGACCCACTGGGTCACCTCATAAAGCCCCTGCCATTTGCCCAGGAGCTTTGACTCTGCAGAGGGCAATAAGAGCAATACCCGGTCCCCAGGGTCAAAACTCCGCACCTTAGTCCCTCTGTTATCGAGCCGTTCTTGTGTCTTTTGGGCCTGCATCAGGTTCTCTCTGGCAAAAGCACCTAGGGCTCGGAGCTGCTGTCGGAGGTGTAACAGATACTGGGTGGTCACGAGTACTGGTGTCTCCTGCACCTCCCAGTCTTCCCTCAGGAGGTCCAGGATCCCTCTGGGCTGTCTGCCATACAAGAGTTCAAAGGGAGAGAACCCGGTCGATGCTTGGAGCACCTCCCTTATAGCGAACAGCAGAGCTGACAATAGTGCATCCCAATGGCTGGGGTCATCCTCTATGAATTTCCGCAACATGGACTTCAGGGTAGCGTTAAAATGCTCCACTAGACAGTCTGTTTGTGGGTGGTAAACTGACATCTGGAGTGTCCGTCCATATATTCAGGAGGAGGCACAGCTCTGCTGTTAGTTTAGAGGATATGTTAGGGCCCTGGTTAGTCAGGACCTCCATGGGTATCCCGACCCTAGCGAAGACCTTCACAAGTTCAGTGGCAATCACTGGCGCCGTGGCAGCTCAGAGGGGAACAGCCTAGGGATAACGTTGCATAGTCCACGATCACTAAAATAAATTGATTCCCTGTCTTACTTCTTTCTAGGGGGCCAACCAGGTCCACCTCGATGCATTCAAAGGGTACGCCAACCACTGGCAGGGGTATCAGGGGTTCCCGGGATACATCCTTCAGTCTGGCCCGCTGACATTCCGGGCAAGACGTGCAATAATCTCGGACCTCTTGGTGAATGCCGAGCCAAAAAAAACAGCGGGCCACCCTCTGGAGGGTCTTTTCCCACCCCAGGTGTTCTGCCCAGAGGTTTGCATGTGCTAACTGTGGGAGGCCTTGTCGCAACTTCCAGGGGCCCAACAGGTGATGGAGCAGCTCGGGTGTCTGTGGTTTTTGTACCACCTGATATAGGCGATCCTGCCAGATCTCAAATTGGGGCCCCTGAAGAGGTCTCAAAGGTGTGTCATCCCTGGGGCCGGGGCCAGTGGCCTGCTCCCAGGCCCTACTCAGGGTCGGGTCCTCTCTCTGCTCCTGGATGAAATCTATATCTCGCTCCAGCTCTGCTTGTGCATCTTCCACGGACGGTGCTTCGCTGCATGGGAGTTGGTGGGCGCCTTCCCAGCCATAGATGTCCCTTCCCTGGGGTCTGCCTCCGGTGTGTGTCCAAGCAGCCCCCTCCCTGGAGACCTAGCCTCTTCCATTTGTGGAGCGGGCGGTTGATTCTTCTGGAGGATCTCCCTAAATTCTGGCCAGTCTCGCACAAGTACTATGGGGTAGGCCAATCTGGGGGCCACATCCAGGTGGAGGACTTCCTCCCGGTGGCCAGTCTCAATCCTCACCCAGGCTGTGGGGTAAGGACGGATATCCCCATGGACACATTGTAAGTGCACCTGTTCACCAGAGAGTTTAAGGTCAGGGACCAGCCCCTCCTGTATGAGGGTCTGACTACATCCCGAGTCCATGAGGGCATTCATGGGGGTCTCTTGGACCCGTACGGGGACCACTAGCTTTCCCAGCCCTTTTTTCTGAGCTCTTTGCCCGGCAACCCAGACTTACCCATAGTAGCAGTCCACAAACGGACATTCCCGCCGAAAATGTCTCTCTTGGTCACACTCCCAGCAGTGATCTTGGACTTCTGTGGGCCCAGGGCCTTCTTTTGGCGGGCTTCACCCCCCTTGTGGGTGCTGATCCCTTCGAATCAGAGTCCGAGCGACCCTGCATCTGCGTTCGGGGCTGGGGGGCTAAGTGGGTGTGGAACAGGCGGTGGACGGAGGTTCCCGAGCTTCCACTCCCTGAGGGCTTCCCTTGCCTGGCTTGTCTCTTCTGCTCAGGTTTTAAGATCCCCGGGGTGGTGCCTCGGCTCCCTGATAGTCCTCCATCAGGCTCATTGCTGCTGACAAGGTCGCCAGTCGGTGGTGTGGCACCCATGCTTTCCCTCCTGCCAGGAGTATCTGGGTGAACTGTTCTAGCACCACCATCTCTGCCACCTGGGTCCCAATTAAGCCTTCTGGGTCCAACCATCTCCAACAGTTATCCTGTACCTGTTGGGCCATGGCCTGTGGTTGAGCCCCAGGGGGCTACTGTTCTTTCCGGAGGCGCTGGAGGTAAGTCTCCAGGCTAATGCCGGTATGGTTTAATATGGCCACTTTCACCCAGAGTACTCCAGGGCCTCCCGGGGATCGAGGTTGCGGTAGGCAGTCTGTGCCCGTCCAGTCAAATACGGAGTTAGCATGGTGGCCCAGTGCTCCAGGGGCCACTGGGAGGCTGTAGTGACCCACTCGAAAGTAACCAGGAACGCCTTGGGGTTGTTCCCTGGTCCCATCTTAGTGAGGCTTATTGGCAGCCCCACCGAAGTCTCTCCAGATCCCGCCGCTGTGGGTGCAGGGGCTGGGGCTGCCGGCGGGCGTAGTAGAGTTGCCGCTTGCTGGACTAGGTGTTCTTGTTGTGCTTGTTGCTGGGCATCCAACTCATGAAGGAACTGCTGCTGTTGTTGCTGGTGCTGGGTCATCTGCAGCTGCTGCTGGCTGGCCATCTGCTGCATCATCTGAGCCTGTTGCTGTCGCTGTTGGGCCACCTGCTCTTGCTGATTCTCCAGCATCCACTTTAGAAGCTTCTCGGTATCCATCTTGGACCGCAGTGGGGCTCCCATCATCTAGATTCCTTCCCCTGGATCTTTCAGCAGGTCCTGATCATTGCCTGCATTCTCCACCACGTGTGACGGTCGACGCCCCTAGGGTCAGGGCAGCGTGGCCAACAGCCAGAGTCTATAAAGCAGCCCTTCGGTGCAGGGTAACATGGCCTTGCAGCCAGAGTCTATAAAGGTGGGGTGCCCACCAAGGGGTGTAGCGGCCCCGGTAGGGGCCCCGACCCAGGGTCCAAGGGGCCCCGACCCAGGGCCCTAACATTGGTGTAGAAACTTGCCTCTGACTCAGCAGGGGGATCCTACCGAAACACTCTGAGGTTTCCCGGATGGGAGGTGCCACTCTGTCAGCTTCCCTAGGTCACTTCCTACCAGTGTCTGTGTTGGGGTCTCCCATGGGACATAGGGTTCTCTGTGGTCAGCTGTGCCGGTTGCCTCAAGTGGCTCCTCCAGTTGCTGGGATTCAGGCGGGCCCAGGGAGGCTCTGATTCCCAGCACAGTCAGGGGCTGTGGCTGGCCCTCCGCAGGAAATTCCCAGATAGGTCCTTCCCCTGCGGCCTCCAGCCCAGAACGAGATAGGCTTCCTCCTTTTATACTGCTAGAGCATTTGGAGCATTCCCAGTCCTGCCAGGGAGGCAGGACTTCTGCTGTCAATAATATGGGCTTAACCCTGTCTGGGCTAGTGTGGGCTAAGCAGACCCCATCACACAGGACCATAGTAAACATTTTTTTTCTACACAACAGTGATTTTTTTGGTTACTGTCATTCCCCAGTGAGAATGGGTGTTGGTTAGCTATTGTTGTCTGTCTTTGCTGGATTACATTTTAAATTATTTGTGAAAGGGTTGGTATTTTATGTTGAAATCAAAATAATGCAGAACTGAATGATTTTCCAGGGGTTCCCACAAATTGTTTCCATTTGAATTAAAGGCTGAGCTATGATCACATTATTTTGCAGGTTTTATAGCTTCTTTGCGCATAGTTTTTTGAGCTGGCACTTGTTGTGACCTTGCCATCATAGTTCCCATGTTTTTTTGATGTGTGGTAAAATATCACCAACATCAGTAACTTCAATAATAAATGGGCTGGCCAAAATTATGTACAGCAACTTTCCCTCTCATATCTTTTTTAGAGTCAGATTTATTTATTATGGATGGATGTTTGGTCCTCTAGATTTCATAAACTGTTTTTCATTACCTTTCTGAAGAAAGTATTTTTAATGGATGCTAAGGAACCATTATGGTGCCCATTTTAGGACCTTCTCGTGTATAATGGTCACCATTAAAATGTCCTTTATTACTAACAACTCTCAATATTGGAGATACTTCAAATAGAAAATAATCATGGCATGGGGAAATATCTCAGTGTGGTAACTGTTTCTAAAATGCTGAATTGTACTGGCAATCACTGACTAAAGCATCAGCAGAGAGAGATCCTCTCCACTCACTTTTACCACAGAGTATCATAACTTGCGTCTTATGGTTATTGGCCATACAATGCTTAATTAATTCTTGTCTAAGATTTTCCTTGGGATACTCCTTTTTCTGTGCTGATTGGCTGTTTGCTCCACCCACTGTTATTCTTCTCCCTTGCAATCAGTTCTTTCCACCTTTTTTTTTTAAAGTTGAGAACCTACATAATTTGTATTCATCAGAATCAAACCTTAAACAATGGGCTAAATTGCACACTCCTTACTCACACAGAATGAGGACTTACTCATACAAATAGTCCCACTGAAGCCAAAGGATCGACTTGCATGACTCTGAATAAGTCTTACAATCTGTCTCTATGTGATACTCCACAAACAAGATTTTCTAGAAGAAAAGAAAATTCTTGAACATGCATGGAATTAATTACTACTTCAATACATCAGTTATGGGCAGAATGCCCAGACTAAATGAGTTTAAAGGCTTTGTTCTTAAAGTGGATGTATTTAGTGCAATTTTTTGATGTTTGATTTGATTATATTTATCAAATTAACAAAATTGATTAGTTGTCTTCAGTTTCATAGACATACCTGCTATGTTGGTAGGAAAAAAACTATCTATTGGGAAGATATACATGACTTTGTAATTGCTGTAAAGAACGTGGAATTACCTGAGATTGTTTTCATACTCAAATTGGTTAAACATATGCAGGTAGTCAATTAGATGAATAAACTATCTTATTAACCAAGCTTACATAAAGACAAATTGTCTCTTCTAGTGCTAGTACTCAACTGGTATTTCAACATTTTATTTTACACCTCATTAAATAAAAAATACTGATAGGGGAATATTGGAAGTGTCAGAGATTTGATCCAGTTGAACATTTAAAATCTGGGGTCGTTACCTGAAGTCTCTCATCTTCCTGAGTCTGGAAAATAGATCTGTCAGTCTTGTAAGGAAAAAAAAAAAGCCCTCTCATAAATATAGCCTGCCCCACAATAATTCAACACCTCTTTCTCCATTCCTGGCTGGAATCAGGCAGTGGAGAACTGTATGAAAATGAAAAAGGACAGGAAATAAAAGGTTTCCGGACCTTCCTTGAATGTCACGAAAGAGTGTGTCTGGAGATGATTCAGTTTGTGAGTGAAAGTTTGGTTCAGTTTTTATTTCATCAGTTCAGCCATAATTAAATAATGAAAAGAATTTGCATTTGTACATTGCCGTTCCTGTATAGTTCATCTGAAGATCTTAAAGTGCTTTACAAACATTGATTAATTAAGGCTTACTACATCTTTATAAAGGTAGGAAGTCTTATTTATAACCCTTTTTCAGAAAGGCTGAATAAAACAAAAGGGGTGAAATCCTGGCCGCATAGAAGTCATTGGCAAACATAAAGGTCATTTAAGTCACAATCAATCCTGGAAGAGCAATGGAGTTTTCCTGATTCCCAGTCTCCCATTCCAAATAGACTCCCCCATCCCTAATACAAACCTATGTAGTATCAGGATATAATTACTTTAATTCTGAATTTTTAATGGTGCTATCCAAATAATTTTATACATTTTCTGAAGAAAAACAAATAACAGCCAAGCAGTATCTAAATTAAATAACACCTCTCACCATCCTTTGAAGTTTAAACAACCATGATAGAATAATGAGAAAGAAACTATTTTAAAAGCAAGAAAATCGTTTCTTAACTAATAGCTTCTCTTTAAAACAAAAGAGGAAGTACAGGAATAACTTTAAAAAACATTCTTGGCTCTTCGGCCAAAAGTCTCCAACTTGGGTCCCTAAAGTTATGTATATTGCAGATGTATCCAGTGACAGGGTATTCTTCAATATGAGAAATGCTGAAGCTGCATTGTTCAATTTTACTTTTAATCTCACAACGGAACCACCAAAGACAAAAAGGAATATTTGTTTCCCAATATTTGAAGCCTGTGTCCATATTTAGATTTCTATTCAGGTATATAACTTTATTTAAGAATGAAATATGATAGAACTTCAATTTGAATAATGTGAATGTCATACAAAGGATATACCAATAAGGAGAATTTTTTTTCATAACTTGGTTGCAGGTTTGATATTCTTGATTTATAAGATGTTGTTCTCACTGGAAAGATATTTTTTTTGTCACTACAGCTACTGTACATCCTTTATGCCTTGTGTAGATTGATTCCATCAGCTTGCCATTTTAGCATTCTCAAAATATTACACCAAATTTGGTGGCAGAGTTGGGGTAAAAAAAGGCTATGGGTGATGGTATTTTACTTGGTGTACTTTATAACCAGATTGTAAAACTTCTAATATTTTATTGAGGTCTTTATTGCAAGAAATAAATCTTTCAATTAATTCCAAAGATAACATTCCAATTCAAAATGTTGTCCCTGTTTCTTAAACATTCCAAAGGCAGGAGAACTACAGAGGAAACAAGAGTCAATCATGTGCCAATGTATTTCTTTTAAATAGTTAACATAGTACAAAGTAATATATCTTTGGAATGAGACAACCGGTTTGTACTGTTATTTAGGACCACTTATTGTCTCTGGCTCATTAAGAAAAAGATACCTAACTTTGACCAGTAAAAATGTCAGTAAGGATAACATCTGATTCTTAAAAGGCCCATGGAAATCTGTTTTGAACTTGAAGCCCACATGGCTGCACTTCATCATGTAGTGATGTAAACAGTGGGGTGGAATACATAGTTTCCTTTTTTTGTTTTGGAGTGCTTTGTGTGCCTGCAGATTTGCTCTAGCCATGCAGGGGACAATCTGGGGGAATGTTTCAGAGAAATGCAGAAGCATTAAAACCCTTCATATTAATACTTAAAATACTGTGTTTATTCTACTAATTGGTATATAAACTTCAAAGATATTCAGTTTGTTGCAGTTCAGATAAATACCCAAAAGTTTGGATGCTTGTCTATCTCTCTCACACACCAGGCTTCATGACACTCCCCTTACCACACTCCTCCCACCCCCCGCAGCTCAACAATCTTTGTCTTTCCTCATCGATATGTCATCTTCAATTGTGTATGTGCGGGTGGGGGAGTGTAAAGCAGTATTATCAGCTTGACAGCCTTCTCCAGTGTCATATGCAGTGTTGTTGTCCCAAGATATTAGAGACAAGATGGGTGAGTTCTGTGTAAGCTCAAAAGCTTGTCTCTCTTGCCAACAGAAGTTGGTCCAATAAAAGATATTACCTCACGTACCTTGTCTCTCTTACCTTCTCCAGTGTTCTTTACACTTTCCTTCATGCTACTTCCTACAGTATGCGTGGTAGAATGAACTCTCTAAACTACTCCCACTCCTTTTAAATCCCTCAAGAGACCCTTTTTTTCATTGTTTCATCTGCTAACTATTAATATATAGGCTGATGGTCAACGAGGTGAGTGGGTGTTTATTTAAAAAAACCCACTTTATTTGTATATAAAATATAAACAGAAAGAAACAAAGCATATAAATACATGCACAAGATGGAAATAGCATATAAAAATAAAATTCAATCTTCATTATTTGTAAAATCTGGAAAAAACCTAACAAGCCAAAAATGAACAAATAACCCTGAGGTCATGTGAGACATCAATTAGTAAAGTGACTAAGTGAGAACATAACCAGTAGTAGAGTGCTCACTAAGCCAGTCTGTGTATGAGGGAGGAATTGCAGATTTCTGTTTTCTCAAAATAACTCTTTTGGCCATGAAATAGTTACTACAATCCATTTCTTCATGTTCACTGGTAATACCAACTCATCTCACACCATTAAAATACACACACTTGGAGACAGAAAGATTTTGAAGTTTTTGAGAGACCACTTATATGGTGTTCCAGAACACGTGGATTTTTTGAGAGGTATAGAGGATGTGTGAAAGATTGACATGTGGCTGTGTCATCTCTCACCTCTAGAAGAACACCTTAAGAAATATGGAAATAAAAGTCACTTTATAGGAATTACTTATATGTGTCTTAATGCTTTACATTACCCTCTCAATCTCCGTCTCAAAAAAAATAGGAATAAAGAACTTAGCCTTAGTATCATAATAGAAACCTGGGAAGATATCTGGCTCAATGTAAAAATACTTCAAGCTCTTTATCCATCCAGTTCTTCCGGAACAAGATATTAAACAGGTATTATTGGACTATAGAACATTTGTTTAAGGCTATATTGGCAACACAAAGTAAATGTTGTAGATTTGATTTGGGTAGAGTCTTATGGTATATAATAGAAGAGAGGGACCTAACAGCATAGTTTAGCTTTTTTCTATCTCAAACCACACCAGTGTGTACGTAGAGCTACTGGATGGGAAACACCTTACAAGAGGACAAATTTGGAATGCTAGATAATATAGGTATAAATCTGACAACCCAATCCTGTTGTCCAGGATTTTTAAGGGTCTTGTGTAACAAGGAAGTCTGTTTTTTCCCCATATAAATTGCATGATAAGCCTATTTATTCAAGCAAAGAGCAAGGGAGAGACCTTGGAAGGCAATATGTTAATGTTGTAAGTCAATCTTGGGCAGATATTGATTTGGGCTTGTCAAGGTTCCTTCCCCACTCTTAACTCTAGGGTACAGATGTGGGGACCTGCATGAAAAACTCCCTTAGCTTATTTTTACCAGCTTAGGTTAAAACTTCCCCAAGGTACAAACTATTTTACCTTTTGCCCTTGGACTTTATTGCTGCCACCACCAAGCATCTAACAAATATATAACAGGGAAAGAGCCCGCTTGGAAACATCTTTCCCCCCAAAATCCTCCCAAACCCTACACCCCCTTTCCTGGGGAAGGCCTGATACAAATCCTCACCAATTTGCATAGGTGAACACAGACCCAAACCCTTGGATCTTAAGAACAATGAAAAAGCAATCAGGTTCTTAAAAGAAGAATTTTAATAGAAAAAAAAAGTAAAAGAATCACCTCTGTAAAATCAGGATGGTAAATACCTTACAGGGTAATCAGATTCAAAACATAGAGAATCCCTCTAGGCAAAACCTTAAGTTACAAAAACAGGAATATACATTCCATTCAGCACAACTTATTTTATCAGCCATTTAAACAAAACGGAATCTAATGCATATCTAACTAGATTGCTTATTAGCTCTTTACAGGAGATCTGACCTGCATTCCTTCTCTGGTCCCAGCGAAAAAAATACACAGACCAAGAGAGCCTTTGTTCCTCCCCCCCTCCAGCTTTGAAAGTATCTTATCTCCTCATTGGTCATTTTGGTCAGGTGCCAGCGAGGTTATCCTAGCTTCTTAACCCTTTACAGGTGAAAGGGTTTTTTCTCTGGCCAGGAGGGATTTAAAGGTGTTTACCCTTCCCTTTATATTTATGCTATTTCTGTTCTCCTCAGTATATAGAGGGAGATCTATATCCTTGAAAATTTCTTTTAATACATAGTCTATATTTATAGAAACAAATTTGGGAAGATTAGGTTATTTTATACTCTTAGTCCATGTCCCTGTAAAGATACTGGCCCAGGCATATCCTGGTGGGCCTTGCTGAATCACAGAGTTGAGTTATCTCCATTGTGTGGTGCATGCACAACGGTTTCTTATCTCATTGTAGATCTCTTTTTTACAATTCCCCTGCAGCAGGGGTGAAAGTAACTTAAAAATCTTACTGGTGTGGGGGCCTGGCTCCACGCCCCCAGAAGGGGAGAGCCTCGGGCAGAGGGGCAGGGCTGGGGGTCAGCTTTCCCCAGCAAGCCCTTCAGCGCTGCCTGGCCCGCACTGCCCGGGGCTCCATGGCGATTTAAAGGGCCCGAGCGCCAGCCATGGCTGCAGTAGTGGCATCAGTGGCCAGGAGCCCCGGGCATTTTTAAATTGCCAAGCCCCGGGGCAGCTGCTTCTTTTGCCCGCCCCTCAGCACCCCTGGGGTGGGAGCAAAAGGGCAGAGCTTTAATGTTGGCTGTGTATGGGCCCGTACCGGCGGCCACTTCTTACCGGTACACTGTACCAGCTCGTACCAGCCCACTTTCACCTCTGCCCTGAGGTCAATGATTGTTTAACATCTGCCTGGGTGTTGTCACTGGAGAACTTGCAGTGGGCAATTCCTAAACTCACAACATGTTTCAATAGCAAAATCTCATAACTTCATACACACTAACGAAACACATATTTTGACAGAACAATGGATTTCAGCACATCATTATCTGTTATATGATACCTTGTAAGGTATGCCTTGTATGAAATATCACAATCATACATCAATGATGAATATGCGGTTGTAGGATGCTACTTTGTGGTACAGCCTGTCACAATGGACAACTGATCTGACCCAGTATGGCTATTTTTATGTTCTGATCCCTTCCCCAACCTTTATATACCGCTTGACTCCCAGAATGTAGGCTCCCTGGGACACAGACTGTGTTCTCTTGTGTGTATGTGGACACTCTGCTTAGCACAGAAGTGATCTTTGCCACTTTGCTCTCAAAATTAATGACTGTCCGAGAACACCTGAATTCACATTACCCCATTTATATTTAAAAGTAACAGACACAAATCTGTGCATTCATCTACCTTTACCTTATTTTTCATCATTTTTTCTTTTACTCTAGTTTGCTTTGTAGTTTAAAAGAAAAAGGGGAAAGAAATAAAAAAGTAGGCAAAAGTTAAATAGGCAAAAGCTGTTGATCAACCGGTTTTTTGGTTCTGATGCTAAAAAAACAAAAACAACCCTCCTTCCTTCAAACCATGATAACCTACAAATGCATCATGTATTTCCATCACTCAGTAAAATTAACTGAGACTGTAGATACACAGCCGCAAAGGAGCAGAGCATTGATCAGTACAGTTAACAAACTAGTGAAGCACTAAGTTATTTGGGGCTTTTTTGTTTTATTTTAGTGACTGTTGCCAGTGACAGACAAAATGGATTTGTAACCTTAATTTATATTGAGCTGTGCCTTTTATGTACCAAAAGCTGGTACGTGAAAACACCATTGAAGGACTGACTCAAGCCAGACAGGGGAATTGCAAAGCTGTCATGCTATCTCCATCATTTGAGATTTTTAAGAGCAGGTTAGACAAACACCTGTTAAGAGGATGATCTAGATAACACTTAGTCCTACCTTGGGTGGAGGGACTGAACTAGAAGACCTCTCAAGGTCCCTTCCAGTCCTACACTTCTATGATTCGGCCCTTAACTCACTTCACTGAATTAAATTTTGTATTCACATACTCATGTGGGCCCATTCATTGATGTTAATGGGAGCCACCGCGTGTTCATATAAAGGCAAAATTTAGCCCACTGTATCTAAATATCACATAACTTTAATGGAAGAAGTGGCTTTAACTCACCAACTATGATCTATCTCTGTGTGTGGAGGGGTTATACACCAGTGGCTGTTTCCTCTAAGTACCTAGAATGCAGAAGACTGGAAGTGAATGGACCTGAGCAGGCACTGCTACAATTATTTACAGTGTTGAGGTGTGATCCCTGTATCTCTACTGGCTGATGTGAACTAGGGACTAAGGTCATGGCACTACTATCTCCCTAATTTTCATGGATCCGTTTTGGAATCAAGAGGTGCTATCCGTGTATTAGACTGGTGCCCTATATTTCCCTGGTCCTTGTGTATTGGGAAAGCAGGGTTTGGGATTGTGCCTAGTCCCAATGTAGAGGTGAGAAGGAGCCTTGTGTTCTTTTCCTACCTCATACACAGTGCGTTCAGACATAGTCAGACTCTTGGTTTTCTTCTGCAGAGTTTAGAGCAATTAATGTACAGCCAGATCTTTCATGTTGCACAATGAGGTGAGTGAGGAATGTAATGATATTCTCTTTAGTAAATCTAGGTTTTGTAATGGAACATTTTATGAAACCTAACAAAACAGAATTTTCTACTGAATGCATCCGATGAAGTGAGCTGTAGCTCATGAAATCTTATACTCAGATAAATTGGTTAGTCTCTAATGTGCCACTAGTACTCCTTTTCTTAAAACAGAAATGCTTTCAGGTGCTTAAAAATTATAATTTGCAAATTGATAAAACGAGGTTTATTTTTAAAATATTAGTGTTAGATAGAAACAAGCATAACAAATGTTGTTTAATTTCACAATTACTGGTAAGCAAAAGTGATTGTTTGCATTGACAAGGTTGAATGAAATATGACAAAGAAAGATAGAAGAAGGGAAAAGATGATATTTAAAAATTATTTCATTTTCACTAATGTAATGATTGTGACAGGTATGGAATGTGATTTTTCCCTTTTATGGTGTCCTTGTAAATTGGGCTAAATTATACTTGGCCTAGAATTTTTTGGTGGGAGGGAATCTAATTTAATTTTTTCCATGTAACTTGCATTGGTTAGTTTTGTTACAATGTAAATGGCAGTGCCTAAGTCTAAGTGTATGTCTACACTATGAAATTAGGTCAATATTATAGAAGTTGATTTTTAGACATTGATTTTATACAGTTGATTGGGTATGTCCACACTAAGCGCATTAAGTTGGTGGAGTGCGTCCTCACTACTGTGGTTAGCATCGACTTACGGAGCAGTGCACTGTGGGTAGCTATCCCACAGTTCCCACAGTCTCTGCTGCCCATTGGAATTCTGGGTTAAGCTCCCAATGTCTGATGGGGCAAAAACATTGTCACGGGTGGTTTTGGGTACAAATCATCAGCCTCCCCTCCCTCTGTGAAAGCAATGGCAGACAATCATTTCGCGCCTTTTTTCCGCGCAGACGCCATACCACAGCAAGCATGCAGCCCGCTCAGCTCAGCTCACCGACACCGCCGCTGTTGTGTCCTGGGTGCTGCTGGCAGCAGACGGTGCAGTAGGACTGCTAACCGTCATCATACACTGCTTCCGCTGCAACTCTGCTCTGCTGCTATTGTCTCAATAGAGAATTTCTCCATGTTGTCTGTCATGGGCTTCCGGGTATGTGTATTCTTCCTTGGGAAATGTGTGCAGTGCTAACTGTCAGCCTCCACCGCTTCTGCTGCAACTCTGCTCTCCTGCTCTCATGAATCCACCTCGCAGGTCCTCTTGTCGTTCTCTATAAATGTCTATTCTTGGGGCATCCGTCGTCAGCCGCCGCTTCCACTGCAACTCTGCTCTCCTGCTCTCCTGCAGACGCCATATCATGGCAAGGATGGAGCCCACTCAGATCACTGTGGCAGTTAGGAGCATTGTAAACATCTCGCTCATTATCCTGCAGTATGTGCAGAACCAGAACCTGCAAAAGCAGGCAAGGAGGCAATGGCAGTGCGGTGATGAAGATATGGACACAGACTTCTCTCAAACCACAGACCCCGGCAATTTGGACTTCCTGGTGGCAATGGGGCAGGGTCATGCCGTGGAATGCTGATTCTGGGCCCGTGAAACAAGCACAGACTGGTGAGACCGCATAGTGTTGCAGGTCTGGGATGATTCCCAATTGCTGCAAAACTTTCGCATGCGTAAAGGCACTTTCATGGAACTTTGTAAATTGCTTTCCCCTGCCCTGAAGTGCAAGAATACCAAGATGAGAGCAGCCCTCACAGTTCACAAGCTAGTGGCAATAGCCCTCTGGAAGCTTGCAACACCAGACAGCTACCAGTCAGTCAGGAATCAATTTGGAGTGGGCAAATCTACTGTGGGGGCTGCTGTGATCCAAGTAGCCAACGCAATCACTGAGCTGATGCTATCAAGGGTGGTGACTCTGGGAAATGTGCAGGTCATAGTGGATGGCTTTGCTGCAATGGGATTCCCTAACTGTGGTGGGGCTATAGATGGAACCCTTATCCCTATCTTGGGACCCGACCACCAGGGCAGTCAGTACATAAACCACAAGGGGTAATTTTCAATGGTGCTGCAAGCACTGGTGGATCACAAGTGACATTTCACCAACATCAGCGTGGGATGGCCGGGAAAGTTTCATGACACTCGCATCTTCAGGAACTCTGGTCTGTTTGAACGGCTGCAGGAAGGGATTTACTTCCCAGACCAGAAAATAACTGTTGGGGATGTTGAAATGCCTATAGTTATCCTTGGGGACACAGCCTACCCCTTAATGCCATGGCTCATGAAGCCATACACAGGTATCCTGGACAGTAGTCAGGAGCTGTTCAACTATAGGGTGAGCAAGTGCAGAATGGTGGTAGACTGTGCATTTGGACGTTTAAAAGTGTGCTGGCTCAGTTTACTGACTCGGTTAGACCTCAGCGAAACCAATATTCCCATTGTTAATGCTGCTTGCTGTGTGCTCCATAATATCTGTGAGAGTAAGGGGGAGACATTTATGGCGGGGTGGGAGGTTGAGGCAAATCGCCTGGCCACTGATTATGAGCAGCCAGACACCAGGGTGATTAGAAGAGCTCAGCAGGACATGCTGCGCATCAGAGAAGCTTTGAAAACCAGTTTCATGACTGGCCAGGCTATGGTGTGAGAGTTCTGTTTCTTTCTCTTTGATGAAAACATGCCCCTTTGGTTCATTCTACTTCCCTGTAAGCCAACCGCCCTCCCCACTTTGATCACCGCTTGCAGAGGCAATAAAGTCATTGTTGTTTCAAAATCATTCATTCTTTATTAATTCATCACACAAATAGGGGGATGACTGCCAAGGTAGCCCGGGAGGGGTGGGAGAGGAGGGAAGCACCGGGTGGGGTGGTGGATGAGGGGAGGAGGGAAGGACAAGGCCACACTGCACTTCAAAACTTATTGAATGCCAGCCTTCTGTTGCTTGGGCAATCCTGTGGGGTGGAGTGGTTGGGTGCCCAGAGGGCTCCCACCCCCCACATGCTTGGGCATCTGGGTAAGGAGGCTATGGAACTTGGGGAGGAGGGCGGGCGGTTACACAGGGGCTGCAGCGGCGGTCTGTGCTCCTACTGCCTTTCCTGCAGCTTCACCAGATGCCAGAGCCATATCAGTTTGATCCCCCAGTAGCTTCAGCATTGCATCCTGCCTTCTCTCATCATGCTGCTGCCACCTCTCCTCTTGTTCCTGCAACCTCTCATCTTGCTCATCCCTCCTGTCCTCGCGTTCATTTTCTGCTTTCCTGGACTCTTACATTGTCTGCTTCCACGCATTCTGCTGAGCTCTTTCAGTGTGGGAGGACTGCATGAGCTCAGAGAACATTTCATCGTGATTGCGTTTTTTTCGCCTTCTTATCTGCTCTAGCCTCTGGGACGGAGATGATAGGGGGAGCATTGAAACATTTGCAGCTGTGGGAGGAAAAAAAGGGAGAGTAGTATTTAAAAAGACACATTTTAGAGAACAAAGGGTAGACTCTTTCACGTGAACCAAGCTGGTAACATTACATAGCACATGTGCTTTCGGTACAAGGTCACATTTTGCCTCTTATATTGAGGGCCTGCTGGTTTGGTGTGAGAGATCACACACGCAGGGCCAGGCAACAGAATTTGGCTTGCAGGCAGCCATGGTAAGCCACAGTCTTTCGAATTCTTCAACCTTCATAACATGTGGGAATGGTTTCGAACAGAAGCGCCCTCCTTTTCCATACCAAGCAGAAGTTGGGTTGGCCATTTAAAAGGATGGGCTGTGGTTTTCAGGTTATGTGCAGCACAAACCCAACTAACCCCCCCTCCACCCAATTCTCTGGGATGATCACTCTCCTGAGGATAACACAGAGAGATAAAGAATAGATGTTGCTTGAATGCTAGCAAACACTGGGACCGTACACTGCCATGCTTTGTTATGCAATGATTCCAGACTACATGCTACTGGCCTGGCATGGTAAAGTGTCCTATCATGGAGGATGGAATAAGGCTGCCCTCCCCAGAAACCTTTTGCAAAGGCTTTGGGAGTACTTCCAGGAGAGCTTCATGGAGATGTCCCTGGAGGATTTCCGCTCCATCCCCAGACACGTTAACAGACTTTTCCAGTAGCTGTACTGGCCGCGAATGCATCCCAAGTCTTCAGGGCAAATTAATCATTAAACACGCTTGCTTTTAAACCATGTATTATATTTACAAAGGTATACTCACCAGAGATGCCTTCTCCGGCTTCATGGTCCGGGAGCCACCTTGGAAGGGTTGAAAGGGTATTGGCTCAAGGGTGATAAACAGTTCCTGGCTGTTGGGGAGAACAGTTTCTGCACTTGCCCGTTGTGCACTACCCTCCTCCTCCTCCTCATCTTCCTCATCCTCAAAATCCTCATCCCTGTTGCATAAGACTCCCCCCTTGCAGGTGTCCACGGACAATGGTGGGGTAGTGGAAGGGCCCCTCCCCAGAATGCAATGCAGCTGATCATAGAAGCAGCATGTATGGGGCTCTGACCCAGAGCGACCATTTGACTCCTCTGTCTTTTGGTAGGCTTGCCTGAGCTCCTTGACTTTCACGCAGTACTGCTGCAGGTCCCTGTTGTAGCCTCTGTCCATCATGCTTGTGGAGATTTTTGCAAATATTTTGGCATTTCATCTTTTGGAACTGAGTTCTGATAGCACGGATTTGTCTCCCCATACAGTGATCAGATCCAGTACCTCCCGTTCGGTCCATGCTGGAGTTCTTTTGCGATTCTGGGACTGCATGGTCACCTGTGCTGATAAGCTTGCCACACTGGCCAAACAGGAAATGAAATTCAAAAGTTCCTGGGGCTTTTCCTGTGTACCTGGCTAGTGCATCTGAATTGAAAGTGCTGTCCAGAGCGGTCACAATGGAGCACTCTGGGATAGCTCCAGGAGGCCAATACCGTTGAATTGCGTTTACACTACCCCAAATTTGACCCAGTGATGTCTATTTCAGCGCTAATCCCCTCGTCGGGGAGGAGTACAGAAATCGATTTTAAGAGCCCTTTAAGTCAACAAAAATGGCTTCATGGGTTAAATCCATCTAACGCTGCTAAAGTTGACCTAAAGTCATAGTGTAGACCCGGGCAAAGACCCTGCCATTAATACTGCAGTTAGGCACCATTGCAACTATTACTCTGTCAGTAGAAATGTCTGAGGCACTGCAGTTAACATCACAATGCAGAAGCATATGAAGGAACTGAAATTAATGTCAAAACATTGAAGTGTATGAAGTGCAATTATTGTACCATCATACCATGGATATGTGTGAGACACTGCAGTTAATAGCTTAGATGTCAATGGATGCACATAAGTCAGTGGAACAACATCAGATAAATGAATAAGGCATTTTAATAGTATGATATTGGTTGGCTCAAGAATTGTAATATTTTATTGAAACTGAATCTATAAATTGTCTATTAAAAATGCTAGAAAGTAAGGCTGCTGTGTGTTTGTAGATGTTATTTCTAAACATTAAATAGTTTGGATGTTTTAAGCATTTTAGTTTTCAAGACCCCAAGGAATAAATACTTTGAGGGAACTAAAAATGTGAGTGCTTTTTTAATTGACCTCTTTCTGTTTTAGCCATAGCTGGGACACCAGAAAGTTTCAAACTCAATACCAGCTATGGCCTTGATCCTGCAAGCTGGCTGCCCTTTTGGGGTGGTGTGCTCTTAAAGGGTGTGAGCGGGGAGCAGTTCTAATGTGCAAGGACTGAACTGTGGGTGGTTGTTGTGCAGCACAGTATTAAGCCCTTTCCCCCATTACTCTTTTGTATATCCATGCAGGAGTCAGCCACAAAATGGCTCAGCATGATAACATTTCCCCTTGTAAAACCATATTGCCACTAGTGGAAATTATCTTTGCTCTTCAGCTGTCCCCTCCACAACTGTCATTCTTATTAGAATATGTAAAAAATATCACCAGTACAAGTACTCCCATAAGTTTCTCTCTCAAGCCAGAGAGACCAAGGATCAAATATGGAAGGGATATGTAACATGGTGTAGGTTACAACCTCTTACACTTATTGTTACTTCCTCACTTTCACACTCCATTGCACCCTACTACACTTGGTGTTTATTAGTGTTAACTCTATGCTGAAACTCTATAAGCATAGGAAGGAGTAAGTTAAATTAGTCCCACCCACTGACTTAGATTCCTTTAAACATGGATAGAAGGGGGCTAACCGGGTCTAAAGGAGTGTAAAAGAATCTCAATTTAAGCTTTATTGAAACCACCTTACATATTATCTCTGAATTTGGCACAGATTATGCAGCAAGTGGTTGGGTGGCAGTAGGGGGAAGATATCCTGTACCATACAGCTAATTGTTTACTGAATATTCCCCAGTGACTGGCAACTGAGTGGTGCTGAAGATTCAGAAGAATCTTCTCTAACTCATTGTAGCAGGGCTTCCCCCTGCTTCCCTGTAGGGTGGTCGGGGGCATGGCTGAAACCTTTAGCAGGGAGCCTAGCTGCAGGCCCTAACGAGGCTAAGTAGGCTCAGGGTGATCTGCTAAGCCAAGTGGAACCAGCTGGGTTGGTGACTGGGCAGCCATATAAACCCAGGGAGGAGCTCAGTGGGGAGGCTAGCCAGGAAGGAGGATAGGAAGGTTGGGGCTCTGTCTCTGCTGACTGACTCAAGCCTTAAAGGCCAGGGGACCCAGTGAGGGGTTGGAGCGGGGACCGATGTTGTGGGAAATTGAGACTGTACAGCCACTGTAAATAAAAGAACATGGGTGAAGCACCTGGAAGAAGCATCTGAGACCCTTTCTTTTGCCAGCCCGAGCACAGGGACAAGGGGGAAGAAACCTGTGCTGCCCTGTGACACTCACCCACAAAGGTGTTTATGGTGATGATGCCTAACTATCATCTGAAGATATAGCTCTGGTCCTTGATGTACACCTTAGTCAGGTGCCGGATGGTAACATATGTATGCACCACATAATCCTCATAAAACAAGGGAATGAAATTTCTTCTCCTGATGACATGGATGCTATTTCATTTATTCATTGCTGTGTTACTTGCCACATTTTCCATAACTGTAAGATGACATGATTGCATTTATTAAGGCAGTGTAATGTGATGATTCTTTGCTTTGCTGAGTTCTCTGTGCTCGTGACTACACATCCTTCTGAAGCTCAGCTGAGTCAGCAGGCAAAACCATTTTCATTATGTACCTTGAAGTTCTTTAAAATAAAGAAGAATAGTGAACAGATCATTTCCCTACATCTGCTCCCTGGCACGGATGTCTCAGCAGAGTAATAATACGATGAAACACTTTTACAGGAGCACAGCTAGTGGTTCTTGTTGCAGCACTACAGGGCTTAGAGATAAAAATCTCACAGGCTCCTATTCACAAATCTACACAGGGCCTGCTACCCTTAAAGACTCTGAAAGATATTCGTGTTTTATTTCTAGGCTTGGCTATTTTTTTATTTTTATTTTTTATTTTTTTGAGGGAGAAAGGGGACCATTTGTTTAAATTAAATGAAAACTGGACAAAGCACAGTAGTAACTTACAATACATTCAAAGCCACCTAATGAATTTGGACACTGAATTCCCATTGAATTCCCATTGAAAGTAATGGGGATTGGACATCTAAATTCCCTAGATGACTTTAACAAATCTAAGGAACCTGTGGGCCTATGTTATGCCATAAAGTTGCTACATTTAAGTTTATTGGAAAACAAATTCTGGTGACTTCTGATACAGCTATTAAGACATTATATTTATTATACAAACTTTTGTCTCCCAGTGCTTGTTCCTGCTACAATAGATATCAGTCAAACAGGTTAGATCAGAGGTTATTAACCTTTCCAGACTACTGTACCCCTTTCAGGAGTCGGATTTGTCTTGCGTACCCCCAAGTTTCACCTCACTTAAGAACTACTTGCTTACAAAATCAGACATAAGTACAAAAGTGTTACAACACAGTACTACTGAAAGATTGCTTATTTTCTCATTTTGTCTGTATGAAATTTTAGTTTGTACTGACTTTGCTAGAGCCTTTCATGTAACCTGTTGTAAAAACTAGGCAATGAGTAGATGTATCCCCTGGAAGACCTGTGTACCTCTGAGAACCACAACATATATACTGAAAGAACTTTCTTTGGATGACTATATATTCCTGTCAGTCTTCACTGAAAAGAGAGCATGAATGTATCTCATGGCAGATGTAGTGGCAAACTAACACTATCCAGCACAGCAGAAACACAAAATGTTATTTCAATCGATATGAAACATTTTGATTTCAGATACCCAGATATATTCCCCTATTGTGCTCTAAAATGGTTTAGCACAAGTTCATTCAGAAGCAATTAACAACTTTGCAAAGAGAACTAGTTCAGGAAGCAGGCAGAACTCAAACATGCAAAGTCCAGTCCTAATTTTTTCTGCACTCAACTCCTAGTAACTGCAGTAGGAGTTTTAAATATTAGTATTAGTATTATGGTTGTACCCAATGGTTCCAGTGAGGATCATGACCCATTGCAATAGATTCTGTACAAGCACATATGAAAACATGGGGACAGATCCAAAGCTAGTGTAAATTGGCATGGCGCCACTGACTTCAATGGAGCTACACTGATTTTATATCAGCTAAGTAGATAATTCATGGGTCTTGCATCAAAAAGCATCCAGACTAAGAAGAGAACGTAAAGACGGCAATATCATGGCATCAGTGAGCTGTGAAATTAACTGTATTTTCAGGAATATATGAAAACAGTTGATTTCATGGAACTACTCCCCTTCTTAAAGTTAAACACAAGCATAACTACTTTATTTATTCAGGGTATTAAACATTTGTTCTCTCCTCAATGGCATAAGTAAGCGCTTAATTCTTGGTTCTTAAGGGCCTTATCGAAAAAACAGTAAAGTCAATGGGAGCCTCTCCATTGACTTCAGTGGGATTTGGATCAGAGCTCACAGATGGGTGACTGTTTCCAAGGTTAAGAAAACCCTGCTGAACTTTCCTTAAGCTTTTAAAATATGCAGATATATTTCTCTCACTCACTTTTCTGGTTTCTAAAAGAGCATCTTTTTCTGGCCTGCCCTAAAACTGGTCTAGCTGAAATTGCATAAATAAGTATTTTTCTTGTGAGATTTCCATCCAGACTTTGAAGTCCAAGAGGGTTTATATAAATTTCAAATAGCCATCTAAAATTTTGGTACTTATCTGAACCCCAAAACGTAAAATGTTTACCCTTCAGTGTAATCCATCACATTGTATTCACTATGAGCAACAATGACAAATTGTTGAGGTGTATATAGTAGTTATCATGTAATGTTAGTCATTTGTGCGATATAAAACTAACCAAAAGTGAGATATACTGTTTATCACTTCTCATCTATTTTTATTGTAATAGTAATAATACTTAGCACATGTGTATAGTTCTTTTCATGTGCAAAATACTTCATACATTTGCCCAAATTCTGCTGTTACATCCCTGTAACGTCAGTGTAGTGGAATCTGATGCAACATAGAGCAGAATTTGACCCTTTATTTAATACATATACACAACAGCTTGTGAATTAAGAATGGGATGTATTGTTAGACCATTTCACAAAGGGAAAAACAGAGTAAGTTAAGTGACAGGCTTAAGTTTCAGGAATCCCTGCTCCTGTGCTAAAATATCTTTCTTGTCTTCCATTTCTCTCCGATATTCAGAACAGCCTTTCACTCCCTTCCCCCCCATCCCAACCCTTTACCTGCCTTAGCCACTTGCTCACTGTACCAGGTTAAAAAAAATCTTGGACTCCTACTGACTTCCTTGATTAGTGTCATGCTGCTGTAGTAGAAACAGTACACTGATGCTATATAGCTGGATATCTTGGCAGAGAGGTCAAGGAGGATATCATTGGGATAGAATCAAATTTTCTAAACCCACTGACAGCTCCAGTCTTCCAGTCAAACATCAACTTAAGATTTCAGGTACAATGTGAAGTGTATTACAAACTTTTGGTAGTTTTCAACTTTTTCAGACTACTGTTTTCCCAGCATCATCTAAGAGACAATGAAAAGCTATACAGCAGCACTGAGATTAAGTGAAGCAGCAAGGACAAGTTCATAGTTCACCTTGAAAAAAATTCACTGCCCAGTACTATTCACTCCATCAAATCCTTCTTAACCTGCACTATTGGAACCATAATAAAGGGGTGGAAAATTAAGTTATACTTTTAACCTTGTTACACTATTGTTTAATGGTAGGGTAAACCACACAGGTTTGGTAACATCATCAAGTATTAATTAGCTATATGTTAAGCCAGACAGATGCTCACCCTCTACATTAGTAATGTTCCCTATTGTGATGATTTTTTAAAAGGTAAAACTACTGCTTGGGAAAGGTGCCAGATTCATAGTCCTAGGGAATTCTATTAGTCACACAATAGTTGGTTCTTGAGCAGCAGCAGCACATGCTTCCATACATCATTGCCTCAATGAATTAGATGGAGTAGCTCTATTGGTGAGATGGCATTCCATATGCAGAATTAAGGTATTTCCATATGCAGTCAATGCTGGATCTCTTTATTGAAACTGCCAACAAAAGTGCCAGGTTTCATGCTGCCTGGACACAGCTAAGAGTGCCAATCTCAGGTCAGACTGCCAGAACAGAGGGCATATACCCCAGACTGGTGGTATGCTCTATTTCACCAAGCCAGTAACAAATGTGTGCTTCCAAAATATTATATTAGTTATTATGAAGCCACAAACAGTCCCATTCAGGCCCTCTAGCCCTTCATGTACCACCCAGACAAATGATGATGAAACAAAATTCTAGGGCTGGCCTTACCATGAGGCGAACTGAGGCGGCTGCCTCAGGTGCCAGAGTGTGGCGGGGTGCCACTAGGACTCAGAGTGCAGAAAATTGTGTCTGCTGCTGGTGCATATGTAGCCTTTCTGCTCTAGGTGCCGAGAGATGGTGGAGTGATGTGCTGGAGGAAGGAGGGCACAAGAGACATAACAGACAGGCAGGAGAAAAGGTGAGAGGGAATAACAGAAAGCAGCAGGAGCTGCAGGGAGAGAGAGAAGGAGGAAACTCTTATGTACCTCTCTAGCACCTCCAGGACCCTGGGCTGATTAACACCAGCTTCTCAGGGAGCTTCCTGTTTCCTGCTGCTTCCCTGAATGCACTTGAGGAGAACAGGCAGTCAGCTGAAGTAGTAGGAGCCAGTTAGACGCCTAAAATGCAGATATCTTCCCTGACTCAGGCCCTGCTACCAGCCCTGCTTATTTGTCCCCTGAGTGTTGAGAGCCACTCTAGCTGGCACAGAACAGCAATCATGAGTGAAAGAAGAAAATGCCCCCCTGGGGCAGCATTCAGAAAAAAGAAAGCAAAGGAAGCTTTTCTATCTAAGCAGGAAGGAGCTCTCCTGAGCTACACAGACACAAATGTTCACGGTGAGGCTTCCGGCCCCAGAGAGTATGTGAGTGGTGAGGAGATGCCTGATCTTCCAGTTAGTCGGAGTGCAGGTGACCTGGCAGCTACTGCAGCACCCATATCTCCATCTCAAATGCATGTAACCATTCCTAAAGAAAAGTGTAGATCAGAGAAGAGTGTGGTGGAGACGCAAGAAACAGTTGCTGGTGAGTTTAGTTCCTTAAGTCTAGATGATCCAGGACTGTGAACCCACTTGAGCAGTAGCCTGATGGACTTCCTTGTACTGCATGGGCCACAACAAGTGAAAAGCTTCATGTTCCCCAAAGACAATAAAAATAGAAGTTTTCGTCCAACACATTACTGGCGTGAAATCCCCAATGGTGACAAAGTGGAGAGTCCATGGCTTATATACTCAAAACCCCAGAATGCTGCATACTGTTTGTGTTGCAAACTCTTCCAGTCTAATGTTCCAGCCACATTGGGTTCTACAGGAACAAAGGACTGGAAAAATCTGGCTAGAAATCTGGCAAGCCATGAGAAGGCAGCAAATCACCAGAGACCATTTTATAGGTGGAAAGAGCTTGAGATGAGACTAAGGTTAAAGGCCACCATAGATGATCAGCATCAAGAGAAGATTGCATCAGAGTCTCTTCACTGGCAAAATGTTCTGAAAAGGCTCATTGCTTGCTACCCAAAACCTAGCACTGCATGGCACTTCAGATCAGCTGTATGTGCCAAACAATGGAAACTTCCTTAAAATTGTGGAGCTGATGGCTGAGTTCGATGCGTACTCCAGGAGCATCTAAGAAGAGTCACCACCCGATTGGAAAAACAATTCAAAATGAGATCATACAGTTACTGGCAACAAAATTCCAACAGAAGATTGTGGCAGATCTGAAATCAGCAAGATATTCCTCTGTTATTCTGGACTACACACTGACATCAGCCATATGGAACAAATGACTTTTTAATGGTGCTTTTTGTAACAACAACTGTATCTAGTGAAAATATCCCTGCAATGGTGACTGTCAGAGAGCATTTTCTAGAATTTGTTGACATTGATGATACTACTGGAGCTGGTATAAGAAATGTGCTTCTTAAAAAGCTGGAAGATACGGGAATTGCGATAGCTGACATGAGAGGTCAGGGCTACGATAATTGTGCCAACCTGAGAGGAAAGAACAGAGGAGTGCAGACACAGATCCAAGAGTTAAACCCTCGAGCTTTTTTTTCCCATGCAGTTCTCATTCATTGAACCTGGTGGTCAGTGATGCAGCATCAGCTTCTAGCGAGGCTACTGAATTTTTTAATGTAATTCAAAGCATCTATGTATTTTTCTCTGCATCAACTCATCGATGGCAAATTTTGAAGCAACATCTGGGAACATCCTCTCTGACACTGAAACCACTGAGTGCCACACGATGGGAAAGTCGAGTGGAGGCAATAAAGCCTATCAAACACAAAATTGGGAAGAGAGATGATGCCATTATGGAAGATAATGCTATGACAGGAACTGTTTGTGGGAGAACATGGCAGAGGGAAATGGAATCACCAGAAACATACATAACTTCAAATTTCTGTGTGGCTTAGTGTTGTGGCATGACATACTGTTTGAAATAAATGTAAGCAAGAGACTCCAAGGTGTTGACCTTGATTTATCTGGAGCAATGGAACAAATGGATAAAGCAAAGTAATACCTACAGTCTTACTGGTCAAATGAGGGATTTCAAAACTTTCTGAAGAGTGCACAGAAGTTGTCAGAGGAACTTCACACTCCCACCCATTCAAAAATACAAGAGTCACTGAAGAAGAAGACATTTTGATTACGAGGCATGGGATAATCCCATAAGAGACCCCAAACAATAGTTCAAAGTTGAATTCTTTAACCAGGTGGTAGGTTGTGCAATACAATCAGTTGAGGAACGATTCATGCAGCTCAAGGAACACAGCAATATATTTGGGATCTTGTATGATATTCCAAAACTCCTCACTATACCTGAAGAAGACCTACACCTGCAATGCAGGGCACTAGAGACAGTGTTGACACATGATGACATGTGTGATATTGATGCGAGTGATTTAGGTGATGAACTGAAAGCCCTTTCAAGATACATTTCAGCAGGATTAACTCCAAAGGCTGTTCTGGAATATATGTGCACAAATAAGATGACCACCCTTTTTCCAAATGCTTTTGTTGCTCTGCGCATATTTCTAACACTTCCTGTAACAGTTGCAGCTTCTCTAAGCTGAAGTTAATAAAAACACATCTACACTCCACAATGACACAGGAGAGGCTGGTTGGTCTTGCAACAATCTCAATAGAGCATGAGCTGGCCCAGACTGTGGACCTTCAGCAGGAAGCAGTTCAAATCTTTGCAACTAAGAAGGCACGGAAAGCACCACTTTGATTATTCAAACACATAAAAATGTCAGTGAAGAAAATAAAAGTTAACTTGCAGACTCCTGAACAGCAAATGTAAGTGCTACTTAAAATTTTTGAACAAGGCATTTTAAGTTGTTAGTTGTCCTTTATTGGGGTAGGTGGCAGAGCAGTAGCATGAGAGGAGTAGAACAGGAAGAAGGCAGAATTGAGACCTTTCAAAGTTTTGCCCAAGCGAGGGGGCATCATTTGAGCTACCCGCCTCAAGTGCCAAAATGTTGTGCGCTGGCCCTGTAAAATTCATTTCACATTAGGTTCTTCTGGCTCCAGAGAGCCAGGCACTCACCCCAAGTCAATTTGTAGTTGAGGATCTCACCAAAAAAACCACACTGATGCCAATCCTTTAGTAAATTAACAATTAAAGATTTATTAATATAAAAAAGAAGAGTTATTAAAAGGTTAAAGTGAATCATATGCATTACAGTTGATTTCAGTGCCTATTCATCAGGGTAATAGCAGTGATATTAAATCTGCTATCTTGCAATAAGTCTCTCTGGTTCACACAAAAGATTGGGGTCTGCAGTCCATTGTTCAAAGCTCCCCTTGTTAGAAATCGCAGTCCAGAGATGTGGAGAAGGAATGAGGAAGAGGTAATGTCACTGTCTCCTATTTATACCCTTAGTCCATGTGCATGGAAAAGTACTGACTCAAACATGGAGCCAAGCATCACATGTTCTATGTGCCTTGCTGAGTTATGGGGCATCCATTGGCCATGTGCTTTCTGAGCCCGTCCTTGGAAGGGCCCACTGGAAGGAGTTGATTCTCCTTAATGGCCCATCAACACATGGCTGACTAGTCTTAATGTCAATCTCTCTTGCGGGTATTACACTGCAATACAATAGGTTTAGTAACAAGCATACAGTAAAATTTCATAACTTCTTATCCAATGATGGTACACACATTTCATTGAGATAGCACTGTTCCACACATTACAACTTTTCCAATGATTCCTTACAAGGCATACTTTGTACATGATTTATCACAATTCTGTAACAGTGGTGACAATATAAATGTAGATGGCAACCTTCCTTTTTAAACAGCCTCAAACCAGTAAATGCCATTTTTGATGGAAGTTTGAAATGCTTTTGTACCCTTAAAAATAAAATCAAGATTAAAGCTAGGAATTAGAAAAAGTGGAGATGTCTCACAGGATGCACCACTCATTGCTTGTAGCGCCACCTGCTGGTCACTCTGGGGAATAGCTCATTCAATCAACACCCTTTTCCACGGTTTGCATGCTGTTGCTCCAGTTCCCTGTCTGGCCTGCAGCCCCTCTCGCTCCATCTCAGGAACCACAGCATCCTATCTGTGACTCAGCTCCCTGGCTATGTCACTCAAAGTTCCGCTTTGCAGGGTATAGTTCCTTAGCAGTCCTGGGCAGTCTTCCCATTCACTGCCTTAGTGCCACTCCCCCAGTGACTGGAAGGGGAACCCAGGTGTACTCTCTTCTCTGGGTTCCAATGCAGGGACCCTCATCTCTGCAGTCTAAGCTTTCTGTCTCTCTACCCTGACTGCTTTTTCCCTGGACAGCTGCCAACCCCTGGCTCCCCTTTTCCTGGGAGTGTCTGCCCTTTCCCAGAAGCCTCCCCCTTCCAAATTTTTGTCTTTATCCTACCCAGCTCATTCCTAAAGCTGGGATCCCTTACTCACTTAGGGGATTACTTGCCCGCCTGATTCCCCTCAGCTGTGGCGTGTAGGATTAATTAGCCTCCTTCTTGGCCATCATTAACCCTAACGGTGAGTGTGGTAGTGCGGGGGGAACATCCCGTCACAAGGTACTTGAAGAGTGGACCGGTAGTGGCAGCAACTCACTGCCGTGGTGCCTCCTGCTGGTCGTGCTGGGAATTAGCTCTCTTGGACCACCAGGGTGCCTTTTACTAGCGGTGTCTCGCTCCCCTTTACTTCCACTTCCTCCACCATGTGGACCTGCATCCTCTTCGGGACACAGCCCTCCAGCTGTGCCCCAGCCTGCTGTCTCCCCCCTTTCGGGGGGACAGGCAGTCCTCAGTCCTTCCACTTGCATCAGCGGCCAAGTGCAGTTTCTAGTCTTGCCCCTGGCTTTAGGGGCAAACTGCCATCTGGATTTAGGTCACTCTCCTCATTGGCAACTAGGGATAAAGGAGTGGGGGGACCAAGGCCTGCCCGCTACTCTGGGTCCCTGCCCAGGTACCCTATAGCTGGCAGCCACTTACTGTTCCTCCTCCTATTCCTGCTGCCTATTTTCCCTGGGCCACTTCCCACGTAGCCCGAGCACCTTCCCTGCCCTTGCTTCACAGCCTCAGTCTGTCCATGGTCAGCCAAGAGCTCCCCTATTTCTCCACTACCCTGCCCAGCACTGCAGTATCTACAGCACTCCTCAGCAGAGAATCCTTCTCCCTTGCCCTCCAGGGAGAGACCATCCCTTGGTCTGCTGAGCAGCTTTTTATATATGGACTGCTCCAGCAAGCCTTCCCCTGATTGGCTGGGTTCCACTCAGTCTCGCCAAGGTTGCCTTAACCCTTCTCCTGCCTGTGTGGGGCACCCAACCTACCACAGGACCCCTCTTAAATCCTTGAAGAGCATGGAAGGTAGAAAAAAAATGTTTAAAAAAATGACATTATACTGTGAGAATTTAACTGCATGTAATTAAATGCCATGGCTATTGTTCCTTGCAGTACAATGGAAGGGGATTTAAAAAAAGGATGCTATGATTAGCTGAGTTCAAATTAATATATGAAGAAGAAATATTACAAAACACATTCTATATAAAGGCCACACATCTTTTCCTGGTATGGGACACATGAAAAGCAAAACGTTAAACTGACATAATGCTATGTTGACAGTTTCCTGACATAGAATTATGGAAGAAACTGAACAGACCTCGTCTTACCTAACATTTTAATGGCATTGTGATTTTTAATGCTGGAGAGCCAAACAGAGTTTATGAACTTATGGAATTTAGGAGAAAAGACAGAGGGCTAGATTCAAAAAGGACACTTAGCTGCTTAACTGCTACTATAGGTGCCTACGTCTAATATTTTGGCTCCACTGGGCATTCACAAAGACCCTGTCCCATTGCTGCCTAACCCGGCTGGTGCCTTAAGTCCTTCGGCACCTGAATTTCCTCCAATAAGTCTCCGAGGAACCTGAATTTTTTCCAGTGCACGTGCATACAGTGACCTAAATCCTCACATCAGCTCCTCACATTGGATCATTCCTCTGCCAACTCAGGTTCAAATCCTTAGAGCCCTACAAATCTGAGGCTATACCCTTTATACCCACAGATGCAGATATCCGTAGAGAGTGTTTGTGGATACAAATTTTGTATCTGTGCAGGGCTCTACAAATACTCACTCTACCTGATATGGAACAGGGACTTGAACCTGGGACTCCCATGCGGCGTGCCATAACCATTGGGCTATAGGTTATCCCATGGTAGGGCTTTCTCAATCTCTCTGGTTAAAGCTGAAAAAGTAACAGGCAAGGTCAAAATCCCAAGAATGCTCATAGTGTGTGTGTGTGTGTGTGTGTGTGTGTGTGTGTGTGTCCGTGATGACTGAACACCAGCATGGAGTAGAAAAGACCATGTATCTTGTCAGGATTTTAGCAGTTCCATTAGAAAACAAGCAGTGGCCTCAATCTTGCAGGCACACGTATGTTCAATTTTACACTTGAGTAATCCCACTGAAGTACAATTTCACATATGCATACATGTGTTCAGGGTTGAAGTAGTGTGATCCTTTGGGAGTCTGGTGAATATTTGATTTATTAGCAGTGCTTGCTACCACAACCTTTCTGGACACAATCCAATGGACCAAAAAATAAAAACTAGAGGACATATCCAGTTATAAGATTACATATTAGAATCTCTCCCACCCAGCAGAAACCCTTCATATTATACAGATTACGTCAATTCATCCTGTCATAAAACAGTAATATAATTTCCTTCCTTACTTAACTTACATTGAATAATCAATACACTTTTCTAGGAAAATATGTTCAGACATTTAAATTACACAGACAATAAATTGCATTTTAAGGCTCTTTGAACAATTAACGTTATTTCTTTCTGAAAGCAGATACTTTCAGCAGTATTAGGTTTACCTAACCAAAGTAGAAATTTCTTTTGAAATTCTGAATTTCAATAGTGAGCCCCTAAATAATTTATATCTTATGAATATAACCGACTGATTTCCTATATGCCAATGCCAAATGGATGTCTTTTTAAAAACTAACTGCACATGGCAACAGTAAAAATTGTCCTCATTTATAATATTTTTCCAGCATTTCACACTGCAGTTGCATGATTTAGAAAAAAAATGCAATAAAAATTCGACAGAATTCCTATTTCAAACAAAAAATACCAGGTTATTATTTTAAATTAAGAAACATCTGCAGCCAAAGAGTATAATTTTGTCTGTAAATGATTAATTCATTGTAACTACATGAACAAATATTCATGATCCTGCTCCCATTGAAGTTAATGGCAAAACACTCATTGAATTCAATGGTGCAAGATCAAGCTGTTAGTATCAGCTACTCATGTGTCAGACTTGTGGACTCTGATAGAAGTCATGTCTGGGTTTCTATGGGCAGTCTTTCTTCCTGAATTTTTGGCCATCTTCTGTGGTTTTCACTATACTGTTAAAGATGGCTTTTACACTGAGCCTTTTACATCAAATTTAATTTTTGTGGGAAATTGTGTTCGGTTTTCCTGCTATTAAAATATATGTTATTGTCATGTCTGCTAATGGCCTTTAAGAGAACTGCTATACAGAGAGGTCCTCAAGAGAAAAAGAGATTCTCCACTGCATTCATTAACCCAGTTTAATACCGACGTTACTTTATTGATATCAGTAGTGTTACAGCAGAGTAACTCAATGAGGAAAATCAGATTGTTGTAAATGATATCTCTTATTATGTCTCCAATCGGATAATTGTAAATGATACTTTCCATTGAGTCTTGATCTGTGGATCCATGGATCTATCCTTAACCCAGTACTGTACAGTAGGAAGCAGAGATAGGGATGCATGAAGTTACCCGATCAGCCTTGCAACCATTGATTGCTGTTCTTTTAGCTGTAGAGAGTCATCACTGGAAATAGAATTTAATGGGCCAGAAAGATAAACAATTTGAGAATAAAAAAAAGTTTTAATAAAAGATTAAGAGACGTTTGCTAACAATCCTTCAACCAATACATTGAGTTCAAACTAAGGATTTCACATATTAACCATAAACACTCCTACTCTGTAATTTGCACAAGGTCTCGCAGACCTGCTATAGCTCATTGATTGGCAAATGGGGCAGGAGTGGCTCTTAATTAAATTCATATGTGGTGCTACTGCTCTAAATTAGTGCCAAGTGACTGGAATCAAGGTAGTGTATACATTTCTTAAATACAGCTAACTTTGTTCCTAGAGTTAAATTAGTGACTGAGAAACATTAATCTAAGTAAACACTGTATGTATCTTTTACAAATGACAGTTGATAATGAAGCTAGAAAGCCACACAAAAGGTTTTTTCTTAATCGTCGGACAAAGTGGAAATTTCTCATACTGTATGAGTCACTATGAGCAACTAATATTTTTGCACAGCAAACTGCTAATTATATGAATAAGATTCTCCTCCTCACACTTCCCTTATGACAGTGATTAGGTAGCAATTTCATCTCTACAAATTCATATTAAATTGGGTAAGAAACGTAGTTCAGATTTTAAAACTACTGTTATAAATTTATCTGTCAGCCTTACAAGGTAAATTCTGCTTGATTTGACCTTTTTTGCTTTGTAATTTATTTCACTCTGAAAAGAAGCATCCAGTTTCCATTTTACATAATTTTCAAACTGGATTAAGTGCCAGCAAGCAGAGAGATCAAGTAACTTGATTCACATGGCATCAGTGGTTCAACTGGGATTAGAACCAGCATGTTCTTTGTTGTAACCATTAGACTTCACAGTGTCCTTAGAACACTAAATATGATCCATGCCCTCTTTTCTATTAAATGCCTAGCTGTCTATATCTACTACTTGAGACAGAACAGGGCCAGTTGAATAGAGAAAGTTAAATTCACCTGTAGAGTAGAAGGGAATGTTAAAGAGTGTGGATTAGAGAGGTATTTAAAAGTAAAGAACTAAATGCCATTTCTGTGTTTGAATGCACAGTTAGTTGGGCTAAATTTGAATACATTATTATAGACCCCTTTCCCCCTCCACCTCCTGCTATAGACTTGGTGGGATAGGCCCCGCTCAAGTATTTTGTCATCTTTTCCCTCAAATGGATGATCTAAAAAATATCCCTGCCTGCTAGTAGAGGGTTATGCTTTAGCTCATAGGATTCCAGTGCCAATAGTACGGTAGCCAAATGCAAGTTTTTGGCAGTATCTTGTTTAGGTGTCCATGCACATTTTTGGGGGGTGGGAGGGCATGATGGATTTCAAGATCCTAAATTCGAAGAAAATGCCTGACATCTTGTCACTGTTCAGCATTTTGAAATATGAAAATTTATCACCACTCCCTTCTTGATTCAGAAGCCAGGTGACAGTGAAACTATTTTAATGGAATTTCAATTATTTTTAATACAACTTCACACTAATATTTTGTTATGGAGCATAATTAGATAGGAGGTACATATGTTATATCTGTATTAGTTGTTTGCTAGTACTCTCCAAATTGAGACATGATGATATATGTAAAAGCAGAAAGAAAAGGATATTGGTCTCTACATCTAGAAGCTGTGAAGCTGATGCTGCTTTACTACTTTGAAGCTGAACGTGCCAGTTTGCATTGGAAGTATTGTATTAACTGCAATCCATACATCCATGCCAGGAAAAATCTGTTTGTGAAGTAAGGTGAGCATGCCATGCACCATGTCCCAGGAATATGGAATGATATCTAGAGTGACATGTCCATTGAAACCATCTTCCTGAGGTATGGTGATGGCCATGGCTATCACAGCATCACTGGTATCACCCTGAAAGCAGAGACCCATATGCAGATGGCAGGTGGAAGACATTGCAAACATAAATGACAGCAGTGATGCACAAATACAAGAAATTCACAAAGAAGAAATGAAGTCAAGGATTGCTGCAGAGGCAATGGAGAGAGACACCATTACTAAGAAGGTAGAGTTGTGAATCAATCCCTTGGACCCTACTAAGTACCCAGAGGTAATAGTAAACAGTGTCAGTGATAGAGTGGCACCACCATCAGTCAACATAGATGACACACGTACATTTGGAATTTGCCAAATGCAAGAATTTGGACATAGCTTGAAAAGAGAAAAACTTGAAAAGCCAATCCAAGTGAATTCTGAAGGCTCAGCTACTAGAAGACAAATAAAATGAACCCCAAATGTATTATTTAAAAACTAAACAAACCAAACAAAAAACTTAGTGATTTTTTAATACCAAATGGATGATTTTTTGAGACCTGACTCATGATTTTTTAATGTTTGGGACTGACAATGCTGTTAACCTCCAACAGCTATCCAAATTGAACCCTTTGCAGAAGTCCTACAAAGCTTCCCATTCCCACTCATCCTTTATTCCCACCAAACCCCGGCCCTCAACAACAGTCCAACAAAATAGATGCACTGAAAGTCAAGTATGCCTTCAAAGTCATTTTGGACCAACATGGGGAACTGGTTCTAAAACTTAAGGCCTCTTGTTTAGAATCAGCTCCTTTAAAAAAAAAATTGAGGAGGAATCTGTTTATGCTCCTTTTGTGATAATGACTGCAGTAATAGAGGAGGAGAGGAGACATGGTCTCATAAGTATTTGTAATCACTAGCTTTCCCCTTGTTTCCAGAAGGACCCTAATCTCTGTCAGTGTTTTGATTTCTGGTGGTTGTCCCTTAACAACCTCCTTTTAGTTTACTCCTGGCAGTCAAGAAGGCTAATATCAAACAAATGACCGGAGGGGCATATTAGAGAGACAAGATGGGTGAGATAATATCTTTTATTGGATCAACTTCTGATGGTGAGAGAGATAAACTTTTGAGGTACACAATGCTCTTCTTCTGGTCTGGGAAAGGTACTCAGAGTGTCAACTCTGTTCTGACTAGCTCGAAAGATTGTTTCTCTCAACACCCCCTCCAACACACCTTTCAAGACTGATGGGTCCTACACATGCCTATCACAATAAATGGTGAACCTCATCCAGTGAATTAAATGCTCTAATAGCAATGTGTGTGGGTGAAACCAGTCACTATGCCCTCTAATGAACTCACATAGAAAAATGACAAAAGTCAAAAACACCACAAAGTGATTTTCACAAAGTGATTACTCTACATCTGACCTATCACACCTCATTCTCAAAGGAAACCTTCACAACACTTTAAAAGATGAGCCTAGGAACTTATATTCATAACTTTGCCAGACACTAAAAATCATGTTCTTAAAAGACACTGTATTTTTTGCTTATTACAACAATATGTAACTGACTATCCCCCATTTTTGTCCTATGTCGTCACTTCACCTTGAAGGGTCCCTTGAAATATGTTCTAATAACTTATGCTAAACTGTTTGCTCAATCTTGTATTTAGCTGTGACACCCTGAGGCCAGATCTACACTACACACTTATTTCAGTATAACTACATCATTCAAGAGTGTGAAAAACCCACAATCCTGAGCAATGTAGTTATACCAACCTTAACTCCCTGTGTAGACAGCATTATGTTGATTGGAGAGCCTCTTGTGGAAGAGGAGTTATTAAGCTGATGGGAGAGCTCTCTCCCGTTGGCTTACAGCATCTTCACCAGAAGTGCTAGAGTAGCACAGTGGCAATGATAATATAGATCTGCTGATAGTGCCTTTCCCAGACACGAAGAAGGGCTCTGTGTAGCTCTAAAGCTTGTCTCTCTCAACAAAAATTGATCCAATAAAAGTTATTACCTTACCCACCTTGTTACTCTAATATTATGGGACTGACATGGCTACAAAAACACTTTATACAACATAGTGTATGAAATATACATACTGCTGCATTCATTCCACAAAGGCATCTCTGTGGAAAATATAAGATATAGATTCCTTGATTGACAGTATAGATTAGATTGTTTTTAAGCTGATTGCATTATACTAATTTCAAACAGTGCCATTGTATTTTGACTCTACCAACCTAATCAGTGGAGAAGGTAAACAGTAAAAGAAACTTCTTTGTTACACAGGGAACACAGAGCTATACATAGAAATCTCCAGCAGTTGTAAACTAGAGCTCATCAAAAATACTCTGATAGAAAGTTTTTCCATTGGAAAATGCAGATTAATTGAACGTGAACTGTTATGTGGAAACATGTTGGCTTTGAGAAAAATTCATTTTATAATGAACATTGAAAACAAAACATTTTGATAAAGTTTAAATGTTCCATCTCTACCTTTAAAGAATATTTCAATTTTCTGTTTTAAAGCCATTTTTCAATGTTTTAAGATGTTATATTACAACATAGAAATAATATGAAAATGGAAGTTGAAATCAGAAAAAAACATCAATTTTGCCAATATGAAACACTTCAATTGATCAGAAACAATTTGTTTTTATTTTGGTTCATGGGAAATTTCACAATATTCTGTTTTCATTTCATTCCGGAATGGAAATTTTGATATCGCAAAACTCCTACTGAAACAAAAAAATCCAATTGTCTCACAGCTTTATTGTAAATTATAAACTTCTCATCTGAAAATGAATTTATTTCAGTCAGAGAGAGTTCAGGGATACTTTACAGTTACTGAATATTATTGTATCATCCTCCCTCCTGCACTCTGATTCTCTGAGGTAGAATGCCTCCTGGTGTTAGCACTGGAGCTGTGCAGCTTCTCACCGTGCATAGCACAGGGCTGTGGCTTAGTGCCATGATTAAGCCTTAAGCTTACAATAAGGATAAAATTGGCAAAACTGGTCTGATGTAAGGGTAGCCAGGACACTGCAGTGTTTCAGAGAATAATGGATCAGGTTCTTCAGTAAGTTACATGATCTCATCTTTTATTTCAGAATTATAAATTATGAGATACTTCCCTATAGTATACAATACCATAACAATTATTAATATTTTGTATTACATTAGTGCTTAAGGCCCCAGCAGAGATTGGGGATGCATTATGCTAGGCAATATAAAAACCTGGCTCTATTGTAGTCTTTGGGAGCTTGGCCATTGAATTCAGGGGGGATTAGGATTTTACCCATAATGAGAAACAACAATTAATAAGGTTATAATAAATGTACACATAGGGAACTGTTAGTAGGACTGTATTTACCATGAGCGATGCACTGATATGGTACTGCTGCTTCAAAATTCTTTTGCAACAAGGAGGCTGAACTGTGGTTTTGAACAGAGTTCAGAATTTGCACTTCATAAAAAGAAGGTGGAAAATGCTGTTGCTGAAGGTTACAACAGCCTCCTCAGTTAAGCAGCAAATTTTTTCAAAGATGATATGAACAAGGTCAACCTAATTTGTATGCAGTTTAAGCATATAGAGAAAACATTAAAGGAAATTAAATTAGGGATAATGCATGGATGATGCACAATAAACCTATTTATTTATTTTTGTGTAAAGCTTCTGTCCTTCAATAATCTTTGACAATGGATTGCAGCCTTGTTGTAGGGCCAATCTTCAGATGTCCTTTCAGCTAGATTTTGTATCTTATTGATTACAAAAGCAGTAGTTCAATATGAAATAAAAAAATAAACAAGCCATTTTATTAGATGGTTATTGCCTGATCTTGCATCCATTACTTGGACTTTTGCTTCAGTAAGGAGTGTAAGATCAGGCCTGTGTGTGTATGTTTATATTTTGTAAGTTTTGCTATTAGAAAGTCAACATTAACCAACAGCTATTCCACAGTGGTGTCTGAGAGACTAAAATATCCTAAGTGTAGTGGAAATTGTGCTGTCCCACGTAGCAGTATATAATATGGTCATGCATAGAGGCATGCATACATGTAGATATATAAAGAGATGGGATCCGTCTGACCAAGAAGGGAAAGAACATCTTCATGCACTGATTGGCCAATCTAATGAGGAGGGCTTTAAACTATGTTCAAAGGGAGAACGTGACAAAAGCCCACAGGTAAACATAAAAAGGCAACCTTAACAGAAGGCTAGATGTTGGGGAGGCATGGGAAATTAGAATAGAGTCATAGAAGCAACAAGAGGGAAATCAGTGGAGAATCTGCTCAGCATCTTAGATGTCTGTATACATATGCAAGCAGTGTGGGGAATACACAGGAAGAACTGGAAGTATTAGTCTATAAGCGAAAGTATGACTTAATTGGCATCACTTCGCGGGATAAGTCTATTGTGTGGAATATTGGTAAAGAGGGGTATAGCTTGTTGAGGAAGGACAGACAAGATAAAAAGGGAGCAGGTGTTACTTTACACATCAAGAATATAGACACTTGTTCTGAGGTCCAGAAGGAGGTGAGAGGCAGACCAGTTGAAAGTCTCTGGGTACAGATAAAAGGAGTGAAAAACAGGGGAAACATCATGGTAGGGGTCTACTACAGACAATTAAATAAGGAAGAGGAGGTGGAGAAGACATTTATAGAACCAATTCAAAGAAATATCCAAAACACAAGACCTGGTAGTAATGGAGAACTTTAACTACTCAGGTATCAGTTGGGAAAATAATACATCAAAACACACAATTTGCAATAAATTCTTGGAATGTATTGGGGACAATTTTTTATTTCAGAAAATGCAGGAAGTAAGCAGGGGTACTGCCATTTTGGACTGGATTCTGTCCAACAGAGAGGAATTGGTAGGAAATCTGAAGGTGGGAGGCAGTTTTAGTGAAAATCATCATGAAATGATGGATTTCATTATTCAAGGAAAGGAAGGAGTGAGAGCAGCAAAATAAAGACAATAAACTTCAAAAAGGAAGAGTTTCACAAACTCAGAGAAGCAGTAGGAAAGGTCCCATGGGAAAAGAATCTAAGGGAAAGAGGAGTTCAGGAGAACTGGAAGTTTCTCAAAGAGACAATATGAAAGGCACAACTGCAAACTATCATAATGTGAAGAACAAATAGGGATAGTAGGAGGCCAATATGTCTTCACTAGGAGCCCTTTTGAAGACCTGAAAATCAAAAAGAAATCCTACAAAAAGTGAAAACATGGATGAATTGCTAAAGAGGAGTACAAAAGAATAGAACAAACACGTAGGGACAAAATCAAAAAGCCTAAGGCATAAAAATGAGTTACACCTAGCAAGGTGCATAAAAGCAAGAGGAAGATGTTCTTTAAATGCATAAGGAACAAGACAGAGACAAAAGAGAGTGTAGGTCCTCTGTTTAGCAGGGAAGGAGAGCTGACATCAAGAAGACTGAAATGTTTAGTGCTTACTTTGCTTCTATCTTCACTAAAAAACGTTAATAGTGACCAGATACTCAACACAATTAATATTAACAACAAGGAAGGAGGAACACAAGCCAAAATAGGGAAAAACAGGTTAAAGAATATTTAGGTAAGCTAGATGTATTCAAGTTGGCAAGGCCTGATTAAATTCATCCCAGAATACTTAAGGAACTAGCTGAAGGAATCTTTGAACTGTTAGCAATTATCTTTGAGAGCTCATGGAGGATGGGGGTGGTTCCATAGGACAGGAGAAGAGTAAATGTAGTACCTATCTTTAAAAAGGGGAACAAAGAGGACCCCAGGAATTATTGACCATCACCCTGATGTGGTTGTGTTTATATAGATCTTTAGAGAGAAAATACCTGATAATGTGCTATTAAGATTTTATTGCCATGAGCACATTACTATGCAAAGTTTAAGAACCATTAGACTGGTAGTTGATGAGATAGAGTTGTATATTTCATTTGTCATATAGCTCTTTAATTTATTACAGGGATATCGCCTCCATGTATGAAATGTGTGTGTGTGTAAGAAATCTGTACATACAATATTATAAGTACGTGCAAAGTTTGTTTTGTAGTTTACTAAAGATGTTTAGGATCTTTTGATTTACTCTACATTGTAGTTAGGCCTGGGACCATGGACCTAGAACTGCTAACTTTTATGGAAGGAAGTTGGAATATGCATCCAGATCTGTATAACAGTTGTGCTGTTTGTTATTAACTCTGTGGCTGAACAATGCCCCTGGATTTCAACACCCCTGAACTTTGGGATATTCTCTAATTTTTATTATTTTCATCATTATATTGTTAACATGATTTATGAATGAAATACTTCTGTTTTGCAGACAACAGTGAAAAAAGTGTGATTTGTTTTTAGTTGTAACTTCCTAGGACATTCTTTATCTAATGTTCTTACAGCATTTCTAAGGTTCTTATCACCATGGTATCTAAATATTTTTGTTATGTTTCTCAAATTACAATATGAATATCATTTATTTATTTTTATAGAGACAGAATAAAAGAGTTGATTCCTTGACAGGAAAGGACATTTTGATGGATGGATTTTGCAACTTAAGTCAATCAGTCGGTTAGTTCTTTCGGGCAAGAGAACTACAAATTTCTTATGATGCAGTGTACTGTATAAAAAGGTGATACAGAAGGCAAACTTAAAGTTGAAATAATCTTTAATTCAGCCAACAATATGTAAATTCTAGAACAAGTTATTGGGCCCAATACAGGGATAACTGGGTAAAATTATTTGGCCTGTGTTATACAGTAAGTCAGACTAGATCTAATCAGGACCGGCTCTAGGCACCAGCAAAGCAAGCACGTGCTTGGGGCAGCACAATTCCAGGGGCAGCATTCTGGCCACCCTTTTTTTTTTTTTTTTTTTGCTTGGGCAGTTGCACTGTCGGAGCTTGGGGCAGGACATTTGCTTAGCGCCGGCCCTGGATCTAATCATCCCTTCTGACCTTAAAATCTGTAGATCTCTGTATAGTTGATGTAGAGTATGTAACTAACGGTGTTGTCATGATTTTTTTTCCTGTGCAGCAGCTTTAATTGAAGTTAATGGCATGACATCAGGGATGGATTTGGCTCTATATATTTCATTTCCCACCTCTCTGCCCATTTGTCTAATCTTTCAAGGGTATCCTCTAAAACAGATGAATAAACCCTCTGAATCTTAATCAATCAAGCCTCCTATTTTGAGATCATTTTCAAGTGTAATTAGATTCCACATAAAGCTTTGATTAGTTAATCAATAAAAATATTTAAAAGTACTAGTCTCAATAGAAAGAAAAGGAGTACTTGTGGCACCTTAGAGACTAACAAATTTATTTGAGCATAAGCTTTCATGAGCTACAGCTCACTTCATCGGATGCATTCAGTGGAAAATACAGGGGGGAGATTTATATACACAGAGAACATGAAACAATGGGTGTTACCATACACACTGTAACGAGCGTGTAATCCAGTAAGCCTGCTCAGAGCTCACCTGTGAATCTAGCCCCAGTTTTTTCTCCATCACACATCCTTCATTTCCCCCCCTCTATTTAGAGTGATTATACAATAATCCATCATGTGAAATTTTGCCAAAAGCTTTCTGAAATTCCAGCTAAACAAATCTATTGGTTCCTTTCTTTCCAAACTGATTATGTTTTTCTAAGGTTTAGTTTTCATCTATCCACTTAGACTTGTTAAAATGTACTCATCCAAATGTATCCTTAAATATCAAAAATAGTTATCCATAAATATCATTTCCAAAGGCCAGATTTTGCCAGCCTTACTCATGTTGAGTAGTACCTTACTCCACAAATACTCCTTCTCAAGTGAGGCTGGCTGAACAGTGTCATTAGATGTGAGACTTAAAGCCACATTCTGATTCACACATTTATGTTGAATAATATCTTCTCCGGGTAATATGGACTACGGTGTTAGTGATTAACAAAGGTATCAGAATCCGTCCTTTACAGATTAGCTATTTTCTGCCTTTTTCTCATAACTTCTTTTAAATATTAGCTGTTTTTCACTTACCTTGTACTTTTTCCAATATCAAAGAACTTCTAGAAAAATAAAGTGCTCAGCTGTTTGATCTCCTCCTGCTCCCTCTCCTGTAGCCCGCTTCCTTTGACCTTGGCCAGTCCCACCATCAAAGGCATCCCCCTTTCCTCCAAAAGTCTTTGTTCTTCCTGAGTCTTTCATTGGAACCCCCCAAGTCTCTGAGCTCTGTGGCTTTAAGACCCAGAGCTAATGCCTGATCTTTGTTCTACTGCTGGGGAATTATTCCCTCAAATCCCAGCTCCCTGCAGAAAAGTTGGAGAAAAATGGTTCTTCTCGTTTGTCAACTCATTATCCTAATTTGCCCACTTGAATAGGTGACCATCAGGATTTAAAAACCAACCCTTGTTGCTCATCTGGGAGATATGTTATACAGTCCTGATAACAGATAATGGATTCTACATACACTAAAACATTCAATGATACAGCAATTTCATAAATTCAACCAGAATTTATAAGTTGTATGAAGACAGATTCTCCTGAGCATTATATGTGTCATGCAGGAGAGTTAATGAAAGTTCCATATTAACAACTCATTAAGAATAAGCCATTGTGATACTATGGAGCAGTATGCAGTTGGAGGTGCTATTTTTCATATGTGACAAAACTTAGGTCCTAACCACTTACAGTCATTAAAGATCCCTTGGCACTTTTTATAAGTATAGCAGAGGTAGTGTCATGGCCTGTCATAAATATAAAGGGAAGGGTAAACCCCTTTAAAATCCCTCCTGGCCAGAGGAAAAATCCTCTCACCTGTAAAGGGTTAAGAAGCTAAAGGTAACCTCACTGGCACCTGACCAAAATGACCAATGAGGAGACAAGATACTTTCAAAAGCTGGGAGGAGGGAGAGAAACAAAGGGTCTGTGTCTGTCGGTATGCTGCTTTTGCCGGGGATAGACCAGGAATGGAGTCTTAGAACTTTTAGTAAGTAATCTAGCTAGGTATGTGTTAGATTATGATTTCTTTAAATGGCTGAGAAAAGAATTGTGCTGAATAGAATGACTATTTCTGTCTGTGTGTCTTTTTTGTAACTTAAGGTTTTGCCTAGAGGGATTCTCTATGTTTTGAATCTAATTACCCTGTAAGGTATCTACCATCCTGATTTTACAGGGGTGATTCCTTTACTTCTATTTCTATTAAAAGTCTTCTTGTAAGAAAACTGAATGCTTTTTCATTGTTCTCAGATCCAATGGTTTGGGTCTGTGGTCACCTATGCAAATTGGTGAGGATTTTTACCAAACCTTTCCCAGGAAGTGGGGTGCAAGGGTTGGGAAGATTTTGGGGGGAAAGACGTGTCCAAACTATGTTTCCCAGTAAACCCAGTTAGAGTTTGGTGGTGGCAGTGGCTATTCCAAGGACAAAGGATAAAATTAATTTGTACCTTGGGGAAGTTTTCACCTAAGCTGGTAAAAGTAAGCTTAGGAGGTTTTCATGCAGGTCCCCACATCTGTACCCTAGAGTTCAGAGTGGGGGAGGAACCTTGACATGGCCAAATCCCAATTTGTATAAATGCAGTCTGCTAACCTAAATTCCTTCTGCAATTTCAACTCCTAGATGGTATTTTCCATTTCCTGTCCTAAACTGTGGTGTATTTTCCCCACTCTAATGTTTCTTGTATTACAGTGCTGGGCCCAGTGTTTCCCATGTGTGTATGTGTTGTGACAGGGTCGGGCCGGATGGCTGCAGGAGAGTAATAGAACACAGATATATTAGCCCCAAGTTAAGTAGGTCCTTTTTCCCTGGGTAAGGTAACAGGGAAGGTTCCAGAACAATCAGGAACCTTCTGGAGACAATTAAGACAGACAGGCTGATTAGAACACCTGCAGCCAATCAAGAAGCTGCTAGAATCAATTAAGGCAGGCTAATCAGGGCACCTGGGTTTAAAAAGGAGCTCACTTCAGTTTGTGGTGCACGTGTAAGGAGCTGGGAGCAAGAGGTGCTAGGAGTTGAGAGTAAGAACGCATACTGTTGGAGGACTGAGGCGTACAAGCATTATCAGACACCAGGAGGAAGGTCCGATGGTGAGGATAAAGAAGGTGTTGGGAGGAGGCCATGGGGAAGTAGCCCAGCTGAGTTGTAGCTGTCGCACAGCTGTTCCAGGAGGCACTCTAGACAGCTGCATTCCACAGGGCCCTGGGCTGGAACCCGGAGTAGAGGGCGGGCCTGGGTTTGCCCCAAACCTCCCAACTTCTGGTTAGACACAGGAGGAGTCGACCTGGACTGTGGGTTCATGAAAACGGCCAAACTGAGGGCTGTTGTGAAGCTCCAAGGTGAGCAAATCTGCCAATAAGCGCAAGACCCACCAAGGTAGACGAAGAACTTTGTCACAGTGTATATAACTTATTTCTTATAAAAAACAAAACAAAAACTACATTCAAATAATATTTTCCCATTAACTTCAATAGGCTTTGGATCAGGCCTTATGACAGTAGTTTATGAGGGGCACAGCCCCATTAATATTCTGGTATAAGTAAATCTGCTGTCTTTCTATTGGGCCTGGGCGGGTGTTTCACATCATATTTTATATGTTCAGACTTTAAGGAAGTCTTAACGCGTATAAAATTTGAACCACATATTGGTTTGATGTGAAGAGTGAAACATTGATAGGACCTGTGGTGAGCTAATCCAAGGTAGGGGGATGAGAGCCTGGAGAAAACAGGTTCATGGATAAGTTCAATGGATATGGTGGGGGTGAAGGAGAGAGAATGGTTATCACAGGCTTATTTTGGGGGTGGGGTATAAAAGACTACTAAACGCAAATGGTCCAATACATCTAGATGGGTTTCTAAAATTCTGAACGTTTATATCTGCACTTTTCTTTTTGTGGACACAGACTAACACAGCTGCTACTCTGAAACCTGAAATATATCTGCACTGAATCTCTGAACCTTCTGAGGTTCACATGACTCATTTAAGCATTCATTCCTTATGTGAACAAATTGACTATTAAGTTGTGTTAAAAGTGCCATAGAATAAACCTGTGGGCTTTTGTTTTTTTCCCATTATGTGGTGATCAGTGTGTTTTTTATTTAGAAGGTTCCCCTCATAGAAAACATGAGGAGGTGGGAGGTAGCTTGCTCGTGTTATAAGTCACTGCTGTTCAGAAAGGGCCAAGACTTCTTCTCAGTGTATAGCCTTGGTAGCTTGGCTGGGCACTGGGAAACTCCCTGGAGGCAAGAGTAAGAAGGAATCCTCTCCTTCCTCAAGTATGGGAACAGAGATTCTGGTCTAACATGCAGGTCTGAGTATTGGTAGATCTTATAGCCTTGACCCTGTCAAATCTGCCCTGGCCTGATCCAAAGTCCTCTGTGGTAGACTTTGGATCAGGCCCCTTTGAGCTTCCATATAGGGGTCCCCCACTGAGCTGGACTTTCTCTCTTGCAGGATGTAAAATCTAACACAGTGCAAAATTGTCTCATAGTCCCATCCCACCTCCCCTTGTATAGGAGAACTGTATAAATCTCTCTGAATCTGCAGAGAGTGATGTACAATTTGCCCCTAAGCCCAACATTATGAAGTGCTGAACATCCTCAATATTGATCAAATTCGCAGCAATGTTCTTTATGTCTCTTGACCCCAGTGAGAACTGAGTATACTTAATATATTGCACAATTGGGTGCTTCTCTGTGTTGGTAATTTAGTGTATTTAGCATGTCAGGTTTTTCTTGAGGGTTTGGGGGTTTTTTGGTGGGGGGAGGTTGTTGGGGGTGGGGTGTTTTTTTGTTTGTTTGTTTGGTTTTTTTGAGCAAAATACAGCTTTTACTCAGTTTTACAGCAGATTTTTCTAAACGTCTTTAAATTGTTTCATCAGTGTCATTCTGCTATGCATAGATTTTTCCATCAAGCTTGTGATAGAAACTAGATGTTGGCATGTCCCCTACTTTCTGAACTAGCTTTGTTAATTCAAAACCAATCTGCACATCTGTTAGTAAAAAGTAATATATACATCCGCACTCAAATTTTTACTGATGTATTTTTCAGTGCATTTACGTTGTACTGTATCTGAATTATATGCACGCACAGATATGTCTGTTCAGTTATACTTTATTTAATAACAAATTGTATCTTTATATAATATGGCAATAACTAAAGGCAAGAGCTACAGAGAGGAAGGATAGCCCAGAGGTTAGGGTACTAGTCTCTGACATAGAAGACCCAGCTTCAGTTCTCTTTTCTCCCACAGACTTCCTGTGTGTGACCTTGGACAAGTCACTTAATCTGTGCCCCAACTTGCCGTTTGTAAAATGGGTATATTAGCACTGCCCTTCCTCAAAGCATGGTGATGCATTAAGGTTACTGCACTAATAGAGGCCATCAAAGGAGCTAATGATCCATTGCATCAAATCAAACTAAGCTTTAGAATTAAAAACCTTTGGATTTTTTTGTTTTGTTTTACCAGATCATTAATAACTCCAGATGATTGCATTTCTTAAAATGGATTTAAGCAGAGACTATATTCAGCTGAAGAGTGCATTTGCTACAGTTACATAATCAATATATAACAATAACAATTAGCATACCCAGCAGTGTTTATGCAGCTCGGAAAAGGTCAGGATTCCTAGAATTGTTTCCAGTGTGATTGTAGCTGTGTTATTCCCAGGAAATTAGAGAGACAACAGAAAACAAAAAAGAGCTCTGTGTAGCTCTAAAGCCGTCTCTTTCACCAACAGAAATTGGTCCAATAAAAGATATTACTTTTCCCCGGTTGTCCCCCAGGATTTCTAGATGGAACAATTCCTTGCTGTATGATTCTACGGCCACAAGTTGTGTGTATGTCCCTAAATGAGGAGGCTTGGACTCTACTTTTGTTTTCTTAAAGAGCTAAGAAAGATATTATCTCAAGCACATATCAAAACATGAAGTTTTGAAGTTGAGTCTTTTGGTGCCACCTTCTGGTGCAAATTGTTCTATAAATACAAATTGTAACAAATGTTTCAATGATTAATAGATAAGATAGATGACTGTGTGCCTTGAGAATATCATGCCTTCAACAGCAACATAGCTCGGAGTTGAATGTGGGGGGATGTGACCATGAATTATACCAAATGATTGTCAGAATTATATTTAAACATCAAAACTTGCTAGTTAAATTGTATAGATAGAGCAAAGGTTATTCTCAAGCTGCAGCTAAAAACAGAATATGGAAACATAATGAAACAACCACATTCCTGTTTTATTAAGGCAGTTCAAATGTTTAACCATGTCTAGTTTATTCTGCATAGAACTTTTTCTCTCCACAAAGCATTAAAATATTAGGGGTGAAATCTAGACTTCATTGAAGTCAATGGGAGATTTACAATTGATTTTAGTGGGGCCATCATTTCACCCTGTGTCTTATAACTCTAACACAGCAGGAAATTGTTTCTGGTTTAAGGATACTTAAGCATCTTGACTTAATTGCTGTCCACTTTTCACTGAAGCTGCTCCGAACCAGTTGTTTTCTCACTAATTGTCGATGAAGCTAGTAGCTGGGAAGTTCATAGGCAACAGATATCATGTGAGATGTTTTACATCCCTGATGTAAAGTGAAGAATGAATAGGATGGATTACTGAGGTTCAGATGCACGTGTTCCAGGCTCTCTGCTGGGAAAAAGCAGATACAGCAGTAAGCACGTATTCAATTCTTTCCTGGAAAACAGACAATGCATCACCTTCTCCTGTTTGTCCTCTTCATTACTTTCTGAATCATTATGTCATAGTTTCTGGGTCCAGGTTAGCTGTACAGAGAGATCCTTTATTCTCTCTGAAAGGCGCAATCAGGATTCTGACCCCTGAAAAGGTAATGGGACAGATCACTGTGTAAACTGTCAAAGTTCCATTGAAGTCAAGGCCAGTATACACCAGGTTGGGCTGAAATTGGGATGTAGTTTTGAAACAGTAATTGGCTTCCTGTAGATTTTTGCAAAAGAGCCAGGCTATGGAAGGGAAGTTTTGGCTTTTCCTATCAGTACAGGGTAAATCAGGCTGTAAGTGTTTCTGTAAGTCAACTGCTACAGGTGAAATGAAGAAGACTCCTGCTTACAGACTGTGACAGCAGACTGTTATAGGTACCCAACTTAACAGCCCACCTTTTTTTAAAAAAAAGTATTAATTTGTAATGTAAATCTCATCTCTTACTGATTTAGATTTTAGATATATTCACTGGACTTAACTATGCATTCAGTAGCTCCAGTCTAAATGAACAGTAACTCCAGTGAAGTTTCAGAGTAGCAGCCGCATTAGTCTGTATTCGCAAAAAGAAAAGGAGGACTTGTGGCACCTTAGAGACTAACCAATTTATTTGAGCATAAGCTTTTGTGGGCTTTCACATCCGATGAAGTGAGCTGTAGCTCACGAAAGCTTATGCTCAAATAAATTTGTTAGTCTAAGGTGCCACAAGTCCTCCTTTTCTTTCCACTGAAGTTAATAGTGACACCTGTGTAAATCCAGTATGAGATCAGAATAATGTCTGTGCTGTTTGAAGACCCTGTTAGACACCCTCAGGGTTTTATAAATAAATAAGTAAATAAATAAATAAAGTCATCTTTTGAGATGGTAAAATGAGGACATCAATATCTTTTGCTTATGAACTTGACCTCATGGATGATGGAGTGTATAGGCAGAGGGTGTTGCACTGTGACACTACGGATCTCTGTAGCACGGCTGGGTGTGGGGGCGGGGGGGACACCATGTTTTTAATAGGGAGGATTTATCAGACCTAACTGGAAATAGTGCTGCTTTTTCATAATACTGTACAAGCTTCAGTGCTTCAGCAACAGGAAAAGAGATCAGCTGTACAGTAATTCACATATGCTGCTGCTTCCCATAAGTGGCAGCACTCGGCTGTTTTTCAGAGAAGTATTAGGGTATTTGCAAGAAAGACTTTAGAATGTAAAATTGCCTGACCTGATCAACAGGCATTAGTGCTTTCTTCTGCAGCAGATATGTCATTATTATAGAGATTTCTAGATTCCCTGAAGAAAAGAAGGGGTGTGAACAAGTATTTATAAATAGGGTGCCTAATGCCTACTGATGTTAATGAGTTAGGTGCTCAAATACCTCTGAGGATCTTGGCCTAGATTACTTGTGCCACAGCTTTTTTGTGAAGCAAGAAATAACTTGACCCTTACAGCACTGCTAGTTGCCAGACTGCAAAACTAATTAATGATTAGGAGGATTGCTATTATGTCCATAGACATTGTTTGTTGCTTAATGTGGGTATTACTTACTGATATTTTTGTTATTTTGCTTAATATGCACTTGGTTCTCTTTTTAATTTGGCCAAACATCAGTTTCTACTTATCAATATTATTCTGATCAGTACATTCTTACTTCATAAAGGCCACAATGAATGGCAAATGCTCCATAGCATAATATAGCAGAGTAAGCTATCAATTATTAACTGTATATTTTCAGTGGTATTTATTTGTACTGTTATAAGACCCAGACACCTCAGTAGAGGATTGGGCCCCATTGTACCCGGTACTGTACAATACATCTAATATTGCTGCCATTTTTTCTCCAGTGGTAGTATTTTTTTAAAATATTGGGTTCTTCTCTAGAGACATGATTTTAAACATTTCTGAATATGGCACTGGTTTTAAAGATATCTTGTTGATGGATTCTAACTGATATTGAGTAAACTCTCTTTTGCTAGATCCATGATTAATTGTTACATAGACCTGTAGTTCAACACAATAGTAGGAGAGTCTCTTGGAAAGTAGTTTGTCAGAGAAAGCATTGCAGCTGAATTCTAGATGTAGTGTTCTTCTGTTTGGCCAGGTGGGCATTGAGGATGCCATCACAGTCATTTCAATTGCTGAGGAAATAACCTCCAGGTTCCAACCTAAATTCTTCCTAACAAAACTATTAGGAATCTGCCTGTCTAAATCTAAACTTTACAGTTTCTTCATCACTGATGCTCAAGGACTAGTGAATGCTGTTGCTACCTCCACAAAGTGACTTCAGTTTGTTGTTCTGAATGAGCTTTGACGCAGTGTATGAAAAGAATGCATATGCAAATGCAAACAGAAACACACAATATGAATATATTCCCTTGATTCTGCATATCTCAGTTTTTATTGTTGTTGATAATTATGAAGCACTTCAGGGAATTCCAGCTACTGTAACTTAAAGATGATCTATTTTACCAGCATGTCCATATTCTAGTAAAATATTCTGCTCACTATATTATATTCTTCAAAATAAACATGTAATTTGGTACAATTGGTGCAATTTTGTGCTTTGAAATTTAAGTAGTTTTACAGTAATAATAATATTAATTGATGACACTGAATGACAAAATGTTAGGTTTCCACAAAAAAGAGATTTGAAGTTTTTGGTTTTTTTTTTTTTTTTTAGATATTATGTACTGTGTTTGAATGAAAAAGGTCTCAAGTTTCAAAATGTTGTGGAAATAAGTTATAATTATGTTGGCTTGAACTTTGTGTAGAATACATAGGCCTGTCATAGTGGCTTCTCTCATCAGATGACTACGAGGGCCAACCAGCCTTAATTATCAGGAATGGTTTATGCAAACTTTAATAAGCCATTTTGGCTCAGGCCCTAAATTTGTCTTGCTCAATGTAATGAGAAACATTAATAAGTGGACCTGCATAAATACCATTGTAAGAAGTCTGCAGGGCCCGGCCATGAATACTTGCTTGGAAGCACATTTCTTGACAACAGATCAGATGAGAAATGAAAATTGGATTTTTCCTTATATTCAGACTTTTTTCTTTTTTTTAGAGAGAGAGGAAAATCAAAAGACACAGAAAAGAGGAAATTATCCATCTTGCAAACCTGTGTTAAATTGCTGTGTTAAATTGCAAATTTGTTACTAGTGTAAATGCACTGATTTCACTGGAGTTATGCCAGAGGAAAAAATTGACCCATAATAGGCATATGTAGATGTAGGTTTTCTCTTGCACCCACTGCCAAAGGAACTATTTATTACCATAACTGAATAATGAATTACAAACAAACAAAAACTCCAACAGAATCCTGATTTACAGCCCCCATTCATAATCTGATTAACACAGAGCATGATCTCCTGAAGAACTGAAGCATATTGATATACCACAAATATATATATATAATATACATATAGTGGAACCCTCTAATCTGGGACAGTGAGCAAGCCTGTAATCTTCATAAATAGTTCAAAAAGCTTTATTGATTCACCCTAAAAATGTAATAAGGTGGAAAACTCCTGCAGAGATCCTACAGTGAATTTTTATGTGAGTTTTTCAATACAGTGTACTAAATTCCATATAATCAAAGTAGCACTTCTCTTACAAGTCGGACAGCAACCAGAGCAGGTACCTGAACATTAGACCCGGACAAATGATTACATAAATTACTCTTCAGATATTTCATTTGAGATACTGTGTGAAATTTGTTGAAAGTTTTTGAAATATGTTTACAAATTATTTGCCCAGATAGCCATATTGAAATTTATTTGTCAAATTATATATATATAAACATTATTTGACAGTCTCTAATCAAACTTATTGGCTGAGATCATCTCTCCTGAAAAAGAAGTGATGGGAAATCAGCTGTCTCCATGCAACAGCCATCTATTCTGCTGTACCCTGATGGGGCAATTTGTATCTAGAGTCCATGCTGCGGGAACATGTCTATAATTGCTGGCTTAGAGGGAGGAAAACATATCTTCCCCTGCAGCTATGCATAGATTCCTGGAAAAGATACAACAGATCGGCGGTATCATGGCCAGAGAGCCAGGGGACCACTGGGGCAGAACAGGCAAGGAGGCACAAAGCCGCCTCACTGATTGTCCTGGTCTCTCTCAGAATTCGCCAGACTCTGCATGGTTGCTTGAGATTCCAACAGATCTGGGGACAGAGCCCACAATGGAATGATATGGGAGGAACTCTGTAAAGGATCCTCTCCCCAAAACACAGACCTGTGGGATTTACCGTGAAAGAGAATGTTATGGACCATTGCATCTTCATCCTTAGCTGATACACCATAGAGACGATAGGCAAGCGGGAACCTTTCCTAGAAGACACATGCCCAGATTTAACCATTTCCTGTATTGTAAGGGGGTGTCAAGGGGTTGGCTGTGTGCTCCAGGCTGGCAGGATCACCTAATGGTGGAAGTCCAAGAGTCCGTTTCCCTGGTAGTCATGGCTTGGGGTAGTGTTTCCCACTGGTTAGAGTCCAAAGACCACTTTGTATAGTGGCAATAGCTCCGGGTAATGTTGCCCACTGGGGAGAGTGGGGGGGTAGGGGAACCCAGGCCCATCCTACTCTTACCGAGGGCCCTTCGAAGCAGTAGTGCTTATCCAGGACCTCGAGCCTGATACCCCTAAATGCGCTCCCTGGGTCATTTCTTATCCTTGTTACAGTTCCTCTGGCTTTGTCTTGGGCTGGACTTGGGATCTCTCCTCTGTTCCCCACTGATCCATCTCCTGAATCTCCTCTACTGGCAACAGTGAATCATCACCTTCAGCTCCGTTGGTCAATGGGCTTGCAGTGGCTTGGCTATGAGGCTTAATCCCTGCATTTTGGACTTCTGGTGGCTTCTTAGATGCTGCACCCGACTGGTCTCCTCCACAGTCAGCCCAGACAGAGTTGAGTTGCTCCCTTTTAAATGCTCCTTCCACTGGCAACATGCCCAGCAGAAGTGAAGGGAAATGGCCTTTTGTGCCCTGAACAGCTCTTTTTCCCTCACCTCACCAGTGTGAGGTTGGTACACATTATCACAGGGTGCAAACTTGGAAAATAGAAAAACCTTGTTTTTGATTAAACACGATAACTACATTAACATAACACATATCATAGAGTACATTTTCATTAGGTTTACTTATTAGCAGATGATTCATGTCCTCAACAAAAGTGGCTGGTAAATGTGGTATATTGAAAATTTAAAATTGTAAGCTATCACTTTAAATTCTCAGGGGATTTACTGGTCGTATTTGCAGGTTAGGGGCCGCTGTAGGGAAGCATACTATCTGAGTCTATCAACAGTCAGTCTGCAAAGAGCCAGCCTAGAGAAAGTTGAGTTGTGCCTTTCTGCTTTAGTGAGCAGACCACTTTCTCTCTGTCTGTTTTTGGTTCTTGTGCTTTAGAGTTCTGGAATTCTAAGAAAAAGAGGAATATTATGTTCCAGTGTCAAGGTTCCTTCCCCACTCTGAACTCTAGGGTACAGATGTGGGGATCTGCATGAAAACCCCCTAAGCTTATTTTTACCAGCTTAGGTTAAAACTTCCCCAAGGTACAAACCATTTTACCTTTTGCCATTGGACTTTATTGCTGCCACCACCACCAAGCGTCTAACAGATATATAACCAGGAAAGAGCCCGCTTGGAAATGTCTTTCCCCCCAAAATCCTCCCCAAAACCTACACCCCCTTTCCTGGGGAAGGCTTGATAAAAATCCTCACCAATTTTCATAGGTGAACACAGACCCAAACCTTTGGATCTTAAGAACAATGAAAAAGCAATCAGGTTCTTAAAAAGAATTTTAAAAGAAGAAAAAGTAAAAGAAGCACCTCTGTAAAATCAGGATGGTAAATACCTTACAGGCTAATCAGATTCAAAACAGAGAATCCCTCTAGGCAAAACCTTAAGTTACAAAAAGACACAAAAACAGGAATATCCATTCCATTCAGCACAGCTATTTTCTCAGCCATTTAAACAAAACAGAATCTAACGCATATCTAACTAGATAACTTACTAAGTTCTAAGACGCCATTCCTTTTCTGTTCCTGGCCAAAGCATCGCACAGACAGAGAGAACCTTTGTTCCCCAGCTTTGAAAGTATCTTGTCTCCTCATTGGTCATTTTGGTCAGGTGCCAGTGAGGTTATCCTAGCTTCTTAACACTTCACATGTAAAAGGGTTTTTCCTCTGGCCAGGAGGCATTTTAAAGGTGTTTACCCTTCCCTTTATATTTATGACATCCAGAAAGATTAAAAAATCTCTGTTTAACAGTAATAGATCCCCACAAATTTCATCACTTCTTGTTTAAAAGTAAACTCTCTGCTAAATATCTTTCCTTGCTGCTAAATACAATACAGTGTAATCCTGGAAATGAGAAATTGAAGGGGGGAGAAGGAAGAGGACAGAGAGGCTGGTGGAGCAGGCTCTGTCCCATCCTTTGAATGAAGCTGCAGCAAGATGGACTGGCAATATCTAGCCCTTCACGTGCAGATACAGAGCCATGGAGCATGTCCAAGAAGGGAGAAGCAGCTGATTTCCAGCCCTTAAAAGAGCCTCTCTCTCTGCTGAAAAGATGAAGCTCTGCTGAGATCAGTGCACACTTCTAGGCTATCTTCTCCTTCATCTTTAGAGTAAAAAAGTTTTGCCTCAAGGTATCTGAGCATTTTCAACACAGAATTGCACACTCATCTCTTGAGTGGCACAAGGATACTGCACTGGACAGAGTGAGGCAGGGAAGCTTGCCTGGACCATTCCTTAAATTTGAAGAGTAGGGGCAACAAGTGGGTCTGGTTAAGTAGAAGCAACTCTGTTCCTTGGAGCTCAGGAAATCTTTCTCCAGCCCATTGTGGGACTCTGCAAAGATATGCTAGTGGGGGTGGGGGGTGCATTACGGTGTCTTTTATCTGGCTGGGGCTCTTCTGCCTTCTGGTGATGCGTTTTGGCCATTTTGCATGAGGTGGAGGTGGGCATTCCTGTCATTGCACAGGTTCTTTCACAGTGCCAGCAATAGGGCAGTCTGGTCCAGCTCCACCACTGCTCCTGAACCACTGTAGCTCCAGTGGAGATACAAGATCACATACATGACTAGTCCATAAGAAGCTCTCTCTCCCCTCTACTGTCTGGATGAGGAAATTCTCTAGCTGGGCACACGTATTTCTCCGGTTGGACATAAGGAAAGCAAGTTGTTACTGAGCCACAATGTTATTTGTGCAATATTGTAGGTGGTGAAGGTGAGTGGAAAAGGTTGTAATCGCAGTTGCAGCAACCATATCAAGCCAAAGCAATGAAGTTTTTCTGTCATTTAAATGAGTTAATTGGACTTAATGCATGAACAGAATACATGTTACCATGTGGTGTTTAAAGATAAAATAGCAGGAAAATTTCTGCAACAGGGAATGTATTGAAAGTTTCAAAGCATAATGTTTCTGCCAGTATATGTTAATGAAGGCAAAAATCATGAGCACAAAAAAGGAAAGATTTTAACACTACAGAGTATAAAATGGATGCAGAAGGGGAGAGGTTGGATGATTTTGAGATTATGATATTGCTCTAAAATTTAGGAAATCCGGGTTCAAGTCTTAGCTAGGTTATAGATTCCCTCGGTGACTTTAAGCATAATATGTAATCTTTCTGTCTTGAGTCCACTTTTTGTAATTTGGAGATAATAGTACCTCCTGTGACACTCTTTGTCTGGCTATTTAGATTGTGAGCTTTTGCAGGTTTCACTGGGTAATAAGAGCAATACAAATTTTAAAATTTAGATATTTTGAGATATGCATGAACAAGAGCAAGAGGATTTGAAGTGCATAGTTAAGAACCTGAAATATTTATTTCTGTTGGCAGATAAGAGAAATGAAAGCATGATAAATCAGAAAAGATTTAAAACCATTCAATCACACTTTCAATGTCACATGAAACAAAGAAGTACAGAGATGTTTCTTTGTGTTTAAGTTAACCAAACTTTTTTGAATCTCATAAATTTCAATTCCATTTGGGGGCAAAGTTTGGGTCAGTTATTGTATCTGCACCCTTTGAGTAATCCCTAAGTGCAACATGAAGAATACAAATAACCAAAGAAGATTGAAGAAAATAAGACCCCAGCCTTGCAAAGACATATATGTTTAACCTTCCCTGCCAAATTGAAGCACATGCACTAGTCTTTGCATTATCAGGGCCTGGGCCTTCTATCAGAGAAGGAATATGTTTTCAAGGTCATGTACTCAGAAGTATTACTAAGGCTAGCCAAAGTCAGGTAGTTGGCAGATTGAGTTGAGTGCAAAAATAGCAACATTTTGGGTTTGTAAGGATTGGAATGAGGTATTTTTAAAAGAAATGGAGATTATAGTATTTATGTGGAAAAGTTATATATAAACTTAAAAGGTCATCGGTGAGAAGGCATGATTTGTAAGGAAGAATTAAAATTATTGGCCTAAGTGGGAGAAATCTATGCAAAATGCAAGGAGAAAAGAAGGAAGATATGACTCAGATTAGCAGATTTATGGAAAGGGAGGAAATAACACTGAGCAGTGAAGTAGTTATAATTCATAGTGAGGAATACAAGAGGAAACTGATACATCTCAGGAAATGTGCTGAAATCTCAGAAAGCCACAAGATCACTTGTGGGAAGTTTAAAAAGTGCTTAAACATTAGTATAGAGCACAGTAAAGAAAATATAGGAATTGGAATGTTATGAACAAAGAAGGAATTTTAATTCTATGGTCTTAAAGCAAGTATAGTTTGGCAGTAAAAAATGTGATCGGATACAGTACGCATAATTAAGAAATTTGTGGGTACCAGAGGATGTGATATTCAACATTTTCCATTATAAAATCCTGTTTTCAGTTTGACAAACAAACCATTTGGGCTGAAATTTTACATGTTGGGTGTCTCATCAAGCTTTCTTTTTGGAAAGTTTCGGCTAAAATGGTTCACCTATTTCTGAGAATAATATCGAAAATGCACAGTTTTTACCATGTGTAAAAATAAAAAAACCCCACAACTCATTGTTTTGTTGAGAAGCTCTAGCATCTCCTTGCTTTGGAGAAAGTACATGAAATTTGCAGGGGGAAATTTGTGCTTTTTGCTGTTTCTGTGGGAATAATCCACAGTTAGCCAGTCCAAAGTTAGCCAGGTTATAAACCTCCAAAAAAATTTAATTCACACATGCTCAACTGAGATTTGTTAGAGGTTTGCAGCTAAAATCTCTGAAGATTCCTTCTGTTCCAGCCCCTCACAGCTCTGACATGTGACCAGATTCTACATGCTCAAACCCCACAGAGTGACTGGGCAAGCTCCAGCCAGGGGCTGACTAGGACTTTGCTTGCAGTTGCTCTTCCTGGGTGCTAGGGGCTACTGTGATGCTGGGCACTGGAATTGAGAGCAGAGACACCCGAGCAGGAGTGCATCTCCTGTGCTCAGAATTCTGCCTTGCTGGTGCCCAGTCAGTGAGGAGAAAGGACATGTTTCAAATGCAGAGGGGCTAGGGAATGTGGGAGTTGCAAGGAGCCAGAAGACACAGGAGGAGGAGAGGAGAGGAGGAGTGTTTGAGGTATATATTTGCAGAGGCATCTCCATATATTTGCAGAGGCAGGAAGCGTCTCCAATTGCACATTCAAAATTACTGGACACTTCTGACATGAATATATCCGATTTGGTTCTCCATGTGTAAAATGGGCATAATATCACCTCACAGGGGTGTTGTGAAGATAAAGACATCAATATTTTTGAAGCACTCAGGGCAGGTCTAAACTACAGGGCTAAATCGACTTAAGTTACGCAACTCCAGCTACCTGAATAACATAGTTGGAGTTGACATACCTTAAGTCGACTTATTGCGGTATCTACACCATGCTGGGTCAACTTCTCATTCTGGTTTCGATGGGAGAGCAATTGGCGGTCAATTTAGCGGGTCTTCACTACACCTGCTAAATCAACTCCTGGTGGCTCAATCACAGCAGCATCGATACACTGTGGCATCTAAGGGCTTGTCTCCACAGTGGAAGTGCCATAGAAGAAAGCTCATGGGAAATGATAATTCTGTATGAAAATCAGGGTTTGAATAGTGAGCAGCACATCAAAACTGTCATCTGCTCTCTATAGAGGCTTCCCATAAAATTTCAAATCAAGCTCAAGGTCTCAGTCCATGTTTTCAATGTGCTCCCTGGTCTTGGTCCAAGAAATCTGAAAGACCATCTAAAGCATCTAAAGACTGTGGTTGACAACTTCACTCCTCTGGCACAATGGAACTTTCTCAGGAGCTGGTCCAAGATGGTAGTCCCCTCGGATCTAAGGACAATCTCAATCCTCAACATCTTCCTCTCCTAATGCAAAGTATTTTTTTACCGTAACTTCTCTAACATAAACACAGATAAACATGTAAAGTTAAAAAAGCAATCTTCAAATCTTACCATAATAAGACACTCCTCTGCACATGCTTCTCACCTTGGGGAGAGGATGAGAAAACAAACAACACATGACAGATATGTAATCACATTGCTTAATGTGCTACTGGAAGGCACTCAGATGCTAAAGTGAATGCAGCCTAAAAACTCTATAGAATAGACAGTAAGGCATGGGGCTACAAATTTAACAATGAACAAAATATTGAATAGCTACTCATTCAGTGAGCCCTGCCCTTTTTATGCACTGAATGAGGTAGACATCCTGTGGGGGAAAAAAATGGGATCATGTAATTATAGACTGGTCCAGGATTCATACTCACTTGAGGGGAAAAAATAAGGATGTACAGGCAGCCTCAATTCTGGCATTTCTGAACTCTTGAGAGCTTAGCTTTGCAAGATGAATATTCTTTCAATGTAATTTTGGGAGGATTTAACAGTTTATATATTGAATAAATTATCAAGAGCAGCAAGAGGAATTAATAAAATACTTTTTAAAAACGAATTAGACTAGAATCTGAAGGATAAAAGCAAAGGTTGCAATGCTATCTTAATGGCAGAGGAATACATTTCCTGTCTTATAAGCATCCCTGGGCTTTCATAGTTTTATGTTTGTTAGGTTGGGGGCACTCCGAGTATGCCTCCATTGCAGCTGGGAGTGTGCCTCCCAGCACAGGTGGGCAGACATGTTCTAGCTCTGATTTGAGCTGGCATGCTAAAACTAGCAGTGTGGACATTGCTGTACAGGCAGCAGCATGAGCTAGGTGCACAAGTACAAGCCTGCTGGTGCCCATCCCCCTGGGTCTGTATTAGGTTAGTTAGCCTGTGCTGCTGCTGGTGCTGCAACATCCATACTGCTAGTTTTAGTGTGCTAGCTTGAGAAGAGCTAGTATGTTTCTGTCTTGCTGGGCTGGGAGACAATCCTCCAGCTACAGGGCAGGCACACCCTCAGATAACTGATATTGTTTATTAAGGGCTTATTCTGTTATTTAGCCATAGCCTTGCATTTGATGGTGGAAGGGAGTCATACCTGATTAGAAGTATTGGAAAGTATTCTTACTCAAAGACATGATGTTATTTCTGAGCTTTCCATTTGCAATGGGGAGAAAGCAATGCATTTTATCCCTTTCAAGGGTGCAGCACATCTTACAATGTCCTAATGTGGCAGGCCATATCGGTCTCTGGTCAGCGTGTTACACATCTCTGTCTGTGCCTGTTCCACAGAGATGTGAGTCCATTGCAGCTCCCAGCTGGCTCTTCAGATCAAGCTGTGGATTTTCATGTATTGAGCTCTAGAAGTCCCTGATTCACTCTCTGGTGCTGACCCAAAAGGAGGCTGCCACACTGGCACTTAATGTCTCTCCCCCACTCCTTTTGGGCAAGTTTCTTGTGGTGGAACGAGCCAGTAGCAGCCCCTGTGCTCCAAAGAGGGTTTAAATCTGGCTAGCCCTTAAGAAGGCAATGCACGGAGGAGAGGGCTCCTTCCTTTCTCCCCACCTAATTGCATATTAGCATAAGGAGAAGCTAGCAGCTAGCTGTTTTTTGTTAAAACAAACCTCACCATTAGTTCTGAACCATCTGAATCAATGGGGATGAAATACTTACCATTGAGATCAATGGCTACATGAGATCAATGGCTACATAAAATCAGAGAAACTGCCATTTTTCCCATTGGCCCAAGATTTTTTGGGCGGTGGCAGTAGGGAGGAGAGTGTTGGGAGGGGGGAATGGACCAAACTAGTAATGGACCCTAGTTTATCTTTCTTCATGTTTGAAATGTCACAGAAGAGCTCAAGATTCAAAAGGACTAGGGACCAGATCCTCAGTTTGTGTAAGACAATGTAGCTCCATTGACATCAGTGGAATATATCTATTTGCTCCAGCTGAGGCTTGGGCCATAAATCTCCTAAAACATGCATCAAAATTTTTCTAGTCAGAACAACTTGGAACATGTCCAGCTTCATCATGTGCATGTGCATCACCTGCAACAAGAGCACGTAACATAACTCTATAACGTTAATTAAAAAAACACCTTAAATTATCTTATATGCATATTAATCCTCTTCATTGTTTATCAGTTTTAATTATTTTCTGAGACTTAGAGGGAGCATGCTTTGTGCACAAATCAGAGATTCTTGGGCCACCTACTGTCTACCTATTTCTTTCCAGGCCTTTCTGCTCTTTCTCCCTAGCCTTCTCTTTGCCTAGCACCTAGCCGCTCTGGATCTTTACTAGCCCTCTTCCCCAGACATTCTGGAGTTCTCTAATCTAGATGCTTATTAACTATATGGACATTTTCAAGATTCGTTTTCTCCATTCCTTTCACATCAAGCATTGATTTTCCTGCTGTAGCAATGATGGCTAATGCTGAAAGCCTGAAGTTGAGTGGACACTGAATGCCTGAAGTTTTCATGACAAATCGGGATAATTCAAATTACTATCCAATATAAACAAACACATGCAGTTTTATATACAGAGGCACACGTGTATATTTTTCTATTCCGTTCTCAGTTTTATTCAGAGTCTTATATCTGCAACATCATCATCAGTGTATGTGCAGTGTGCCAGCCATTTGATAGCATCGCCATCAGCCTATCAGATAGATAGGTTTTGGGGGGATTTGAAAAATTCAGTGACTTTTGGGATAGTCCCATCAAAGACAACCTTCATCCAAGGTCAGAATTTGAGGGAAGTATTTGAACCCCAATTTTTTAAAAAAAAGTTGATATTTTCTGTATAAATCAAGTGTTTGAGCACTCATAGGTGCCACTGATTTCAACTTTGGCTACCCCGTTTGAAAATATTGGCATTAGCCTATTATGGGCTATATGCTAACCTTATAGTCTGCTGTGAGTAAAGGTATAGCTGCACTTACACTAAGAGTAACCATTCTTTCCCTGCTTCCCCTGTCCAAGAGCAGAAGCAGATTACTTCTCCCTCAATGCTGACTAAGCTTGTTGACTGGCATATTTGAGAGACAGACTGAAGGTTCCACTCATTCCCCACTTCCTGCCAACCTGCATGTTGGGAGTAGCAGGCCCATGATGCCTAGTCTCCTCACAGCTCTGACTAGCAATCTGGTAGCCCACACAGGGGAGTAATAGGATGTGTAATGCTCCTTTGTTCCCTTGCATGGGCAAGTTGGGCAAGTAACAACTGGAACTCTGTTAAATGAGTGCAGAAGATAAATAGGGATAAAATAGTATCACTCACCCTTATTTCTTTTTTCTGCAGAGGGCAAGATTTTCCTCCTCCCTTTTTTGTATTTACAAGTGACATCAGTGTAATATCATCTAAAAGGTCCAATTGGCCAATCAGTGTCCACTGCCATAATCTAATGTGTATCATTTTATAGTAACTATGTATGTAATTCATTCATGTTACCTCTCTGATTTAGGAAAAATAAATAATGGAACATATATAATAGAGAAACATTTAAGCAATGTAAACAGCATTGCTTGCCTGTGCTATATGAGAGGAGTAAAGAGAACATTTGTAAAATAAATGTATTTTACCGAAACCGCAAAGCTTCACATAATGTTTCTTCAAGCTTTTTAAGACAGCAGTAGTAACTGACTTAGCTTTGCCACTCAGTCAGCTCTAGAAATGAGAAGAAAGAGGCGCAAAACTACCCATTCCACGATGTAATTGATATTTTTCAACCATATAGTGTAGAATAAGACTTATTAGTATAGTAATGCTAATCAGTATCAATCAGTAATAATCAGTAGAGATTTTCCATAAATCTCACCAAGAGCAATTGTGCCTTTCTGGCTGGGGACCTGATATAAAAAATTGCCTAGGTTTTCTAATCTCTGTGCTAAACAGAGCTGAAAATGCTAGCTCAAATTAGTTTGTGATAGAAGCAGATATCTCCATTTTGACATGCCTGAGCTTGAAATGATCTCCTTATAGCAGAAAATTGGGTAAAAGCTTAGTATATCTTAATCCCAAATTTGAGATTCTGTATAAAAGTTTATATGGGCAATTTTGTATTTATATTTAATTTTATCTAAAGCTGCACCAACTATTTCACCAGAAAGTTGAACTCTACCCCTTCATCCTCCCTCCAAAAAGCATATTTAAGTTTGACTAAAATAAATCAACTTGGGGTCTTTTTCATTATCTACTGTGTCACCTGAGAATCATGAATGGAAAAGACCCCATTAAGTCACCTGCTTAGATTGTTACTGGCAGTAAATTCTCAAGTATTTTCTCAATACTAATTTTAAATGATTCAGGTGATGAGGCTTCTACTACTTCCCTTGGGGACTATTCCACAGTCTAATAGACTTCATTGTTATGTGGTGGTGTTGTTTTACTGCTTTTCAAGCACCTCCTTTTAAATATCTACATCTTTGTGTTCTACAAGCACAAACAAACTTAAAGCCTAAGATTCCTCCAAAGTGGGAGAATTTGTGGGTAGTGCGTGGCCAGTGTAGTTGGTTCTATGCCTCCTCCACTGCAACTCCTGGCATAGTAATGAGGCATGTAATCTCCAGTCATGCCCTAGCTGCTGTCCATGGGAGCCACACAAAACCAGTGTAAGAGAGAGCTGCTCTGAAGCTATTTTGCACCAGGATCTGGTTCAGCATCTGAGTCTGGGGCCCTCCTCCTGAACTGTGTAGAGTAGCACGAATGCTCTCCAGGATCTATCCCTTGAATTTTGGGTTATAACTTCCTTTTATTGCCCATATCATATTCTTTTTGTACCATTTCTATTGTATTCTGTTTTGTATCATTCTTCTGTCATCTCATGTGTTTGCTTCCAAACCTGTTAATGCTCAGACCTTGCTACTTCCCGCATAGGTAAAGATATTTTTAAAGGACTCCTATTTAGGGTGTACAGTTTGAATGCTGGAGAATTAATTTGCTTGAGGCCCACAGTTATCCATTAATCTTTTTTGCAGGGTCAGCTTTTATTGTCACAAGTTCAAACTCCCATAGAACCAGAATCTACGACCTTCCAGGGCTTACTGAGCTTCGAAGAATGTCAATATTTTTGTCTTCATCATTGTTAGGTGAAATTGAGATTTTTCAGATGCATGTTAATTTAAATATATTTTAACTCTCTCATTCTATTTACAAACCACTTTGGTACCATAACCATCAGCACTTCATATTTCCCAGTCTTTCATGTACTTTCAGCTTAGTATTTCAAATTTTGAATTCAATACAAAAGCCAAGGGAAGCAGTGGGGGCAAAAGATCTATCTGGCTTTAAGATTAAACTTGATAAGTTTATGGAGGAGATGGTATGATGGGATAACATGATTTTGGTAATTAATTATCTTTAAATATTCATGGTAAATAGGCCCAATGGCCTGTGATGGGATGTTAGATGGGGTGGGATCTGAGTTAATACAAAAAATTCTTTCCTGGGTATCTGGCTGGTGAATCTTGCCCATATGCTCAGGGTTTAGCTGATCGCCATATTTGGGGTTGGGAAGGAATTTTCCTCCAGGGCAGATTGGAAGAGGCCCTGGAGGTTTTTCGCCTTCCTCTGTAGCATGGGGCCCTGGTCACTTGCTGGAGGATTCTCTGCTCCTGGAAGTCTTTAAACCACAATTTGAGGACTTCAGTAGCTCAGACATAGGTGAGTTTTTTTGCAGGAGTGGGTGGGTGAGATTCTGTGGCCTGCGTTGTGCGCGAGGTCGGACTAGATGATCATAATGGTCCCTTCTGACCTTAGGATCTATGAATCTATGAAAATCCTCTGACTCTGGGAGGAATTTGCAATACTATAGGCAAACGATTTTGGAAACTGAGCTTCTTCACGTAACGGTACTACTGTAATTTTCATTCCCATTACACTTCACATCTGATGCACAGTCTTAACCTGAATTGCAGAATTAGAGGGACTTTTAATAATTTTTTACTATGTTATTAACACTTGCTAACTAGTAAATTGTAAATTAAACAATTGTAATGAAGAGTTTTTAACCTGCTTTTCTAGGTGTATATATATATGTGTGTGTGTATGTGTATATATATATATATATATATATATATATGAAAACTAATATATAATAAATATATTCTTAATTTTTTGTTTGGTTATCAATAGATCTAATAGTGCTACTCAACTGACCATATTCTCTGCAGGTGGAAATCAGAAAAACACAACTGAAATAAATAGAACTGCACCAATTCAAACTGTCAGAGAATTTAGCCCTGTATTCAGCAGGTGTTCTTTATCCTTTCCAAAATTTTAGGCTCCCAGAAATTTTTGTCTAAGTATATTCTAAGGCTGTACTCCTGCAGACTCTCAGAGTCATGCACATGAACCACTGAGGCCTCAACTTGTAAAAGGGCATCATTAAGAAGTTACTATCAACTGTTTGTAGGAGTTGGGTGGGAGGTTTGACATTGGCTGGTATTGTCAAAGGAATTAGGCACTCTTCTCCCAGTGAATTCAGTGGGAGTTGGGCATTTAACTCTCTTAGGTCCCTTTAAATATCCCAACTTTTATCACATCATTTCACACACTTCATTTTTTGTCAACATATCTGGGATGAAGTTGAAGTTAATATATTCCCGGGTAAAAAAAAAATGACATTACTCTAACAATAAGGTTAAAAAATCAAGCACTCCAAAATCAAGAAATACAAAGTTTGAAAACTCAATCATAACGCTGCCTGCTTGTGCTTATGCCCTAAAATGTAGTTTTTTTTTAAATCATTTTATATTATTTGTCACGTAATACATACATAAAAGGATGCAAGCTACATCAATACCATACCAGTGCTGTTCAGTTGTCTAGCACATTCCATCTAAGAATCAGAAAGCCCTTTAGGAGCATTCATATATTGGCCCCTAAGACTCTTATACATAATATTATTCCTACTGTGTACATGGGGAGCTCAGGCACAGAGGAGCTACAGAAGTTGAAATAGTATAAGGATAATTAGCTCATATTCTAGTTCAACTGTTTGTGTTTAATAGATGGTTAATTACCACTGTGGGTATGTCTACACTACAATCACACTGGCAGAGTGAAGTGTTAGCAGCATGGGCTTCGGTGTGGGTTAGCCTGTGCACAGGAATTACCCACAGCTCATGCTACCGTGGTCTCACCACTCCAGTACCCATGCTAAGTAGATTAAAGCTAGCTCAGTTATGTGTACAGGAGCTGCAGTCACACCCTTTGATGGCAGTGTAGATATACCCTGTGAGTTTTCTGAATATGAGCCCTCCTCTCAAATAGTAGGAGCCATATTCTCTGCCTTTCAATCCCAGAACCCTTCCAAAGCAGTTCAACCATTAGGAGGTACACAAGCCTCAGTCTGTTGATCCAGGGTTCCAACCACTGTATTAAAGGCCCTGCTTCAATAATTGTCCTCTCCTTCTCATCTAAACTAGTTATAAAATTCTGAAGAAGCTGGAAAAGAGAGAGAGAGAGCAAATTAGGATCTGCTGGGAGAACACAGAGAACTGCAGTTATTGGGTAATTAATACCCAATATTATTCACAAGAATTTGCTTCTCCAGGTTCCCGCTCCACAGGAGAGATTTCCAGGTCTACCTTCTACTAAAAGAAACAGACTGACATAAAACTCCTTTCCTGTTATTATGGCTGGTGTTAAGAGGAATGATTCTCCTTTACTACTTTCAACACATCCTTATTAAGCAAGTAAGCTTTAGGAAAGACTGCACTTTAGTTTTATGTATAATTCTGTTTCTTTAATTTATTCAATTATATATCATTACAGTCTGCTTGGCATAAAATGGAAAAAATAGTGTTACAGAAATAACTGAGACTATTCTGGTTTTTGCTCTTGACCACGACTACATTGGATAAATGACCCGCATAGTGTGACAGGGTCGGGCCAGATGGCTATAGGAGAGTAACAGAAGGCAGATATATTAGCCCCAGGCTAAGTAGGTCCCTTTTCCCTGAGTAAGGTTCCAGGGAAAGAAGGGCAGCTGAGGCCTTGGGAACCCGAATACTGGCCCAAAGCCAGAGGGTCGCTCTCGTAGGTAGGCGGACCTGAACAGCTGAAAAGGAGGCCACCCAGGAGGGAGAAGCACCTGAGTCTGACCCGCACCCTGAACCAGTAGAGACCTCTGAACCAGTAGAGGCAACAGAGACTGGCCCCCTAGATCTCGGGCAGATTAGCCCCGGGAGAGGAAATTTTGGACAGGACCAGGCTGAAGACCCAAGGTACGACAACATTTGGAAGGAGGTGACCGAAACAGATGAGGTCCCCATGGAAAGGAAAACCCAGGGACCAGGACCCTACTTCATAATGAAGAAGAATCTCTTATACCGAGTTGCACCAGTACAGGGGCAGAAGGTACAGCAGATCCTTGTACCTCAAAAACACCAGAATGCTGTATTAAGTCTGGCCCAGAGTCATCTTTTTGGGGGGGCATTTGGGGGTAGAGAAGATCCTGGCACAGGTCCTGCGACAATTCTTCAGGCCTGGAGTACAAGAAGTGCGGAGGTACTGTGCATCCTGCCCGGAGTGTCAGCTGCACAGTCCCCATCCCCACTTGAGGGCACCTTTAGTACCCCTTCCCATCATAGAGGTCCCCTTCAAGCGAATAGCCATGGATCTAGTGGGACCCCTGGAGAAGACAGCCTGGGGCCACCAATATATACTTGTCGTTCTGGATTATGCTACTCACTACACAGAAGCTGTCCCCCTGTGGAACACGGCCTCTAAAACGATAGCTAAAGAGTTGGTGGGGATCTTTTCCTGACTGGGGCTACCAAAGGAGATATTAACAGACCAGGATACCCCATTTATATCGAAGCTAATGAAGGACCTCTGTACGCTGCTCCATATACATACCCTGAGAACTTCAGTCTATTATCCGCAGACCAATGGGCTGGTAGAAAGGTTTAACCGAACCCTCAAGGCAATGATAAGGAAAGTGGTAAGCCGAGATGGGAAGGATTGGGACCCCCTACTACCCTACATTATGTTTGCAATCTGGGAGGTACCTCAGGCCTCACCTGAGTTTTCCCCCTTTGAATTATTATACGGACGCCACCCCCGTGGCATACTAGATATTGCAAAAGAAATATGGGAAGAGGAACCCAGTGAGGGGAGAAATATAATTGACCATGTGTTGCAGATGCGAGAACAGATAGCCCGGGTCACCTCTATTGTATGGGAACATTTGGAAAAGGCGCAGGAGGCCCAGTGAACCCATTACAATTGCCAGGCAAAAGTCCGACAGTTCCAACCAGGGGATCGGGAGATGGTGTTGGTACCCACGGCAGAAAGCAAGCTTTTGGCCCAATGGCAGGGGCCCTAAGAGGTGGTTGAACCCATGGGGGAAGTAACCTACAAGGTGCGGCAGCCAGGATGCTGGAAACAAGAACAAATTTATCACGTTAACCTCTTAAAGCCTTGGAACCAACGAGAGGCATGTGTAGTGGCCCAAGAGACCCCGATCCAGGGAAATAATATGCAGGAGCAGATCAGGATACCCACTGATCTGACACCAAACCAGAAGAAGGAGGTAACTGAGATGATCAACCAATACCAGGACGTTTTTTCAACCAAACCGGGCCGGACCACCGAAGCATATCACCACATTATCACAGACCCTGGGGCAAAGGTAACTTTAAGGCCCTATCGGGTCCCAGAAGCAAAAAGGGAGGAGATCAAGGCAGAGGTAAAAAGGATGTTGGAGCTGGGAGTCATCAAAGAGTCCCACAGTCAGTGGTCAAGCCCAATAATGACTTTCGCTGGCTGAATGAGATATCCAAATTCGATGCATACTCCATACCCCGTATCAAGGAGTTAGTTGACCACCTGGGCAATGCCTGATTTTTGACCACCCTTGATTTAACAAAGGGATACTGGCAGATTCCCCTTGCCAAAGATGTGAAAGAAAAGACGGCATTCTTTACCCCAGAGGGTCTGTTTCAATAGACTGTTCTTCCTTTTGGACTGCCTGGGGCACCTGCCACCTTCCAGCATCTTATGGACATGCTCCTATGGCCCCATACCAGTTATGCAGTGGCATACCTGGATGATGTGATTATTCACACCCCCAACTGGGAAACCCACTTAGGAAAGGAGGAAGCAGTTCTGGACACACTAAGACAGGCTGGCCTCACAGCCAACCCATCCAAGTGTGCTATAGGGCTAACCGAGGCTAAATACATTGGCTACATTGTAGGAAGAGGCATGGTGAAGCCCCAACTAAACAAACTAGAGGCTATCCAAAAATGGCCCCGGCTGAATCAGAAAAAGCAAGTCCGGGCATTCCTGGGTGTGGTGGGGTACTACGGATGATTTATTCCCCATTTTGCTACCAGAGCGAGTCCCCTGACAGACCCAATAAAAGCCCGGGGTCAGACATGGTGAAGTGGACAGATGCCGCAGAGAAAGCATTCATGGATCTACAGACAGCCCTCTGCAGTAACCCCGTGCCTATAGCCCCAGACTTCAACAAAGAATTCATTTTACAAACAGATGCATCTGAAGTAGGATTGGAAGCTGTCCTATCGCAGATGGTCGGAGATGAAGAACACCCAATCCTCTACCTCATCAGGAAACTCCTCCTGAGAGAGCAGAAGTATGCCGTGGTTGAAAGAGAGTGCCTAGCTGTGAAATGGGCCATGGAAACACTACGTTATTACCTTCTGGGATGACGGTTTACCCTTGTAACCGACCATGCGCCCCTCCAGTGGATGCAGCGAAATAAAGAGAAGAACGCAAGGGTGACCAGATGGTTCCTGTCCCTACAACCTTTCCAATTCACCATACAACACCGGGCTGGAAGCCACCATGGCAATGCAGATGGCTTGTCATGAGTACACTGCCTGATGTCCCAAGTTGCCCAACCCCGTAGTGTTGAGCAGAGCGGGGAGGATATATGACAGGGTCGGGCCAGATGGCTATAGGAGAGTAATAGAAGGCAGATATATTAGCCCCAGGCTAAGTAGGTCCCTTTTCGCTGAGTAAGGTAACAGGGAAGGTTCCAGAACAATCAGGAACCTTCTGGAGACAATTAAGACAGGCTGATTAGAACACCTGCAGCCAATCAAGAAGCAGGCTAATCAATTAAGGCAGGCTAATCAGGGCACCTGGGTTTTAAAAAGGAGCTCACTTCAGTTTGTGGTGTGCGTGTGAGGAGCTGGGAGCTGAGAGTGAGAATGTGGACTGTTGGAGGACTGAGGCGTACAAGCATTATCAGACACCAGGAGGAAGGTCCTATGGTGAGGATAAAGAAGGTGTTGGGAGGAGGCCATGGGGATGTAGCCCAGGGAGTTGTAGCTGTCACACAGCTGTTCCAGGAGGCACTCTAGACAGCTGCATTCCACAGGGCCCTGGGCTGGAACCCGGAGTAGAGGGCGGGCCCGGGTTCCCTCCAAATCCTCCCAACTCCTGGTCAGACACAGAAGGAGTCAACCTGGACTGTGGGTTCAGAAAAAACGCCCAAGCTGAGGGCTGCCGTGAAGCTCCAAGGCAAGCAAATCCGCCAAAAAGCACAAGACCCACCAAGGTAGAGCAGGAACTTTGTCACAATAGTTAGTAAGAGTTATTGAACAACTTCTTTACTGCCAGGTATACTATATCTGTTTATAATTTGTTTTGCCTCTGGTTCTGATGGGACCTTAATTGTACCTTGATATCTTTGTCCTCTTTCCAGTCAGGCATTTTCATTGCAAATGGTTAACGAATGTGATTGTTATGAGCCTGCATTCTGACACTGATTGGTTTTATAAATTTGTCATTTTCATTCTGGATCACATAATATCAGTACTGCCTTATGTTGAGGCGATAGGCATTCAATACCTACACTACCTTAATATTTGACACTGGAAGGAACCTTTTAAGTATACTAATGGAACTTGATTAATAAATTTAAAAATGCTTTTTTCATTGCTCAGATCAGAGCCTGATCTGAACCCAGTGGCCGTTATCCCATTGGGCCTGATCCAAAATACATTGAAATCAGTGTGGTCGTCCTGGGCTGCAGGTTGTCATCATACACATATCAGATAGTTTATCTGTTTCCCTTTATTTTAGGGACTTCATCACTTGCATTCCAAACCTCATTGTTAATGTCTCTTCACAACTTTTACTAGCATACCTTTTCTTGACCTCAAAACATGCCCCCAATGAACCATTAAATTAATCTTGTATAGACATAGATTCCTGATATATTCAGTGGAGTACTGTGAATCTTGTTGTTGTAATAGGTTAACCTCATCTTGGACCACTACCACAACCAAAATATTTGATAGCTATATGCACTGAACAAAGCCTTTCTATCCAACTATATTAAATAAACAGTATTAATATGGCAAGGTGGAAGTATAAGCCATTATTGTCAGTGTGGTCCTTCTTAGATTTTCTACCAAATACTGCTTTAATTGATGTTACTAATATAAACAAAAAAAAGAGCATTATTATTAGTCTTTCCTAAATCAAAGCTATTTACTACTATTAAACATCAATGGGTTCTAGTCTTAGAGGCATAATGATTCCCGGTACACTAAAGTAATGGACATTCCTGCTTTGATGGCTAACTTTATAATGGCAACATTGATTCACATTACACCAAGAAAAAAACAATAGAAACACATAACAAAAAAGCAATTAAAAATGAATTTCATGGGCTTGATGATTTAAACTCTGTGAGCAATGGTAAAAATATAAATGAACAGTTTGCAAAAGGGAAGCTTAATCTAACCTGCTCCACTGCTAGTGCCTCAGGTCACAGTGAATTTCCAGAGCAATATAATCATGAGTTTTATGAACCTACACTTCATAACAAGATTAGAAGTAGTCTATTTGTTACTGTCCAGAAATTGAGAAAGTTTGGCAAGATCAATGTGCAATTAACCTCTTTTATATTTAAGAGCTTGACCTATGGAAAATAATGCATTCTTGACAGAAAAATCCTGAAGAACTGATTTAAGTGTAATTTGTTTATTAGGAAACTACTATTAAGAAAACAAGTAATCACACGGTCATTAGGAACACATAGTGGAGATAGTGATCAACAATAAGGAATCTCAAGTTTAATTATCTGGTTTGGTTTGAGGGTCTGATTTGTTGTGTATAAGATTTGAAAAATTCAAATGCTTAATTGTGATATCCATACTTTTTTAAAGATCTGCAATATCCCACGTCTTTTTTCCATTCTCACAAGTTAAAATGGTCCTTTCCTGGACCCCCACATTTCTTGCTTGAATTCTACCAAGTTCCCTAGACTCCCAGATATTGATCTCCACTAAGATCTCTCTTTTGATAATTATTTTAGGAAATGACTCCTCCCATTGTGCTCTGGAAAAATTTCTGGGTTCAAATGTTATACACTCTGTGCTTCCTGGGATGCTAGAATTCACTAACAACCATCTCAGCTTGGGGAAGCTCTTGAACTTGAGATCAGAATCCTATTACAGGCTCAGCAGAAATTTCCAGACCTCCTGAGCCCCGGAGGTGAATTTCAACTAATTAAGAGGCCACTTGGGGTTCAGGAAGAAAGATTGGAGATAATTATACAAAAGGATCTGAACCTAAGAACTACTGAGAGTTGGGTATCTTTACTAAATCACTTTGCACATTCCTAATAATGATTCCATAAAAAGTGCATGGCAATAATCTCACAAATAATTTTTCATCTCCAATTTCTAAGATACTAGAAATATTGCTGCCTTGTTTCTGCTACCTGATTTTGAGTATTCATAAAACACATGCCTGTACTACTTCAGAGGGTGAAGAAAGGTAAGCCTGGCTGCTACTCTACCTCTTATTTCCTTTTTCAGAAGGTGAAGTATCCTATAAGAGAAATATGTTTTTTGGATAGGCACAAAACTCTTTCATCCTTGGACATAATTTGTTCTTAGCCATCCAATCACAGCATGTCCATAATGTGCACAAAAAACATGCTTCATCCTCCTTTCTCCCCTTGCCCATCACTTTCTAGGAGAACCTCCTGCTCAAACCTTAAGAATGAGGGAAGTAATATTCCTGAACGATAGGAAACTGAGAATATACAGAGATTTGTGTATACTATAAAATGGAGCATCTGCAAATCTGCTGAATATTCTGTGACTAAAAAAAAAGAACAGAGCAAGAATTAAGCTAACACATGAAAAATAAACATACATATTAAGACACTTTCATAGAATTTGAAAACAAACATCTCTTCCTCAATAGCTGTGAAACACTGTCTGAAAGGTGAAACAGAATCTTCAGCTGAGTGGGTGTGTGCTTTAATAAGGCTAAAACATATAAGTGTTTTACGCTTTTTACCTGACACATAATTTCTCACTTTAACTCTTGAGCAGCAAATAGAGAAGTTGGTAAAAGCTCTTTGGTCCTGACTACAGAATATAAAATGATGGCAGAAATTTTGCCTGTTCATAATAGTTAATATGAAAATGGAATTTAGTGGAACTCTACAAGAAATACCCCTGTTCAGTGATGATTCCCTATTTACAATTACATTTTAAGACCTATTAGTTAGCCAACTTTTAATCTGATTAATATGTGCCATGTTAATTTTATCTCATTCCAGTTTTTTAATCAGAATATGTGATACCAAGTCAAATGCTTTACAGAATCTGAGTGTATTACATCAACACTCTTATCTTTATCAACCAAACTTGTAATCTCATTAAAAATATCAAGTGAGCATGCCAGGATCTATTTTTCATACCCTATGTTTATTGTCATTAATTATATTATCCTCCTTTAATTCTTTATCAGTAAAGTACTGTATCAGCTACTCACAGGTCAGAGAATTTCATATAGTAATCCCTGTACTTAGTCTTTCATTGACTAAGTGAATTAGAGACAAGAAATTATTAACAATAGAGTAATTGCACTGGCAAAGAAAGAATGTGGGTTTTAGTAAAAGATACTTGCAACAGAGGTTGTTAGTTATAGGCGAGTAGCACGGTTGATGCAAAATACTGCATTATATCTGGCACATTTTTCATCCTCTGAATGTTCCAGGCCAGTGGAATACTGCTGTCCTTTTCATCAACTGCAGATTAGAATCCTGAACAGAACTTGGTGAGGAATTGTTTGGGATTTTTGATTATTACATTTTGTTAAATGACTTCTAATTTCTGGGAAAGTGTGGAACTGGAGAGGACTTTATAAGGAATATTAGAGATGGAAATACACTAGAATATATATGTCATAGATATATAAGTGAACCTTATATTTAAGTTGTTTGTATGAGAGGAGGTGGGTATCTTTGGAGCAATCTAAAATGTTACTGAGGCCTTTGATTCATTCTCAATAGTAATTGGTGAGAACAGGTGTATAGGTCTGATCCAGCAAAATGTTTAAGCACCTGTTTAATTTTAATCATGTGAATAGACCCATTGAAGTTAATGGGAATGTTCATATTCTGAAAGTTAATCATATGCTTTGTTGAATTGGTGTCTATATGGCAAACTGTAACTAAATATTTTCAGATTTTATGCTAGATTTGTAGTGATTTATTGAAGGCCAGATTTCATCTAACACTATTCTGTGTATCGAGACTCTCTTCTCATTTTGCAGTATGGCACCATTGGTGTCCCCAGAATTGAGAACCCCTGTTATAACAGTGGGGATGATGCAGAATACTGATATGAAAATAGGTATATGTTCCTGGACTGCCAAGTAGGATCTGAATGGGAATGCATAGTGTGGTGTTCACATTCCCACATAATTTGCAGCAACCTTACATAATATATAATTTACAATTTGGAAACGCAGAACTTCGGTTTTCCTTTCATAATTGGATTTTTAACAGGTTTATTCTAGGCTTTTTATTATTCCTTAGATATTGCTTAATTGTTTTATTGTGTAGTTTCTTATATCAGCTCAAGAAATAAATGGGTAATATATGAACGGGATGTAAAAGTTAGGGGAGGATGTTCACTTTAATTATGTGAATGTACCACAATGAAAGAAGGAGTTTTTTCATATAGAAATCTCTAATTTTATTTTGTGCAATAAAGGGGGAGGGTTTGTCATTATAGCATAGATATTCTAGTGGGAATTTCTGACTATACCTTGACTATTTAAATGGAAAATATTTGGATAAAACATTTTTTAAACTTAATCAATATGGGTTGTTTCTTATTTGTATATTTCTTCTTCTATTACTACTTCTTCTTCTTCTGTCCAGAGAGATCACAATATTATTGTAGCGGGGTGGTTACCCCGCTCCTGGGATAAAAGGAGTGAGAACAGCTGAGGGAGGCTGGCTAGGTGGCTGGCCACAAGTGTGGCCAGCACAATCACGGCACAGCTGGCCCTGATAAGAAGGCTGTGAGTAAAGATCCAAGAGAGTCTCACTCCAGCCCTTGAGTGAGAAGGACCTAGCTGCCTGGGAAAGACAGGGTACCTTCGACAGAGCAGTGTTGGGGAAGGGGCAGACTGGGCTGGGGAGCTCAGGCCTGGCTACCTCCCAGGCCGAGGCCTGGCAGGAATGCCTAAGGAGGTACTGGGGCTGCACGGAAACAGCTGGGGCTAGAAAGGCAGCAGGTCCAAACCCCCTTGCTAATAATGAGTGGACATTACAGACGGCAGTTTGCCCCAGAGAAAAGGGGCTTAGATGACAAATGGCAGTAGCCACTATGGCAAGGTAGACATAGGGGGAGGGAGGTCCCCCTTGGAAGGGAGACACAGAGTGTGGGGCCACTGCTGTGGGGCAGCACCCCAAGATAAGGGGGCCTGATGTGCCTGAAGTACAGTGGTGGAGATCAGCGAGGAAACAGGTACCAGTAGGGAGATACCAGCCAGCAGGAGGTGCTCTGAGGCTGGATGAGCTAATTCCCAGACTGACCAGCAGGAGATGCCATGGCAGTGAGTAACCTCTGTGCTACAATTATGAATAATCTTCATTTGAAATCCATTTTTTATACTAGGTTTTGTACTAGCAGGTTAGTGACTGAACTGGGAATAGAAGCCAAGTCTCCTGAATGCCAATCCTAAAACCTATCCTGTCTGGATTGAGTATTGCTTATTTGCAGTGCATGAAAAATCCTGGAATATCATCACATATTTGTTTTGATAGTGTAGAAGGCTTTTATTTGCTTGGTTATCTTAAATGGTTTGTTCTTGTAATTGTATGGTCTAATGAACACAGGTGGCCTGTGTCTTCACTGATGGGACAAAAGGCTGTGAGCATAGTTGAACTTCAGTTCCCACTTTTTTCTAGGATAGTGAGTTTAGCACCTAGTCGTCAAAGTAGTCAGTGAAATTTGGGAGCAATGTGCCAAGAGGTAAGTGAATTGATCTTTTCTTCTGCCTCTGTTTTCCAGATCATCAACACTTTCTTCTGGGATATTTTTTTTCCAGATTTTTAATTTTAGCATCATGTCTTCAGTCAGAGAGAGATTATGCTACAGTTCACCTCATCTAGCATCTTACTTATCCATTTTGGCATTATATCTATCCAAAGAAGAATGTAGAGGAGATAGGGTATATTCAAGTTTATTTTCCATAACCATAGTGAGGTTGCAGGCTAACTCTTCTACAGTATGCTCATCCACAGTGCCCCTGTTAGAATCTGCAGAAGAGGACTTTTTTGCAGTGTATGGTCTATTTTGTTTCTGACCAACTGGGCTGTACTTTCTTTGTCTCTCATTTTGGGTGTAATGGGTACCCAAATTACCCATTTGGCATCACATGATTCCTGTGGATCTGTTGTACAAAGGTGCTTTTAGTTGCACACAACTCTTATCATTCAAATAAAATAAATGTGAAATATCAATCTGTCTTTTCCCTTTTCTTCCTCTGTCCATGTCTTTGTAAAAAAAAAATATGTTGTATAGTTCCTTTTGCCATGTGACATACATTCATCTCTCTTCCTCATGGGCAGGGTGTAATGGACGCTGGAGGAGGCTAAGCCTCCCCAAACCTCATGCCACTGGTCGGGGGAGGGCTGTGGCAGATTACCACATGGGCCCATGGGACCTGTGCCCAGGGGCACCGGTTAATTTGAGCCCCCCAGAAAAATCGCCTCCTGCCACAGCCCCAGGGCTGGAGGAGCTTTCAGTCCTCACTGCAGCCACAGAGCTTTTCTGGTCTTGGGGCTGCAGCGATGAGGGACATGGGGGCCTTGGACGGAAGAGGCGGAATGGGGTCAGGGCCATGGGCAGAACAGGGCAGAGTGCAGGGGAAGGGGTGGAATGTGGAAAGGACCCAGAGCTCCAGTGCTGCGGCCCCCAGCTGGGGAGGAGGGGTTCCAGGCTCTCAGCTTCCCTCCGTGGTCCTGACCAAGCTCACAGCCCTCCCCCCATGCCAGTCGGGTCCACAGAGGGGCTGAGAGAAGCGAGCATGGGCGTGGCTTCAGCCGGCAGAGGCGGGCCAGGGGGCTTGCCTCCCCAAGGAAAAGCTTCTCCCACGCTCTTCCTTTTTCAGTCTGAGAAGTATGTCTAATCCTGCTTCAGTATCAACTTGTGCTCAGACCCACTGTGGAATGAACTACGCACATTTGTTTATCTAAGCAAGGTGTTTTCCAGGATGTCTGGTGCTTATTCACGAGCTACTAATATACTATGTCTTTTTTACTCTGTACAAAAAGCACAAAGGTGAGATCCTAATAAACTAAGCAATGAAGTAACTAAAAACTGAAAAAAGAGACATTTTTATTATGGATGCTTAGTGAATAGGTACTTAATTTATGTGGGTGGCATTCTAGACTGAGTAGAGAATGTATGAATTGCAAGTACTGGGCCAGAATCTACCTGTCTTTTCCAAAGTTTATATGGATGTGAGCCTAAAGAAGTAAATTTAAGGGGGTCTGAATTGGCATAATGTACATATTAGGAAAATGAAAGGAGGTGCAAGTTTCATCAGAATTGATGGACCTGAGAAATTGACTCATGGACTCTGAGGTTTTGATGTCATCCAGGAATTAAAATATGGTGATCCACTGCTTAAATAAATATATTAATAAAATAGCCCCAAACAAGTTTCCCCAAACCTACTCATTAGCGCTCTAAAAGGAATACAATGTTTTGAGTACACATAACTTATGAACAACAACATCTAAATATGTGAACTGTATTTAAAATATTCATATATAATGTATTGGAAACATGCAGGATAACTTACAGTCAAGTATTTAGCCATATGATGTGGTTTGAATGCTCTGTGAAAACAAAACGTATCATGCATCAAAACAACCACGGTGCTAAAAATTAAAATGTGAAAGGATTTTGGACTGAATCATTTAACAAGTAAATACACAGTAAATGAACCATGTAATTTATTGTGGTTCAAAATATATTACCTTAAAAATATACGCTGTCAGCTGCATTTGTTTTCCAGTTCTGGCAGTGGTGAGTAATGCTACATCCAAAAACAGGTGTTGTGGAAAAGGAATAATGTAATGATCCAATGCAGAGTCCAAATTTGACATCGCTTCAACTGTTTGATTAATGATTTCCCTAGTACTTAGCTGTTGTATTGCTAAGTCAGTGCTTTTCTAATTGGAAAAATCTATGTACAAATTGATGAACACTGATGACGACTTGGGCACTGCCATTAGTAAACTAGTGCATAGAGAGTATAACTTAGGATATTTTATTGAACCTGAGAAATGTGTAGAAAACACTGAATAAACTGCCAAAAAAACAAACAAACCAACAACCCCTATAATCTGTATTAATTTTTTTAGCAACATGGGGAGGAAAGGTTCAGGCTATGCTGCATGTTCATTGGAAAAGATATATTGTGGAAGTTATTTGCTGATGCAATCTTTTTTGGCACTAAATTTAGATTTAAGGGCTTGTCTACATGGGGGGGTAATGCGCTGTAAGGGGTGTGCGTTCTAAAGTGCACCAGCATATGTTAATTGGTCCGCGTAGACCCTCATGGAGCATACTAAAGATTCTCTAGTGCACTTTAATGTAGTATTGTTTCAAATACAATTGAGTTAAAGCTCACCAGCAAGGTCTACATGAACCAATTAAAGCAAAACACATTAGTGCGCTTTAGAAACTCACTCCCATAAAGTGCATTACCCCACTGTGTAGACAAGCCCTAAAATTATGTTTTTGTTAAAGTAAGGCTCTGGCCCTTTCCTTTGTGGAGATAGCCCTAAAATTATGTTGACACATTGTTAGGATCCCCATAATTTCCTTCTTCTGTATGCACAGGGTGTTACCCATTTGGAGGGGACCTTTCATTTGGGGAATGTGTACAGTCATGATCCAAGGCCCAGATCATGACTGTACACATTCCCCAAATGAAAGGTCCCCTCCAAATGGGTAACACCCTGTGCATACAGAAGAAAGAAATGATATGTTTCATGGCATATAGACAGAAAAGTTAAATAAAAACATAAAATATTATTGATGGAAGGTTGCAATGTAACAATTTATTTCTTAAAATTCAGAACCCTAACACACAAGAAACCAAAATAGAGAGAGACACACAGCAGACTGTACCCAAAATGAAACAGGCACAATTCACCCCACTCTTAAGACTAGATGTTGGCTGACTGACTCTGATCACACACTTCCCTACAGAGCCCCCTGCCTGCAAACAGAATGAGGAAACCCCCAGATAATTTAAAGTAATAGAACACAATTTTAATAGTTTCCCATATACCACAGTTGCCTGCTTCTGCAATTTTCTTCCCCTCTCCTCTATGCTGCACTGAAGTGGATGAGCACCAATGTAGTTTTCATTCTTACAAATTCCTTTCAGATGTTTGCTCTTTGCTTCGGTGGCTAAACACACAGTGCCAATACTTCAAGAGAGTCACTAGCTCTTTCCTCATACCCAAGCTTCCTCCCTTCCCCAATTCCTCTCAGGTAAAATGGAGCCCAAAGGAAGGGAATGTCTGCAGAAAGTATTTGTGGAAGCTGAGAAGACTCAAAAGAAATGAACCCCTCATTCTCCTACCAAATTTGTTCCCCTAGAAGCCTTGTCTTGCTCCCAGCTGCAGCATAGGCTTACAGATTCCCTTTCCAAGGCAGCAGGAGGTGTACTTGATCATTTACTTCTCCTCAACTTACAGACTCTTCAGAAACCTTCCTGTGTAGAAGCCATGTGGTGGTATAAATGTAGGGTGACCAGATAGCAAGTGTAAAAAAGCGGGACGGGGGGGGGAATAGGTGCCTATATAAGAAAAAGCCCCCCAAATCGCGACTGTCCCTACAAAATCGGGACATCTGGTCACCCTATATAAATGTTAACAGCCAACAACAGTTTTCACCAGCATCATCCTCTCGTCCATTGGGAGGTAAGAGCAGTATTACACTCACACTCAGCCTCAGGCACACAAATCCTCCCACAGGAGAGATGTGGCATATAGTCTCCCTAAACAATGGCATTTCTTTGATCCCTGTGACTTCCATGAGCATCATTACATAATTGTTCCTTTATTGTTCACACAGTACTATGATGCTTAGAGATTTCCAATGTTCTGCCTCCTGCATGGGAGCTGGGTTATATTCACAATCCATCCCTGGAGCAGACCTGGCCTGGATCCACGGATTCCCATCTCTGGAGGGAAGTTCAATGTGTGGAGTGTGATGGCCTCCCTTGGAGGAGAGAATAAGGAAGCATTGGGGGTGGGATGCGTGACATGAGAATGGACAGCAGCAGCAGGGTGCAGCTGAGCCAGAACAGGGCATTGCAGGCTCACCAACCCTTCGCCATGCTGCCCTGAGTTTTCAGGGAGTGGCTGCAGCCCAAGAGGTGACCCAGGGACTCCAGTGCCTGTCCCCTGGATGGACTGTCAGGAATGCCATTCCCTGGGACCTAATGTTCCTTCTCTTTCCTCCCATGTGGGCTGGCACAAGCCCTTACTCCAGCACCATCCCGGAGACTCCCTAGTACTCTTCCCCGATGGGGACTGGCAGGGATCCTCATGCTCCAGTGCCCCCCAGGTATTCCCCTGTGCTCTCCACCAGTCGGAACTGGTTGCACTGTGGATTGAAGGGACTCTCAGGGTTGGCGGGAGAGCCTGGACTGCCAGTGCTGGGTAGGCCTCCTTGATCCTAGGGCCCTATGCCCTAAATTTTACCCTGTTTAATGTGTTCTTTTCTGGGCTGTGTGGGCATCGGGCTCTGCCCTAGCCATGGGATGGGCATGGAGACTCTAAAACATCCTCTTGGATGCCTGTGAGCACAGCTGCATCAGTGGTAAAGGGCTTGTCCATAGGCCTCCCTGGCTTAAGTGCCCAGACCTGGACCAGGTATATGTGTGTAGCCTATCCCCCGCCCCCACCCCAGCCTAGGGCCACAGAAGAGCCTGTGTGCTCACCTAACCCAGGACATAAGAACCACGTGCTGCAGTCCATCTTACCGCCTTGCTGGATCTCCTGACAGCATCCAGGTGTCCTACACAGTAAGCATAGGTGTGTCCAACAGACTCTTGTGGTGGCCTTGCAGATGTGCTCCCCCCCTGTGCTTCCAGGTACACACCTGGCCTGCCAAGTTCTGGAGTGCAGGAGGTTCTATATTTGCTCTACTGACTTGGTGACACCTCCCATTGTGCCTGAGGAAAGGTGGGCATCATCCAGTCCCTGGTTTAATTTGGGAACAGTGACTCACGAAATTTCACAATCCAGGTGCTGGGCTGGCTTGTCCTTGTGGATGGTGCCTGATGCTGACCCTGTGCCCATGGCAGGAAAGTCTGAACAGAACAAAACCCCATCCCCTGTTAATAACCTCACAATGCTGCTCTCCTACAAGGCTCCACTACTCAGTGTTCCTGGCCCTTGGGGGACGTCCTTTCAATTAATGCAGTGGGGGAGCTCAGAAAAGAGTGTCTTACCTGACCGTGGGGCTGGGCCAGAGCTATGGGGAAAGATATTAAAAGATCATTTCTAAAAGGTGACTAAGGCAGGTAGTAGAGGGCCATGGCAACATAGGCTTGGAGGGTGTAACTATGTAAATAGTAAAAAGAAAAGGAGTACTTGTGGCACCTTAGAGACTAACCAATTTATTTGAGCATAAGCTTTCGTGAGCTACAGCTCACTTCATCGGATGCATACTGTGGAAAGTTTAGAAGATCTTATTATATACACACAAAGCATGAAAAAATACCTCCTCCCACCCCACTCTCCTGCTGGTAATAGCTTATCTAAAGTGATCACTCTCCTTACAATGTGTCTGATAATCAAGTTGGGCTATTTCCAGCACAAATCCAGGTTTTCTCACCCCCCCACCCACACACAAACTCACTCTCCTGCTGGTAATAGCTTATCTAAAGGACCACTCTCCTTACAATGTGTATGATTGGAAATGGCCCACCTTGATTATCGTACACATTGTAAGGAGAGTGGTCCTTTAGATAAGCTATTATCAGCAGGAGAGTGAGTTTGTGTGTGGGGGGGTGGGGGGTGAGAAAACCTGGATTTGTGCTGGAAATGGCCCAACTTGATTATCATACACATTGTAAGGAGAGTGATCACTTTAGATAAGCTATTACCAGCGGGAGAGTGGGGTGGGAGGAGGTATTTTTTCATGCTTTGTGTGTATATAATAAGATCTTCTAAACTTTCCACAGTATGCATCCGATGAAGTGAGCTGTAGCTCACGAAAGCTTATGCTCAAATAAATTGGTTAGTCTCTAAGGTGCCACAAGTACTCCTTTTCTTTTTGCGAATACAGACTAACACGGCTGTTACTCTGAAACCTGTCATTATGTAAATAGTAAGGAGTAAAGCAGTTGTTTACAGGAATCCAAGGGGCTAGAACAAGGGGTGAAGAGATAGGTTTAAAAAGGGCAACAAGAGAGATGCAACTCTTCCCAGAACCAGGAAAGGAAAGGGAATGGAGTCCTGTCATTTGGGATGCTGAAACCTAGACTGGAAAAGTACCAGGGAATAAACATGAGGGAAGATGCCTGCTTTGGCCTCGGGGGCACAGACTAGATGGGAAAGACTGGTTAAGTCCTATCTCTAATATCTGAGTCTCTGTGGAGTGGGTAGGTTGGGGGCAAGGAACAGGAGGACATAACAACCAGACTTATAAAACTGCACTACCACTTCATTTTTCCCCTTGAGTAAAACCATAGGGAAGCCAGAGGCTGGGATTTCCCATGGCAGCATCTTGGCACTTGCTCCATGTTGATTCAATATGTTTACACTGAAGAGTCCATGAGTGAGTGGGAAGAGATTGTGTTACCTGCAGCAGAGGGTTTGGATAGATGGGTCAATCCAAGAGCAGTCCAGGTAAATCTGCTGAGGGCAGGTAGATACTTTGCCCAGGCTCTCATAGCTGACATGCTGATGTTAAATATAGCAAAAGGAAAGCAACACACAGCTGAACAGCAAAAGTGCACTTATGAGACTCTCCCTTCAAGGGAGTTGAGGGCAGGAGAGGATGGCTTCAGGGTGAATGGAAAACCTGCAGGTGGCTAAAGGGGCTCTATCCAAACAATTTCCTGGCTTCTGTTTCGTCTTCCCCACACCCTGAGAAGGCTGATGCTGAATTCCTGGTGTCTTGTGTTGCTACAAGGCTGCAGTAACTATTGGGAAGTTCCCATGTATGCTGAGTCATGCTGTGTGTGTCTGTCTTCTTTCTCCAGAGCAATATTTTAATACCCCAAGGGGGTGAAGCAGCATGGAAACACTGACCCTTTCCCACCTTTCAGGTTTAGAGCGGTAATATAGTCCAATATACTAGGTGCAGGACTGGGGATCTGGCCTCCTAGGGACAAGCTGCTCTACTGCAACCATATCAATGGGAGCTTGCATATATTTGATGGAGATAGATGAGCTCCTGAGTTCTGTTTTCCTCTCTGCCACTGACTCAGTGTGTGGCCTTGGGAAAGTTGCTTCTGCTCTCTCAGCACATCTTCAGTGGTACTTGTACACCTCTGAAGGAAGGGAAAAGGCACTGGTGGCAGGGATCCCCATCCATCCTCCCCCCACAAGTTTGGAGAGGGGGACAGGGCTTCTCGCTCAGCAGCAGGGGTAGAAGCTCCCAGATTGGTTCACCTCTCTGTATATCCAGGTGGTCAGATTACCCCTTCCCTCTGCTACTGCAATCTTCCCTTCCCCTGTTTCTCCAGTGGTGCTGGTCAGCACAGTGATGAACATGCAGGTGATGGCACTCAATGAATCCCAGGACTTGACATCCACTGCTCTGTTTTTCTTCTTTACACTCCCACTGGGGGCTTTGCCCCCTCACTCCTTGGTCTCACCAAAAAATTTAGAAATCTGGCACCTGTGGTCATCTGTACAAGTGAATAGTTGGTAAAGAGACCAAAACTCCAAGGAACGGGTCCAATCCCAATCCTAGCTGCTTCAATTCATGCTGAGATCAAACACAATCTCCTTTTGCTGAATCTTATTCCAGAGTGTTGCAAGCTGGCAGTTTCAACCCAAAAACCTTCCAAAAACTTAACACAAAAGTTACCTTAAACTAAATCTGTTGTCAACTTGACAACCTTTTAAAAGATCCACTATTAGTTCTTCAGTCTAGCAATCTAGAACAAAAACATTTATCATCTATAAGCCAACATTATAAATGTCACATATTTTATATATAGGAGTGGGTTCTGCAATGCCCCTCCGCACCTCTCCTTGCCCTCAGCTCTGGAACACCCTAGCACATTCCCATATTCCTCCTGTGGCCGGGTAGGGGATTTGAAGTAGCTGATAATGGAGATGTCCACCGCTAGAGATTTCTCTGCTGGCCACTTATTGCAATTTTGTATTGCATGAATGGCCTAAAGTGGCCATTGTGGACCAGAGAATGTAGTCCATAATTAATAATAATATCCTTTCCACTTAGCTACTACACAAACAAAACAGCTTATGGCAAAAAAGAACACAAAGAGGAAGGCTGGAGAATTGCATCAATACCAAAAAGAGGCAGGTCTACGTGACTGGAGACTCCCGGCTAAGAAGAGCACACATGCCTGTAGCCATAGCTGATCTGGAAAACACAAGGGTGTGCTAGCTCCTGGGAGCTAAGATACAGGATGTGGACCTGAGACTGAAGAGGATCCTAATGGGATCAGGAAAGAATCCACTGATTGTGCTTCACGTGGGAACAAATGATACTGCTGGATTCTCTCTGGAATGTGTCAAGGGAGACTAAGCCAGGCTGGCGAAGAAACTCAAAGAAATGTAAGCACAGGTGATCTTCAGTGGGATTCTATCTTTTCCAAAGGAGGAGAGTGAAGACAAAACAAGATTATGATAATCAGCAGATGGCTCAGGCAGTGGTGCTATAAGGAAGGCTTTGAGATGTTCGACCACTGGGATGCAGTCATGGACGCTGGATTGTTCTCATGTGATGAACTCCACCTCATCAGGGAGAGAAATAAACTTCTGGGATGGAGGCTGGCACAACTGATTAAAAGAGCTTTATACTAGGATTTAGGGAGAGACTGTTGGGAGATGCTTATGTAATCTCCATGCCTGATTCTAATATTGAATGGGAAGATAAGTAAGAGAGGATACAGCAATGGAAAAAGGAAAAAAAAAACAAGGAAAGAAGTTGGATCACTAAACACTGATCATGGGGTGCAGATTAAAATAAACTAGGCGTGGCCCAACACAACACCTAAACAAATATTTTGGCTCCTTTTTTAATAAAAGTAGTGAGGAGCTTAGGGGTAGTGGCAGGTGGCTAATGGAAATGAGGAGATGGAGAAGAAATTACCAATCTGAGGTGAAAGTCAAACTCTAACATCTTAATGGGACTAAATCAGGGGGCCTAGATAATCTCCCCATCTCAGAATATTAAAGGAACTGGCACATGAATTTGTAAGACCAATAGCAAGGATTTTTTTATGAATCCATAAACTTGGGGGTTATACACTATGACTGAAGAAATGCTAATATAGTACCTATTTTTCCTTTTTTTGTTCACTATAGTTTCTCTCCAATATAGTGCTCTATAGCTCAAAAACATTGATCTCAGGCAACTCTCTCTGTCTAAATTTGTATTAGAAGAGTTCAATGGACCTGCCAGCAAAATAAAATAAAATAAAAAATGCTGAGATTCATTCTACTCTTTAACAGTGACCAACTATAAAATGCTTTCCATAACCATAATAAAGGCAACAACATGCAACTAGGTGTAATAGCAATAATCTTCCAAGACATGAAATAAGAGAACATTCTACACCAAAGGAGTAATTCATTCATCTGCCATTCTTTACTTTGGAATGAAATTGTTTAGTGTCACTAGTCTCAAAACCCTGAAAAAAAAATGTTTTTTTTTATCAAATTGATACACTGATGGATTTCTTCCATTTCTTTAACACATTTCTGCTGTCAGACTGTGGACCACTTACTTCCATAAATATTTACAGCGTGGTTATATCTTTCTCAGTTCTGTTCTTCCTTATCTGCTCTGTATTTGTGTTGTTTTAGTATTACAAGTGCATGAAGTAATGCTACAAGTACAACAAGCTGCTCCAACAAGAAAACTCAGATATTCATGTTTGTCTCTTCAGACTTTTGTCTGCGGTTCATTAATTTAAACTTTTCTGGTCACGTTGTACCAAGTAAAGGAGGAAATATGCATGCTAGGAAAAGTCTAATCCAATTGGAATACATAGATTCAAAATTCATTCACTGAAACAAATTATTTTCAGAAGCTCTCTAGGGAGGTGACTCCTATTTGTTTTCAGATCTCTAGCACTGAAAAATGATCATGGTAAGCTATTTCTGTGCAACTTAAATTTTTACTGTACAGCTCATCAAAACAAGAAATGTCTCACTTTGAGTGAAATCCATGGGAAACTTTACTGGGCAGAAGTGTAGTGAGATTTGAACCAAAGAACCAGAAAAAAAGAATGTGCAACAAAGAGTGAAGATAGAGTTGGAGGAGAAAGACAAGGACAGATATGTCACAGAAGAAAAAATGGACTATGAATCCATTTGCAAGGAAGTATGATCATGTTCACATTCATTATTTGTCAAACTTTTCCTTTTTGTTGCATAATATATTCAGTGAGTCATTTTGGGGGACTTCAAGATCAGGGGTTTATATATATGCGTGTGTGTGTGTGTGTGTGTGTGTTAAAAAGGAGCACAACTATTTTGAAAATAAGACCTGTACAGAACACAGGACCTCAAACTAGTGTAATTCTCTCATTCTATTTAAAAGGATATCTATGGGTGACTGATAGAGCATATTTCATTTTGGAAACTAATTTTCTTTGTAGGGCTTTATATATACATATACACACACATAACCAGGCTACCCTGTCTTAAAAATAGAAATGGATAAATAATATGTTTGAGTACAAAAATACCATGCCAACTGACTTACAAGATTAGCATTGCATATATCTCACCAAACTAATTGAGTGGATAATCACTATTGGCTTATAATAAATTGATAGTGCAGTAATGGCGAATTAAAGCTAATATAGCAAGAGTAATTCAAATCTCATTTCTAAGCCACTTGAATTAGGCATTTCTATTTGCTTTTTTAACTTTAAGAATATAAGAAGAAATCTGTGAGCATTTTCAGCTCTTGTACTCTGTACACTATATCACATCTGTTCTCATGGATGAAAATATATTAGCTTTCTCATCCAAGGAACTATGTCCTTTGTCACTATTCTCCAGCAAAAGGCAGTTTCACTGATTAATAGGACAGTGAACATGTCTTTCTGGTTGAGAAAGAATCATGAATAACCTTACTATTATCAATTATTATCTGGTATATCTAACCACTGACCTATGGACCAGTGGGTGAGGTAATATCTGTTGTTAGACCAGCTTCTATTGGTGAGAGAGACAAGCTTTTGAGGTTACATAGAGCTCTTTTTCAGGTCTGGGACACTTACTCAGAGTATCACAGCTAAACTTAAAGTGGTACAGACTTTACAGAGTTGTAGCCATGTTACTCCAAAAAGTTGGGAGTTGTCTCGTTAGAATTGGTAAGGCAACTCCCACCTTTTCATGTACTATGTGTATATATCTTCCTACTATATTTTCCACTCCAGGCATCTGATGAAGTGGGTCTTAGCCCAGGAAAGCTTATGCCCAAATAAAATTGTTAGTCTCTAAGAGTATGGCTACACTACAAAATTAGGTCGATTTTATAGAAGTCGATTTTTAGAAACTGATTGTATACAGTCGATTGCGTATGTCCACACTAAGCACATTAAGTCAGTGGAGTGCGTCCTCACTACCATGGCTAGCATCGACTTACAGAGTGGTGCACTGTGGGTAGCTACCCCACAGTTCCCACAGTCTCCACTGCCCATTGGAATTCTGGGTTAGCTCCCAATGTCTGATGGGGCAAAAACATTGTCGAGGGTGGTTTTGGGTACATTTAATCAGGCTCCCCTCCCTCCTTCCCTCCATGAAAGTAATGGCAGACAATCGTTTTGCACTTTTTTTCCTGGGTTACCCGTGCAGACACTATACCACGGCAAGCAGGGAGCCCGCTCAGCTCACCGTCACCGTATGTTTCCTGGGTGCTGCTGGCAGATGCGGTATTGCATTGCTACACAGCTGCAGCTCCTTGCCTTTGCAGCAGATGGTGCAGTAGGACTGATAGCCGTCGTACATCTCCTGGGTGCTCCTGGCAGATCTCAGTGAGGTCGATCAGGGGCACCTGGATACACATGGCTATCCTCCTCTTAGAGCACCGAATGGGAGCCAGAGACTCCACGTCCTTCTCTTCTTTAAGTTTCATCTCATGGAGATTCAGTCCTGCCTGGAATATCATGCAAGCTGGAGGCTTCTGCCTCAGGCTGCTCTCCCAGCCAGCAGACCACGTGGTCGGCAGACCACGTGGTCACACATACCCCAGCCTACCCCTTGCTGCCATCGCTCGTGAAGCCCGGACAGTAGTAAGGAAAAGTTCAACTATAGGCTGAGCAAGTGCAGAATGGTGGTAGAATGTGCTTTGGACGTTTAAAAGCTCGCTGGTGCTGTTTCTGACTAGGTCATACCTCAGCGCAACCAACATTCCTATTGTTATTGCTGCTTGCTGTGTGCTCCATAATATCTGTGAGAGTAAGGGGGAGAAGTTTATGGTAGGGTGGGAGGTTGAGGCAAATCACCTGGCTTCCGATTTTGAGCAGCCAGACACTAGGGGGATTAGAAAAGCACAGCAAGGCACGCTGCACATCACAGAGGCTTTGAAAACCAGTTTCATGACTGGCCAGGCTTCGGTGTGACAGTTGTGTGTGTTTCTCCTTGATGCAAACCCACCCCCTTTGTTGATTTTAATTCCCTTTAAGCCAACCACCCTCCCCACTTCAAAATAAAGTAACTATTGTTTTGAAACCATGTATTCTTTCTTTATTAATTTAAAAAAAATGAGGTAGCCCTGGCGGGGTAGGGGAGGAGGAAAGGACAAGGACACATTGCTTATTGTAGCCACACTAAAAATCAAACTGTTTGAATGACAGTCTTCCGTTGCTTGGGCCACCCTCTGGAGTGGCTGGGTGCCTGGAGCCTTCCCCCCTCTCCCTCCTCCCGCGTTCTTGGGAGTCTCAGTGAGTAGGCTATGGAACATGGGGAGGAGGGTAGGTGGTTATACAGTGGATGCAGCGGGGGGCTGTGCTCTTGTTGGCTTTCCTGCAGCTCCAACAGACTCTTCATCATGTCCGTTTGCTGCCCCATTAGCCTCAGCATCGCGTCCTGCCTCCGCTCTTCGCACTCACTTAATTCTTTCGTGGCCTCTTCCACTATATGCATCCATGCATTAAGCTGTGCCCTATCAGTGTGGGAGGACTGCTTGAGCTCAGAAAACATGTCATCGCGAGTGCGGTTTTTTTCACCTTCTAATCTATGATAACCTCAGGGATGGAGATGATAGGGGGAGCATAGAAACATTCTACTCTCTACGATTCTGGGGGGACTGCATGGTCACCTGTGCTGCTGAGTGCTGAGTTCGCCACACTGACCAAACAGGAAATGAAATTCAAAATTTCCCGGCTTTTCCTGTGTACCTGGCTAGTGCATCAGAGTTCAAAGTGCTGTCCAGAGCGGTCACAATGGAGCACTCTGGGATAGCTCCCGGAGGCCAATACCATTGATTTGCGTCCGCACTACCCAAAATTTGACCCAGCAAGGTCGATTTTAGCTCTACTCCCCTCATCAGGGAGGAGTACAGAAGTCGATTTTAAGAGCCCTTTTAGGTCGACGGAACGGGGTTGGTTGTGTGGATGCAGTCATTTTTAAATTGACCTAACGCAGCTAAATTCAACCTAACCCCGTAGTGTAGACCAGGTCTAAGGTGCCACAAGTACTCCTTGTTGTTTTTACAGACTGTTTACTATAAGTAGTTAAAACATTTCAAGGGACCATTCAAGGTGAAGTGGCTCATAACACCCCTTTTGTCATAGGAATGACTGACAAGGCTACACTAGCACTGCATACAGCTGTGGTGAAACTGAAGCAGAGGATAGTATGGAAGTAACATCCTATTGGATAATAGCTAACAAATATATGCATTAAGACTATTCTGGAATTGCATAGCATCATTTAGAAAGTGCAGACATTCACAAGGCATACTGATATTTCATTGGCTGCCACTAATTGTAAATCTGTCAGCCTGAGTTGGTTCACATACTCTGCCCTTTTGAGGTTATGGCACAAAAACTCAATGCTGATGAGGCACATTTATGCCAAGAACTACAAGAAATTAATTTTCTTCATTGATCACTGGAATGCAGCCGACCTTGTTTCAAAAAGGAAAAGAGAGCATTGCCACATTAAAATGTGCAGTGAACTTTCCAACCAAGCTGTCTGCTCTATCCTCACTGCGATGATTGAGCAAACCTCTGGTAAAATTACTTGAATCCAGATTTGAAAGCTTACATGTACATAATACTTTGATTAGATAAAGACAACGATCTCAGGAGGGAGGCTAGGCTGTTGATAAACCAACTTGTCTATGACAATAACATTCTTGTTCTCTAATCCTTCTCTTTAATGAGCAAATTTGTAAAAATATACTTCTGAAATCAGAGATTAGCTTTGCCTTAGTCTTTTGAAAGGCAGAACTTCAGGATGTTCAATAAACAGCATATACTGTGTGAGACCAGGTAAGGGCTTGGGACAGAAACAGTGTAGACTCTCAATACATTCTTATCAAACAAATTACAAATCATGACTTCTCCACTACATGGAATTACAAACAAAAACAAACAAACAAAAAGAACTGTAATATTTTTGGAAGTAATCAGATGAGACTACTGTAGAGAGGGTTATAAATTCTGTTTATCTGAATACGTAGCTAGGCCTTAAACTGCATCACACAGCTCCTTCTTAGCAGCTGAGCATAATATCAGTCAATTCTTTTCTTCCTCACTCTCTTCTCTTCCTGAATTATTTCTTAGATGTAGAACTGCTGCCTACAGGCTATACCTACACATGCAAAGAAAATATTACAGTGGTGCAAAAGCATTCCAATAACTAAGACTGGTGTGCAAACAGATCTATTTCTCAGTGACTGATAAGATCATTGAAAGAATGTTCTGTATATTTACCCTGGTGTACATGTAAAATGTATCTGTTGATAAATGCTTCAGTGCAGACCACTGGAACTCCCTACTGGCATAAACACCTTAAAAACCTTAGCCCATTGGTTGAATATTCATGTGTAAGGCACTATTTTTGTACTTACAGTTCACTATCTGAAATTTATTAGCTATTAGTCATATTATCATGTGTGAGATAGTAGGGTTATTCTATGGAATCTTGTCACTGTCAAGGCTCCTCACATCACTGCTCCTGCTTACATCTCATCTCTTCTCCCCTGGCACTCTCCCTCTCAGCTTACAATATAGAGAGAAATCTTTGCCATTTCTGGACTTTTGAGAGTTTCACTTTCTAAGCTTAATAGTATTTTAATGTGGGGTTTTTGGGGGGTGGAGGGGGAAGGGCGATTGTCTGTGGAATTTCCTAGGGTATTGGTTGGTTTGTTTTCAGGTTGGGACATTTCATCATTTCTTGAACTGCAGTACAGTGAGTTTACATGCATAATATGGTTACACAATGAGGGAGGGGCTCTTTCAAACTAACCTTAACTTTTGCACACTTTTATCAGTGAGTCTCCCCCCGGTCTTGTAGCCGCAGATTGCCCAATCAGCAGAGGGTATTCTGTGAGGTCTTAAGTAGGGCACGGCTGCGGATGCAGCAGAAGCTAATATCCCTTGCCCCCTCTGTGCTGCAGGATATCCTCTGAGATATGGGTAAATGATTATAAGTCCCTCCTCATTCCCATCCCTGCCAAAAAAACCCAAATCCTACAGGCCATTGTGGTGGTTTTGTTTTGTTTTGTTTTTTTTTACTCTCAGATGGGATCATACATAAAAATACATCACTTAAAAAACTGTATCATTTGTTACCTTTCAAATGCAGTATTTGACACACAAATATGCAACTTTATAAACAGATAACCATCAAATCCTCACTCTTTTTCCTGGGTATTTTATTACAGTATCTTCTCTTATGATTATGTATCTTACGAACAGTCAGCACTATAAATGTATCAGTCAGCAAGATAGCATAACCAGGACAGGTGTCAGCTATCTCAGCCATCTGCTGCACTAGATTGTGTACACAGTTATTTAGAATAATACTATCATCTTAATGTTCCCAGATACCTTAATGAGTTTCTCACTCCAATTAAATGTGCAACTTGCAGAGACCATTGGCTGCCAGATTGCACTGACTGTGAACAAGCTCTCATTGTTTAAAGAAAGCATATTTTGGGAGAGGCACACTTCAGTTTTTTGTACTTATGATCACAAATGAGGTGAAATTTGATTTTTAATTAAACAAACTACAAATTAATAAATACCTAAAGCTACAAACACAAATATATATGCAAATGAACATACTCTAAGCAGAGGGATTTAAAACATTTAATTTCACCTTTATGTACATAACAACATTAATTTCATTGCAACTGCAGAGAAACAGATGGAAAATCAGAAAGTGATTGACTGCTCAGAGTTAAAATTATATGCAGCGATGTCACAGATACCTCACAGGAATAACACTAAGGCAAGACAACATGTTATTTTTATCACAATTCAGTATTTCACTATTACAGAAGGGAAGAATTTTCTTCCGCAAGCTTTTTTATGGTACTGTGAATGGACATCCTCAACTTAAGTGTCTCTCTCTCACATAGACATACCTTAGATGATAGAAAGTGTTTTTTTTTTTGCATTCTGTTCATCTGTGACAGCTCAGGCCATGTCTAAACTACCCGCAGGATCGGCGGGTAGTGATCGATCTATTGGGGATCGATTTATCTCGTCTAGTGTAGACACGATAAATCGATCCCCAATCGCTCTGCCGTCGACTCCGGAACTCCACCACTGCAAGAGACGGAAGCGGAGTCGACGGGGGAGCGGCCGCCGTCGATCCCACGCTGCGAGGACGTGAAGTAAGTGATTCTAAGTCAATCTAAGATACGTCGACTTCAGCTACGCTATTCTCGTAGCTGAAGTTGCATATCTTAGATCGATCCCCACCCCCAGTGTAGACCAAGGGGTCAGATAGGCTAGTACTATATCTTCATCTAGAAGAGGCTATCTTTGTGTCTGATAAGAATTCATAAATGTGTCCAGTAAATTGCATAGTTGCATCAGTGTTTGGATTAAAATGCTTGGTTCTAATGTTTAGTAAGCACTCAGGAAACAAGTCAGCTGGAGAAAAGACACTGCATGTCAAGGACATGAACAGCCAGACGCAGACTGAGATTAGTATCTAGCATTTAATGTTTTATGCTACAGATTCCACGCATACTTCACTTTAGCATGGGGTAAGAGGACTGGTAAAAGACCATAAAATGTCATCATTTGCCCCTATAGATGTTGCATGTTTCAACTTCTCTGCTCAAATCCATATAAATCTGGGCAAATACTGAAAACAATTCCCACAAATACTTTTATTTTTAAACAAATTTCCTTTGACTCTGTTGTGCCCCTTATTTGTTTTCCCTTTGCGCTACTATTCTAGCAAAAAAATTGGCAAGTTCTTCACTAAAATAGCAATTTTAAGAGAATATTGTGGAATATTCTCAGAATGCAAATTTTTATTTCAAAACCTCAAGTGTTTGTACCAGAAAATGGAAACGAAATTCATCTAGGCAAAATGTACTGAATAAACTAAATCCTATCCTGGGGATAACACTTTCATATTAATATTAATGCAGTCCTTTATATAAAAACAAAATCAATGGCATGAGTTTATTTTTATTCATTTTCACCTACCTAATTTAGTTACAGATCACAGAAGCTATATTTGCATTTGTAATGAATCCTTGGAGCATGAGTTAATTCAACAGTTCATTTATATTAGACCTCTTAGTTGAAAGGTAAGATGCCAACAATGAGAACAGATCATTTAACAGGCTATTTTAGGTATAAAGCTGCAGCCTGCAAAGATAGATAGATAGATAGATAATATATACATAAGCTTAACTTTAATCACAAGTCATACCATTGAACAAAAAATAAAGAATCCCAAATTTGTCCTTCAAGCCCCCTGAAGGACAAACTCCCTTGAGCCAGACTTCTAGGAGTGTATGCTGACCATTTTTTTTTTCCCTTCCTGATACCTTAAGAATGAATACATGCAGGACTCAGGGGTCTCTGGTCACTCTGAACCCAGCTGTATGTACACCATCTATTATAGAGGCACGAAAAGATTGCCTGACAGACGTAAGCTTTTACATATGCTTAGGAACTTTGCTGAATTGGGTACTTCAGCTGTGAATGAAGCCTTTGCCTCTCACAGAGGGCTTGACTAGATATAACACGGTGGAGAATAAAATATTGACTGTTAGATCCCCACTTCTATCTAGACTTACAGCCCTGATCCACAAAGGGACTTCAACATCTAAGTAACAGATTTAGGTGCTACCGCAATTCACAGTACCCCATTCAGTTGGTCCCTAAACTCATTTTGTGCCTACATTTTGCTGTAAAAGTTCTCTTTGCCAAAAATTTCTGCCCCTGGGCATATACACTACTGGGTCACCAGAAATCAAAACCCTGTTCCTGTCAGATTCTAAACTGAGACAGATAACAGCCTTTTTAATGCACTTTGTATAGCTCGTACAACTGCCACCAAGCAGTTCTTAGTGATGCCTCTCCCCAAGCTAAGCGTTAATTAGAAAGACAGGATACAGCAGAAGAAGCAGAAGTGAAAGGATGTTTGTGAGGGAAAAAATACATCTGTCAATTGTTTAAAAAGGAAGTTCTGAAGTATTTTGTATCTGTACTTGAGTAGCTGCAGATAAATCTTAACACATTTTGCTTTAAAAACAAAAAATAGCAAAACCATGTAATTTCTAAGCAAGAAAGTGGCTGCTTGCTGACATGCTGTAGGATATCTAGTTTAAGTTAGCATCTGCAAAGAGTAAGTGAAATGGACTTTTAAAATTATTTTTTAATTATATATAAAATCTCTATGGAATAGAAGGAAGGGAAAGGAATAAAAGTTAAGGGAGAAAAAAGAGGAGGAAAAATGGTTTATTTCCAACAAGCAAACTAATTGTAACAGAGTCCAGATGTCACATTGCTAGCCATAGGAAGTCAACCGGCCAACAGCCTGTTCAGAGAGATCAGCATCCTGTAGCGAGGTTAGGTACAATAAAATAACCATAGGAACTTCCAAAAAAAAATTACAATGAGGTTTACTAGAGGAGGCTGTAAGGATTGAAAATCTTGACTACATGGTGTGATGATTTGGGGGATCTGTCTGTATAATTTATGATTTCTGGTTAGTATTATGAAGTTGTTGGAATGAAAATTGCTGTATCGCTGAATGCACTATGTACATGTGGAATCCACCATTGAGGACAGGTACACACCAGACTGCTGACCATGGTGGCTCATTAGAACTCAACAACAGTCTATTCAGGGATAAGTACATTAGAACAAGGGGTTTGCTCCAGCTGGGAGACACTACTGTGTCCATCTCTCTGAGGGAAGGGAGAAGAGGAGAGAAGTGGCAAATTGCTAAAGCAGAACAAAGAGACAGGTGACCAAAGGACAGAGTTATCAAAGGTCCCAAGGAGACTCAGGAAGTTTGGGCAAGAGAGGGGAAGGAGACAGACTGGACAAGGTCAGAAGGAGAGGGGCTCCATGTTTTAGAAGATAAACTATATGTCTGCAGGGGAAGGAACCTGAAAGGGTGAGGAAACTCAAGCAGGGAAGCATGTGGAGGTTTTTTTTATCGATATAGATCTGAGTATTTCTTGTGTGATTAAGTAAAGAGAAACACTGTGTTAGAATTATGTGAAAAGTGTTATATGCTGCACTTACCTCTTCAAGAGTCCATGTGGTAAACCAGAAGGTTCACACCTTTGAGTGGAGTTTTGGGACATGGTGGATTTAAGCTGTTGGGGCACTTTACAGGTCAGCACTGTTCCTGGGAGCCTCAGAAAGGTTGCTGTGGAGCCCTATTTCTGTGCAGGGGTAACAGACTGAGAGTCAGTGTCCAAGAAATGTCAGTGTCTGACATAGTGTCAGAGCAGCCAAGGGAGGAAAAAATGCTTCAGCCTACTGATACCCAGGGAAACTTAAAATATGGGGGCGGGGGGGAAGGTTCAGTGTCTGAATCCACTCACAGTAGTCTGGTGAGCCACCAGCCTCGGGAGCCTGAGATCTGTGACATAGGGTTTACTCCATCTGCAATTAAAGGGCCATATCTGTAATGAACTTAGACCAATTTAAACTAGCTGAGAATTTAGCCTCATCTTTGAAGGATTTCTCTTCAGAATTGTCAGATTTACTTATTGGTTTATGGGGATTTCTGAAGCTAAGTCTGTAAATATTTATTCTCTTACTAGTAAAGGTAAGATCTAGCTAGTAGTGGTGACTTCCTAAAATACTGTGATGGAGTCATAGTGAACTCCCTAGGACAGGTGACCTTCAATTTCCCCTAGTCTCACCACAAATGTAACTCATTCTGTATTCATGGCAAGACTGGGGGAGAAAACTGAAAAACGAGACATCTTCCACTCATTGCATTCTTGTTCTTCATTCTACTGCCTTTAAGTCTGAGATTACCTAAAGGGCTTCTGCTACATCAAATGCATTTTCTTCACATTTTTGCCATCTTCAAATTCGCCACTCATACTTTTTCCTGGTTCTTTTCCAAGCACAGGTGGCATTTCCACTATACTTCAAATAGCACTCTGACACAAGACTAATGTATTTGTCTTACTTTCTTTTGCTGGCAATGACTCTGCTAGTAATTTGCTGTTGATACCAATGATTTTGAGAAACATCATTATTTTTTTTCTTCTCTCAATAATTCAACTATCTCAATATTTGTAAACGAAAAAAATAAGAACAAAGAAGTACAAAGTAAAAGACAATTCTTGCTTTACATGAAAATGCATGTGTTGCCTTTAACAGGAGTCATATTTAGTCATTAGAGCAGCGGAATAAGAACCATTCCCGGGTTTTTCCCCAGTTCTGCCACTGAATTATTATATAGCCTTTGGCCACTTGAATTCTTATGAATCAGTTTACCCATCTGTGAAACACCTATGGTAATGGCTATAGTTTACTTACCAACCTTTCAGTAGTGTTGAGAAACTCAGTGTTTTAGTATTTAAAGTATTTTGCTCTCTTTGAATGAAAGATGAAGTGTAAAGTATTATTTTCATTTGTATATCTTTGCTTTGGGATGTAATGCGGGGAGAAAATGTTTTCTTAAAAAGTGAACACCTGGAGAAATTTCATTTGAATAAATACTGTTGTTTTTTTTTCTCCCCTCATGATAAAGCACAGCTCTCCACTTTGCTCTAACAACTTGAGATAGAGGAGTAAGCCAAACCCTTATTCACACCTGCAAAGTTGTTTGGTATTTAAAAATGCTGTTTGCTTTTAAAAGCACTTTTCAGTCATAAATGCTAAAATAATCCATTATGTGGTGTTGTCCAAAAACCTACTGCCAAGTGATGCAACTGTAACCCAGTGGACACTGTATGTTACCTGTTCCCTTCTGAGACTAACCCACAGATGAGTCTCTGTATTGGGTACAGAGGGGGACATGTAAATCCTAATAAATTACACAGTCATTGCTGTTCAGATATGAAAGGAAACTTCTTGGCTTTGTGGGAAACAAAGATCTCCAAACAGCCATATCCCTTTCCCACAGTTCTTTCACTGCACATGGGCAGACAGAGCTTTAAATGCAACAGTTGTGATGAAATGGGAAAAGCAAGAAAGTAACTTATTTGCACCTAGAGTCACATGATTTCTGTGAAATAAATTACAGCATACTAAGTAATCTCATTGCACACAAACCAGATTTTACCATGTGTTACCACAGGGGATTTCTTAGCTTTATGAAGTATTATAGGATTTGATCTGACTAAGGAAAACATACCATTTTCTCATATCTATTGTTTTACATCATTAAGTAGAAGGGTCAGTGTTGTAATTTCCAGAGATGACCTGGCAAGAACTTTCACTGGATACAGAGGAGTGGACGTCATAACTTTAAAAAAAAGCGATAGTTCATTTATAAATGGTAGTTAATAGTCTCAACCTGCAAGATCCAAAGAATAAAAGGTAGAACATGTATTGTGTAGCCATCGCTCATTGTCCATTAAAATGTTAAATCATGTTGTGGTGCCTGGGAATGCTTCATATGCACGAAAGGTATATTGGCTTTTACCTTGATCATTAGTATGGAGTCTTTTCTTTTACTCAGGGGGAGATATGGCTGAAATTGCAAAGTAAAATGAATTGCCTGTAGCTTACTGGGCAAAGTTCCAGAGAACCATAAATGGGATCAGTAGGCTTTTCTGTGTGAAACGGTAATAAAAGAGAAGCTCAACTGAATTTTCCAAAGACATGGAGATTCAAGGAAAACATGTATCACTGTCAAATTTATTGTTGCAACTATGCCACAATGTTCAAAGGCACTAGAACACCAGAACCCCTTCCCTCCTCCTGGAAAATCTGTTGACTGAGATGCCTGGTTTGAGGTTTTATAGAAATTTGAAACATTGAAGAGTTTAATAGTTCAGTGGATTAAAAACATTAATTCTTTGTTCTGTCTGAGCTGCACTCAAAAAGGTGTAAAAGTGGCTTTTTGCCCCCAACTCAATTCTGAACTGGTAAGAGGCTGTTTATGCCCCCAGCACAACTTAGAAAAGATGCAAGGCTACTCTAATTTGTTCCTGGCTGTCAACAGCCCCCAAAAGTAGTTCCACTATCTGGGGATCGCTGGAGTACAGCAGAACACTTACCATAGCTACCATTTCCCCTTCCAAATCTCCTGGCTAGAGGGGGTGTGTGTGGCCAAAAGCCGGCATAGCTATTGCTGTCCCACAAGGAAAAAATCACTTGGAGGGAATCTTCAGGTGGCTGTTGAAGCCTAACAGACACAGAAATCAGGCCTTGGCTTTTAAACTCTGCTTATTGTTGGATACAAGTAGCAGGGGGAACATAATAGTCTTACTTTGGTGTGATTATTAAAACTCCTTTTTTCTGTAGACTTCAGGACTACCTGGGCTCTTATCAGATTCAGAGGGGCATGTAAGACATTTCTTTTCATGGGACTTCCTGCAATAATGTCTAGACACCTGTCCAGTTAATTCAATAAATAAAATAAACTGACAGCATGATTCACTGTGATTGTGCTTGATGAAATGTAATGCCTTGCACAGGTGAACAATGAAGTGATAGTGATGTAGCTTATTTATTGTAAACTTAGTGTTTATCCAAAATACCCACAGCTCTTTACAAAATTGAAATAGGATCAGATTGTACTCCCAGTGGAAGAGAGCTATGTGGCTTTGTTGCTCCACCAGATTTCTCCATTGAGAGTGAGGGCAGCAGTTCTGCCACTTCTTCCTCCGTGCTTCCCCCTACCATCTCCAATCTGAGCTCCATGGTAGAACAGAGGTTTAAACCTCTTTCTTTTAGATTCTCTGTAGTACATTCAGAATTTAGGGATCTGTCAGAGGCAAAGGGCTTTCTGAAAGATAAAGTTAGGGAGGAAGCCTGTGTCTTTTCTCTGACCCTGTGGCAGTGGTCTCTGTCAATGGGTAGTTCTCTATGAATAAAGGTTTCATGCAGAAATTTGATACAGACCAACGCTAATATTTCAAAAACATTCTGTCTAATCTCCAGGGGAGTGCCACTCCCTTTTTCATGGAGATGGACCAAGGTGGGAGGGGCAAGAAACGGGCAGAGCGTTGGCTCCATGGCCCATCCAGCAAAGCTGAGCAGGAATAGAAGAGGAAGTAATCTGCTACTGGAGCCAAAGCGTAACCAAGACACTATCTGTGTTTCTCAGATCTGCAATTGACTTTCTGACCCAAGGCAGCCACACAGATAATTATTACAATCTAGTATTTATAACTGGTCCCACAAGTAGATCTGTAGAAGTAAATAGAACTACTTTCATTAGCAAACACTGCTATTCAGACATTGACGATTGTTAAATTCCTGCACATGCTCCAAGTGTATTACCAAAAGAAAGAAACTGTACTTTAAAATTTTTTTGAAGTATTGCAGAGAATTTCAAGACTGACACCTCTGAAGGGTTCTTGTTTCTATTTTTTCCCTTACTTTTGTCACTTCAGAACATTCTGCATAGTAGTGAATATGCTACAAATCTGTGAGAATGCAAAAATGTGTTGATTAAATCTTTCTTATGTAGAACCTATTTTAGGAAGGAAGGAAGCTTATTTTGAATGCTGTATCTCTACTGTGCCTGGGAGATATATTTGTCAAAAGGTTTGTTTTTTCACCAGTAAAAACAACTGACAGCAGAATAATAGAACTTGCAGCATGACATTTCATTTTGGACATGGGATACTATGCAAAAAATAACACTGTGAATGAAGACCAAGACTTTCAAGTATGACTAGTGATATATGGTGCTTAACTTTAGAGGCACTTTTAAAGGGACCTGATTTTTCAGAGACTTGGTGCTCAACAGTTTATGAAAATTAGGTCTGTGAAAGTTGCTTCACCCAAAATTGAATCACCCTAAATAACTATTCATTTTAAAAAAATACTAGCTGAAATTTCCTCAAATTGTATTACATCCTACTTTGGCATGTCCCGAATCAGATACATTATTTTTAAAAAGTTAAAACTTTTTTTAATCTGAAAAAAATATTTGTGGCTCCGTATATATTTTGAGAAGAAGGTTTAATTAGGCACTAGGTTTGCTATCCGATTAGAAACAAGATAACACAGAAGTAACTGCTATTTATAGTCTCTTGCCCCTTTTCATGTGTGCCTAAGAAGCAGCATTAACTGTCTGATCCAAAGTACAGTGAAGTCAATGAATGTCTTTCAATTTCCATTTTGGATCTTTGGATTTATGAAAAATCCGAGCAATGTAGTTATACTGACCTAACCCCCTGTGTAGACAGCACTATGTTGAAGGGAGAACTTCTCCCTTCAGTGCAGCTGCCACCTCTCAAGGAGATGGATTAGCGAAGCTAATGGGAGAACCTCTCCCGTTGGCATAGAAGCATCTTCACAAAACGCTACAGTGGTGCAACTGCACAGCCGGAGTGCTATACATGATGACAAGCCCAGAGATAGGCACCTAAGTCCAGACTTCAGCGAAGGACCTTCCTCTGCTTGGGATTCAGCTGCAAACTCTCCCTTGGAGTTAGGTGCCTTTGCTATTTTAGCAAGAAGTAGAATGGAGAAGGATGCTCTTCCTCATAAATTTTAGCCCAGTGGTTTGGGTACTCACTAAGATAGGAGAGAGCCCTAGTTCAAGTCCTCCTCCACCTAACCAGAAAATGTATCTGACTTGTGATCTGCCCTAATTACTGAGCTATGGGATATTCTGACATGTGTTTTCCTCAGTCTCTTCTGCTGAAGCTGTTCCATGGTGTATAAAAACAAACAAGCAAAATAAGTCGTGGGAGTAGAGGGACTGGATGCTGGGTCCTTTACCTCTCTCATGTAACTGATCTAACCACCAGGCTACAAAGGTATTCTCATGTTTGTGCTCACTCTCTCTTCCCCGTTACCCCAAAGATTCTTTCATTACTGAGCCACCATGCAATAGCTTCAACAGGAGGGAGCCCCTCACAGTGCAAGAGACTGAGGGAGCCCCCACATCTGAATATCCCATAAGCCATTGATTTCGGCTTGCTCCTGAGAAGTAGGAGACCCCTGTTCAAGTCCCTTCCCTTTCTCTGGTGTGTGCGTGGGGAGATGAACTGACATAAGTATCCTAACCACTGAGCGAAAAGTTACAGAGGAAGTCTGTGTCTTTTTTCCCCCACCCCCTGAGCTGTTTTGTGTAAGCTCATCTATAGGGTCTGATCTGGTAGGTGAGATCTGAGCAGGCTTATCGAATCTGGCCCTCCTTGGTGAGTTAGGCAGAAGAACCCTATCTTTCCCTGCAGGGCCGGCTCCAGGTACCAGTGTTCCAAGCAGGAGCTTGGCGCGGCAGTTAGAAAGGGGCGGCAGTGTTTCCGCAGCGGTGGCAATTTGGCGGTAGCCCCTCTGTCCCGCCGGCTGCGGCGGCAAATCAGCAGCAGCTTCTCCATTTTGCCGTCCGTGGTGGCAGTTTTTTTCACTGCTTGGGATGGCAAAAACTGTAGAGCTGGCCCTGTTTCCCTGGTTTGTAAAACACTTTGAGGATTAGATGTTTGGACGCTTGGGCTGGGGCTTCAGTGTGCATGCTCAGAGGCAGAAACATAGGTACCTAGGACATTTTTAATGTAAAAATGTAGGTGCCCTCAGGGCTTAGGGGCAGCTGAGCATGGATTTTTTTGTGAATCCAAGTGGGGCCTGATTCTGGGATTTAGGCACCATATGTGGCATTAGCTGTCTAAGTCCTTTTGTGAATCTAGCCCTAAATGTCCCCAGACTTTCACTGTACATCTGACTTCACCTTTCTATCAGCACTAGGACTGAAGAAAAGTGTGAGCTCCTCATGTATGTACTTACTGTCAAGGGCATTAGGATCTTGGAAGTTTCAGGGAGCTTGATGAATGGCCAGGAAGACACATGAATGGTATTAAACTCTTTTATTGTTTACTTGATAACGTGTTTATAAGGCAAACAGAACAGTGTATTCATCTTTCCCCCAATTAGCATACTCTGCTAGAGTGCTGCACTATGAATTTGTTACTTGTATAATACTAACTGGTTCATGGAGCTCCTTAGAGCCTTGTATAAACTGCATTGTACTAATATATTGAAACTGTTCTCAAAGGCAAGGTGACACCCATTGTGAACATAAGAACAGCCCTACTGGGTCAGACCGAGGTCCATCTAGCCCAGTATCCTGTCTTTCGACAGTGGCCAGTGCCAGGTGCCCCAGAGGAAATGAACAGAACAGGTAATCATCAAGTGATCCATCCCTCTGGCAAACAGAGGCTACAGACACCATTCCTGCCCATCCTGGCTAATAGACACTGATGGACCTATCCTCCATGAATTTATCTAGTTTTTTTTAACCTGTTCTGGTCTTGGCCTTCACAACATACTCTGGCAAGGAGTTCCACAGGTTGTGTGAAGAAATACTTCCCTTTATTTGTTTTAAACCTGCTGCCAATTAATTTCATTTGGTGACCCCCTATTTCTTGTGTTATGAGAAGGAGTAAACAACATTTCCTTATCTACTTTCTCTACACCAGTCATGATTTTAGACCTCAATAATATCTCCCCTTAGCCATCTCTTTTCCAAACTGAAAAGTCCAAGTCTTATTAATCTCTCCTCATACGGAAGCCGTTCCATCCCCCTAATCATTTTTGTACCCTTTTCTGAATCTTTTTCAATTCTAATATATCTTTTTTTGAGATGGGGTGATCACATCTGTGTACAGTATTCAAGATGTGGGCAGACCATGGATTTATATAGGGGCAACATGATATTTTCTGTCCTATTATCTATCCCCTTCTTAATTATTCCCAGCATTCTGTTCACTTTTTTGACTGCCGCTGCACATTGCATGGATGTTTTCCTCAACAGATTATGTTCATCTATATATGTCTGACAATATTGTTCTTTATTATAGTTTCAACCAGTTTGCCCGGTACTGAAGTCAGGCTTATAGGGTCTGCAATTGCCGGGATCATCTCTGGAGCCCTTTTTAAAAATTGGTATCACATTAGCAATTCTCCAGTCATCTGGTACAGAAGCTGATTTAAATGATAGGTTACAGACTGCAGTTAGTAATTCTGCAATTTCACATATGAATCCCTTCAGAACTCTTGAGTGAATACCATATGGTTCTGGTGATTTATTGCTGTTTAATTTATCAATTTGTTCCCAAACCTCCTCTAATGATACCTCAATTTGGGACAGTTCCTCAGATCTGTCACCTAAAAAGAATGGTTCAGGTTTGGGAATCTCCCTCACATCCTCAGCCATGAAGACCGATGCAAAGAATTCATTTAGTTTCTCCACAATGGCCTTATCGTCCCTGAATGCTCTTTTAGCACCTTGATTGTCCAGTGGCCCCACTGACTGTTTAGCAGGATTCCTGCTTCTGATGTACTTAACAAAAATTGCTATTACTTTTTGAGTCTTTTGCTAACTGTTCCTCACATTCTTTTTTGGCCTTCCTACTTGTATTTTTACATTTCATTTGCCAGTGTTTATGTTCCTTTCTATTTTCCTCACAAGGATTTAACTTCCACTTTTTAAAGGATGCCTTTTTGCCTCTCACTGCTTATTTTACTTTATTGTTTAGCCATGGTGGCTCTTTTTTGTTTCTCTTATTATGTTTTTTGATTTGGGGTATACATTTAATTTAAGCCTCTGTTATGGTGTCTTTAAAAAGCTTCCACGCAGCTTGCAGAGATTTCACTTTTTGCACTGTACCCTTTAAATTCTGTTTAATTAATCTCCCCATTTTTGTGTAGTTCCCCTTCTGAAATTACATGCTACAGTGTTGGGCTGCTGTGGTGTTTTCCTGCCACAGGGATATTACATTTAATTATATTATGGTTACTATTACCAGCTATATTCACCTCTTGGACCAGATCCTGTGCTTCACTTGGGACTAAATCAAGAATTGCCTCTCCTCTGGTGGGTTCCAAGACCAGCTTTTCCAAGAAGCAGTCATTTAAGAGGTCAAGAAACACATCATGAGAGCTGGAATGACCATGCAGAAATGCCACTAATGGATTCCATCAGTGCTACAGAAACTCAGTGCTACCCCAGCTGGAGAACCCATGTCCCTCTTACAACTGTGCTAGACCACTTACTGCGATAGGTGTTGTACAAAGATGGGTCACTAGTTTCTCCTACAGATAAACATAACATACTGCTAGTAGCAGTATTCTTCAGAAATAGATCATTGTTCTAATACGTTTTGCCTTCATGGTATAATTTAACAAGATATAATAAGTCAGGTTTCTTCACAGATCCTGCAAAATCATAAGACTCAGATCATGGCTACTTCTAGAAACATTTCTAAGTAAATTACAATAAACTTCTCCTGTCCCAATTTGACATACTATGTATAGAGAATAGTATGTCACCTTAACCTTTTTCAACATTATTTTATTTTAGAAGAACTTCTCAAGGTGCTAGTCCCTTACCTAAGAAAAGGGAAAGAACTTACAGAGCCCTCTCCCTCTTCTTCATTGTCTAAAACATTTCTTGTCTGATACTCACATATGATTGCATATTCTTTTTCAAGGCAAATTAGCAACAAATATGTTACATGATAAATACAAATCAACTTTGTTGCTGCTACAACTCATTCATTTGTTTAAATTAAATTCAGGCCCAAAGCTTAATTTTATTTATACTACCTGATAGAAATTTGACCTCAGGTCCCCAAAGATGAACCTATTTTACAACCTACAGTTGCATCTCACATCATTTATTAGTCCCCATGGTTGAGGGGATGATAAATGACATTATAAAGTTTGTTTCTAGAGAAGTAGAATATTTATACAGAATGTAGTTTGCCTTCTAAAATACTTTTTTTGTGTGTTTTCAAGTTGAATTTTGAAAGCTCGAAGCTAGAGATCATGTGAGCATTATTTTGCTAGATAAGTTTGGGAAACTTAATTTTAATGACCTATTTCTGAAGTAGCTACAAAGATAATAACCAACAAAAGCCTGCAATAAGTGAGAAATCAGTGGATTGTCTTTGGTACAAAGGGGTTTATTCCAATTATTCTGTCACATCTTTTATGTTTCATTCAGTGCCATCATGCCAACAGGAAACTGTCACTATCCTATCTTTCTGCTAAATAATTGCTCTCTGCAGCCTTACAGTAAGGTACTGTCTTCTGATCTGCTTCATAGGCCTTGCATTTATGTAGTCAGTGACAACATCTATTGCTATCTTTTTGTTAACCATGTCAAAAAGGACTGCAGTTACCAGCAGATCCTCCTTATGGTACAATAAAATATCTTCTTTAATATTATGTCAGGTTGAATGACATCTGTTGCCAAATGCATTGTCATGAATTCCATCTGGAAGATTGAGAAAAATGCTGTAAACGAACAAAGTTAAAATACTTTATCCATGATGAAATCCAGTCAGTAAAGAGATGATTTCCTGTGGCGTAATGCCAAGACTACAGTTTTTAATTTAAAAAAAAATCCATTTTAAAAGTAAAGAAACTTGTCTTGATTTCATTTTATCCACAACATTCAAGCAAGAAAGGCTCACTTTGTGGCTTGGGGGAGAAAAGAAAAGCAACTCTGTGATAACTATATTTGCCTATTGATGAATCAAGGGGGAAAATCTGCCACTATCATTTCTACCACTCATGCAACACCACAGGGAGCTTCAAGTGCTTCTATAAATATTTGCTCTTTGTTGTTAATTTACTAAGTTAATTTAATTACAACAAAGTGAGCATAGAGTGGAGAGCTTTTCTAGTAGTCTGTGTATTATGCAGCTAGTTTCCTAATGTCTCATAGTGAGAATCGCAGAAATAGCCATTGGCGCACTATTATGCCAAATGAGAAACTTGTTAATGGTTTGATTCATTACATAATCATTGCTTGCTTGTGTAATACATGTGCATTTTACATGAGCAAGGCTTCATTAGCACTGTATGTTCCCTTTTGTTGCTATACTCAAGACCTGTAAGTTTAAGTATTATATATATATATATATATTGGCAAGAAAATCACATACAATCATGAGGAAGAAATATATATATATATTTTACTTGATCATAAGATTGCAGAAGGTTCTGAGTGAGGGAAAGTCAGTCATGGCTGGAAAGAAGAAAAATTGAACAAAGACAGTAGCTTGTTAAGTCGAGTCTTACCACTAGACAGTGTATTTTGTTTTGGTTTAATTGTAACTCTTTCTATCTTCATTCCTTATACTTTAATTAATTTATTCCATATGTACAGTTTATTAATAAAGTTTTTGTTTTATTTTTACTATAAACCAACTTGGTTCTGTGTTTGAAGGGAAAGGTGTATTTACCCCAGTTCTAATGTGCTTTTGTCTCTTTAAAGGAGCAATGAAGGTGGTTATTTCTCTGAGTGGTCCGGCTGAGGGCTTGGCATGTCAGGGCACTTGGTTTTGGGGACATTTGGCACTGGGAGTGTATTAGGGTCACTTTGCTGGTTGTAACCATGGTTGGAAGAAGCCAAAGTGAGCCGGTGGTGCTGTAGACATGCTGCTGGGGTTGAGATGCTGAACCTGGGCTGTCTAGCACACACACTCAGGGTGTGACCTACATGCTTGTAGGCTAGCTGTGAGCATCCCAGGCTGGGAGCTATAGCAGTAAAGCACTGTGAGGCACCCACTTAGAGTGAGAGGTGACACAGCCCCTTACTGGTCTAGATTGCACCCAGAAGTGTAATAGCATCTTAATGGATCTGAGGGTTACATATAAAGACCATTCAGAAAAATCCACTTAGGCAAAATGCCTTAAGCGCTTTTAACACTTATGCTGTATCAGCTTGAAGTTCACCTACCAGGGTAAGTGTGTATGGCGGGGGAGAAACACTTAACAAGTCACAGTAGCAGCCGTGTTAGTCTGTATCCGCAAAAAGAAAAGGAGGACTTCTGGCACCTTAGCGACTAACAAATTTATTTGAGCATAAGCTTTCGTGAGATATAGCTGTAGCTGTATGCTCAAATAAATTTGTTAGTCTCTAAGGTTCCACAAGTCCTCCTTTTCTTTTAACAAGTCAGATTCTCTCTTTCTGCTCCAGTCCTTTATACTGCCCTGGGTGGTGTGAAAGGGCCATAAAGCAGGTGGGAAAGACATACCCTCCTCCCCGGATAGTCTCTGTGTAAAAGGGTTCCCCAGGCAATGTAGACTTGCCAATATGTCTCTAGGGTGCATTCCTGGGAAAGGGGGATGGTGACAGTGTTCTGTCTTCCTGGTATTCACAGCTGCAAAATGGTCCTTGAAGCTACACATAATTTAGAGCAGCTCTAAGGGTACTCTGTCTTACCCCCGGGACCCAAAGGCCACTAGCGGGGCAGAGAATATGGGCAACACAGGAGGAATTAAATGGCAATTCACTCCCACCTAGCCCTATTCCTGTTCCATGTATAGCTCAGCTGGAAGGTAACATGGCCTGTATGTATGTGAATAATGAATATACATTCCCTGTTTAAATAGAAGGAGGGAAGGGGAAACTTGTAACATGCCCCATCCGAACCATGATTATGGAAGCCTTTATACACCAGGGGGATAATGTTATTATCCAGCTCTTTCTGATACATCTGGAACTTGCTGACCTTCACTGCCAGCTGCAAAGCATTTCAATTTTCCTGGCTTTTATCAGAAGGATTGGGCTCAGTGGGGAAGAGCCTAGTTTTGTGGCCTGGCAAGTGTTTTAACACTGGATCAGCTTGCATTAGTCTGTATAAATCTAGAATTTAGGATAGTCACCTTGCATATTGTAAGTTGAAATAAATTAAATTATATGCAAACAATGCATTGTTTAAAAATGTGTTCCTACTTCATAATTATATAGTAGAAAGGAAATAAATAAATATTTAAAAAGCCAGTCAAAAACACTTGGAATATGTGCAAAATATTTTCTTTCCACAATGGAATGGGAATTTGTACTGAGATAAGAACTTAATTACAAGGCATCTTTCAGGCTATATTTTACTAGTTCTGTTCAACCAAAGTATTTTAACATCCGGCATTGCTATACTGAATACTGTCTTGTTTTACCTTCTTCTGTCCTGTACTATATTTTCTATTTTATAAACTCTTTAAAAAAAAAGAAAAAAGCCCACCAGCACCTGTCTCATTTTGAAAACCAAAATCTTATCACTGACAGCTAATCAATACGCAACAAATGAAAAGTAATAACGCACGACTTGAGAAATACTGTTTTTATTCCTAGCCTGAAGCTAGGGTTCACTAATATGTTAAGATCCGTCAATCTCTCCCTTCAGACTGAATCTAAATCCAGATAATCAAACCTTTAAATGTACTGTATGCAGAACACCCTGCTGCTTGCACTTGGGGTACAAAGCAGAAAAGGCCGTCAGTGTATTTTCTCCAGGCCCTAATAACAAAGAACAAACACCAGAAAGGATAAAAGATGACCCCAGGATTAGAAATATGCAAGTGCGTGGTACAGACTTTGTTGATAAGTATATAAGTAGCCTTAATGCATTCATGTTGATTTGATTCTGTACAAAGTCCCGTCCTGCATAGGAAGCTAGATGAATACAACTAAACTAAATCCTGATCAGGGTCACATTCAGAAAATTGATGCCCACCATGTTTTAAGGAGGAGTCTTTGATGCAACATCACTCATCTGCCACAACACGGGAAATCAGATTCCTGACTTTGAAGAGGATTGTTTGTTTTGCCAAAGGCCACAAAGGAGAGACAATAAACACTCCTATCAATGTTTGGAAATTATTGATTTAATATAATCTACTTTGCATATATAATATATGGCAGGTGCCTCAGAGCAGCCTTTCCTAGCCATAACGTTCCTGAATGGACATACTTGCATAGCTATATGTGGCCTTGCCCTTAACAGCTGTTTCTATACTTTTGATGCACAGTCTTGTTCTTGCTAATAATCTCAATTACTCAAATTAATTAGGATATAAACATACTGAGGAAGACTGTAAAACCTCATTTATGCCTGTAATATAAAACAGGATATTTGGCAATGTATAAAAAGGCTTTGTAAAATACCAAAAACTCCTCCATACCTTGGTTTAATGATATAGTAAATGCTTACTTTTCTTTATTGTTTTAAAACTATAATCATATTGAGTGAGCAAGCTCCATTATCTTATGTCAAGCATCCCTCCAGAGAAGATAAAAGTGCAGTTAATAAGCAAGATTACTTTCCAATGGCAACTGCTATATAATGGAAAATTCAGTTTCTAACCTTCTACTCGGGGTGCTAAACAGTTAATCAATTCAGTTTCCATCTTTGTTTCTTACAGCAATTATTCAGCCATTGGGATAAGAGTGAATTCAAGGTTTCCACTGAGGGCAGTGGGGAGGTAGAATGGAGGCAAACATTACAAATGCCTTATTTTACAGACAAGTGATTGTTTCAAGCAATTAAGCACCTGCAACACTGATGCTGTTAACAAGCAGCACAAATAGCCTACAGTAAACCTACAGTATGTCTAGTGAGCCTTTTTTTCTTAAAAAGAAGCTGAGATATCAGCTTTACCTATTGATCCTAAGGCAATAAATCACTTACGTGTCTTATGATGAGCTTGATTCTAGTATAACTTTTTTGGATTAAATATTAACCTGAATCTACTGTGTAATACTTATCACACTTGCAGTCAATCATCACTAAACTGTTATTCTCTTATTTCTGCTGACAGTGCTCAACTGTCTTAATTTCCTTTCATCAGAAACCGGCAATTGCAGTGTTAAGTGGATTCATAAACTTCCAGGGGATGGACAATCCCACCCCCCTCCATTCACAATTACAGAAACAATAAATTGTAAATTAAATGTTGTTACTGTTTTAATTTATACAGCGTAGTTGTAGCCATGTTAATCCTAGGATATTAGACAGATGCCCACCTTGTCTGCTTTATTTTACACATTTGAGGCTCTGTTCTAGTGTATATATTACTTACCTGTGTGCATATTTTTTTTTCCTTCCATGAAAATCCTGTTCATAGTAAGAAAGGTGCACTGACTTCACATATTCAACACATACAGCTGCTTCCTGTACATACAACTATCCTATATAATCTATTAAATTGGTTACCTTGATTAGATATTGGTTATCTTGAGATATTTTTGACCATACACTGTAACTTTGATATCTAAGCACTTCACTAGTTTATTAAAGTTAGCACACATAATTCTCTCTTTCTCTTCGAAGTTTGAAGGCCTGTTTTTTGCGGGACGGGAGAAAGGGTTATGGTATTGTGGAAACATTTGATCAAAATGGGTTTTTTGAAACATTTAGTCCAGTCCTATATGGAGAGGTTTGAAGATAAAGGCCAAGCTGCTGAATTTGGCATTAACAGATATGCTGTATTCTGAACCATTTGGAGTTTGTCAATCTGCGGTTTCATTCAGAGGTATAGTTTCTCACAGCCATCAACTCTGGCTGTCACACAAATGCACAGAGCACAGTGGTCAAATCTGATTCCAAGAGGATGTGCTCTAGTCTTCTGTCCAGCCACAATATAGATTGAAAAGGGCATTTTTCTCAGCCAGAGCTGCTGTACTTGGTTATCCAGGTGCAATGAGCAACCCTAGAGGGCATTGAGACATTGCTTTAATGATCTCAGGGCACACCTCACTGGAGAATAATATGATGGAGTTAGCAAGTATAGGGAAATTCTGTAACCAAACACAGAGAGACAAACATTAGTTTATATCTTGGTATTCAATGACTAGAGGCAGTCTGCACCAGGCCTCACAAAATATCTGGAACAGGTTACCATTAAATATTACCATTTTCTCTGTGGAACAAGAGTCTTGAATTATGATTATACAAGGAAAGATTCATCTTAGAACAAAATGATAAAGATTATGGATATCCTGAGATACAGTAAGATGGACATAATGGGAATGCAAACAGAAATGAAGAATGGAAGTTCCCTTGTATGACTGATTTTTTCTTATTACCTCTGCCTTACATTTATCTCCTCTCCTTTTTTAGTCATAAGGTGCTGCTGCAAAGACGCTAATACAGCTTTAGACATGCAAGACATGACATTCATTTATAACCTAACTTGAATTATTACTTTTCCCCCCAACAAGATGCATTTTTAGAGGGAGATGGTATTTATATTATCCACATACATACAAGTGATTAAAAACAAACAGAAAATCTTTGGCATTCTACATAAACAATGCCAAATATAATTATATACTCATTCTATATTAATGGGCCATGGAATATTACATACTCGATCAAGCACACCAAACAAAGACTGACAATATAATACAAAGCTAAATATAAATATTATTACTTCAGATAACTAAAACTGGGAGAAGAAGAGGTTACAGGAACTCTGTATTGCTAAACTTAGTTCATTATCAGATTTGAACAAACCCAAGTTGCTCCAGCCCCAATTAGTATAGTAACTGAATTTTAAGTAAAGTAAGTCAGCCAAGCCTTTCAACAAGGTCTACTTATAGAAAGGATGAGCAGTAGAGGATTTGGCCCTGTGGTATTAGAGGCTAATGTTATGCTAAAATATTGAAAGGGTAAATAGGATGAGCTAGGTAATCATAAACTGGTTACCCCAAATTTGACTGGGGAGTGAGTTTATACATGCATGAAAAAACATGAGACATCAAGTTACAATTACTAGCAGTAGTATTACAGGACTAAATGCAACTCATAATGGCAGGCAAAGGATCACCTGTGCAGTGTCTGTTGGAAGTGTATGTCATGCAGAGGCTGAGCAGGAGAGCTCTGCCCTTTGCATGCTGTGGAGAATTGCTCCATGAGAGCTCTCTTTATGGGCTCCAAAAATCCAGACAGGTCAGGGCCAAGGACAAGAATATGGCCAGTGACTCTGCAAATAATGCAAATCCACAGTTCTTAAGCTCCATCTAGAGGTGCATAGGGACTTCAAATGCTACTAGAGCCCAACAGTTGGAGCAGATGCTGCGCAATGGTTGTGTTGAGGTTCTGGTACTAGTAAGGGCTTTGAATGAAGACTCCATTCCTCACATTCTGGCATTACAGATTGGACATCTATTTTGCCCATAGTGAATGTGAAATCCTCTTGTGGAGATTGGAATTGGACATATCAAAATATTACAAACAAATGATGATAAATGATAATGGTACAAATATTTGTTGCTTAATTTAATTTCAATCAGTTTCATATCTAAAGGCTTTGATGTCATAAATCATGCTATAAATCACATTACACTCTAGAATTCAGCATGATCAAATAGCTTTTTTCTGATCTGCTTTAAATTAATACATATATTTATCTTTCCTTTCTGAAATGACTAACAGGTTGTAGAAGCAAAATTCTTTTACCATTTTGAGTAACAGGTGAATGACCCACTGCCAGGAATACAAGGAACAACAACAAAATGACCTATGAGTAACAACTTGCAATTATTTAGAACTTACTCTTTTTATAATTGGCAATATAATTCACTCAGTGACATTTCAAATTAAGTGACTTTTGTTTTTTTGAGATTCTCCACCATAACTTCATCCTAATCTCAATAAAATGGAAATTCCATTCCAACTGAGTGAAATATCAAATTTGTATGTATTAATATACTTCTTGCTCCTATAGATGCTACTGTATAATCAGTTTTGGAGATCAGCTAAAGTGCTGTTATGAACTACCGGCTTCCGAGTCACACAAGCAAAGGAAGAAGTTCATGACTCCATGATAAGTTGATCTGTAACATAATGATCAGCTGATATGTGACACAAATTTTCTTTAGTTACCTTTTCCTGCTACTAGCAGCAATTTTCTTCTGATTCTGGAAGGTTGCTCTTCACAACTATAAAAGTGTTTTTAGATTGTAAGCTTTTGGGGGAGAACTGTGTTTTGTTCTTTGTTTGTACAGTGCCTCTCATAATGGGGCCCTGGTCCATGACTAAGGCTCCTAGATACTATGGTAATAAATAGGTTGATACTTATTATCAACTTCACGAGGCACTCTGACATGTAGATTAAATTGCTGCCTTAAATATCCCTGTTTGCACACTTTGATTTGTCAGCCTGGCTCACCAAATGCATCTGTCATCAGTTGTAAAGTTCATTTTCACTCTGAAAAGTGTCTGTAAGGAAATGGCATTGTGGAGTGTCACATATTTGATGTCTTGGTGATTTTCCATATCAAATGTTCTCAGTTTACAAGTAAATTATATATCTGTGTCTGTATCATAGATATCTGTCTGTCTGTCTGGGTCTTACTGCCTGCACTGTCTTCAGCATTGGCTCTAAGAATCTCTCCTAGACTTTCTTCTCATGCCTGAGAAGTACAGAGTTATGTTGACGTAAGGTAGCTTGGACATAGTGTCAGGGTCTACACTACAAATTTGTCCCACTGATATAATTCATCTGCTACATCAGCTTAATAACTTCACCTCCACAAGAGGCAAATGCTTAAGTTGACATAGCTAGGTCGGGTAGTGGCAGTCTAGATAAGTCAACATAACCAATGCAGTTAACAGGCCTAGAGCTGTCCCATAATGCCCATTGTGACCACTGTGGTCAGTTTTCAACTCCACTGCCCAGAGCAATTGCTCTGGTGCAGAGCTGCAGACATGCCGCTTTTACAAGGGGCTGCATGATATCCTCTGCAAATGTACCTCTTGCTATGATCTCAGAATATCCCCCCACCTTTTTCCCCCCCTGTGCTTTGAACTTTGCAACCCCTTCCCAAGACACCCTGCACTACAGTTGCACAGTGGGATAGCTACCCATGGTGCACTGCTGTGTGTCAATATACATGCTGCGCTGCGGATGTGATCCACTGACACAAGGAGCATAGTGTGGACATGCACAACTGACTTAGTTCCTGCAGTGGCTGTATGTCAACTTAACTTAAGTTGACTTAATTTTGTAGTGTAGACATGCCCTCATTCATCATCACTTTTAGTTTGTTTTCTAGGCCAAATGATGCCCTCTTTGATGCCTTCACAATTCTACTTTTTTGAAATCGTTCCCTCAGCAACACTTGTTCAACCCCCATAGCTTTCAGTGAGTTTTATTGGAATTTAGTAAACAGATCTGTTGATGAAGCAGAAGAAGGTATATCAGTTTATTCAGATCTGTTTTTCACTTCAAAGATAACAGGAGGAAAAAGGCAGTACAAGCTTATTCTTATAAGTAGGCAGATACATGCATTCAACAGCATAGGAACGTGCCATTTTTAGAATCACTTTTCAAAGTAGAAACTCACTTCACTGATTTTAAATAGTCATAGTTCATAGGGTGTATATTTCAATGTATCTTTTTTCCTTAAAAAGAATCTCTTCTAAAGCTAGACTGCTTGTAAGGGCTACCATGACTTACATGGCAAATCCTAAAATGTGCTCTATTGCTTCTCAAAGAAAAGCTGTTAATCTTTGTCATTCACATCTACTCAGCATGCAGTAAACCACATGGACTGAGAGATCTTGGTCACCTTTTAAAATGCTCTACATAAAAATAAAATTAAAAGGTGTGCAAGCAACTTGGGCATTCAGCTGTCCAGAAATAAGGATGTCCTGTGGTTATTTATCCTCTTTTAAAGCTGTAGCTCAAGAAGGAATATGCAGCAGGATGCTTTTTATTCCAAGCCATGGAAGTCTTTGTGGACTAATTCCAAGATCAGTTAGGCACTCGGGCATAAAGAATAAAATGTAACTACTACTGTACATAACATCTAACCAATTATACAAAATGTGAAAAAAAGCAGCACAAGAACACAAAAGTGTTCAAGCATCCATTATAAACAGTTCCAATTTCCTTTCTAAATGTCAAGCACAAAATATATATTTTACATGCAAATAACACTGAAGTGTAGTTGCTAATATACTCCTGAAATTACATTTTCTTATCGTGACCTTTCTTGCTAACAATAACTTACATTTTAATTAAATCTGTGGCCATTTTCATTTCATGCCAAATATCCCAATGCCATATATTTCTGAATTTCCTTGTCAGGAATGAAAGTTAAAGGTCACAGACTTAAATAATTATTGAATTTAACTTTACTAATAATTTATGAAAAAAATGATGTGTAAGTGCTCTTAGTGCTTAGGAAAGCATAACTGGCTTGTATGAGCACTCCTTTTTAAAGGTAAAAACAATCTTTCACTAAACTGTGCGTGTCACAACTGCAACAAGCTGTTGGGCAAAGTTTTTAACTCTGTTGAATGAGACCTACCAGCTTATAATTGCATTCATTAAGGATCCAGACCTGCTTTATTGAAGTTAATGGCAAAACTCCTGTTTACCTTAATAACGTAGAATCAGACTCTACGTTTACTCTTCATCATAAGTCTGGAAAAATGATCATGACAACCATGTATTTGAAAACAGAGTGCCAAATTATCTGCTGAGGTAAATGGGCAAGACTTTGTTCAAGTCAAAGCTGGTGCACCCCTTTACACAGTCAAAATGTTCACTATTCTCTATGTGCATTTAAACTGTTGGGAAGTTCAGGCTTCTTCATCTATGGAAGCTACCTGAGTTCTTGAATAGCCTCTGCAAGATGAGCTCACGGTGCCATTCTGAATGTCTTCTTTGAAGTGGTGAGATATGGCAGAGATGTAAAAAGAAAAATGGAACTGTATTATCGGCTATTGCAGTGAGTTTAGAAAAAGCAAGCTGCTTTGAAATCCACCATGAACTCTGAATTCCAAACACAGTATCAAAGCTCTAAGTCCTCTTTTGTAGATCCTTCTCTTGCTATAATTCAGTGCTGAGAATGTGTTCAACCTTGTACAAAAGACAAATAGAGAAAATCCATGCTGCAAATTGCTTACAATTTAAGACAAGCATAGGGTAGACAGGAGAAATTTAGTAGGGGCTTATTAGGTATATTTTTAAATTGTTGTTGTTTATTATTTCATTGACACTTTCTGCGGAAATGATGTTGTGTACCAGTATAACTCAATTGACTTTGGTGACTATAACTCTCTTCACCCCTAATGCATACTGTAAGTTTAAGTGATACAAGAAAGAGAAATAACATGCCTGTGGATAGAACTGTTTGAAATGTCCTCAGTATCATCTGAAACTGTCAAATGGCTGCAGCTTCCGGGAGTGGCTGGCAGGGGGAAGGAGCTCACAAAGCTGCCCTATCACCTTCCAGGAGTATTGTGTGCTGGAACTCACAACATTTCCCAAGCAAGAAGCGTACAGCTGTCTTCCTCACTTCCTGCAACAAGGGCACCTTCCTCTGCTAAGGTACAGGGTTTCTAGAGCATATGGACCCTTTCTTCAGCATAAAGGAGCCAGAGAAGGAGTGAGAACCTCACTTCTGTATGCAGACACTCCCAAACTTTGGGGAAATTCAGATGTAGATCTGACCTTTTTGTGACATAGCCAATCGCTAATTCAGTTCTGGCCTTCAGTGATATTCAGGTCTGTAATATCCTGCATATATGTTATTATTGCCTCAGTAATATGGAGAAGGAAATACATTAGCTCTGCACCATATATCCACAGAAAACTTAAAAACAAAGGCCTCATCTATTTGGAGAAGCTATTGCAAAATAAACTGAATTTAAAGAGGAATTGTCTCTGTGCTAACTAGCCACGTGGCACAATTTTCCACACTAACAATGCCTCTGGAGGTTTCACTTAAGTTGATTAATCAGTTTTTCAAACAGTATTACATTAACAAACCCTAGTGAACATTTAGTTCATGTGCAAGCCAGTTAGTGCATGATGCCCCAGCACACTAGAATTTACACCTGTCTAATGTGGGCTAATGCACAGTATAAAATGTGAGTGCCCTCATGGAACTGGGTCACAATAGCTATTCAGGGTTATTGTAGACAATCCCTTAGTCCTAAACTTTTAAAGGTGCATAAATGTTGCTCCACTCTGAGCTTCAAGACTAAATCACATTTACAAAAGTAAATAGGCACTTCTGGCCAGCTTTTAAAACTATTTAGGCACCAAACTCTCATTAGATCATAATCATAAAATACACCCAATAACTTCTGCTTTTTTTTAAGTTCATATATTTTATTTAATAATATGTAGCTAGTTAATAGAGAAACTTTCAACCCTGAACAAAACTCTATCAGGCTGTTCTTTGAAAGAGCATTTGTTTAATGTTTCTCTAATAAAACCATGGTTTTTCTGTTTTGTTTTGTTTTTTTCAAAGTAAAAGATGTTTGACTGTAGATTAGGCTTTGGAAATCTAGCTGTTTGTGATACTGAGTTTCAGACTTTTTAAACTGGCCCATCAAACTACATTATGTACAGAAAATTAGGATCCTGATCTGTCATATGTTCAGACTTTTCCTTATAGCCACCTTCCTTTTCTGTTGGAGGGGGTTATATTTTAATCAAGTGCAATTTACTTTTGTATAGCATAATTGAAACACAAGTTTGCAGAAAATATTTCATATCTGGTTATGGACTTTAAAGTAGCTGTATGAAATGCAGCTCTTCAATTTAACATGGATTCATAAATAATTTTTTGCTAGTCTAGGAATGAATGTTTCCTTTTTACATAGTAGTTTTCTGTGGTTAGCACTGGTCCTTTTTTAGCAAATGAAAATCTTGCAAGGAGCCCCATTCAGGCAGAACACTGAGACAATAAAGAGCATTACTAAAATCAATGGAGTTCTGTGCATGTGCAGGACTCCAAACAAAGGGAGCTCATTAAAGGATCAGGGACTTCTACTGTATCCTACAATATGAGAGAGTCTTAAATTGGAACACAGAACGAGAACATTAGAATGGTCCAGACCAAAGGTCCATCTAGCCCAGTATTCTGTCTTCAGACAGTGGCCAGTGCCAGGTGCCCCAGAGGAAATGAACAGAACAGGTAATCATCAAGTGATCCATCCACTGTTCATTCCCAGCTTCTGGTAAACAGAAGTTGGGACACCATTCCTGGCTAACAGCCACTGATGGACCTATTCTCCATGAACTTATCTAGATCTTTTTTGAACCTGTTAAGGTCTTGGCCTTCACAACATACTCTGGCAAGGAGTTCCACAGGTTGACTGTATGTTGTGTGAAGAAATACTTCCCTTTATTTGTTTTAAACCTGCTGCCAATTAATTTCATTTGGTGACCCCTAGTTCTTGTGTTATGAGAAATAGTAAACAACACTTCCTTATCTACTTTCTCTACACCAGTCATGATATTATAGACCTCAATCATATCTCCCCTTAGCTGTCTCTTTTCCAAGATGAAGACTCCCAGTCTTATTAATCTCTCCTCATACAAAAGCCATTCCATACCCCTAATCATTTTTGTTGCCCTTTTCTGAATCTTTTTCCAATTGTAATATATCTTTTTTTAGATGGGGCGACCACATCTGCACACAGTATTCAAGATGTGGGCATGCCATGGATTTATATAGGGGCAACATGATATTTTCTGTCCTATTATCTATCCCCTTCTTACTTATTCCCAGCATTCTCTTTGCTTTTTTGACTGCTGCTACACATTGAGTGGATGTTTTCAGAGAACTATCCACAATGACTCCAAGATCTCTTTCTTGAGTGGTAACAGCTAATTTAGACCCCATCATTTTATATGTATAGCTGGGATTATGCTTTCCAATGTGGATTACTTTGCATTTATCAACATTAAACTTCATCTGCCATTTTGTTGCCCAATCACCCAGTTTTGAGAGATCCTTTTGTAGCTCTTCAGTCTGCCTGGGTTGTAACTATCTTTAGTAATTTTGTATCATCGGTAAATTTTGCCACCTCACTGTTTACCCCTTTTTCCAGATCATTTATGAATATGTTGAATAAGACTCGTTCCAGAACAGACTCATGGGAAACACCACTATTTACCTCTCTCCATTCTGAAAACTGACCATTTATACCTACCCTTTGTTTCCTATCTTTTAATCAGTTACAATGCATGAGAGCACCTTCCCTCTTATCCCAGGGCAGCTTACTTTGCGTAAGAGCCTTCGGTGAGGGACCTTGTCAAAGGCTTTCTGAAAATCTAAGTACACTATATCCACTGGATCTCCTTGGTCCACATGCTTGTTGAACCCCCTCAAAGAATTCTAGTAGATTGGTGAGGCATGATTTCCCTCTACTAAAACCATTTTGACTTTTCCTCAACAAATTATGTTCATCTATATATGTCTGATAATATTGTTCTTTATTATGGTTTCAACCAGTTTGGCCAGTACTGAAGTCAGGCTTATAGGGTCTGCAATTGCCAGGATCACCTCTGGAGCCCTTTCTAAAAATTGGCATCACATTAGGTATCCTCCAGTCATCTGGTACAGAAGCTGATTTAAATGATAGGTTACAGACTACAGTTAGTAGTTCTGCAATTTCACATTTGAGTTCCTTCAGAACTCTTGGGGGGATACCATATGGTCCTGGTGATTTATTGCTGTTTAATTTATCAATTTGTTCCCAAACCTCCTCTAATGATACCTCAATTTGGGACAGTTCCTCAGATCTGTCACCTAAAAAGAATGGTTCAGGTTTGGGAATCTCCCTCACATCCTCAGCCGTGAAGACCAATGCAAAGAATTAATTTAGTTTCTCTGAAAATCATTTCTGGGAAGTTCACCAATTATAAGCAATTCTTGCACAAGGCCCTCTTACACTAGGGACATTTTCTAAACATTTCCCATTCATGTTCACACCAGGAGTAGGTCTAATTTAGGTAGCAGAGATAACATTGGCAACCTGTCTGCATCAGCACTCTCAGTGCTCCTTTAGCACCTTGATCCTCCAGTTGCCCCACTGGTTGTTCAGCAGGCTTCCTGCTTCTGATGTACTTTAAAAAAAATGCTATTACTTTTTAAGTCTTTAGCTAACTGTTCCTTAAATTCTTTTTTGGCCTTCCTAATTGTATTTTTACACTTCATTTGCCAGTGTTTATACTCCTTTCTATTTTCCACACTAGGATTTAATTTCCATTTTTTAAAGGAAGCTTTTTTGCCCCTCACTGCTTCTTTTACTTTGTTGTTTAGCCATGGTGGCTCTTTTTTGGTTCTCTTGCCAAAGAGAACTCTCTCTCTTATGTTTTTTTAATTTGGGGGCATACATTTAAGTTGAGCCTCTATTATGATGTCTTTAAAAAGTTTCCACGCAGCTTGCAGGGATTTCACTTTTGGCACTGTACCCTTTCATTTCTGTTTAACTAACCTCCTCATTTTTGTGTAGTTCCCCTTTCTGAAATTAAATGCTATAGTGTTGGGCCATTGTGGTGTTTTTCCTGCCACAAGGATATTACATTACCAAGCTATATTCCAGCTATATTCACCTCTTGGACCAGATCCTGTGCTTCACTTAGGACTAAATCAAGAATTGCCTCTCCTCTGGTGGGTTCCAGGACCAGCTGCTCCAAGAAGCAGTCATTTAAGGTGTCAAGAAACTTTTCTTTGCATCCTGTCCTGAGGTGACATGAACCCTGTCAATATGGGGATAATTGAAATCCCCCATTATTATTGAGGGTTTTTTTTTAATAACCTCTCTAGTCTCCCTGAGCATTTCAGTCACTGTCACCATCCTGGTCAGGTGGTCGGTAATATATCCCTGCTGCTATATTCTTATTATTAGAAAATGGAATTTCTATCCATAGAGTTTCTATGGTACAGTTTGATTCATTTATGATTTTTACTTCATTTGATTCTACACTTTCTTTCACAGATAATGCTACTCCCCCACCAGCACGACCTGTTCTGTCCTTCTGATATATTTTGTACCCTGGTATTACTGTATCCAATTGATTATCCTCATTCCACCAAGTTTCTGTGATGCCTATTATATCAATATCCTCATTTAATATGAGGCACTCTAGTTCACCCATTTTATTTATTAGACTTCTAGCATGGATATATAAACACTTTAAAAACTTGTCTCCTTTTAGCTGTCTGCCATTACACAATGTAATTGAATGGGACTCTTTTTTTTATTTGACTGTTTTTGATCAGACCCTGCCTGTATTTTATCATTTTCCATCTTCTCGTCCTCACTAGGACATAGAGATTCTCTATTATTAGATCCTCCCCTAAGGGATGTCCGAACCATGTGCTCCTCCTGTCTGCTTTCCCCCAGCCCTTAGTTTAAATACAATAAATACAAACAACTGACACTTTGAATGAGTTCACATTCAGGTCCACACTTCATGCCTTGGTCTCACTCTGTCTGCAACATTGCTTACCTGTCTCTGCAGAATCAAGGCTTTTGTACACTACAACAATATCACAGATTCATTTTTCTTAATTTGTCTCTTTCTCTTTTTAAGATGTTTGTTTGATTTCAAGCATGTCTTAGTACAGGGCTTGCATTTTGGTACTGGATTCTGTGGGTGAAAGAAAGCAGGAGAATTGCTTTAAGTATATTTTTCTGAGTTACCACTAGGGACTGAGTCTCTGGAGGAAGGGCATAGGAAGCAGAGTATATACCAATAAGCTCCGGGTAACTGGAGGCAATTTTTGATCAAATGAAGAACTCACTTTACTTCAGTGCATCTCTAAATAAAATAGGAAATAATCCCAAAGCACTGCATATATACAAAGAAAAAATGAGACTGGTAGCATTGTTATGCAGTTGTAACACCCACTCATGTGAATAAAAGCTTGAAAGTTTAAATATGTTTTTTGCCACACTTCAAATGAAGGCTCTAACTTGTTATAATGGCATAAATTCTATAAATTCAAATACACGGTTACACCTATAGATCAGAAACACCATTCTTGCTCCTTACCAGGTGTTATTATATCATGATAATAGGGCTTTTGTTATAGCCAATAGATGATCCCCAGTGACCTTAAATTATTTATCTACCTTTCTAAACATACACACATATATGTATACAATTTTAGTGGAAGGGCAGTATAAATATTATATTATTATTATTATTTTATTATATATAGTACTTTTCAGAATTTACCTTCTTAACACCCCATATTAGGCTTCATTAATGTAATATGCTAATGAAAATTCCATCTGTTCTGTACTTAGGAGTAGAACTGGGCAGGAAATGGCTCTCCCCTCCCAAAAAAATTTTTGAGACTAAATATTTTGCCATTCTGCAGCAGGATGAAACCAAGATTTTTCAAAGTTTTTTGCTGGACGAAGAGAAACCCCAGAGTAGCCAATTGCCTGGATGGTTCAGGCACTTGCCTATGTTGTTGGACACCCAGTTTCAAAGCCTTGTTCTGCTCAGTTTGGAGCAGGGACTTCATCCCAGGTGATTGGCCTAATCATTTGGGTAATCTGGGGCTCTCTCTGATTTTGACCTGAAATTACATCTTAAATGAAGAATCCTTTTCCAATGAAACTTTAGTTGAACCTCTATGTTTTAATGAATAGGCATGTTCCAAAAAAAATCCATTTTGTTGTTAAATTCCTAACCAGCGCTATCTATCAGATGATGCTAGGCACTGCCATGCAGGAGATTCAAGATTAAACAAGACTTTAGGCAAAAGCACAGGATTGATGTGTGACATTTGCCACCTGGCACAGATGCAACCAATGGAGGTATTGGAAAAAATGTATCTCCCAACGATTTCCCCCTCTAGTGATATCCCCCTTGATCCCCAACTAATTTATTATTGCTATTATTTATCATTTAATTCTGGTAGTGGGTAGCCACTTTACAGAAAATAGAAGACCCTGTGGACCTATTTTCTGTTTCCTCCTCCAGATTTCTTGATAAAGTAGAACTTTTGATATCTTTTTGATAATGTTTTTGATTTTTTTTCCCACCAAACCTCTTTCCCCTCCCACAACGCCCCATGGGTCTGTTTCAAACCCTGTGAAACAACGGCTTTGAAATTTTTCACATTTTACCCATTGTTTTTCCAGTTCCAGTCATTTTTTATTTTGAACAAAATTGTCCACTTGGCCTCCTGTGGCTGCATTTATACTCTCTAGTAGTGGAAAGACAGTGCAGCAATGAGAGAGATTTGTTCTGCCCTGTTTCAAATAGAATGCTACTTAATGTGCAGTTCTGCTCTGAAAACTGACTAGAAAAAGGATATGATGGAGATCCATGATTACTGTCTCATTCCCTGTAACATCAACCTAAGATCCGAAAGTTAAGCAGTGTTTTTCTCACTTGGGCATCAATGGCAGCAACCCAAAAGATCAGTATGATAGGTATAGGCAATGCTCAAGGGAGGTGCACAGCTCTACAATCCACCAGGGAAATATTCTACATCTAGATAACACTTCTGTAGAGGATTTCCTAACCAAACACATCTGTGACCTCCCATATTTTTTTAAGATCATTTTGACAAGCCTTCTCACTGATAAGTTTACATTCTGAAAGCTATCTCCACAAGATTTAGTGACAGATCCCTGCTCTGTGATATTCCCCTTTGTAGTCCTCCAAAGGCAAAGGGGACTTTAAACTGGGGACACTGGGCAATTGATAGCCAGTGTAGAGCTATTACAGAGGTTTTAACGCCTTCCTCAGAATCATCTGGTAACAGCTACTGTTATGAGACCAGATAATGGAGTGGATGGACCAGTCGTTTTATCCAGGTAACTCCTGTGTTCCTATATTATGCAACTTTTCTTTTTTTTTTAAAGATTAACTGAGGAAATATCCCTCTGGAAACCCTGAGACTGCTAGACTAAGAAAGATTTAGTACGGAGAAAAAAACACGAAGTCTGGCAGAGGATTCTCCATGGTTACAGAATCAACTCTGTGGACCAGCATACTTTGAGAACAATTCTTAGAGCATAACCCTGTAACTAGTAATGCCAAAGGACAATACAGATTTTACATAACAGTTTGCTGAAATTCCCCCACTGAGTTAAAATTTCACACAATGCCCGACAAACTATAAAGAACACCTGCATTATATAAGACATTAATTTATATGAAGCTAAAATTTCTTGGCACTAAATGCCAGATTTACTGTTAAACCAGCACTGTAATATCACTGGCTTTCATGGAGATACAACTGGTATAATGGGGTGCAGAATCCAGCCATAAGGTGGGACAGAATGGCCACAAACTACTTATCACAGCTGTTTTCTTTCACTTGTTGCAGGAGATAGGCTAAACACCTCTGACTCCATATGCTCAGGTTTCAATGGTGGTTTAAAAATTGCCCTGTAACATTTCTTGGTGAGCTCATTTGGTCTGTGTTCCTCCTCTGTTCTCTCCACTGTTTTTCTAGCCATTATATATCACACAACTGATATTGACCGGAGTATGCTACTTTTTCAAAGGGAAATGAGTCTTTATAGTCCATTCCCCATAGTGTTATGTATTAAGTTGGCAAGACTAGCCAAGTTTCTTCTCATTGTACTGGGAGAAGACATGAAAGTATTCAGAAAATGGCTGATTCTCCGATTACTGCAGAAGGAATTATGCTGTTGTATTTTATCTCACCCTCAACAGCAGCAGAATTTCTGGAAAAGAATAATGTGGGAGAAAGGCCTTCTGTGACAGGATGCATTGTAGATCTAGTGGTTTTCAAGGAGAGTGGTTTTCCTTGAACAAAGAAACTAAAAACTCTCATGCATCACATTACATCCTCCCCACTAGGTTTTTCTCTTTTCATAAATTAAGTGATTAAAATGCCAATAAAGACCAATGGCCCATCTAATATTTTATCCTTTCTCCAATAGGAGCTAAAGCCAAACGTTACTTAAGAAGGTGAAGAAAGTTGATAATGTATGCAGAAAATTGTGCAGTATATGAGAAATTGTCCTGACCCCGGATGATAATTGTTTTAGAAGGTAAGCTCTTTAGGGCAAAATGTCTTTAAGTGTCTTGAAGCATAGGGTACACTTATAGGTCAGCATAAATGTATAATAATAATAATAAACTATGCCTTTAAGCATGAGGTTTGATAGCCCTTGTAATTTAATCTTAACTAGTGCAATGCATCTGCAAGTGGTATTCTTATTCATATACATGATTTTTTAAAATACATCTTTAACTACTTGCCTCAAAAGTGTCCTGCAGCAGCAATTCCTATATCCTTCAGAGCAGAAAGAACACAACCAAGAAGAATCTCCTTGTCACACAAATAAACACTCTAATTAAAAAACAACAACCATATCTTGGATAAAGGGAAGTGAGGAGTGTTGTAATATTGATTGTGGTGTCTAAGACAAAACTCCCAGTTCTGGGCACATACCATGTACCCAAAAAAAGTGTTGGAGAATCGATAGAATATTGTTTGTTGGGTGGAGTAAAAGGTGCCATTTTGTGGCATAAGGAAAGTTAGCATGCACATGTGTTAGCATACATATAAACAGACATTACTGCATATATACTGGAAAACATCATGACTAATCACCCAGGTGGTACACATACAAACAAAGTTTGGCCCTTAATATAGAATTGATGGGGGACAAAAAGAAGCTCCTTTCCCTTCCTCCAGGGAATGATTTTAATTAGGGACGAACAGACAACAAAATTCCATTTAACCAAAAAATATTAAAGATTTGTTCCCATTGGGATGAAACAGACCTTTTCAAATTTTCCAAGAAAAATGGGTGGGGGCGGGGGGGAGAGAGAGAGAGCTGAGGGAGAAACCCGCAAACCCGGGAGTAGCTTTGTGGCTAGGACACTTACCTAGGAAGGGACAGGTGCCTGTTCGGCCTGATTTAGACCTTCCTGGACCTTCACAACGAAATTTTCTGCTAAAGGGTTCAGTGTTGACAAAATGGAAAAAAATAAAATTGTCAAAATCCTGAATAGCTCTCATTTTAACTGCAGATGCTGACTGTCTTTCATACCTGTATTCGTAAACCGCATCATACCCATATTATTAGTACTTTAGGCCCCAAGTTAGCAAATTGCTAGATTAACTGCTATTTCCATGGTTCAGACTTTACTTCTAAAGTGCCATTTTCCCCACAAGCCAGAAATATCTTAAAGATAATCCCTCTTTAAAAAGCATAGGTACACCTCCTCCAAACTGAACATCACCTTTTCTTCTAATATAAGAACACAGTCATTGTTTTCAATTTTCTGACTTAAAGAGGTACTTCTACAAAAGTTTTATTCCTATTTTCAGTCATTTTAAAACAGCTTCAAAAGAGTCTAACTGGATTTTTCTTACTCTTGCTTCTATGGGCACTCCTCCTCTAAGTTCATTAATATTTTATGCTAATGTATTTTAAAGGATGAGTTGCTTTCTTGGTACCAGGGTTGCTCATCACTATATTTAGAAAACCAATTTCCTCACTAAGTAGTTTTACGACCAAACAGGAAGAATGACAAATCCATAAAACTGAGTCACCACAATGGACCCAGTCATGAATGATATTGTTGTTGTTTAATATTTATGGTAGCAAGCAGAGGTGCCAATCAGTAGCATTCATCCAACTTTAACTTACACCTTCTTACGTGTCCTTCTGGCTCCCCAGAGAATAAGGTATTGTATATCACTTCTGAAACTGGCCCTTTTGAGTCCAAAGGTTGTTGACTGCCTAGAAATCATGACAGAGGTACAGAGAAAGAAGCATGGTAATGCAATTTATTCATATACATATATTTTGTTTCATATTGCACAAACTTGGTGGCTGAAGCAGAGTGATCCATATGCAGAGCAGTAATGAGTAACAAATACCTACTAATACTGATTTAATTTTCTTTTATTAAAGCTAATGTTAAAAAATTATATAATACACAAGTTAAGAAAAGAGTGTCTGTACATTTGTATATAGTGCTTAGATTATCCACAAGTACAAAGTTTGTTCTAAAAAGTAATAAGATACATATAGCACATAATCCACAATAACCCAAATTTAGGACATACATTTAACAATACAGTTTAGATATCAGATCTGAATACTCGGGTACATCACTCATGAAAAGTTATACAGAGAGTTGGTCATAGAAAGCAAATACAGGAATGAGTGTAGATTGTTCCTCAGTAATTGAGCATTTAGGGTAGGTTGTCCATTTAGAAAATACAATCCATCAGGAAAATATTTGTTACCTTCCCGACTGCGCTTCTCATCAGCACTCCAGCTCATCCCTCCTGTGCTAAACCAATCTTATGACCCATGCAACCGCCAATTCACTAACAAACAATACTGGAGAGAAACTTGTTAGCAGGCACTTTCACACAGCAAAAAAGGGTTCATTTGAATAATAATGAGATTGAGATTGCATTTGGCAAGTCAACCTTATCTCAGCCAAATAGCACAGAGTGACTGTGAGCTGAGATTTGGAAAGGTTGCAGTTTACGGCTGCTACTCTGAAACCTCTCAGGAAGGTGATGCTTGTACTTTTGGGAGCTCTTTGGAGCCATCCACACAGTGGTGGTAGCACTTGTATAATCACTGCATCAGATAAGCAGCTGTTTGACAATCTTATTCACATAATATTGGCTTTGACTAAATCTGAAAATGTTGTGTGTGTATATCCATAATGGCAGTTTCCAAGCAATTACAACAGTTCCAACTATAGATCGCAAAATAGAAGAGCTCTGGAAATGTTTGGACCAAATTCTGCTCTATAACTCCCCCGCTGCATTTGCTTCCTTCCCTTTGCAAAGTTACACCAAACTGTTTATACTGATTCCATTCTACAGGAGGGATCGGTGGCAAGTGAAGAGGAGACCAGACAGGAAGAAGGAATATACAATGCTTCGGGTGCTAAGCTGGGACTTGAAAGACCTTGATTCAATTCTCTGGTCTGCTGCAGACTTTCTGTATGAGTATGGGCACTTAGGCAAGTCTCTGTGCCTCAACTCTCTTTATAGCACTTCCCAACCTCTTACATTATATCTCCTACCCCAGTGCATTAGATGGTGAGACATTCAGATACTATAGTACTGGGGCCCATATAAGTACCTTATATAGATAGACTCTCTTTTGGGGGATGGGAATGAGTCTTTCAGAACCTAGAAACTATTTTTGTTAACCCTTTGGCCTTATCTGTAACATTAATAATGTTGAGAGTGCTGTTGGAGACAGGTTGCCTATGCCATCTCTGCTACCTAAATTAGACCTACTCCTGGTGTGAGCACGAGTGGAAAATGGTTATAAAATGTCCCTAGTGTAAGAGGGCCTTTGAGTAATTATGATAATTGCGCAAGAATTGCTTATAATTAGTAAACTTCCCAGAAATGATTTTCAGAGAAAATCTTTATGGCCAATTGCCTTACTGCCTCTCAGGATCAATATTATATTAGTCCCAATGCACAGATACCACAGGGCAGAGTAGCAAACTATTAGCATTTCATTAACAATATCCTACATTTCATGACTATCACTCACATGATTGATGACGTATCCAGTGCATATACTGAAATTTTTTTGAAAAGCTAATAGTCTTTTGGGGTTTTTTAGTTGGCTTTTTTTTTAATGGTCATGGCTTTTTCTTGCTTGTGAAAGCACCCAGATTGACAGCTGTAGTTGTTGAAATCCTTTAGTTATCCTCAGAACAGGAACATCTCAGCTGGCAGCAGCAGTGTAAGCTGCCCCACCGAAGTGTGAATCTGGAGAGACAATGGCAAGCTTGGTCTCCATGCCTGTTCATTTATTAATCCCCTTGCTACCATGGCCAGCAAAGGTTACCAATTAGTGGCAATTGTAGAGGTGGATTTTTTGTTTTATGTGAATATCTGGGCACTGGTCCCTTGGCATCACAATCTTTTCACATAGGCCATTGAACAGCCATCGGGGGTAATAACTTTTGATCATTCCCAATCTGAGTTGCATTTGAACTTGAGTAAAAGCCAGTGTAGCAATTTCCTGAGCAATTTAGTCACTCCTGTTTCTGTATTCTGATATAGTCATAGTAACCAAATTCTAAGCTATCTACAGAAACCGGGGTAATCCATCAGTAGTGGCACTGTGCTAACAAGATTAACATATCATGACTCAGTAGATACTGCAGATGTTTCAACAAAGCACGAACTCAAAACCAAAGAAAACAAACAAACCCCATTGGCCAAGATTTTCAAAAATAAGACTCTACAGGTAGGTTCCTAGATTCATATTTAGGTACCTAAATAAAGGCCCAATTTTCAAAAGTGCTGAGCATCCAGCACTTTTTATTAGCTACATTGGGAGCTGTCTGTGCTCAGTGCATTTAGAAATCAGGCTATTTATTTAGGAACCTAAATAAGTGTAACAGATATGGCCATGTCCTTTGGAGACCTTACTGAACTAAGTTAAATTCTCTTTGGGGTCCATTATATAGAATGAATGGCTTATGTATTATTGTTGGCCGGAATTATATTTAACCTCTTTGGAGGGGAGATGTGCTGGATGTGAGACCAGTTTGTTCAAATTACTATATCAAAAATGTGCCAGAAAAGAATGGATTTTTGCAACTAGATATGTAAAAAGAAAAGGAGTACTTGTGGCACCTTAGAGACTAACAAATTTATTTGAGCATAAGCTTTCGTGAGCTACAGCTCACTTCATCGGATGAAGCTCACGAAAGCTTATGCTCAAATAAATTTGTTAATCTCTAAGGTGTCACAAATACTCATTTTCTTTTTGTGAATACAAACTAACACGGCTGCCACTCTGAAACCTGTCATGTAGAAATGTAAATGGATTTCCTGGGCAATACCCAGGGAGAGATTAACACAAATTCCCCTTTTCCAGTTATGCAAAAACTCGGTCTTTTGAAGTTATAGCCTGATGTGAGGATGACTGTCTGCTAATTACCTGAAACTGGAAAGCAAAGGCCCGAGCTGTATAAAGAAATCTTTGAACTGACCAATTTATGTTCTGGATCTAAGATGATGAGAACCTGTAACTGTGAGGAAAATCCAGCTGTGGGTTTTGAAGGATTCACACCTACCAGAGCCCAAAGCTGGAGTTGGGTGTTTCCTCTGGTGAGCTGTTTTAGTATGCATTTTATTGTTTTAACATGTTTTCTGTATAATGATTTTACCTTAAAAATAAATGTTCTTGCTAAGAAGTAACTGTGCGGTGACTTATAACAGCTGCACTAAACTGATCATAGTCTTAAGAGAGACAGCAAAGTCCTGCCACTTTTGGGCAGTCTGGCTTACTGGGGATATCACTGAGTAGGCAGAGAACTGTTCATCCTTAAAAACCTCCAGTCAGGAAGGAGTAAGACACAGGGCTTTGCTCAAAAGAGGGGACAGATGGGAACGAGAAATCTTTAAGTGGATGACCTTCGTGGGCCATAGAACGGGGGGAAAGGCACAGTTACCCTGAAACTGTGACAATAAGGACTTAGGATATTAACTTGAGGCTCCTAGTTTTTAATACCTGACCCCTTGCAACTAGACAAGAAGTCTTTCTAGCTGGATTGCATGGGAAAAGAAGTCCCTTAAAACCAAATCAGACATTAAATTAATATACTTTTGAAACATTATTTAAAATTTAGTAGTTTATCAAGGGCATCCAACACTATCTTTCAGATCATCTAGTTACTTCAGACTCCCTATGGGTTTGCCTGGTTCCAGCTGAAGCAGCAGTATTCAGATTCCAATTTGCCCATTCATAGCTACCTTGTGTTATGAGCATACCTTTAGGGCATCTGTTAGTGCATAGTTAAGATGGATTAGGCCATAGAGATTGAAGGCATGGTTTTTCCCTTGGACAGAGACACCCAGGAGGTTAACATGAAATGTTATGCAGCTGTCTCAGCACAGTTTTCTCAATTTTACCACTGCAGATAATAAAGCTTTATAATGCATTGACCGTTTCCATTTCATGCATGCATTAGAGAAACAGCTTGGACAGAAAGGAAAATGAGAGAGGTGTTTTTTTTGTTTGTTTGTTTGTTTTAAAGAATTGCTTTAATTGCTTGGACACAGAGCAATTGGGGTTCAAGTTAGATAGCTAATCATAACATTAATACTGCGAAAAGAAAAGGAGGACTTGTGGCATCTTAGAGACTAACAAATTTATTTGAGCACAAGCTAAGGTGCCCCAAGTCCTCTTTTTCTTTTTGCAGATACAAACTAACACAGCTGCTACTCTGAAACCTAACATTAATACTGTTATCCTATTTGATCAATCAGTTTATATATTCAGAATTTTTGCATTTGTGTTGCTTATTGCTATAAGAGTTTGTTTTATTTTTTTTTTTTTCCTTTTCTGCAACCCACACTGAAGTTATGGGAGTTATATGTGGCTATGAGACAAGCAGAACTGAGTCCCAGATATTCACAGTGACCTTACCCGGTGGGATAAGTGAATGTGATTTAAGCAAATAAGGCCAAAGTGTGATATTTTAAATCACTTGGTGAAAATTCCTTATATGAATAGCAGTTTTTTTATTGTTTGTTTCACACTAATAAGATTCTAAGGTTAGTAACAGAAACTTTCTTTACATAAAAAGGGCCCTAATCCTGGACTGCACTGGTAAATTTCCCAGTGTTTCTATTTCAAGATAAATTTCCATGAGTAAGCTCTGTAGGAATGAGCTCAGATTTTGTATGAAGTTATGGAAAACAACATGACATCAAAATTGATGGCTTGCTGTTCATGATGGCAAAACAAACAGGTGTTTTATCTTCTAATTCTACGTGAGTTAAGGCCTGACCCTGCAGTTGCTATATGTGCAGAGCTCTCACTGAGGTTTATGATAGTTGTGAATATGGAACAGGGTTTGCAGTGCTTCGATGTTCAATGCTGAAGTGAGCAACAGGCTATAGGAACACAACAAAAACACACTTGAGAAAGTGGAAGAAGGTTTGAGGATTTAAAAATGACCTAAGCATTAAGAAAATATCTGTTACAAATGTGAGGATCCCAGTTTAGTACATGTTCCTTCCTGCCTCACCGAGGTAAAGGTAACACTTGACATATACTCTGTGCTACCACCTGGACAGAGGAGAATCTGTTAAGGTGACCAGATGTCCCAATTTTAGGTATTCAGGGCTTTGGTTTATATAGTCCCCACTCTGAACTCTAGGGTACAGATGTGGGGACCCGCATGAAAGACCCCGTAAGCTTATTCTTACCAGCTTAGGGTAAGAATAACTTAGGTTAAAAACTTCCCCAAGGTACAAACTTTGCCTTGTCTTTGAACAGTATGCTGCCACCACCAAGCGTTTTAAACAAAGAACAGGGAAAGAGACCACTTGGAGGGATATTTTGGGGAAAGACGTCTCCAAGGCCTACACCCCCTTTCCTAGGGAAGGCTTGATAATAATCCTCACCAATTTGTAAAGGTGAACACAGAACCAAACCCTTGGATCTTAAGAACAATGAAAAATCAATCCAGGTTCTTAAAAGAAGAATTTTAATTTAAAAAAAGGTAAAAGAATCACCTCTGTAAAATCAGGATGGAAATTACTTTACAGGGTATTGAGATTCAAAACACAGAGGATCCCCCTCTGGGCAAAACCTTAAAGTTACAGAAAACAGGAATAAACCTCCTTTTTACAGGGCCGGTGCAAGGAGGTTTCGCGCCCTTGATGTGTGTCTGAAACCACATTTAGGAAAAAGAAAAGGTTGAAGACTCTGAAAAAAAAAATAACAAAGATATCAGTAAAACTAATTTGGCACGTAAGAGATCTGTATTGGGCTGCCAAGATCTCCAGCATCCAGGAAATGTTCAACATGTTATCTTAGCAATTTACACTTTTTCTAATGTGATTTATCTTTATCTATGTTGAGCAAGTTCCTGCTGTTCACTTTATAGTTTTGTTTTACATAGAAATAATTTGCCTTCATATCTTTTATTCATCTTAAGTATACAAAATTTCTCAAAAACTGATTGCCGTATAAATTCTGGAAAACACTGCATGTGATATTACAAGCCAGAAAAATATAGGTGTATTATAAAGAAACATAGGTGTCTGCTTTGGTAGTAGATGTGGCAGTATTTGTATTTTACAAAGTTACTGTTATTTCAAAATTACAAAGAATGCATCTGTGAAACAGCAATATTCGCCTGTATCTTAATGTAATATTCTCCCATTTCATTCTAGCTCAGCACGTGGCATATGCCTTCTTCAGTCACCACAATAAAGTTGCTTTGCAGTCCAAAGCCATCCTTCCTCCTGACAGCTGGTCCTACCAAGCCCTGACCCTTTACAGATTGGAAAGATCTGACCTACAGTGTGAATGTAAAGAATGCAGATGTGCCCATAATAAATAGTAGATTTACACTAGGGGCATAAACTATTTTATGGAATACAGAGCACTACACCATACTAAATTTGATTTACTGTTTGGTACACATTTCAGTCTTTACTGAAAGAAACTCTAAACTATTATTCATGCAAATCCTTTAACTCACAGCAATTGATATAAATTTGGGTCCTAATTAAAAATAATTAAAACCGGATTTGATTCCTTAGTTAGACGATCCAATGTTTTTAATACAAAGCCTGGTATGTAATATCAGCTAAAAATTATTGTTTTACCCAAATCTCATTGCAAGAATTTTTGTGAATGTCATTCTATCTCAAACTTTTGCCTTCCATAGAAGCACACTGTGCCTTAATATACTATATTTTGAGAATGTCAATTAACCAGTTTCCATAATTATTCAAGATAACTATAGTGTTACAGAATTTCAGATAAAAGATTTTGCTTACACCAATGTAAATCAGGAATAACTCAGTTGAAGTCAGTGGAATAACAGCAGTGTGAATCTAGTGTGAGATCAGAATGAGACCTCATGACTTTAAATTAGCAGTATATGTCAATGGTCACCTCTGCTTTTTCTTCATGCTAACATTAGTGCAATCTGGTCCCCAATCCGAATCTCTCATACCTTCCGTTTTTGTCTCTTACTGAAGGAAGTCATCCCACCAATTATGGCAAAATCAGCGTGAAACAGTCAGTGCTTTGCTTCAGCTTCATGCTTCAACCACCATTCCAGAGGACGTGTCCATGCTGATGATGCATTCTGCTCGATAACAATCCAAAGCAGTGCAGACTGACGCATGTTCATTTTCATCATCTGAGTCAGATGCCACCAGCAGAAGGCTGATTTTCTTTTTTGATGGTTCAGGTTCTGTAGTTTCCGCATCAGAGTGTTGCTCTTTTAAGACTTCTGAAAGCATGCTCCACACACCGTTCCAATCAGATTTTGGAAGGCAATTCAGAAATCTTTGGTTGAGTGCTGTAGCTATCTTTAGAAATCTCACATTGGTACCTTTTTTGCGTTTTGTCAAATCTTCAGTGAAAGTGTTCTTAAAACGAAGCTGGGTCATCATCCAAGACCGCTATAACATGAAATATATGGCAGAATGCAGGCAAAACACAGAACAGGAGACAAACAATTCTTCTCCAAGGAATTCAGTCACAAATTTAATTAACACTTTTTTTTTAATGAGCATCATCAGCATGGAAGCATGTCCTCTATGGCTGAAGCATTAAGGGACATATGAATCTTTAGTGCATCTGACACATAAATATCTTGCAATGCCGGCTACAACAGTTCCATGCGAATGCCTGTTCTCACTTTCAGGTGACATTGTAAACAGGAAACGGGCAGCATTATCTCCTGCAAATGTAAACAAACTTGTTTGTCTGAGCGACTGGCTGAACAAGAAGTGGGACTGAGTGGATTTGTGGGCTCTAAAGTTTTACATTGTTTTATTTTTGAGTGCAGTTATGTAACAAAAAAAATCTATATTTGTAAGTTGCACTTTCATGATGAAAAGATTGCACTACAGTACTTGTATGAGGAGAATTGAAAAATACTGTTTCTTTTGTTTATAATTTTACATTGTAAATATTTGTTATAAAAATATAAAGTGAGCACTGTACACTTTGTATTCTGTGTTGTAATTGAAATCAATCTATTTGAAAATGTAGAAAAACATCCAAAATATTTAATAAATTTCAATTGATATTCTATTATTTAACAGTGTGATTAAAACTGTGATTAATCACAATTAATTTTTTGAGTTAATCGCTTGAGTTAACTGCAGTTATTCGGCAGCGCTACTTAAAATGTAAAATATGGTAAGTTGCTGTGACACAGGCCACAAAGGATTAAGCAACTTGCAGGCTAAATGACTCAAATTTACCCTTTAAAGACATATTAGGGCTTGTCTACAGTACCCGCTGGATCGACTGGCAGCGATCGATCCAGCAGGGGTCAATTTATTGCGTCTAGTCTAGACGCGCTAAATCTCCCGTTGACTCCGGTACTCCATCGGAGCGAGAAGCGGAAGCGGAGTCAACGGGGGAGCGTCAGCCATCGACTTACCACAGTGAAGACACCGCGGTAAGTAGATTTAAGTACGTCGACTTCACCTACGTTATTCATGTAGCTGAAGTTGCGTAACTTAGATCTATTTCCTCCCCCCATCCCCAGTGTAGACCAGGCCTTAGAGAAGTATATAAATGGTAATTAGGGCTGTTCCTTGTAAATAGCTAATAAAGCCAAGTTAAATAGACTAGAGCTTTGAAATGCAAATCTGTACTGTTAGAGAATTAGAGGTAATAGTAATTGTATGTGTTTCCTTCTATCTTTTTAGATGTTAACCATGTAAACAGATGGTTCCTGTCTGTTGCTATATCTATTGATTCAGAGATCAAAATGGAATATTAATAATGTAGATGAAATTTGGGTGTAATAATGTCATTGTCTATATTTCTCTTTTAAGTTTGTAGTAAACTGCCTATGAACTGCTTTATGGATAGGTTTCAGAGTAGCAGCCATGTTAGTCTGTATTCGCAAAAAGAAAAGGAGTACTAGTGGCACCTTAGAGACTAACGAATTTATTTGAGCATAAGCTTTCGTGAGCTACAGCTCACTTCATCGGATGCATTCAGTGGAAAATACAGTGAGGAGATTTATATACACACAGAACATGAAAAAATGGGTGTTATCATACACACTGTAAGGAGAATGATCACCTAAGGTGAGCTATTACCAGCAGGAGAGCGGGGGGGGTAGGGGGGAAACCTTTTGTAGTGATAATCAAGGTGGGCTTTCTTAGTTTCTCTGCTTCTTCCATTGGTATCCAATAAACAGCATTGGTATATAACAAATGTCTTTAATCCATTTTTTTATCTGAAGCTTTTTAAGTTTGATTCATTTCAAGGACTGTATTGTTTACCCCGAGTATCGATTGGAATTCCCTCTTTTGAGCAATTTCTCTTAATATCCCAAAGTTATACCCTGGTTTATCTTTTTCAATATTTCTCCTTCCTTGTGCCAGACAATTCCTATTGCTTCTAGAGTACAACAATTATTTACAATGGAAACCTACAAAAGCTTTATAGTCTTCTAAATTTGGAGGACATACTCCATACATTCTTTGATTATACTAAGTATTTCACATTAGTTAGGACTTACAATAGAACAACAAGCATTTTCTACATATAGAAGGATATAGATCTGACTCACAAGCCAAACAAATTGCTAAGGACCTCAGGTCATGGACCCTCGTCCCCAAGGCTCTTTGGATCTTGTAACCAGCTGACCAGTGAGCTGCTAACTGTTGTTCAGAATAGGAGCAGAACTTTGACAGAGGACTCCAATCCTGGCATATGACTGGCAGAATTCTGAGGGTCCTGATTTTTTCACAGCTTTTCTATAAACCCATCACAGGAACAGGAAGTTGCCTGTGCAACTAAGTTCTCCCTTCTTTGGACTGCTTCCACTGTGATACCTGCTCCTACTAATCTCCTGGTAACCCAATCCTGCCCGCCACCTGACTCTTGGTTTGCCCTCTAGCCTGGCTTGGATTCTGGTAACTTGATCTTGCCTGCCTCCGGACACCTGATTGTTGGTTTGCCCTCTGACCTGTCTTGGACACAGACCTCCTGGCATCAGACTCTGACCTGACTCCTGCTCTGACCCGTAGGTCAGACTGCCCAGGTCCCATTTATGTGCAAAGTCTCATTTGGGGTAAAAGACAGATTATTCATGATATATTTAATTTGCAAGTAAACTGTATAGTTTATAATTAGGGCTGAAAATTATAGGTGGCCTGGATTTCTTGGGATAACAGTTTGCCCAATTTAACCTTCAATCTTACAGGCACTTTTTGTTTAACTTGCAGCTTGCCCACCCATCTCTTCTTGATCCACTCAATATTCAAAGGGCCACTTTGCAAAGGAAAGCAAGGTGATTCTTGTTTGGTAGCTTGAAGTTTTTTAGTTCAGTTGGAAGGAAGAGCCTTATACATATGCGAATATTGAAAGATTCTTGCCTAGGTGATTAACAATATGCACATTTAGCTATTTTGGTATGTATAACTGGGTAGTGGAATGCTGAACATTAGCTGATCTGTGGTTCTTTAGACAAAGTGTCTCACATGAAGTGAAACATTTGTTATTGTCTTCATAGGTGGATCCTCTTTTGAGATAAACAGAGGTGGGAAAGCTTTTCTAATTTTTGTGGGCCAGAAGGAATCATTAGTTATTAATCATTCAAGGCATATCAATCCCATATATACCTTACAAAGATCATCAATCCCCTGCTCAAGCCCCAGAGTGATCTGTGAACCAGAGGAAAATAGATGTTCACCTTCCCAATTCAGTAGATGTGTTCAGAGGCTTCCTACAGGATTGGATCCCATTCAGAATCTCGTTGCCAGAGGTAGTGGTGGTCGTGCTACTGCTGCCACCACCTACCTTATCACTTTTAGCCCAGTGGCTAGAACATTCACCTAGGATGTGGGAGACTCAGGTTCAATTTCTCCTCTTCTCCATGCCTCCAACAGAGTAGTTCTGTAGTTAGGTTATCCACTTGGGAGATGGAAGACACAAACACCCAAGATCTAGTCCCCCTTAGCGAATAGTTAATTATTTATCCACAATGGAACAGCTTCAACAGGCTAAGAATGAGGGTAGCCAACCTCAGAACATCCCATGGCTTAGTGGCTAGAGAACTCTCTTGAGAGGTAGAAGACCTTTCTTGAAATAATTTTTCCCCTTCAGGAAAAAGGGGAACTCAGTCTGGGCCTCCTACATTCCATGTCATACTCAAACCACTGGGATAAAAGTTATAAAGCAGATGTTGTCACCACCTTCTCATCTTTGGGCCATTTTGTGTGGATTAAGGTATGCATCTACCTCATTTCTGCAAGAAATGCTTTAGGCAGTTAAGACCCATATCTCCAGGAAACAGGGTCCCATTTGTGGATTACTAAAAAGTGATAGGCCTAAATCCAGGCTGTAGGGAGGCACCTATCTCTGAGAGGGGCAGGGCTTAGGACACACCTCTCTGGCTGGCATCTCCCATTGGCTATTTTAGGAAGTGCCCCACCTAGTATGTTAGCTGTTGTGGATTGCATTCTAAATCACCTCTCCCCATGCATGACATAGGATTGTGAGCCTAATTCAGAATGTAAAAGTTAGGTACTATGGCGCTCAATGTTGTAACACCTAAGTCATTTTGTGGATCCAGACCCTCCTGCTTCTACATTCAAGAGAGGGTTTAACAAATAAACAAAGGACCAAAGAAATAAAGTGGAGAAAATATCAGATCTCAATATCTTTATTTTGTAGCTGGATATTTTTTCCACTTTATTTCACTGGGCAATTGCCACTGTTGCACATTAATATGATGTCAACATCAACATATGACTCAAATTGCCTCTCATTTTTCTGGGAGAATCACAGCTGAGGCACAAATGTTAACTATTCTTTAAGTGTTCTGAAACTATTGAGAGGTTTGAAAAATACTAAGCTGGAAGGGATCTAAAGCCTCATGCTTCAGTACATAAACCAGCTACTAATTAATGAGGGTTAGAAAGCAGCTTCCCTTCTGGGCTGGCTATTACACAACTGATCATGGCAGGATTTCTTGCACCTTGCTCTGAAGAATCTTGTGCTGTGCACTGTTGGATACAGGATACTGGGCTGGATGGATCAGTGGTCTTGTTCAATATTGCAATCCCTGTGTTCCTAATAACACAACATTATTTTCAAAATTAGTGAGCTTTCAAATTAATTAAACGACTGTCCTACTTTTCTCCCAACTTAAACTCCAGCCTGATTTTAGAAGCCAATATTCTCACAGGCTGTTAGAGATTATACAGTCTGAAAACCAAGATTGAAGTCTTTAGTTTAAGAAATTATACAGCAATGGTTTTTCTAATTGTAACTGAGACAGTGACCCCACTAAAAGCAGGTTGAAATTGAAGTGGGGAAGAAGAGCTAAACTGGCATTCAAATAATGCAGTTGTAAAGTTCAATATATCATGAAAGAATAGAGTTAGAAAGAGTGGAAGTTACCAGCTTTCAAATAATGTTGAGCATTAAGCTCAAACCTTCCATGTGGTCACAGGGGTTCATGCCTTACATAGCCTTCAGTTCTAATCCTGCAGACCACACACAACTACAGGAAGCCGCAAGCTGGACACTAGAGCACAGGAAGAAGTAGGGTATCACAGCTGTCTAATAGAAGTATATTTAATACAGTACCATTCATTTACATTGTGAAGCTATTACAGCAGCACTATTGACACTTTCGTATATTGCCATGGAAAATTTTTTTCATTATTCAGATTGTAACTTTTTTCCTCAACAAGTTTGTCAAGTATGGATGCTGTGATGAAAATGTCAACGAAATTGAGCTTTACAATGCCAAGTAGGCAGCCTTTTAATGTGAGTGAAGTTCACTGTTACTAATTGCAACCTTAATAAAACATGATTATGTACTGGTGGATTGAAATTTGCTTGTAATTGCAGGGGATGAAAAATGCTCTGACACAATTGATACAATTGTACATCTCTTGCCCAAGCAAAAGCAAAGTAAATTAAAACAAAAATTCTGTATGATTATGGTTATTTAAAATCTCCTAATTCAATAGGGTGATTAGATTGGCCTTTGGTATCTTTTAGAAATGTTCTGTTCAATTAGATCAACCCAGTGATGCATGTTCAGGCAATAAGGATTCTAGGGCCTTGGTATGGCTAATATATATTAGTGACAGGTCTCTTTATACTACAGTATATCAAAAGTACTTGTGGCACCTTAGAGAGTAACAAATTTATTTGAGCATAAGCTTTCGTGGGCTACAGCCCACTTCATCAGATGCATAGAATGGAACATATAGTAAGAAGATATATATACATACAGGGAACATGAAAAGGTAGAAGTCTTGCAGCAAAAGCCAGCTCAAGAAGAGGTAAGAGATGGTTTGGGTTGTGTTGTCTGCAAGTACAGTTTTACCTCTGGAATATGATATTTTGTGTTCCTGAGGAAGTGGGATAAAGGTAAACCCAGTAAAGAGGTGCATTGCATAATAACCTATAATCTGTGTATATTACAGATTTCCTGTTTACACATGGCAAAATGCATTGAGTACTCAGTAAGCTCAGGCCTAATTAAATGGTCTGGGTTATCTGGCAAATTTTGTTCCTAAAATCTGAATCCACTATAATTTATACAAAGTAAATCAGACTAGATTAAGGTTCTGATAAAAGGTTCTTTGAAGTCAATGGACTCCTAGGCAGCCATGAACTCATCTTTCAGTTTTCTGTACTGTCTCCTCATTAAATACTGAGTCCAATTTCAAGTATTTGTCTTGATACTCAAAGCCTTCAATGGGACTGGCCCTAGAGAGATGTTACATGGTCTCTTCATCTGCAACTGTGACCTCCTGTTGTGACAGATTTCTGTTACCAATCTGCCTGAAGCATCAGGTGATCGGGCTGAGGCCACAGGATCATTAAGGGAGGAGATGACAAGAACACACCAAGTGTCTAAGCTTTAAAAATTTATTGATAAAATACTAAAATAACAGCAGAGAGTGATGGGTGCTCCCCACGTCAGTCAGAGGAAGGAAGGAAGAAAGCATTAATGCCCCAAGCCCTAACCCACTTTCATACTCACACACGCACTACCCGAAGCTGGCCAGGCCTGGTGTAACGTAAGAAGAAGAGGGGGAGGGGTGGATGGGAGTCTAGGGTCCGCTGCCAATCTCCGATTTGCCTTAGCTCCCAGAAGGGTTTTAAGTCCTGGGGTCTCTTGGGGGCGTCTCCTTCAGAGACCTTTGTTCCTCATACTCTGTGTACCACACCAAACCGGCCTTCCGTGGCTTCTTCAGCTTTCCCAAAACACACTGGTTTCAGGGCTGTGAGACAGTTCTGTTTGTTCCCTTCGCCGTCTCACTCCTTTTCGCGGCCCCTGCATTTCGTTCACCAACTCTCCTTTCTCACGGCTGGTCGGGTGGGGTTGGACTTCTCCCCTTCTGTCTTGGCAGGTAGTAGTGGCCTTGGGCTGCAGTCACCTTCTTATCTTCAGGTTTAGCTGGAACATCATTCTTTTCTTCTTTCCTCCCCATTCCTGGCCTTTTGCAACCTGCAAAGGAACGTTTCAGTCTGCATTCATACATTTAACCCTTTCCTACATTCTTTCAATACCTACAAAAGCATTAGCAGCATATCAGGCTAGTGTTTACTCAGGCTGCCTTCTTCCCCCCCGCCTCCCCCCGGGGGGGAAACTATATTGTGACACTGTAACAGCTACATTCAACTGGGACAAAGGAGTAGTCAACTGAGCGATGGAAAGCTTGCAGAACCTGGCTCCACAGAGTAATTCACTTGTACAGGAGATAGATGACAACTCTCAAAACTAAATATAAAACATATGTCTTTAACTTGGCTTTCCCTCAAGTTTCTCTCACAACACACTCGTAACAAAACACTCCACTTAAACTAACATTTCTTACAGGTGTGGAAGGAAGAGTTTATTCTTATATTTAAATTCATGAGAGGTGTTCATAAAGCATAATAGCGAGCATACAGATAGCTAGAGTAATATTGTAGTTATGTTGATACTTAAGTTATCATAATTAACAATCAATGTCAACAGTACCTTGAGGCTCGATTGGCTCATAGCTTGCAAATTATCTTAGAAAGTGTAAAGGCTAGAGATTTGGGTCTCATTTTCAAAGGAGTCCGACACCTATGTCTCTTCATGCACTTTTGAAAAAGAAAACTTAGATGATACCAGCCTCCAGAAAAATACTATGGCCCCCACCAAGTGTGCCTAGGTCACATTTTAGGCTCCACGGAGACCAACAAACTCCTTTTTAGCACTGTAGGTGATGAGTAAGTGTAGGTGCCTGTTTCTGCCTCTGGGTATGCACATTGCTGCCTCACTGTAGGCATCTGGATGCCTATCTCGCACCTAAGCCACAGAGCAATCCACAAACTGGGGAAAGAGAGGTATTCACTCACCATCCCATGTGCAGGACATAATCCAGCAGGTGTGGTCAGTGGCTGCCTACTGGATCAGGTCCCATTAAAAATACAGCCAGAGGTGGTGCCCATCTCATATTTAGCCTGGGAGTTAGAACACTCCAGGCCCGCTGACAGCAAAGGGGGCAATTGTCCAGGGGCCTGGGCAATTTAAAAGGGCCCGGGGGCTGCCGGCAGCGCAGCAGGGCTAAGGCAGGCTTCATGCCCACCCTCGCTCTGCACTGCTCCCGGAAGCACCTGGCATATCCCTGTGACTCCTGTGGAGGGGGTCTCTGCATGCTACCCTCGCCTCAAGCTCCGACTCTGCAGCTCCCATTGGCCAGGAACTGTGGCCAATGGGAGCTGCATGGGCAGTGCCTGCAGGCAGTGGTGCACAGAGACCTACTGGACCCCCTGCCCCCTGGCCTAAGAGCTGTTGCCCGAGGGATGTGATGGTTGCTTTCAAGAACCGCCCAAGGTAAGCACCAACCTCCTGACCCCCTCCTGCACCCCAACCCCCTGCCCCAACCCAGATCACACACCTCACACCCAAACTCCCTCCCAGAGCCTGCAGCCCACACCCATACCCAAACTCCTTCCCAGAGCCTGACCTCTCACCCCTTTCTGCACCCAAACTCCGTCACAGAGCCCACCCCCACTCCCATTCCCCAACCCCCTGCCCCAGCCTGGTGAAAGTGAGTTAGGGTGGAGGAGAGTGAGCAAGGATGGAGTGAGCAGGGCGTGGGGACTCTTAGAAGGGGCAAGACAGAGGTGTGGTCTCAGGGAAGGGATTGGGTGGGGCAGGCAGCAGGGCAAGGGTCTTTGGGTTTGTGCGATTAGATAGTTGGCAACCCTACCGTGCGGGCATGTCAAAGCCCTGTCCATGCCAGCAGCTCGATGGGCACCAGTCAACCTAGGTTCAGCACTGCCCAAATGTCAGGCATACTGCATCCGTGGCTTGAGCATGTGTGCAGGCCCATTGACTGTTCTGCTTTGGGGCCTGGAATTGCTGTTAATGGGCCTGGAGCACTCAAGTGGGATGTGGGAGATCTAGGTTCAATTCCCTCCTCAGCCTGTTGAAAAGAAAGCACTTGTCTCCTACCTCTCAGAATTCACCAGGCTAAAAATTATAAGATGCAATGAGGCGGGCAGTAACTCATTCCTGCAAAAAAAGAGAAAATTACTTAGGTGCCTAAACTGCCTTATTCCAGGAGATAGATTCCCATGTATGAATCGCTAACCAGAGAGACCAACATCTCCCTGAAGCTCACACTTTGTGGGCCTATCTTCTAGAGAGGGGGGCTAAGGACACATCTCTTTCACCAGCATCTCCCAGTAGCTTGTTCAACGGGCTCCATGCATAGGTGACTGTCTCTTCCCATTGCTTGTATAGGGATCCTAGGTGCCTAAATTCAGGCTTTGTGGGTCATGCATACCTATGATTTTTTTAAAAAGTTAGGCACCGTGACACTGAGCATTGCAATGCCTAAATCCCTTTGTGGATCGTGGCCTGTCTCACCAGGGCACCACCAAACAGGCCCTATTGACACAATTGCTTCCCTCTGAAGTGGAGAAGGAAACGTGGGAAGTGGCTCACATTCTGTTTAATTCAGTTGGTTTCATAATCTCCTCTTGAAAAAGAAAATAAGAGGGAGTCATAGTAATGGGAGCATTGCCAACTAATATGAAACTGTTAATATTGCTAGAAAATAGCTTTTCTTAAGGAAAACGTGAATATCATTAAAAATTTATTTTTAATAAAATTCATGAGAAACTGACCAAGAAATACAGATCACCCAGGTCTTCTCATAAACATTACAGTAGGTGAAAAAATAAATTACTTATGTCCAATATTCAGGGTATCATAAAAAACATGTGAAAGAGTCAGTGACAGCAGCAATACATGCAAATTGATGTCAAGCACTAACCAGGTTCTTTTTTCAGTCCTCAACATTAACACGCCATAGCTGAAAACTGTTAGAGCCACATGAATGTAGCTAAAAAGCTGCTATCCAAAACTACCCAAGACATTTTGATAGGTACAGTTGGAGTAGAATCTAAAAAGTGCTTCTAATATATTGCCACATAGCTCCACTGACTTAGAAACTTATTGATTATAGCTTATGAGACACTGTCCTGATACAGAAAATATTTTGATTTATATTTCAACCCTCCCAAAGTTAAGAGGTGTTCAGAGCTGGGATTCTGAGGAAAATCCATTTTTAAGTTTTCCATCACCATTCATGAAGAATTTTACATATTACTTCCTTAGCCAAGCTGTTTTAAAACACACAGATCAAGAATTACTATCCCCTACCTCTTGTTGTTTAAAAATTAAATTCAATGACAGACCAGAATTGCAAGATGAGCAATGGAAATTAAAATAGCTTTCCAATCCAAAAGAAAGGAAAATTCCTACAGCCAATGTATACTTTGAAAAGTCTAAATCAGCTGAAGAGCGTGAACTGCTTTTCCTGTGCTAAACAAATGGCTTTGACCAAACATGTTTTTCTCCCCCTCGCTGTGTCACGCTTGTGGCCCTGTAGGGCCAATAGGACACTATTCTTTTAATGTAGTCTTAGCAAAATGTAGAGCTTGATCTACACTTAAACTTATACTGATCTAGTGATGTCCGTCAGGAGTGTGAACAAAACCAAGCCCTGATGACATAGCTGTGCCAACAAATCCCCAGTGTAGGGGCAACTATACTAACAGAAGAATGCTTCTGTCGAGGTAGCTAATGTCATTCAGGGAATTGGTGTTCCTATACCAGCAGAAAAACTTCTGTTGGCATACACTACATCTACACTTTAGGGCTATGGTGGCATAGGTAGGCCAATGTAGGCTCGGTGTGTAGCCAGCCAATTAATTGCTATGGTAGTACGCTCCACTCAATGCTCCTTATTTTGATAGTATTCAGAAACTATTGAAAGGAATCTGGCAGACTGCTCTGCAAGGAACATCCAGATGATGCAGAAACTGCTGCTGGCAATTCAGTAAGTCACAGTCTTCTGTGTGATTTAGTATAGGACCCATGACACAAGTTGTTGGGGGCACAACACTTGTGGAGGTGCTATCCTTCAGCTAAGTCATTAAATCAAAACCTTAGAGCATCTATGATCAATAAAGATCCCATTTCACATTCTTCTCTCCCTTTTCTCTCCCCACGCCCTGCCCTACCCCACCCCAAGTAAATGCATTAGCCACATTCCAATTTGTGTCACTATATTCTGCATACCTGCATTTATTTATATCTCCCTCTAAAGTTTAAGTGGATATGACTTCCTTATTTCTTTTCCTATTTAGTGATGATGGTGGACTGTACAAGCAGCAGCAAAAATAATAATAAATAATAATAATAATTAATAATATAATTTCTGTTAAGAACTTTGGGATGATTCAAGATGGAAGGTGTAAATGTAAGGTGATATTACCACCACATACTAGGATGAAGAGGTTTGAGGTGGTTGTGTTATTTCAGCAGATAACTGAGACATAATTTTATATTGCTTTGGTAATTTAAATTTATCTTTGGCCTCCTCCCAGAAGCCAGGTTATTTAGAAAGTTTTTTTTTTTTAATCCACAGTTGTTTATCTCTGTGTTACAATTCTTTTTGTGATTCCTCTTGGGGCAGTGTAACTATTTGTCATCTGTTGCTGAGATCTTGGCTCCAATAGTTCAGTCCATCCTTAAACGATCTGGGATGCAGACAACTAAATCTGCTACTTGAAGATAGCATTAACCTGTTATTTACTGGTAATCACTAAAAAGCCTTAGTTAATTGAATTTTTTGTCATCTAAAATAATTCTAAATCTGATGGATTTAAGGTATAATCATGAAGCCTTTGCATGCGCCAGACTCCTGACTGAAATATTCTTGGATCAAAGCTCTGAGCATGCACAAACCACAAGAGTGGGCCCACTATTTGATATGGGTATAAATATCATGAGTGAAATCTGGCTTCACTAAAATTAATGGGAGTCTTGTCATTGACTTAAATGGGATCAGGATTTAACCCCAGAAGTACATATGTAGGATACCAGTGCCTAAATTAATAAGACTTTTAAGACGCTAGCACTCTTTTGTTTATGTTAAAATACTGAGAAGCAACAAACTATAAAATGGAATAATGTCCATTAGGTGTGGTGATGGGGATGAATCCCAGACATCAGATAATTCTGGATGAATAGCTGCAGAATGAACTTTTGTCTTGGCTGATGTTTTTTAGTTAGGCCTTGCATGCTAATCAGAACTGTGATTTCTAACTACAAATTAGCTTTCAAGGCATAAGCATATCTGCATGCTGTATGTAACAACAAATATGACCCTCATTTAAAATACACAGTAAATGAACTAGTCTCTTAATGCAAAAATACTTCATCCTGGCACCCAATTATTTTAGGGCCACTATAATTACCTATTATATAGTTTGGTGCATGCAGCATTAGTTTGAGACAAATTCTTACAGGGAAGGAGTAATCTAGCTCTGTAGTTGGATTTAGATAGGTGACCTTAGTAGAGCAAAATAGTTAAGATGAGGATATGCTTTAACCAAGAAGTTATAGCTTTACCCAGAATTACATAATATAAAAAAAGGAAAATAATCTTTTTTTTTAAAAAAAAGCCACATGCTTCAAGTACTGTGTTCTAAAAACACAGAATGACAAATTGTACTGAAGGTTTATGAAATGCATGTTGAATAGGATAGTGAAAGAATGATACAACATGATTTTTAAAATGAATACAAATCCTGGGGGTAAAATTTAAATGGATTAAGTGGAGTTTTAACTTGAAACTTTCCCCCTCTCTGATTTTAATGAAAATATAAAAGTTTGTCTCCTAGCAACAGTGGATATTTATATTTTAATCCTTACTATTGAAGATTAAGAATAGAATAAAATAAGTTGCTTTGTCACACACAATGCTGAGAAATCAAAACTGTTGGGTAGAATGACAAATGATAATTTAATGTAGAAAAGAACAGCAGCTGTTAATGTGTCTATTTCTGGGAACTATTTCTCATTTAAAATGTGTCCTATTCACTGCGGATTTGTACACAGGCTGTATTAAATTATCATGTGAATTTATCATGAAAATTTCTAAAAAATAAACCTTTCAAATATTTCTTTTTCCAATTTTCCATTTTCCAATACTCACTATAAGCCGTGGGCCAAATGTAGGCTGATATGTGCTTTGCCACTTGTGGCATTATTTTTATCTTTATCTCTGTAATATAGCTTGAATATTATGGCTTATTACCAGAGCTGGGTGAAATTTTTTCTGCAAATAGTAAATTAGACAAAAAATGCATTTTGGAGGGCACCAAAACTATGAATGAATTTGGGTACAAGCTTCGACTGAAAAAAAAAAACAGAACATTTTGGAAATGTCAGTGTTTCATTTTGATATATTTGAAAAAAAAATCAACATTTTATTTGGAATTGACATTTTGGAAATGTCCCTATCAAATTGCCCCAAATGGGTTTTTTTGTTTTGTTTTGCTTTTTTTCCCACTGAAACGATTTGATTCATAGGACAAATTGAAAAATCAGCCATTTGCTCAGCATTACTCACTACCTCTCTTACTAGAAACATAAAGAAATTAGCTGAGGAGTCCCATCCTCATTTCCCTTTTTGAGGTACCTTTAAGTCCCATTTGTGCCTGTGTACAGTAATTGTTGTTGGTTGTTAGTGATATCATGGTATCACCTAGAGACCCCAATAGAGTTCAGAGCCCTAGTAAGTTAATAAGGGACAATTTGTGCCACAAGGACATACAGTTTAAATAGACCAAACCAACAAAGGGTGAGAGAGAGGAAAGATTATCTCCATCTTACAAATGGGGAACTGAAGCAGGACTCCGGAACCTGCTGACAATATATGGGCTAATCCTGCAACCCTTACTCTTGCAGTCAGTGGGAACTTGTCACTGAAAGACTAGGCCTGAAGAAACTGAAGGGTCTGATTGCACTCCCACTGACTACTGAGGGTGTAGGATTAAATCTATAGTATCATAAAGGGCCCTATTGTGCCTTCAACATGCATTGGAAATTGCATAAGTGAAACTGGGCCTGTAATCTTCTGCCAAATACTCTGTTTGTTTGATCAGACTTATACAGACACATTTGTTAAAAAGGACCATCTGTCCCTTGTTCTAGGTGTTCCTGAAGAACTTTTAAATATGCAGTTATGAAACAGATCATATCCTGCCTTGTTTCCCCATACTTACTACCACAGGGATTGAAGAAACCAAATGTTCAACCCAGTTGGGCTTCCATATCCCCAGTGTGTGGCAGTGTTGCTCAACCCTCTTGGCCACTGTAAGGGTGGTCATCAAAGGAGAAAGAATAATTGCTGGTGCTGGATGATCTCCAGAGCAAGGCATAAAGGCATCTTAAAATCCAAATATACCACTTATAAACGTGCACTGGGGGAGAACTTTCTGACAAATTACCTCTGCCCTTCATTTAGTGCATTCATCCTACTGTGAAAGATTTAATAACCTCTTACCATACTCCACAGTTTGCGCACCCTCCCAGATGTGGTTCTCCCAGGTTAAGCCCTTTAGGAAGACCCCAGCCAATACCTCATCAGCCTTCCTCTGAATATATAACATTCTATAGTGAATATATGTATCATTTTTCTGGTTCACAGACAGTGCTGTCTTCATTTTCTAACAGGAATCAGCATATTTTAATATTAAATACACATTTCTGGGTTAAATAATTTCCCTGTATATTTAAGCTCATTAGGATTTATCAGCCTCTTGAATCCATTAATTTAATGTTACTGCAGGTAATACCACTCACACTATTAAATTTATTGCTCAGAGATAACAGCTGGATAAAGAAACTGTTCCTATATAAATGATTTACAAAAAGAAATAATGGGATCTATGTAGCCTGATTTAATTATTCAGCTAGGTGGACGCAGTAGTCAGGAGGAAGGATTTGATGTTGTTGAACCCCCCCCTTCTCAATATTAATCTCCAATACAATATTTTTTCTATTTATTTATTAAGATCTCCAAAAGTTACCATTTGATATTTTGTTGCTCTGTTCTTCTTGGTAAAACACCTCCTTTCTGTTTAGAAATTAATCTTTATCCTACAGAAATTTCCAAAGAAAAATATGGCAGAATGCCAAGTTATGAAAAAATATGAAATATATTTGCCCAAGATTTTACTCCTTCAGTATGTATGTGACTTAAGTAGGAACTGCCAACTGGTCAGCACCTTTGAAAATCAGGCCACTTGACTTCGGTGGGAGTATTCATTATAAGTCAGCAGAATTGAGGCCAAAGGCTTCTATTCAGCAAAACACTTAGGCACATGCTTCAGGGGACACTTAGGCTCTGATTCAGCGACATATGTGGCTGGATTTTCAAATGTTCTGATCGTCCAGAGCTTCCCACTGAAGTTTCACTCACACATATACAAGGAAACTAGAGTTGTTTCATTTTTCATATTTTAAGTAAAAAATACTCCACCTCTGAGGTCTGCCACATACCTTTAGGCACTGGTGAAAAGGCATTATTTTACTGTTTGGAAACATAAAGGCAGCAGACAAGACTGTTGTAACTATTGCAACATAACACTTCTACCCATCCTTGGGAAAGTCTTTTGCTTCCGTCTTATTGGCCTGAGCTGCTGATATCTTAAGGAGTGAGAAGACCAGAGCAAGCTGGCTTCACTTCCAGCCATTCCACAAATGGAGAAAATTTTCAAAGTGGTTGAGAAGGCATGATAATTGAAGCAACCCATTCACATTGCATTTGTTGATATCAACGTTGCATTGGACCCTGACAGGGAATTGCTTTGACTGATCTCAAAACTTGCAGGCCTCCCTGACAAGCTCTGTCGAGTGTTCTGTCTTTATATCATGACTCCTCAAACTGCATCACTGTGAATGGGAAAAGAACCATCTTCTTCCAAGGCATTCAACAAAGATGCGTTACCATCTTAGAACTCTTCAGTGCCATTGTGATTCCAAGTCGGGACTAGAGAGCAGTTGATAAATGGTCTGAAGGAAAGATGACAGTGAAATAAACCTCTGGGGTGGGGGGGGAGTGAGGGGATCGAGGGGGAAAGAGAGGAATGGTAATGTGCCTTTGGAATGAGGAGAAACTGCAATGCAGTATTTCATCTAAAAGCAAAAATCCTTTTTTTCCTGTGGTCTGAGATTAATGAATATAAACCTTTCATATGCATTTTTAGGATAAATGAAATTTAATACTTGTGAGCTCAAGGGACTAGCTAGACCATCTAAGCTGTGGACAAAAGTTGCAAAAATGTCTCTGCATTTCTCATTGTACATAATATAAAATACATGAACCCTGTCCTTTAACACTCCTGCAGTCTAATCTGGAACCTGTAGAGACTGCTGCCCTTGTGTCATAATTGCAAATTGCTTTTGTTGGGTAGCAAACATCTTCCAAAAATCTAACATGAGTTCATAAAAAATGATTTACCCTCTGAAGTAGTGTAGCTACTGTATGATTTGAAATGACTGCTGATCTCCAGTGTCTGAGGGATGAGTAAATTATGCTTACTTAATCTAGTTAAAATTAATAGCAAGGTGGAAAGTTAGAGGTAATGAATGAACATCCAAAGGGGAGAAGGTGAAGGGCAAGCAGCAGAACTGGTGTAATTAGCTTAGAGGCTCTAATCATTCACTTAAAAAGCATGATGGAAGGGTTTCCCCGGAGGATAAGTGAACTCAACAGGTAAGAGTGGGGATTGTAAATGTATAGAGAAATGTCCAAATATCCAGAGCTCACCGGAGCAGCAGCAGCAGAAGAGAGCCACAACTGGTTCTGTAAGTAAATGGGTGAAAAAGGAGTTGCAAAAAGTAACATGGAGGATTCAGATATACTGCACTTGTGCAGCCCACATGGAGCTCATTTGCAGTTAATCAGGCAAGAATAGAATAAATTATATGTGGACACATTATGCCTCTCTAAGAGTTTTGCAAGAGCTGAGAGTGGAGAGGACAAACAGGGATGGAGAATGAGCCATAATGTAACCACCCAAATAAATGAGAACAATCAATTTAATCTACCCTTAACAAAATAGGAATGGCTATTTGGGGGAAAGGGGATCATGGAGTGTGTGTTTCTCTCTGTCTCTCTCAGGCCGGTGAAGCTATTTTCAGGAGGAATGCTGTTCTGCAACAGAAGGAGAAGGAGCCTTTTCTGAGGAGGTCTGGCTATGAGTCATTACACACACACCCCTTTTAGATGTCTTTGAAGAGGTAGGGAGAGCCACATCCAGGGGCCTTAGAGAGTTGCGCACATCTGCACTGAGATGCTGGGGTTTGAAGCAAAGAACTATAACTAAACAGCAGCCATGCCCCCAATCTGAAGCATTGGGTGGGGTAGGAAGTGGCCCAAGGGAAGGTGAACAGGAGATGGGCCAAGTGTAGACCATCACATGTTATCATTCTTTTAGGAGAATAGGCTAGGACCTGGTAGAATGGGGGACCTGGGTCAAGGAAGCTGATCCAACTGAACCCCATTCAGGGGATGAGAACATGTTGAACTAAAAGAGAGACTGGAGTAGCAGGCCCTGACCACCAGGTCTTCTGGCAAAACTGCCAGTTGTCCTACATATGCAAACACAATTGGCCTGGTATACGCAATGTGGCTTTGTTCTGAAATAGGAACCTGGGAATAGGCTTCAGATCTATTTGTATGACTCCTTTGTCCCCTGTGTCCCATGCAATCAGCATGGAGCAGCTGTGCTCACAATTCTATCACAAAGGCCTTGGGGTGAGAGTTGGTGGAATTGAATTTCCTCAGCTATGCCACACTCCACTCTCCTATAGCCCAAATACTTGGGCTCTGTGTGGATGAAGTAAATGCCATATATCAGCCCACATTTTCCTTTTACAAGATCTGCAGAGACTGAGGCACAGTCTCCACACTACATAGCATGTGTAACTTTCTTTAGCTGCATGCTTTAAAAAGTTAGTGGAAAATCTCTGAGGAAAATATACTGTGCACATTTGGTATGCAATTTTCAGATGATCCTAATCCTGCCCAATCAAATCAAAAGTTCAAAAGAATGTTCAAAGGCAAATAGTCCTCAGTGAGGAGTATTTCCATGCCAAACTTCAACTTTCTGTTCTAGCTGTAAAATTGTTCAGAAAAAAATCAGTTGTTTTATATTGTGAGAAAAGTGGTTTCTTCTTTCTCTCCTCCCCCATTTCTCACATGCAAATTGCTCAGCAATTTTTTGTTCAGTCTGTCAGCATATATTTATATTCCATCAGACCGATCCTGGAAAATGTTAGCCTGAAAATGGAACATTTCAAATGTTGTTAATGACTGAAGAAAGGGGGATTTAGGAAGGAAAATGCTATGTAATCTTAACTACAGCAATTGTTCCTATTGTACTATACTTTTGATACTGAAGTGTGATGCTTAAGCTTAAGTTTTCTAAAGGGTTTCCTTACTAAATATAAAGCTAGCAATTTACATTTTTCCATCTGGATTACTCATATCAACAAAACCGGCAATTTATTTAGCTAAAACCTGAGATTGCTCTGTTTAGTAAATGAAGAAATTATCTTTCAGTAACATGTAATGCTTCATATTAACAGATGAAAAATAGATTACCAATATTATTTATCTGATCTTGACAAAATGTGCATCAGGTTCGCCCACTTTCCTATTAATTTTACTTTGAAAACAGAACTGTGCAAAGTCTAGATTTATAACTCAACAGATGCTCTTCATGTTGCTTAATGTTTTGTTTCTTGATCCATATTTATCATCCTTGCTGATTCTTAAATTTATACCCTATTCTTTGGGAACATCTGGTGTTCTTTCTTCTTCCATACTCTGAAAAGTACTAATTTGTTTGGGAAAAGTATTTTACTTGTAATGCTCTTAATCCTGGTGGGTATTTGGAATGTGAACACTGGAACAGCACTTTTATGATGAAAAGATATTTATATATTTTTTATCTTTAGTTAAATTAAATTATTTCTTTTACTGATACCATCTGCTGGAAGCCTTCAATATAAATCTTCTGTTGCTAGGAATCTGAACAGAATGTCCTTGTAAAGGAGATAACTATATTCTGTGACCAACTGGTTTGAATATAGATTTCAAGGTAAATAAAAATGAAAAAGACTAGAATTTTTGAGAGCAAACATAAATCTTGAGGCTACAATATGTATAAATATGTTGAATAACTTGGGAAATTTTCAACCTATGTTTTCCTGACAGCCTTCAGTTCACATTAGCCATTCTGTTAAATGTGCATGCCATATTTTATTTATTTGCTTTTGAAATAAGCCCACCTACATACTGATTGACAGTAGTATCTGAGTTTAAATAAATGGAAATATGAAAGTGGATGAATATGTAAATGTTACATTCTTGATTTCTTGGTATGGGGTCACAGGTTAAATCTTTAAATCATGGATAAACCTAGTTATACTCCAACAAAACAACCAAGCAATTTTTTAAAAGAACTATGGTATAGGATTCAGAGTAGCAGCTGTGTTAGTCTGTATTCGCAAAAAGAAAAGGAGTACTTGTGGCACCTTAGAGACTAACCAATTTATTTGAGCATGAAAGCTTATGCTCAAGTCAATTTGTTAGTCGCTAAGGTGCCACAAGTACTCCTTTTCTTTTTATGGTATAGGAGGCACTGGACCAAACAAAAGACAATGTGACATAACACAAGTTTGTGAAAAAACTTTAAATAGTCATTCAATTGCATACTGTTTTGGCAAGGAGCAATACGTCTCTTGTAACATACAATAATGTCAGCCTTTGCGTAACATACAAGAAATTTTAAAGTCTGTGACGGCTGAAGAGACTTCATGATCTATTTCGGTGCTTGGTCACTGAACCTGTACTTACAACAATAACGGTATTTACTCAATTACAGTTGATAAAAAATGTCTAAATTCTATATGATAGAAGGAGCTGGAAACATCATATGAAAAAGGAATTCATCAGAGATGATGCATGTCAAAAACCGTAGGTGCCTGAATAAAGAATACGGCTTGATTATGAAGTGCTGAGCGCTTGCAGGTTGCATTGTATTCAATTGGTTAATCAGTGTGTTTGTCAACTGTGTTTAATGGGACCTGTGGTTGCTAAGCATCTCTGAAAGTCAGTCTTCTGTAACCTAGAATTATACTGCACTAGTCACAGTCAAATATTGTAACACCACCTTCTTGATCTCAAATTACCGAGCCTGCCATCCCCTGTGCCATCCCCTGTGCCATCTCTGTTAGGTTACATCTCCCTTCAATATTACTATGATAGCTTGGATGCTACAAATCCCTGTTATGCAGCACTACTGACAATAAGCTATTTTGAACATGACTTATTGTTAAAACTCTTCTAAAATAGCACAGTGTCCTTATAAATAAGAGGAAAATCCATGGTATCTGCCAAGACTTGATGAGTCTAAAACTAAAATCAGATAGCATGACTGATGATTATTTTATCATAAATATATTTCTGTTTTTCTCATCTCTCCATTCCAAGGATGATTATTAAGCCTTCTTCAGGAAGCAGATTTCCAAAATTAACTACTATTGCACTTACTCCATAACCCATACTTGCTATTATTTTTTTTCATTTTATTTAAATTAATGCTTTCTTCTCTTGTTGATACTGCAGTGACAAAATATTGGCAGAATGTATCCTGTATTAACAGGCTAGATTTCCAAACATTAATATTTTCAATTAAATCTTTGAATGTGAAGAATACTCCTTTATAGGTCTTAGCAATGACAGAGAATGATTTCATTTGAAGATTGGTATGTCTAAGAATATACCCGAGAAGGAACAATTTCTGTGGTGCAGAAAAATACAGTGAAACAGCTTAGCTGACAGTGGGTCAGTTATACTTCTAGAAAAATATGATGTTCTATGCTACCTCAGCAGCCAGAGGCTGGGCACAAAATAATCATTCTCTACGGGACTTCTACTCCTAAGTGAGCATTTTCTAACTCCTGAAAGGCAAATACAAACTCAAATTCCATTTATAAATAACAGAATGTGCATGTGTTACACCTCTCCAGACCTCTATGGAAATTTAATCTCACCCTAGCCTATTCAACAGGCTTGGGCCAGAGTGAAACAAGTGAAGAGGTCTGTGTTTGGTCACAAAACTTGCTGGTTTCTTGCAAAATTTTATTGAAATTAAACATTTTGATTTCAATGACTTGGCAAAAGGTGATGGTGATGAAAAAAATGTTTACTACAAGTTTTTCCTACCAGCGCTATCATTAAATAACTTCTCTGGGCAGCCTAAGTAAGTAATGTTTACCCACTTGCAAGAACTGAGTCTGTAGGTAAAACCAGAAAAACTTGATTAAGAAAAGGGAACACAGCATCAGCTTAAGAAAACCCAGCTACAATATATCTAAATGAATGATGACTAAGATACTCCCCACAAGAACTTTGGCAGTCATCCAGTAAATTGGTTTCCCACTGCCACTGTGAAGTCCAATAGATAAATGACCCTTTACCAAATCACTTGCCCCTCATCCTCCCTCTTTATTTAGCCGCTGGATAAGAGTGGCCTCACCTGAGTTCACTCATTCTGCTGCTGTACGCTGTGGCTTCAGCAAAGAGCCCTCTAAATGTTGTTTCCCATCAAAGAGCCACTTCTGTGTTCTCCCAGCAGATTCTTCCAAACACTGCAGGATCCTCAATAGTGTGGAACCAGTAGCATATGGTATATTACTATAAGGAACATAGGTAGTATATTTGTAGTTCTCAAACTGTGGGTCGGGACCCCAAAGTGGGTCATGACCCTGTTTGAATGGGGTCATCAGGGCTGGCATTGGACTTGCTCAGGCCCAGGACTGAAGCTGAAGCCTGAGTCCCCGCACCCAGGGCTGAAGCTCACGCTTCACTGCGCGGAAGTGAAGCCAAAGCCCGAAGGCTTCAGTGCTGGGTGGTGGGGCTCAGTCTTCAGCTTCAGCCCGGGGTGGAAGGGCTCAGGTTACAGCCCCCCTATCTGGGGCTGAAGCCTCAGGCTTTGGCTTCAGGCTTGGGCTTGGGCTCAGGCTTCGGTCCCCCTTTTCAAGGTTGTGTAGTAATTTTTGTTGTCAGGAGGGAGTCGGGGTCCGTAAGCCTCTGAGCACCAGAAGCTGGGACTGGATGACGGGATGGATCATTCCATATATTGCCCTATTTTGTTCATTCCCTCTAGAGAATCTGGCACCAGGTCTGACCCAGTATGGACATTTTTAAGTTCTTACATATGTTAATCTGCTATTGAAACACTGAGAAGTATCCCTGGATTAAACCAGTGTCATTGTAAAGCTGCTATAAGTCTGGATATAGGCATTCTGTAATGTGGGTAGGGAAATATATTGGACAAATGAAGCTTAATATAATCTTTGTGAAGAGCAAAGCTAAATGGGGGAAAGGTTGCCAAAAGGACAGCTACCAGGAACTCATTGTGAGATCTATACATCCTTAAAGTCAAGATGAAGTAACAGCTGCTGTTTTCAGCAGACTTTGAGGTACTTTAATTTAGTTAAAGAAAAGAGGATTCTCCCATCCACCTTTCTGTAAAACTTTAAGGATTGTTTTCCCAAACTTGCTCAGTATGATTTAATTACAAATTTTAGTAATTGGTGAGCCAGATAAATTATACAATGGGCTTATTGATTGTATTTCAGTTGTAATATCAACTTGACCATTGTAGTCCACTCTTGTAAATTAAGCCAGAATTATAAATTCACCTACCTAGTAATATATTTTGCTTTAACTAATTTGTTTAATAATTAATCTGCTGAATCTTTGAATACAACTGGTATATTTCCCAAATCTTAAACACAGGCAAAATAATCTATGTAGAAGAAAAAAGTGAAATCCTTAACAGTCATCCCTGAACTCTTTCTACATTTCAGTTACTTAAGATATAGCTCTATTATTTCTACAGTAGATTTGAACATCTGTAATTTTTTTTTAATTCTGGATTTTTGATGACCAATCTTGTTTAAGCTGATGAACGAAGCTGCCATTTGGACAATTTGTGACACATTTCCTGCCAGACATCCCCATTTGCTTGCATGTTGCTACCAAGGTATGCAAATTGGCTCACCACTTGTATTCCTTTGCTTTTGAAAGTAATGCTTGAATTAGGAGTTGCTAGGGCTCTCATTAGATCTGTTTGTGACTAGTTTTTTCATAACTGATTATTCATCCTGTTTCTCATTGAATAGTGGACAGTCTTCATCTTTATTTCCACGTTTGTTGAGTTCTCACTGAAAAGAGCTATATCATCAGCAAAATCAAGATCTTCTAGTGTACTGTTGTTGAGACAGACACTTATCGTGTTGTGTCTGTCTGCACTTTTTTCTCATAATTAAGTCAATGGCAATAACAAGCAACAGAGGTGAGAGAATGCATCCTTGTTTGTCCCTAGTGTCTATATCGACCCATTCACACACCTCATTATAAAGCCCTGATGATGCTAATTTATTTTTATTGGCATACCATATGTGACAATCAGGGTCCAGATCCCCCAAGGAGAGAACGGAAGTCTAAACCCCCCAAAATGAGCAGTTCAACCAACTGACTGTAAGTGTATACCCTATTATTGTATTATAAAAGGGTATGGGACAAAGTCTTTTATGAAAGCTTGTAATGTTCAGAACTTGAGGGTCATTATGAAATATGTATACAGACCATGGCTATGAATCCCTGTATTTAGGTATATAGAAAACTGTGTGCTCATAAGCTGTACTGCAATTTCATCTACACCTCACAGCAGAGATGGGCACCACCCTAGACAGATGTATACATGAAACTGGCTCCCAGTAATGACCTGTTGTCCAGTTAGAAAAAGACAATGGTGGACCATTAGAGTTAATGGAAAGACATTGAGACATCCCATTTCTTACGCTGAGAGGGGATTCCCACATTCGGAATAAAGATGAATCACCATGGACTGAAAGGAGAGAAAGAGAAGCACGGGGTGGGAGAAAGCCTTTTGAAAACAGGCTTGTGTCTGAGAGTTGTGGTGTCTTTTTAATCCAGAAATTGAGGGACAGTTACTTGGTGGATGCTGTCCTTGAAATGCTGGATTTTCCCTATGGCTGGGGTTATGCGGGGAAGCTGATCAAAGGCAATAGGTATTAGAAAAGGGATTTTATCCAATCTGGAAGTGTAAAGCCTGAGGCTGCATCTTTACATTTATTTTCTGTGTAACTTGTATGTGTTTGCTCTCCCTTATTGTTTAATCTTAGAAAAGCCACAGATTCAATTAAATAAACCTCTTGTTGATTTTTATCCATGCAGGTCTCTGTTGTGCAGACTGTGTGGAGTGTGTATGCCTAAGTAAGCTGGTATGCTGGGATGCTGGCTTCCTGCCTTCAAAGGTGTCAAACCAGAAGGGAATGTCTGAGTGTTTGATAGTTAAGAACTCAGGAGGTGGATTTGGGGATACTCTGGACTTGAAGAGCTGTTGGTGTTGCCCTGCAAAGAGTAATTAGGCTGATGGAAGCCACGGTGAGACCTTGTGCTTGTGGGCAGGCTTTTGGTGTCAGTGGTCTGAACCATAGCTGTACAACATAAAGGCACCCAAGATTACAGAGCAGTTGGTGACAGAACCTCTTATTGGTCTGGGTGATCCCCACAAAGTGTCACCGTAACAATTCAAGATGTACCAGAGCGAATCATGATGCAGGCTGCCAAGTGCTTTCTTGAAATCTATAAAGTTTATGATCCAACTTAATGTTGGGATGCAAAAGCTGGAAATCCACCAAAGGTAAAGGCAGATGTCTAAATACCACCGGAAGCAAATGCCTTAGAAAATTGTATTAAATTGAATTAATTTATAACAAATGAGATTTGTTGGTGAGTTCAACGCTCCCTTACCTCAAAAGTTATTTAGAAAAGAAAATGAAATATTTGGGGCGTGTTAAGAAGGAAGCCAGAACATCTGTCTGCCATTTCATACCATTGGGCAGCTGGTGGAACATGTAATAGAGGCTGACTGAAAGAATCCCTTTGCTGAACAGCACTTACAGAATGAAAACTTATAGGACTTAACAACATTAAGAACATGTAAACAGTGGCCCAGGATAGTCAGGGATGGTGGACTCTTGTTTGTGCCCTAAGCCACTAGTGTGGGAAGGATTCAGCTAATATATTTTGAGGCTACAAAAGCACAGATAGTAGGGACAAGATCAGCATCAGAAAGGAGTTCTCATAGTCTGCAGCCTAACCATTGATGAGAGGAGACATAATGTGACACCTGAAATTCAAGAAGCATCAAGTAAACTACGGTGATCCAGAGACTGCAAAATGAATTGAGAAAAGTTCAGACACATACCTCCAAGAGACAGCCCATGCCTGTTCTTTTGGATGTTTTCCCTACAAGCACAGTATCACTTCTGTTTTTTTCTGATTGCACCTATGAGAGTGTGTTCTCATCCATTTCTCCACCTTCGTCAGGCATTAGGAAAGCAGAGAGACTACAGTATCTGCACCTATCATAGAACTGTCAAAAGAATAATTGAGGGTCTGAAAGAAATTCCAGGCTTTTTCTTTTAAATAGTTCCTGTACTTTACTTTCAACTCACTTGCATTATTTGAAATGCAGTCATGGACACAAAGTTTAATCCAGTATAACATTGTAGCATTACTAGGATTTTCTTAAGAATAAGCAAAGTATCCAGCTATCAGCAGTGCTTTCCATTTCTGCTAATTCTCTGCAAATAAAGTGAAAGTCACATAAATATAAAAAAATTGTACAGACAATACAATTTCTAAGACATATTCTTCTCTCTGATATGTATGCAAACTGTATGGATAATCTATTAAGAGAAAACAATTATTGCAAAAAAAAGTTGGCTAGCTCAGCTTTATCTACTATATCTACCATACATGCATATCAACAACACTACTGCAGCTTTTTCACTAAGTCTGAGATTGGTTGTCCATACAGACAGAAGAAGCCACTGCCTGGGAAACATGAAAGTCCTTGAGACTTTGGCAAGTTTTAGGATCCTGCGTAAGAATGCAGAAGTAGTCTATTGACTCAACCCTAACTAGAAGAGTAGGCGGATCTTTTTATCTCTAGTCCCGAACTGTGTCTGTGTCTGTGTCCCTTTTTGAGGGAAGAGAATCATTAGGGGCAGGGACAGGAGACTCCTGCGGGGAGAAATCCTAGGAACAGACATGCTGCAGAGGGAGTTGTGGGTTTTGAAATTAAGCAGTGTTCGTTGCTGTTTAAGTTAGGACAACATCTATTTCTTAATTTGTAATGAAAGAGGTGCCAGGGCGTAAACATTTTTTTTTTAACTTTCATGATAGGCTCAGCCCTGGCACAAATTAAGCACTGACACCATCCAGTCTATGTACTGTGTGAGGACCAAGATGGGAAAGTTACCTGTTCACAGGCTTTTGCAGACCTCTGGAATGTAGGAAGCCTTTAACCACTTCCTGGTTAAATACAGAGCTGGAATGGAAATGGTGTCTTCATCCTCATCATGTGGGGTGTCTCTTCCAATTCACCAAATGTTAACCTTTTAAAAGTAATGAATTCAATAAGGAATGTATGTGTCAAATCATATGAAAGGAGCACATTTTTTTTTGCAAGAAAGACAATTTAGGATTACAGACTCTTAAATATTTAATTTTAAATTGTATATCACATTTGCTGAAGTATCAGTTTTGGAGCACTGAAGCCTTTTTACAACTTTTTATCTTGCTTGTGCTTTGCCAGCCTGAAATACATGGTGATTTACATACCCCTTCCCAAGAGCCGGCTATTTGTCTGACAGGTGTTGGAATAGTAGTTGACATCTTTAATAAGAAAATGGAATGGAGGAATAGAAGATGAGTCAATTAAAATAGTCATTCAGTACTTTGATTCTGGTTTTGATAAAGAAATAGTATCCAGTCATGGATGACTATTCACTGAATATGGGCATAGAATTAATCATTGTCTTTAATCAGATATTAGAAGTAATTCATGATATTTAATTCAGTGTTCACCTATCAGAAATAAATAAACATATGGATACTGACAAAGGAGAAGGACATTTATGGTTGAGGCACTGGACTAGGAAACACTTACTGGCTTTGCCACAGCTTCTTGTGTCAAAGGACTTCTCAAAGTCCAAATAAATTTTGTAAACCAGTTCTATTTCAGCTCCTATCTCACTGAGCTGCTTATAGAATTCTGGGATTTTCTAAATAGTCTCAGGGAGCCATCTTTAAACTCACAACTGGTATTCCTCCTGTTTCTCTAATCATTTGAGCCTAGCCTGCGGGATTGAGAAAACTGCTAAAATAATGAGGAGGAGAAAAACCAGGAACATTTTCTCCCCCCATTTCTTGAAGGCTCATGCAAGAGAGGACATAGTGTTGCCAACTCTTGCAATGTTATGAGTCTCTTGATATTTAGTTTTTTTTTATTTGTTTCTTAAAGCCCCAAACCTTGAGCTCCTGTGATTATGTGAAAATAGCAGCTTTCTTTAAATGAAAGTTTCTATTCATTTTGGCTGCAGTGAAAAGCTTTTAAATCTGACTCAAGTGCACCCCGAAGGCTCAGATGACAGATAAAATGAACTTGACATTATTATTTAAAAAGAAATGTCATGGCTTTAAAGCCACTCATGAATTTTTGAGGCATAGTTCATGATTTCTGAATGCTTGAAGTTCTTAACACTGGGGGAAAGCATTGTGAGTTTTGTTCCCCCTCCCTAGTGAGGTGAGATGGGACAGTGACTTTGGTCCCATAACTAAATGGATGCTGAACTGTGGAGTGAATGGAGCATTGTCTAATGTGCTTTGCTCATCATGTTCTCTTTATTCTAACAGCATACCAGACAGAGCAAGCTGAGCACTGCCTAATGTACTTAGGTTTGAATCTAGAACTGTCTAAGCAGTGGCCTCGCAGCTCATTCAGGGGACTGGCCCACTGAATAAATGTCTGTTGCCTTGTGCTCCAAACGAGCTCTCAGTAGTTCAGTGCAGAAGTTCTTAGTTTGAATCTAAAATCTGAACTATCACTAGGCTGAGTTACTGGTGTTTTAAGGGGGAAAAGATATTATTTGTAAAATGGGCTTTTCAGACTATAAATTATACAATCACTTGGGACACTTCCAAAGGATCACTCAAGGGCATAGTATACCTCCCTCAGCTAGTTCATTTAATTTACATTCACTTTTTAATTCTATCTAAGGGTACTCTGATTTTTACACTCTGATGTCCTTGCTGTGCTCTTACCCTCATATTCTTAAACTGAGCATCATCATAAAAAAGTGTTTTTTTTTAGCAAGTAAAAACACAGGTTTTGATGCATATGCTATTTTTATGGCATAAATGAGCTCAGATGGGTCTTAATAGCTAATCTGAAGCTATTAAGTAAACATGTGTAAGTTCAGTGGGCCAAATTCTACTCTCTCTCTACTCTCTCAACTCCAATCCGTGTACCCAAAAGAGTTGCTGGTAAAGTGTAAGTTCATAACAAGAAATGGCAGACAAGAAACATTGCAAAAAAGTAGCTTTTTTGCAACATGATGACTTTAGAAAGTTAAACTTCTTCATTAAGTGAACAAAAAAAAAGTGTGATGAAAACATAGAGGGACACATCATCCCCTATGTGACTGCTTATGTGGAGTTTCCTTCTCTTCCTCTTTCCACCAAGGAAATGAAATGCTCCCATCCCCACTCCAACAGTTAGTTTACACACACTTTTTTAAAAATAGTCTAATTAAACTGATAGGAAAAACTGGTCTAGTTAAGTCTGTGTAGCCCGTGGTGTAACTGAGGGAGTTACTCATTTAACTAATTTGGTTCTGTGCAGTATGTGGGTAAGGCCTTGTTTCTCTGCTGTAACAGACAAGTTAGAGACAAAGAACGCAAGGATCCCTGGGACTGTGAGAGGTAAAAATAATTTGCTATAGGTTAACTGCCTTTGTAATTGTAGTGCCTCCTGTCCCAGACTGTACTTGCATTTAACAGAAAAGATCCTGCAATGCGTCTCAGTAACCACTTCTCTTGGAACACCTTCCCAGAGAGGAATTACCTGACTTGAGATTTGCCCACAGTGTTGGTGATGGGTTGATGTTGTGAAAAATGGAATGATGGCACAGGAGATCAATTTTTAATAACTGGATAGGCTTATTATCCCAACGCACATTATATATCATGCATATAAAGAATGTTGACTGTAATTAATAAAATTCCTGCCTTTCTTTGTAATCCTGTCATGCTTACTTCTTCTCTTCAGTTGTCTTAAACCTCACCTCCTCCCTCTACCCTCTTGTTTTGATGGGAGAGGGAATTTTGCCCTTCTCTTTATTGCTTCATTTTCCCTGAACTCCCCAAACTAAAAACCCCATCACCCCAAGAATCTGAACTTCAACTACGGTAAGAAACCCCACTTTCTTTCTTTTTGCCACTTCAATCTAGTAAAGCTTTATCATGCAGCTATGACATGGCCACAAGGATCCCATAATTTTAAGAAAAAAATAAGGTTTCAGAGTAGCAGCTGTGTTAGTCTGTATAAGGTATCTAAACAAAACATTTTCTAAAATTGACCATAATTCAACCCAAATACCTAATTTGTGAAATGTAAAAAAAGTAACAAATTATTTTATTTAAAGTAAAATACAAACACATGCATATTATATCGACAGCCTCAAGAAGTATTGTGAGGGAACCATTGGTACAGGTTTAAGACCATAACATTAAGAATAAACAAGATGAATTAAAGAAAGGGTATGAAGGTTTTAGAATTATTGGCCAAGATTTTCTAAAGTGTTTTTGAGTGTCCAACTTAAATTAACATAATTTTTTGGAATTGCTGAGCAAACAGCTCTCTGAAAACAAGACTTCTTTAAACTTCTCATTTTTCAGAGTAGGAGCCATGTTAGTCTGTATCGGCCGATGAAGTGAGCTGTAGCTCACGGAAGCTTATGCTCAAATAAATTTGTTAGTTTCTAAGGTGCCACAAGTACTCCTTTTCTTTAAAATTCTCATGTTAGGCAACCAAAAATAGAAGTAAACAAAATATCACATCACTTTTAAAAATCTTGCCTATATTGTTAAAATGTGAGTCTTATATGTTGACAAATACTTTCCCTTTTATATTAAGTTCTGTGCCAAAATGGTTACTTTCTGAGATAGGCATGAAATTATTTTAGAATTCATGAGGCATTTTTTGATATGTTTGTATAAAATTTTACATAATAACAGATTCTCCTGGGAAAGCTGTAATTTAATCACTTGTATTATTTAACTCAATCATCCATTTTCTTTGTTACTGTAATGACTTCGTGGCAAAGGTGCTAATGCTTAGCCTGTATTTCTATGAGTTCCTCAAGTAATTAGATTAGAAATTATGCATTGAGAAGCTCTTTATAATTCTTAGCAGTTCAAGACTTATGTCAGTATTTTAATCAAGCAGCAAATGATGTATTTCTCAGCCTATTTTCAGTTCTGGTTTTGAATTACAATTTGTATACATTACAGCACATGCCTTTCATTAGGGAAAACAAATTGCTATAGTATTTTGTCTTTCCCATTCTCTATAATGAGAAGCAAGAAACAGTTACTTCAGAGTCAAACCACACCGTGCTGTCTAAATATACATAATTAGAACATCAGTAAGCAAATGTGATTATAATGACTCTAATGTAGCTACAGAATGTATTATCCAAATCAGTCTAAATTGATTCTTGTAGATATTTATCTAAATTGTTAATGGACTACACAACTTTTAATATGGAAAATGGTCTGGCTTTTTATTATCCTTTCTGTGTTTGCATACTGCTGTACCTTCGTAGTCCCGGAATAGCTGATATAGCTCTCATAGGCTTTTATGATTATGATAGCAATGCACTGCCAACCTACCCTAGTTTGAACTGTGTTCAGTATAAAACATGCGGTTACAAAAGTACTGAGTCTAATTTGATTAGTGCATCCGTTTTACATTGCATGCTATGAATATGTCATTGGTCATTTCTCAGCAGTAGATACTGAAATATCATTTTCAGTTCTGGGGAGATGTATTTGGCCCTTGTACAATGTATGCTCGTCACCTTTAGAGAGGAAGGAAAGTAGAACAGAGAGAGGAGAAATAGTACTAAACCCTAGTCCATACTAAGGTTAAAAACCGAATACACAAAAATGTATATGGTGAAATCCTGGCTTCACTTAAGTCAATGGAAAAGCCCCCACTGACTTCAAGGAGACCAGGACTTCACCCCTAGACTTGTAAGACAGAGTAACTATGAATATCATTTTAAAAATCATACACAGTATCAAATCTGAAAGATCTCTCATGAAAAAGCTGGGACCTATTTTTTAAATGCTCTCATCCCTGAGTTGCTAAGCAACAAAAAAAAATGAAGAATAAAAGGCTATGTTCATTTATGCCAGCTAAGGATTTGGTTTGAGGTTTTTATAAATGTTCTCAAATATATTTTGGCTTTAGATAATTGATATTTTAATGAAGTCAATATGTGAATGCATTTAACGTTTTAAATTGAAAAAAGTTTGATTTGGAAAAATTTGAACCAGTTATAATTTTGACATAGAGGATTGTGTATAAACAGTTCTGTCTTATACATATCTGTCCATAGGAAGCACATTGACCTCTCTCTTGACAAAATGTATGATTTTGGTTTTGTGCTGGCAGTGCTAATATGACCCAGAAATAGCATGGCGGTGTACAACAAAATTCAATATTGTTTTCAATGCCAGTAAGTTTAGGAAGTGCTGTAATATCACTGTACATTTCACTCAAGATTGAAGACACAGTTTAAGACATAAGCCAGGAACAAATCAAGTACAAAAGATACCTAGTTCTGGAAGAACTGACATTTAAAGAATAAAGCTGGAATTTTCAAAGTAGTATAATGGAGTTAAGTATCTAAATTTCAGTGGAATTTTGGCACCTAACATCTTTAAACTTCTTGAAAATCCCAGGCAAAATATGTATGTCTGAAAACTAGATTGCTTCCTATATATAGGAAGTCCATTAAAGAAATACAGTATCTTGCCTGGTCCCCGATTTTCCTTAACCTACATTTATTTAATATATGAAAGGACTGATCTTGTAATCTCTGCACATGAAACAATATTAACAAGTAAATCACATAACTTGTTCACTAGTGTCAACAATGACCAATTCTCATCTACCATTAAAATACTTAATACTCATAATTACTCACTTCAGATCAAAGCCTGATTTTTATAAAGTGATATTTTAAGGAAGAAAAACCATGATTCAGTGTTGACAGTTTCACTAGTTATCAAACATCATCATATTTCCCATTTTTGTGGAAAGCACATTGAGAAGTTGTGGCAAGTTGTAGCCTTTGGGTGTTTTTCAGAGCCAGGGTAAAATTTTCAAAATAATGTAAGTCTCATTTTCAAAAGTGATATAGGGCTTAACCCTGCACTATCAAGTTCAATGGAACAAAAGAACATAAGAATGTCCATACTGGGTCAGACCAAAGGTCCATCTAGCCCGGTATCCTGTCTTCCGACAGTGGCCAGTGCCAGGTGCCCAGAGGGAATGAACAGAACAGGTAATCATCAAGTGATCCAACTCCTGTCACCCATTCCCAACTTCTGGCAAACAGAGGATAGGGACACTATCCCTGCCCATCCTGTCAAATAGCCATTGATGGACCTATCCTCCATGAAATTATCTAGTTCTCTTTTGAACCCTGTTATAACCTTTGCCTTCACAACATCCTCTGGCAAAGAGTTCCCCAGGTTGACTGTGCGTTGTGTGAAGAAATACTTCCTTTTGTTTGTTTTAAACCTGCTGCCTATTAATTTCTGTTGGTAACCCCTAGTTCTTGTGTTATGAGTAAATAACACTTCCTTATTTACTTTCTCCACACCACTCATGATTTTATAGACCTCTATCATATCCCCCCTTAGTCATCTCTTTTCCAAGCTGAAAAGTCCCAATCTTATTAATCTCTCCTCATATGGAAACTGTACCATACCCCTAATCATTTTTGTACCCTTTTCTGAACCTTTTCCAATTCCAATATATCTTTTTTGAGATGGGGCAACCACATCTGCACACAGTATTCAAGATGTGGCATACCATGGATTTATGTAGAGCTAATATGATATTTTCTGTTTTATTATCTATCCTTTCTCAATGATTCCCAACATTCTGTTATCTTTTTTGACTGCCGCTGCACATTGAACGGATGTTTTCAGAGAATTATCCACAATGACTCCAAGATCTCTCTCTTGAGTGGTAACAGCTAATTTAGACCCCATCATTTTATATATATATATATAGTTGGGATTATGTTTTCCAATGTGGACTACTTTGCATTTATCAACATTGAATTTCATCTGCCATTTTGTTGCCCAGTCACCCAGTTTTGTGAGATCCTTTTGTAGCTGTTCACAGTCTGCTTCGGACTTTTTTGTACCACCTGCAAATTTTGCCACGTCATTGTTTACCCCTTTTTTCCAGATCATTTATGAATATGTTGAATAGGACTGGTCCCAGATCAGACCCCTGGGGAACACCGCTATTTACCTCTCTCCATTCTGAAAACTGACCATTTATTTCTACCCTTTATTTCCTATCTTTTAATCAGTTGCTGATCCGTGAGAGGACCTTCACACTTATCCCATGACTGCTTAGTTTGCTTAAGAGTCTTCGGTGAGGGACCTTGTCAAAGGGTTTCTGAAACTTTAAGTACATTATGTCCACTGGATCCCCCTTGACCACATGCTTGTCAACCAGCTCAAAGAATTCTAATAGATTAGTGAGGCATGATTTCCCTTTACAAAAACCATATTGACTCTTCCCCAACAAGTTATGTTTATATATGTGTCTGACAATTCTGTTTTGTTGTTGATTTATAGGCGCTTAGGATTGTAAATCCAGTTGGCTTGTCTAATTGAACAGTTAGTGCATGGGAAGCTGGGGTGAAAATCTACAATGCACTAGCATGCCATACACACACTATTCATGTGAACCACGCTAAAAGTTCTTTAGTGTGCATTGACCTACTCTTCTAGATTTGTGGATGGAACTGCAATCATTGCCTTTGGTGATTATCCTTCCCTAGTACTGGTGAGGATAAAGTACCTGTGTTTTTTCTAATTACATCTCTTAGCTGCCTTTGATGCTGTTGACCATGGGAGGTATGAAACCACCAGCAGGAATGCATGTAATTCCTCTAGAGTGGTTCAGTTCAGTGCTAGCTGGGATGTCCCAAACTGTGGTCTTGAACAACTGCTTTTCCACTTCCAAGGGCTCTCTTCTGTTGGGTGTCACAGGGCAATATTCTCTCCCTGCTGCTGTTAAATTTGTAAATGAAGCAAGCAAATGAGTTAGTGAGGAGACATGGAGTAAAATATTTTCAGTATAATGGTGATACTCTGCCCTGTTTCCATCACATAACAGGCTGGTGCACTGAAACAAAAAATGCCAGTGGCTTTACAGAAGTAGAAAAGGAATGAAGCCTTGTTTCTTATAGATGATACTGGTTTGGGTTAAGAGAGTGTTAGGTGTTTGTAAGGTTTGTGTCTTGCAGTTGAATTTACTACCTGCTGTCTAGTGTTGTGAATATCTTTTTAAGCTTGTTCAATCCATCCAGCAGTGAGTGTGTTAATAGACTCTAGTCATTGATTGATATTAAATGACATATGTACCAAACATTCCATTTCTCTCTATTGTATCATTCTGTGCCTTCTTTCATGTTTCTATTACAAATTCTGTGATAAATAGTCTGATCATTTTGAGTGACATTTAGGATCTTTATTGGGCAAGACATTTCAAGAGAATCTGTCTTTTGTCTAGTTTATATCTGACAGTTATAACAACCGGCTATTACCTCCAAAATGGTTGCATTTGAGATTTTCTGTACATTTTCATTTTTTCAGAGTGCATATTGGTGACACTTCCAGATATTTTTTTATCCAGATTTTCCTTTTCCAATATGATGATTTTATCACCATTATCCTGAGTCAGGCCATAATCTACACTAATGCCTCTCTTCTGCTGAACCTTAATCATTATCTTGTATCTAATCCTACCTGTCCTCCTTAGTCCTATGGGCTTTATCATTTTATATCCCCCGATGGATATATTTTGCCTGTTACACTTGAACTTTCGAGTTTCTGCCATATGTAATATTCTGACACTGTCACACATTCCATTCTCTTGCTAATGTTCTAGCCAGTAGTTCCACTCTTCTGTTATGGCCGTATTTTACTTTGTTTTCATATCTGTTCATATCGGATTTATTGATAATATCACAATGTGCAGTATTACTTTCTCTGGGTTTCCTGGGAAATAGCTTGCTAAAGGATCATGTGACGTCTCTAATCCATTTAGATTACTGCGAGCTGCAAAATATTCTGGCTGCAGATTTTTATCTCAGGCTGTTGTAAACTTCGCATGTACCTGCCATTTCTCAATCCAAGGTGATTTTACCACTGCTGTTATGTGCTGAGAGATCTTTCTTTTCTTCCCATTCAGAACACAAGATGAGCTTTGGAAGGAAGTGACTCCTTTCTTTACACTTCACCTCACCGCCCTCCTTTTTTTCTTTTAGAACTTCTTTTCTTCTCTCTCTGTTTTTTTAAATTTCAGTCATTGTTACGCTCTAGGTAGTGCTAGAGGTGGGGAAGCAACAGTTGGCTTTGCCATTGCCAGCACTTCAATACTGATTGCGGGGGCAAGGAGGAAAGAAAACGGAATCCCATTGTTGAGAGAAGGCTGGAACATAAAATCACTTTGCTGGAGAGAATTCTCATAATCACTTCTAATACTGGTGAAGGAATAATTACATTTACCCTCTCTACATCAGCAAAACAGGAAACCTGAATCTTGTTTGGTGGCAAAAGGGAAGTACCCGAATAGTGTAATCTCATTCCCTGCTCTTCTGACCTGAGCTCCTGCTGGTAGGGCAGAGGACATCATTGTTCACAGTGATATCATACCCACCCCAACCTGAAAGAGGCTTCTTCAAGTAAGATAAAATTGATCCTTTCAGCACTGCTATCTTTCACCAGTGACTGGTCAGCAGGAGAGCTTTTATTGTGGATCACTAATGTGGATTAGAACGGCTTAAATTCTGGAGCATAGTCCTGTTGCAAAAGGTAGGGAAGGCAGTTTGTAGCAAACTTTGTAGAGATGGTTTATGGAATACATGGAAACAAATTTGTGATAACCCTAATGATTACTAGTGGTGTACAAATAAAGGTAACAATCCTGCATATAGGAAGCCACCCTCACTGACACTTACTTCTGACGTCAAGTGAGATTCTACACGGGAGTAAGGGTCAGGACATGAGTATCTGTTTGCAAATCAGGGCCAAGGATGTTGACTTCTGGCACAATATATTGGATTAAAGAAGTTGCTGTATGTGTACTTACATAAAGCTGTTGTTATAACGAAACAGGCAAGCTACTTTACACTTATTCTAAACAAAAGCAATAAGAAAAAATCTGAATTTGTAATAGATAAATGACAAAATAGGTTAAAATACATTTTTCTTTTAGCTTCTGAGATGGTATTAGAGTAAAAATAAAATCCTGGAATGTCCCTTTCAGCTGTCTGCATAGTTAGTGTAGAAAAACAGAATGGTAATTGAAAGTGACTAATCTCTAGTACAATATATAGTGTTCTAAGTTTGTGGTTTACCACTTTAAATATTAATATTTCATTATTACAACACTTTATTTCCAAGTCTTCTGGAGAATGCAGCAGTCATGCATTTTTAATTTTTGTTTTAGACATTTGCAGTATACATTAGAATTTAATAGTGTATATTTTATTCTGCTTAATATAAGAACAAGACAGGCAATCTAGCTGTCTCAAGGGACTGAACAGTGGTTGGAGATCTTTTCACCTTAAGGTCACGAGTTCAAATGCTCCATTGAAAGTTATTACCATGTGAAGGCTTTCCAGCAGCCTAATATGAAATGAATCTGTGGTTTTAAGCCAGTACCTAGTGAGAAAGTGTTCATATCGTACAATTAAGATTAAATGATACCCTTGTTCTCATCAGCAAGACCAGAGACTGACTTAATGGGCATAGAGATTGAACTAACCTCTCAAACTCAGATGATCCTACCTGCTCATAACTGAAACACATTGACAGTGCTATGAACAGAAGTATTTTAAATGAGGGCTTTAACTTGGACCCATTTTTTTTTAAAGAAACAAAAACCCACTACCCCTTTCCTCACATCCCAGCCTCACCTGAGAGGATAATATTACTCATTTCAATATGCAATTTAAATTAACATAAGCAGACCTAAATTAAATTTTCCAAAGGCTTCTAAATGTTTGAGGCTTAAATCCCATTTTCAAAAGTAATTTAGGCATCTAATTTTCACTACTTGTAATGAGTCTTAGGCTCCTACGGGCCAGATTTTCAAAGGTATTTAGCTGCCCAAAGATGCAGGTAGGTACCTAATGGATTTTTTAAAAGCATCTCAACAGGTTTGCTAGTCCCATTGACCTCTTTAGGCTTTTTCAAAATTCAACCATTTACCCATCTGCATCTTTAGGATATCTTTGCAAATCTGCCCAAGTCACTTTTTAAAATGTGACATAGGTGCTTTTTATAATTTTACCCCTAGTCAATTTTTTCTTCAGGAACAGCAATAAAACTTGAAAATATGCTTAAATGAATAATATATAAAATGTACACCTCAATAAAATCCCTCTTTAAAGAGATCTAACTCAAAGTTACCCAATTTTCTCAAGCTTTAACTGTAATTGTTCAAGTTAGTAACAAAGGTGAAAGATGATGAGAAATATTCAGAATCTCTCACAGGCAAATAACTCTAACAAATGTGTATAGAATTTTGTCCACACATCCCCTGCCTCATAAGGGACTCAGAAACGTCCCTTATAATAGCAGAACTGTGTAATATAACTACAGAATAAAAACATGTGTATAACTGAACAGTGCTTTTGTTGGTCTCACAAAATTCCAAACATAGTGAATTTTTCACAAAATGAAAGCTTGTTACTAACTATAAGATAAGCAGGATTTTTAGCACTGTATAGTCCAGGAAACACTGTCTGTCAGTGTGATTTCTTCAAGAACAGTTGTATGTAAATGTCATGATCAAAACAGCCCACCTGCTCTGAACTGGATGGAAAGTGCAACTTCCATAGTCTGAAGTTTCTCACACTTTTTTATAAATGAACAAGAAGGGAGGAAGAGAGAAAGGTAACTGATGAAAAGGAGAAAAGACAGCTGAATAGCAAGCCTATTTGTAATGTTAACTTGTCAGTGAACATCAGCTTAAGGGGGGAAGTGATTGAGACAATGTAGTTACAGAAGAGCCAGCTCAGTTTGAGCCTAAAATAAACATGGGTAAAGAAGTCTCAAATAGATAACTGCACAAATCAGGAGAAATTCTGTGAGATGCTCTCTCAGTGCTTTCTGTACATGCTCTGAAAAGGGTTCTGAGCTACTAACAGTGCACCAAGAGGCATTTACAGCACAAGGAATCAGATTTACTATATGCTGAAATTTCAGCCTGTTAAAGGCTGGAGAAAGAAAAGAAAAATTAAAAAAATCAGATACGAAACCTCAAAGACAGTGTGATTAAGCTGAAAGGCATAAATTTATTCTTCCTCCTCTGACTTCCAAGTGAAGAAACAGTGCCCCCTACTATGTACAAATAAATGCTCATATACCTAGGGGATGGATGCATAATAAGAACTTTAACAAAGGTAGATTGGTCTGATAGCTCTTCATCTTCTTGTCCCTGATGGACAACTAGATACAGGGATCAAACTCCAAACAGCGTGTAGTCCTATAGTGTGTGGCTCTTGTCTACTTCTGACATACCCGAGGAATCTCTTTTTTTACACTTTGGCAACATCCCTATAGCATTTTCATGCCAGTAAAGTCTCATTGAATTGAACTGACATTGGATAAAAACAATCCCAATCAAAAACTGTGAAAGAGAGAAATACACCTAACTGGAACTTCACTCCATCAACCATAAGTAAATGAGCTGTCATCTGGCATGTCCAAAATCAGCAGCACTTTCTATTCTGGACACAGATGTCAATTTAATAGCCTTGGAAGTGGTATCATCACAGGTGCAAAGCGGTCAGGAATGTGTAATTGCTTGTTACCACTAAGCGTTGGCACCAATGGAGGCAATATGCTGTTGCTTGTATATGCCACTGACAGTATCATGTTGAAACAGGCAGTAATGGTGTCCAAAATAATCTCATTCTCTTCCCATTAGTTGTAAAGTGCTACAGCAATTAAGGTCTTAATAGGAGAAGCTAGAATTCATTTTCTGTAAACAAAAATACTCCCTCTAAGGTTTGCCTTTGGATACCACAAGTAAAAAATGTGGCTCATAAATTACCCTGGGAAAACGGATGGGCTGAACAAAATTGTTCTGCCTGACTCCAGTGTTGTTTACTATTATCACATCACAGCTGTGATCAGTTGTGGATAAACTCTGGCTTTAAATGCCTTTCCCCCCTAAAATAGTCAAACCATACCTGCACAATTGTATTGCTGAATATTGAAGGAACATCACTTTGTGATTAAATGCCAGCCTATATGAATTCAGTTCTGATGACCTAGAGTGATCAAACTGTATGATAAATGTGTAGCTAAATCCTATTATAAGAGACTGAATGCATTGATGTATGTAGTTGTGGAAACTGTTTATATCAAGAATGAGGGGCAAGAAAATGTGAAGAAACAGTGCTAAAGATCTTAGTAACAGTCTAATGATCAGATACAGGGATCTGTAGGAGGAAAGGGTAATCAGACAAGTACACCAGCAAGCAGGAGAAAAAAATCTATGTTGTCGTCTGAACAGAGAAATGTTAGTGCTACTTATGGATTAAAATATGATCCTTAAGTTTAACGTTGTTGGTCTGTTGCCTGTACATGCTAATGAAAGTGTATATATATTTGTAATATAGCTGGTGGATGTCCTCACGTAAAACTATATTAATGGCATTCTTGACCAAAACAATGACTAGTGGAAGAAGATAGATACAAATCTTGCTGAAGAATGAAATTTTGTCTTATTTATAAATTACAATAATTCATTAGCTTTGTGTAACAGCTTCCACACACATGAGCTAAGTTAGCCTCACAACACCTCTGTGAGAGAGGGTAGTATTATTACGCTCATTTTCTCTGAGGATTGCATGGCTAGCATTCTCGATTGAGGACGATTCCATGCAATTACAGAGAAATGGAAGCCAAAACACGAAGCAATTTGTGCTTCTGAAGCAATTTGTAAAAGAATAACAATGGACAAATTTTCACTTTCATGAAACGCTACAAAACGGGTGGTCTAGCTTCTTCTGATAATGTCTTTGGAGGCAGTGTGGCCTAGAGGATAGAGCATTTCACAGACTCAATAGACCTGTGTTCTATGCCTAGGTCTGCTATTAGCCTGCTGGGTGACCTTGGACAGGCCACTTCACCTCCCCTGCTTCAAATTCCCCATCTGTAAAATGGGGGTAAAAGATATGTGTTCTAAGGTCTACTGATATATAAGCACTTTTTATTAATAAAGCATTCTTAGGTGCATTGTTCTTGGCTCATGGTTATTCTCCAATTAATCATGTTTTTGGTTATTTATTCCTCTTTTCTCTCTTTCTTATTTAAGGATTTTTGCACAGTCTTACTCCTTCAGTGGGAATTGTTGAGTAAGCACTCATGAAAGAAAGAAAGAAAGACAGAAAGAAAGACAGACAGACAGACAGAAAGAAAGAAAGAAAGAAAATCTCCCTTTACCTGCTAATTTTCTTCTTTTGACAGCATGACCAGTAAAATAATATCACCATTTTTTTATTTTTACCTTGTTAATGAATTTAGTCCTTTTCTTCTCTCACAAGAATTATACTAGAGCTGGTTAAAATATGTGATTTTTTTTCTCTAAAGTTTTCTGCAACATTTTGCAAAAAAAACTCATTTTTGGAGACATTTAGGCCACTCTATAAATTGCTTAGCAGAACAGCACTAAGAGAAGTTTTTTAAATTTTCATTATCAATTTGAAATGACAACATTCTTTCTAGAACTGTCCTTTGATGTGATTTTAGAGTAGGTTATTCTACTCTATTTAAATTAACTTCTTCTTCTTCCTGCTCAAAGAGGATTGGTCCCACGTACAGTTATGGTATATTTTATTTAGTTTCTTTCATGATGTTTATTTCTGTAATACTTACAGCTTTCAGAGTTAATCTGGATGTGTGGCTGAGAGGCAAACAGTACCAACGGTGTGGTTTTACTCACTATTTTCAACCTAAATACCACTTATGCAGCTATGCTGAGTGCATGAAGTTCCCATACAAATGGATTGCTGTGTTATAAATAAAGAGAGGAAGGACACCAAATTTCTCTTTATAGGATGGGAAATCTGTGGTAAAGTTTGGATTAGAACTGAACAAAGATCTCTCGCCTCTCAGAACTGTGTTTAGCCACAAGACTATCCTTTCTCCCTTCTATGACACAATGTACTTTTTATATGACATACAGAATACCATTGATTATAACCCATATTGAACTGAATAAGAGTTATTTACTGCCTTTCACAAGTGAACATCAGGAAAAATTGAACTGGGGTCACTTATTTTTCTAGGATATCTATCAAATATATATGAAATCAGCAGATTCTCCCATACATAATAAAAGAGGAATAGCAGCAGTGAATTAACTCAGATTAACCACCCAGAAATTGACAAAGCCACCTTATCACTGAACTGACAGCCTCTGCTAACAAACATATGAAGCAAATTCATGCTCTTCCATTGCCTAAAGTCACTAGATCTAGTTATTTGAGCTAATATTCTAGTTACCTAGCATAAAAATGATGGAGTTCCACTACAAAGAATTGGAAGTGCCATTAAAAAGTACTGTCTACAATGCTAAAGATTCTGAGCATTACTCCTTTCCTTTGTAGTCATTTATGAATCTTTGTCTCTTCGGGGCTTCCAGTTTGACAGGTTTTTATAATATTTGTTTTGTTAGTATTTTATATAAGATTTTGGTATAAATCCCTTCTATTAGGGTTGACAGATCATGAAGGGTCTGAGGTGGGAGTTTTGAGATGGTTGAGTCTTGCAGTTTGGTAAACAAGTAGTTTTGAATAAGCATGGATTTAGTGGGGAGTAAGAGGTGAAATGTCACTGTAAATCCCTTACAAAGAAAGCTGCAAAATAAATGAAATGTGTCATTTTTAATAGTTATTTTGTTACATTGCTCAACAGTAAATTGACACAGCTCCTAACATGAAAGAATAATCTTCATAGAGGGAATTGTAGAGTTGATGTCCTACAAGTGATAGTGCCTCCTATTTTAAAAGGTAACTATATGAACTGGATATATTATTACCTATTGACTGCAGTGCAGATTTTTTTTTACTGTAACAAATTAAAAGAACTATTTCTGAAAGCTTTAAAGTTGGACTATCTTAAATATGCTTTGTCAATAATCATTTATAACTTATTGTATGTGAATCAAAATGTATGTCCAAAAGAAAGTAGTGGCATAAATTCCTATATCATAAATTCCTTGCAAAAGCGTTATGAAAGTGTATAAACCTATGCACAAAATCTACTTGCTCCACCCTCTCTGTCAATATTCACAAATTTTAAAGCAGTAAACTCTGAACTTACTTCGTTCAGTATTATGAGTTAACAGTGGCAGTGTATTGATCATTTACTAATCTCTTATAAAGAATGATGTAGTGATGTTAATGAAATATTCATGCTTCTTAACTATTATTGACAATTAACATCTTTACTGTCATGTTCTGGGTTATTTCTTCTTGCTAATTATTTGCAAAGTTACCAGCCGAATTAATTTAGTACCCAACAAAAACTATGTTGGTACAGGGAAAACATATAATAAAATCTGAAAACAACTTTTATTTCTCCAAGCCTAGAAAATTGATGCAAGATAAGGAGGAAAAAACCTGAAATGTCCCAAAGGATGGAAATTATTAATATTCACATATTAATGTTTTTATTATTTTTGCTAGAATATCAAACCTTCATCTTTTTATTTATTTTTTTACATTACTCTTACTATTCTTGATGAATCAAGAAACTAATGGGCTTTTCAAAGCAGATGTTTAGGAGTGCTTCACATTGGATCATGCATTTGGGAGGTAATTCCACTGGTGTCATCAACAGATTTTGAGATAGAGATGGGATGGGTGGAGAATAAATATCCAGCTCACACTTCTGGAGAAATCTCATAGAGACAAACAAGGTAAGTTTGAAATGGTCTGATTTGGAATGACAGTCTTTTATATTTGGGAGTCTTTTGGTACCTTGCTAAAACCAACAGAGAGTTCCACATGACCTTGCCCAATTGACAACTGTGACTATTAATATTAACTTCTGAATATGTTTTGAGAAAAAATAAAAACAATGTTATAAATCGTCAGTAAGAAGAAGGACAAGAAAATGTATCCAAAAAACACTGAGTCATTGTCAAGGTATAGTAATTGCAAAGGCCCCAATTCGGCAATCCATAGTTATTCAATAAAGCTCTTGAGCACTGGTTTAAAGTTAAATGTACTTCAGTGCTTGGCTGAATAGGGATGAACGGAAGAATGTGCTTAAAGGCTTTACGGAATTGGGGAATAAGTGACTGATTCTCCATTGACTTTAATGGAGTTATGACAATTTACAACATCTGAGGATCTGCCCCGGGTGAATTTTTTTTTTAAAAAATCTTCCACTAATTCTACTCAATTTATCTTTTCCTACTTAGCTCCTTTTTCATAGAAGTTACATGAAGGGTTTCAGTTATGACTTCTCTGTAATACCCAGAATTTGCACTTCTCAAGCTTTTTGCAAGAATAATAGCTCAAGAATGAGACCCTCATTAATAATATAGATGAAAAATGGACTCTGGTCATCAGATGCAATTTTAGAACATCAACAGATATAGATGAGAGTGTCCAATATGCATAGTCCTCATGACCTGGATATCTATTTCAATCCCAAATTATCTTCATTATACAGCAGCTAGAACACAGTCAAATGAAGCTTGGTTTCTGTCTCTTGTTAGCTTATCTTGTTAATGTCACCCAGTTATTTTTAGAATTCTAGAAAAAAGCAACAGTAGCTTTGCATATATACAACCTCCTTTCTTACATTAAAAAAAACCCTTCACAAACAAAAAAAACTCTTTCGTAGTCGGTGTATTTATTTAGACACTTTTTTTTCCGCTTGAGTCACTAAAAACCTGAAAACACAAAGCCACTCTTTCTTCTTGCATAGGTAGCAAACTCACAATTAAGCAAAACAAATAAATGGATTAAAAATAAACCTTCCAGAGCAAGCTAATCTTGTTGAGCCTGTGAGGTCCATTTTTCAAATACTGATTGGGTTGGTATGATTCACCTGTCCAGCTAAGTGACAGTAAAGAGTATAGTTGCCTTTCCTTAGTTGTTCTTCACAACTGCCATTGGACCCACACCTGCACCTCTGTACAGGCAGTTCCTATTTTCCCAAGTGTAAAATAGAATTGTGATATTTCTGTCTCAAGTAGACACTATATATAAATCCCAGTGGGACTGTGGACCATATCACTCTTTATTTTCATTTTAACTCCTAACTCCAGAGCTGGACAAACAGTCCCCATGTACCACCACACACACGTCTCTGTTTTTAATTTGGCTTTCACTTAGTTGTTACTTCATCTATTTGAACTGCACTGAGTGAAGGTAAATAACTACTTTTGTTCTTTAAAATCACTTTATTGCTGGGTGTTAAAGCAACAAAATCAATAAACCTTTGGGGGGAGGAGACATCATCCTTCTGTTTTACTATCATATTGATTTTATAATATTTGAAAAAACCTTCAGTGCTGGAATAATGTACTCTCTCATAGTTAGTGTTTCCTCTTTTAAAAGTAGTGCAAACTAGAACTAACAAATCATAATTTATGACTGCCTATTATGTAGAATTGATTCTTTTGAGGATAGTCTTCAAGATTTTTGAGAAGTATTATGACTGCAGCCCCAAAATATAGAATGACAAAACAATGCAAAATAAACAAACATGCACAACTTTTTTTCTAAAGGGAATTCTTGCTTAACCAGCCTAGGTGATGTGTCATTGTTGGCTGAAAAGTTGCTTGTAAACCCAGAATGCCATTCCCATGGGTAGAAAGCTAGTGATGACTGTTGGCCAATGTTTTAGATTAGGTGCTTTAACCTGTCTTAGTTACACATGTACTCATTACTCATGGCCAGTTTTTACACATGAACTCATTACTCATGGCCAATTTTGAAATTACCTTTTTGTTGTCTTCTGTTGTTGCTGGGCTGTTTAGTGAATTGTAGCAAACCACTCCGAATACTCTTATTTCTCTCTGTGGGCATTATCTAGGACAAATAACACATGGTCCTACATGAAAGAGATGCTGGTTGGTGGAAGAACTTCCATTTAAATTGAAAAGTTGCCGATTCAAAGCTGATGAAAGGAAATAGTTTTTTTTCAAAATACCATTAACCTCTGGAACTACAAGATAACACTGAAGCCAAGAGCTTAGCATGATCCCTAACTACTGAACGTTTGAGGAAATTTTCTCAGCGGCAGGTTATCCAAGAATTGCCTACTATAGGGTTTCTTGAAGATTTCTCTAAAATATCTGGTATTGGCCACTGTCCATTGGCCACTGACAGGGTACTGGACTACATGGACTGCAGGTCTGATCCAACAGGGCAATTCAATGTTCTCTTATTCAGAAATCAGGCTGCTTGCTTGTTGGACCCATCCCATCCTCAAAAAACAGAAAAGAAAGCGCAACAAGGAATTCTGAAGCCCATATTTCCATGATTTGATTTGAGGATCAGCCTTCTGTACATATTGGACTCACTTTTACTACTTATCTTTTTCCATTTTAATAACGAAAGTGAAGTCTGGGTTGGAAAAACAAAACACCAAACTGCCTTTTCATAGAATCATAGAATATCAGGGTTGGAAGGGGCCTCAGGAGGTCATCTAGTCCAACCCCCTGCTCAAAGTAGGACCAATCCCCAATTTTTGCCCCAGATCCCAAATGGCCCCCTCAAGGACTAAACTCACAACCCTGGGTTTAGCAGGCTAATGCTCAAACCACTGAGCTATCCCTCCCCCCCCCATTTTTTCCTTCCTCCTTGTAACAACCTTTTACGTTCTTGAAAACTGTTATCTCCCCTCTCAGTCTTCTCTTCTCCAGACTAAACTAACCCAATTTTTTCAGTCTTCCCTCATAGGTCATATTTTCTAAACCTTTAATCATTTTTCTTCCTCTTCTCTGGACTTTCTCCAATTTGTCCACATCTTTCCTGAAATGTGGTGCCCAGAACTGGACACAATACTCCAATTGTCAGTTGTTTCTAGGCTTTGCTATCAAACAAGAAATGGCCAATTGCAAGTGATTGTGTATCATTATCTAAATGTTAAGACAGAATAATTGTTTTACAGAACCATCAAACCAATAATATATTTCCCTTTCAAGAGAAGAAAAGACTACATTCTTGTTTACACTATTTGCTAGAATTTTCCAGCCAACCTTTTGATGACTGTTATAAGCCTATAAGAGGGAAAAAAGGGAACCTTAGTGTAATTGGACCTGAACTTAGTGTAATTGGACCTGTAAGTGTATGGCACTTACAATTTATCTACATTGTATTTCAACTGAATCCAAGTAAAATGATATTTATTTGGACACTTGTTACAATAAATCATTTTAGCACAGAGTGATGTTTTGTTCCTCAAACAAACATTAACATTAGAGTGTTTTATCTTAAAAATATAACTTTAAAAAGTCCCCCTTGCCCTCAGCTATCCCACCCCATTTTGAATGGTTTCACAAAGCTGAAACTTCACTTTTTCTATATAGTTGGTTTTGGGGAAAATCATGACCCAGCTTGCATGTTCACCTATTGCCCCTTGAGCAGCTTCACAGGCCAGCCATACTGTGGACAATAGTAAAGGGGTAGATATTGCCTCCTCAGAGCCAGTATCTGCCTCCTACCCATGTGTATGCCCATGATAGAGTAGTAGGGAATTTATAAAGCCTTTGTCACAGTCCCCAGTGCACCTGCCAGCATATGCAGACTTGCAGAAGGTGCTTGCTGTGTCAGGCATAGGTATGGTGCAGGATACCCCCCCCCCCCCATCCCTTGGGGACTGCGAAGACAGATTCTGACTCTGCATCAGCATACTCTCAGGTCTGCTCCTGGAATTGCACAACATTACCTCTTGCTTGAGGCTTGAGGTAGGGCATGATTTAGCCTATATTGATTTAGCCCTATAGTTCTTCATGCAAAAACCCAGCTTTATCTTGCATAAAAACTGATGAACTTGAAGCTAAGTCAATTTCTGTGTGTTTAACTTCAAGCTGAATATTTTGTATCACTCTAATTAGCACAGTGCAGATATTTTTTAAATAAATTTGGATACTCTGAGGAAATAATTTAACTGAGACAAATAAAGTTCTGTTGAAGATGAAATATGATATTCTTTTCCATCAACAGATCTGATGTTTCAGTTTATAATGAGTCAGGAATAAAAATTAACCAAGTGATGTTTATTAGATGTTTCCTATCAAGATAACTTATGACTTAGCTTACTGATAAAAACAGACTCCATAAACTAGTCATACCACAGAAATAATTGAGCAAAATTAATTCAACAGGACCATTCATTGTAATATTCCCCTCATATTTAATATCACAACTTAGTCGCATTACTTCCAAATAGAATCATAAGTAGGCATTGATTAGCATTGAACAAATAATTCATAATGAATAACTGAGTAAATGAATTCCACCTCTTTGGTTTTTGTGCAATATCAACAAAAAAATTGTGATTTCCTTGAAGTTACTCATGAATCAGATTTATTACAACTTGTCTGAAATATTTTTCTCAATAAATCATTCACAATTATTCAGATTTTTTAGATGTGTTGCTGCCGACTAATTAGTCAGATAAGTCATGTGCCATTGTTTCTCTTCCCTGATTGGATGACAGTGCAAGCATTTCCAGTACTTCTATTGTAAATTGTCATAACTCCATTGACTTAAACCGATCTGCAAAATTTACACACGAGTTGAGTGTCTGGCCCACTGTGTACACATTTAAAATTAAGTTTCTATAAATACTCATGAATGGAATTTTGTAGAAATTTAAAATTTATTTTCTATTAATATGACTTTGAGACTTACTTATTGGAACACTTTTTGTGAGCAAAACTCAGCTGCTTGAATATTTGCAGAAAACACCAAAGGAGAAGGAGCATGGCTGAAGCAAATACATTTAAAATTTCTAGTGAATTCACAGAAAATGTTGCACTTGTTTTATCTTAACTTTACTAGGTATGAGTCTCAACTTGAATAGGTTTGTTCTCAGAAAGAAGCATGTTTCTTTTTCATGGGAGCCAAACTACTGTGAGGTTTTGTTTTTAATTGTTTAGTACAAGAAATTCAAGATAGGTGAATAAACAATTTAGAAACACTTGAAAAAGGTTGCACAATGACTATACTTCACCACTTATGTCAATGCAATACTTATTTACATTTTTAATATGAGATTTAGTTTTATATGAGATTAAGTCCAGATCAGGAGAAAAAAACTTATAAAAGCTGGGCAATGCTCCTTCCCCTTCAAAACATTATATAGAATTGAACTCCACCCTCAGAATGCAACTTCCATTGAGTCAATTGACTAAGGGCCACATTCCCAAATGTTTGCACAGAATGGTACACATGACACATCTGTGTCATGTATATGAAGTTCCACACTGAATGATGGAAGACAGTATTGTTTCTCAGGGAAAGGGAAGGACAATACAAATCCACTCAGACTGCTGAGGACTTACTTTGAATTGGCATATTCCCAGATGTCCTGGTCAGGCCATTGCTGGCCTTTTTTGTATGCACTATTTCCCACTCCAGCACAACTGAAGCTGCAGCTGTTTATTACCTCCCTTGCAGAGATGCCATTTCTGGGGATCTGCACTGAGTTCAGTTTGGCTTTATGCTTTTTCCAGACCCTGCATTGAATCTGATTCAATCTTTCTACTTTTCTTTGCATATTCTCCATTCACTTTTATTAAATTCTTCTTAGGCTCAACAATCTTGAAGATGAGTGGAAAGGAGAGGGAGAATAATTCCTCAACGTTTAATAATATTCCCACTTCTAACGTTAAATGCTTATGAAGAGTTTAGTACATAGAGCAAATTAGTTTGCTGTCATGAAATATTAACTTCTCTAATACATTTGAACAATTTTAAAATAATATCACATATTTTAAAGCTCCATTAATGCTTAATTTAAATGTTTAAATATTACCTTCCTAATTTATAGCTATGGGAATACGCAAAAAGTGTCTAATAACAAAATATTTTACTCCAATTGCTCTGATAATGCATTTATCCAATTATAACTTGACCTCTTTCCTCTAAATCTTTGAATCATGGCACATGAATTGGCATCATGTCCTTGCACTGGAGCTTTAACCACCAATATATCATCCACAGTGGCTTCAGCCCTACTTTACCCAGCATGTGCTTTGTTCACTTTCTTCTGAAACATTCTTTGAATGAATACTAATGGGCCATCAAGGGACACTATATCTCCCTTGTGTGGAATATCATTAAACTTTCCCTGTTTCACCTACCAGGACCCAGATCTGTCATCCAGTTCACTGAAACGAGGGGCACCAGACATCAGGCTTAGACACCTGGGCCTCAATTCAGCAAGATATTTAAGCACATCCTTAGAGTACATGACTACTTTAACCGTGTAAGCAGTCCCAATGGAATCAAAGGAACTACTAACACACTCACTTTGTATAGTTGTTCTACTGCTACCCTGGAGCTTACCCACTCCATATGATCATTAATTGGCTCATGTAATGTAGTATCTATAGTAGCTTCAAGTTTAATTCCATATTTCTCAGGAAGCTGCCTTTGTCTATGGAATAGGTGTGTATTGGATGCCTATGTTTATATCCTAGGATATTTATGAAAGCAGGTGAAAAAAGGAGCCAGATCACTCACAGCCATGATAAAACCCCTAGATGATACTGCATGGAGGAGCATGCAAAGGCTGGGGATTTAGTATGCTGCATCCTGTCCCCACTATGAGATCTTGATGGTCCTCATGGAAGATCCCTCTCTCATACACACACCTCAAAGATTCAGGGTTGTCCTGCCTTGGTGACCCTCTCCCATCCAGCAGTTTGGTACCCAGTTCCAGATGATGGGTAGTTGTAGTGGGCCCTAGAGGGAAGTAATACATCTCTGAACAGTACTAATACAGTACTATTCCAGAGTATACATATTATTATATCAAATAGAGTGACTACTGGAACAAAGAACAACATGATTGAAAAAAGGCATTATTATTATGATCTAAAAGATGTGTGTCTGTGGTGTTACAAGCCTTGAAATAAGTAATGTGTATATTTTATTACTGCAGAACTGTTTATTTGTTAAACCTTAAGTGTAGAAAACTAACATTACAGGAACAGACAGATTCTATGCTGTGATAATACTGCAAAAAAGGTTAGAAATCATGATACTAATGCAGGCTGTTCCCATTTCTGTATTATATACCTCATAGAATTATAGAAATTAGAGATGAGAAAATCTAATAGGCTATCTGTGGTGGCTTTTTATTAATAAAATTGATTTAATTTTCATACAACATGTCTGTCCTCTCATCGCAGCATACCATGCAGCTAATCATTTAATTTAATCTTTAAGTCACTAGAGGATAACAGAAGTTTGAGCAATAAAAACACATTGGTTTCTAAAGAACAAATTATGCCTGGTAAACTTGATTTTTTAAATCAAATTTCAATATTAGTGGATGAAGGGAATACAATGATGTAAGAGATGGACTTTAGTGGAACATTTGATACAATACATTACAAAATCTTGCTAGAAAACTGAATTCACATTAATTTGATTATGTACATTAGGTACTAGATAGGATAGTGACTGAAAGATCCTACATAACTGGGCAGGAAATAATTTTTTTGTCCCTTTAGAATTTGAGATTTTGAAAATAAAAACAAATTCATTTTCCTCAACTGAGATGAACAGGCAACTTTACATTTTTTGGTGAACTGAAAAAGTTTAGGATCAGGTTAATCAAAACATTTTGTTTCGATTATGATCCTTTTTAAAAAACTTTTTTTCTGCTAATTAACTTACATTTCAAACAAGTTTTTTCAAACAAAAAATGAACTTTTCATTTTGAAAATGTTGAAATAGGCCCTTTTAACAAGTTTAAAGAACTCTTCAAAAAGTTTTTGAAATTGGGAAATTGTTGAAACCAAGCTTATTCAGGAAAAGATTCAGTTTCAACTAATCTTCATTTTCCAAAGAAAAAACATTGTCAAACTTCTGACCAGCTCTAATCATAAACAATAGATATATACTGTAACGTACTGAGGTATCCAATGAGCTGCCGCAGGTTCAGTACAAAGCCTTGTTTTGCTTGTGATGTGGAAGAAAAAGTAAACAGGAACAGTTAAATTCACACGTGATTCTAAATTGGGAAGTGTGGCAAACATGAAGTAAGGACCTAAAAAGGTTGAAAATATGTATAGGAAATAATAAAAGGAGATTTAAAATATGTTTAAATCCAAATGATTATGTATAGAGAATTATTTCAAACATGCATGCTTGATGGAAGGAAAATGCACAGAAAGCAGAAGTGATCAAAATGGTCTAGAGCTGACAATTGATGTAAAATTACATAAGAGCTAATGAAGCAATGCAGTTGGGGGGAAAATGTTGAACATCACATTACAGACCAGCGAATCGATAGTGCATTTCTATGTGGTGCCAGCGAGACCATACGGAAAGGGTTGTGTCCTGGGCTAGGCACCTCGTTAACGGAAAGATTTCAACAAATTGGAGAGGATTCAGAGGAGAGGAATACAAGTGACCTAAGGGACTACAGGGCCTCACTAATGATTAAAGCTGAAATAGCTAAATATGTATACATGTGTAACTATATATAAAAATCCTCCATGGATAGGGTGAAGAAATCTAATAAATGCCCATAAGTATTTTGAGGGAGATAGCCACGGAAGGGGATAACAGGGCTCCGGGTAGCTCCAGGGGGAGTAACTAGGAGTAGTGGAAGGTCATTAAGCAGTGGAAATAAAATGGAGAAAGGCTTGATACCAGGAATAACTAACACTGATAACTATAAAGAAAAGGAGTACTTGTGGCACCTTAGAGACTAACCAGTTTATTTGAGCATGAGCTTTCGTGAGCTACAACTCACTTCATCGGATGCATAGCATATCGTGGCATATCATGCATATGCTATGCATCCGATGAAGTGAGTTGTAGCTCACGAAAGCTCATGCTCAAATAAACTGGTTAGTCTCTAAGGTGCCACAAGTACTCCTTTTCTTTTTACGAATACAGACTAACACGGCTGTTACTCTGAAACTGATAACTATTGGGCTGTAGTCTCCTATGAGAAGAAGGAGGAGTGGAAGCCTTATTACTTGAGTCATTTGGAAATAGATGGGAAGAGACAGACCACTGGAGAATGTACTCCAAGGGAGCAGTCATGCACCCTTGGAGTACCCTGGGACTACAAAGCTAAGAGGTCTTCACCATCTCTAATTTCTTTTCTTTGATGCAGCCATATCCAGGTTTCTTTTGCACCCTGGATATTAATCTTCATAAAGTTAGTAACAGGACTTCTCTTCTGTTGTGCTTTGATCCCTTCAGCTGCACGCTCACTACCTTGGTGTCAGTAACTGTCCATTATCTCCTGTGTTGGACTGGGTGTGGTGGATTTGATCAAAGAATCCTAACCTTGTGTGACTGGTGTTTTTCCTTCCTTGTACTCACTCCTCTGTGGATCCTGAAAACATTCCTATATAGTTAAGTCTCTCTCTTCTCTGCCCCCAACAGTCCCACAACATGGCCTCCCTACTGGCTGATTGAGAACCTGCTGGAGCGGTAGCAGCAGGTGAGCTCAGTCCCACAAGCCGTTCCAGTCTGACGTTTTGAACATCTGCAGAACTTAGAAGAATAAGGCACTGTAAGCCGGTAGCAGCTTTTAAGTGGCTTGTGCTTGTGTGCATAATCTAGGGCTCTTTTTTTCTTTAAATGATAGTCCCATATGGTATGACTACCCACAAAGATAGTCACAGGTACTGCTGGAGATGTCCTTTTGCTTTCTAATAGTGCATCCAGGACAGACACCATTGCCTTGCTTGTCATGACCTCTAGTCTGTCTCAGATGTAGTATATGACAATTCCCAAGAGGGTTGTGGATTGTGAGTTTCATTTTCTCCAATCTAAGTAACAATTAAAAAAAATCTTAATTTCATTTTGCTGTTCTATGTAAATCCTATGAAAGTAGTGGATATATCTCTCTCTATAGTAGTGGGTAGTATAAAGTATAATAGTGGATATCTCTCTCTAATGTAGTGGGTAGATAGATCTATATGAATTGCAGTCTACAGAGGGTTTTTAAGACTAGAATTTAGAAAACATTTTCCATTCAATAATATTTTTAGGTCATGCTTGAATGCTGACATAGATTGCCCCTTAAAGTTGTCCATTGTATTATTTAAACTCATGATTTGACACCACATTGCTATCTGCAGCACATCTGATAGCCAGACTTCAAATATGTATAGAAAAGGGCTTTGGCTTCCTTGGAAACAAGATCTATGCATTAATTCTCAGACAAACAGCTCTTCTCCCTTTAAGGTTTATTTTCAGTTTAGAATTTTTCTCAGATTGTATCACGTGGAAAATTGGACACCTACAGCTAAATTGGTGCATACAAAACCCATTATTTACTTAACAGGGTTTTGTGCTCACAGCAATGTGCTGAAAAGTCACCCATCTTGGCTGGTTTGAAATTGAGGTGAATTAAAGAGAGGAAGATGGGTCTATTGTCAGTGTTTGCTCGGAATCTGTGCAGTACATCAACTTCAAAGTTTTTTCAAAGAAATTTAGAATCATTGTCTGTCTCCATTATAAGATTATGACACAATCCTTAAAAACAAGCTTTTCAAAATGCAACAGTTTCATGGCTGCTAGGGGAACAAGTATTGTTTATGATATGTCAAGGTACTGTGTATCAGCCTTATATAATGAATGTGAATTATGTTTCAACTTCCAAATGGGAAAGCATAAAAGGCTAAAGAAAGCTTTAATTTATTATTTGTTCAGTTTAGAGCTTCAGACCATTACGTGCCCATTAAATCACTATTTTATATGCTGCTAAGTGCATCTCTATCTTCAGAATAAAGAGATTTTTAATTCACCCTCATTTTAATTGAGGACATTTGTGATAACAAATAGACTGAAATTGGAAAGTAAATTAACTTTGTGCTGTGACAACAAGCTACCTTTGTGATTTTTCCTTTGGGTTTGTTGTAACCATGTATGAATCATCATGTTTTTATTTCCTTGCTTGCTTTGTATTTATATTCCAATTACAAAGCGATCTACCCAGACCAAAATTTGATTTTGATTGCATTGATAGGGCCCCATGGACTTGACTCCTCTGAAATTGAAGAAGGGGTTGAAATTCTGAAATGTTGATTTGGAAAAGCTGAAATGTTTTTGTTTTATCATTTTTTGATTAAAACAGAATACTTTTACATTCCTGAAAATGAAATTTCATTTTGTGTTATTGAATTGATCTGAAATCCTTTGTTTTGAGTCAGATCAACATTAAACTGCATTTCTGTTGCCTTATGGGAGTTATAATTCCGGATCCCATTGTCTCCAATGGGCTGGGCTCCCTGGAGGAATACATCATCCACAAGGCAATGTATTAGTTTGTGTCTGCTACAGACCACCGATTCAAACTAGGAAACAGGATGACCAGCATCTTATGTACTTATATATAATGTGTAAAGAAAAAAAGCTGTGTGATCATAGGAAACTTCAATTTGAGTGATGTATGCTGGAGCTATCATGATCTCAGTACTAACACAAGCCTATGTATATATATAGGCTTATGTTATATAGGCTTATGTTAGTACTGGGATATATATATAAACAGAAGAAAGGGGAAGTTAATAGTAATGAATATAAATCAGAAGCTTGAAAATTGATAAGGGATGCAAGGAGAAATCTGTGGTCAGCAAAGCAAATGACAATAAGAACAAAAAGAATCCTAACAATGGTAATAGTCTTACCAATGATCAAGTGGTTGAATTATCAATGAATATTTCTGGTCTGTCTCTGGGGGAAATAAGAGATGATATAATCCCATCAGATGAGGCGAACACTCTCTATTCCATTAATAGAAATTAATTTTAACAGAAAATTCCTGAACAGCTCTCAAAATAAACATAAATAATGTATTTATTTCCTCTTTCGTTGTTTCTTCCCAGTGTAATATTTTGTGTCTGGAGGTGAGTGAAGAAATTAGTTGGGAAGATCTAAGTGGAAGAAATTAGTTTTGCATTTAGTTCAGAAAGGATGTGGACAAATTGGAAAGAGTCCAGCTGAGAGCAACAAAAATGATTAGGGCCTGAGGCACATGATTTATGAGGAGAGGATGAGGGAACTGGGATTCTTTAGTCTGCAGAAGAGAAGGGTGAGGGAGGATTTGATAGTGGGGGGTTCCAAAGAAGATGGAGCTAGACTGTTCTCAGTGGTGGCAGATGACAGAAAAAGGAGCAATGGTCTCAAGTTGCAGTGGGGGGAGGTCTAGGTTGGATGTTAGGAAAAAAACTATGTCACTAGGATGGTGGTGAAGCACTGGAATGGGTTACCTAGGGAGGTGGTGTCCTTAGAGGTTTTTAAGGCCTGGCTTGACAAAGCCCTGGCTGGGATGATTTAGTTGGGGTTGTTCCTGCTTTGAGCAGGGTGTTGGACTAGATGATGTCCTGAGGTCTCTTCCAACCTAACCTTCTATGATTCTATGATTCTGAAAGTTCGTAGGTCTTTGGTCAGAAAATCTTAACTTTGTGGGAGGTCATAGTAATGGAGGGACAGGTGAAATCTCAGTAACTAAGGTCATTCCTAGAGAGGGTTTAGAACATCAGGACAGAGAACTTGGGTGAAATCCTAACTCTGCTGAAGTCAAAAAGCCTTTTTTCATTGACTTCAATGGGTGCAATATTTCACTCCTTGAATTAGATTCTGTTCAGTAAGAAGCCACTGCAGAAATCAGAATACTAGGCTGATATCTTTATGACAACTGGTATATTAAATGGGCTGCTGCCTTAATAACAGCTGGAGTTTTGTTGTTTGGTGGTTTTTTTGCTCATGGTTTGTGACTCCTTTACTAGATAAAATGAGTTGTAACAATCAAGTCAAGAATCATTCTATTAAACCAGTCTTTGGAACTGTGCATGCAAATATGTCTGTACAGCAGTTTGCAAGCCCAAATTGGGTAGCTCATTATACAGTTAGTGTGATAGGGAACTCATCTCTTTGCCTCCCCCCTCCGAGACTGCTCCATGACTTTTTCACCTCCATGTTCCTTTTCCTGACCCTTCTCCACAGCTTCTTCCCCTATCATTCATTAGGCAGCACAAACTCATTGCTAAGGACTGTGCACAAGCTCTGAGCCAGACCACTTTGCCTCTTTCTACTTCTTTTACTAGTGTTCAGTAACCTGTTAGATCAATCCCTTAAAATATAGGCATTTTTCAGGAGGAGTTCTCTGAGGAAAAAAATATTCAATTTCTTATTTTAAAAAAATCTTGCTTTTATTTTGAAGTGGGCATCAAGTATATATTGCCATGAACTCATAGAATTTCTGTTCATGGTGTGGCAGAGTATTTGCAAGGAAATGTTTGCCTGTCCCATTAAGTCAATATCAAGTTCAATGTGTATTTTTCTAAGGAAGCCATTAATCTATTGGCATCTGAAGCACAGTGATTAGCTTTTAATATACTTTAGTTATGAAAGTGACACTACATTGAAAGCACGAGTACTAACTATTCACTAAAAATCACTAAGGATGGTGAGCTCATTTGTCTTTTTTTAAACCCATGTGGGTTCAAAATTTTAAGTGGAACTATACTCAGTTCTCATTTGGAAAACTGAGAAAATGTAGCAAAAAAAGAAACAGAGAAAAAAATAACTATATATAGGGCAGAGCTCATGCCAGTATACATGCTCGAGCCATTCTTGTATCCACAATCTAAAGTACAGAATTTCAGTGGAGTACAAACAGATGTTTAGGGTTTTTTTTGTTTAGTTTTATTAAATCAAACTTAGGAAAAACTGAAGGGCTTAAATGAGAGATTTGTGAATGTGAGCTCCTTGTGTGAACCTTAACAAAATCGCAAATACTTTGCAAGGTCCACAAGAACTTGCATTCCATTAGAACCCTTTTGAAATTAATCAAATTGGAATACAGACTATACAAGCTTCCCTGATCTCACAAAAAAATTGTATATACTTTCTTTTTTTAGCAGCCCTTCTGTTTTCCCACAGAGAAGATCACACTTATCGGAATACATTAGGAAACTCATTCTCTTTCTGAGAACTTGTAGGCTTTCACTTTGGGTTATCCTTTCAGCCAAATCATTATTTGATGCTAAATTATAACTGATTTTAAAAGCCATCACCAAAAGTGTTTGATCTTAAAGTGATAAATAGTCAGAGGATCACTCAGGATCAGAAGTAAATGTCAATGACATTTTACCCATGCAGTAATATGCATGTTGAAAATATTCAAAACAAACTGGCAAACTGAGAGTAATAAATTGGAAACTCAGCAAAATGGAGCTATTAGTCAACAATACATAGTACCACAAACATGCATAAATGATTCTGTAGCATCTTGGACCTGAATTATAATCAAACAAGATGAAGCAAGCAAAACTGTTGATATGGAAACAAGAAGTTTATTCATGTTGAGTGAAGCCAATTATCAAATTTATATCAGATTCAACACTTGGGGTTTTAACTGATATGTTTAGTGTAAACTGGGGATTGTCACTCACAAGTAATTCAGAGCAGTTTAATAAAGGAGAGAGCGTCAGATGGTTTCCATTACTTTGAGTGCATTGCCAATGGCACGAAAAGATGTTGATTCCCCTGTGAGAGAAACAATGTAGGTAAGGTAATATCTTTTATTGGACCAACTTCTTTTGGTGCAAGCTTTTGAACTACACAGAACTCTTCAGGGTCCCTGTGTGTAATTCCCTTTTAAGGTGTTGGGAATTGCATGCCCAGTGACTCCCTGGCTGACTAAACTCCTGAGAAACCGATGGTTTAAATTAATTACTTTATAGACAATCTTTATACTGTAATTACAGATCACCGTGATAACAGCTATTCCTGCAGATGAGCTGTCATAAGACAGCTTTGAAAAAGTAAGTTTTCATCCCATTTTACACCAAAAATAACAGGGAAATGTCCTGGTACTAGCAAAATGTTAACAGACAGATAATGGAGTGACAAAATACTCTCAATTTTCCCCCCTTTCCTTGGTACTGCGAAAGAGTCTGTGGGGGAAAACTGAGGAGAAATTAGCTCGGGAACTTTGAATATTTTTTATGAAATCATGACTAATTCTTGAGCATCACAAGTACCCAAAACAAGTGGTATTGAGGAAGTCAAGGAATCCTTACCAGAAGTCAAGGTTGAATCAAATTGAACTGGCATGCAAGAACACAGCAAAGCCTGCAACAACCTTGCCATTAGAGAGATGTACAGCTGCTTCAAACTTCTCAATACCTCTGCCTACAAAGCAACTCGAAAACTTTTTACTTACTCATTCCACACATTCAGGTACATAGGGCATCCACCAGTTTGTCGTTTATTTCAGTCTTGTGCTGGTCTGTTTTGACTTCTTAGGTTCACGTTCATGGATTTGGCTTCTTTCTCTACTATTCTTTGTAATGTTTATCTATGTCACCGTCTTTATCTTTCCAGGTGGTGCCCATATCATTTGACATGGATGTTGTGTTGGTGACATCTTTAAAGCATGTCCTAAATATGTCCCTCATTGTCTTACCATATTTGATGCTTTAGATTGATTTGCTCTACTAGAATTTCTGATGTTGCAAGAAACTCTTTCCAATGGACTCTGAAGATTTTCTGCAAGTATTTACTTGGGAATGAATTGATCTTCATATCAATTTCTGTTGTAGATTTACATGACTCTGCTCCATAAAGGAGAACAGATATGATGCCAGTGTTAGACATTCATATTTTTGTGACAGTGCCAATCATGCTACTTGTCCAAATCTTTTCAAATTAATGAAAGTTTTTGCTGTTTTTTATATTTGTTGCTTGACATCTAGCATGGAGTCACCATCATTGCACATCACACTCCCTAGATGAGTAAAATGACTTACTTCTTCTAGTGTTTCTTCAACCACTCTAATAGTTACTTAGGGGGATATTGATAATCATATATTTTGTCCTCCCCTTGTTGATGAACAAACCAGATTGTTTTGCTGTACTGCCAAAAGCTGGGGCTTTTCTTCCATTAAGCAATGTGTTGAACTAAGCAGGAAAATATCATCAGCAGAAATTAAGTCATCTAGTTGTATTGTCTCATTTGACCATAAAATTCCTCATTTGCCTTCTGCAGTTTCCTTTCCTTATGACATAGTCAGAAACCAATGCAAACAATAGTGGAGCCATAATAAACCCTTACCTTACTCCAGTTTGTCACTGCAAACCATTGGAGGATGTTTTCGCTGTTTCTGACTGCACATTCGACATTATCATATTGATACTTGATCCCGAAAACCTCAGGTAGGGGAAACAAAACAACAATGTTCACACTATGTCATCTAATTTCTGGACTAAAGCAATACAGGTCATGGGAGAAGAAACACACTTCCTGAAGGAAAAATGTGAGGTGGCATATTCTACACACAGCACAGTTATGTGGCAGCATATTTTTAAAATGCATAGTAAAGGACTCATCAGTGCTTTTTGAAAATGGTAATTTTATAAATGCATTTTATAAACATCACAAATCCTTGATAAGGTACAACTGTCCAAAGTTAGAACATCCACACCTGCCGTAAATACAATACAACGTCCAGCAGGGTTTTAGATCATTTTCTAGGTGTGTTCTATGGAGCAAGCACATATTAGAGCAGTCTAATTATGGTATATGAGCAGATAGCAAAACCTAATGCTGAAACAAAAGGAGCTTGCTTTGTGCACCAGCATGACTAATACTACATCAGTTAAGGCATGCAATATTTTTTAAAGAAACATTTTAAAATCTTTTTATAAAATAGTAAAACAGAAACCATAGTTTGTTTTCTTATGGTTTTGGAACAGCAGGTAGGTCTTATCAACAATGGATTAGAGATGACCGGTACCTAAAATGTTCATATCTATTAGCTACATATGTCTTTGGATACTGACCTGAAACATCACTCTACCAACCTCCCCCACCTCACATCCCTTGTTATAAAACAAAACTGTTAACAATGAAAGCTTGCATTACATTTGCTCAATATCCTGTGAATTTCTGAACACCCCTGTTTCTTCAGATTGATCCAGTTCATGCTCACCAAGGAATAAAAAAGTCGGAATACTTATGGTGTTTTAGTTACCTTTCTGGGAACATAAAGGGAAAATTGGTTGGAATTAAGGCATTGGACTGAGGCTCAGGAGATCTGGGTTCAGTTCGTAGCTCTGCCAGGCATCCTATCTAATCTTGGGTAAATCAGTCTCTCTGTGCTGAAATACTAATCTTGACAATGGAGACCAAAATATTTTTTGTCATATTGAAATCAGTTTTACACAAGCATTACACTTGACTTTGTGGAGGTACTCTTCCGTTATACTTCCGTTAAAGGAAAATGAAACCTTTATTGAATCTTGCGTGTGAACACTGCAACATTTTAACCTTTCAGATATTTCTTGTCAAATATTAAACCTGTTTTTTGGCTCTCCAGGAAGGTTCTTCATGAACGCCATGGACTATTCTTTGTTGGGTTCCTCTCTCAAGCTGCCTATGGAGGGAATGTTCTACCATCATTTCAATATTGTTGGAGTGAAATCCTGCCCTATTGAAGTCAATGAGAGTTTTTCCACTGATTTCAATGTGGCCAGGATTTCACCCCTGTTGTTTGCTCTGGTTTCAGCAATGAATAAAACCCTGAGAAGGACTGAGTCACAGAAAGTAGCTACAGGCTCTCACTACAGTTACACATATATTCCTAGGTTTCAGAGTAACAGCCGTGTTAGTCTGTATTCGCAAAAAGAAAAGGAGTACTTGTGGCACCTTAGAGACTAACCAATTTATTTGAGCATGAGCTTTCGTGAGCTACAGCTCACTTCATCGGATGAGCTGTAGCTCACGAAAGCTCATGCTCAAATAAATTGGTTAGTCTCTAAAGTGCCACAAGTACTCCTTTTCTTTTTACATATATTCCTACTAATTCAGAAAAGAGCAGTCTTTTCTCTTTAGCCATGTCTACACTACAAACGTCATTCAACACAAGTTATGTCATCAGACAGCAGTAAAAGTTTGTATATAGCTTGGATGTGTGCTGGTTTTTCTGGTTGTGTCAGCACTATGCATGCTCACCATAGGTGCTTGTGTCAATGTAAAGAGCGGTTACCACAGGTAGTGATCCAGGTATGACATGAATCACGGTCCAGTGCAATGTCTTTTGGGGCATTTTTGCAATATTTTCTGGGATAGCAATGATTTGCCCAGGGATATCTGGGAGCTGGGGGTCAAGTTCCCAGCATTCAGCCTTCTCCATCCCATAATTTTGTGCCTCTTTTTGAAAATCCCACAAACCCATGCAGTGATTTTTATTCTCTGTCATCTCTAAAAGAAGCATGGAGCACATAGAGCTCATCACTATTCTCTTGAACATTGCAAATACAGGATGCAGTCCAGTACTTGCAGACCTGCGGGAAGTACCACAGCAACCAGGATCACAATGAGGAAGATGAGGAGATCTTTGAGGAGAATTTGTTGATAGTCAAAGCAAAAAAAAAAAAATAAAAAATTCTATGTTGCTAGTGGTATTCACAGAGCAGCTGCAGACAGTGGAGTACTGCTTCTGGGCCTGAGAAATGAGCACTGACTGACTGGTGGAATCACATTGTAATGCAGGCTTGAGATGACAAGCAGTGGCTGCGGAAATTTCTAATGCGACAGGCCACATTCCTGGATCTGTGTGCTGAGTTCACCCCAGCCCTCCAGGGCAAGAATGAGCTCTGTGTTGATGGTGTAGAAGTGAATGGTGATCACTCTGGAAGCCTCCAATGCTGGATTTCTGTCTGTCAGTGGGAAATCATTCTGGATTTGGAAAATCTACAGTGGGGGCCATTACCATGTAGTGAGTAGGGCTATTAATCGTCTTCTGCTACTCAGAACTGTCACTCTTGGCAATGTGCAAGAAGCCATGGATGGATATGCAGCAATAGAGTTCCCGAACTAGAGCTGCATGTTGCATACTTCATAACATATGTGAGGCAAAGTGGGGAAAGCTGCTGCCAGGGCGGAGGTGTGTGACAGAGCAGCTGTCTGCTGAATTTAAACAACCAGATACCAAGAGAAGATCCCAATGTAGAGCTTTGTGTTTGAAGGAGGCTTTAAAGGTTCATTTTCACAGTCAGCCATCGTAGTGTTCTGTCTTGCTGTCCTGAGATAAAGTTTGTCTTGTGTAATTTAAATTGTGCAATTTTTTTTGTTTGTTGTTGCTGCTGGTATCTATTCTGTTTTACCTGCTCCAAATTATAAATATTGCTGGGCCTTGGGCTTTACCAGCTGCTATAAATGTGTGCTGCTTGCTGTACCTTTATAAATACGGCTTGCTGTTTTCTTGAAGCTATGAATTCTGTGGTGCTTGGTGTATATAAGTACTGTTTGAGTTCTTCACTTCTGCTATGGGTTCCGAAATATTTGTTGTAAACTAATAAAGATACTTTGATTCTCCAAAAATAGAACTCTATCGACTGTAAAATGTCAGTGCACAAAATCAAAGTGCAAACAAACACATCCATCATAGAAACTTGAAACATAATGGGGAAAAACTTTTGAAATTCCTATTGAAAAGGAAGTAAACATTTATGTCCATTTTTTATAAACAGAAAGGTAGTTCAATGTATTCCATTGTGGCTACACATACACCAGTTTGTGGTTTTCGTAGGTCAGTGTTTGCAAAGCTGTGGCTTTCCTTGCTCTTCTCTGGTGTCGAGTGGTACAGGTAAGGATGCACTCTATGCTCTTTAGACTTGTAGGTCAACCAGGGTCTGCAGCAGTTGGGTTTGCTTGCCTGAGAAGACCCTTTATGTTCTGATACATTTCCCACTCCTTGTGCTGCTGGGACTGCTGGGCCTTGTGACTGTCCTGTCTGTTTTTTTCTCCATGCTCTTGGTTATTTTGGCTCTCAAAGCCCTTTGTTCACAGTCCAGTTGAGCACTGGCTTGTAGGATCTCTCAGAACATGTCCTCCCTAGTCTTCTTCCTTCTTCTCCTTCTGAGGGTCAGATGTTCTGCAAGCATGGAGGGAGCACCCTTCAAGGCCACAACTCCATAAGCTTCTGATAAAAACAGACACAAACTCCATTAGATTTACGGTTACAATGGAAAGGAAAAGATAAGTTTCAAAACTCCCTTCCCTTATTCCCATAAATACTTATAATAAGAAATACTTATTAACACTTTAGCTTTGGACCACTTTATTACAGCACTATTCTCCAGCACCAACCATGTTGAGTATGGCCTTACTGGGAGGTGGAAGATGGATTTTTTGTACTGTCTATAAAATTCTGGCCCCTATTCCATGGGTATGAGTATAGGGCAATGGCAGTGAATATTGACATCATTTTTCAGAGGCAGTGATGATTTTGGCTGATATCTCACTCCTGAGGGTCACAAAGGCACAGAGAACTCAGCTGATAGTGGTGTCCTGAAGCCTTCCAGGCCCACATGTCACTAGTCTGTTTGCTATGACTGTGCCAGCCAAACTCATCGCAGAGTGTCTTGGGAAAGTGTCCTATTATGGAGAAAGAATTAAGGTTGCCATCCCTAGAAACCTTTAGGAGAGGATTGAGGTGTTCTCCATGAGAGTTTCATTGAGATCTCCAGGAGGATAAAAGGAGGATAAAAGTGTTCAAAGTGGTCCCACCTGTCTAACCCAGCAACAGAATGAAAAGCAGATGCCAATGCTACCTGAGCACAGGACACTGAATTGATGTAGATAGTGTAATCAGACTGCTATAGTATTGTTCAATAATTTGCTTTGAATTTACTTCCTAACTTTTCATTTTTCTCACAATATACTATGAAAGTTGATACCTTTGTCTTGGGGATGGGCTGGGAGCAATTTTTAAATGGGAGTGAGAGGGAGGAAGGGAAAGCAAATAAAACATTGTAAGAAAAAAATGCATGCACACACTTACCTGAGCTCCCTTCCCTTCATCAGCAGGTTTATCCTCACTCGCTTAGTGTGACTGGTTAGATTCCTGCTGAGTTTAAAACAGGTCTTGGTTCATGGCATTGTTGGAGTGCCCCACCATGTCTCCCCACTGCTCTTCCTCTCTGTCTAAGGGTGCTGGTGGGGTCACCACCAAGTATGGCATGCAGTTCATTGTACAAGCAGCAGCTCTGTGGGGGCACACTGGATTTCTTATTGCCCTTCCTTGTCTTGTGGTATCCATGGTATATTTCCTTTGTTTTCAGGCAGCACTCCTGCTGATTTCTGTCACACCCTCTTGCTTGCATCCACCATGCAATCTGCTTGTAGATGTCCACATTTCTACAGCTCTTCCATAGCTGTACTTGCACAACCTCTTCTCTCCAATGCCTCTTCCTGCCTAGTACCTCTGTGTGTGTGTGGAACTAGCATGTTCAGCTGGACACAAATAACAAAGGTTAGATGCTTGGAGTGATTGCCAAGATGGGTAACCATGAAAAGGCATTTCAGAAACATGCAGGATTTTTAAAGGGGCATGTGCTTTTCAGAATAAATGGAATTGTTTCTTCTTTATTCTGATATTGGACATACCCATTAGTGTAAACGTATTTGAATATATAAGTTATAATTGACAAAATATATAGAACACTACTTCACTTGTCATCTACTGCACTTTTTGAAGGGTTCTGTGTTTATTCTGGAGCAACGTTAATCAGTTCTCATGGCCTACATTACCAGCCCCTCTTCCTGGTTGGGAAAGCAAAGGCTTAAAATTTAGTAGCCAATAAAACTCCAGTATGATCAGTAAGAATCTGCATATTTTACTCACATATGGACCTTTCCAACTTCTATTAGAGTCAACACAAAAGGCTCATTAAAAGCCTCCGAATTGTTACTAAACCAATGCAATCTAGGCGTTGTACAACCTCCCATTAAAGTCAATGGAAGTCTTTTTTTTAATTTCAGTGGAAGCTGGATTGGACCCTCTAAGGATACCTCTACACAGCAGAATTGGTGCATGGATTAGGCTACCTGAGTTAGTTTGAATCTAATCCAGATAATAAGTAGCAGCAAAGTCAGCACAGCATAGACTTCAGAACAGGCTAGTGAGCTGAGAATGTACCCCGGGTCCATGCTGGGACTGTACTACCCACATTGCTCTATCTTCATTGCTATTGTTACCTGCTGGATTCAGGCTAGCTCAGATATGTCTACACAAGAGCCAGATCTGCAGCCTCTACTCATATCTGTGGTGGAACTACTGATGTGAGTAAGGGTTTGCATCATCAAGTCCTATTCAATATGATGAGTGGCTTAAATTCATTCTTCACTTATTCCTTCCTGTCTGACAATGAGCAGTTTTAATATCTCTGCCTTTAGGTGCAGTATATGCAGTTAGAACATCTGAACTATTTGTTAGCGGTACCATTAGAGTTGGTCCAAAAATGGGAAAAGTTTGTGAAAATTTTTGGAAAAATATTGTCCCTATTTTTCATTGAAAAATTTCAAACTTTGCAATTTTTCAATCAGCTCTAGACACCACTATTTCAGTTTGTGCCCTTGTCACCATTCTGAAGTACTCTGTGTTAGTGCTACTTTACAGCCTTGTGTTTGCCATTTCACTTGACTGTACGATAGTCTGCTTGTTGCATAGACAAATATTGGTTTCCTCTTCACTGTAAGTGAACATCTACTCCCATTCATAACACAAAACTGGTTTCAGGCTTTGCATTCAACCCATTGTTGTCCAACTGTTTACCAGAGTTCAAAACCCAGGCAAAAAGCAATTTGTTTTGGCTGAATTAGTAACACCTTATTTTAGAGGGCACAAATAGCCATGTAATTATTTTGAATTAAGAAATTACCATATCATTTCAGGCACATTGCATGGATATTTACTCTCAGCAGATTACGTGTGAAGTGTTACCCACAAAATAATAAGTACCAAACATAAGCTGTATTTTAAAAAGGAAGTGAATGCAGCAGTAATCTAAACAAATGCATTATACTTCTGGAGAACTTAAAGTCTTTAAAATAGGAAATACTTTAAAAAAATATGCAAAGGATAACTTTTCAATGTGGTACAAAAGGACATATGACTTTTATGCACTACTGAACTGTGCTGAAGATACACGTTGCTAGTGTCTATTACTATGTTCTTTTATTGCATGGGCTGGGGGGAAGTGTGTGCACGTGTCACTCTGTAGCTGAGTGAGAACATATTTGTTCAGTTGTTTAACTGATCAGGAACAGGGAACTTTTGACAAAATGATGTGGAGCTTATTTTGACACACATGTCATAAATGTCCTTCATTTCAGGTTTATATTTTTTCATGTCACTACATTGTGACTTTGGGATAAAAATCCCTGGGTCCTTCTGTAAATTTAGGAGTAACACTACAACATACCAAATTTGGGGAAATCTTGTTCCGGTTTGTGCAGGTATGAAATCCTGAACAACCATAATGAATCAGGGCAGGCTCCCTTCACACTGCTAAAGAGAACACTTGAGGCATGCATGGAGAGTGTACGGCTGACCTACACATCATACCCCCCGAAGGGAGTGATTAAGGGACGTGACCAGGCTGCTAGTGTCTATACTGCTCATTAGCACGTCCAGCCAACTTATGCTAACTGAACATACATTGTATTGTATTGCTTTGCTGAGAGCATTAGCAGCATCCAACTGAATATTGCAGAAGCTTATCGAGTGTCTTATCCAAGAGAAGCAATGGGGATTCTTTCTACTGACTTTAGATGAAAGGCCAACTGCAGTATAGCTTGTTGCTGAACACATAGCTGGCATGACTCCACTCCTCCCCTTGTTCAGCTTTCTCAGATAAGGGTAGGATTTTGCCATTGGTTTTCTTTTACTATTACAAAAGCTTATTTAATAGCTCTCTAACCTTTACACCAGCTGAAAAGACTAGCAAACAAAAATGTGGCAAATATTTGTTCTGAGGTAGAAATTCATAAAATAATTGCTTCTAAACTGTTAGTCATTCCTAACATGCTTCTATTTGCACTATATTTAGGCAATCATAATGAAACAGACTTCAGAATTTACCCTGGAGCACTTTTATTGCTGTAGTGGATTGGGAAGCTGTTATTTGCATAAATGAAATCAGTAACTAAAAGAGAGAGGTGTTTGTTTTCTCCCCCACTTTTGTCACAAATATGTATCATTTGAGTAATTAACAAGAGGTGGAAAAAATACAAAAAAATATACCTTTGGTATTTCATGTATTTAATTGAAAATGAATTAATAATGCAGATTTCTGTGTAGACATGCTACATTTATTTGCAGAAAAGCAAGCGTTGCTATTTGGGTGAATTAAGAAAGACAGGTAGAGATAGAGGGATGTTTTCTGAGACTCTTGCAATAGTCTGGCAATATTGTTCTAGGGCTAGATTGAGACTTGGACTGTGCACCCATTCAAGAGAGTGAGGTAGCATAATAATGCTCTTAAGTGGACAACTCAGACTTTAAAGGAACAGGAAGGTGTTATGCAGCTGAGGTGACGGGCCAGGAGTGGTGGGATGGGGGCAGAGCCTTGGCTCTTTTGGCCCCATCCCTTTCCTGTTCAGAACAGCTGAGCTAGTGCAAATGGCAGGGAAGGTTGTATAGGCCAACATCCCTACATGGCTAACCCCACCTCCTCTCCACTTCTGAGCTAGGAGTTAGCAGAGGAGGAGTTGTGACTCTGAGTCACAGTGCCTCCTGGATCTACTCCTGGGATGTACAGTTTACACATAACCCCTTGCTTAGGGCTATGCCTGATGTTGAAATCTAATCCATAATCTGTTTAATTTAAAATTATTTCTGCTTGGTGTATTTCTCTGGAATCTAACTTTGGCTTCAGTTACTGAAATCAACTCAGTGAGTTTCCCCCTCTGCGAAGGGTTGGAGACATAGGCTGTGATTTGTAAAGGCTTTTGAGTCTGGGTATGGCCAGTGACAGAGCATGGATGTTGAAGAAATATGAACACTGGCCAACGGTGCTAAATATAACCTGATGAGGATAATCTGTATACATTTCAAATGATTTCTGGTAGAAAATTCAATTAGTGACAGTCCATTCTTATGCACTTTGATGTTACCCTCCTTATCAACCCTTAGAAAATTTTACTTTGTACAGTAAAAATATCCCTGTTCCACCCAAACTGTTCCCAGCATTTTCCTAGCTCTTTCTGAATCAACGTTTAGAACTATTAACTGGGAAAGGGAAGCTTCCCCTTCAGTGCATCTCTCCAGTCCTGAAATCCTAGTAACATTCTAATAGAAGAGACGAGTGTAGACATGTACTCTCCTACAGTGAATCTTCATGATATATCAGTAGATGGCAGTAGCTGAATTCTCATCTAGAAAATGTCTTAATTGGGTCCTGCTAAGGAAAAAAAAATAGATGCACCCTTTGCACTTAAAAAATAATAATTTGTGCTCTCATAAATCAGGGTAAACGTACAATTTCTTTCATGCTCAAAACTACTGTTATCAAGTTTCATAGCATAGCACCAGTTTTGCTGCAGGCCATAAACTTTAGGCCACCATGGGTTCAGCGAGAGATCAGAGACAAAGGTCAGCTAAATTCTATTTATATTGTTATTGGAACTGAGCTGGAGACCTGTTACTCACCAGATTGTCATGCTGATTTATTCCCAGCCACATTACAAATACTAAAACATCATTTCCAGTCAAAAAGTGTAAACAAGTCTGGTTCCCACAAGGAAGAATTCCTGTTGGACTTGCTCTGAATCTTTTCTTATTCATGCAGATCCACGAATTACATTACATTTGTCCACACAATTTTCCTTCATTAACTACAAAGTGACAAAATTAACATACTGTACAGCACAAACGTGGATTTTTTTTTTTTACTGTACCACTATGTCTGGATTTCATGGAAGTAACACCATAATTTACCGTATAATCACCAGTGTTTCCAATGAATTTATCCCAAAGACCTAGACAATTATTTTATAGCATTTGGTACAGATTTTGAAAGTGCAATTTTTTAAAAAGTGCTTAAGCTGCTTAGAGAACTAACTCCCATTAATTTCAAAGTTCTTAAGTACTCAAAGCAATGAGAATTAGATCCTTCACCCATTTAGGTACTTTTGAAAATTTCACTAGACAGTTGTTTTCATTTTCAGGTACCTAAATACCTTTAAAAATCTAGCTCTTTATTAGTAGGAGTTTTATCCAGCAATAGAGCTGGGCAGGAATCAGATTTTTCATTTTGTGGGAAATTCATAGAATAATAGAAACATAGAATATTAGGGTTGGAAGAAACCTCAGGAGGTCACCTAGTCCAATCCCCTGCTCAAAGCAGGACCAACACCAACCAAATCATCCCAGCTAGGGCTTTGTCAAGCTGGGCCTTAAAAACCTCTAACGATGGAGATTCCACCACCTCCCTAGGTAACCCATTCCACCACCCTCCTAGTGAAATAGTGTTTCCGAATATCCAACTAGACCTCCCCCACTGCAACTTGAGACCATTGCTTCTTGTTCTGTCATTTGCCACCACTGAGAATAGCCTAGCTTCATCCTCTTTGGAACCCCCCTTCAGGTAATTGAAGGCTGCTATCAAATCCCCCCTCACTCTTCTCTTCTGCAGACTAAATAACCCCAGTTCCCTTAGCCTCTCCTCATAAGTCAGTGCCCCAGCCCCCTAATAATTTTTGTTGCTCTCTGCTGGACTGTCTCCAACTTGTCCACATCCCTTCTGTAGTGGGGGGACCAAAACTGGATGCAATATTTCAGGTGTGGCCTCACCAGTGCCGAATAGAGGGGAATAATCACTTCCCTCAATCTGCTGGCAATGCTCCTACTAATACAGCCCAATATGCTGTTGGCCTTCTTGCCAACAAGGGCACACTGCTGACTCATATCCAGTTCTCATTCACTGGTCCTTTTTCTGCAGAACTGTTGCTTAGCCAGTCGCTCCCCAGCCTGTAGAGGTGCATGGGATTCTTCTGTCCTACATGCAGGACTCTGCACTTGTCCTTGTTGAAGCTCATCAGATTTCTTTTGGCCCAATCCTCCAATTTGTCTAGGTCACTCTGGACCCTAACCCTACCCTCTAGTGTATCTACCTCTCCCCGCAGCTTAGTGTCAGCCCATCATCCAGATCATTAATAAAGATGTTGAACAAAACTGCCCCAGGACAGACCCCTGAGGCACTCCTCTTGATACCGGCTGCCAACTACACATCGAGCCATTGATCACTACCCATTGAGCCCGACAATCTAACCAACTTTCTATCCACTTTATAGTCCATTCATCCAATCCATACCTCTTTAACTAGCTGGCAAGAATACTGAGGGAGACCATATCAAGAGCTTTGCTAAAGTCAAGATATATCACATCCACCACTTTCCCCATATCCACAGAGACAGTTATCTCATCATAGAAGGCAATCAGGTTGGTCAGGTATGACTTGCCCCTGGTGAATCCATGTTGAATGTTTCTGATCACCTTCCTCTCCTCCAAGTGCTTCAGAATTGATTTCTTGAGGACCTGCTCCATGATTTTGCTGGGGACTGAAGTGAGGCTGTAGTTCCCCGGGTTCTCTTTCTTCCCTCTTTTAAATATGGGCACTATATTTGCCTTTTTCCAATCATCCAGGACCTCCCCCAATTGCCACAAATTTTCAGAGATAATGGCCAATGGCTCTGCAATCACATCAGCTAACTCCCTCAGCACCCTTGGATGCATTAGATCTGGACCTATGGACTTGTGCATGTTCAGCTTTTCTAAATAGTCCTTAACCTGTTCTTTCACCACTGAGTGCTGCTCACCTCCTCCCCATACTGTGTCGCCGAGTGCAGCAGTCTGGGAGCTGACCTTGTCTGTGAAGACCGAGACAAAAAAAAGCATTGAGTACTTCAGCTTTTTCCACATCATGTGTCACCAGGTTGCCTCCCCCATTCAGTAAGGGTCCCACACTTTCCCTGACCTTCTTCTTGTTGCTAACATGGATTTTGATTTTTTCTCATTACAGAACCGAATGAAAACAAACAATTTCAAAATTTGCCATGAAATGTTTTTCTGGGGGGCAAAAAAAAAAAGTCTAAACTTTCAATAAAATCAAAACATTTATTCAGATTTTGACATTTTTATATGTGTCAAATGAATGAAACATTTAATTTTTAATTTCAAAATGTCATATATGTATGTGTGTATGTACACACATACATATATAAGACATTTTGAAATTAAAAATTAAATGTTTCATTCCAAAATGTCAAAATATTCAATTTTGACATTATTGAAAGTCTTTGTATCCCCCTTTTTCCAAATTGTAATTTCATGCAAATGGACCTGTTTCTGCAAAATGTTTTGCTATTGATGAATCACCATTTTGGGACAGAACACTCTTTTGTCAAAAAATGTCTTACTTGCTGTATCTGGAAGTCCTAACATGCTCATTCTGGCTATAGAAGTTTTGCTTTCAAAGGGACTCCAGATTGGGCCCTAGAAACTAACACCTATTATCTTGTATACACACAACATTTTACATCCTCTTTATGCTTTAAATCTGCATTAACAAAGTAACTTTATAATTTCCAATCCTCTCAATTTGCAACCTCCTTTTGCTAACTCCTGCCAAGAGGCTAGTGATGTTACAGAAGGAATCAATGTAAAAACAGATACTTGTCCTAGTGTGTTTCTATATTGTATTCTTGTTGTAAGGTCAACGTGGGATAAATTTCCACTGGGCCTCAGTGGAAGTGTATTATGTGATTCAAGTGCAATTGGGGTACTTCAAGATAATTAGAATTCAGGTTCAGTTCAGATAACTATACCAATGTTGTACGCAGTGTAGCCTCTTATCTCAGTGTTGGAAGTTTACATGGAATCTTATCCAAACTCTGAAAGTCTCATACATCCTCAAAGCTGGGGCTGGGTATCTCAGAAGAACTTACTTCCTTAGGAGATTTCCAAATACTGTTTCTGGATAGAAATTTCATGGAACCATTCTTTCTCATATACAGTTAACAGCTAGAGGATTTGGGTGTCAATAGCAGATTTCCTTTTTATTGGCTGGAAATATACAGGTCATCAGACTTAACTAAAAAAAAAGTGAATTGACAAATAGAATTTGATTACCATCATGAAATATTTCGTCTGTAACTTAGTAGTAGGAGAAAACTGGTCTCTTCTGTAGTGGTCATTAGTTTCCCACATGTGCCTAACACTGAGTCTTGTCAGGATAGGATTCAGAGTGTGCAGTTGATAGATTTCCACTCCATACGGCTGCAAGTCAGGATAGGATGATACCTCTACCAATCTTTATAAAGGCCTTTGTTGCCTACAGAGGAGTAGTCAGGCAGATAAGCCACCTTTTTAAGGTCCCTGCAATAAGCCCATTGGTTTCACTGTTTTATCATTTAATGACATTATTTTTATGGGGAAACAATTAGATTGAATGAGTATCTTCACTTGTCGGGGTGAAAAATATGAGCAGATATTGCTATCATATTTCTTTTAGTCTAAATTAATTAGTGCGGCAAATACCAACTGTAACAGTTTAATAATTCACAGGGGCTGAGAAATAACACTTTGTAATCAAAGACTACTCATTTCTCAAAGACTAGAAAATCGATGTGTAAACAAGATTTGGGAGCTCTTCATTTTCTTTGGGTCTAATTTGACACAATCCTATCAAAACACAGAATTGTCTTAGTAGTTGTACATTTTTTCCATTAGTAATTTGACAAGACTTAAGTTAATCCAGAATGGTTTTAATGTGTCCACATGGAGTATTTCTTATGGTTTGTCACCAATCCTGCATCTCTCAGCTACTACAAGTGGAATACAACAAACTAGCAGAGTTGCTTATGGATGAGCATAGTCCATTAAGAAAATACAAATTACAGCTGGGAATTTTTTAAAATCAAAGAGTTCCTGCTCTCAGGTTTGCAAAATTGGAATATTTTATAAATTTTCTGATATTTGCAATTTTTTTCCATTTTTTCTGTCTTTATATTCTGTTTAAATTGTTTGTTTGATGGAGCCACTACGCAGACTGTGAAAACATTGTTATGTATTTTCAGATTTTTTTTTTAAATTCCAACCAGGTGTATTTAATATTATTGGTCACACAAGTCACATGGAATTGGTTCTAGTTTCTTGATTGGCCGAATCTACTGCATATGATAAGGAGGGTTAGAAGAAGCCGTTCATATTCATATTCTCAAAATCAGTGATTGAATTTTGTATACTCCATTTGAGCCAGTTAGGAAAAACTGCCACTTACAGGTGGTGCAGCACTATTCTCTGCTGTAATGTGGAGGGGTGGATTATCCACAACTCTGATACTATTAAACCACCTTTCTCATAAATTGTGACACACTAAGGAGAAATGATGATTGTTTGTTGGGAAAGGTCTATTGCAGTCTTTGTGGCACAGAAAGAGATTTTGTATGTAGAATGTTGTGTTGCCTCTTGGAGTTTCCATAGTTTTGTACAGTTTGGGTAAATAGACAAACTTTCACCTTTTGTGATTTCCTCATCTCTAGGTTTATGTTTTGTTTGTTAAAGCCAAAGTATGGCCAACCCCAAGCATTAAAAAAAGTAAGGAGTCAGGCCCCCAAAATCATCAGACTGACTTAAAATTATATCTTTAATTTTTAATAAATGTTAGGAGGTTTTATTTACCTTTTGATTTTTGAGCCTTTAGGCCACAGTTGGATGACATCTTCAAACTTTTCTCTGCAACCATAAGGATTAGAAGATTGCTTTTATTACCACATATTCATGAGACTTCAGGAGCTGGAATAAAAAATAACAAGTATCACAAGAATCCTGATAAAATCATAGGCGATGACAACACACTAAAGCTGTCTTTTACATGCTATTTTACTACATTTAGGCTAGTGTGCAGTTTGCTTTTCCCTATGGTTTTCTCTGGGGAAGCTGATTTACTGTATATATTTACATGTAACTTTGCTCCTGCTCTGCCCTTCAGTACCCTTTCATGCTCACTGATTGCAGCCCCAAAGCAACAAGAGGCTGTAGTCTTCTGGGTCACTGCTGGTTCTCACTCAGCAGAAATATTTGTTGGCTGCTCCCCCTCTTGCAGCTGCTGCTTGGAACAGGTCAAAAATGAGACAATATGTTTTTCCCCTCTCCAGATTTTGAAATTTTGTTGAACTCTTTCTGAATGGTTGAAAAATTGCAAGGGGGGGGGGGAATCTGTGAAGATGTCAGGGTTTTTTCCTTTTGCATTTCAACATCAGAAACTTTACTATATATATATATATATATATATATACACATATATACATATATATATATATATATATATATATATGTATATATGTGTATATATATATATAAAATGTGTGTGTGTATATATACACACACACACACACACTTTACTATATATATATATATATATATATATATATATATATATATATATATATATATATATATATATAACCATCTCTACTACTGATGCCTCTGCACTTTAGGGTTCCCACCCACCCTGGCTCTTCTATATAGCAGGGGAACTTCAGGTAGCAAAATATGGCACAGTTCCTTGTACCACTAATGGAGGTGGAGTTTTGTCTGAATGTATGAAATTTCAAGATGGAAGTGAATTTCATAAGCAGATCTCTTATATGATGTTGGATCTTTCCAAATTTGTGAATGGGAGTTCATTTTTCTGAAGTGAGCATTATCATCAATTTAGTAATAGTAATATTGCTCAAAGAAAATATATTTGCTGTTAAAAGGGCCAAGTCACTCCAGAGGACTCTAACTATGGTGTGTGTGTAAGTCCATGACCTGCAGTAATATTGCTGTGTACCCTTTCTTCTCCCCACACTCTACAACCTGTAATTCAGTGTCATTCCCAAATTCCAGAAGTATTTCTGTAAGAATAAATGAAGTTATAGGCAGTTCATGTACTTTTCCAGTACTCACAGTCATTTCTTGAAATTCTGGAACCAAACCAAGAGACGTTTTTTCCAGGAATTATTTCTGAAACACAGTGACACGCAAGAAGGGAAGTAAAGATACTTGCTTCCTTTTAAACTTTTCTACTGTTGGTTTTCAGAGCTTTCTAGAATGCTAACTACATCGTAAGCTATAGTCTGTTGAAAAATGAAGTTAGTCCTTTTTACACAATGTATGATTAACCTGTGGAACTTACTGCCACAAAATCCGTGGCCAAGAGCTTGGTATGCTTTTTTTTTTTTAAATAGGCATTTATGTGGTTAAGAGCATTCATAGTTACATAAGATAGGATATAAATGTATGAGGAGAATGAACCATCAGGCTTCAGACCAAAAGGCAAAAGTCAACAGGTAGACAAACTTTTCATACGTGCATTGTCTGTTATGGGGTTTCTTGAACCTTCTCCTGAAGCACCTGGCACTGAGTACTATCAGAGACAGAATAGTGGAGTAGCTGAACCTATTGCCTGGGGTTCATATGGTAATTCCCATGTTCTTAGAAAGACATGGCACAAGTTGAAACTTTCTCTCATCTTTATTTGACACATTCTTCTGGAACGTAAATATATCATAGGTCCTAACCTTAAAAATCCATTTATACAGAATCTTACCAGTGACATGAAGGTGGCCTCCTTAAAGAGGTAACAATATAATGTACATTTATGAGAATATTGAATGTAAAGATTAACTGCAAAAGTGTGCTTAAAAACACATAATGTTATATTTTATTTCTGAATGTTTGTTATTTAAGTAGCCCTGATAGATGACATTCACAAACAGCAAAGCCTTTTTTCTGCTCTTTTGGAATACATTTTTGATTATTTAATATTCTGTGCATTATGCCCATACTGGCAAATTATCAAAATGTGAGTCATCCTATATCCCTGAATCAGCATTGGCTTATTTTAGCACAGAGCACATGTTGTATCTCGGTAGTTCTGCATGCTTCTTCCCATCATTTAAAAAAAAAATTGGGGCTGATTTTGCACTGCATTACTATTATTTTAGGACCGGATCCTGCTGAAATCAATGGGATTACTCTCATGCTTAAAGTTACTCACATGTGTAAGTAAGTCCAGGACTGGGGGGGCTTGTACTGGTGTAACTCCTCTGATGCCAGTGGAGTCACTCTAGAGTATATCAAGAGTACCATGGTGGAAAATCAAGCTTTCTGACTCTTAAAGTGGTTTTAGATTTAGAAAGATTAGAGGGAATTCACATCTGCTACTCTTTTTTTCCTGTCCATTTATCTAGAGAGAAAAGAGATGGTAAACTTGTAATACCATGGGTTTTATTACAAATTCTTATGTTCTTTTAGCTTTAGAATTATACATGGGAATTGTATTATAGGACTCCTGAAAGCACCATGTAGGTTTAAATACCTGATCATCAGAATCTCAGGTGCTAGTTAACAATCGAACTACGATTTAATTTAATCTGTTTTTTTCTCTTTCAATTTTTTTTTCTCCCAGTAAGTGGAGACAAGGGAAAAATGGGTTAACAATACTGGAGGCAGTGTGAATAGGCAGTCTTGTGACCACCCTTGTTCTCCTTTCCCCTGAGCCTCCAACTTTGCCTAAAATGTACAGGTGTTATTGTGTGAGCACTGCTTGAGAGACGGGCAAAACTTCTGGTGTTTGAGGTTTTGCCAACCTTTCAAGCTCCTCTGTAGGGTCAGAAAGTTTGCAAACCTGTTTTCCTGTCATTTAAGGCCAGACCTTATTTCCCACTTCACAGAATCATAGAATATCAGGGTTGGAAGGGATCTAAGGAGGACATCTAGTCCAACGCCCTACTCAAAGCAGGACCAATCCCCAACTAAATCATCCCAGCCAGGGCTTTGTCAAGCCTGACCTTAAAAACTTCTAAGGAAGGCGATTCCACCACCTCCCTAGGTAACGAATTCCAGTGCTTCACCACTCTCCTAGTGAAAATTTTTTTCCTAATATCAAACCTAAACCTACCCCACTGCAACTTGAGACCATTACTCCTCGTTCTGTCATCTGCTACCAGTGAGAACAGTCTAGATCCATCCTCTTTGGAACCCCCTTTCAGGTAGTTGAAAGCAGCTATCAAATCCCCCTTCATTCTTCTCTTCCGCAGATTAAACAATCCCAGTTCCCTCAGCCTCTCCTCATAAGTCATGTGTTCCTGACCCCTAATCATTTTTGTTGCCCTCCGCTGGACGTTTTCCAATTTTTCCACACCTTCTTGTAGTGTGGGGCCCAAAACTGGACACAGTACACCAGATGAGGCCTCACTAATGTTGAATAGAGGGGAACGATCACATCCCTCGATCTGCGGGCAATGCCCCTACTTATACATCCCAAAATGCCATTGGCCTTCTTGGCAACAAGGGCACACTGTTGACGCATATCCAGCTTCTCATCCATTGTAACCCCTAGGTCCTTTTCTGCAGAACTGCTGCTGAGCCATTCGGTCCCTAGTCTGTAGCGGTGCATGGGATTCTTCTGTCCTAAGTGCAAGACTCTGCACTTGTCCTTGTTGAACCTCATCAGATTTCTTTTGGCCCAATCCTCTAATTTGTTTAGGTCCCTCTGTATCCTATCCCTACCCTCCAGCATATCTACCTCTCCTCCCAGTTTAGTGTCATCTGAAAGCTTGCTGAGGGTGCAATCCACGCCATCCTCCAGATCATTAATGAAGATATTGAACAAAACCAGCCCGAGGACCGAACCTCGGGGCACTCCACTTGATACCGGCTGCCAACTAGACATGGAGCCATTGATCACTACCCGTTGAGCCCGACAATCTAGCCAGCTTTCTATCCACCTTATAGTCCATTCATCCAGCCCATACTTCTTTAACTTGCTGGCAAGAATACTGTGGGAGACCGTGTCAAAAGCTTTGCTAAAGTCAAGGAATAACATGTCCACTGCTTTCCCCTCATCCACAGAGCCAGTTATCTTGTCATAGAAGGCAATTAGATTAGTCAGGCATGACTTGCCCTTGGTGAATCCATGCTGACTGTTCCTGATCACTTTCCTCTCCTCCAAGTGCTTCAGAATTGATTCCTTGAGGACCTGCTCCATGATTCTTCCAGGGACTGAGGTGAGGCTGACTGGCCTGTAGTTCCCCGGATCCTCCTTCTTCCCTTTTTTAAAGATGGGCACTACATTAGCCTTTTTCCAGTCGTCCGGGATGTCCCCGGATTGCCATAAGTTTTCAAAGATAATGGCCAATGGCTCTGCAATCACATCTGCCAATTCCTTTAGCACTCTCGGATGCAGCGCATCCGGCCCCATGGACTTGTGCTCGTCCAGCTTTTCTAAATTGTCCCAAATCACTTCTTTCTCCACAGAGGGCTGGTCACCTCTTCCGCCCAGTGCAGTAGTCTGGGAGCTGACCTTATTCATGAAGACAGAGGCAAAAAGAGCATTGAGTACATTAGGTTTTTCCACATCCTCTGTCACTAGTTTGCCTCCCTCATTCAATAAGGGGCCCACACTTTCCTTGACTTTCTTCTTGTTGCTAACATGCCTGAAGAAACCCTTCTTGTTACTCTTAACATCTCTTGCTAGCTGCAACTCCAAGTGTGATTTGGCCTTCCTGATTTCACTCCTGCATGCCTGAGCAATATTTTTATACTCTTCCCTGGTCATTTGTCCAATCTTCCACTTCCTGTAAGCTTCTTTTTTGTGTTTAAGATCAGCAAAGATTTCATTGTTAAGCCAAGCTTGTCACCTGCCATATTTACTATTCTTTCTACACACTGGGATGGTTTGTCCCTGTAACCTCAATAAGGATTCTTTAAAATACAGCCAGCTCTCCTGGACTCCTTTCCCCCCTTATTCTCCCAGGGCATCCTGCCCATCACTTCCCAGAGGTTGTTAAAGTCTGCTTTTCTGAAGTCCAGGGTCCATATTCTGTTGCTCTCCTTTCTTCCTTGTGTCAGGATCCTGAACTCGACCATCTCATGGTCACTGCCTCCCAGGTTCCCATCTACTTTTGCTTCCTCTACTAATTCTTCCCAGGTCAAGAAGAGCTGTACCCTAGTTGGTTCCTCCAGCACTTGCACCAGGAAATTGTCCCCTACACTTTCCAAAAACGTCCTGGATTGTCTGTGCACCGCTGTATTGCTCTCCCAGCAGATATCAGGCTGATTGAAGTCTCCCATGAGAACCAGGGCCTGCGATCTAGTAACTTCCATTAGTTGCCAGAAGAAAGCCTCGTCCACCTCATCCCCCTGATCCGGTGGTCTATAGCAGACTCCCACCACAACAAGAAAAGGAGTACTTGTGGCACCTTAGAGACTAACCAGTTTATTTGAGCATGAACTGGTTAGTCTCTAAGGTGCCACAAGTACTCCTTTTCTTTTTACGAATACAGACTAACACGGCTGTTACTCTGAAACCTCCCACCACAACATCACCCTTGTTTCTCACAATTCTAAACATAATCCAGAGACTCTCAGGTTTTTCTGCAGTTTCATACCAGAGTTCCGAGCAGTCATACTGCTCTCTTACATACAATGCAACTCCCCCACCTTTTCTGGCCTCCCTGTGCTTCCTGAACAGTTTATATCCATCCATGACAGTACTCCAGTCATGTGAGTTATCCCACCAAGTTTCTGTTATTCCAATCATATCATAATTCCTTGACTGTGCCAGGACTTCCAATTCTCCCTGTTTGTTTTCCAGGCTTTTTGCATTTGTGTATAGGCACTTGAGATAACTCTCTGATCATCCCTCTTTCTCAGTATGAGGCAGGAGCCCTCCCCTCTCATGCTCTCCTGCTCGTGCTTCCTCCCGGTATCCCACATCCCCACTTACCTCAGGGCTTTGGTCTCCTTCCTCCGGTGAACCTAGTTTAAAGCCCTCCTCACTGGATTAGCCAGCCTGCTTGCGAAGATGATCTTCCCTCTCTTCGTTAGGTAGAGCCCGTCTCTGCCTAGCACTCCTCCTTCTTGAAACACCATCCCATGGTCAAAGAATCCAAAGCCTTCTCTCTGACACCACCTGCGTAGCCATTTGTTGACTTCCACAATTTGACGGTCTCTACCCAGGCCTTTTCCTTCCATGGGGAGGAAGGATGAGAACACCACTTGCGCCTCAAACTCCTTTATCCTTCTTCCCAGAGCCACATAGTCTGCAGTGATTCGCTCAAGGTCATTTTTGTCAGTATCATTGGTGCCAACATGGAGAAGCAGGAAGGGGTAGCGATCCGAGGGCTTGATGAGTCTCGGCAGTCTCTCCATCTCATCGTGAATCCTAGCTCCTGGCAAGCAGCAGACTTCTAGGTTTTTCTGGTCAGGGCAGCAGATGGATGACTCAGTCCCACTGAGGAGAGAGTCCCCGACCACCACCTGCCTCCTTTTCTTGGTAGCGGTGGTCGTGGAGCTCCCATCCCTAGGACAGTGCATCTCATGCCTTCCAATCGGCGGAGTCTCCTTCTGTTCCCTTCTCTCAGATGTATCATCTAGTCCACTCTCTGCATTAGTACCTGTGGAGAGAACATGAAAACAGTTGCTTACCTGTATCTGAGTTGCTGGTACATGGATGCTTCCCTTTCTTCTTCTGGAGGTCTACTTGCTGTAATCTCTTCCTGGGAGGGGGGGTTCTTCCCAATGGGGTTCCTCTGTCCTAGAGAGCTACCACTTCTATTTTTGGGCTCCTCATACCCAGAGATAACTGAGGCATGAGCCTTTTCAAAGGCTGCTCTCTTGGAGAGGGGTGGCTCCAGTGAGGTTGGGTGGAGAGCACTCATGAACTGCACCCCCTATAAATCTCTCTTTAGTGACCCCCCTCGTTGTTATTACTGGGCTTCATCTTCCTCCTGGGAGAGTTGGAAATGTTCATAGGCAGCATCTGGGGAGGTTGAAAATATATCCCCATGTAGCAGGAAATAGGAAGTGAAAAGGAAGGTGCTCAGACTGAGATCCACTTAACTCCTTCAGCTGTAAACATTGGGCCACATTCTCCCAACCTCACTTCCACAGAGTTGTAACTCACTCCTGGAGAAGTTCCATTGAAATCAACTGGCAATTCCTGAGAAAAGGTACTTCTTTGCAGGAATAATGAGTGCACAATCGAGCCCATTATTATTAATATATGGGAAATCCCTGTAGAATTTAATATGGATACAACCAATATTGTTAGATAGAAATTGCTCTAAAAAACCCTATAGAATAGAGGATGATATGCCTTCCTTTCCTGAACCATCCTACACAGTCCTACAACAAGAATATAATTTTCTATTATATTCTGTAGGATTTTTCCAAAACGTTGCTGGTGGTTATTGAATAAAGGCTAGATTGTTACAGTCTGTACCCCACCACACAGGGCAGCAGTGAGAAGTAAAGATTTCCATGCTTCCCCAATTGACCTTGCTCATTGTGACTCCAGCTAATGGGAAGAGAACAGGGACTACTTGTGCTCTTTCTCTCTTTCTAATAAGAGCAAGGGTGGGGCGGGGAGAATGGCAGCAGCAGTGGCCCTGGCTCTAGCTCCAATTTACTGGCCTGAGTAACTGTGCCAGTGAACAGAAAGGAATTATCTGCTTCCAAAAATAGATAAAGAAATGTACTGCCCCGCCCGCAGAGTAAGTGGGGAGTCATGAGGAATTCTGACTGAGAATCACAGCTTGTTCTCTGGCCTATACCTGGGTGGGTGCATTCCCTTTTTACTCAGGGTCTATTTTAAGATTAATTACAGTCTAGCCATAAGTGCTAACTATGTGGTTACTATTTGCAAAACTTTCACTATTGCTTATTTACATATTTAAGTAACACTTACATGTTTACAAATATATCTGATTAATTATGCCTTGACTTTAGGTAAGGCAAAGAGAGCAAAAACAGAAAAAGTTAGCTGAGATTTCATGGTAAGTGTATTTATTTTGTTTATATAGGGGTTTGGGGTTGTGTGTCCTGAAGCAACAGAAGCTTTCATTGAGATTGACAAGTTTGGAGAGCTCCTCTCTGAACACTGCTAGGGTTCTGTTGTAATGCTAATTATGAGTTACAGCACCCAGGGCCTTGTATAGGCCTCTGAGATATTATTAGTTAAATTAAAATGAATGAAGATATAAATCTCAGTCCGCTATAAACTCCCATTGACAACTGCTTCTGCCAATATGTATCAGAGTGCTCTAACAAAAAATTGTGACAACCTAAAATTTAATGTACAATTGGTTGGGAAATCAGAAGCCTGTGGTTCTCCCTCCCTTAATTAAAGCCTAAGTTCCTCTTTGTTTCTTCCTGTATTTCAAGGACAAGTTATCCAAGGGATATAAAACCTAAAATGTTTCAGGACTCTTGAGTGTTTTTTTCTTAGAAATGGATCCAATCTCACTCTGTTAGAATTGTACTAAATCAGTGTTTCTCTGTGAATTAGCTTAATGCACTTGATAGAACAGGAAAACTTTATAGCAGCTGGGACTGTTGACCATTCACTCCTGAAAGGTGTTGAGAGCCTTCTACAACTTGCTTGCTGCCAGTGGAAGTTGAAGCAACTTTCAGAACTGGGCATAAGGTTTTTAGATTTATAAGATTAAAAATAAACAATCCCTAAAGCAGCTATGTTGTTTTCATTCTGCTTTTCTGAGTGTAAACAGCACATTAAAGCCAAATGCATTATTTTTAAAAAAAAAATTCTTGAGTTTTCCAGCAATTCACTTGTCATAATCTCCCCAGCAAGCAATACAAGGATCTGCCTTCTTGCTGTTAACAAGCCTTTTTCACTACCTGCTGCGAAAATATTTATATTTTAAAAATAACTCAGTGCTTTTTGTAGGTTTACATAGAATAAATATCATGTACACTAATGTGTGTCATGCTACTGTTTCACTTAGTTCACTGCCTTTAATGTATTAGAAATAAAAATAACTATATCTTTCATTTTGGGTATAGTTAAAAGAGCTGTGTGACAGATTTTTAAGAACACAATTCTGAAAGAGGAGAATAAGTATCTCTCCTAGATTCAGGATCTGATCTGAGATGTGCAAGTGGGCCTGTCCATCCAAAATCCATGCATGGATGGATCAGAAGTTTGTGTGGATCAGAAGTTTGTCACCTCTGCAGTACTGTCCTCTGTCTGCCTCTGTGCTGAGGAGGGGATGGAGACTGGTTGGACCAAGGGAAGTGTGTGTTAAACCAGGTAGGAATACACATCATACCTAGAGCTGGTCAGGAATTTTTTAACTAAACATTTTTGCAAACTGAAACTTTTCATCAGACCAGATTTCTTTTTACAAAAGCTGTGTTGACTCTCCCATGCCCCCCGCCCCACCATATGTCTGTATATTAATAATTAATAATAACAGTAAACTTCTACCCTGAGTGCAAAAGTAAGCAGGGAGGGAATTATTCTTCAGGGTGTGTTCCTGATACACAATTCTGAATCTGCTATGGGACGGTGCAGCGGTACACCATCCTTTCTGCAGTGTTGTGCCTAAAGGCACAATCTAACCCTTTTTTTATGTTTCACAACATTCTTATTGTGATATCATTTGTTATATTTATATTAAGTGTGTTGTTTTATTGCAAGTATCAAATCAAATAAAGTTCTTTACTTCAATAAGAAATCACATTTTCAGACTGTCTTAAGCAGAAATTATTAAGTGTGTCTGTCAATTGTTCATAGTTTATGTAACTTTTTGCTCTAAAGTAGCAAAACAAAAACAATAAACAAGCAAACAAAATCCCACAACCATAGGATTTCTATTACGTGGCCTCAACTACATGAACCAGTGGAGTAATACCAGCAGGTTTGTTGTTCTTCATCTGAAAAAAAAGAAACAAACAACAACAATATACTCATTTAAAGTGCTCACAACTTATGCAAAATGGGAGATCCATATGCTTTATTTTAGTGGCAGTCATGAAACTGAATGACTTTAATTTGTTACAGCTTGCTCAAGTAAAGTTACTGTGTATCTTTATAACACAGTTCGCACATATATCTACAAACAATCCTTCACAACAAACCATCAGCAAATTGTTTCTGTTTTGTATAATAGATTGACTAATTAGCTGAGCATTTACTGAATTTAATATGCAATTTATTCTAACTACAAGGTAGGTACAATAAAAAAGGATAACTAACTATATTGTGGTAAACTGTGAGTTCTCATCCACATTTTACCACCTCTGATTTGAAATATGTCTGTCATATGTGTTATTCAGGAGATAGTATATAATACCTTCTTACTTGCTAATGAGACTTTAGCCTACGTGGTTTTAAGGTTTAACAATTCTCCCCTCACCTCTCTTTCCCACCTTCTCTTAATTATCTAATAGTTTATTACTACAGGAAAGAAACAAATACGCACCTCTGGTAACTAAAGGTCAAAACACCGGATGGACTTGCACAGGCTCATGTGTTGATCAGACCCTAGGGAAAAGGAGAAGGATGATGCCTTGTCAGTGGTAAGAATGTCTTGTCATAATAATTTTTTTTTTTAAATAACAGAGTCTAAATTTACAGGTTTTCCTACTATCCTAGAAGTGGAGAGAAAGAGAGGAAAGGTATCAACAAAACTTAACATTTTTAATGACAGCTGAACAAATTTTGAATTAAGTGAGAAAAATGCAAAGGCACAAAAGCTAATTTTCCCAAAGGATGGCACAGGTCAAAAGTCCTCCAGAGTAATTAAAGTGTATTTTCCTTTATCAGCCAAAGGCATCTGTTAATCAATTCTTATGTTATATCATCATTACTTGTTAGGAGCAGGAAATGATTTATAAGCCACAAAGGGCAAATGCTAGATAAATCTTGACACTCTGACTGCTCAGTTTTCTTTAACGAGGTAATGAGAACCTTTTTGTTATGGAAGTTTGAAAATGAGAGACAAACATTATGGTTTTTATGTTGTGGAGCTTTACATAGCCATTCATTGTTTTGTGTGTGTTTGAATCACCAAAATATTTTTTTTTCGAAAATAATACTCACACTATGTTGCCTCTTGCATTCAGTACTAGAATGGTTTACATTTATTGTAGCAGCCATCTTTAGCAACATTCTATTTTGAGACTGTTCAGTGTTTCTGTTATAAACCACGATTTTCAGGCAGTTGTAGCTCAGAAATACAAATTTTCTAGAAACTTGGCAAATAAGGCTTGGGAGTAGGAAGCAACCAACCAAACCTCCAATACTTGGTTGTTTTTAAGCTTTAAGAGATACATAACACAATGTACCTGATCCTGCATTGGGATCCACTAGCATGTACCCTTGCAGCCTTACAAAGTCCCCTTTGGTTCAAGAAGAGGTCATAGAAGTCCACACTGGAGGGTCCCAATTCAAGTTCAAGAGTCCATGCCAGCTTCAACCCTGTGTGCCAGATCACAGTGCCACTCAAATTCCATGGGTTAGGGGCCTTCTCAGACAGGAGGCCCCAAAGCTAACTGTCTCTGCCCCTGGTCCCCTGGAGAGCCTGGTTTCAGGAAAAGTCTTCAAACTTTATCTGGTACTACGTTATTTAAATCATTACCCACATTTGAAATTTTATCTTGCCTATTATTTTTACGCTGTCTAGTTCACAAAGAGCTTGTTACTATCCCTTTGGACTTTCCATATAATCAGATTTCCTTGAAAAGATAATCACCACATATATTTGAAGAAGATAAGTTGTAAATGAGTTATTATGTAGCGTTGTAGTGGGCAGTTTGGACTCCAATGATTTCAATTGGAGTTAAGGGCTAAATTCAGCTTTGACTAATGTTAATGGAAGTTTTGGATTCCTTATGTACCAGGATTATGTAATGGGAGCTGTGTGCATGTATTAAGGACAGCTCATACCCTAAAGGTGTGCTCTAATATAATGAAACCACACAGGAGACTAGGATATGTGAATGTGTGAACTGAGCCCCACACAACATTTCTGTTTAATATGATTTCTTCAAGCATCTCTGAGAAGGGGAAAAGATGTTAACAGAACTCTTTTTTAAAAAAGGAAACAATGAGGACTTACTGGCTAATAATACCAAGTGACAAAACACACCTTAATAGACAACAATAATAGCTCAATAATGTCTGTTAATGTAGGCCAGATTCTACCATGATTATTCACATTAAGCAGCATTAGTTCTCAAGCATTTCCATTGAAATCAATAGGGTTAACTTGATTAAGGATAAGTAAAGGTGGCTTAATCTTGGTCTATGCTATCATATTGTATTTGAGTTTTGCAAATCCAAAATTCATGATTTCTCTCTGTCTCTCTCCCCTCTCCCCCCAGTAACTCTAATAAAGCTACGTAGGCTTGTGAGCAAAACAAACAATGGGCAGCAATTTTGGGGCCAGATTATCATACTATTACTGTTGCTGAATAGTTCATTACTCCATGAATGATCCCACTCTACTACAAAGTGGAGCTGATTTTCAAAAGTGCTGATCACCCAGCAGTTCACATTGACTTGCACTCACTGCATGGAGCCACACAAACTTTGCTGTTGTATGTAAAAGAGGCTGCAATAAGGACTGCCGCCCACATTGTAGGGACATACTAGGTTAAAGATTTGTGGGTGGGACCACGTAGTAAGAAGATGCGCAATAGATCCATGTCTTGCTCAGATTCAGTGGCCACAAACCCATATAAGGGGCTGTCTAGCAAGCTGAGCTGCAACTGCATCTCATGGGCTATAAAAAAGAGGGTGGAGAGGATTATATTTTCCTAGACCTCTGCCTCTTTTGTGCAAAGTGAATAGTCCTGTGAAATAAACAATAGTTTTGCATAAGTAAGGCTGTCGATTGGGCTCCAAGCAACTGAATAGCATTTGAAGGTAACTGACTGTGGGGAGATAGAAATTACATGCTCGTGGCAGTACCAAATCCCTTGGTATGTTGACTATAAATTATAAGTTGTAATGTCTTTGAGGCTGTGACAAAGAAGGTGTGACAAATGAAGAGTAGATATCAAAGAGAAAAAATACTTTGAACAGACTGAAACCTAAATAATTAATAATTACACAAAAAGCAGCAAGAAGTGAAGCAGAAATAATTATTGACACAGACATTTAACAGATCTGAAATATCTACTTTTTGAAAATCACATGCAGCATCCCAAGAAAGAGTATGATACCATCCTAAAATTGCAGTTCTTAGAACTGAAAGCTAATGAAAACACCATTGTATTTTATGGTTATGGTAGTCTCTGAATAAGAAGTTTCGTTCTTGGAAATGAAGTGAGTTGCAAGCTTTGAAGTGTTGTGCATATCTACAAACATTGGAGGTGTCAGCTAACTGTGCAACTGCCAATTGGACAGATTAATCCTTACAAATATAATGTGTTTGCTGAAATTCAAGCAGGACACTGAGCAGCCAGCTGAGATGTGTGGAGATGATGAATGTTGTTCAGTACCCAGTGGATGCCAAGTAGCTGCCAAGTGTACCCAGTGGGGTATTCTGGTCACACCAAACTGAGTAAGGGTCTCTACCTCTTTGCTTCCATGCAAAATCTGCATGAGTGCGGATTGGACAATATGGGCATGTCAGTGGGTAGGATTAGTCTGAAGCTGAAGTGGTATTTTGTGCTTTTAGCTAGATGCATAGCAGTTATTTTGCTTTATAAATGTTATTACATATGTTGTGCTGTAATACTACTTTCTTGTGTGCACTTGAAGACAGGACCTAGGCATTCAGGAAAGCACAAGGACAGGGAGCCAGGACCTATATCAAAGAGGCATGGAGGAGGCAAGAGAACAGCAGGACTCTGTGGGCGGTGGGGGGGGGGGCATGTTGTATATGATAAAAATAGTTTAACTCCTCTCTAGCAGAGATTCTAAAATTAGCAGGAGCCTACCAAGAGAGGGACAATGTTGGGGAAGACGAACTGCCTAGGCATTTGGGAAGTGGGGTGTTTAAGGCACAGCATGGAGAGGCAAGCTGTCATAAGGTGGGATGAGCCAGGTGACGTATGCATGTGGGATGGGGAGCTTCTTGTGGTTCATTGTCATCAGTGAGCAGCTGCACATAGGAAGTTACATGTGCAGCTCCTCTCCATCCTGATTCTTAAGCCATTAGGAGGCTCGGAGTAGGGTGGATGGGGGAATGATGATCTGTGGAGCTGTCTGATGTATGGGAGAATGAAGCTGGAGTGAGGGGGGGCTGTGTGGGAAAGCTACTGGGGCCTTTGGGTGTCAGATCAAGCAGTGGTTGTGAATGAATCTTTGTGTGGAGGCCACTGGGTGGAATAGAGTCTGAGGGGTCATGAGACAGTAGGACTGTGTTGAGGTTTGTGGGATATGGCAGTGTGTCTGTATGGGGAAGGTCCTCCAGATGGGTGAGGAACAGCAGGGTTAATGTTACTGGGGACAATGGTGTGAGAGAGGAAGCCAATGCTTCACTCCATAACCCCCTCCCTTTACAGCACCATTTCCCTCTTTCCCGATGAGAATCTCAGTCCTCTCCCCCACATTCTTCATCATTAGGAATGGTGTCAGACTAAGGATCTATGTGCAGTCTAGTGGAGGTTTTTGCCATGATAAAGGCTAATTTTGATATCTGATATAATAACAGCCATTAGCATTTTCATATTCTTACTAATCCATTTTCTCATGCTTGTTGATTTATTTATCAATATTGGTGATGTTTGGAGAATAATGTAATACCCTGACCCAGAATGTCTGTGAATGGCCATCTGACATAACCAGAATAAATCAGAATCTATTAATCCCACTTTAGGAATCATTGCTGGCATTAACACTTCCTTCTGTAGCAAAAAAAGAGGGATGAATATCAAAAGACGGCTCCAGTAGAAGAAGCATTGTAAACATGTTACAAAATTGTATTCCAGTCAGAGGAGGGATTAACTCAGTGTCAGTTCCATGTGTTGTTTGTTACATTAGATGATAGACTATAGTAAATTACCTGTGCCTCTTTTGATATCACTTTTGGTGAAATGTTACCTATGGCAGCTGAACATTTCAGTGGGAGGGAAGACTTTCATGTTTTTCTTTGAAAAAAGAGACCTTTGCAGACCTTACATTTCCCCAGGAGAGTCCCTTGAGAAGTATGAGGTAGGTAACACACTCTGCATATATGGGTAGCTAAAGGGGAAAGAAAAACAATTTATTACTGTGGGTTACATTGTGACTTGATCTAAGCATCCATCCAGGGAACTGACAGGGATTAAGAATCTTCACCAGTAATCCTGTGTGGAACTGGATCTGGACATGAAGTGAGTGGGGCTTTGCATCTGCTTACTCCCTCCCGGGAGCAGGTGGGCAGGAAGTGGTGGGGCATGGTTGGGTAAACCTACTACTCAGCAGTAAATTACTTATCTTTGGGAGCAAGGAGGAAACAGGAGAGGAATTGTGACTCAGAGGTGTGTCTCGGAGTTGCAGTGCCTCCTACAGGTGTCCTAAATAGTAATCTAGCCTTTTGATTTTAAGAATGGGTTTGCCTTAGAGTAATTAGGACACGTTGTTTCACATACAACTTTCTCTTTAAAAGAAAAGTAGGAGAGGATACCAGGAAAGTGGACAAGGTTCATGGAATAGATGGGAAACATAGCATCACACAAGCATCTTCTGGGGGAGGGAATGGTTTCTTCCATACAGCCAGTTAAGGTAGGCAGAAAGTTTTTGGTTTTGTTTTAAATATGTGTAAAGAGAAAGCTAAGCCCTCTTTACAGGGAAAGTTAATGGCAGTATGCTTGGAGTGGAACTTAGCTTCCCTGTTCCACCACTACCACCAGTCCCCTTCCCCTCACATCATTTCAAAAGCAGGATGATGTTGTAACAAAAAGTGATTGACAAAAAAAAAACTGAAATAAACTTTTTGATCCTGGGAATAATTATTTGTTGATACCTTAAGGCATGAAATCACAAAAATTAATCTATTTTTAAAAATATTATTCCTCCCCATTATTGACATAAATGGGACTTATACACAAACTTAAGTGCTACTAAGGAGCATCTGATGAAGTGAGCTGTAGCTCACAAAAGCTTATGTTAAAGTAAATTTGTTAGTCTCTAAGGTGCCACAAGTCCTCCTTTTCTTTTTGCGAATACAGACTAACACGGCTGCTACTCTGAAACTAAGGAAAGTGAAATTGGAACTTTTAAGGTTATAAACTAGACAGATTTTTGTCCCAAAATCCTATTAGAAGATATCAGAAGGTTTAGACCTCAGAAACAGCAAAACATGGTGTATGAGAGCTGCAGAACTAGCCAGAAGGCATTTGAAATGCTTCAAACGTGGGCTTTGTTACTTTGAACATTGCAAAGAGGAAGTATTCAGCTTGTCAGAGCAGTTTGTATGGAAATTAAACATGTTTATTTGTATTTTAATATAAGCTTACTTAAAAGTTAAATGGCCTTTTTAAAGCTGTTTTCAGAAAAAATCAACATATGAATCTCTCCCACCTTCTGAAAGGTTAGTGATATAAAAGCAAGTGATATATAAAATAGATTCTGTTTAACAAAAAAAAATTTAAAAGGTGTGGCATTTTTTTGTTTTGTGGTGTTTGGTTGGTTGGGTTTTTTATTTCATTTATTTATTATTTTGCAACATGATGCTAGCTAGACCTGTCTTTCAGGTTTTTACTCCCTAGTGGTTTAAACATAGACAATTTTATAATCTTGTTCTATTTTATAGTACTTTGTAAAAATGTTACGATTATCATTATTCTTTCCCACTTATACATAGAGCAGATTCATTTTTATGGCTTCTATCATACACATTCAATAGAATGCAGTAAGAAATAATAAAAAAAATATAAATGCAGGAAACAAAACATAAATATTTTAAACATTGCTTAATTAGTCTTTTCCCACCTGATTTTCCTTCTATTTAAAGATTTGTAATCAGAATATATATGAGAATTATTGGCAGGCAGTGAAACTAGATTATAATTATTCTAAGTGCATTTATTCATGCATATTGGACCTGATCCAAAACCAACTGAAATCAATTCAGACCCTCTTATTGATTTCAGTGGGCTTTTGATCAGGCCCATAATTTTTTTTTTTAAATTCAGAGAATTAAAGTGCCATTTTCTGCCACTAAATTGCACTATAGCAGAAATACCACTAAGGTTGAAAGTGGCATTGGCTGGGCATCTGGAGAATTGAAATATCTGAAAATTCTATGCTTGGGAAACCTAGGTTTGATTTTAAGATGTACAATAAGTTTGAAGCAGCTCTTAGGTGAGGAGTGTTTTAAAATAATTCTCAGAGGTTTGGTCTGGATGAGCATAACAAAGCTTTCTGTGACATTTTTACTTTCATTCCAGGTTTTAATCTGTAAGTGCAGAGATATCTGGATATGAAGGAGAATCATGGCCAAACGAACACACACTTATGTGGCTCTTGGAAAATATTCAGGTTTAGAATTACATCTATATTTCATGGAAAAGAGCATTCCTTGACCTGCTTCTACAAAACCTCTGGTCTCTTATTTGGTTTTTCTTCCATCTTGAGTAATGTCATATAGGTTGTAAGTAGGCTTATTTCCTTTAAAAAAAAAATCCCCAAATCTTCACCTATCTTTAGGAATAGAGATGAACCAAACTTCTTTTGAAATTCTGTAATTTTCAGATAGCTTTCTTTTTTTGGTTGTTGTGGACCTTTGGACTTCCGGCTTCAAGCCAGCACTAGAAGAAGACATAAAATAGAATAGGAGTACTTGTGGCTCTAAGGTGCCACAAGTACTCCTTTTCTTTTTACGAATACAGACTAACACGGCTGTTACTCTGAAACATAAAATAGAATAGTTGTTTCCATACATACTACTTGTCTCGTAACTGGAGTGTCATCATGAAGCTTGTTCCCATGAAATTTTTAGCATAATTTAACAAACTCAATAGTATAGATAATTCAGAGAGGTGACTGAATTTAAGGACACTCATCCAAACTGAAATAAAATGGTAAACCCCATAACTTACAGAATGGGGAACTGTATCCTGGAAAACAATGTCATGATGGATAACTGATGGAATATGAATTTCAAGTGCAATTTTTTGGATAAAAGTGACCCTTTAGTGTATAAACAGAGGATTACTGAGAAGGAGTGGTGAGCACAACTGGTCAAAACATTTCAAATGGGGGCACATTTTGCGGGGGACAAATTTTTTTATATATGTATCCCATTTTTCTAGTAGGGAATTGTTGTAGCTTCTGTATACAGAATTGGTGAGACCATTACTGGAATACAAATCCAGATAGTGTGTCCCAACTTCAAAAAGATTTTGAGAAATTGAAAAATGTTCAGCAAAGAGCTACAGTAACTAGTCCAGATCTGGAAATCCTGTTTTCCAGCAAGACAATTAAGATTAAAACTATTTACTTTAAAAAAAATCCAAAGCTTAAAAGTGGACTTGATCGCGGCCTGTAAGCAGAATACAGTATAGCCCAGTAAAGAAGAGTCAAGTCAGACCAGTATTATATATATTTGGTGCTTAAATAATTTTCACAAAGATTGTAACAATTACAAGCCAAATCAAATGGAAGAATTTAATCAGAAAAAATGTGAATGATAACTCGGAATCATTTTAAGAACAACTTACTGGATGCCCCAAAAGCCACAATCAAGGAAGAAGGCCTTACTGGTTAATAAATCAATCCTGGCTTAGAGGGGAAGGGAAGGCTATAAAATCATATATAATAAACAGAAGAAAGGAGAAGTTGATAGTAAAGAATATAAATCAGAAGTTGGTATTATAGAAAATTGATAAGGGAAGCAAAGGGACACAAGAAGACCTCTTTGGCCAGCAGAGTTCAAGACAAAAAAAGAGGTTTTTAAAAAAATATATTGGGAACAAAAAGACTCCTGCCAATGGTACTGGTCTATTACTAGATGGAAATAGTAGAATTATCAACAATAAATATGTTGGTCTCTAAGGTGCCACAAGTACTCCTGTTCTTTTTGTGGATACAGACTAATACGGCTGCTACTCTGAAACCAAACAGAAAAGACAGAAGTGCTTAATAAATATTTTTGCTCTGTGTGTGGGGAAAAAGTCAGATGATATTGTTTCATCATACAGTGATAACACCCTTTCCATTCCATTAGTATCTCTGGATTATGCTAAATAAAAGCTACTTAGTTTATTCATTCTTAAATCAGAAGGTCCAGATAATTTGTATTGAAATTTTTTTAAAGAGCTGTCCAAAAAGCTTGTTAAACCATTAAAGTTGATTTTCAATAAATATTAGAGCAGTGAGGAAGTTCCAAAAGACTGGAAAAAAGCTAATGTTGTGTAAATTTTTAAAAAGGTTAAACAGGATGACCTTGGTAATAATAGGTCTGACATCTATCCGAGGCAAAATAATGGAGCAGCTGAGATGGGAATTGATTAGCAAAGAATTAAAGGATGGCAATGTAATTAATGCAAATCAACATGGGTTTATGGAAAATAGATCCTGTCAAACTATCTTGATATCTTTTTTTTTATGCAATTACAAGTTTGGTTGATAAATATAATAGTGTTAACATAATATACTTGACTTCTGTAAGGTATTTGACTTGGTACCATATGACAGAATTATGGCGACCAGTAGGCTAATGCTCAGTAGAGATCTCATATGACACTCTTATAGTAAATTATTTGTATATATGCAACACAGGTGATCTCTGTAAACCTTTATGCACCTCCTGTGTTCTTTGCCAGTTGGCATCAAGAGGTTCCTGTGTCACACCAAACTTCTGTCCTTTTGCACTCACTGACATACACACTGAATCATGAGAAACTGCCACAAAATCTCTTGAGTTTTATGTGATAGAAATGGAGATGCAGGCAGACCTCCTATTACACACACAAAGACTGTGCTTAAAGAACATTATTAAGATTGCAAAGTTAGGAAATGCCAGTACTAAAGTTTGAATTAGGCAACATCCTCTTCCATGTTTCCTGGGCCCAGTGGGGGCTCATTCAGAACACACAAGAGAGAGTCTCCCTACTCTCAGTTCATGTGTCCCAATCCAGACTCAGCAAGGGCTGCAGAAGCCCAGAGCTGAAATTGTAGGAAATGTCCTGCTGAGCCCAGTGTGAGATCATGCTCATTGTGAATGGAATCTTCTGAGAATTTAGCTACTAAAATCTAAGTCTCTAGTTGAATATGTGATTATTTAAAGACTTATTACTTGGCCAAATTTGGGTGGATTTTCACAAGAATGGCAAAAGACACATCCCTGACACAAAGTCCACCCTCTGCCAAATTTCAAGTCCCTCTCCTCCAAAGCATGGCTGCATGAGAGTTCTTCAAAGGAAACATCACCAGAATTTTTTAACATGTGCAAACCAAAATACTTTTCCCTAGACGCATTCTCAAAAATGGGTGAACAAATTTGGCCAAAATGTTCTGAAAGAATTAAGGCTGAGGCAGACATCCAACAAGGAAAATTTGAAAGCAAAGATTGACAAAGTTGTAAGTAACTGAAAACAAGGTCTTGTAATGGGAAGTGTAAGGCAATCTTAATGATAGGTGATGCTCCCAACCCTTGTTATACCAATAAAATAAAAACCAGCAGGATCTTGTTAAAGGGAATAAGGCAAAATGCCATATTTATTGTGAATACAGAAAGAATTATAGTAAGCAGTTAGTTATAGCTATAACATTCCATTCAATTTCATATTTATTCACACATTCATTCATACACGCACACACAGGTACTACAAGGTTGTTATTCATAGTTACCAGCCTTAGAGTTGCTCATGCCAAGCCACTGGCCAGGTGGCCTGGACACGAGGAGGGAGCAGGGCCTTGTTAGATGCACATCTGATGCTCCTGGAAGTTGGTTTGCAGAATCAGACCCCAAAGTTCTCAGTTTCTGAGTCCATTTTTATAGGAATTTATTCCTATGCCAGTCTATGGGAATTGCTTCATCATGCTGTTGCTGAATCAATCCGCAGATGGCACATTCCTGATGGCTCCATGCTGCCAGATGTTATCTTGTTTTTCAGTTCTCCCATCCTTGAGGCTGTTGTGTGGATTCCAGTCTGCCCTCCGGGGGTCCTCTGGTTGTTTCCACTTGACGCCGCCTTCGGCTGATCGACACTGGATTCTTAGGGGGCTGGCACCTCCCTGATCGTTCATTTATTATCCACACCAAACATCCATCCACATTCATCCTCTATCTCTATTTTAATCACAATTGTTAACAAAGCGAGATGAATACAACAAAAGGGCGGGGAGTCTCTCTGTGCTGTTTCTGTTGTTACAAAGTATCGCTTTGAGTCTCTCTCTGTGTGAGTAGCTGTTGTTACAAAGTATTGCTTTGAGAACAGATTCTGTTTTAGGATGTACTAACACAATTAGCAGCTTGCAAGTTTCACACAGAGAGGGAGAGAAACAGTAAAAATAAGAGACCAAAAACCATGAGACCTCTTAATTAGTAATACGCTGGAATTTAAACTATGGGGAATCAAACTCCTTTGTGATTTTAATACAGAACTTCTTTAATCTGATCCAACATAACACCCTGCCTGTAATATATATCATTTTGAAGATTATTAACTAGTAAGTATAAAACATGTAATAAACATTAGCTGAGACATATAAAGTACCATAGCAAATCTTCCTTGTCTCCTGACTTTAAAAAAATTGTGTATAAGCTGTTCCCTTATAATATGTTCTTTTTTGTTTTGTTTTTTGTTACATAGCCATTTTTTCCACTTGGCTTATGTTCTTGACTCCTGTTAGGGAATCCTGGTCCAACTAATGTTGGTGAGAGTTTTACCATTGCCTTCAATGAAGCTAGGATTTCACTCCAGGAATTTGTCAGTTTGCTATACATTAAAAAGTACAGAAGTCCAAATACACAGACTTTAAAAAAGGAGTGAAAAACATGTTTATTTTTTCTTATATATTGAATCAAAAATTTTCTTCCCTCCTTCCTGCTCTAAATAAATTCTCTCTCTCTCTCTCTCATATATGCTTCAGAAACACCTGGAAAAAAACAAAAGAAAAATCTTATATATTCTTAAGAACTGATTGGCTCAAAATATAGACATGCCAGAAGTTTTATTTACAAATGCTTTGAAATTCTCTTGCATGAGATATGAACTCTTTGCATCTTCACCAGTAACTATACATGAAACTAACTCTTATCTTCCCTCTGATTTATATTATATCAGTACAATTACCTAAGCAAATACAGAAAATTCAACAACTTTCAATATATGTAATAGGTCAAAACAAATGAATGAGACCTGTCTTCTTCATAATCTTCACAATTCTAATGAAACTTAAAATTTAACATTTATTCCTAATCATTCAAAATATTGAGAGATGTGGAGTGAATCACACCTGGAACTTCAGGTGAAGTTCAAGCTTGTTCTCCATCTCTGGAAAAAGTGAATTTTGTAGAGCTGGTTGATTTTTTTAAAATCTTCTTTTTAATATCATCATGCCCAGCTGATCTGAGTATAATACACTGTTGTCTTGTAATTATGCAACTATCTCCCTCTGAACAGTTTTTAGGCAGAAAAGTCACTTTGTGATGCCTTCTGCTCCATTATTGTGACTGTTAAATTCAATGTATAATTCTACAGTGAAAAGTGTAAAATGATCTTAAACTTAAATCTTAAACTTTGTTTCCTGAGCAGTCTACAAACTGAACAGATTTAAACTAAAGTTACCCCAGTAAGTACCTTTGTCTGTCACTGTTAGTTAAGTTTCCTAACTTGAATAACTTCAGTTCAGTCTCTTTGTAAAAATAGATTTATTTTCCAAACCTACTTTCTCTTGTGACTGCCAATGATGTGAATGTGAACAATGCTCTTTTCATTTACTCATGCTCATGTCTCAGAGTTTTCTGTCAGAATTTCATATAATGATTCCAGAGTTTCAAACAAAAACAACTTTTCGCATTAAAAGCGCCTTTGTTTTATGTGCAAGTGATCATACAGGGAAGTTGTCATTTTTGGTAGAAGGTACTGAGATGAGAACACTTTGTTAAAGACAACTTCTCTCTGCTATGCAGGGGTGGCTCTACCAATTTTGCCACCCCAAGCAGTCACCACCGAATTGCCGCCGCGCCTGGAGGAGCGGCGGACCTGCCGCTGAATTGCTGCCGTGGGACATGGACTGCCGCCCCAAGCACCTGCTTGGAAAGCTGGTGCCTGGAGCCAGCCCTGCTGCTATGTGCACATAATTCCCACCGACCTCAGTGAAAGTTGCATGTAAGTGCGGTCAATGAGGCCCTGAGTGTTGTGCTTTTGGACAATAATAAAATGGCGAAGTAAATTATTATTTGGAACTTCTTTAAAGTTATCCCCTTTAGAAAGAGACATCCTTGCTGGGGATAACAGCTAAAGGCAATTTCTGATTCCTGCTCCCGGCTCTATTGTGTGGCACTTTCTGGAGGCGAGATTTCCTGTCTCTATGGAAGGAGGAATGTGCTAGCCATACTAACCCCACAATTTATAGGTCACTGACAAGTACATTATAGTCGTCTAATATAGATGAGCTTGCACAATCACAGTCATGAAAGGACAGAAAAAAAATGCAAGAAAAAAAATTAGGAAATCTATGAACTGTGGCAAAAACCTCAACATTTCATAAATGTTATATGAGCTCCCCCTCCAAAAAAAATCATACAGGTTAAAAAGCAATACTGAAAGATGGACAGGAGACACTTGATATGGTTTTAATTAGGGCACAACTTAATTATTGGTTGTCTGGGACTACCCAACAGATAAAAGTATACAGTTTAGGTAACTCTGTGATCATTCAATATCTACCCCAGGGACTTCTGACAGCCCCCCACTCTTTTTCCATCCAAGTTCCCCAGCTAACCCATTAATGGGACTTACCGTCCCCTCCTTGAAGGAGGGTTAAGGTGGGCTATAAGGAAGATGAGTTGGCTCCCTGCCATGCCAGGAATAGGAGCCTCAAACATCTACCCACCCCGCTCCACTCCATTAGCTAACACCTCCTTTGTCACCCTATCCTTTCCCTATGGATTACCTGCTCTCGATGTCTGCCCCACATTTACATAATGAGCTGTAATATCATAGCCCAACTCCCTTCTTACTCACATAGCAAATCCCCCCTTGAACCTGCTGTGGGTCAGGTGAAAAAAAACCCCACTCCACCTCGGCCAATCTGGTGGTGAGGGAAAATTCCTTCCCAGGCCTGCTAGAAAGGAGCAGCTAGTATGATGCCTGCAGCAGGTCCTGATCAAACCTGGTATTTTGCCACCTCAAGGGGGAGGGAGGTGGGAGCTGCTTTTCCTCAGGGAAAAGGGTCTTCTTCCGCTGGGTTTGTTACCCCTTATCAATCCCCAGCCCTTCTAGTCCCTGGGGATGAGTCAGCACCATCACATTGACTCACTTCTCCTTTTGCAGCAGCTTCTGAGACTATCTCCTACCCACTGCCTGTAAAGTGTTATTCCTTTTCCTCCAGCAAGCCGGAAAATGTCCCTCCCTCCCCCTGTCCACCTGCTTAAGGTGTGGTACAGTCATTTTGGTTTGTTTAATTAAGTCTGGGTGTGTTTATTTAAATTGTTTAGTGATTTAAGGGTAAATGCACTTTCCCAATAATGAGCATTACAAATCCAGGAAATTCAACGTTAAGGATTTACAGACATATGAAAGTGTGAAAATGCATAGTTAAAGCACCCAAACAAGTTTAACTCTGCTTTGTAGTGATGCTGTGCAATTACCGTACAATGATTAGCACATACTTATGCTAGATAAGATTAACCTGACTTTTTACAACCTATTAATTGTATTTATTTTTTATTTATCTGCTCATGAGGTTTTTTTTGGCTTTATTGAAGTCAATGGCAAAACTCCCATAGTTTAGGATTTTTGAAAGCCTTGTCTATGCATTTCCCTCCTTTTTCACATTCATTGCCTAATGTGTCTTTTTAGTTTATAAATTCTTAGGGGTCATCTCATATTCTGTTTTTATCGTGCCTAACACAATTGCATACCTCCATTTTAGTTGGTATCTCTAGGCATTATGATAATGGTAGTTAACGTACAGACTTAGAATTTCTTACTATGAATGATCTCCCTGCACACACCAAACAGTTTCAGTGCAGTATACTGTCACGTGGGAAAAAGATTTGAGAGAACCCAGAGATTCTATAATATCATAGTTATCAGTGTCATGGTTCAAGTTCAGCAAGAATTGTTTGCCTGATTCCAGGTCTACTTTATTCAGTTTGCTTGGCTCAGTTGGTCTGGTTTATTTGTCTATTTAAGAAAAACGATAGCCAATTTCAGGTGTACACAGGGGACCAAATTCTGTGCTATCTTGTATCCTGCACAAACATCATACAAGCCACTGGCGTTGCAAGGTGTTTAAGACTGCACAATTGGCCTCTGTCTACATCTTTATCTGGAGCCTAGTACTTGCAATAATGTAACATTCACTGTGTCCTGGCTTTATACCATCAGTTTTAAACTTTCATTGTGGCTGGAACAGAAATGGTATTTTAGCTAATAGAAACACTATTTTAGGAGCAAATAACAGAGACTGAAGGGCACCTGTAACATTACACTCCCATTTTGTTCAAAGTATGAGTTACAGTTATGTTATTCAATGCACAGAAGAAACTGGTAATTTTGTAAGCTCCCTTTTGGCCTGATATATTGTTTATGCTAGATAGTGCAGTCTACTTGTTTATAGTAAATTAAAGTATGTTTCTAGAGTGAAAAAGAAATAGCAGGTGCTATGCATGCAAGGGAGCTTGTTTCTTGTGCCAGGAGAAATAGGGTGACATCTGGATGCTGGCCAATCAGTGTCAAAGAGTGAGCTTTTATCTTTATATGCTGATGGTGTCTTGTACCAATTTACAATGCCAATGATTTGGCTTTTGTCTGTTTAAAAGACGACAAAAGACTAATGAGCAACCAACCCCAATAACCTTTCACAACTGCAGGCATCTTCCAGGCTGCTGAAAAACAACACAGCAATACTAATACCCAGCTCCATTCATTTCTTATGGAAAAATAAAAGGACATAAAAAACACAGCATACTCCCTCCCCCCACATCTTCTTATTACAGTGGTACTTTTTCTTGAACAGAATACAAAAAGTCATTTCTTTCCTCTCAAAATACCCAATATCTGACAACCTCTTTTGTGATATGCCACATCTGGTATTGTCATTCTTTGGCTTTTCATAATGAGCTGTCATTATCCACAAATAATTGGGATACAGGAGCCCAGTCTACTTTCAAAATGACAAGGGCTGTGCTTTTTAAAGCTGAACTGTGAAAGTGCTCTTAAAACCTATCTGGTTGTGTATTTACTATGTAAATTATTTGTTGTTGTGTTTAAAAAAAATTCCAAAGAGCAGAATTCCCCACAGGTAGGAGAGTCTCAGAAGCAAGTATTTAACATCTGGCTTGTCTCTTCAGACGGGACCACATGATGACTGAAGTAGCTGGTTCAGTGCTGTCCTTGTCTCCCAAATATATTCAAAATGTTAGCCTTTCTTGCAGAACATTTGGTGAACACTTCCTTCATTGTTTTAAATGGATTCCCATGTGGATATTCTTCTGCAGATTGATGTACAATTATTTAGATAATAAAAAAGTAAAGCTGTCAACATTTTTGTAATGATATGTACAGAGAAAGAGGAAAAAATTATATTTTTGAAGTATATTTGAAATGTATGAAGTATATTTTCAATCCAATCAATGGGTGTGTGTGTGTGTCTTTAATAGCATCACTAGATTAGGAAATAATTTATTTTCTAATAAATAGTATTTACATCTCTGGATTCCATCAACAGTCTTGTTCCATAAACAAACAAGAATTGTTCATATAAATATGTACAGAAATGAACCAAACTGACAGCCTGATTTTTCCCTTCATTACACCAGCTTTACACCAATATGATTTTACTATAGAAGGTAGGATTGCAGTAACAGCAGCATATAACTGGTGTAAGGGCGTGGTGAATAGGACCCAGAAGGTCTGTTTTTTAGACATAGACAAATAATTGTTGGATGTTGATTGATTTGCTAATTAATTTCATCTGTCATAATCTAAAGAAAATGAGCTTTTTTGGCATATAAAATGAATGGTGTGTGTAGGTTTAATGACCAGAGCTTTGCTAAAAGCGTATCATTTCTTCTTTCTGGTAGCAATGAAATATGCCATATTATTCGTAATCCTTCCATTTCTACCTCCTTTTTTGTACCTTTTTTTTTTCCAGATGCATCACAATTAAAGATGGGCTGAACCACTACGAAAAGTTTGGGCCCATTCCTCCTGGCCCAAAGCAGACTTAAACCTAAGGTGGAGCAAGTTACCTGAAGAATTTCTTTGTGTAAGAGGACCCTCAAATAGTAGAGAACTGCCATAGATGCTCGTATATCCCCACCCCTCCTGGCCACCAGTGTAGAGGGCATGTCTAAATTAAAGGGAGCGTGAAAGGAACTTCCTTATGTGTAGGTGATCCCCAGTGGTTTGAGCAACCTGTAGCAAGCTGTTGACTGGCCCCAGGATTGGGAAAATACAAAGGTGTCTTAAAGCAACCTTTATACCCAGGCCTGAGTTGTGCCAAGTTTTCTTCAGGCACATCCAAAAATATGGGCCTGAATAATGTGGCAGTTGGGATACTTGTCATTCTGCACACCACTTACCTTATTCTAATGGGTTTTATTACAACTTGTATTGATGAACGTCTAATATTCCAACAACTCTCATTCAAATGAATGTTCCCGTTAATGTTACTATGTGAGTGAGTTGAGGGAAGACACAACATTTGCAACCTTTCTGGCTCTTGGGATGAATATATTATGAGTACAGAATGACTATCTCCCTACCATCTCAATTACATAAAGGCATGATTCCCATATGGCATGTAGCTGTGGCTTGTTGACTATCCTCTTTTGTCTCTCCGCTATACATTTTATGATTTTTTTAGAAAGGGAAATGTTAAGTAAGATTTCTGGGCCGGTAACTTAACTGTGGTGTGTTATAGTATGTAGTGTTTTGTTTATTTTTTAAATATAAGAAAGTTTCTGTACAAGATTCAGATCTAAATTAAGCAATGTAAATCCAGAGTAACTACAGTGAAGACAGCATAATTATTCTGGCTATATAGTGGTTTAAATGATGATCAAATCTGTCTCTTTATGTTCATTTGTTTCAGGTCCTAGAGTTTTCACTCCCTGGATATCCGGGTAAGTCAAATATTTAGGTACCTTCCCAACTCTAATCACACTGAATACACATTGGGGTTATAACAGGTTAGTTACATGAGTCTAATTTTTTTTTTTATCTTTGTGTATGTTTGTTTTAAATAGTAACTGAAATAGCCATCAGTAACAGATACCACTGATGTTCTGTCTAATCTACAGTTATTTTGGAGATTGTTAGACATTTTACAACTAATATGTATTCTGTCTTGTTTTGTTATCATTTATTTCTGCGGTCAGGGGATGTCATAGGTCCTGCTGAGCGCCCTCTCATAGCCGCTTATTAAACTTCTGTGAGCAGACCAAGCCACAGGATGTCGCTCCACTATGTGGTTCAAGCCTTGGCAGTCTGAACAAAGCCTAGGCACCTATCCTCTGGGCACACTCTCAGGGTGAATATCTTCTATCCATTAACCCATCCTGAGCATTGCAACCTTATGGCCCATTGCCTAGTCCCCGGAACCAGTGCTGAGCCCTCAGCCTCCCCCCTTTGCTTAAACACACTCTCTCCCAGAATTAGTTTCTCTCTTCAAGAGGGCACATTGTAGGTTTAAATGCTTAACACACAGCAAAAGACTTTGCACAAGATTCTAAATCACCATTTATCTTTCGTTAATAGCCCACGAAGTAGATAGATCGATACAAAGTAATAAACCTGACATACAATTCACTGCCTCAGTTTCCACACCATTCCAGAGTATTCTTTGAGCTGGGATTTGTTGTCTGAGGCCATCAAAGTCCTTCTGTTGTGGTGCATGGCTTGGGTTCTGAAATGTGGAGCCTTCCCCCCCCAGATTAGTGTTGGCTAATCTGTCCCCATCCCCTCTCCTGCCCAAACTTCCTGTGTAGGCCTCAAAGCCTTCCTCTGGCAAGTCCTTTTACAACCTCCTGCTTGGTCACGTCTGTCTCTTTGTCCTGCTTTGGGAATTTCAACTCCCTCCAATTCCCCACCCCTTCAGACAAGAGGAGGAAGTATCGTCTTCCAGCACAAGAAAACCCATTGTTCCAACCCTGAATAAATGGTGGTTGAGTTCTAACAACCCGCCATTATCCTGGTCTGGGAGATACATGCTTAAAGTCTTGTCAGCAATGGTAGATACACATAGACAGAGAGGCATTCATGATACAGCAATTATCATAGTAACACTTCATAATATCAATCAGAATTCATGAGTTGTACATAGATTCCACAAATTCCCACAGGGGAGCTTTCAAAAACTTCTGAAACTGAAACAGACATTTTTTATATACAAATCTTCTGAAATTGTATAATCTTCTAGGTGGAATCACCCAGAATGATTGGACACATCATGCACAGCTGCATCAATTATTTTGCATTATATTAATATCATGAAACAAAACATTCTGTGACTGCAAATGGATGTTATGCTGATCGGGCCCCATGATTTATGATAGTAAAGAAAAAGAAGGTATTTGTGAGAGAGCAGTCATGAGTATCCTCTATATTATGGTCCTGTTATTTGTGCAAGTATCTGAGGCGTGTACATAAAATCTACACACAGGAGGGAGTGTTGTTTACTGAATAGTGTGATAAATGTGTGATACACAGGGATGATGGTATGAGACTTTTCTGTTTATTTCATGGCCTCTGTCATATGCCACGAGTCAGGGTTACAAAAGGTTGTACCCATCACATGGGAAGGTTCAGTGGCTATTTCTACATCTGTGATCTGCACCATATTGGCCAAAATAGCTTCCATTTCTGTAAAACTCAATGGGAACAGTGCTTTATGCATAAGCAATGCCACTGTGTTAAGCTGTTTCCCCAAAACACTGAGTAAAAGAGGAAAAAGTCAAATTTAAAAACAAGACTCATACCTCTTGGAAATAAAAAATTTGTGAAGAAAGAGAAAACTAATTCAGAGGTGGGTCCTCCAGATACATAGTAGTGAGACAGAAATGGGGGGGTGGGGGAACATGGGTGGATGCTCCAGGTATTCTTTTTCTGCCATTCTCTTTCTGTTCTGGCACATGGGGAACCTCTCCAGGGAGCTGCTAATGCTTTGATCCCAATGGGTCTCAAAATATCAAGATTGCAGCAAAGTCTCCATATGAAAAGCTGATCAGGAGTAATGTTTTTAAAGGAAAATTCTTACTGGGGCATCTACTGCAAGCTTCATTACCTACCAACGCTAACAATCGTAACCCTATCAGACACTGTTTCCAAACAGTGGAAAGCAAGGACAAAGAATAATTTATAAGTAAAACTGACTGACTATGTTAAATAGCAAATGCTGTCTTTAGTCACTGGCTATGTCTTTTATATTTGTAGTTAAATTAAACTTGATTTGTGCCTCTATAGTGGTGTTCTGACTGCAAACTACTCTACATGCTCAGTGTCAGATTTTCAAACATCACTGATTAAGCTACATCATCAACATGAAAGCATGCTTGCTGTTTGTACAGACATGCCAATGAGCATGCATAAAGGGAGACAGTGCACAACAGACACACAGCTCTATCATTTCCCAGTATTTACATACAAAATGTCTCTTGTGGCATGTAGGTTCGGGTCATTCAATATGTGAACACATGTATTTTGCAGATGAAGAAAATTTGGCCTAAATATCAAACTTAATATTTTCCTTATTAACCTAGAACACTTCACTTTGCTAATGAAGGGTTAGACAGTCGTACCTCCCCTCACGCCAAATAGTACCTTATTCCATAACTGCTCCATTAATATCAGCATAAGAAACTATTCAATATGAGAAAGCATGTCACACGCTGGCCTTTTTTAATTTTTTAAACCAAAAATCAATTGCCACATTTTTATTGGAATTCCTTAACTTCTAGGCTATTGAGGAAGACTATGGACTTATCTTGTAGAAATGAGCCTTCTCTTGTAATACATTCACTGCTTTTTCACTTGCTGTCTCCTTTACCAGTTGTATTTTACACCTCTCCCTGATATTTTCACCTCTCTCTGGTTTTTAATATGATTTTAATTTTAAAAAGTTCTTTAAAGTTTACATCCTTCTATTTTTAAAAGCCTTAACTTGAATCTCTTACAATACAACAGTTGTATTTGTAAATAACTTTCATGCATTCACCTTTAACTTCTGTTAATTACTATTTTCTCTTTTGTCTTTGTCCTTATGCCATTCCTGTAGCCTTTCCAAGACTGCCATTTTAGATGGCACAGTCTTCCCCACCCCAACTTCTTCATTTTTTTCTGCATCATTTGCTTCATATCCCAGTCACTCCACTATTGCAATGGCTGACAACCTGTAATTCCAATGAACCATAACAAGGACTCAGCGCACTAATTGTGCCTTCATGACATCAGTGGAAGCTAAGCACTCCAGGAATAACAGTAAATAGTTGAAAATGGAAACTCTATTGAAGAAGTCAGCATTACTTTCTTATATAGGCTGCTATCTTCATTAATATGAAGAATAATTGAATTTATTAAATTTGAGGATGAATAGCGCCTGACAATCTTTCTATTTAATACAGGTAATTGCACTTGTTATATTTGATAGAATAGCATTGACAACAACCTCATACATTTTAATAGTATTATTATACACATATATTACTGCATGACTATTGCAAATTCAGCTGATCTGTTAGCACTGTATAGGCTTATACTTACTTGGTTTACTCTCTGGACACATTTCCTGTGAGTTCAGTCTCTCAGATATCACATCTGGGTGACTGGCCATCATCTCAAACTCAATTTGGTCAAAAGTGATTTGGATAATCTTTCCTTCCAAGCCCTCTATCCTACATCTGTTCACCATAACAGTTGAAAACACTATCAAGCTCCTTTCTGGTGCATGTTATATCCTCACTTGCCCAGTAAATTCATCATTTAGACTGTAATATTGTCAGGACAGGGACCTGTCTTGTATGTTATTTCTGTGAAGCACTTCTGGATGCTATGAAATAAGTAAATACAATAATGAATAATAGACATCACAGTGGTCACACTGATGCAACAGGGCTGTGGACTAGTCACCAAATGGATATGTTCCAGCCATGGTAATAGCACAATAGATGGGAAGGCAGTGTAGACATCAGGAAGCATGTAGAAGTACTGAAGCAAAGATACAAGGCATATGGCTTGAGATCTGTAGCATTTTCCCTTGTTTCCTTATGGAACCATAGTCACTAGAATTTTGGCTAGTCATGCTGCCTCCACAATTTCCATAGCACTATAGAGTTCATTACATATAGGACATGAGATGGGACTGCAAACATTCAGAAGACATTCGTATTTTAAGTCCACTGATACTACATATTTTTGCATGGGGAAAAGAAGAGGACATAATTTGTGGTGCACTACTGTAACATTATCTTGTCTGAAATACAAATTTCAGCAGACAAAAAAGTGCTTTAGCATAGATGGGGGGATAGAGAGGGAATCAGTGGCCAGGACTGCAGGATTTAGCCCTAGAGGAAGTTGCCTTATCTCTAAAAGAGCAGCTAAACCCAAACCTGTGAGTCTGCAGGACAAAGACATTATCTTCCTTCAAATAAAGTCAGATGTAAATGGACATTTTAGGGACTAGATTTGAGGAATCCTTTTGTGCAAAGTTATACTTTCCCCCTTTTTATCTGGTTGGCACTGTGGGTTATTATTAGAAATTACTCTGCATGCATTTTCTATAATCTAGACTTTGGGCACTACAGGGCTGGCACTTTTATTTTTCCTGCCAGCCTTAGGAAAGGCCTTTACTTATCAGACTTATCTATGAGAGAATGCTTATTGGGATCTCACCAGTTATGGGCACTTGTGAGTCTAGCAGTTAAAGCACCTTTATGCCTTCTTTCAAGTTTGAGGTACACCTAACATGCTACCATGTATGCAGATGGGTTTAGTAAACCACAGGGGCAAGGGGCTGAGATCTGTTACAGAAGCCATCAGATGTCAGTTCACACTACTAAAAGTGATATTTGAGCAAACTGGGATTTAATTCTACAGTACTCTCTTGATTGATGCTAAATGCTTGCATGAAGATCCAATCTAAAATGATATTGAAAATGGGCAATAGAACCAGGGTGAAATCAGGCTTTGCTGGCAGTTGCATTGAGACTGCAAAACTCAGGTCAGGTGGATGAACCATTATAAAGTGTGCCCAACTTTAATCCTAGCCTCTCTGACTTAGCCTGGAGACTGATGATAAATAATATGCTTTAATTTCAAAGTATTGCTTTATTTTGAAAGGAACTTTACTGCTAGATTATGTTGTCGACAAGAATTGATGTCGCCGTTGTAATGGCTTTGGCCATGAACTTACTGCTCATGAAAACATTTACAACCAAAAGTTTATTGCCCAACTGTTGTTGGCTGGTAGCTACATCATAACTGGCAAATGGCTTAAACCCTATAACCTTTTAAGCTATGATTGGCTAATGCAGATATAGTTTGTTATTGAAACAAGAAGACTTATTAATAGTCCAAAAGGGAATAATCACAATATTACTGAATTTGGTACTGCTTGTAAAAACAAAGAGCCTCCCCTGTGCCATAAAATGCATCCTGCGCTCATCAAGTAAATACAACTGAACGGTTATGCATCTAAGGATCAGGGCTTAGTCTAATATACCGGTGTTTAGTGATGTGGCTACTTGGATAACTCTTTCTGTTGAATGTTCATTCAGTGTAGAGCAGAGGTGGGCAAACTATGGCCCGCGGGACCGTCCTGCCCAGCCCTTGAGATCTCGGCCAGGGAGGCTAGCCCCCGCTCTGCCTTCCCGCCATTGTCCCCCCTCCCCTGCAGCCTCAGCTCACTGCACCGCCAGCGCTCTGGGCAGCGTGGCTGGCTCCAGCCGGGCCGCACAGCTGCGAGCTCCTCCTGCTCTGAGCAGCATGGTAAGGGGGCGGGGAGTGGGGGGGTTGGATAAGGGGCAAGGAGTCTGGGGCACAGTCAGGGGACAGGGAGCAGGGGGCAGTTGGATGGGACGGAGGTCCAGGGGGGCAGTCAGGGGATGGGGAACGAGGGGGGTTGGATAGGTGTGGGAGTCCCGGGGGGCCTGACAGGAGGCAGGGGTGTGGATAGGAGTCGGGGCAATCAGGAAGCAGGGAGGGTTGGATCGGGGTGGGGGGGTCAGGGGACAAGGAGAGGGTGGGGGGGTTGGATGGGTCAGGAGTTCTGAGGGGGACAGTCAGGGGGCGGATAGGGGTCATGAGCCAGGCTGTTTGGGGAGGCACAGCCTTACCTTACCTGACCCTCCATACAGTTTTGCAACCTCGATGTGGCCCTCGGGCCAAAAAGTTTGCTCACCCCGGTGTAGAGTAATAATGTGTGTTGTTTAATTTTTGATGTATCACTCTTACAGACTGAAGAAGTCTTGGAAGTGGAACTAGCACTGGCAACCTGATCCAAAGTCCAGTGAAAACAATGGGAGTCTGTAATGAGGTGTACCAGGCATTCTCTGCCACCACCTCAGCACACCTCACCTTAAGAAAATGCCCTGCTAAGAGGGAAGACTAGTGAGATCTGATCTCCAGGGGTGGTCTAGTCCAGCCTTCCATGATAATCTGCAGGGAAAACTAGTGAGAGTTGGTTCTCAGGCACTTAGAAAGGCTGACAGCAGATGGAGGCCAATCAGAGCCCAGCAGGGCAGATAAAAGGAGCTGGCTGCTATTATTAGGGGCCAATTCTGGTTGAATTCAGGACAGCAAAGGAAGAGTCTCCCTGCTCTATCCCAAGAAATTGGCCCAGTCAGTCAGGGGCCTAATATTGGCCTTGGAACTCTGCGAAGGACCAGTGTTTGTGGTATGGACTTTAAGGGCCAGAAGTCTATTTTGTGTTTAGATGTAATTAGTTTTCTGTTAACCCCAGGAGGAGACTGGACTGAGAGCTGACCTGACTGGAGGGCGAGGCCACGGAAGCAACAGACCATGATGGAACCAGGACACAAAGGGGCATTGAAAAGGAGGAAACCCTGCAACACCGTGTCCTGACAAATCTTTCAATTGGCTTCAGAAGGCTTTGGATTAGGCCCTAGCATTTTAGACTTCCAGACATATCTCTACCCTCTTAATACAAACGAAATAATATCCATTTTTTTTTTCTTTTTGATTTTTTTTTGCACTTAATTATTTAAATGCCCTGAAATTATTAGAAACTATTCAAAATGATTGTAAGTTCAAGATGTACAGTTAAATGAGCCTGGGTACTCCCTAGGAGCTAGGTTTCAGACTAGCAGCCGTTCTAGTCTGTATCCACAAAAATAAAAGGAGTACTTGTGGCACCTTATTTGACCATAAGCTTTTGTGAGCTACATCTCACTTCATCGGATGCATGCAGTAGAAAATACAGTGGGGAGATTTAATATACACAGATAACTTGAAACAATTGGTGTTACCATACACACTGTAATGAGAGTGATCAGGTAAGGTGAGCAGAGGGGAGGGAACAAAAACCCAACCTTTTGTAGTGATAATCAAGGTGGGCCATTTCCAGCAGTTGACAAGAACGTGTGAGGAGCAGTGTGTGTGTGTGTGTGGGGGAAATAAACATGGGGAAATAGTTTTACTTTGTGTAATGACAAATCCATTCCCAGTCTTTATTCAAGCCTAAGTTAATTGTGTCCAGTTTGCAAATTAATTCCAATTCAGCAGTTTCTCGTTGGAGTCTCTTTTTGAAGTTTTTTTGTTGAAGAATTGCCACTTTTAGGTCTGTAACTGAGTGACCAAAGAGCTAGTAACTACTAACAAACATGCTGTAACATAAAATAAAATATATTTTGCACCATTTCTATGAAATTCTCAGAGGCAAAATTTCCACACTATGGCTTCTATTGTACCTAATACCATAATGTGTTGGCTAAAAACTGATTATAATATATAATACAAAAAAGCAGTGTGGTCCTTAAAATAGCCTTATTTAAAACACATAATGTATTTTCATTCTAATGTATAAACCATATTGTCATTTGACTCTATACAGGAGGACATATGAAAAAGAAAAGAAAATCTCTCAGAAATTCCTCCAGATAAAAAGGCCTTCAACAGTGCAGTACAATTTCATCTAGATAGCCTTTTAATCTTAACTCTCTAGTAAACAAGTTTGCTTTAAAAATATTGACAGAAGGCTCTAAGAACAAAGGCAGGCATGCATTTAGGTCTGTTTATGGTGCTTTTCTGAAAGATACATTCACAAGTTGGCGGGAGTACAGGGCATACAGCCTGGCATGACTGCTTATAGTATCTTAGCAGTTGAACATAGCCCTAGGGTACAGAGATCTTTCAGCCATTAATACTGGTTTCCCCACCAGGCATTTATGTAAACTGACAGTGTTGGCAGCAGACATGACTTCTGCATACTCATCAGTGATTGCCTCTAAAATTTCATTAAAAGTATAAAACATTCTAACATTAGTGTATTCTGATTTAAAGTGGCAATGTTTCATTTTTTAATGTAACCAAATAATTTACTCTGTGCTAAAATATTTCCAGTGTTATCTATGCAGTTGGTTAAGTTTATCTCTCTAGCTTTTAAGGATTTTATTTTTTTTAAAAAGAAAGAATGCTTTAGTGAAATGCTTATGTCAAGGTTCCTCCCCCACTCTGAACTCTAGGGTACAGATGTGGGGACCTGCATGAAAAACCTCCTAAGCTTATCTTTACCAGCTTAGGTCAAAACTTCCCCAAGGTACAAAATATTCCACCCTTTGTCCTTGGATTGGCCGCTACCACCACCAAACAAATACTGGTTACTGGGGAAGAGCTGTCTGGACACGTCTTTCCCCCCAAAATACTTCCCAAAACCTTGCACCCCACTTTCTGGACAAGGTTTGGTAAAAAGCCTCACCAATTTGCCTAGGTGACTACAGACCCAGACCCTTGGATCCTAAGAACAATCCTCCCAACACTTGCACCCCCCCTTTCCAGGGAAATGTTGGATAAAAAGCCTCACCAATTTGCATAGGTGACCACAGACCCAAACCCTTGGATCTGAGAACAATGAAAAATCATTCAGTTTTCTTACAAGAAGACTTTTAATAAAAATAGAAGTAAATAGGAATAAAGAAATCCCCCCTGTAAAATCAGGATGGTAGATACCTTACAGGGTAATTAGATTCAAAACATAGAGAACCCCTCTAGGCAAAACCTTAAGTTACAAAAAAAGATACAGACAGAAATAGTTATTCTATTCAGCACAATTCTTTTCTCAGCCATTTAAAGAAATCATAATCTAACACGTACCTAGCTAGATTACTTACTAAAAGTTCTAAGACTCCATTCCTGGTCTATCCCCGGCAAAGACAGAATATAGACAGACATACAAACCCTTTGTTTCTCTCCCTCCTCCCAGCTTTTGAAAGTATCTTGTCTCCTCATTGGTCATTTTGGTCAGGTGCCAGCGAGGTTACCTTTAGCTTCTTAACCCTTTACAGGTGAGAGGAGATTTCCTCTGGCCAGGAGGGATTTTTAAAGGGGTTTACCCTTCCCTTTATATTTATGACAGCTTATTTTCATTTATTATATTTAGCCTGTGGCAACTGGTTTTAATTCACTGCTGCAAGGTACTTCAAAAATGAGTTGGAGTATGGGTTATTCTAAAGGGGGAAAGAACTCAAAGTATAACACTTTACTTGATTTTTGCCTCTCATCGATATTTCAAATATTTACTATAACTGGATTACAGTCTAGTTAAGACCAGAAGTGACTGAAAAACTGGCATCTTGATTTACATTAATTCTGCATCAGTGGCTTCTATATAAAATTTGCTCAGCTTGCAAATTTCATGCCAAGAGCTGTGGTATGCCTGTTATTCCGGTGAGTTACTCCTCTTGAGTAAGTGCTTGGCCCAAATCACCTGATGTACACAGGGATTACCTGATACTATGCAGAAAAGAAGGGTATTGGAGCCAGGATATACTAACTCCTTACCCAAGACCAGGTGTCCTCATTTATATATAGTGTAAAGGTGCTTGTTGAATATGGAGCCATCTTTCATATAATCCTTAGTTGCACTATGCTTGTTGTATAAGGCAGAAAAAAATATTTTGGGAGGTAAGTGAGTTGTGTATGTGTGTTTCTTGACTACACCACAACTAGACCAGATGAAAAGACCATAATAATTAATGAAAATGTGGAGTTGGAGCACACATTTGCAAATCTATACTGCTAGATTGACAGGATAACACTACAACAGAGAACTTTCTACTTTGAAAATATTTTATGTGCAAAACGAATTTGCTCCAAGCTCAAGTGAAGGAATAAGAACAGGAGATAACTGCTGTGTGATAATGATGCACAACAGACCCACTTATTTAAGAGGGGAAAGAATGGCACACATTAGGGCTTCTAAAGTTATGCATTCAGTGAGTTCAAGGGGAGAGGTTTGCTGCACAGGATGATTGCTCTCTCTATAAATATATCAGAGGGATAAATACTGGAGAGGGAGAGGAATTATTTAAGCTCATTACCAATGTGAACACAAGAACAAATGGATATAAACTGGCCACCAGGAAGTTTAGACTTGAAATTAGACGAAGGTTTCTAACCATCAGAGGAGTGAAGTTTTGGAATAGCCTTCCAAGGGAAGCAGTGGGGGCAAAAGATCTATCTGGCTTTAAGATTAAACTCGATAAATTTATGGAGGAGATGGTATGATGAGATAACATGATTTTGATAGTTAATTGATCTTTAAATATTCATGGTAAATAGGCCCAATGGCCTGTGATGGGATGTTAGATGGGGTGGGATCTGAGTTACTCAGGAAAGAATTTTCTGTAGTATCTGGCTGGTGAATCTTGCCCATATGCTCAGGGTTTAGCTGATCGCCATATTTGGGGTCGGGAAGGAATTTTCCTCCAGGGCAGATTGGAAGAGGCCCTGGGGGGTTTTCGCCTTCCTCTGTAGCATGGGGCAGGGGTCACTTGCTGGAGGATTCTCTGCTCCTTCAAGTCTTTAAACCACGATTTGAGGACTTCAATAGCTCAGACATAGGTGAGAGGTTTTTTGCAGGAGTGGGTGGGTGAGATTCTGTGGCCTGCGTTGTGCAGGAGGTCAGACTAGATGATCATAATGGTCCCTTCTCACCTTAGTATCTATGAGTTTTGACATCTTTGTGATAGAGTGTTAGGGAGACTTCTCAGAAAAAGGACAACTGCTGCGGGTGAAAAAGTGGGCACTGTAAGTGTATTGGGTTCCACTCTGTTGCAAAGCATAACCTGTAGTAGTGAGCATCTGAAAGGTCTCGGGATATGTGTACTCACTTTTGCTGTGTATTTCATTAATGAATAGAGTCCTATAACTGGCTTTCACTTTTCCTGTATGATAAACCATTTTCATATTTAAAAAAAAAATTCTTTCTCCTCCTACTCTGCTTCTTTTTTCCCCAAAGTCTCTGGAAAGATGGAATATGAAAGCACCATCATTTAAGTCAGTAGAACTTTCAGATCCATGAGGTTTTACTGGGGATGGAATTATGCAGAGGAAGTTCACCCAATCCGAATAATAATAATAATAATAATAATAATAAACAACAAAGTAAGTGATTAGCTAGACATCCAGACAGAATTTTACAGTTTCTTTCAGCATTAAAGAAAAGTGCAGCAATGGGTTAAGATTTCTAGGTATAAATAAATCTGTGTGCTGCATCTGGCACTTCCTGTAACTTCCCAGAAAGATTACAACAGGGAGCTCTTTAAGTGACATTAAATCATGAAATCTGCTGATTCAAGGCAAGATGGACCTGATGCATTCTTCAATCTCAGTACCTTCTAAAATGTACATTTCATAGATTCCTAACATGTATCTTGGAAGACAAACCTCTATGCCTATTGTGTATATATAACCAAGAGATAGGTTTCACAACGATGATGTATTGATAGAAATGTAAATAATAGCAGTGTGTAAACTACATTTTATATTCTGATTACACATGGAAGCCTGGAATAGACTTATACAAATTGATGTTTATCTCCTTATTACTGTTCGGTATTTGAGTTGATACGAAAGTGACAACAGAGAAGTAGGTAATAAGAAAGTGATGTCAGAATAAGGACATATTATTTTCTACAACTCTTTTGGAATGTGAATATTACTAAAATGCCAACCATCAGCCTTTGATGGAATGGGTTGGATGCAAGAAAGTTCAGGACTAGGTTTGGGATAAAACAGGAGGTTGAAATAAAAAGAGGGTATTTAAAATGATAGCAATCATATTTGTACATTAAGGGTCATTTCTGATCTTACTCATCTTGAATGTCTGACATCCTTATTCCATTAGTAGTCTGAGTACAGCCCAGTGATTAAGGGAGTCAGAATTTGGCCCTAAGGTAATAGTTACATCTTGGGTCTGTGGTGACATACCAGACAACCTGTGCTTCAGCATAATGGTTCATGGTGTTGCCAGATCTCTCAGGGAAATTATAAGATTATTATATTCAGTGATATATATAATTCGTGTGTTATACATATTTGTAATGTCAGCAAGATATGGGAAAATTAAATTAAACCATGGAGAAACTTATTTCAGGCCTCCACCCATACCAAATGTTTCAGAAAAGGTACAAGAAACCCTAATGGACAAATTTGGAATAAACAAACACATACCATAAGGGAATCAGCTTCCTAACCCCAAAATGTTAGTGGTTGGCTTATAACTGAAGCAAAAGTTAACTCTAGCTAGCTCCATATCACAACAGGACTCAGATTAAGTCTCTGTGATAGTAATGTGTGGATCCAAGTGCCTGAGTCCAATCACTACTAAATAGTAAAAGTATACTTGTGTCTGCCTACTGATGCTGATTGCCAGACTGCAGGTGCTCAGATTTTCCTCTTACAAGGTGTGATTATGGATCCAGACAATGAAGGGTTTTTTCAGGCTTGAAATTGGGGGAAAATATCTTTTTAAAGTGTATATGAAAATTGTTTGTTTCACATAGAATTGGCTAATAGTGCAAAACAAGCTCAAATCAGGAATGACTGATATAATCATTACCATGTGGTGGTGACCTACATGAAATGACTTGTGTTCTCAGATCAGTTACAAGTGGATTTGTATCTAGGGGTGGCTTTGAGGTCTGACGATGAAATCTAAAGATGATGATTAGTCTCCCCTACTCTACACACAGGTAATAAGCAGCACTCAGGCATCACTGCTCCAAACTTTATCTGTGAGAATCTTCTGAATCTCCAGCTGGTTCTTCCACTCAACCTGACTCCAAGCTAGGTCCTCTTCCCCTCCACCAGTAGGAAGGCTCCTGGGATTCAGAGAATGTGGGAAATGGAAGCATCCTCACTTTACAGCAGGTGAATGTATTTTGTGTGTAGTAGCTAGGAGGAGACAGATGTCCTAAATTGAAAGGGGGAGAAATACAAAAATAAATGGAAACATTGGGAAAGAACTAGTACAGCTGTGAAATTGAGGGGGTTCTGGAGAAAGAACACAAGATGGGGAGAGAAATAAGAGACCTAGAAGGTCAAAGCAAAGAAGGATCCTTGGCAGGAGACTTTAAAGAGGGAAGAGACGTAGAAATAAAAATGGGGGTAAATTAATAATAAGGGACTAAGCAGAAAGGAAATAATATGGAAGGGGGAGAAGAGAAATGAAGCAGAGACACTGGGAGGAAAAGTGAGAGGGGAACCAGGTAAAATCAAGATGAAAATAAGTAGGGGACCATCTGGGTATGGAGGAGGAAGACCAGTGGCAGAGATAGGAAGAAGTAAGGAAAAAATAAAAGATGAAAGAGAGAAATGTTATGAATACAGGGGGATAGGGTTAAAGAAATGAAAAGGGGAAAAAAACCTAGGCCCAACTTGAAGGTTAGAAATTTGTGGGAGTTCTTTTGTATTGTATCGCTTGTCCTCTGCCACACACACCGCCCCCTCCAACATTAGGCCCTACCAAAACATCCCTAGTTAATTTTCCTTGGTGGCCTTTTTCTTTAAACCCACCCCATGTGTGTCCATGCCTGGACAGATAGTTTATTAGCAGTCTCAGCAGAAAGGCTAAGGATACAATTAGCATAAAAACTAACAGAGAGCTTTTCTTTCTTATGTAGGAGGGTTTTCATTTGTCCTCTCACCTATTTCAAAAGCATACAAAATTGGCAACTGGCAGCAGATGAGATGGACGAAAAGCAATTTGTAGGTTTCTTAATAACAATCCCCTAATGCATATGGGTAGTCCTTCCAGGACACAAATCTGTGGCTAGGAAATAATAAAGGGGTTTTAAAAAGAGGCAGTGATTTCCTGATGTGGAAATTGCCATTTTAGAAACTGACTATAATCATGGGAGCTTTGTGACAGCAGCTCTCCTGGCTGCTAGCACAGAAATACAGTGATGGCAGCACTGTTGCAGAAAGGTGCTCCCTACCCCCATTCTGCCATAGTGCTTGGAAAAGGGAAATGTTACCAGCCAGGCCTGTGGCACTGGAGTTTAGAGCACTGTTGCATGGCTATGTAGTGAGGGCTTTGTTAGAAATTCATTATGTGCCTCTGATGAAGTGTCCACCCAATAGGACAAGGCAGAGCAGGTTAAATGAGGTCAATTAGCCTGATAGGCTGCAAGTCGTGGAGGGCCAGGGATTAGAAAGCTGATTGAAGATGAAGCCCAGCTCGGCAGGGGCAGGCTGAGAAGAGGAGAGGGTTGTGATGGAACTAGTCTGTAGTCTTACCCCAAACACACCTCTCTTCTCCGAGGGAAAGAGAGCTACGCAGTCTGCAGTTACTCCATTGGAGGAGGGAATTTGGGCTGCTAAATCCCTAAGCAGGGGCAGGGGGCAGAAGATAGACCAGAAAAGTAGGAAGGAATCCAGGAAAATTGTAATAAAGTCTGGGAGCAAGCAGATCATAAGTGCTGGATGTAGGGTCCCTGAACTGGAACCTGGGGTAGTGGGCAGGCCTGATTCTGCTGCTAGCCAGGAGCTGGCCTGGCATTGTAAGACTCTCTGGAGTGGATGAAGACTGCTGATCCAGTGAGATATTGATACCTCAGAAAGGGAAGACTGTACAGTGAGCTGGCCAGAGGACTGAGTCACAAAGAGGAAGTGTGCAGAGTCTCGGAGAGTGAGATGAGGGAAGGGGGCCTCAGACCTGGATGTACTTGATCTCCAGAGTAGTTAGGATGAGGCACTGTCCTAGCAGTGAGTGGACCCAGTAACACTGTCTTAGGAAGCATTTTCACTCCCTATCCCCAACTTTTTATTCACATGATTTTAATCTACTTGCAATAGGAATAGACAGGCCAGATGAGTTATGGCTCACAAGGGGGGAAAAGGGAGAGGATGCTCCTTTCATCAATACACAGAAAGACGTGGGTGTGGGTGGGAGACATGGCCAGGAGAGAAGGCAGTTCAGCCTTGTAAGCTTCAGGAAGAGTAAAACTACTGTGATTATAAATATAGCTTAGCTTTGGCATGTAATTCCTACTGATTCTGGAAGACTCACATAGGAACTTTATTTTTAGTCTAATCCTGCATCCTCTTTGTCATGTTGCAGTGAGAGACAAATACTGGACTAGATGGAAGATAGGTCTGATGAGTAAGACGACTCCTATGATAGTCCTTAGAGCATGTAAAACTCTGACACTAATGGGAGTAACACACTTAAACTCCAGGATGGGGAGTGGAAATAATCAATTACTCAGATGAGGAAATCTAGATTTCCAAGCTGGTTAAACAAATCTGCCTTTGGATTCAGTAGAGTTGGTTATTTTTTTTTTAAATTGCACTTTTGACATTCTTTCAAACTTGGATAAAAAATACATTTAATGAATCACTTTTTGACCAGATTTAGTCCTTTTCCCTAGTAATGTATAACTGTTGCTATGCAATCTTCACCAATTGTCTTGAGTCTTAGCCACATCAAAAGTGGCTGTGATTAACTTGCATAGCTCATCCCTTACAATGAATTGATTATAGCATATGAACATAAAGACTACACCTACCCTATGAGCTAGAGGTGTGATTTCCCCAATCACGTAGACATACTTGTGCTAGCTCTCATCTGAGCTAGTGCACTAAAAAGAATAGCACAGATGAAAGCTTACACAAACTGGGAATCACCCTCCTCACTTGCAATGTCGACATAGCCAAAGAGGAATCCTTCTAGAACATCTTTTTTAAAACATATGTTCCCTCCCACTAGCTCAGGTCAGTCCATTCATTAAGGCCCAATGTTTCTGTGCTAGATCCCAAATTGATTTTCCACGTTAAAATTCAGCACATTACAATTACAAATCAACAACAAGTAAGCTAGTGATTGAACATAGGTGATGTATGGTATTATATAAATATTAAATCATGTCAGATCTCATCTAGGAGCTCATCTCAGTAAACTTTCTACAGATAGGTAAAATTGTATCTGAATAGCCATTTTATAGTTAATTGCACACAATCCTTATTAAGGATAAGAACCTATCAATACTACGGGTAATTATAGGCATTCATGCAAGTCAGAAGGAATGTCTTTTACCAGCTGACTGAGCTACCCAAAGACCTTTTCACATCTAGGCTACCAGTTAAAATCTGGCAGCTGATGGTGGTGGTAATTTAGGTTACTATCTCTATTAACAGGGAAACTGGTATTTTTAGTTAGTTATTTGAAAATATTCATTTTTTTAAAAATGTTGTTACTCAAGAGAAGCCATTAAAAACAGGTTTTTTGCCAGGGCTGTCTTGCAAATTTTCAAGAGAGCATAATTACACATTTCAGAGTAGCAGCCATGTTACAGTCTGTATTCACAAAAAGAAAAGGAGTACTTGTGGCACCTTAGAGACTAACAAATTTATTTGAGCATAAGCTTTCGTGAGCTACCACTGAATGCATCCGATGAAGTGAGCTGTAGCTCACGAAAGCTTATGCTCAAATAAATTTGTTAGTCTCTAAGGTGCCACAAGTACTCCTTTTCTTTTTATAATTACACATTGTTATTAATTATATTTAACTTACATCTTCAAAAACTCAAACATTCAAAATTAAAATGAGCATTGGATTCAATTAATCAAATACTAAAACATTTTAATTCTCAAAGAAGGTTAATAACTTCATGCATTCATTGCTTAAGTAATGCCTTAAACTTTGAACATTCATGTATGAAACTCTACCAGCTTATATTTTCTTTTATTAAAGTGTATTACTGGGATGACTTTGGATCTCACTTCATTCAATTTCATTAAAAGCCCATGTGCATTAGTCACAAAAATATGCTAATCTGCAGTACTTACTTTTAATGGGAGACCTAATTCTGTACCTGAAAAATTGTAATAGCTTTCTTTCAGATTCATTACAAAATATAAAATCACCTGTCTTGCTCCTATTAAAGTCATTGGCAAAACTTCCCTCTTCCAAAGTTTTGTGTGATACAAGGATTAAAAAAACATCAGTTAACAATTTTGACTTATCTATATGCTATCCATAATGTCTAGATAAGATAATGAAGATAGTCTACTGTGCACTATGAAATTAAAATACCCACAGATATTTTCAGGTCACAATGTGCTCTAAACCACAGCTATATAATCCTGGAGTAATTCCATTGATTTCAAAAGTTAGGGCTCTATTTTTTTTTAGAAGTGCTGAGCACCCACAACTCCAACTGCACTCATGGAGACATATATATGCTCTGCACTTCTGAAAAATCACTTACTGTGGATTTATACCGCTATAATCAAGATCAGGGTCTGCTTCATGGAATTTGAATTGCCTGTAAAACTCCATTAACTAAAGACATAGTACAATACATTGAATTAGAGAGAAACTCTTTTTTCCCCATATTGTTTGGCAAGTAGAACTGCTTTCTAAAATGTGCAGTGATGCCTGCTTTGTGATGTAACCCAGTCACTTGTTGGAGGAGATTAAACAACAAACATACTTTGCAAGAATGTTTTCTACAATCTACATTGATCTATATTCTGTAGCTGCACCTCTGAATCATATCTCACTGCATTGACACAGTTAAAGGAAACACAAATATATCTAAACTTAAAAAAAAAATTCCCTGGGGAAGTCTCCACAGCCCTTAATACAAAATACCAAGTATCCAATTCAGTTTTTTAGGCCCCACTTACACATTTTAATAGCTGCAAACTTTCCTGAAAGGCTTTCAAAAAACTTGACTTCAAGAGCCTCCAGTCTGAAATAGTGTCACCAAAATCACCTCCCCACAGCAAGCCTGGAGAATTTGACTTTAAGGCCAGAAGGGACTGTCATGACCATCTAGTCTGACCTCCTGCACAGTGAAAGGCCCCAGAACCTTGCCACCCACTCCTGTAATATACCCATAATTTCTGGCTGAATTACTAAATTCCTCAAATCTTGTTTTAAAGAATTCAAGTTACAGAGAATCCAGCATTTACTCTAGTTTAAACCAGCAAGTGATCTGTGCTGCATGCTGAGGACAAAGGTTTAAAACCTCCAGGGTCTCTGCCAATCTGATCTGGGGGGAAATTCCATTTCAATCCTAACTATGGTGATCAGTTAGATCCTGAACATGTGGGCAGGATCCACCAGGCAGACACCTGGGAAAGAATTTCCTGTAGTAACTGAGAGCCATCCCCATCTAGGGTCCCATCCCTGACCATTGGAGATATTTGCTAACAGCAGTCGCAGATGGGCTATGTGCTATTGTAATCAATCTCATCATGCTGTCCTCTTCGTTAATTTATCAAGCGCAGTCTTGAAACCAGTTTGCCCCTGCTGTTCCCGTTGGAAAGCTTCTCCAGAACTTCACTCCTCTGGTGGTAAGAAACCTTTCATCAAATTTCAAGCCTAATCTTGTTGATAGCCAGTTTTTATCAATTTGCTCTTCTGTCCACACAGGTGCTTAACTTAAATAACTCCTCTCCCTCCCTGGTATTTATCCCACAGATATATTTACAGACAGCAATCATGTCTCTAATGCCTTCAGTGTCTTGAGGATTCCCGTGATGTGGGTTCTGCTGAGCCAGCATAGAAAATGAGTGTGAAAGCCAATATCCCCCTCTGAAAGTCCATCCTTCTGTCAGCCATTGTTTAAACCAGGGAGATGTTAGCTTGGGCACCACAGGATAACTGTAATGCTTACAGAAGCACAGGGAGAGAGATCTGGTCTAAAAATCAGGTTCTAAATCATTTATGGCTTTAAAAGTCACAACCAGCAACTGAATCTCTCATGGAAATCAGTGGGAAGCCAGTGTGTGTCAGAAGGCATAGATGCTTTTCATTAAACTAATTATCATATAAAGAGTGAGCCTTATTCTGCACTAGCTGCAATTTCTGAATGAAGTGAAGGTGCAGTTCCATATAGAGCTCATCACAGTATTTCAACTTCAGTGATAAAGGCTTGGATAAGTGTGGCAAAGTTCAGCTGTGAAAGAAAAGGACATCTCATTTCTTGCTAGGTATGCAAGCTACGTGATCTGGATAATCCAAAGGAGCTGGGGTGCCCTCAAGTAGTGAGAGTTCTGTTTCTATTTCAGGCAAGGAAGAAAGTGAAAAAAAATGTTTTCTTTGAAAAGTGTTTTTGTGTTAACAGCTACTCTTTGTATGAGATGCTTCAGTTTGCCAATGAATCAGCCTTCATATTGTTTTATGTCCTCCCCCTTGAAATTAAGATTATCAAATTTGGTGACTTGCCTTTTGACCAATACACATTTTAACACATGCTACAAATGGTTTGACATTTCATTTGCCTTCTTAAAATGTATCTGTTTGTGGGAATGCCAGCAATAGTCCAATTAAATAATCATGTCCACAACCTTATTTTCAGCACATACGTATGGAAACTGAATCATTACTGATGCCCTAGATTAGGAAGCTTTCTAGGTCTCCCAGGGATCAGCATGACTCACTTTATAGATTTTCATAAATTAGAGAGAGAAAAGATACATATTTGTCAAATGAAGCCCTTGATGAATAATGTGCAAGGCAACCTCACCTTGATCCAGTAAAACACTTAAGCATGTGCTTAACTTTAAATTAATGGGGCTACTTACGTGCTTAAGGTTGAAAGTAAGCGCTGGAGCAGGGACAAAGTGCTAACCACTTTGAATGATCAAACCCAAAATGAACAATTAGATCATTTCAATCTCTTACCAGGTACAGTTTGATATCTTCATAAAGTGAGTTTTGAAGTGCTTCAGGGCTACTTGGAATATATCAGAGGAAACTCACTGGCGAGATGACAAGCTCTCTATGGACGTGAAGAAAGATGTGAAGGCTGGAGAACAATAAGGAAAGGGGTGAGGCTGGGGAAGGAAGAGGCAGGAATGACTGAGGAAGTTGTAAACACATAGGAAATCTTGGGGTTAAGAGAAAGGGGCCAGAAAAATGCTGTTCATACGCCTTAGGATATGAATGCAGGAGCCAATTCTGTTTTTCATTGCTCTGTTTTAATACTAATTATTCCCCCGTAGAAGATATATTAATTTTCTGACAGTGAAGAAGGTATTAAAGAAAGAACCATATGTTCTCATTAGGATATATGTCAGCTTGTTGTCTACACATTTCTGACATTTCACCCAAACTTCTGTTGACTTCATAATTATATTTTGCAAACATTCTCTGTATTAGATTTTTGTACTCCATGGATTGAGCCCTGTGTATGAAGGCATATCAAAGTGATTCGTGTGACCAGAGAAACCAGTATTAAAACAGTAAAACGTGCAGAAATTCTTCATAAATGAAAACTGCTGCCTGCTGTTACATACTTTGCACAACGGGAAACACCTTATCCCTTGAGGGATTTCTGGAGGCAGCCCCCAGTTAAGCAAGTATCCAGCAGCATATCTCCAACTGTAGCAATGTTACTTAAGAGTGGGAGCTGAAAGTAGTATGGAGGCTGTTTCATGTACTGCGTGCTGGGTAATAATGCGAGAAGACTCCATGTTTCTAAAGCTAAAATAGCTATTTATTAAGAGAACTATTTACGTAGGAGCTGCAACTGCAGCTACCACTCCAACCATGCACACGCGGACTGGCTTCCCTACCTCTCCACCAGACAGTTCTCTCCTGTAACCCTCTGCTCTTTCCAAGTTTCATGCAGGCTTCTACAGAGGCAAGTAACCTCCACAAGGAAGCCGCTTTGTTTCATTGGATCTAGTCAGCTGATAGCTAGAATTCTCAGCCTTTAGTGTCTGGGATAGAGAGGAAGGAGGGTGATGCTATCTCCCAGGAGGAGAGTTCAAGGATTCTAGCCAATTTGAAAACCACCTACATTCCTTCCCTATACAGAGAAGTAGCTTATATATGTGAGAATGAGGCTTTAATTATGCTTTTTCATTTTAGTTCAGTTTTTGTGCCATATTGTGAGGTTTTATAATATATTTTGCTGCCTTGGAATTATAGGTCTAAATTTGGGTACCGTTACTTATGTTGAATAGTGCCATACTCTGTGAATATCCTTATTGCACTCAATAGAACTATTTGGCACAAGGTACTACTCGGTGTAAGCAATCGTATCAGCATCTGGCCCAGCAGACTGTTCCTGACAATGTATTCACAAGTATTTTTTTCTACTGAACTGTTTAATTACATAAATAATGAGGCTGCCTCTGTATGTGTATTTTTTTTTAAGACCACAATCCAATATTTCACATCGGATGTGATCTTGCTCCCTTTGAAGGCAATGGGAGTTTTGCCAGCATTAACAAAGTAGCAGTAGCCCCACCACTGTTAAGAACAGCCTGATATTCATCTTAAATTTATCTTTGTTCTGCTTTATTCCGTTATTTCTTAGCTAAGTTAACTGCCCACTTCTTTGATCACTCTAAACAATTCTCTCCTTGGTGTTCACACATGTAGATGGTTACTGCATCTATTTCATTACCTGCCAGTAGTTCTTTAAATCTTTCCTCCTAAACCAGACCCCTCAAGCTTCTAAATAATTTGTTACTGTTCTCTGAACTGTATCCAAATTATTAATATTTTATTCAGGTGGTCAGGATTGCATACAATATTCTAGATATAGTCACAGTACTTGTACAGTAAAGAACTAGCACTTCATAGGTCTGTCTGTTTATTGAATAGAAATGGTCAGGAATTTTCCATCCACATGTTTTTAATGGAACGTGTGGTTTTCACAAAATCAAAATTTTCTAGTTTTGGTTTTGCTATTTTCTAATTTTCTGTTGGAAAATCTAAATGAAACATTTCATTCTGAGTCAATGCAACATTAATCTCAGAGTCCTCCTGAGTCCCCATGCCTCATTCAACTATTGTCTGCTTTTGGGCAAGGCTCCCTAGATAGGTTGCATCTCCTGTGGTACAACAACTCCTTAGCCATAGATAGAGATACCATAGTGCCACATCGAAGAATACAGGCATGAGAGATCCAGAAATACAACTCCCATGAGGCAGTTCAGTTCAGGAAGATGCAGAGATCAGTATTGATCCATCAATAAAATTTGTTTCAGGCTGACAAAACCAAAATGAAAAGTTTCAATTCAGAAATGTTAAACCATTTCATTTTGTTTGAAAATGTTGAAACAAAACCCTGACACTTCAGAATAGGAGTTTTGCTGAGTTGTTTGTGTGAAAAACTTTGATATTTCAACTTTGTACGGATCTGGGATGAAAACATATATAGAAATATTGGGATTTTCTGTGGGACAGAAATTCTGGGAGTTTTTTCACTCATTTTTACTACTGAATCTATCTCCTTCTGTATACCAACCACATAACTAAAGTAACATTGCATAGACTTACTTCGTAGTTTTGTTGTATACTAGTAATTGACATAAAGGAGCCATAAAGGTATGGCTTCTTAGAATACTTACCTAAATTACACATTTTTCTGCATCAGATTTTCAATTGTAACTTTCAAACATACTGTATTTAGTCAGGAAATAAACTAAGGCTATGTCTACACTTGCACTTTTTTGTCAGTATAATTTATGTTGCTCAAGGGTGTGAATAAACTGTGAGCCTGAGCTGCATTAGTTACATTGACAGAAGCATCGGTGTGGACAGTGCTATGTCAGTAGGAGATGCTCTCCCACCCACATAGCTGCTGCTGCTCATTGGAAGTGGTTTAATTATGTCAGCCAGAGAGCTCTCCCCTGTTGGCATAGAGTGGCTACCCAAACATTCTTACAGTGGTGTAGCTGGGCCGCTGTAAACTTGCTAGTGTAGACATGGCCTAAGCAGTTACTTCATATTCTAAAATAAAAATCTTTTAGTGAAATTGGCAGAGATTATCATTAAAACTTTTCAGTGACACTTCCAAATTACATTTGAAGTGCTGCTGATTCTAGAACAGGCTGTCCAAAGTGAAGGGGCCTTTTCTGGGCCTTGTGACAAGACCTCTGTGAATTATTTTCTTTACAGCAAAGTTGGCCTGTTATCATTTAATAGAGTTGCCTGAATACTAAAACAATGGTGCTCACTAACATTCATCAGCTGTTAGTCCAACCATGTTAGCACTCTTTGTGTTTGCAGATTTTCTTGCAAATAGGCTTTTGGCCACACAAATGTTTGAGCGGCTGCTTGTATGAATACACTGGGGAAAAGAGTACTCATGTGCAAACAGGCATATTTATTATTCATCATTTTTTGACATTTGTCATTTCTGCCGCTTAAATTTTTTTTTTACCTAAATGGGGAGCAGAGAGAATACTATGTGATATAAATAAACAATCATGCAGAACACACATTCCTTAATCTAGGAAAGCATTTGACTATATGCGTAATGATAGTTCCTTTGACTTCAACAGTCAAATTAAATTAAAGCACATACTCATATTTTGCTCTAGGAGGACCATAATGCATAGTCAAAGTGAATGGTTTACCAGCACCCCATAGGATGCACACTGTTTGCCCAAACTAATTTGGGAATATTTAAGAGCAAATACATTTGCAATAATCAGGATTGGTTCATGAATGGTATGTGAACAGAAGAAAAGGCAACAGTTGTCAGATAACTTTCTCACAATGAATTAATCTAACAAGGGTAATTTAACTAATTGTAGTCAGTTACATTACTATGCATTTGTCAGGTTCAATCTCACTGAATGATTTTCTGCTCCTAACATTAACCTCTCGGGTTCCTTTTGCATTATTGCTCTGTTCTTAGTTTGTGTCCTCAACAAATCCAAATTTAGTATTGACTTTAACTTAAGGGGCCAATTATTCCAGTGGGAGTTGTCAGAGTAAAACATAGAAGAGTAAGGTTCTTCATTGCTGTTTACCTTTTGCTTCCTTATTAATAAAGTCAATAAAATGAGTCTCAAGCCAGTCCTAACAGCAGATTATATTGATTAGAATTAAGCATACAAAAAATGTTCTATGAATAAAAATACATACAGCAATTTATAAGAGCATGTCAAGAAAAAATCTTAGTGTATCTGAAAACAAACAATGACAGGGGCAACATTTTAAAACAGTAAATATTTGCTGAATGGTAACATGAAAGTGAAAGTGTGTCCTTTTCCTTGGATGAGGTAATGTCACTTGCTTGCCAACATCTTTTTCTTCCTTAATCCTTCCTTACTGATATTGCCATTATAGTGATATATCCAGAAGAAAATAAATTACATCACCCACAATCATCTTCCAGATAGGTGTCATTATCCTCCTAGAACAAAAGTGACACATGATGGACATTTTTTGTTCCTTAACCTGCTTCTGCTATATGCCCTGTAAACACTATGTAATTGTGCAGTGACCAAAGATTGCCAATGGATCAGTGAACTCTTATGATTGTTAGTCTTGGCTGGTTCCATTTGTATCAGCTTTATTAGTTGACAAATTGAGTAAGGATTAGTCTTTTGTGTATAGGTTTGCAGGATGAATATTTCTATATTCCTTGTTCCAGATGCTCTCTGCCTTGAAAATATCACTGGTATGTTAAGTTATTTTTCCAAATAGCAACAAAGCACGTTTCTTCAAAGTAACACATGCCATTTTGTTTCCTGTTAAAATGCACATGATACTGATGTACAATAATGTAGAAGGTTTCAGAGTAACAGCCGTGTTAGTCTGTATTCGCAAAAAGAAAAGGAGTACTTGTGGCACCTTAGAGACTAACCAATTTATTTGAGCATAAGCTTTCTTGAGCTACAGCTCACTTCATCGGATGCATACCATAGAAAATACAGAAGATGTCTGTATACACACAGACCATGAAAAAATGGGTGTTTATCACTACAAAAGGTTTTCTCTCCCCCCACCCCACTCTCCTGCTGGTAATAGCTTATCTAAAGCGATCACTCTCCTTACAATGTGTATGATAATCAAGGTGGGCCATTTCCAGCACAAATCCAGGTTTTCTCCCCCCCCCCCCCCCCAACCCACTCTCCTGTTGGTAATAGCTTATCTAAAGAGATCACTCTCCTTACAATATGTATGATAATCAAGGTGGGCCATTTCCAGCACAAATCCAGGGTTTGCCACAAGGGGCCACAGCAATGGTTCCCTCAACCCACCCAGCAATATTGTTAACCTATCCAACTATACTCTTAGCCCAGCAGAAGCAGCTGTCCTATCTCGTGGCCTCTCCTTCTGCCCCTCCAGCCCCACGACATGATACAGTTCTGTGGTGAGCTAGAATCCTATTTTCGACGTCTCCGACTCAAGGAATATTTCCAACACACCTCTGAACAACATACTAATCCACAGAGACCTCCCTACCAACACTACAAAAAGAAGGATTCTAGGTGGACTCCTCCTGAAGGTCGAAACAGCAGACTGGACATCTACATAGAGTGCTTCCGCCGACGTGCACAGGCTGAAATTGTGGAAAAGCAGCATCACTTGCCCCACAACCTCAGCCGTGTAGAACACAATGCCATCCACAGCCTCAGAAACAACTCTGACATCATAATCAAAAAGGCTGACAAAGGAGGTGCTGTTGTCATCATGAATAGGTCGGAATATGAACAAGAGGCTGCTCGGCAGCTCTCCAACACCACTTTCTACAAGCCATTACCCTCTGATCCCACTGAGAGTTACCAAAAGAAACTACAGCATTTGCTCAAGAAACTCCCTGTAAAAGCACAAGATCATACTACCCAAGATCCATAAACCTGGAAATCCTGGGCACCCCATCATCTCAGGCATTGGCACCCTGACAGCAGGATTGTCTGGCTATGTAGACTCCCTCCTCAGGCCCTACGCTACCAGCACTTCCAGCTACCTTCAAGACACCACTGACTTCCTGAGGAAACTACAATCCATCGGTGATCTTCCTGATAACACCATCCTGGCCACTATGGATGTAGAACATTCCACACAAAGATAGACTACAAGCTGTCAAGAACACTATCCCCGATAATGTCACGGCTAACCTGGTGGCTGAACTTTGTGACTTTGTCCTTACCCATAACTATTTTACATTTGGGGACAATGTATACCTTCAAATCAGTGGCACTGCTATGGGTACCCGCATGGCCCCACAGTATGCCAACATTTTTATGGCTGACTTAGAACAACGCTTCCTCAGCTCTCGTCCCCTAACGCCCCTACTCTACTTGTGCTGTATTGATGACATCTTCATCATCTGGACCCATGGAAAAGAAGGCCTTGAGGAATTCCACCATGATTTCAACAATTTCCATCCCACCATCAACCTCAGCCTGGACCAGTCCACACAAGAGATCCACTTCCTGGACACTACAGTACTAATAAACGATGGTCACATAAACACCACCCTATACCGGAAACCTACTGACCGCTATTCCTACCTACATGCCTCCAGCTTTCACCCTGACTACACCACACGATCCACTGTCTACAGCCAAGCTCTGCGATAAAACCGCATTTGCTCCAACCCCTCAGACAGAGACAAACACCTACAAGATCTCTATCAAGCATTCTTACAACTACAATACCCACCTACGGAAGTGAAGAAACAGATTGATAGAGCCAGAAGAGTTCCCAGAAGTCACTGCTACAGGACAGGCCTAACAAAGGAAATAACAGAACGCCACTAGCCGTCACTTTTAGCTCCCAACTAAAACCCCTCCAACACATTATTAAGGATCTACAACCTATCCTGAAGGACGACCCAACACTCTCACAAATCTTGGGAGACAGGCCAGTCCTTGCCTACAGACAGCCCCCAAACCTGAAGCGAATACTCACCAGCAACCACATACCACACAACAGAACCACTAACCCAGGAACCTATCCTTGCAACAAAGCCCGTTGCCAACTGTGCCTACATATCTATTCACCATCACCATCACAGGGGACACCATCACAGGGCCTAATAACATCAGCCACGCTATCAGAGGCTTGTTCATCTGCACATCTACCAATGTGATATATGCCATCATGTGCCAGCAATGCCCCTCTGCCATGTACATTGGCCAAACTGGACAGTCTCTACGTAAAAGAATAAATGGACACAAATCAGATGTCAAGAATTATAACATTCATAAACCAGTCGGAGAACACTTCAATCTCTCTGGTCACTCGATTTCTGATCTCAAAGTAACTATCCTTCAACAAAAAAACTTCGAAAACAGACTCCAACAAGAGACTGCTGAATTGGAATTAATTTGCAAATTGGATACAATTAACTTAGGCTTGAATAGAGACTGGGAATGGTTAATTCATTATAAAAAGTAACCTATTTCCCCTTGTTTATTGCTTCCCCCACCCCCCCCACTGTTCCTCAGACGTTCTTGTTAAACCCTGGCTTTGTGCTGGAAATGGCCCACCTTGATTATCATACACATTGTAAGGAGAGTGATCACTTTAGATAAGCTATTACCAACAGGAGAGTGGGGTGGGGGGAGAGAAAACCTTTTGTAGTGATAAACACCATTTTTTCATGGTCTGTGTGTATAAAAACATCTTCTGTATTTTCCACAGTATGCATCTGATGAAGTGAGCTGTAGCTCACGAAAGCTCATGCTCAAATAAATTGGTTAGTCTCTAAGGTGCCACAAGTACTCCTTTTCTTTTTGTCAATACTACTAAGTCTCTGTCATTTCCATGCTATTGATCTGCTTTGCAACCTTCCTCTCACTCCCCTTTCATCACTCCAACTCAGTGTCTATCATATAGTTTTCCCCCATACAGCTGCAACTTCTTTAGCTCCTCTCTGAAAATTTCAGCTTTCTAGGCTGATTGTCTTTTACTGTTTGGATAGCAAAATTATCTTTTTTCCACAGCCGGGAGAAAAGAGCAGGTTGAACTAACTTCCTTCTCTGAAGCTTACTTGTCTGTCTACAACACCAGAAAAAAACATTGTACGGGATCATGTAATTAAAGACTCTATCATAATTCATATGCTCAGTGGGCCAGATTAAGGATGAACCTTAATTCTGTCATTTCTTAACCTTTGGATGCTTGACTTTGTAACCTTAATGTTCTTGTCATTTCGGAGTGTAGTTCAGAAATCTTGAAAATAAGAGCTGTTTCCCAATATGGTTGTACTGTACCACACACATAAGTGACTTGGCACCCACACAAGCTTTTGAAAATGCAAGTCTTGAAGTATTAAACTAACTGAATATAATATAAACTACATTGGGTTTAAGGCAACTCCCTTAACACTTTGAGAGCTACAAACTCATACTCAAATTTTATTTACTCAGATTTTATTTAGCTTTTAGTGTGTCAAAAATTCAAAAGCCATTGAAGAGAATGGAAGTTGGTAAAAGAAAAAAAAAAGACATAAGACTTTGTACCGGTTTCTTGTTTAACTAACAAAAATAAACTGATTCACTGGAAATTGATTTTATTGCTACAACAGTCATAGACAGGTATGCTAGCAAAACAATTAGATGTATAATGATATCAGTTATATACTTTCACACACAACATCTGAATTCATGGGTTTCGTGTTTTCAGTTCATTTTTGTTGTCCTTGTGAGATCTTTCTTAATACATTAGGGAGGCCCACTGCACATGGTGTTGTTCAAATAAAATAAAATAAAATAAAATGACATTATTACAGAGACAGTCCATGCCCCCCAACTCTGAGTACAAATAGAAACAAGATGTAACAGGCTACAGTAGAACATAGTGGGGTCAGGAGAGTGAAGTGGGAAGACCAGGATGAAAGTAAAAGGAACACAATGTATATGTGTAATCCTCCTCCTATAAAATCAAGCAACATAAGAGAACAAATCCATTACCATGAGACTACTCGTGGTATATTTCAAAATATTGTAACATTGTTTTATTGATGATCCCTAATAATATATACATAATTATTATGCGCCAGTGAATTGTATAAGCACAAGATCTTATAATATTTTGATTAAGGATATTGTATCTAGCTTCAGGCAAGAAAGTACAGCGATTTTTTGAGAAACAATTCAGCCCACAATGTCAAAGTGGCAAAGAAATATGATATTGAACAACTTGGAGCATACCAAAAAGGTGAAACTGTTTTGCTGAAGAAACAGCAGGAATCCTTTTGGTCACTAAAGTACAAAAAAATAAGTAGCATGTTACTTGTTGGGTCAATTGCCTATGCAGACTTCTGTCAGGACTGTTTCTAAATCTTATGCATACTATACAATTTATGATCATTCTGGTAAGGTTTTGTTTTGTTTTGTTTTAAAACCAGTTATTCTAGATGAACTGTAGAGGAATAGGATAGCATTTTGATTGCTGTAATCATACATACCATACTTAAAGTTACTCAAGTGTTCTTCATCTCCTAATTTTCTGTTATCAGTGGCATTTATGACCCACTTCTCTAACTCTTCAAATCATAGCTTTTGAAACAATGCTATTTGTGAGAGACCATCAGCAGCTTTTTAACTGAAGATGGTCAGCACTACTACTTGTGGAAGGCAGTCGTGTTGATTTTATTATGGATTTCCTTCTGTGCCGTCCCTCCTCTGCACATGCAAAGTTGTGCTGAACTCTTAAGGCTGAATTTAAATTTGGAATTTCAAAGGAATCTGTGGGTTTTAGGCACCTGGATCCCTTAGGCAGCTAAATGCCACTGAATTTCAAACTTTCTCAAGCTCCTTTGAAAATCCCAGCCTAAACTATTAATTGTGTGTTTTTTTACACATTTCTCCTGAATACCCAAGACCATATTGGCCAGTGTAACTAAATCAGCCACAACAGAATTTGCAAATGTGAGTTTCAAATAATTGGATATCTTGTCAGTGTATCACAACTGTATTGATAAAAATGTTAAATAACTTTCTGAAGAACACCTTTAAAAATGAGGACTTGTGTAGACTCATTTGTTTTGTTTTTTAATTAAAATTCAAGACTAGGCAAAATACCACATCTTTTAGAGGTTATTGACTTACAATATATTCAACTATTGATAGGCCTCTTCTGGTAATAATTTGTCACTGATATGTTCAGCTTATAACACTCTGACATTTGTTTATGACCCAAGCACCTCTTGAGTGAGGCCCACTGGCACAGGTCACAAAGGGTTATAAGGATCCCCTGGATTCACCAAAAGGGGTATTATATGGAAGGTCTTTACTGTGTTCCATGGATATGGGGTTTGGCGCTACAGAGGGACACTAGGAGGACTTGGGGGGTCTGTGTGTGCCTATCACTAACCTGTACAGAAAGAGTGTGGACCAGGGAGGCCTAGAAAAATAGTGTTTGTTGCTAGACCTTGGTGAAGTCAGGGAGCAGATTCCCAGCAGGCACAGACCAGACTTCCTCACACAAAGAGCAGATGGCAGTGAGGTGCTTCACAACCCTCTGTAGCATCACAATGCTGTTTTAATGAAAACCATATATTATTGAGTCTCTCTGTTAGTGTTACTCAGATGAGGCTGTATAGTTAATATCTAATGTGTTTATTGGTCATAATATGGTAACAATTTGTTTTCAGAGCTACAGAATGTGTTACTTTTACTTCATAGGGGTTGTGCTAGCATTCTATTATATTTCCATTCTGATGGGTCTGCACCCCACTTTGTTTGAATTCCAAGCTCATCTCAGTCCAAACTTTCATGCAGTCAATGTCAAATTTCACAATGGCTTTAAAGGAAGATATAAATCTCATACTTGCTTGAAACTTTGTCTGTTTTTTGATGCAGGTTATAAACTTTGGTGCAATCTTTCACACACTTTTCTGAGTTTTGAATTTGAATTCTGTTTATAACCATCCTGTCTTACCTTGATCTTCTTTGAATCTGCTTTTTGCTATTATTATTTCTGGCCTTAAACACTAATATGCTGAGAACTCAAATATTCAGTGGAGAAGCCTGCCTCCATTGAAGTCAATGGCAACTTTCTCTTGACTTCAGTGGGTTAGGATTTCACTCTCTCAGTATCTAGAGATTCGGAGAACCAGGTTGGGTTTAGAATCTTGATTTGCTGCCAGCCCATCTCTAATAGAAATAATAATTTTGGGTGTTATATTTGATATATTGCAAACTACTCACAGAATGTCTTTGAAGAGATTCTCCTGTCTGGTTTTTCTCCTGAGTCAGGCCAAGTGAAGTAAAAGTGACAATCCTGTTTACTGATCTTATGGAATTGGGATGCCAAGTCCTATTTTGTGATGTCAGAGTCAATTTCTGCTAAGGCAATAATGAAACCCAAAACCAAGCTAGCTTTACCAGGCTCAGGTTTCCTTATAAGCATTTCTCACACTGTTATTACTTTTTTATTATTACATGCATTTCTAAAGTGTCCATTTCTGTAGTATCTAGGGACTTTATTACTGTAATAGTTTCCCATCCATTAAACTGAAGGTACACAACGTATGAACAAGTGACAATATGTTTTTGATAGGTGAGATGTGATTTTTCTGCATAAAATGGTTGCCTTCCTCAAAGGCAATTACACTGACTGGTGAGAAGACTATACATAGTTTAAGTAAAATTGCAGTGAAGAAGCTACAACATAGGGCTCTTTTTTCCCCTTATTTAAAGATTCTTTTGTTTGAGCTTGAGCTCAGCTGGAAGAAAATTTAAGTTTCTTTTTTAAAACATGTTCTGAACACATCTGAAAATAAAGATACTCCCGGATTAAACAACCTCCCCTCATTCTCCATCTCCCCTCTGAAACTCAGCTTAGATGTGGCAAATTTTTTGACTACCACAAAGTTCTTAAGGGTTAGAGTCACAAAGGACTTAGGCACCTAGAGTGACCTGATGTTCCGATTTTATAGGGACAGTCCTGATATTTGGGGTTTTGTTTTAAATAGGTGCCTATTTACCCATCCCACCCCCTGTCCTGATTTTTCACACTTTCACTCTGGACACCCTATAGGCACCTAACTACAACTTTAGGAGCCTCGATCCCAGAATCAGACTCTGGGATTCACAAAGCCCTTATTCAGTTGCTGCCTAAATTCCCAGCACCTAAATGTTTTCTGTGTTTTTTTAAAAAAAAAACCCAGGTAAGCATATATACTGCAGCCACATGTTAGGTATCCCTAAGCCCCATAGCAATGCACTAAATGAGGAGAAGATAGGTGAAGGAGTGCCTAACTCATCAGTGGGTCCCTAACCAGAGCTCACCTATTAGATCAGGCCCCTATAGATGAGCTTACACAAAATGCCTGGGAGGGGAGGGAAGGCACCCAGTGGTTAGGATACTCACATAGGACTGAGAGACTCCTGGTTCAATTCCACTCTCCAGTGGATTTGAACTGAGATCTGCTACACCTCAGATGAGTGTCCTGATATGTGGATTGCCTCAGTCATTGGCAGAAGGGGATTGGATCCTGCATCTCCCACATTCTAGGTGAATGCTCCAACCACCAGTCTACATCATCATTTCTATGCTTTCTCTCTCCCTGATCTAAATAATGACTCTGCGCGGGGGAAACTTGAACTGGGTGTCCCTCATATCCTAGATGAGTACCCTAGCCACTGACCTAACTGTTATGAGGTAGGGTCTACTCCTCCCCACTCCAGCCACTTGCTAAAACAGCATAGGTGCTAAGACTGAGAGGGTTTTCAGCTGAGAATGCCAAACAGAGGGAAAACAACGAGGAGTACTTGTGGCACCTTAGAGACTAACAAATTTATTTGGGCATAAGCTTTCATGGGCTAAAACCCACTTCATCAGATGCATGGAGTGGAAAATTCAGTAGGCAGATATATACACACAGTACATGAAAAGGTGGGAGTTGCCTTACCAAGTGCGGGGTTCAGTTCTAACGAGACAATTCAATTAAAGCAAAAGTGGGCTATTATCAACAGGAGGAAAAATCACTTTTGTAGTGGTAATCAGGATGGCCCATTTCAAACAGTTGACAAGAAGGTGTGAGTAACAGCAGGGGGAAATTAGTTTTTGTAGTGACCCACACAAGTGCCACAAGGACTCCTCGTTTTTGCTGATACAGACTAACACGACTACCACTCTGAAACAGAGGGAGGTGCCTCCCCTGCAGCCTGGACTTAGGTGCCCATTTCTTAGAGCGGGATGGGGCTTAGCACTTAGTTTGGCATCGTGCACTGGCTAGCTTAGGCAAGGAGCCACCTAGCATGCTGTCTGTTTGTGAATCCCAGTCTAAGGCGCCTATCTCCCTCCATGCAATGTACAGGAGCCTAGGCACCAGACTCAGTCTGTGTGAATCCCGGTAATTTTCTAAGCATGTAAAAGCGAGGCATCCTCATGCTGAGCATCACCAAACCAAAGTTTTTTGTGAATTTAGCCCTAAGTGATGATGGAAGCACTATTAGTTTATTATTATAGAAATTTGTATTGACATAAGACTATTACTTCTATGGAATGCTGTCATAGTAATGGCCAGTGCTGCTGATAGGAATTATCTGTTTGACCTTTTCTGACCTTTTAAAATGTGGCGGTTCTGTGCAGTTAATAAAAGTATTGTTCCTCATCAGCAACAGATGTGCCTCCCAGTTTCAAAAGAAATGTCAAGCAATCATACTTCTCATCTTGCCAAGGCCCAAATGTGGGATGTAATATGTGACAGACTCAGAATGAGGGACACACAGACAATTATTCATGCAACAAACTTTAAATGCTGTGAGAGTTCTTCCTTTAGCATATAGAACTTTCCGTAGCATCAGCTTTAGGTTTTTTTATTTCCATTTACAGAATTTTCAACAATTAATTTGAACCTCCCACCCCTTGCCATGCAATTTGTGTGGCTTATAGGTTGCTTTGTGACAAAATGAGTGATGCCACTCAAAATGAAAGCCATTTGAAAGGTATGCAGTCAATAAGCTCCTAGCATGGACAAGGGGATGCCAGAATTTCCCAGCGTGGCCAAGGGGCCTGAGACACACGGTGAAAAGTGTAGGTGAGGCTGTGGTCCTGGTGCAGAGAAGCAGATTTTCCCCAGCACCAGGGAATATGGGCTAGGGGTTGCAGTGAGGGGAGGGGAGTTATGGGAAGGGAATAGTGCTGGGGGCGGAGAGGTAGGTGGCTCAGGTAGAAAGCAAAGACCACCAACCCTTAGCCATAGGGGAGGCCACCTTGTCCCTGCCTAGGTACAACCCTCACTCTCCCAATTGGAGAGTGAGTGAACAGGGCTGGTAACATTGGATCCCTGCAGTTGGAAGGTGCAGTCCTGGAGGGGCAGAGCAGAGACCCCCAACCTGGGCCATGAGGAGGGTGATGAGCCTCCAGCCACCAGGGAAGCCACCCCAATGCTTAAGAGCTCCTGCTTGGGGATGGCCCCTGTACTCCCCTAGATGAGTGAGCAAGTCGGTCCATGACAGCAGAGCTGCAGAGGGCTCCCTGCACACCCATAGGGCCAGAGACAGTGGTTCTCTGCAGGCACAAGGTATAGGGAAGGCTGCGGTCTTCATGGGCCAGGGCTGTGAGGAGAAGGACAAGTCCTTGGCTGTGGGGAAATTCACCCCACTATTGAGGGCCTCATGCCCAGGGATAGCCCCCATTCTCCCATCTGTAAGTGAGTGATCCGAGTCATTTGGCAGGGCTGTAGAGGCCTCTTTGCATGGCCCTGGGGCTAGTGACACTTGATCTCTGCAGGTGCTAGGTGTGGGGGCGGCTGTGCTTGCCAATTTATCAATAGCTAGCAGTTATCATTGTTTTCTGTGTCAGGTGAAATCCACCATTATCGATGACTAACAATTTAAATCAAATCCTGCCAAGCTTAAATATAGACAAACTTTTAGAGAAACAGCAGATGATGAAAATCATCATCACGTTACCTTCAGCAGCATGAAAATGTACCCCCAGAAAATTCTCATGGGCCCAAATTGAAAAATGAATTTATATAAATATATAGCACAATAAGTAAGCAGAATTTCCAGCTGAATGTTTAGCTCTATACTGTTTTTAGTTTCCATAATCCCTTTGCAAAGTCACAATTCTTTGCAGCTTCGTAAAGCAAATCGTTTTTAACATCGAGCTGTCTTTTATATATACATCAGGTATGGATGGATAGAATAATACATTGAATGAGCTAGTGAGGTCCACATGTCAGCTAAAAGTATTCAGAAAATCATGTTATTTATACTCTGAGTGTATCAGAGCAGGTGGGAACTTGGGGGTTGGATATCTGCCCTGCCCTAGTATTCAGCATTCATGATAGGAAGATGGGTGGAGAAGAAGGGATTTGACTCAGAGCTCTTGTTAATTTGATTACATGGTGAGTTTACCTTAATGTTGGAGTTCTGACAAGGTTGTTACTTTTTTTGTACTGAATATTGTCATTTGAATTACCGTGAAGGACTGAACATAAACAACTGGTGCTATAAAATCTGAGTGAAATTTACCCTTATGCACAGGGCCCGCAAAATCCCATTTTGAGGACTCCAGTTGTGCATAGGCCTTTTGCTTGCCCTCTATATGTGGTTGAGCTTCTCCATCAATGCAGGCAATTAACATAATGGCTCACTAACAAATTATTTGTCTTACATGAACCAATTTTAAAACCACATCTAATTTTACTTCTAAGGTGAAAAGAAATTTCAGTGGTAGGGTAGGTGTAACTGATGCCATTCTACTAATTTCTGTGTAAAAGATATGATTTATGCATGCACAAATTTTAAAATGGACAGTTAAGTCAATTTTACCAGTATCCTTTTTGTAGTGAATAATGCAAGACAACTTATTCGTACTCCCCTGGAAAGTGGGTGGCTATGAAGTGCATGCACAGATTTCTACACTGTACAGATTTAGTAAAAAGTGGAGGATAATAACCTTTCTCTGCCATTAGAAAGCCTGCACAAAGATAGCATCAGCATTTTGCTCAGTATGATATAAAAAATGCATTAAATCCTCAGCATCAATGGCGACTCAGAGTGAAACAGCAGAATAAGGCATCCATAATGAGGGGAAATAGCCAAAATTAACAGCACAATAACTTATAAAGTCTCAAAAAGAAAAGGAGTACTTGTGGCACCTTAGAGACTAACCAATTTATTTGAGCATAAGCAGCAGGAGAGTGGGGTGGGAGGAGGTATTGTTTCATGGTCTCTGTGTATATAATGTCTTCTGCAGTTTCCACAGTATGCATCCGATGAAGTGAGCTGTAGCTCACAAAAGCTTATGCTCAAATAAATTGGTTAGTCTCTAAGGTGCCACAAGTACTCCTTTTCTTTTTGCGAATACAGACTAACACGGCTGTTACTCTGAAACCTGTCATTATAAAGTCTCAAGAGTCTGCTTCTCCCAACAAAAGACAATTCTTTTACCTCCTAGCATCTTGGTCCCACCCCAAAAAGGAAAGGTAATTACATCTGGGATGAATTAAATGTTAACATCTTGCAATTTCACCCTTAAAAATTAACGGTAACATATTTGAACTTTGACCTCTGAAACACCAGAAAGAGCCATGCAGACCTGGGGGGCAATCAGAATTGCTTTTGTACTGCATAGTTGACATACACTTTATGCAAGGCTTACGTCCATGAGTTAAAAGAGGAAAGCACCATTCACAAGTGTCAATGGAACCCAAGTAAGTTTCTAAGTTTTTTTTAACTCATGCAAATAAAAACATCATGACAGTGAAATATATTACTCTGTGCAATGGTCTCCAAAGGCAAGAGGTGGAAGCACCGTCACTTGGCAAATCAAGAATTAGATAGATCTATGTACTGTAAGGAAGAGTCATACATTGGCACAGGGTGGCCTAAGTGACTTACTAGGTCTTTTCCTTCCTTAAGATGTGTCAGATTCACATCTGGCTTAAGTCAAAGCACAAGTCTATTAGCTGTGAATCTATTAGCTCTAATTAGACTATTTTTGTTAAGACAACACTGCCATCAAATAGGAGAGAACACCACAGTTCTTAAAAGAAATATCAGCTTATAGACTACTTAGGCTAAAACAGACTGGTGACTTAGGCTTCTAGTAAATAAAAAAGGCCCCAGTAAGCCTCTGGAATGCAAATCCTCATGTCTCAATCTACATTTACCAGAGGTGGTACCCTTCAGAGTTTCTCAGGAGAATTCTGCTGCATCCTTTCTCTGGCTGAACCAGAAAAACAAGAAAAGCCTTTGTGGATGAAATGCAAAAGGTCAGAGGTGCATAATAAGAAATGCTGAAAAAACCCCAACAAAAAACAATATATTTCAGAGCTCTACAAATCCCAGATAAAAAAGATCTGGAGCGTGTGGTTTTGGTTTGTTTCTTAGTATGGGCGGTGGGTGTTAAGAGAGCTGTGAAGTTCTTTTTTAGAAGAACGGTTCCTATTATCCACATCTCTGACAAGAAAATTTGTGTTTTATGTGCTGTTTTTAAATCAGACAAATTAAACATTAGTATAGGTTATATTCGGGCACAACGCAGAGGTAGAAACAGGTTCCTGAGGTCAATGTAGTTCTACAGCAGCCCGCAACCAACCCGTGTAATTTTGTTTTAATTCAAAATATGTTTTGGCATTACTTGCTTATCTGCCAGCCCTCTGGCTAGGAGTCAGGACTGTAAAAATCATATAAAGAAGCAACTCCTGGCTCCTAGCATGCTTTTTTATTTTTCTTCAACGGCCTCCAGCTCTTTTCTGTCACCTGAAATAACTTCTCCACAACACAAGAAAAAAACCCAACCAATTCAAAGAGAGAGAGAGAAGAGCAACAAAAATAAATAAATAACAGCTCAAATGCTGTATCTGAAATTCCGACTTTTTGGAATGCATCATTTCCACCACAACAGCATTTGAAGTATATGTTAAAAAATAGCCTGCTGTAGCCTCAGTGTTTACATCCCACAAATGGGAAACGCATGAGAAAATACGGGGCAGTCTTCTTTTCCCTTTGAGCCCCTTCATAAGATTTTCAAAACACAGACTACAATATGATAAAACCATTGCCTCACTTTGTTTGATTGACCATTCATCATTGCTTTGTCCTCATGCAATAATGTGACAAATTCATCACATCCCAGAATTCAAAAGAACATAAATGCTTCTGTACAATTGCTGCATGTTTAATAAAATCTATTGTGCGTACCATATGTTATGGATGTGCGTGAACATGAATAGCAGGAATATTAAAGACAAAATTATTTATGTTAGTAACATGGAATTGAGAGGATCTGAATGATATGATAGACAGTCCCTTATGATCATCAGTGAACGGAATAAATATAGGAAGGCAACAAATAGAGTTGGAGGCTAGTGCTGGGGTGGAAGAGATAGTAAGAGCTTTGCATTCTGACCCAAATATGAATTCACTTGAGAATGTTCCTTTCCTTAAAAAATTTAGAGGCCTCATAGGAAACTTGTACCCATTGCATGAGTTCAACATCTGGTTCCTACCTCAATGTATGGAGCCATTGTGACAACTTCCAACATCTGGCCAGTACTTGTGTTACCTACCAAAGAATTTTCATTCACTAAGTTCCATCAGTCAATGGGAGAGGTTTCAACTTTTGATTGAAAAATGGGTAGCTCAAGGCAGTGTCTACCTTGGAACTGCAGCCTTCTCCCTTTTTAGCAGAATGAAAGTAAAAAATATATAAATTAGGGCCTCCATTGACTCAGTGAAATCCCACAAGGTATATAGTTACCTATGAAAGATATCTTTAATTTTAGTGGTCTTTCAGTGGCCTAGTTTCTGGAGAACTTCAGGGACTTGGGAAAACTCCATTCAAGATTCTTAGTGGATGGGATAAGGCCCTTATTATAACCTAGATGTTTAGTGAGATTTTTTTTTCTTGGAATCTGTCATCCATGCAAAATTTATTAGACCTAGGTCTCACATAGTTGTGGGGCTGTGATGGATGGAGACTGCACTTGAGCAACTGACTGCTATATTCCAAGAGGTAGGTATGAAGTTGTTCGGGGTAATTGTACCGGAAAGTAAGTTCTGCTTCATGTGCAGATGAATTGGGAGCTACAACTTGTGTCAGCAAATGTAAATTGCCCCAGTGTAAATGGAGGCTGCTCTTTTCATGATTTGGCTCAACTATATAGTGCTTCAAAATATTTAACTGCATGCAAAAGATTCAGGAAGGAATATCAAAGTTTCATTGTGGTGAAAAAATGGGGTTAGAAAGTAGGAACTTACTTTATAGATTCAGATTTAAAATATAGAACCTATTTTTTAAAAAAGAGTATTTTCCACATTTGGATTATAGGTGGGACTCTTGGGATTTACATTCAAATATAAGGGAGACATGCAAGCCTTCAGATTTCATTATCACTTTCTTTATTATTGTACCTTGAGGAGCTATAAATAACACAGGGCTAATTTGTGAATCTAGCATGTTCCAGCAAATGTGTGTAGTTTAATCAGGGCGCCTTCTGACTTTTGGTAATTGGTTTATAGATTTGTTATATAATTTCATGATTATTAACTTGCATGGAAAAATATCTTGTCTACAGTCTACCCTGTGTTGCACTCATGTAACCCTACTGGTCTCAGCTGTGTGGTGAACCGGTCTAATTCAGGATAGAATTTAACCCAACGACTGTGAAATTCCATGATTGTTCTATTTCAGAGAGCTAATAGTTACACAATGACTATCTGCATTCCCTTTAACAGCCTTTTAATTTATGTCATCTTTTTTGGTTATTGCTTTTTTTTTTTTTTTAAATTAATTGCTTCTCAGACGTGTTCTTGTTAGGTCAGGGGTACAAGTTTATTTTGGTGATATTTTTTTCATGGCTAAAAAAACAGAGCCTGCATGTCTTCAAAAATAACCTTTCAAATTATTATCGAACAATTGTAAGCGCGTTGTTATATCTTCCTACTGAAAATGCTCTTTTAGAAAGTTTTTGAATAAGATGAATAATTGAAAATGCTATTTGACTTTCAGGAAAAAAATAACTCAAAATAACTTTATTGGCTGAATTTCACTTGTTTTTTTTTTGAAGAAGAAATTTTAGTGTTTGGCATAATAGAAATCTTTTCAGCAAGAAAACCTATTGCAGGGGCTTTCGTATTTTTCTAAATGAAGTTTTTTCAGATTGTACAAAGCAATACTTCAGTTGGACTGCTACCATTTTCTGAGACAAACAACAGCTAGAATCAATAGCTCTGGATAGGTATGTTCACCTATCAAAGGTGATGACTCAAACTTAAGGCTGACAATTTAATAGTACGTAATAAGGGTGAATCCTGGCCCCACTGAAATCAATGGTTGTCTTGCCATTGATTTCAATAGGGCCACTATATCACCCTAATTGTTTTGCTGTTGAATATTTTTAGCACACATTTTCAGTTATGAGGGGATAGGCTCTATCTGCTGTCACTGCAGAACATGTGTGTTTTGTGGAGACAACTCCCTGTGACAGCTTTACACATTTGATCTCCTTCCTCCATGAGTACTGTCCTATGATCTTATGGCCAGAGTCTGTACTGGCAGCTCAGCTGCATTTAACTGTCTGGAGGGAGGATGCGGTAGTTTGTGCAGCCCAATTGGACCTACAAACCTATGATTCAACCTTGACCTTCCAAAAATATCCATCAGTCCTATACATCAGACTCATTTTAATGCTTGTGCCAGCACTGGGATTAACAGGTAGTGCTGCAGTGGGCATACAATAGCCATTGGAGTTGGTAGGCCTTCTAATCTGCAGTGAGTATCCCTTCAATGTACAACATATCATGTGGCTCCTTTTTTAAGGGTTGTCTGTGTACCTATAATCAGTTATATGGAATCTGGAGGGTGGGGGAAGAAAGCCAATGTTACACATATAGAATGTACTGTAGTGCTGAGACCACCACACTGATGAGTAAGCATTTACAGATACAAATGAGCTAGTATATTAGATTTAATTACGCTTTTCCTTATCTACCAGTAGTGCTAATGTGTAACCTCACATGCTTTTCATATAAGTATGAATATAGGGGTCATCCCACAGATCTCTGGCCACTTTGAAAAAATCATTTGATTTATTGGCCTTTCTAAAATACCCATCAAGCATAATAGCTGACCACTGGTGCATCTGAATTTGTTCCATGAAATGACCAGCAAAACGCACAAGAATGCAAAGCCATGGATTGTCAGGCCAGGCCCACACATGATCCAACCCAGCTATCAAAAGTATTTTTGAGCAGTTTCTTTCATATGCACCCCACTGCCACATCAAATATTTTTCACTTGAAATGTGGTGGAATAATAACTTGAAGACCACATCCTGTGTAGCCAGACCAAGCCAGTGACCTGGATTAATAAGGTATAAACTCTTCTAATTTTCCTTAACTCTTTTCCTGCAGCATCTGATTTGAAACTGGAGACAATGAGATCTACTACTGCATATTTTAGATATAAAACTTACAAAACTGTATTTTGTACTCCCCACATAGAGAAGATGTCATAGCATATTTATCAGATATAATCTACAAACTGTGTGCTTAGCAATGATAATAGAAATAACCATTAATTAACAGAAATAACCAATCTTAATTACTACCAGGTTCATATACTGGATTACTCATTTACATGACTTGTCTGCAGAATAAAGGTGGCAAATTGGTTCAGATGTGAGCATCTGCTCATTAACAGCTGAAGTTGGGCAAACAGTTCACAATGAACAACACTTATATGGCTTATCTGCTTTGTAGCAACCCCTTCTGGTAGAGCATGGCATAGGGCATAGCTGGCACTTCCTGCCTCGGTTTCCCTCCCCAGTGCTGTTCTTCTCAGCATACAGCTATTAGTCTGTCAGAGGTATGATTTAACCTTCCAACCAAATAATAAACTTAACCCCTTCCAGGACACCAAGAGTCCCAAACAAACAGAGGTTCCTCTGCCCTTTAGAACTGTTCTTCATTCACCCTCAAACTGGAAGCAGTCAATTAATCATGGTACAGGTGTGGCTGGCCCTATCTTAATTTAAAGGGCTAGTGACCCTGTGATAACACCACATGCCATTTCTCATTCATGACAATGGCGATTTTACATGTTTGCTATTCAGAATTGCTTGAATGTTTTGTTCAAATGTGTTCCAGCTTATGGTTAGTTCACGAACTGTTCTCTGTGAACAGTGGTATGAGAATTTGTTATTTTTCATTTGATATTTGAGTTGTGATGTTGGTCATCTATGCCACATGGTATTTAAAGCTCATCCTCACAAAACTGATCTTGTTTTATAATTGACTTTTTTGACATGGTGTTTGTTTTCTGCAAATAGTCCTGCTAGCAAAACTTTACTTGCATGATTGTTTGCCAAAAAAAAGTGAGAACACTGAAACAAAATTATAATTATAATTCATTAAAATGTTAGTGAATAATTTCTTTGCACTGTTCTAGTATCAATGGATGGCCCATCAGCAACATATAGTGATAGGGTGAGCTTTTGAACAGCAAAATACCTGTCCTTGCATGTCATGACAGCTGTTCACAAATGGAATGTTGCTCTCATTTAATGCTATCAGCATGAACAATTTTTGCATTAGTTGTGGCCTTAACCATGCAGTTCCTTAGCAAGTAATTCCATGAAGAGTTGCAGGTGGGACTGTAACTGCTAGTCATTAGTCCTATTAGTTATTGATTGCATGCACCTGTGGCATACTTGTATAGAAAACTCACCTGTGGTTGCTCTTAACAGCTGCTATTACTGCCGTTACCACAATGTATACTGTTATCGGCTCCTGTACTATTATCTCATACTATTCTATTTTTGGCAGCTGCCTCATCTTTACAGGTATGCTATGAGCTCTGCACAGCCACTGGTTGTATAATGGGTACTGTAGACATTTATGTATGTAGCACATTTCTAGCCATAGGGTTGAGCAAACAGGATTGATAACCGTACCTGTTGGTTTAAAGTATATATGTATAGTTCTTATTTCAAGAACATGAACTGTATTGTAGAACCATTAAGAATATTGGTTTTATCAGGGAAGAACACATGTTCTTGTCATGTGCATTCAGCCACATTCATCACATGGAGGTGTATACAGATTTTATCACCATTTGCAACTATTCAGCCTGTAAGCAAAGCCCTGTTACGAGGTACTATCTAAAAACATGACACAGTTAGGAACTTGTACTGTTGCTTCAGGATTGGGAAGTTTCTTGTTGTGATAAATGAAATTGTCTCCCCAAAATGCATATATCAAAATGTGTAGTAATTTTGCATTGGCAGATGTGCCATTCTGGCCCAGTGTGATCTTGACACATTCATTTTGGGGACATTATCACATGAAAGGTACACTTTGCTGCTCATATATTGTCAGAAGATGTGTGTGCATTTAGGCTCTGGATCACTCCAGAGGGGGGCCAAGGCAGAGGTTGGTATGTACCCACCATGTGGTGATTTCAGCAATTTGTTGATGCTATCTTATAATATTTTACTTCAAACTTTCCACTAACAATACTGAACTAGTGAAAATTATGGCTGGTTTCTTTGCATATGCAATTTGCTAACATCCTGGGTGCCATCAGGTAGCCACCAGCTGGATTGGAGGTGGGAAGGGGTCAGTTGGTGTATCCCAATGTATCCCAACATAAATGTGCAAGCAACCTGCAATTAATGACTTAGCAACTCATAGTGGATACCCTTACGAAATACCTGGGATCAAAGCATTCCTGGATGTTTTATGTATCTCTCTGCAGTGACTGATGTTTGGTTACTGGGTGGAACAGTATCAGCTAATTTGACTAGTGGCATCAATATTCGTCTTGGAGAGTCGTCTGCTAGGTGCAGGTATTACAGTATTTCTCTACTGACAGATGTTACTCCTTTTGGATTATGTGCTCTTTACAGTGCCAGCAGTATTGTTATGTGCTTCGTGTAAGGACTGCTACTTACTGGGTGTATATTACTAAGGCTGTTTAAGTTGCTATGCTGCATCGGGGACTGAAATTTCCATTACAGTGCTTGCCTCCCAGCACTACAGTATGGACACATTAGTTAGGCAGCCTTAATGGTATCTCACTTGTTGGAAATACTATGTACCATCTTGGCAAATGGATTGTATGTTAGCTAGACACCTGTACAAATTCCTTCTTTAGATAAACTCAACCAACTGTGATTGCGAAGGGTGCTGAACATGAGCATAGGCCCCAATCGTGCAAACATTTTTGCCCATGAATGCCTAACTTGAGTTCACTCCAGTGATTTCAACTGAACCGCTCAAACAAGTGCATAAACATTTGCAGGATCGAGGCCGCAGCATGCATGTAGCACTATGCACCTTTTCACCCTTGGCATTCAGTTCCCAGCTCCACACTTGATCTTCTTGACTCAAAAGAAAAAAATGCTGATGTCTATTGTCAAATCAGTCTTCTCTTTGCTTAAGAAAAAGGTAACAAATACTTGTTAAGGCAAATTTGGCTAGGTTTGATTTATGTGCACATTTCCCCCACTGCTACACTTTCTTGAGGCGAACTCATGCCGTCATTGCTGCCATGAAGTTGGGCTGATTTCTGCAATGCGATGCCATGACAAAAGAGCACGTTGTAGCAACTCATGGCAATATTGCCATGTTTTTAGTGGACATGCTGTTAATCATAAAGACAGACTTTCACATAAAGTAGATTTAAAAAGCATTGTCATTGCTTGTGTTCAAAGAACACTTCTTCTGTGAGGTGAGTCTTAACGAGACACATTTTCATGACCATTGTGACACTACACCCCATATTCATCCTAGTAATATTATGATACGATTATGGTATAATTGTGATGTAGTTTGTACAAGATGGGTCATGTAAGATGTCATTGGAAAAGTTATGATTTGCTTAATATGAATATCCTATTTGTATTCATGTATTTTTGTATCTGTAGTTATGAATATTGACTATGTATCTCTTTCAAATGTAGTTACACAGGGGCAACACCCACTAGACAAAATGCTTCTAGGCTAGATAGCTGGCTGTGACCGATCTATTCAAGGTAACGGACCATTAGGAAAAACAGTAGGCCTTAGGAAAAGCTTATCCCCCACCTGGTGAGCCTTCCTGAGAATGCTGCAGACAGCCTGTAAGTAATGGCTGTTATGACTCAGCAAGGTATGCAAGGGCATGTGACCAGGCCATGTGGACAGAAATCCATCTTGGATACCAGTGTTTTTCCACAAACTGAGTTTGAGACAAAGTGTTCCCACCATATGCTAAAGCTATATAAGTCAGAGTGTGATATCATTGGTTATTCTTCACTCCCCACACAAGAAAACTCCTGGAAACACCTGAGGAATAAAGACTGAACTGAGGGAAGTGGTGGACCCAGGCTAAAGGGATTTTTAGCCTGTGTATGAAAACCTGGGGATCCCAAGCTGCAAAGCAAATGCAGCTTGGGCCTTGAGAATCTACAAATCTGCTTGCATCATCAGCCAGGGTGAGAATTTACTAATTCATATCCTATCTTTCTAGTATCTTAGGCTTAGTTTGTGGTTTTGTTTATTTACTATCACTCAATCTATCTTTTTTGTAATTAATAAACTTATGTTTTAATCTAAACCATAAGTTTGGAGTGAAGTGCTTGGGAATCTTAGTTTAAGGGACAAAGGCTGTTGCATTTCCTCTCCACATTGAGGAAGGGGAGAACTATATTCACTTTTGCTGTACAGTTCCTTGTGCAGCGCAAGATGGTATAATTTTTGGTTTATACTCTAGAGGGGGAGGGGTGCCTGGGGATCTGGGAGTTATGCTGGCTGTAGCCTCTCATTGTGGGTTCATGCAGTGGCTGGTCAGAGAGCCTGCATGTAACTGCAGCTGGGTGTATCCCTGCCTGTGTGAATGCTGGTGAAAGTGTAGGACCGGGAATAGGTCTGTAGCTTGTCACAGCAGCACAGTGTGAGAGGGAGCCCAGGCTAGTGAGTCAGAGGGCTCAGTGGTACCCCAGCTTGAGGTGGCACCCCAGGAAGAACCCGTCAACTATTATTGAACGGATTGTTAGAGAAATCAAAACCCCTTAAATACATTAAAATGCAGGCAGGCAAGAATGGCAGAGATTGAATAGTGTAGCAGTAAACTTCCACTCAGTGGAGGCTGGAGCTTTTTGTTTTTTCTGTCCCTCACAGCACCTTCTCTTTTTCCAAAACTTCTCTTATGTGGATCTCCAACATCTTGAAACATACTTTAATTATGATGACAGTGGTAACGAATATAGTGTCCTGCACCAGAAACTGCTAAAGCCTACCCACAGGTTTAGTGTTATCTAAATAATGCACCTTCTGTGAGCTTCCTTGTTCCATCATCCAGCTGAGCTAATAAAACAACATATAACTTATTGAGACTGAGATATTGCAAGGGACTAAAGGGAGTTAAGTGCTCAACTCCGTTGACTTTAAAGTCTTTGGTCCCACCAAAAATTCCAGCCTTAAACAAGTTTCTCATTTATCAAATATTTTCAAACCACTAATTTTGCAAAAAGTCAAACACTTGGATGCTATGCAGATGAGCACCACAGAAATGCCTATAGACAGTACAAATAAAAAATGTTTCTGGGACTGTTTTTGCAGAATACCAGCCCTAATTCTGTTGTAGTAAAAGACCATTTTTTTCATTTAATTCAGTGGAAACAGGATTTAAGCAGAAGTGGAAATTTCCATCTTTTCTCAGATGAAATTCTGTGCTGCACCTCCAAGAGTCTGGAGAGACTCCTCTTGTAACTTAGGTTATTTGATCGTGTCCATTAAAAGAGTCAGGTACTAATCAGATTTATCTTTGTCAAAAATAGTTGTAAATAAGGCATAACAAGAAGAACGATGTTGAAGATGAAGGTGGTACAGAAGTATGAGCAAGACAAGCAGTCACAGTGGTTCTCAAACATTCTAAAGATACTTCAGAATAATTGAAACATCTGACAGAACAGAATAAGTATGGGCACCAATGATTGATCCCTACTTCTTAAGGAAAAAAAAATGAAGCCATATTTCTACCAGGGATTTCAGACATTGATCTATTTACCACAGGAAAACCATCACTGATACTCAACCTTTTTCAGCACTAGAAATGTTGCCTGTTGCAAGAATTTATAACTATAATGCAAGATTCACAGCCTTTCCCTTTATTTACTGGAAAAATCTCTTGCAGCTGAGTAAAGATATAAATATAAAATTAAATTAGAAAAATTACTTTGAAGTAATGCTACCTCAACTTTATATTGTTGTTTTATAAGTTTAAGGCTGAAACGCTGGGCTGAGATGGATACATTTTATTAGCACATCCACTATGCCCAATGTTGTAGCATGTCAGATATGTAAAATCACAAATTATTCTGATCCCAGTGTTAGATATAAGCAAAACAAGACAGCACATTAGACCAAAAGTGCACCTTTGAATTTGAATTTCTGTGGATATGAGTTGCAGCCTACATGCTACCTTAAAGCCATTTCTGTATCGTGATTTCCTTTTTACTTTACTATAATGTGAAAGCAGGGGGAGGGACAAGAAAGTATCAAATATACAACTTTGAACTACCACAATCTGTCATGTAAACATATACTCAGAAAATTTTAGGAACTGGTATTGCTGCCTGAACTTGATAAATGTCTGTCATTTAAAAAATTTACAAAATACATGTAATGCTATAGTACGTATGTGGAAAAGTTAATTTCAGTACATAAGAGCTATAATTATTGTAACAAGGATACAACTATTTAAAACAAGTAAAGACTGCACATTTAGAGTCTTTAAGGTTCAGATATGAACAACTTCAGAGTTACTGTTTTAATACCAAAAAGATGTACTGCGCAGACTTCAAACCATTTTTAATAACCGGAATAAAAAATGACAAGTCAATGCTGCCTTAGCACTTTTACAAAATGCTAAATCTTGTTTGTGAGTTTGAATCTATTAGTGTTTTTATTAAATATTTCCAATGAGATAGGAGTGCCAAAAAACTGGTTGAGGAGTAACAAGAAAATAAGGCACAAAGTTTATTGTGTGGATATTTTCATTCTTTTAATTCAAAATCTAAAACATTTTTACTAACTGTTGAAAAATAGAGAGAATTATTCATAAAAAATCATTAATTGTTTTCAAAATCTCAAAAATCAAGACATTTCAACCAACTATTGAGCCAACATTTAAAGTTGCAGCAAACGAGGTTTACTTTTTTTAAAAAAGGGGTATGGAACTTAATTCAAGTTCTTCTGATACCCATCTCCAGTACTAACTGCTTTAATAGCAATTTTGCCTACTGAGACCACAAGGGTTGTTTTGTGGTGTTTGTTTGGTTTTTTGTTTTGTTGGTTTTTAAGGCAGAAATTCATCTGATGGTTATCCAGAAATCTGCTGGGTGCAACTACAAAGGTATGTGTAATCTAAATTTTGTAATGTAGTTTGATTAAATTTGTGAGATCCAGAAGCTTGAAAGCATAGGAGAAAAAAGACACAAATTTCTGCCATACTTTTCCAAAGTTTTGGATGTGTTAACTAGTATTCTAAACTCTTCAGTAATCATAGGTGCCCAGAGTACCTTTGTGGATCTGGGCCTACAAGTCCCATTTTTAGGTGCCACTGTGATCCACAAAACTCTCACTTGGATTCCACCTAACCTTGCTGGTGTTTAAATTTTCACAGTAAAACCTTCCTAGATGCCTGTGTTTCTGCCTCTGGGCATGGGTACTGCTGTTTCATGCTAGGCTTTTGAATGCTGATTTTTTACTTAAGCTCCAGAGTGATCTGGGGGAAGATAGGTGTTCCTCTAACTGTCTCAACCAGGTGGCCCAATCCAATAGGCATACTCAGAGGCTGCCAACCAGATTGAGTCCCATTCAAAATCTGGCTGGAGGTGGTGATGCTCACCTTAAACTTTAGCCCAGTGGTTATAGCACTCACCGGGGGTGTGAGAGACCTAGATTCAATTCTCCTCTCAGGTGGTGTGGGGGAAGAGAGAGAGATAGGATTTGAACAGGGGTCTCCCACACCTCTCAGGAGAATGCTCTAACTAATGAGATATGGAGAAGCTCTCTGTCTCCCCTGTTGAAACTATTCCACTGTCAATAAAGACTTAAATAGTCAAGAAGCCAAAGAAAGAGTGACTCTCTAGCCGGGTGGTTAGGGCCCCCATGTACGTAGGAGGTGGAAGATCCAGGCCCCTTGCTCCGAGGATTTATGTATACAAAGTGGAACAGCTTCAACAGGAGAGAGTGAGGAAATCCTACACCCAAATATCCCATAGTTCAGTGGTTAGAGCACTCGCCTGACAGTGGTAGGAAAAAGCTGATCAAACCCTGTCTTCCCCCACCCCTGCTTTGAGGAGGAATTTATCCTGAGAGTCTCACATACCAGGTGAGTGCTCTAACTCCTATGTTAAAATTTAGGAGGTGGGAAGTGGCACCACCTTCTTCTCTGGTCACTTTATGTGAAATGAAGCAGGTGCCTAACTCATTCTCTCAATAAATAGCTTAGGGTTAGGCACCTAAGCCTCCTTCTGGTTCCTGGTTGTATACTGCAAGCAGAGATAGGCATCTCCCTACAGCCCAGAGGTACCTTCCTATGTGAAATGGGTGCGGCTTAAGACACCCCCTGAATCCTACCTAGGCTCCCTACCTAGCAAGGTGGGTTTTATGGATTGCATTCTTAGTACCTCTCTCACCATTCTTTGTATAGGAGCCTCACTCTGGCTTTGTGGATTCCATTGTTGTTCCTGTGAGATATATATTTTAAAGGTGCCTAAAAGTTAGGCATTACAATGGTCAACACCTAAATAGCAATGTGGCAAATCCCTATGTGGATCCAGGCCATACTGTCTGAACCAAAACCCACTGAAGAGGATGGAAAGGCAAGTGACTTAAAAAGCAATAAGAGTTCTTGAAATACATTAGGAGCAAGAAAAAATGAAGGAAAGTGTAGACCCTAGTTAGTGGGGAAGGAGAGCTAATTATTCATGACATCAAGAATGCAGAGGTGCTTAATGCCTATTGCTTCAGCCTTCTCTAAAAAGGTGGTTGACCAGATACTTCACACAATTAAATTGACAACCAGAGGGAAGGAATGCATGCCAACATAGGGAAAGAACAGGCTAAAGAATATTTAAATAAGTTAGATGTATTCAAGTTGGCAGGGCCTGAAGCAATTCATCCCAGGGTACTCAAGGAACTAGCTGAAGCAATCTCAAAGTCATTATCAATTATCTATGAGAACTCCTGAAGGATGGGAGAGGTTTCAGAAGACTAAAGAAGGGTAAACATAGTACATATCTTTAAAAAGGGGAACAAAGAGGACCCAGGAAATTATAGACCAGTCAGCCTATCTTAAATACATGGAAAGATATTGGAGCAAATTATTAACGGTCAATTTGTAAGCACCTGGAAGACAATAGAGTTATAAGGAAAAGAACAAATCATGCCATACCAACTTAATTTCCTTCTTTGGAGACCTAGTAGATAGGAGAGAAGCAGTAGATGTGATGTACCTTGAGTTTAGTAAGGCTTTTGACACAGTTCTGCATGAGATTCTCACAAACCAGGGAAATGTGGTCTAGATGAATTTACTGTAAGGTGGGTGCACAAATGGTTGAAAGACCATACTCAAGTAGTTATCAATGGTTTTCTGTCAAGTTGGGAGGGCATATTTAATGGGGTCCAGTACTAGTCAATATTTTCATTAATGACTTGGATAATGGTGTAGAGAGTGTGCTTATAAAATTTGCAGATGAAACCAAGCTGGGAGGAGTTGCAAGCACTTTGAAGGACAGGTTTAAAATTAAAAATGACCTTGACAAATTGGAGAATTGGTCTGAATTCAACAAGATTAAATTCAGTAAAGACAAAGCAAAGTACTTTGAGTAGTCAATGTGATGCAGTTGTAAAAAAAGACTAATATGACTGTGGGTATTAACGGGGTGTTGTATGTAAGACACAGGCACTAACTATCCCACTGGTAATGCCCCAGCTGGAATACCGTGTCCAACTCTGGGCACCACAATTTAGGAAGGATGTAGACAAATTGGAAAGAGTCCAGAAGAGAGCAGCAAAAAATAACAGGTTTAGGAAACGTGACCTATGAGGACAGATTAAATATGCCCAGTTTTTTTAGCATCGAGAAAAGAAGACTGAAGGGCAACCTGATAAATCTTTCAGTATTGTAAGGGCTGATATAAATAGAGCCCTGTGTGGATGCAAAACTTCTATCCGCATCCGGTCTACAGATATAAAGCAGATATCTCCATATTTGCAGGTCTCTAGGTATAAATTTGGAACCACATCCATCCACAGTCCACAGACATGGTCTGTGGATATCCACATTTGAGGCTATAAAGCCGATATCTGCAGATTTGCAGGGCTCTAGTTATAAAAATGATGGTGATCCATTGATCACCATGTCCACTGAAGATAGGACAAGAGGTAATGGGCTTAATCTGCAGCAAGTGACATTTAGGCTAGATATTGGGAAGAACTTTCTAACTATAAGGGTAGTTAAGCTCTGGAATAGGCTTCCAAGGAAGATCATGGAGTCCCCATCATTGGAAGCTTTTAAAACAAGTTAGACAAACACCTGTCAGGAATGGTTTGTTTACTTGGTCCTGCCACAGCTCAGGGGGTTGGACTTGATAACTTCTTGTGGTCTCTTCCAGCCCTACATTCTCCTTGATCTCCTAAAACCAATTCAGTCCTACCCTGTCTTATTTTTTGAAAACCCTGTTCTGTTGAGAGTTAATGAGCAATGCTTGGGGGGTGGGGAAACAGAATTGAGATTCACTACTGCTTGTGCAGAGGACTATTTCTAGCACTGAAATTTACTTTGTGCCCATAAATAGCCTATGTTTATATCTGCACTGGAGCTCCGCAGCCTTCAACTCCTGCTTTGGCCAGACAAAGAGTTACAGCATCAAGGCCTAAGTACTCAAGCACATGGCAGGGCAGTTGGTTAGCCAGCTGCAAGCTGAGAAAGATAACCTACCAAGTAGAGTCAGGATCATAGAATGGTAAGAGATGCTAGAGGAAAGAAAAGGAATAAAGATGACCTGACTCAGATGAATCTGTACTCCAATTATTTTCAGTAATACCTAGTGCTTCTCAGTGATTTCAAAGCTCTTTACAAAGGAGTCCAGTATCATTATCCACATTTTACAGATTGGGAAAACTGATTACACTAATAGCATTAATATTGACTCCTCTCTGGATTAAGTCTCTTTCTACATTTAGGCTCTGCATTTGTAAATTTGAGATTTTATGGGCTAAAATCTATTTTCAAATGCTTTCCTATTTACTATCTGAGAGCTTTAAATTGGTTCAGGAGGGCCTACCTTGAATCTGGAGCAGTGTGTTTTTGAAATAGCAATTTTATCAAAGGGCTAGTGGAGTTACAATGGAGTTACATCTAGGTAATTGGTGCAGAATTAATGTATATCTGTACTGCAATCACAGGATGTGGGCTAGTCCTGAGTAAATATCCAGGGTTCTAGGTAGGTTTACATGACCCAAACTGAAGCCCATGCTGTCACAGCTTCACTGCTTTGGTAACCAAGCTCAAGTACATCTATTTGAGCTGCAGTACAGATGTATCCTCTCTCACTTTGAGATTCTGAATATTCCAGGAAGGGGAAAAAAGAAGCAAAGCTAGCTGTGTACAGCTGCCTGTTTTGCTAATCCATCATGAAGGCTGTTTGAGTTGATCATATTGTGTGTCATGTTGTGAATATAAAGGGCTGAGTGAACACTTAGCACACCAACTAAATTCCAGTGGGTTTCCTTGTTTTGACAATTGTGGAAAAAATTGAGTCTCCTCTTCTTTGCCTTTATATTTCATGTCAAGTACATTTAATCAAAAAGCTGCTTTTTTCACCCTGCAAAAACCCCTCCCTATGACAACCATTATCTGAGCGTGCTTCATTTTACTTCTTAAAATGCAAAATAGAATTGCACCCTCTGGATGTTTTTTTCTCTTGACTCCTTTCTCCCTCCTCTTTGCCTGATGATCTCTAGTGAAAGTGTGCCCTTGATAACAGCCTACCATGGGAGAATCATCTCATTGTTGAGCTAGTATACTGGTTCCTATGCCATCCCTTTCCACATTGTCAGTTTAGGATGGATGGGCAGAACTGCCTTGGGTCCTTGCATTACTCAGCTGCATTAAATGACCCTTGGGGCTAGAGTAGCTGATGAAATTTAAATTCCTTGGCTGACTAATCCAGGTGCACAGCTGACTCAGGAACAGGGCACCACAAAGATGATGTAAAGCCTCTTCAGTTGACAAGGGCCATTAGAACCATCAAACTATGACTACATCACAGTTGTCAATTCTTTGGAACCTTGACCATCTCTTGAAATTGGATTGCATGCTGGATTTGGAATCAAGAGATCTTTCTATCCATTTAAATAGAGTGAAATCCTAAATCCAAGTTTTGCTAAAACAACTGCCAATTATAGGCCCAATGGTGATCCATATCATCTGTCCCCACGTCTGCATAGGGAATTACAGGTTTATAATTTACCACATAAATGAGTAAGGGGGCCTATCATAGGATGTGGTGAGAGCAGCCTCTTCAGGACTACTACTCCCCCCCCCCATCCCCGTGCAGGTGAGAAGAGGCAGGAAGTAGGTGGAACTTTGGTTTCCCACCCTGCAGTATCTTGCACAACTGTGATGGCACTAGGAGGGATGTAATCTGCACCAGGTATAGGGCTGGCACAGTTTACCCCCCCTTGCTCCCCAATTCCCCCTGGAATAAGGAGGGAACCTGGAATTAATCACAGGTTTCAGAGTAACAGCCGTGTTAGTCTGTATTTGTAAAAAAAAAAAAAAAAAAAAAAAAGGAGTACTTGTGGCACCTTAGAGACTAACCAGTTTATTTGAGCATGAGCTTTCGTGAGCTACAGCTCACTTCATCGGATGCATAGCATATCGTGGAAACTGCAGTTTCCACGATATGCTATGCATCCGATGAAGTGAGCTGTAGCTCACGAAAGCTCATGCTCAAATAAACTGGTTAGTCTCTAAGGTGCCACAAGTACTCCTTTTTTTTTTTGGAATTAATCAGTGGCCCAGGGAAAACATATGAATGATACTATAACCCAGTGGTTAGGGCCCATACCTAGGATGGGCAGAACCATGGTAAAGTCATGCTCCAACTGCTCTTTAATGATTTATAAATAGTGGAACAACTAAAACAGGAGAAATTGAGAACTGCCTGTCCTATAATAGCCCAGTGGTAGAGCACCCTCCTAAAAGGTGGGAGACCCAAATTCAAATCCTTTTTCCCAGTCAGGAAAAGGGAGAGTTGAACCTGGGTCTCCCACATCTCAGGTGAGTGCCCTAACAACTCACTAAAAAATTATAAGCTAGGCCTCTCTTTTGCAGATTGTTTTGCAGGTGCAGCTAAGTTCCAACCTCCAATCCCAAAAAGTTGACCAAAATGATGCATCAAACTCATGTTAAATTTGAAAATAGTTTTGGGTTGACCAAAGCTGCATTTTGTTTGAAGCAAATAAATTATTTCTTTAATTTTTTTTTTTTTCACAGGTCTGGAACCCATTCCTTCGGGCTTGTTAGCAATGCCATAATGTAGCTCTCTATAAGGAAACTCTCCTTGCTTCAACCAAGTCTTTTTTAAACAGTCCAAAAGCCACAGATTTTTTTTTACCCTGAATAACCCTCCATAATAGTTTTTAAAGCACTGTACAAATATTCGCTAATTAACTGTGAAATTCCTTTGTCTGAGATTTCAGTTTTTCTATGCAAAAAAATCCATTCTCTTGCATAAGTGCTACAGCAATCTCTGCCAACGTAGCTGCTTTAGTAGAGCTTTATTATTCATTTGTTCCTAAACTATTGCAATGTTGCCATGACCCATTTGAAGAGCTGCTATATTCCAACTTGCAGGTGCCTATATTTCACTGGCGAGGTGGAATGATTCGTGTATGTATGCAATTTATAGAGTACTTTGGGATGCTTCTGGATGAAAGACACTGAATAAATCTAATGTGTTTTCTTATTACAGAGGCTCCAGTTAAACTTCCATTTTAAACTCTAGTAGAAGCTGATATTACTTTCACTACTGGAAACATTTCTCAAATAAACTTTTCCTTCTCTTGTGCAATTATCACAGCTGCTTTGTAGGTTTACAGCACTTGGGAGAATCCCTTCTGAGTCCTTTTCAGCTGATAGCCAATCATTAGAGAAAAATCAGCAACAGCTTTGTAATGCAGTAGCCTAAAGGTCTTTGGCCTTCAGAAACCTTTTTCTTTTAGTACTTGCCCTCATACACCCCTCAGAAATCCATAAATAAAGGGGAAAGCAATACAGTTAAACATTGTGAACCAACCCTGAACTTCAATCTACTTCAGTCACTTAATGGACAAATTGTATTTCTTCCTCGTGTGCAGTTGGACTGCAAACATCTGACTGTGCAGAAGTTGTTTCTCTTACTTACTGAGGTCAATAGCTCAGCTGCACAAGTGTGTTGGGGGTGGGGGGAGAGGTTGGAGGAGAGTCAGAGAGAGTGGAGGATAAAGATTCTTTTCCCTTTGCCCAGGTGTGACTCGTAATACCTGGTTGTGGGGCAGTGTAGGAGCTATGCATCAGATATTCTACACTACAACGCAAGTAGGTGAGGAAGGATGAAAAATAGGCAAAGACATTGTTCACCATTCCTACACGCTGACCAGTGAAGTTAGCTGGGTACATGAGGAGGGGTGGACAGAGCAAAATGCATCTCAAAAAAGGGTGATATAAATCACTCCCCTTTCAGCACAACAGGACAATTGCAGGAGGAATGGTATGTCTGAGTCACAATGGCTTCAAATGCTCCCCTTAGAGGTGGTGTGCCTTCACATCATTCCATACTGAGGGTTATGTGTAGAAAGGCACAAACTATGCTTTAAAGACAACTGTTAGAATTTATCTCCCTTTCAAAGAATTTTATACATCCGTGATCCTCTGAACAATTCCTGGCCTCCCCATGAATTTGCGTACTGTACACCACATAACAGGAACCATGGCCTTGGCTAGCAACGATCAAGTTGCTACCATGATTCCATCACTAAAGAGATGCTTGCATTTTTTGGATGTGCATATATTCTTTGTTATATGTTGACACATCTTCTAGATTTACCCTGAACATATGCTTTTGGTTGTATATTTCCATCTCATTAATAAAATGCTGAAAATTCATGTTTGCAATAACAGTATTGACTACAAGCACTGCACAGTACCCAATGTACGATGCTTAACTGCATCCAACACAAATTTAGTGTGCATGGATTTTTATTAGACTTGGGTCATGAGCAAGTTTTCTTTGGGAGTCAAGTGGATCACCAGGCTAGATGGGCTTGTGCAAACTTCATTAAAGAGTGCAGGGAAAATGAGCAACTATAGAGCCTGTCTTGCTTTGCAAACTTCAGAAACTGGTTTGTGTCATGTAAAACTAAACCACGGGTGGCTCAAATCTAAACCTTTTTTTCTTCAAATCTTGTAAAGAAGAGTGTGTGTGGCTGGAGTCTGATCCATTTTGGCTCCTCGCCACTGGAGAATTGTTTTGCGGCTGGCAGATTGCAAAAGAATACATCTAAAATATCCAATTACATGGGATTGTATCAAAGATAGGCAAAACCTTGAGGTAAGTTTTTGTGTTGTCTGCCAGGTTTGTTTTGCAAACTGAAAATAGAATGATTCATGTTCATGATCTAGTCATCAACCTACCTCAATTCAAGGGAGGGCAAACTCAGATGCTTGATTGCAAAAATATCTCCACAATGTAGTTCAAATATTTCATTTGAAAATATGATTGAACTAAAACTTTGAATCTGGACATCTCTGAACTTCATAGGTGTTTGAAACCTGAATGGAAGGCCATTTGCAAATGTTAGGTCTTTCTTTTTTTAAATGGGATAAATCAAAACCTCACATCCAGACATCCCCAAACTTCTGGATGTTCAGAATGCAGACTGAGATCTAAATTCATCCCTTTTTGTGTTATTAGAAGCTGTTAATTAATTAGAAGCCCCAGAGCCTGGTAAGTGTTTGGCTCCATGTTTACTGTTAATACATCAGTGTGCTTAAACAGAGTGGTACAATGGTAAGAAAAAAAAAGTGGGTAACTCCATATTCTCCCCCCCCCCCCAATAAGACTTCCCACATTTACCCTTCACTATGCTACTGTTTGAATAGGTTAATCATTAGAAAATGATTAGGGTGAATAGCAAGGGTTTCAAATCATGAACTAGGAGTCAAGAAAATTCAGCTCCTATTTCTGCTCCTCTTCCCTGTTTCCCTCCATGCTCCTTTTCCTTCCCAGCTTCAGAATGAAATTTCTCACCCACACTGCCTGAAGTATGAGAAGTTGGGCTTCCCACAAAATGGATGTTGATAAATTGGAGAGGGTTCAGAGAAGAGCCACAAGAATGATTCAAGGATTAGAAAATACACCTTATAGTGATTGAGATCCTTGAGTCTATCTACTGAGCTTAACAAAGAAGTAGTTAAGGAGAGAGACTTGATTACAGTCCATAAGTATCTACATGGGGAATTTACAGTGATCCAGTCTATTATTCAGTGTGTGTCATTAGATATTTTTTTCCAACTAATTTCTCTATAAAATGTTTGTCTGTAAAGTGTAAATATCACCAGGTGCAATGGGGCTCTGACCCTGAAAAGGCCTGGGGTAATTCTGTAATATAAACAATATATAGTAAGTTTTAAAAATTATCCATCTTCCGGGCCATAAGGCTTGTTAATTCAACACAGCTGTAGAAATTTAAATAACTGGCATGTGGGGACAGGCTGAAATTTAGCCTTTTCAAGCAGATTATATTTATTTATTTTAGCACACTGTCATCAACACATGTAGGCACTTCTATTTTTGAAATGTTTCACTTATCGCTTGTTGAGTGTTTTAAACTGGATTTCACCACCACCCCCCACCCCCCCAAGACAGATTGTCCCTTGTGCAATGCTTTATATATTCAGGCAAGCACAATTTCTCTCCATGAAATGTATATGTCTGATTAAAAACTTTACCTTTCACTTTGTACTTGGACTACAGATTCAATGACAGCTGTAGATTTTAACCATTGACAGGTCTCTCTTTGTATTTATTTATTTTTTTTACATCCTTCTCTCTGCTTCATTCTAAGAAGCATTTCATACTAGATCAGATCACAGTTAGTAAGGCACTGCTGAGCTAGTAACCTCAGAGACCTCTGCTTTCGTATCAGCGTAGTGATCTCACAAAATCCTGTGCTTTAGCATCTTTCCAGTAAGCGTCCCTGTATCTCTCAGTGGCCTATCCTTGACATAAGGCCAGAAGGAAAAAGCTGCTGCTCACAGGCTGGAGAGAGAACTGTACCTCAGCATCAGTCGAATAAGCTAGTCAGATCAATGGTTCTGGATCATGGCTTCACAGGGGCCTATGCCTTGACATCCGCCTGGCAAGCTCTGTTCAGTGACCTCATACAGCTTGTTTATTGGCATCAGCATGTAAGAGGTCCTGAACCAATACTTTCAGGGAGTTTGTTGGCTACTATGTTAGCCGTGACTACACAGAGACCAAAAGGTTCCAATGGTCACCACATTCAATTCTTGATTTTTTTTTTATTCTGTTGTTTTCTTCCCAATGATTGAATTCCTTATTGCCACAGCCAGTCTACCACTCATATCTGTATCCCTGTCTCCTGGAGTGACTTTCTCAATGTGAGAATAGTTAGCCTCCTTTGTTTCTCAGAAGGGGAGTTTCAGCTAAAACAGGTTTGTCCCTCCATTGCACTGGATCCCCTCTCTTTCTAAAACTTTGGAAGACTGACACTTCCAGTTTCAAGTTAGGTCAACAATGGCCATATATGCTACACCTATTTACAAAGATGTCCCCCTCATCTGCCAAAATGCTGTATTGGGCTCCACAAGCCCTGAACTGCTACCATGGGGTGCATATACATGTTAATTTGCCTCAAGTCCATATACAGCAAATAGTATATGCTACAGAATATCCTGCAGAATGTATCTTCTACTCTAATCCACTGTTAGTTTTTTGACTTCCTAATTAAAACTGAGGATTTTATTTCATCTATTGTGCTAAACACAACAGGTGAAAAATATCCAACTTTTAAAAATTTTAAACAAAAAGGGGCTGATTAAAATGATTTTTTTTTCTGATACAGGACTGTTTTGCCTATTCTAGACTTCTTTTATATATTTGATAGATGCTAAGACTATTTTTACTTCTATTTATGCAGTTTAATAGATTTTCTTTGATCCCCTAATAATTAACTGACTGCCTAATTAAGTACTCATAATTTTTGATGTAACCACTAAAAAGCTGGAACCGTGAGAGAGTTTGTGGGAAACATATCTGGAAACTCCCTTAGTAATGGAAGAAAAAAAAAAGTATTAACACAATATAGTAATAAATATGAAATTTAAAGTATAACATTTCCCTATTCCTGATCTTTATTGACTCTAAAGCAAGGGGGACGGAGGAATAATTCCCCTGAAACATAAACCTAATTTCAGAGATAAATGTTGATGTAAAAAAGAACCCCCCCCCCCCCACCAGCACCCAGATTTATGATCTTCCTATGTAACGTGCAAATCTACAACAGGGATGGGGAAATACACTAACAGTAAATGAACAGTTGATAAAAATGAAAATTTTCCACCGGATTCAAGGACAACCCTTCTAGATATAATGCTGCACCTACTTCTGCTCTCAGCCATTTTTTTTTTGCATCTTGTTTTTCTTGTGCAATTTTATGAATCATAAGGTCAATGAAATCAGAAAAGATCCTGACAATACACAAATTTTCAGAATATGCAGACATAGTGATTTGTGATATTTTAGGGTTGCCGACTTTCTTATCACACAAAACTGAACACCCCTGACCTTTCTCCAAGCCCCCCTGCTCACTTCATCATTCACTCTCCCCCTCCCTCCCTCCCTTTCACTGGGCTGGGGTGCAAGAGGGGGCTCTGGGCAGGGGCCAAGGGGTTCAGAGTGTGGGAGGGGACTCCAGGCTGGGGTAGGAGGCTGGTATACAGGCTCTGGCTGGGGGTGTGGGCCCCACCCCACATTTTGAACATTTTGAACGGGAACATCAAGTTGCAATGCAAAAGAAAAACAATTATTGTATTCTTTTACTTATTTTAAAATGCTAAACCTACAACAAAGTGGTGACCCTAAAAGGTCTGTTAGTCCCTTGAAATCAGTCCAGAGAGCTGGAGGGGACTCTGGGAGGGAGTTAGGGTTCAGGAGGGGGTTTAGGGTGCAGGAAGGGGCTCTGGGCTAGGCCGAAGGGTTCAGAGTCGGGGAGCGGGCTATGGGCTTGGGAAAAGGGTTGGGGTGCAGGCTCCAGTTGGGGGGGGGTCTGGGTTCCAGGATGGGGCTGTGGATGAGAGGTTGGGGGTGTGGGAGGGTGCTTAGGGCTGGAGCCAAGGGATTTGGAGTGCAGGAAGGGGTGCAGGCTATGACAGGGAGTTGAGGTGCAGGCTCTGGGAGGGAATTCCAACCTGGCTCAGGGGCTTGGGGTGCAGGACAGGGCTCTGGACTGGGCCCAAGGGGCTTGGAGCATGGAAGGGAGCTCAGGGGTGCGGGTGAGGGCTCCATCTGGGTGTGTGGGTTCAGCAATGGGGCTGGGGATTTGGAGTGCAGGAGGGGGCTGGGACAGGGGGAGTTGGGGTGTGGGGTGCAGGCTCTGGGAGGGAGTCTGAGTGTGGCAGGCAGCTCAGGGCTGGGAGATGGGGTATGGGAGGGAGTTTGTGCTGAGGGATCCAGGGGGGCACTTATCACAGGCAGCTCCCAGAAGCTACCAACATGTCTGGCTCCTCGGTGGAGGGGCCAGATGGCTCTGTGTGCTGCTCACACCCACAGGCACTGGTCCCAGTGATTGTGGTTCCTGACTAATGGGAGCTGTGGAGCCAGCACTCAGGGTGGGGACAGCACATGGAGCCCCCATGGCCGCCCCAGTGCCTAGGAGCCAGACATGCCAGTCACTTCCGGGAGCCATGCAGAGCCAGGGCAGACAGGGAGTCTGCCTTAGCCCCACTGTGCTGCCGACAGGACCTTTGGTGTCCCAGTCAGCACTGCTCACCGTTATGCTAATATGAAGCACATAGGATCTTTTTCAGGGGAAAAGGCAATATGCCGCATTTATTGAAGATACAACAATTAGCATATGCATTCAATATCTCACACACACACTGTCCCACCACTCAATGTTATAGTTACCAGTTCAGGGTCTAGATCAAGCTAGTGGCTAGCTAGGTTGATCACACGTAGGTAGGAGTTGGGTTTTGTCAGTCACAACACTTTGCTCCAGGGAAGTCTTGGCAGGACGAACCCAGAGTTTCATGGCAAGACACTGTTTATATTGTGATTTTTTTCCTTCATTGGGACCAATGCATTTTGCACCGTCATGCTGTAATCAATTGTTTGACGAGTGCTTGTTTTCTTAAATTCTCCTTTATCGTCTTGTTCTTTCATCAAGACTCTCAGGGGGTTATTCCATGCTGGTTTTTGATCACAGCTATTTTGTCCCCATTGATGGGTGCCTGTCCTGCCTTTAGAGTCGTCAATCTGCCCTCCTCTGACATTTCAATAGGGGCGTGTTGCAGCCTCCTGGCACCCTTGCGTCTGTCTTTGGTTCCTCCCTAGAACATCTGGTCTGGTGATGACCTTCACACTTATCTCTTAACACACACATTCCTCATTCACACAAAAAACAGAACAGATTTACACAGAACATTTTGAACAGGAACATCAAGTTGCAATGCAAAAGAAAAACAATCATTGCATTCTTTTACTTATTTTAAAATGCTAAACCTACCACAAAGTGGGGACCCTAAAACGTCTGTTACTGCCTTGAAATCAGTCCAGACAGATTCTGGCTGATTCATCTCTACCAATGGCACATTAGGCCATTCCTTTCTGCTGTTCAAAAAGGGTGGCTGGAAGGATATGATCAAATCATACATTAAAAGATTTAATACATGCTACATCATTATCTTCTTCTTTATCCTTCATTCTAAATTATACAAAAATAAAATCCTACTACTACAACTGGACCTACCAGGGTCCCTTTTCGACCAGGCATTCCGGTTGAAAACCAGATGCCTGGCGACCCTATATCTAGTAGGTAGAATCCTAAAGAACCATCCTTCAAAGCCAGTGGAAAATTTCTGTTCTATTTCCAAGTTTATGATGTACAAAGAGGGCCAAATAGGTCTTGTGTCTCCTGGAACACACTATGGTATCTGGAAAACAAGTGAAATCAGCACAGTAAGCAAGAGACAAAACTAAACAGAATGGACAGGATTTAAAACTGTTGTTGTTAGCACTTTCACCTCCATTGACTAAAACACTTAAGAAAAAGTATCTTTGTTAAAGACAACACCCTCACTCCTTCATTGGAGAGAGAGCAAGCTCACATTCAGCATCTAAGTCCCTAAGATCCAGGAACCAAACCAAGATGAACAGACTGGACATTCCTTATATTTCTAACAAAATAACTGGATAAAATATCCTTTAAAAAACCAACAAACCTTTGAGGCTCCCTTTATACATCATACAGAAGTAAAAAAGCTACAAAGCTAAGTTTTTTAAAAAAACTCTTTTGAAGGTCACTTTTAAGGAAAGCATGAGGAATGCTAAGACTGGTGCCTATATCTGAGATCTATTGTTTTTATCCACAGAATTATGTAGAGCGATCAGACTTCTTTGGGGCAGTGCGGCTGAAAGAAGTTGATGCTGAATGTATCATGCTCAGGAACAGATTGCAAAACATATACTAACCATCAAATAGAGCATTTCGCTCTACTCTGCCTTTGAAGGCTCCTAAAGTAGAATTCTTTATTTCCAGTTGTGCTTCATGTTTCATGGTGTTGTATAATTAGTTGCACAAACCTGGAATTTTTTTTTTTCCTTTTTAGGAATTTATGAACTCTCTTTGATCATCTAACATTCACACTTATCTCTTGGAAAAATACATGGTATTTTACATATTTGTTCACTGGGTTGTTCCAGAAATGAATCACCAGAGCTCTTGCTCATGAATCTTCAACACACATTTAAATGTGCTATAGATTTTCATTCTCTGGACACCATTCTTCTAATGAGAGGAGAATCCTAGCTCTGATGTTCTGTAATCAGCCTTGTCAGAAATAGTGTGGGTTTTGTTTATTTCTTTAAAATATTACCTCACTAAAAATTAAAACCTATTTATATGCAACAGAGTGATGCTGGCTGCATATGGTAATTAAAATTACCTAGAGGACTAGTGAGCATTCACAATAGAATCATCCACACAGACTAATGATTTCTTTAAAACACCCTCTTTAATTATGGTGTGACAAAGGAGAACTGGTAATACATCTGTTTCCCAATTTCAGTAATACAATATGGGTCAGTGGTTAAAGTTTACACACCTTTACTTAGCAGGAGTCAGAATCCACTGATTCCAATGGCTATGCTTACACTCACCTCCAAAAATCATCATAATCTATAATTTTGAGGCCTATCACAGTCTGTACCCATCTTACCTCATCTCCCCATATGCTATTGAGATGTTGACTCCCACCTCTGCTCTACCAGTTCTGTTAATCTTCACCACCCACTTATTAAATTTTTAAACACCTTTGTAGTTTCTCCCATTCTGCTTTCCATGCATGGGAGGAGCTCTCTGTAAACATCTTATCTCCCTTTAGAACCTTCCTTAAAACTCTCCTTTGCCATGATGCCTACAAAAACTTGACATTGGTTAAGCAGCTAGTGTGCTGACACCATTGCCTATCATCATTACTGCCTCCTTGTGCTCCCCACCCCACCTCTTCATTTGTTTCCATCTCTCATATTATACTTATGATCTAAGTCCTTTGGCTCTGAGAGGAAAAAAAAAAGGGGGGGGTCTGTTTGTGCATTTCACAATGGGGTCCTGGGCCATGCAGCTCTCAGACACTGAACACATTACAAACAATAATATTAGATCTGTTAGGGTTTGTCTTCACTACCAGGGTAAGTCGACCTACATTACGCTACGCCTGCTATGTGAATAACATAGCTGGAGTCTGTGTAGCTTAAGGTCAACGTACCCTGGTGTCTTCATTGCATTGCGTTGACTGAAGATGCTCTCCAGTTGACTTACCTTACTCTTCTTAGGGAGTTGCAGTACCAGTGTCAACCAGAGAGCGATCTGCCATCAATTTAGTAGGTCTTCACTAGGCCCCTAAATCGACACCCGCTGCATCGATTGCAACAACGTCAGTCTCCCAGTAGTGAAGACAAGCCCTTAGTGTCTTTCCTAAAGTACATAAACATATACAGTATGTTTAAGTGCATACACACAAATATAATTATATAAATGCCTAAGGTATGCTAGGCACATTCAAACAGAAGAAAAACAAAGATGAAATGGTCACTGCTTAACAATCAAAATTAGATAAGGCATAATGAAGAGTTAAGACAGTTGAATGGGATGGTGAAGACAAAATAGTATTCACATCAAAAAGATTCCATAGTTACACAGTAAAGGCTCACATATAGTGGAATCGAGTGACTGTTTTCATAGCCGGCTAATGTAGTTGTGGCAGAGCTGTTGGCCATGCCTATATAATTAATTTGTTGAAACAAATGTTAGTTGCAAAGGAAAATTAAAGTTTTATCTTTATGAAAGCCTTAATGACAGTCTTTCTACTCATAATGACTAGGGCAAAATATCTGTAGTGAAGTTGAAATTTATTCCTTTCCCTATGTGATGTTTTGGAAATCACCCAGACCAGTAAAGGGTTCTGTCCCACCTGCCCTGTAATCTTGGGATGCCTTTATGCTGTGCAGCTTTGCTTCAGATCCCTAACACCAGTACCTAGCCCCCCAACCACGAGGTCTCACCCTTGCTTCCACCAGCCTAGTTATTCCTTGCAGGGTAACACCAATAGCCTTTCCACTCCAGAGTCCCCCAAAATCCATTCTCTGCGTTCTTAAGTATGAGACACTCCGACTATTCCCTTCTGATTCATCATGCCTGAAGGTGTGAAACAAGTCCCATTGTTATCAGTTCACTTTGGCCATCACAAGGTTTGCACAGCAGAAGCCTTATTGTGTAAAAACAAACAGTTTATTTCATAGAAAAAACACAGATTTGAAGATAAGAGTAAGGGAGAGCAATCATATTCATGTTACACAGAAAAGAAACAAGAAGGTAACTTCAGGCTTCACACTTCCACATTAGATAAAGTCCCTTTTCTAGTACAGATGACCTATTCCTTTGAATAGATTCCCAGCATACCCTGAGACATAAGGAGGACCCAGCTTTTCACACACCCACCAAGTGACTTTCCCTCAGTTTTTGGATGAAGACTTCAGTTTCAAGCCTCATTTTCAAAAGGGCTTTTTCTTTCTCCACCCCCACGCTTCTTGATATGGTGACTCAGTTATCCAGAGTCAGAAAATTTTACCTGGGATGTTGCAATGTCTTCCTATTAACACTAATGGCCCATCATTTGTCTTTTCCTGGGTTGTACAACCCTATTGTGCTTGAAACTAATCTCACCTGACCGGGGAGGCAGCTCCTCCACGCCTGACTGCACAATATGTTATGAGCACAGATTCTTATATACATGAATTACATACATTCATAGCCACATTGTGTGTACATCTCATGGTGACCATTAAGTTTAGAACATTACAAGCTTTCATAAGAGACCTTATTAAATATACTTTATAGCATAATATTGTGTACAATCAGTTGACTCAGCTGCTTATTCTTTGGAGTTCAATCTCCCTGTTCTCCATTGGGGGTTTCTGGATCTGATTGCTACTTCACTCTGATTTGATGGAAATGCAATGTTTCTATAAAATGTTTCAAATCAATACAACTTTAATAAATGTAAGGATTACATTTTTTTCTCACTATCTAGAGGTCAATGAAAGTTTAAATGCAATTTTTCATAGTTTAAAGCTGGGATGATTGGGTTCTTTCGTATGATTCAGATCACACAGTATATCTTCAGGTGTTCTTATGTGCTACCCATTGCTCAGAAGGATCCATGGACATCATTATTATTTAAGTCCATATGGGATGGGTGAGAAAAGGATATAACTACCCCAGAAAGAAACCGGTAAAACTAACAGACCTGCCATCTACCAATACCAGCTGTTCCCCCCCAAGAAAGCAACTTGAGGTAGGGAGGCAAGGGATTTTTCCATTGGAGGGTTTGTCACAGCTCCTGTTGGGGAAAGGTAAGTTATGTGAAAGCCATGGGGCTTATCGGGAGATCTCCATATTTTTGGATAGATCAGTAAGCATCCAGACTTAAACATCCAAGAGTGTGAATGTAAATCTGAACTGAATTCTGAATTTCTTAAAACCAATGCTAGAGAGAAACCTTATCTGCCTTTTTCTGATTGATTTACTGCATTTTTTTAAAATGAAGTCTGCGATATACACAAGAAGGCTGATTTACTGAGTGCATATTACATACAATTTCCCAATATTCATGCTAGAGTGTACATGCTTTAAAAAACATTAAGTATTTCTCTGCTTCTAAAAACAAGGGCAATAATCCTATTTTCCTCTTTATTTTATTTCAGTTTGAATATCTGTCAAGCAAACAATATGTGGAAAGTGTAAAACACTCAGACCATGAAACCAAAAACAAATACCAAACCACTTCACTTCCTTTCATCTGTAGTTTTAATGCAACTCAAGCTTTGTCTTTTGTTGCATGTTGGTGGGTTTGTCCCCATTTTTCCCTTTGATTCCTGTTGCTTTAACTATACATACTACACAAACTCGCTGAATTCTGAGACATCTGTGGGGGCCTGGTGTTGAAGTCTTGCTTACATATGTTGTTCAATTAAAATTTATTGGTTAATCTATTTATTGGTTAATCTATTTTCTGTGTCCAGGCTGCATAAATCACATTCAATAGGATTAACTTTCCCTCTGTGTCAAGTAAAATCCAGTCACCATAAACAATTAACAGTGATGGTTAATGGACTTATTTGCCATAGTAAAACCAAAGAATGAAGAATGTCTGCAACACTATTAGTATTAGCTTCAAGTCTGAAATATTTCATTCAGATTTCACAAAACTTACCCTAAATGAACACCTTGATTTTATCAATGGCTAGATGCTAAGGTGAGAGCCACTTCAGAAATGCTGAGAGAGAAAGTTTGGATAAACTGATGCATTTCATATTATGAGCAGCTGGGTGAGCCCTGAACAACATCCCCAAGTGATTAATCTTTAAATGGCGTTGAAAAGAGAAGGGGCTTAAATAAATCAAAAGGTGATTTTAATGAATTGGGAGCTTCTGGGTACTAAATGTGTCTGACTCTGATCTGAATTGGAATTACCTGTCAAAAATTCATCCATCATTGCAAGCTCCAGCCAAACTTTCTGACAGCAGATGTTTCAGGAAAGCAACTTCAGATGGGAAATACGCCTGTCAGTATATAGCATACCCAGGAACAAAAAAGGACATGGAAAACATTTCACAAGTAGCAGCAATAACTTCTAAGTCTTATATAAATGAGCAAACTAGGTTTGTATAATTTGTAAATATGAATTCTAACAAATCAGTCATTGAAATTACTGTACTGAGCTTAGCTGATCGTTCTCTCTCTCTATGCTAATTACCTTAATTTTCACAAATACAGCTATTTCTAACAAACTTAAATGTAACAATGCAACCCGTGTAGACCCTCTATTATTCCCAGACATAATCTACATTAAGATGAGAGAAGGGTTGTGAGTACATATAAAGAAAAGGAGGACTTGTGGCACCTTAGAGACGAACAAATTTATTTGAGCATAGGCTTTCGTGAGCTACAGCTCACTTCATCAGATGTACAGGAGTACATATAAGTAATTTAAGCTAAAATACATTACATGGATGTTGTAATTATCTCCCATACAGGTAATATAATCCCAAGAAGTTCACAGTTAAGGTCAAATTTAAACAAAAGCTAAACATGTTCAGGTAGGGAAATACTTGGTGTCTGCTGCTGGGATACAGTAACTAATGCTGATGTGTTGACTGGCCAATAGATTAGAGAGCGATTGAAGACAGAAAGCTGAAGTGGTTTGGGCATGTCATACAGAAATCAGAAAACTAGACAAGCCTTTACTGGGATACCACTTGGAAGACAGAAAAGGAGGAAGGCAAAACTTCACACAACCATTGAGAAAGATGTTACTGTCATGGAAACAGACTACAATGCAGTAGGAAATGTGTCAAACAGACAGCGGTAGAAACATTGCGTTGCCTCAAGCATCACAGGGTGTGAAAGCATCTAAAATGCACAGTTAAGGTTGTTTGCCCTAACTCTGCCCTGGAGAAACACCATTCAATAAACATGTTGATTAAGGAATTTTAGATTAAATACACCCCACCTCTCACCCCCCATTGTATCCATCCAGGGTTGGGCTAAAATTGTTAGGATGCCCTAGTGTGCTTAAAGCTAGGCACATGCATATGGATCTTCTTGGATCAGAACTTCAATATCTAGAAGGTACCATCTCTCCATACTATTCTCTTACAATAACTGGTACATTAAAAGCCTGAAGTAGTTTAAAGAAAAAACAGAAGAAATTGAATTATGTGCCAGTGTTTTCTTACCATACGTTAGTATGAATTACTTACTGTCTCTCCCAAGAGAAGGTGTTGCAAGTCGGATTTAATTCAATTTCAAATGTACTGTCAGGTATAGCTTTCCATTTTCTCATTGACATCTGTCCACCACTTGATTTGTATTTTGATCCCTTTTGATGTGCTAACAAGGGAATATAATGAAAGGATATCTCCTTGCAACTGATGGGGGGAGGGCAGTGTCTTATGATGCTATTGTCTCACAGATGGCATTTTAGTGTACTCTAAGAAAGTGACCTCTGAAAGTAAATTGGACATATTCAAAAGGTTGTTATTCCAGTAAACCAATATCCTCAAAACTGTTCCTGTCAGCTACTGTATCAAAACCATCCATTCTCTTTGTCAATTATAAGAGCAGAATCCATCAATCCATTAAATTTTCATTGTCAAATTTACTTTTCAGCATTTCCTGGTTTACACAGTACTTTAAAATCATATTTCATTAAATGCTGTTTCTAACATAATTGAAAGCAATTCACTTATAAAGTAACTGCTGACAGATGGATCCATTTATATCTTGTACTTAAAGTGCTAGGCTTCTTATCTTGTCACCCATATCTAGTATTTGAGAATTCATCTTTTATGTTAATATCTCAAAAAGTCTCCATCTGATTCAATACATCAGGACCATAAGAGTTTGAATTCCACTCTCAGACTCTTATTAAACTGACTGGGACAAATATTTGAGAAAAATATCTCAGTCTGTCTGTTTGTGCTTGATAGTTTTCAAAACTACACCACTGCTGGCTTACACTAAACTTATTGAAGTCAATAGAAATATTCCCATCAATGAGACTATAGATAAATCCTTGAACACCTAAAATAAGTTAATTATAGAGATGGGGCTGTCATAGTGTCCAGGTGATAGAAACTCAAGCAACTTTGGGGGGTAGCAGGCTCTGCTCTGTGGGGCTAGGAAGCTCTAGTTCTAATTCTCTCTGAATGCCATCTTGGACTGGGCTTGGATCCTCCCTTTTGAGGAGCTGCCCTCTCCAGGTTTGATGGGCATCACAAGCTCAGTGGGTTGGGGCTGACTGCATCTAGAGAAGCTCTTTAACCCCTTCCTGACTGAGGTGGGAACTTCTCCCATCACAGAGGTTCTAAAACATTGTCATAATGTGGTCCACTTTGATAGGGGGGATTTGCTACTTCCTCCAACTCTCATTTATAATCTCATGGGCCACTTCCCTCCCATTTGCATAACATAACATCCCTGGGGCAACATTTTGCATGCAATAATATTAACAGACTATTCATGTATTTTTAGCTCTCTACTTTTGACTTCATTTATTTGTTTGCATTGTAGTACGGCCTACAGCCATACAGCCCCCTTAGTCAAAACCCATGACAAGTGTCTCTGCCCCAAAGATTTTAATTTCTGTAGAGCAAGAAGATTACTGTCTGTTATTTTCCTTAGCTGAAAACAAGGAGAAGAACCAATACCACATGTCCAGCTAATTGGTTATGGACCACCGTCGCACACGGTTCAAACTGTAATAGCAGTTTTTAATACATTTCTTAGACATTCTTAATCATTATCCCTAACCCCTGCATTAGTTGGAGTATATAGACAAAAATCCCATATCCTGGGTCAACCAACATCTATCTCCAAACCACTCAAATTCTCTACTGGATAAACTGTCCAGTATAATCTCAGTGTGGAAAAGTGTGACAGCTGTTTGCAGTGACCCTTTCTCAGATCAACTGTATTTTCATAAACAATAAAAAACACTTTCACGAGCACGGAAAAATCAGTCTGTGTATCCAGTTTTTGTTCTGTTTTAAAGTGCGGTACATTCTATTCCTCTTCCCTGACTGAGGGTCTTTTTCCTGTAATCAGCCAGGGGCAACTGAATATTTAAAACAAAACACAGTTTGATAGTTTTTCTATCTGGGAATTCTCTGCATGAGAGTTTAGTTTCCAGACCACAACTCAGAGGACAGAAATTTTAGTCCCAATCATAAATTTGATTTAAGTGCAGTCCACATTGTGCATGTATCTCAGGCTAGAATTCAAATTGGAATAATGTTGGTGTACAGACTACCCTGTGGCATCTCTGGAATTTAGTGTGAATTGAATGAATTCTCCTCTGATGTAACATTGAAGTAGCTAAGGCCTTTGCTCATGTGGATAATCTCTTCAAATTAACTCAGGATCACATGTCTGCCATGACAACCATGGTACTATCCCAGGTACTTTGTTTTAATGCAAACAATTGTTTTACTCAATCTTGGTTTTGGACTGGATTGGAGAATGGGAAGGTTTCTTCCATGTCATGGTGAATCATTTACTGCCTCCTAGTTGAGAGCAGCGGTCAGTTCTGGTCTTTTCAGCTTGTGAATTGTACAATGCATTCATTATTATAAAGATGGTCTATCTCCCTTTGAGAAGATAAGGTACCAGCACCAGTCAAATGAGTAATTGTTAGATTCCCAGCTCAAGAAGCCTGATCTTAGAATCATAGACTTTAAGGTCAGAAGGGACCATTATGATCGTCTAGTCTGACCTCCTGCACAGAATCTCACCCACCCACTCCTGTAACAAACCCCTAACCTATGTCTGAACTATTGAAGTCCTCAAATCATGGTTTAAAGACTTCAAGGTGCAGAGAATCTTCCAGCAAGTGACCCGTGCCCCACGCTGCAGAGGAAGGCAAAAAACCCACAGGGCCTCTGCCAATCTGCCCTGGAGGAAAATTCCTTCCCGACCCCAAATATGCTGATCAGCTAAACCCTGAGCATGTGGGCAAGGCTCACCAGCCAGACACTCAGGAAAGAATTCTTTGTAGTAACTCAGATCCCATCCCATCACAGGCCATTGAGCATATTTACTGCGAATAGTCAAAGATCAATTAATTGCCAAAATTAGGTTAGCCCATCATACCATCCCCTCCATAAACGTATTAACCTTAGACTTGAAGCCAGATATGTCTTTTGCCCTCACTGCTCCCCTTGGAAGGCTGTTCCAGAACTTTACTCCTCTTTGTCTAATTACAAGTCTAAACTTCCTGATGGCCAGTTTATATCCATTTGTTCTTGTGTCCACCTTCGTACTGAGCTTAAATAATTCCTTTCCCTCCCTGGTATTTATCCCTCTGATATATTTATAGACAGCAATCATATCTCTCCTCAGCCTTCTTTGGTTAGGCTAAACAAGTCAAGCTCTTTGAGTCTCCTTTCATAAGACAGGTTTTCCATTCCTTGGATCATCCTAGTAGCCCTTCTCTGTACCTGTTCCAGTTTGAATTCATCCTTCTTAAACATGGGAGACCAGAACTTCACACAATATTCCAGATGAGGTCTCACCAGTGCCTTGTATAACGGTACTAACACTTCCTTATCTCTACTGGAAGTACTTCGCCTGATATATCCCAAGACTCCATTAGCTTTTTTCACGGCCATATCACATTGGCAGCTCATAGTCATCCTGTAATCAACCAATAGTCCTTCTCCTCCTCTGTTATTTCCAAGCAATGCGTCCCCAGCTTATAACAAAAAATCTTGTTATTTATCCCTAAATGCATGATCTAGCACTTTTCACTATTAAAATTTCATCCTATTATTATTACTACTCCAGTTTACAAGGTCATCCAGATCTTATGGTATGATATCCCAGTCCTTCTCTGTATTGGCAATACCTCCCAGCTTTGTGTCATCCGCAAACTTGTTGAAACCCTTTCCAATGGTTGCCTTTAATTTCTCTTTTCTAGGGAAGATTATTAAGAAAATACTAGTTCTTTCCTTATTAGAAACTTTGATAATTTCAAAGCTACTAGTAGTATTTCATACCACTTTAAGAGTTACACTGATTCTAAACATAAACAGCCTGTGTCCATAGACCCTGAAAAACATAAGTATCAGGATTCATGCCCATTCCTAATAATGAGTGTGGGACTTGACTAACAGCACAGAGAAAATGTTGGGATCGCACCAATGTAGGAAAAACCAAGTATGTAGCTAGATGAGCAATCATTATTAATATGTTTTTAATATCAGTCTTAAACACCTATAAGATCAGCACAGGATAATAATCAGGGAATGACAGCAGCTAACCAAAATGAGTGAAAGAAGCCTAAAACTTGAAACAGTTACTTAAGGACTTTGTTTCTGAACTTAACAAAACTAATACAAATATTTCCCTAATCAACCGTCCTGAAGATAAGGCTCAAACATTGGGCCATTTCCCATTCTTATGATTAACTATTGGTTACCTTATCAAGGTGTAATATGATGAATAGAAATACGTACAAGACCTTTAGGATCACTGAAAGCATTTATTCGCTGGTTACGATGTGAGTTTGTATTACCTATAGCTTCATGCATGACCACAAAATAAAATACATACTAAAGGTGTCAAACTATCAAACTAAGATTATGAAATCATCATAATGCCAATTATGTATAATCAGATTTGTCATTATTGGTAAGCAGCTATCTTGGCTGATGCATAGGAGCCTCACTGAATCCTGGGTAACTTCAGACCTGAAACATACGAGACCTCCAAAGCCCAAGGCTCTAACTTGAGCTCATGAGCCAGGGTCTCTAGCTGAGACCCACAGTGCACGCTATCTTCTGCTGATAGAACACAAAGTGGGACATCTAACACACTCAGTGGATACAGAGGAACCCAAACTTACCAATACAATTTTCAGCCCCTTCCTTGTGCAGACATTTCCAAAGCATAATATGACTCATTGTTAGACTGAATATCAGGAATAAGTTCCTAAATTTATCTTTACTACATTTCAAAGTATAATAAACTGTGGTTTGGGGTGGGGATTTTTTTTTTGTTTTTTGTTTTTTTAAACAAACTCTTCTACAGCAGGTGTCTCTCTAAAGCACACTTTTTTCTACTGATAAATCACACGTTCTATGTATCTTCTGTAGAACTGCAATGTGTCTGCTACAATACAGAGGTTTCATACATCAGAACATACTGCAGTGTTGGATCAGACAGTCAGAGTTAGCAAGATCACATTCAGGAAGTCCAGTTCAAATGTTTTTCTTGTTTTCAATGTGAATGGTGAATGAATGGTTGCGGAAGAAGAGTATATATATTTATTTCAGAAATGCACCCAAGAGGCCTAAATTCCATTTTTTATGACTGTCTCTTTGCTTTAAACTAACTATTGTATGGCAGAGGGAATACTTAATAAAACCCTAGATTGTTTCTATTTTCAGCAAACTGAGTCTCTCCTTTTAGAATAGGCCTAGGATATATTTACCTTATTTATCATTAAAACAGAAAAAATGTTTTGTACAGACTTTTTGTTCCATTATATATTCACATACTAAGTGTACGGAAGATAGTCCATATTGGGATTTAGGCCTGAATAACTAACTGGCCAAATTGTTTAATGAAACATAACATTACTAGAAATGTTAAAAGCGGCTTTCTGGTTTGTAGGCAAAAAGGTTATTAGAATAAGGTGACTCACTTGCCCTGGACTCTGCCCCCACCTCTCAGAGTTACTTTCCAGATGTCATCATTAACTCACTGTCATGAAGATGTGTGGGAATGAGTAGAGGTGTGGATATTGACAACCCATTCATTATATTTGAACAATTAAGACATTTGACTTGACCTCAAGGGGATGTCTGTCTAACAACTCCGTATCACATGTCATCTTCTTGCATCCTGTTTTCAGGAGACATCTGTTTGTGATTATCAACTAATTGCTGCAAGACAGGTACATACTAACCTGGAATCTATGTGACATCAAGATCAAGATGCCAGGCCATTGGTTCATGTAAAAACTATGGTTACCTAGCTGCAACATGGAGTTGGGCTTTGAAGATGTTGGGGTGTTTCCTGAGGCAGAATACAGGGACAATGATCCCTATGAAAGACCATAGGGGTGGATGACATCGCCCAAAGTTGTATCCTGCTCTCTTCCCTGGACTGGACAACCAAAGGTGGAGAGGCAAGAGATTGTCAGTCGGCTAAGCCAAGCCTGAAGTTTCTAACAAAGAAAGAATACCAGACTCCTGCCACATTCAAAAAGCTTCAATAGATAGAAATAGCAGTAAATATTATTTTAGTTCCAAAGACCAAACGTGACTTTTTCTTAAAGTTGTGAAAAATCCTTCTGTAGAGCAACCTGAGGATGTTCAACTTTCTCCAGTGCCCATTAGTGTATGTATGCATGAATGCATAGTTAACTGTTCCCTAAACTAGACAATAAACCCATAAGTTTTATCTAAACAGTCAGATCTCTGGGTTAAACCTGTATCATTCTAACCCTGCTATAAGTGTTTACATGATAACAGGGTTCAAAAAAGAACTAGACAAGTTCATGGTGGAAAGGTTCATCAATGGCTATTAGCCAGGATGGGAAGGGATGGTGTCCCTAGTCTCTGTTTGCCAGAAGCTGGGGATGGGTGACAGGGGATAGATCACTTGATGATTACCTGTTCTGTTCATTCCCTCTGGGGCACCTGGCATTGGCCACTGTCGGAACACAGAATACTGGGCTAGATGGACCTTTGGTCTGACCCAGTATGGCCGTTCTTATTTGTGTAAGACTGCAAAAAAAATGCAGGCATTGTGTTAAACTAGGGTGGGGAAATAGATTAAATAAATAAAAGTTTAACACAGCTTCGTTTTACTGTTCACTAATGTGAAAAAACAAGATAAAAAAAGGCTACCAGGAAATCATTTTAAGAGCTGGACTTCCTCAAAAACTATGGCAAGATATAGCCTTTTCCTTTAACAGACTTTTAGCTAAACTGCTTAAATCAAAGAGAACAGTTTCTGCCCTCTGCCTTTCTGTAAAGCTTTAAGAGAACTGTTTTCCTTATTTTTTATTATAATTGATTTAATTAGTTATTGTAGTAATTGGCAAACCAGACAAATTGAATTGACTTATTGATTCTATTTCAATTATAACCTTGATTTGACCATTGCATTGGATTATTGTAAATTAGATAAGGAAAATTAGCTAGTTATAAGTTAAATTAGCTAACATCTTGCTTAAACTCGTATTTGCTCTATAACTGCTTATTTAATCTTTTAATAAACTTCTAAAAGATAAACCAGTTCAGTGTATTTCTCAAAACTTGAATGCAGACTAAGTATGTACAGGAAATAAATGAAATCATTCCTAACCCCATCCTATGTTTTAGTTACTTAAAACATGTTGTTATCCCTACATAAGAGTCTTCCAGAAATAATAAAGATCATAGACTTGGCCTTAAAGCTAATAATAAGGGTGGAGAACTTTGGAAACTATCATGCCCTGAATGTACAGTTTTTCATTCCTCACTGAGTAAGCAGACTTTATGATTTGAACACTTGCCTGTTGCATAATAAAAAAACCTGAGCTTTGTATTTGTATCTAAACAACACCTGAGAACCAAAATGAAAAATTAAGAAACTATTCCACTTGACTTAAAACATTATGCCAGTCTATTGAAATGATCAGAGATACCTCAGCTGTAGTATTTAGGCACTAGTAATTATGCACCAGATCAAAAATTTCAAAATTAATTAAGTTTATATGTGGTTAGGACAATGTGGCACTAGACACATCCCTGTCACACTGCGTAATTCCTCAGCTTAGGCTGTGAGTGCATTTGCACATATTATATATTGCAGCTATGAAACCTCTAGTATAACAAAATCAAAGTAAAGAACTGGCTAAATTTTTTTTTATTTGTACAGCCTTCTTATTTTTATGGAAGGTGAGGAAAGGTTGTTACTAGGCCTTTGAATACATATGGATCCTGATTTAATATAACAAGCTGTTAGCTAGCCAAAGCTTAGTCGAAAAAGAATGTTTAAGTGACACGTTTCTGTAGAGAAGTTAAGACTTTTTTTTCGTACAATTCTTTACTACTTTGGAGTGCAATCTTTTTTTGTTAAATAGTTATTATGTCTATGTGCAAAACAAATTATAAACATGTTAGTATTAGTGCATGAGAGTGGTTACCATAGAAATCATAAATAACAAAGTTCTTGTTCCTCTTTAATTTTATGAGCTTCAGTGCCACACTTTGACATTATGATCTGATTGAGTCTGAACGTAACCCAAATCCTACTTTCCAAAACAAGCTTTTTGTTGTCAAATTCAAAGCCTGGCCATTCATCCAGCCAGAATGGAGGGAGAACGAAGGTTCATTCCTAATAGTAGAGATTTGGATTTACCCAGGAAATAGGATTCATTGTTAATAATGTTTAGTCTGAAACTCTGTGGAGGAGAAGATTGATTCTGAGTATTTCATAAAGTTTATCACAAACAGGACAATTCTTGTATAATCTGCATGGCATTTACTTTTATTCTCTGTTATATTCCTTCTGCATCTACCCAGCTTTTACCATGATAGGACATGATTTGAAAAGACTGGACATCAAATACCTTTGAAATAGCTGTGAATTATACATTATGCACCACTGTAGAAACAAAGTGTATATACTTAGGTGACTTGGGAAGGTGTTTACTATCTAAAAGGTCAGTATTTCCTTAGTCAACGAGAGGTCTGACGCTGGCTTCCATGCAAGCAAAATCAGACCCTGTATGTTTGTAGGATAGAAAATAGATGACATATGTGTATAGAAGTGTCATTTTAAAAAGATAAAATCTTCATACAAAAAAGATGGAGAGGAAATTAAAAAATAGAACAAACAATACTGAAAATTAGTTACCATTCTAATTAATGTTGCATAAGAGGGCTCGAGTGATATCAAAGGACCCAAAAAGCACCAGTTGTGGCCACGTTAAATTTGCCTGGAGAAGACACGACAGAAGAAAAAGGCTGCTTAAGTTATACTGGAAAGCTGCTCCAGTCCCTAGAACATCCCAGGTTCAGGCAGGCACCACAGAAGTTTAAGGGCAATTTTTCCCTACTGCCACTTGGGTGGTAAATTCTAAGTTGTATCTTCTAGAAGTTCAGCACAGAATCTCACCCTGAGAGCTTAATAAGTTGTTTTGGTATTAATACACCTAGAGTGTTAGGATTGTAGAACTTAGAACTTTCAAAGTGATCTGCAAAGAGGACACACAAAGCTTCTTTGAGAGAGTCTAAAAGATAAAATATAGATGATCAAAATTTTAAAATAGCCACATAAAGTTGTTCAGCATAGGAAGGGGACATTTAGGGGGTCTGTTCTGCAGTAGGGATACCTAGAATCCCTGATGTTAATGGGAATTTCATATTGTGGATTTGATTCAACTTTCACTGACTTCAATGGGAGCACTAACACTTTACTGTGGTTCAAATAAGCATCTAGTTACTGTATTATCCACATTTTATGACTGTAACACTATGACCATCCCTGCACAGATCTATATTGTTCTCTTCTTATCCCCCAACAGGCACTAAGTTGCAGCCACCTCCCCTAACCATCCCAGCTCACTTTATCAGATATACCAGCCTCCTGAAACTAGGTTACAGGCTGCTAGGGCTCATCTACCCTGTCTGTTGAGTCTTCAAAAGTAATTATGGAGTGGACCTGTAGTGCTACTTGTCCCCACCCTCCCATGGGTTAAGGGTTGGCAAGATTTTTCAAAATAAGCTGTTTCCCTCCCAATTCACAAATCATCTGTCTAAAGAGTATGATTATGGGACATTAGCAATAGATAGAAGTAATGATTGTTAGAAAGATTCCCCCCACAGAAGAACTGTGGATTGCATTTTTAAAAATGCACTTTCTTCTCCCCCCACCCAACACACAACCTTGCAAATAAGTTGTAACTAGAATTGGTTGGAAAAATTTCCCCACACAAAATTCTGACTTTTCACTAAAATACCAAAATAGAAACATTTGGAGTTTTGGTTTAAAAAAAAAAATCTGTTTCTCAACAAAACATTGACATTTTCCACAGAAAGCAGTCTGTGTGTCTGTCACACACACACTTTGTTGAAAGCCCAAGTTTAAAAAATGTTTTGATAGAATATTTTCAACCAGGCTTAGTTATTAACCCATAGTAATACAGTGTGGTCTTAGTCGCCCTCCAGTGGCTGGTCTACACAGGAAGTTAATGAGTTTACACAGCTACTGGCTAGTGGCCTTCGTCCTTTAGTTCAAGAAGTAGAGACTCATCTTTTTAATGAGAGAGACTGGGGACTAAGTTTCTACTGATGACTTATGGGAGATGGCAGTCACAAGTGGCAGCTTGTACTGTGATTTGGGCTGCTTATGGATCTTAGAACTGCCCTCATAATCACTGTAGATGTATTAACAATGAAATAACTACAGTTCTCTGATGCCTGGAGCCCAAATGGAAGTGGGGATAAAATGGCTTCAGCTCATCTTTAAGCAGTTTGTGAAAATCTGTATGCCAAAGCATTATTTATTCACTCAAAACTGTTTATACCATTTTGTACACAAAGTGAAATTAATAAACAGAAGCTTTTGTCTGTCTTCTAAGGAATTCATTGTATTGTGTTTCTGCAGTGTAAATCCAGAACAGAAATATGTGGAAGATCAAAGGGTAACTGCTGTTTGCCACATCACATTGATTGTCCAAGTTATTTTACATCATTTTAGCAGTGCCGATATTGCCACAACATTCATGAACAGGTTGAATAGTGCAGTAGCTGAGAATAATAAAGAGCAAGACAAACATCTACACTGAACATAAAGGAAAGCAAGCTCAAAACTGCAATACTTTTTTTTGTAAATAATATTCCCACAGGAACAATTTACCTTTTCTCTGTTTGCTTTGCCCTCTGACTCATAGTAAACCCAACATAATATCTCTCAAATTTAGACTTTAAGAACCTCAGGGAAAAGTCCCTGTCTTTCTATTTGCACCATGTAGACCTATAGTGATAGATACATAATATAAAATTCCTGGCCTGAGTAGTGACTGTGTTATATTGTGTACATAGATGAGGTGACTCCAATGTTCTGTATCGTTTCCTCTTGGTCTCCAGAATTTAGTGATGATGATTTGTCATGCAAATTCTCCATGGTATGTTTGCCAACTTGATTGTAGAATAATAACATTTGAGGTATGCTTGATATGGCAATATTAAAAAGGATGATTATTCAGTATATACACATGCTCACCCACTGGTACTCATTATGATTTTCTTTCTGGAAGCTTTGTAACAGTAAGTTATTTCACACTGGAGCTTATTTCCTTAACCTTACCTGTATAAATATACATCACACTAAAAATGAGTGAACTCAAAAGATTCGGATAATCTCCTCAAACTGGAATATAGCCATATCTCATTTTATCTAGCTTCTTTTAATGATGCCCATCACCATAGTATTTAATGCTTCTCAAGGGAGAAAGCAAAAATATATTATTGCAGAAAGTTGAGGCTGTTTTCCTGCTTCTTCTGCTACCCCTTTTTTGCTTCCTTTTTATCTGCTTGCCGTCACCACCTTTTCTTGCTCTTCCTCTTTTTCCTTGTTTGCTTATATTTTTATGGAATGCTACACTGAAAAAGTGCATTTTAGATTCCTTCTGAAGGCAGAGAGATTTACGGTCATTCTTATCTCCAGCAATAATGAATCCAGAGCCTGGACCTTGTTTCTGAAAAAGCCCTGCCTCCTGTTTTCATGAGCTTCACTCTTGAGGCTGACAGCTTTGTAGTTCCTGAGAATTTGCCCAGGTCCTTGCGGGAGGGAGTGCTGATTATGAGGACTAAGCCAACTTCCTGCTGAAAGTTTGGGTTTTCTTGAACTCTTCAATCCAGTTGCAATTATGTTTGTATGAATGAATCACTTTTGAACAATAAAATACTGAATTCAGTCTACTGCCTCATTTCTTAAGAGCTTCCTGATTCAGCAAAACACTTAAAAACATGCTTCAGATGCATTCACACCTAAAATCTTTTATTCTGATAGATTGTGCATTGTTGATTTCAATTATTGTCTTTAAGGATTTCTCTACACGAGGGCCATTGGTAACAATTTTGCTGCCCTGGTGCAACCTCTTGGGTGCTGGCAACAGTTGAAGCATGAACTGTAGGCTGGAACATGGTCATCTTACCACCATGTCATCTAACTCGGAGCAACTATACAATAAGGCCAGGTCAGAATACACATCTCCCTGTGTCACAGAGTTCAGCACTTTCATGGTAGTATATATGCCGACACTCTGTCTACATGACAACTTCTACCACTGGTAGTACCAGTGGAGCTACAGGGATGAAGAAAAATGCTTTACAAATCTAAGGTCCAAAATCCGCATTGTGTTGCAGATCACTAAATTTATATCATAAGCATTAGGAAATAGGCCATTTTACCCACCAGTTCACTCTGTGAGCTTCCTCCACTTTGAAGGATGCCAGAACTACAGCTCTTGGACATTCGAGAAGACTCCAGTGTTATCTCTGAAATGTTCTGAACTTACTGAACCTTAAGAAATGGTTCCTCTCTGTGCAAATGCCTTTTCAGTGCTATGGAGCACTTGTTCTTTCTATTTCCACAAGTTCAAACTAGCCAGTAAAAAGGGTGAGCTAATAAGTCTTAAGAACTATGTAAACTTGTTTCACAGTGATTCTAAAATTAATACCCTATGAAGCACAGACTTTTGTTTTAAGATTCTAAAATTTCCTCTGGTACCTACCGTCACTTGAAAACAAACTCTGAAATTGTTTGAACCTATTTGCAGCTTCATATCTGCCTAGTTTTAAGATTCTAGTGTACCAAGCTTTGATTTTATTAGAATATAATTACTTCTCGCAAGACAATCCATCAGCCCAACAAAGGTATAGGAGAATTCACTAAGAGTGTGCTTTTGCTCCTATTTAATACTATAGGAATATTCTCTTTGGGTATATCTACACGGCAATAAAAGAGCCAGAGCAAGGCCACAACTGGCCCAAGTCATCTGACTTGGGCATATGGAACTCAGACACATGCAGCTATAAAAAGGCAGTGTGGATGTTTGGGTGCATGCTGGAGCCTGGGCTCTGAAAACCTGTGAGCGTGGAGGGTCTCGGAGTTTGGGCCCAAACTCATGTGTCTATGCTGCAATTTTATAGCCCTGTAGCCTGATCCCCAGGCAACTGACCCAGGCTCCGAGACTCCGTGCCACAGGTTTTTGGTTTTGGTATCACATTGCAGATGTACCCTTTAATTTCAGTGGAAGTAAGATAAATACCAGAAAGGGCCCAAAATGTTTCTAATTTATGCATCTTGAAGAATATTCACTGCCCACTTGAGAAATAATACTATATATCTCCCATTGACTTCTGTTGCAATTTAAAGTGCTCAGCAATTCTGAAGAGCAGGACCTTGTTGCTTCACATTGCAATGAGCACAGAACTAGTGGCCAGTCATGAAAATTGTGGTTCATGTAACTGATGTACATTATGTAAGAAGTCTATGGAAAAGCCGAGAGACACGCAGGACGCCTGAATCAGTCTTAGCCATGAGACTGCCTTGTCTTTTCCTGCAGTCTCCTGCCTCACTCACTATATAACTTCCAAATTCTGCAACAAATAAGGTAGAGAGGTCCTACATTCTCCTCATTCACTGCATACCCGAGTTATGCCTTGAGTGCTATCTATCCTGTACTCTGATTAAGGGGTCACATGGAAAAAAATTAGTATGTGATCATATAATCTATCATGATACACATACACACACAGGGACTGAATTAAGCTTTAAAGGGCAACTTTAATTATGGCATTTTCTAATGTTAGTGCTTGACTTTCCAACCTAAACAATACTCTACATGTTGTATTTTTAAAAATGCAATATGTATAGTATATATGGAGGCATATGCAAACCTACATATCTAAATAAGCACACAGTAATTTAGTTTATAAGAAAACACAATGAAAAAAGCAACACCTAAATTGTAAAAGTAGAAAATCTATATGCAGTACACTCAAAACTTAGGATGGATGGAGAGAAGGATAAAGCAATGGAAATCTTTGTGTTTTCTCATCCTCTTGTCATTCCCTGAAGACTGGCCAGTCATAAAACCTTTTAAAGTTAATATTGCATTTATGATTGATGCCAAACTGCATTAAGCTTTTATATCCTATTTGAATTGAGCTGCAGAATAATGAAAGGAATCAATGTTTCCTGAATGCTGCAAAACTATATTGGGATTATAGAATCTGAACATGAAGGCAAGACACAGTCTGTTGTTTGAGTTTTGGTCCTGCTACCAAGGGCTAGATTCACAAAGGGGGCAGAGGGGAAATAGACATCCTGTCACCTAGTAGAATTCACAATGCTGAGTTAGGTGTCCAGGGTCCCCATGTATTGTATGGGGAGTGCTAGGTGCCTAAAAGGGATTCACAGAAGGCAGCACACTGAACAGGGAGCCACCTAAGCTAGCCAGTAGGAAATACCAAGATGAGTTGTGTGGCCCTAAACCCACCCCTCAAACAGAGCTAAGCATCTATCCAGAGTCACAGCCTTGAACCTTTTTCTAGTGTTGGGTGTCTAAGCCAGGTGAGCCATTTCAATCAAAATGGTAGTAATGTTGGTAGTGCCCCCTTCCTCCCCTCCACTGCAAGCCCAATAGCCCTCAGTGGTTAGAGTGCTAACCTAGAGGCAGAGGGGGAGTTCAAATCCCCTTTGTCTTATTCAGAGCAAAGACTGGAACCCAGGTCTTCCATGAGTGCCCTAACCACACTCTATTTGGCCCAATGAATATTTAAGTATTTCATACCAAGTGGAACAGGTTCACCATAAGAGATTCCCGCCCCAGAATAGCGCATACGCCAGGCTGTAGGCTTCATCCCTCTCTATCCAAAAGCACCAACCACCACCATCTCCACGACTGCTTTTTGTGTGGGTTAGGCATTCTCTGAGCATGCCTACTGGATTGGGCCATATGGGAGAAAGAAGTGAGGAAAGCCAGTTTGTGAATCTTGTCAGGGCTTAGGTGTGAATTAGGCTCTGAACTGCTTGGTGCTTAGGGGGCTGTGTGAATGCCTGTTGGTAGAAATGTAGACACCTAGTGGCTTGACTATGGGAGAAAGAAGTGAGGAAAGCCAGTTTGTGAATCTTGTCAGGGCTTAGGTGTGAATTAGGTTCTGAACTGCTTGGTGCTTAGGGGGCTGTGTGAATGCCTGTTGGTAGAAATGTAGACACCTAGTGGCTTGACCATGGAAACTTAGGAGCCTAAGGAATTTAAGTTCTTACAGGGTTAGGTGGCAGCTGAGCAGGTGTTTTGTGACTACAAGTAGCACCTAAATGTTGGACTCAGGCCCCTGAGTCCCCCTTGTGAATCTAGCCATTTTGGAATGCCATTATATCTGATGCAACAAAATAAGGCAAAAATTTAGAAATATTATAAGAGTGACAGCCCTAATGTGCTGTTGTGTTTTCTAAAAATGTTGATTTTTTATCTCTAAGCAAACTTCATTTCTAAAGTATTACAAATTATCACTCATTATGAAATATAATTAGTTATATCATCTCTCTTTTCTGAGGAACACAATGTGCTTTACAAACTTTACGGGTCTGCTCCTGCCACCCTTAGCCATAATAGGAGTACTCTGCATAAGGTTTGAGGATGAATATTATTTCTTAATACCAATGTTTAAGCTAGTTGCTACTGGTTTAAAAAATCAGAAATGTACAGCTGGGAGGGATCTGGAGAAGTCATCTAGTCCATCCCTTCCATGGTGAGGCAGAAATAAGTATACCTACATCATCCCAGACAAGTGTTTGTCCAACCTGTTCTTAAAATCTTCAATGACAGGGATTCTACAACTCCCTTGGAAGCCTATTCCAGTACTTAGGTATCCTTATAGCCAGAATATCTAACCTAAACATCCATTTCCGCAGATGAAGCCAATTAGATGTTCTCCACTGAAGGACAAAAATGGATCTTTATAAAAAGCTTTATAAAAAGCTGTTTATAAAAGCCCTTAACTTATGTTAAGACTGTTTTCTGGTGCCCCCTCAGTATTCTTTTCTCAACTAACATGCCTAGTTCCCTCACCCTCTTATTTATTATAAACGTCTCATAAGTCAGGTTTTCTAAACGTTTTCTCACTTGTCATATTGTTCCACTACACTTTATAATCTGTTCCACACACACAAGTATATATTTTGTAATATTGGAGGAGGAACAGTGGTCCTTCACATCACTGGGCTCTAGACAGGGAAAGCTTTGAAGATGAGGATGAGATTCTTGAATTAAAGTGGATACAGAATGGCAAATTGCTACAGTGGGATGAACACCTATGAGATGTGTTCTCATCTACCTGTTCCAATGAGGAAGTTGGCTGCCATGCTTTGTAGCCACTTGGCTCCTGTGTGTCAGAGCAGCAGATAGTATTGGAATATACAGCATTACCAAACGAAACAAGCATAGGTTCCTCCTTGACATTCACTCGTTGTTACACTTAACAGTATGCAGCTGAGATATCATCTTAGTCAATTGACATTGAGATGTTGGTAAATGGGGGAAAAGTACAGAAAGTGGTTCCTCACCCCCAAGCACATTTGCTCTGTGATTCAGTCCATTTCAAATGAATGGAAAGCTGGAAGAACGATGGAAATGTTTTTATCTTTTCCTTTTTTGAAGGCAGGTTTTTAGTTTTTACAATGATCTTTTAGTATCAGTGTTGTTTTGTCGTTTCTTTGTAAAGGAGTAGCAGTGCTGAATCTTTATCATATTGATTGTTTTACATGTTTTTGTCTCAGGTGCAGGACAATACACAGCACTGTTATTGCATTATTATTTTTCATTTGTATCCTATTGATTTGCTGCTAGTAACTTACAGGTCAATTTACAAAAAGATTGGGTATGATTTATAATTTTTCTAAAAGATTATGCCACAGTGGGAATGCTTTTATTAGGCTGTCAGATCTCCAGGTTTGTTTTTCGCCTCATGTGACTTCAATGCATTAATAGATTAGTAGCTCAGTTCCACCAGGATATCTATGACTTTCAAGTAATTTATATCAATAAGTGTCTGTACACAAGCTTATAGTTAAATTGGTATTTTTACTCCTGGGATCTGGTCCTCCTCTCACTTCCACCTGAATAACTCAGGAATAACTCTGCTGAAGCCAGTGGAATTACACTGCTCTAAAAATTGTATGAGAGGAGTTTGTATATGCATAACCTTGGCAGATACCAATATTTAAAAACAGAGATGAAAATTACTGAAAAAACATTAATATGTCTTTATTGAAATGGACCAATATTAATAAAATAACAAAACCAATTATAGATTATGAACCATTGCTGTTCCATTAAGCCACAACCTGTGGTAGGGGGACTTTATTGTTATACTGCTGTGTGATCTCCTCCTAGAGGTATTTCAGCTTCAAAGAGCCCATGATCAAGTGTCTTCTGCACCACCAATGCCACCTTTGGGATCAAGTACGTTAGGCACTGAATACTTCCAGGATGAGCGTGTGGTTTAACTAGAGCTAGGACAGAAACTTTTCCCATCTTGATAGAGTTTGAGATTTTGGAACCCCCCCCTCCTCCCCTGGCCATCCCTTATCAGGACAATGTTGAAAGCTCAAAAAAAATTGCAAATTGTTAGTCTGAACAAGAATTCAACTGAGGTGAATCAAAAGGTTTCATTTTGATTTGACTTTTTTTAAAAAAAGCTTTTTTTTAGTATAAATTAATTCCAAAATAAAGTCATTTGGAACTTAAGAATTTTCATTTCCAACTTTTGTTCAAAAATATTTGAGTAGAGAGATTTGTCAAAAAACAACCGCTTCCTGGGAGCACTTCTGATGAATTGACTTTTTTTAATGGGAAAAATGTTCACTGAAAAATTCCCAATAAGCTCTAGATCTAACTCCTATAACCAATAGTAATGGACATGCAAATCAAAAGTCAATCAGCTCAAATGGTGAATAGCATCTAGCAAGGTAGTGATCAAAATAGCCTGTGAAATGTTGGGTGTGGATATAGTAGGGGGACCTCCCAGAGGTATGGGGGGAAATAGTCCTGGGGTAGAGGACAAAAGCTGTAATAATTGCACCAAATGACACTCCTGAACAAATACTCCATTGCAGACATGTTGATATACCACACGTTGATATGATACATTCTAACCCCTAGGATTTGATAAGTAGGTCAGGTGAGGGATAGGGACTTTTCTCTGGTGAGCAGGAAGAGGCTGTCAGTCTGACAATGGAATTACCAGAGAACAACTTTATTTGCAGAAATGTAAGGTTTTAGTTGCTTTTCCTCTGTAACTAATCTACAGGGAACTGTAGGCTTTCTAAAATATTCAGACAAGACATGCTATGCAAACCATTTCTGGATTTTTTTGTTTTTAACTACTCTGTTTTTAGTATATCTTGTTTGAGACAACTGTTGCATTGGGTAACTTCACACATGCTTATCTAAAGGAGATGAGAATGCCTCAAAACTGTAGAGAGGTGTTGAAAAATGGAGTTTCTGGGAATCTCCTCTCCCGTTAAGGTGTCTCAAAGGTCTGTGTCCATCACAGCGGAGAAGCTAAAATACCACGGAGACATGAGTTGGTAGTGATGCAAATGACATTTCCCCAGAAGCAATCTTTACTGTCTCATAGTCCTAAGAGTTGTATTTGTAGCAAGTAATTAGTTCTCTTCTAAACCCTTCTGGAACATTCTGAAACTGATGACTAGCCTACTGAACATATGTCTTAATTTTTGCACACGCTGTGACTCCACACAGACTAGCATGGTTTCCTCCTTTTTATATTATGGGTGGGTGGATCTTCACTCAGATTTTTTGTTTTTGGATTATCTGTCCTTACCTATCACTCATACATTTATACTACTGCAACAAAGATGAAAATTCATATTACACAAAAATGATGTTTAAAGGAGCATCAAGGTTGCAAAGTCAAACTCAGCAGTTAAAGAATGCCAGAGTTAAAACTGCCTGTGCAACCTGAATTTGTCACCTTGCTCATATGCATGATGCTACATTCTAATTATATGATTATACACTTCCCCCATAGGACCTGTGCACAGAATGGACAGTAATCACGGACCATCTATTCAATATTTTGTTTTCTCTTCATTGTTTAACAGGTAGCCCCATGTCTTATTTACTGTACACTATTTATAGCATGTTCTGGAGACAGAATTATTAATTTCTTCATGAATGTATCTATGGCGCTTATGCCCGTAGTATTAGAGTGCTTCAACCATTAATGAATTTATTTTCACAACATACATGAGATGAAAGGATATTATCCCCATTTTACAGATGGGGCATAGACACTTAAAGAGATTAAGATTAAAGAGTATCCATTAATTTTGAGTGCTCAATCTGAAATACTGCTGGCATGCTTTTTCTGAATACTTAACATAATATAGCACTTCACGTGTTCAAAGCACAGCTCCTATTGATTTTAGGTGCAGCAGTGAGTGTTCCATGCTTCTCCAAATCAGATCACAGTTTAAGTCAAGCACCCAGAAAATGACAGTTAGTGATCACCTTTGAAAAGTCTGATTTTGTCACTTGTCCAGCATCACGTAGGAGCTCTGTAGCAGAGGCAGAAATAGAATCCTATTTTCTAGAGCAGCATTCCAGAGCCTTAACAATCCTCTCTCTTTCAGCAAGCCCCTCCCTCCCTCAATACACATCTTCCAACTTCTGCACCAAATGATGCAGGAGTCCTACAAACAACAGCCTCCTTTACTACACAGCCCTGATTAATTCCTAGATCAAATCCATCCTGTGCACCAAATGAGGCAGGGGACCTGTGGGAAAAAATATTATGTGGTAATTAAAGACTGCATCAAAAGGGGGCTAAAATTCCAGCATTTTCTAACATCTGAGTGCTTCACTTTGCAATGTAAATGTTCTTTTAATGTGTGCACAATTCCTTTTTTTTTAATTAAAGAATACAAACTGAATAAACAGAAATTCCATCATGTGGAATTGCATTGACTTCCACATGGGTCATCTGCTCGGTTGGAATCTTTAGATCCATTGCATAGACCTCTGCCTCTTGAGCTAATGGAATAACTGATAGCAGTAATATGTTGTCATCCCCTATACAGACCACTACTAGAGGGAGATGGGACACTTGGCTAGTCGGTTTCACAGATATTTGCTGATATTAGAGGAATAGTAAAAATCCATAATTTAAGGTTTTATTCCAAGCTTCTCTAGTGGGCAGAAGTCTGCCCATCTACCCACCCCCCAAGCCTCGACCCTTCTAACCCATTCCCTTCAACCTGTTCTTGTCCCAGTCATGTCTCTTCAACCCAAGACCAATGTTCTCACCTAGCCAGCCCCAGTCTCCACTCCTCAGTCTTCTCAACCCAATGCCAATCTCCTTACCCAGCAAGTACTAGTCTCTTCCTCTAGCCACCTCCCCCTGTCCCCCTGAGCCATTCCTAGTTCAACATTTGATTTCTTTCCTGCACCCTCATCTCTATGTCCTTTACCTGCCCCAGCTTCTTGTCCCTGTCCCCAGACAATCCTATAATCCCACCACCATTCTGGCTCCCCATTAGTTATGTCTCCCCTCCTCACGCTTCCATTCAGCCATCCCATAGCTCCTCATCCAACCTCTCACATCTACCAACTCCAAGTCCAATCCCATGACTCCTACCTCTGTTTTCCTCCCTGGCTCCCAGTCACAGCCTCCTTGCCCAGCCAGTTGGCTCCAACTCCTAGTCTACTCTCCGCTCATGCAGGCCTCCAGTCCCAGTTTTCTCTCTTGCCCCCAAACTCCTTTTCCCAATCTATTGCCCCTTCTCTCCACTATAATCCTTGTCCCAACTGCATTTGAATCAGGCAGTTTCCTCCTTTAGGCTTCTTGGGCTGTGAAGGGGAAGTCATTGAGAGCAGAGGACAGACAGGCTCCCATATCTCAGTTCTGGTGCCTGGATTCTGGCGCAGTACAAGTTACAGCAGCCCAAAGCTGCAATTCCAGAGAAAGTTCTGCTCAGACACGGGCTGCAGCATGCCTGATATGGACAAAACTGTGTGGAATTTAACTGCTAAAAAAATTAAGAACTCTCTGCTAAGCAAGTGCAAACTGCAGCTTCTCAAAAACTAGCAATTTGGCTGAGTCTGGGCAGATTTTCACAGGAAAAAGGCACATCCATAATACAAAGGTTACCCCCTACCAATTTCAAGTCCCTTCTCCAAAGCACAGAAAGCTAAAGCTTTTTTGAAGAAGGTTGTCAATTTAAAAAACAACAACACATGGGCAAAAACAATGCATTTTTCACTAGCTCCATTCCTGAAATGTCTGAACCATTTTGGCTGAACTTTCCCAAAAATCTCCGTTCAAATGGTTGAAGTTTGACAAAGTTTAAGGAACTGAAAACAGGGTCTTATGCTGGGAAGTGTCAGTCAGCCTTATTACTAGGTGGTACTACCAGACCTGCCTAATACGTAAACAAAAACAATGCTTTACATTCTTCCTCTTTTAAATGTGGAATTTAAACAGTTACACAGCGAGCTTTGCATTATTCTTTGATATTAAAGGAAAGCAGAAGAACAAGAAAATATAAGCTTCTTAAATTTATATCTTTAGATGTTATGGGGAACTACCTAGTTAATAGCATGACTTGTGTTTTTGTTCAACCATAAAATACAACATTCCAGGTAAGACATGGCACTAATAGTCCTGTGTTAAGTTATTCCTTTGTAAATTGTCTGTTTAATGCATTTAGTATTTGATATAGCCCCTAGTCCTATGCAATGTCAAATGGGTCAGCTCTTGTCAAGGTAGAGTGGATCTTTGTGTATCCCAGCAGGTCTCTGAAGTGCTGCTAATGTGCAGTCTATTAACTTAGCTGCTAGAATATGAATATTTCATAGCTGGGTCCCAAAACAATGAATAAAGTGATTAACTGCAACCCAGGAAAAAATATAGATTTAACTCAGTTACTCAAGACTATTATCTGACAACAGATCCCTCCTTTCTAAAATGATCACATGTGAAGTCATCTCTACTTTTTGGTAAGTTATGAAAACACATTACAATACCTTGTCAGACAGTTCCCTTTTATGCAATGATATTATAGGAGAACTGCCCAAGCAAATCAAGTTATCAGTCTGCATATCAGAACCTTAATCATTTGAGTTTTGTTCTCACATGTGGTATCAAACAGCATAGTCATTTATCTTATAATCTCTAATGTAAGTGCAGTCAATGTTGCTGAACCAGCAACAAGTCTGGATCTTTGGGATCCCAACCTGAACTCTCCTCAGCTTAGATTTCAGGAGAAAGTTTATGCTTAACCTTTGTCAATATCTTAATTGCATATTGTGTACAGCTACCATACTGTTTTGTTGTTATTTCTTATGGCTACAGAGCTAACATCACATAAATTTTGACAACACTTTCATGGTGGTCAGTTATGATTTATCTGTTTCCATTCATCTTAAGGATAAAGATATGTATTTACAAGCTGTTTTTCTGGTGTGCAGAAGCCAAAGATTGAACACTAAAGCAAATCATGTAGATTAAATACCAACAGCCATAAACTTCAGTGGGTTTTAGAGATTGAAAATTTGAGTTCTCTTGGAAAGTTTTACTGGCTCTTCATAAGAGCTATAAAATAACTGATTTTGTAGTCAATTTATTATTCATAATTCAGTATGTTTCTGCATCATAAGGTAAGGTAAAAATTCAGAATGAGGCTATGAATGAAACATGTCAGAAAGTTTGTTTTCTAAAAAGTAACTAGTGTATCAAATATAAGCAGATCTCCTCATAGACATGACTGAAATAGTGGTCACTATAACAGCGTGGCACAGATGTCTCACGAGTTCCCCCTTGTTTGGGTTTGTCTGCACACTTCTTTCAGTCTGTGGTGACCCCCTGTGGCAATGTCTTTGGTCATTGCTAGTGACTCATCCCTCCAGCCAAGTCACACAGTCTGTATGGAACACAACTCAAACAGACCCCTTCTGGGGTATTAGTCCAAAGTCTTTAAGTGTCCCTGGTCCTGGTAAGGGGCTATGCCCCCAGGACTTCCTCCCTGCAGACTCTTAACCCACACTGGTCTGTTCTGGCCCCAGCTGGGCCTCTCAACAGTTAAGATCCTCTTCTGGGGGTTTATCACTGCCAATTATAGACCATTTCCCTGGTGGCTTATTCGAGAGTTGGGGGAGACCCAAGCCCTCCAACTATTCTGGATCCCAGCCCAGTGACCCTAAGAATAGCAGTCACATGCCACCATGTCCCTTAACTAAACTGTTTTCAGTTCCCTGGGCTGCTTCCCTAAGGTCCCAGCCTTCACCAATGTTTCTCCTTTACCTCAGGCTCTTCTATGTTCAGGCCCAGCAGCCAGCCAGGAGCATTTTCTTGCTCTCCAGTCCATGCCAGCACTGAGCTGTCCATGGTGCTGCAGTGATGATTCAGGCCACTAGGACCACCACTTTCACTCCTCAGGCTGCAAGCAGCAACAGGCTCCAGAATGCACTGCAGCTCCTTTTATACTAGCCTGCAAACCCATGATTGGCTAGCCCCCTTGAGCCCCCCACCCCCAGATTGGCCGCATCGCATGAAGTCTGTCTATGCAGCTTTTAGAGGAATCCTCCTATTCTTTTTCTGGGACAGGTGTGGCAGGGCCCTGAGGCCTCCAGTAGGGGGGCTCTGAGCCTGGTATACCTCATCACAGTAACAGTATTTCCAAAATGAAAAATCTGTGTTATAATTACAGCTGCACAAAAAAATTTGGCCAAAACTTTCCTCCGGTAGAAAATGCAAGTTTTGGATGACAAACATTTTGAGAATTAGTGTTGATTTTGGCAAATCATTTTGATTAAAAAGACGAAATAAAACACTGATTTTTCAGGCTAGATTCACAAGGGCAAATCACAAAACTGAGGATACCATGCCACGCCTCCTTTTATGAAATAGGCTAGTGGCTGGTCCACTCACATGGGTTGTGGAAGATCCAGTTTCACATCCCTGAAGCCGGGACTTGGACTCAGGGTGTCACTACTCCCAGCGGAGTACTCAACACCAGGCAATAGAATCACTTTTTTTTCTGCCCCAGTGGCTATTCAGCTATTTCAAGCAGAGATTTTCACCTGGCCTCTCAAATCACAGCTGAATGTTTTAACCATGGGGCTATTGAGTTTAATAGCCACCACCTCTGTTTTATGAATCTAGACCTCAATTTACTTTATTTTATTTTTTTAAACCACAGATTTAAAATACCTAAAAGGAAATATTTCACTTCAGGTCACACAAGACCCATAACAATTTTTCCAAATTTTTCATTTTGCTGAAAATTCAAAAAGTTGCTTTTGTTCACCCTGAATCATTTCCTGATTCCCCTCACCACCACTTCCAGTGACAACCCCACCAGCCAGTTATTTGCAGAGATGTAACAAGTACCTTTGTCAGTATTTGATTTTGTTTGTTTTTGCAGCAAAGGGAGGGAATCTAGATGAAATTTTCTGAATCTTCAAAAATGCTTCACATTGATACAGAAAAATCCACCATGGAAAATGCATCCCTTCTGCAACTTCATATTTGTAGCCCTCTTTTTGACACTCAAACAGAAGGTCTCTCCATTTAATATAATTTTGAAGTGTCACAATATAACTAAATTTAAGAATTATTCACTTGTGTGTTAAAAGGAATAAAATTCCATTTCTTGGTGTTTCCTTTTTCTCCACACTGTTCCAGAATTTGTTTTATATATGTGTGCATATATAAATGTACACTGATGTGTATATTACCATCCCAGTCTCTCTCTCTCTCTCTCTCCAAATATCAACATTTATTTGCTGAGACGGTCTAGATATTGCATACATAAATAAAAAAGTGTTATACTAAAACACTCATGACTGATCTAAAGCAACTGAAAATAGTGGGAGACTTTCCACTGAGGAGTGGATCAGGCCAGATAGCATACTTATGGACAGAATCTGAAAGCATAAGTCCCCATGATTATCTTTTTTTTCTCTGATTTGTTTTCAGAGTCCTTTTCAGTGTGTGTATCTGCCTTTGAAAGGAAAGGAGAACAATCTGAACAGTTTCTATTTCTATTAACCAAAAATGTTGAAATATGCCACTTGGAGAAAAAATAATGTATTAAATGAACCATAGAAAACCTCAGTGTCTGTCTTAGAAATGAGGAGATCCATTCTGATAATTTATCAGCTGAGTTGTTATATCAAGGAAGAGCTGATACTTTAAATCCATACATCTATCATCTTTATTATGTTTCTGGGGCTACTGTTTTTATGTTACCAATATACCTGACATCCCTCTGGACGGCCCACCATTTTTTAATTGTAGGCTGTAATCCCAAAGCACACTAAGGTACTAGATATGTTCTTGGGTGCACACAGTGCCTAACTATCAGTTTTGTTCTGAAACAAGTGTTTTTTTTTCAATTGGGGAACAGACAAAGATAAAAGCATTACATCAGCTTCCACACAGTTTGTAATTATGGCTCATTTGAGGATACACAAGTCTCATAAGCCACACAGCGTTATAGGTTGTGTTCAGTAGTTTCAGAACATAATAGAATGTGGTCTTCACACTTTTCTTGACCTTCACAAATTCATGGTGCACTGTGGAAACCTATACCTGGAGCATTTGCCCGCATCAGCCACTTTGCCTTTCTACTAGTGCTTGATTTCTCTTCTTCTGGCTTTAGACGTCTAGTGAGAATGTATATATCATTAGGAAATAATCTAATAATTATTTTTGTTCTGTTTTGTTTTTAAAATCAAGAAGAAAGATTTTCAGGGAAACATTTTTTTTCTGAAAGTTCAGTTCTGAGGTTATTTTAAACACACCAATCCCATACCTGTGTCATTTTCTCACATTACATCCATCAAAGTGATTACTGGAGTATGCCATTTGACACTCGTTGGAAAATCTCTTGTTAACAGATGGCCACATACTATCCTCTACTACAGTAAATGTAGATAAGATAAAGTACACGTGAAGAGCTATCAAATATGGACAGAAAAGCCAATCCACTTGATTCTCTCTCCTGTTCCCCATCTCTTATTGAAGTCTCTGAGGTCTGGGTTCCATAGATCAGAGCTGGGGAAGAGTGAGAAAATGGCTGAACTCTGTGGAATGCTCTACTTGGGACCAGGCAGATTTCCTATAGAAATCCACTTGTGACTGCTAATTGAATCACCTTTAATTCCTGCCGACTTGTTTCAAATCCACCTGGGTGGCAGGGGACAGAAAGTTGTGTATCCATGAGTGAATTAACTGTGCTGCTATTGGGAAACAGTTTATTCTGCAGATTTTGACAAGTTTCCCCCTTCCACCAGTTCCTCAAGGGGAATCTTCTACCCTGATGGATCAGTTCTGAGGCTTGTGGAACAAAGCCACGTTCAAGTCTTAAACCACATTGAGAATTCACAGAATAAAGATTTGAGACCTCGCATTTGTATGGTTAGTTATAATATTTAGAAACCTATGAGTTATTAAATCCTGTTACATAGTCTCTTCCATGCATCTACAATATTAAAATCAAAGGCAATTCTTAAGACAGACAATTCTGTATTATTTGTGAAATAATTTTCTCCTAATTTTTGGGTTACTGCCTGACCCTTTAAAGATTCTCAGGTGAAAGCTAGAAGTCTTTCATGTAGTAAAATTCCATTTCTGCTCCCCTATACAGGAAGAGTGAAGAAAAACTAGTAACATTCACACTGGTAAGCAGAGCTTGATATAGCCAACAGGTCTTTCTGGAGCCTAGAACTGCAGCTTCCCTTCTCACCATTAAACTTTGGAGGATGCCATCTCAGACATTGATTTAGAGATGTCACCTTCCTTTTATTTCTCCCTTCCCATTCAATGTGTCCTAGAAAGTCTGAGATGGAGGAGTTTGGGAAGCCAGGGATGAAATCTTGGCTTTATTCAAGCCAATGAGAGTTTTGACATTGGCTTCAAGGGAAGGCAACAATTTCATCACAGGTATGTAGATAAGACTTTATTAACTCAAGTTATTTGAAACACCATGGCTTTCTGGCACCATGGATGAATCCATGCATTCTAATCACACTGCCCACACCATTGATATTCTTGAAAGTCCCCTTTTATGCAGCTGTCTAACAAGTGCCATTTATACTATGGTGGCATTGGAGCAACACTATAGTTAAGTCTGCATTAGGACATCAGTTTAATAGTTAACCTTTCTAAGTCATCTAAAAATCAACAGACATAGTTAGTTTTCTTTGAAATATGGTGTGCCTCAGAACGGGGCACCTAAGGACAGTGCAGGGTGGGATTACTGATCCAAGTCTAAGTTATTTGATCCCAGGTTTCCAGAGATAGAAGCCCTGAAATAGTCATTTTAAAAAAGTTGCTAGTTTTGTTTTGTTTTTCCCCAGAGCTAAAAAAAAAATCAAGCTATTGATATGCTGTGGGTTAAAATAGTCTCAATCCGAGAAAATTTACCAACCCTGTCACCCTCCTGCACTCCAAAGTTTTGCCAATGCACCCCAATTCTCCTGCATGCCAACCTGCTTGGACCCCTCTCCGCCAGTGCACTTCATCTGCCCTGTACCTCAACTATCCTTCAGTCCCAATTCTGGAAGTGCCACACTGACTTGCACCTAGAGTGTATACAAATAATTACCATTGGTTACTGCCACCTCCATGACAACAGAGGGGAGGTGGCATGACTCTTTTTTGTTTTCCCTTTTGTCCTTTAATAATGTTAGTTGGAATCCTGTGGGTGAGAGTGAATGGGTTGTAAAAGGAGATTATAAGTTTGTACATTTCAGCAAGTGTGAGGTTGGCAGAGTAAAAGTATGTCTGTTAATGGGGCATATTGGGTCATTGCTGGAAGAGGGCAGAGTTAAGATTGCATGGGCAATCTGAACTCTGCATATCCTGGTTTTTAGAAATTTGAGTTTTACTTAGCTCACCATTCTGCAAAGGGATGATATACCACCAAGCAACCTTAACTCAGCATTAACATAGATTTTTTTCCTACTGAATAGGTCGAGCTCTAATTAGTGCAGCAGTTTAAGAAAGAGACTCACTTTATTAGACTGTAAGTTTAATTAGACTTCCATTATTATACTGATCACACTACACTGTCTTGCACTTCAGAAAGTGCAGTCAATTTCTTTTCAGATGGATTATTCCTAATAAAATAGCATACTGATGCTGCAATATTATTTCCATTCCATGTTGTGCTGTCCTTCTATAGGCATCATTGCTCTGTGAAGTCCCTGATATTCCAGGAAGGTCCAGATACTCCAAGATATTAAGGTCCTAAATTTCTATTGATTTCAATAGGAGTTAGGTGCCTAAATGCCGTTGGGGATCTGGGCTGAAGTCACTAACCAGGATGAGATTGGGTGAACCTCTGAGAGTGGTTTGTTCTAGGAAATCAGTTTTCTCTGACTCTTTCAGGCCTCACGCATTGTGGTTGGGGTGCCATGTGTATAAAGTTTGGTTAAATACATGGGGACAGATTATCAGATGGTGGAAACTGGTGGAGCTCCACTGAAGTAAGTGAAAATAGGGCTGAGGATCTGTCCCATTAAATGTATCTCACCCAAATCCCTGGTTACCCTCAGTTTGAGAAAATTACAGCTTTACATGTTGAATATTTTTACTGGGCTAACTTCTCTCCTGTTTTTTCTCCAATACAGCAGTATAACTGAAATCCAAATTAAACTGTTAAAGGCAACTTAAATATTCTGGAGCAAACATGTTTCCTAGTCAGGTGACCAGGAATAAACTATTTTGTACTTTAAAGTAGAATCATTTATTTTGTCACTGCCAGCACACCCCAAATGTTCATTTTAAAATCCTTATAAAGTGTATGAGTCATCCATTGCATATTATGTTCCATTTAATTCTAGGGCTTCCAGCACTGTGGTCAATATCAGAAATCCCTTTGAGTTTCTCATTTATCTATGTACTCAAGAATATTATTGGCCTCCATCATTTCCAGGACAACCTCACAGGAGTCAAGAAAATAGAATTGTATCCATTAGCATTCATGAATTTTCCATGTTCAGTTCTTTTAGCCATGTTTTCTTATTAACCCTATGTATGTAATTAAATCAGTCGAGGCCAAATTTTCAAAGATATTTAAGTGCATAAAGATACAGATAGATTTTCTAAAGTGACTTTATGAATTAGGCACTTAACTTCTACTATTGATTTAATTAACGATGAGTGTGATTACGTACTGGAATAAACTACCAATGGGAATGGTGGATTCTCCATCTCATGATATCTTCAAATCATGACTGGATGCTTTTGTAGAAGATATGGTTTACTGAGGCACAAGTTATTGTGCTTACTACCAGGGTAACTGTGTGAAAGTCTTTGACCTGTGTTATGCAGAAAGTCAGACTAGATAATCTCATGATCCCTTCTGGCCTTAAAATTTATGATTCTGCATAGTATTCTTTACCTTTTCTTTTGCACTTAGGAAAGACTGGAACATGGCTTACTTTACTGAAGGCACACCTCATGCTTTCAAGAACCATCTTTCATGTGCTGCAAATCTGTATTCAGTCATTACAGGTCCATTAAAAGACCTCAATTCTGGTCTTTATGTGACCATCAAAAGAGTTTCAAACAGGCCATTATTGCTATTACATCATGTTGCTCTATCCAAGCAAACACTAAGCACCAATTACAATGAGGGGGACTTACCATCAAACCAATGCACAGAGAAACATGCTTCAGAGGCATAATTTACCCAGCCACCAGAGCACAATAAAACACCCTCTTTATTTCTGATTTTATTGGTTCTGTCTGCTCTCATCTGGTGCCTAAATATTTTATGTGCAAGCACTGCCTTTTCTAACCCAATAAAAAAGAGCAAAAAGGGTCCTGACCTTTTATTGACTTTAAATAGTTTCACACGGTTACGGATAATTGACAGAAAATGAGCAATAAACACAGAGCATCAAAAACGTACTGTTTTGTGTTGTGCTTTTTCAAATGAATAGAAAGAGAAAAACATTCTGATTTTCTTATCCCTTCTAAGTAGTTCTATAGATGTTTAAGATTTGAGGCTGCAGCAGAAGGGGAACAAAGGAGCTGTACATCTTTACTGCAGGAGCAGAATGTACAATCACTTGGAAGGAGGCCCTGCCCCACAGAAGAATCTCCATGGACTCTATGGTCTCTCTCTCTCTCTCTCTCTCTCTCCCTCTCTAATGACCTCTTTCTCTAATGAGCAGTGAATTCTGTACAGTGTCTGTAGAAAAAATGGGAAAGGAATCCCAAAAGGGATTAAAATATCCATTTTGACTGTTGAAGTCGGATTGTCAGATCCTGGGGAAGACATTGCAAGATCAGGCAATCTGACTGAGTTATTTAGCTTTATGTGAGGAAAGTGCTAAGGCCCTGATAAAGCAAGGTAAGTATTAATTACTCGAAGCAGAGGTGTAGTCCCAATGAAGCCAACTGGATAACTCACATACTCAAATTTAGGCCTGTGCCTGAATACTTTGCTGAATCACAATGTAATCACAGGAGGCGGGAGTGGGAGGAGACACCATTATTCTGTCCATAGAAGGATTTGATTTCAGGAAAACAGAGGTTCAAAACATTGAGCTGGACAAATGATACCAGCCTATCAAAAATACCCTGATATTCTCGCATGCAAGATGATGGGGAGACCACAAACCGCTCTTCCTGGGTATCTTTCTTTCTTCCTTAATGGACTGGAATTGTAAAGCTCTTAATGAATATTTTGTCTGCTCTCAGCTATCATCCTCCAAATTTACAGACATTCTAAAGATTTTTTTTAAAAAGTCAATGACCCTCAGATATTTTGTTCAGTAAAGGAAACATGGCTGCATTAATACAGACTCACTGTATCCATATTACATATTTATTTCAATATAGTGAAAGGAAAGAAACAATGTAGGGGAGAATTTAACACACTATCATGCCACAATGGGCAAGAAGTTGAGTTTTGACTTGCAAAGTATTTGGGAGTAGATCAGTTCTGCTCTGCATTGCTTGTTGCTTGTGTCCCTAAAGCTACTGAGCCACAAGGATCACCCCAGCATAGAGGGATCTTCCAGAGATGCAGAGCCAATGTAGCATTTACTATGCCAACCCACGCCCTGCTGCCAATACAGGGCTGTTGTGAGAGGGAAAGATCACAGAGGCAAGACTTTCCAAAGCTCCCTTGATCCCTAGCTACCTTACTGGCCTCTTCAGGCTGTTGGCAGTTGATGTAACTGATAGCCCAGGATCAAGGGGATGAAACGGCCACCATCCTCCCACCCCGTCTCCTGAGCTGATCTGTGATCTCCTTGGTTATTGTCAAAGATCTGACTTGAAACAGCCATATCTTTGAGAAAATAAGCCAACACCTTTGAGTATCTAAGCCGACCACAACAATGACAATAAAACAGTGTGCTGCTAAAGCCAGGAAGGGAGAGATTTGCCAAGGTAAGAGACAGAGCAAGAAAACCATATTAAAACAGACAAAGACAAACAAGTTCTGAATGGTATAAGAAATTGGAAATGAGTTTAAGAGATGTAATGTTGCTGAAATCCTGAGATGACTGAAGCACACAAGCCAACGTGATTAACATTTGCTAATGACAATTTGGAAGGAAAGGTGACAAGTTTTGGAATAAAGTTTCTGATTCTCCTCCTTTACATCAACTTTTATACTTTATATTTATATTTTGATCCAGGGTACCAATCTTATTCTTTAAAGGCTGAATCTCATGAACATGATGGAGGATCAGGCTTCTTTGCTTAACAAAGAAAAACATCTTAATCCTATTTTCAAGGTTTGTTATTTGAATTGAGATCAGGGCAGTTCTTCCTTTGCTTTGTTTAAATTTGTTCATAGTTTTATTTGTAAAATTATGTGCTACTTTTAATTTTTTATAATACATAATGCTCAGGTAAACAGAATTTTAAATCACTGTGCTGCAAGTTAAAACCAGTCTCCTGTATGTAATAGTACCTACCAGCAAAACAATGGGTAGAGAATAATGAGGAACACACTGTGATGTGAAACTGTTAGTTTATCCATAGATACAAAATTTCCTATGCTACTTGAATAACAACATGAACTTGTCTCTCCTGAGGTCAGAGATAATTCTTTTTCCACATTAGCTGAGACTTGGGCCTATGCAGTACAGAAACTGTCACATGCACCAGATTATATGTGGCAAATTTGTGAGGTGGAATATTCTCTAAAGCGGATTGCAGTGATGCTACCAAACTAATTTTAATTAGAACCTTGATTAAATGTAAACCTCAGCTTCTCAGAGCTACTAAATTAATGTTTTATTCTCTTAATTGCTTAGCTTGTGGGGCTTAAAAAAAAAGAAGGATGTTAGAGATATTTTTCCTGTTTTTTGACTTCTGTGACCCTATCAATGAGCAAATTATCTCTGATCGAACTTATGTGGTTCTACTCTTGTTGGGTGGTGTCCAACTGTAGCGAGCAAGCATGGCCTCCTTCAGATGCAAGCTGCCTGGTGGGTGGAGTAGAGGGATGGGACAGGAAGTGGAAGGGGACAGATGCTTCTTCCCCCTGCTGAAATGGAACACCAAGGAGAACCGTTGGTGCCCCGGGGAACCTCCTGGGCTTCCAGAGAGCCCTGACACTCTGCCACTGAGTTGCAGAGGTGTATCCCGGCGAGACTGAGGATGACCCATCGACACAGGTACACCCAAGCAGGAGAGTAGGAAGCAGGTCAGGGAAACCAGGCAACAGTACAGTTCAGAGTGGGCCTGAATCAAGGTCAGCGTGTTGTGGGAAGATCCCTGCTGCCCCAGTGGTGGACCACTCTGCCCCTGTTAGGGCCCTGGGCCGGGCACAGTGGAGATAGGTGGTCCCACATCTCCCTTGCCACCCCACCCCTGGGATGACAGTACTCCCCCTCCTTAGGCCAGGAGGCTTGCGCTCCTCAGTTATCCCTACCTGAGCCTCATAGGCTGGGTTTGGTGTGACTGCAGGTTAGAGCCTTGAGTGTTTGATGTCCTACCCTGCTTAAATGCAGGGTGAATAAACTTCTACTGCTCTGCTGGGATGCAGACCAGAGCCCAGACTGTTTATGGCCCTGCCCCACCTGAAGGCCAGGGCCCATTGAGAACCTCTAATTTCCCCTCCCCCCACCTTTTCCCTTTGCTTGGAGAAGGTTCTAGCAGACCCAAACTGTGAGGAAGTGTGACCTCCCTCAGACCTGGATGCGGAGGGACAGTCCCACCAGTGTACACCAAGTAAAACATGCTGAAATTTTGGACAACTTGAAGAAACCTTTTTCCCCCAGTTCTTAGAGCAACATTTGTGAGAACTTTTATTAAGACTACGCCTTCCCTCAGACCTCCTTAAAGGAGACATGTTTTGCTGGTTTGTTTTGGTTTCCCCATTTGTATCCTTCATTACACATCATTATAATGTTTCTCTACTCACCTATATATGAACTATAAATTGAAATTAGTAAATGTACTTTTTCTTTTTAGGTCTGGATTCTCTAGTTTCTGGCTTTCTTGCCATCACTTGGGAAGTTCAAAGGGCTGGAAACTGACCACAACTAGCCAGCAGAGAATTCTCTTATCAGAGGGGAGCTCCCTGCTTATGCAGATGTCCTGGGTTGAGACCCTGATCTTCCAACCCTTGCCTTCTGGCATGAAGGTATACTGGGAGTGGTAAGACTTGAAGGGTGTTGTGGGTGTGGTGATCTCAGCCCCACCACAGTCATGCTTGTTGTGCATCACAAAGTTGCCTACTATCAACTTTATGCTGGGGCCAGTGTTGGTCCTGAGAATCGTTGAGGGACATCCACCTTCATGATACCCCTGTCCCCTGCATCAAGCAAAAAGCTAGCTAATATTTTATACTTAGTTTACCTCATTTATCCAACTTCTGATTCATATACCACAATTCTTCCTCTCAAAAATAACCCACTACCATCTTTCTGAATGGCTGAATATCCAACTCTGCAACTCCATGGATTACAAGGAATGATAGAAGCTAGAATAAACTTTCATATAAAAAAGCATTTAAGGCTACGTAGATTTAACCATTAACATTTTTGAATTCTCAGATGCTGTCCATTCCTTTTTCTAAATATGGAACTACTAGGTATTGGTCATTTTATTTATATATAGACACAAAGAAAGACAGGGACAGGACTAAGAATATGCTGTTGACAAATTTGACTAGATGCCTTACATAAATGTTTGGTAAGCACACAGGAGGCAGGCTGTTTGGAGCAAATGCACACCACTTTGAGTAACTGTACAAGGACCTAACTCATACTGGGACTGCTCAGTCTTCTGGACATACCTTTTTTTCACACTGGGAATGCCCAGAAGCTTAAACACAGGTAAGCTCTTCATGTAGTAACTGTCCTGATGATTCCCCTTTATAGCTACATTAATTCTTCTCTTCTACTGCCCACAAGAGTTCAAACAATCACAAAAGGGAGTGGAGTAGGGTAGGGAGGAAATGGGGCCATGACCATGCTACCAGATGGCCCAGTGTGCCCTCTGTTTAATCCTCCCAGAGGTACTGACCCTGAAGCAGAGCAGCTTGGCCTTTTACAAATTCATGCACATCTTTCTCTACTTTCATTTCATACTTGTTTTCAGTGCCTGAGTTTCACTTGTAGTTGATGTTGCAAGGAATGTGAAACTCCATCCGAGTCTTAAGGATTTACCTGGTGAAGCAATCTGCTAAATTGAGTGGGTTAAATCCTGGCTTTATTCAAGTCAATGGGAGCTTTGATGTTAAGTTCATTAGGGACAGACGTTCACCCAATGTAATTATAAACAATTATACAACCTATTGGGTGGGGGTGGAGGCAGGTGAATTCTAGGTAGAGTCATGACAAATTATCACATTAATGCACTTTAATGTCATGCCTTTATAGTATAGTGTGTTAGGTCCCATAGGAACTGCCAGCGAGACAGGAAGAGTGGCATGTGGATTGGATGGGCTGAAGCTCAGTGTAACATCCAGAAATCAAAGAAGAGAAGGCAGGATGATTCTTTTAAAATGAAATGTGACAATGATTTAACCCTTAATCTGCTACTAGTCTGCCAAATGTAACTAAAAGGGTAATGTAAGTCAATGCAGCTCATAGGGGCTGTGCATCCCATGCATTTCAATGGTGGTACACCAAATTGCACCAAGTGGGCATATGGCCCATTATGTTTAAAGTATCTTGCTTGTCTCTGAAGTTTTGTTTGCTTGTTAAATTCAGTGTCAGCAGAGGCCCGCCCAGTGAAGTTGGGGGTAGAAAAGTAACCTAGAACTGAAAATGCATTTGTCCTATAACCACAGTGAAGAAGACGTTAACAGGTTAGTAAAAATGTCAAGGAAGGGATGGTGGAATTATTCCCACCAGTGGTCATATCCATGCAGTATTATAGGGAGCTAACATTAAGTTTTTACTTCCATTAAGTGAAAAGAGTCAAGGGTCTATAGGAATTAGGTAGACTCAGGCCACTGGTTGGGGTGAATGCAAGACTGTCTATATTTTCTGTTTACATGGATCTTTATCTACTTGCTATATGCCCCTAGTTACCATCCTGAATAGTGGCTCTAAAAATTCACAACTAACACCACAATGTTGACATTTTTAGGCAACAGAAAAAGTTATTCCACCATATGGAAAAAAACAACAACAAGTTATAGCATATCAGGGACAGTATATCGGATTCCAAGACTGAATTCCATATCACCAGAGAACAGTTCCCTTTCCAGGGTCCTGAAATGCTAAGTAGTGATTAGAGTTTGCTGTCTTTGGTAGACATGCACGGAGGGCACCAATCTGGCTTGCAGTCAGTGAATACATGGAAAGCATTGACAAGATTTTGCCTGAAGGACATTTACAGCTCTGATACTTTTGCTTAGAAAGCTAAATCTTGTTGTTAAGTGCAGACAATAGCATTTTGTAGTATGTTCCTGATACAAGGAATGGTAACTCTGTGATTTATAACTGACCAAATGCTTAATTCTCAACAGAAGGGACTGCAACAAATGTAGCATTTAAGCCAAATGGCAGAAGCAGAAAGAAATGGTGCCAGACTTCCTCTGTTTACAGTGACCTTTAGAAGGCTGTTGTCAGATATACTTTTTCCCTGCAAAGTATTTCTAAAAAGGACAAGGTAGTTGAGCAAGTCAGTTACTTTTAATGTACTGTTCAGTGAGGTGGAAATATGAATGCTTGACTATCACCTCCCTTTCCTCCTATTGCGATCTTTTCATAACATACTGCAGAGTCTGGGTTCCAGGCATCAGCAGAGAAGTTCACCTTTTGTTCACCTTACCTGAGCAGAATGGAAGGTGTGGCTTTTGTTTCAATTAAAAACTTATTTAAATCAGAACAGGGAGAGCTTGTGTATCAGAAATACAAAGATACAGCCTGAAGCTTGAACAAACTTAGTAGCACAGATTTTACAAATTTGGCCTGAAGAAGTCTCCCGTAGGAGATCTTACTTCTGTAGACTATGGAAACCTTCTGTCTCAGTCTCAGCTGTGATAACGTGTCAGAAGTATGTACAGAAGGGCACATTCTCGGCTGGTGCAGGCTGTTATGGAGCCAATGGAGTTACATGGAACGATAACAGTTTAAACCAGCTGAGGATCTGCACCCTTGGGTTTCCACTGCTTGACCACATCAAGCAGTTGGCAGACATGACAGAATTTGAACACAGATTATTTTTAAAAGGAAATCTACTTATATTCTCTATTAACAGAGTGTTCAGAGCTTATTGTGCTATCTAAAAGGAAGATGTATATCAAGCATAATCTCCTGTAGGAAAAACGGGGAGAGGAGGATGGAATAAGGTCATTTGGTTGCATGGCGGCAGAAGAGGTTGTTGCATGAAATACTGACATGGGATGGGAGAGCGAAGAGAGTCAATGAAGGTCAGTACCTCAAGGGATTACAATACCAGATGGCAGTAAACACAAGTTAAGAGCTTCAGTGAGTATGAATCTTCCTCTTCCTGTCACCTTTGGATTTTTAATAAAATTTTACTGCATATTTATTGTAGCCCCTAGGAGGTTATGTAAGGGTCAGATTCCTCTGGACAGAAAACATGTTAATATATACATAAAGTGAGCTATGCATCATCCTGGTTAATATTAACCAATGTGTCCCAGAACAGATGTGTCTGTTGGGAACACAGCAATAACATGACTGCCTGTAGGACTGTTATAGGATGACCTGTTCTGGGGCGGGGGAATCAAGCACACATACACTCTGAGACCCTGATTGAACAAGGCATCTAATCACATGCCTAACTCTAAATACGTAAAATCTCATTGACTTTAGGGGGACTACTCTCATGCTTAAAATCAGGCATGTGCTTAAGTAGCTTGCTGAATCAAGGATTCAGATAGAGATAGAGGACAGTTTGTTCCAGCTGCTGGCTTTGCATAAGTCAGCCTTTGAATGACAAGACGAGTAACACAGGTTTGGATAACTTAGTATGGCTTCTACAAAAATAAAAAATACATACAAGATTATTCCTGAACAAGTGATCTGAACTTTCTTGTGGTTATTTTTCCCTTAAAATATTTGCATTTCAAGCAAAACAAAGAATGCATTTTTCCCCTCAAAGAAAAACTAATATGACAGTAACATAAAAAAACCAGACAGAAAAATGTGCATGTTTATGCTAATTCTATGTAATTGAACATCCAATGTTTCAGTTTGGTTTCTTGTCAGAATCTTTTGGGGTAATTTTCTGCTACATTATAGTTTTCTATTAATTCTTAATTCTATTAGCATATAAGCAAAAATTAAAAAGCAGCCCAGTGTAGAGCAACAAATATAAAGCGACACTCATGCATCTTCCATTATCCTTTAAAAATTAAATGAGCCCTGGACTTTCATTTGGATTTGTCTACCAAGGATAATGTATTAGGGCATCCTAACGGAGAAAATTCCACGTTGATTTTTTTGTTTGTTTGTTTTCTTCTAATCATTGGGGGGGGGGGAAGGAAGAGTCAACTGATATCAGACTGATGTCATGTAAAAGACTGATAAACATGCGGGCGCAGGGAGGAAATCTTTGTATCATTTGTGGGAAGACAAATTTACTACGAAAGGGAAAGAAAATACCTACAATAGACGTTACCCAGTAATAGGATGAGATATTTTGTTCATTTTTGCTGGCAGAGTCCTTCTAATCTCTAAAAACAGATAGATTAACACGAGAATTAGTAAGAGATTTCACATTCCCTAAAGCCAACTTCCTTCTAAAGTATGAAAACCTTTATTGGCACAATTAACTAAAAACATTTCTCTCGAAGCAAAAAAGTGCCTTGCTATTATTGTAGGTGGTTTTTCTGTCCTTCGTGTGAATCTCTGCTTTGTGTGATCCTCTTTTAAGAACAAGGGAGCTCAGTAATGAAGCTTTCATAATACTGTTTCTGTGCTAAAGGTAATCTACTTATGCCAAAGTAGTATGTTTGGTCTCACTCAGTTTGAGGATACAGCTGACACACTGCAAGGGAAAATGATACTTATCCATTTTCACATGTGCTCCACAAATAGCCTCTATTGAAAACAATGCACAGAGATGCCATCCATGTAAATGTACAATACAATTCTTCTAAATAAGAGACAGCCTTTTGGACCATATGGTTGAAGATGTCCCATCCTCCTTTTCAATGTCCCCCAATCATGGGGAAAATATAACTATAAAAGAGAATCTAAGCGTAAAAAGAATATAAATTCCCAATGCTTTCTTCCACAATATCCCTAAAACTGAAAATGGATATAAACCAGTGAAAGACTAATTGCTAGGCCTGAAAGATACAAGGAGCTGAACTGCACTTGAGCAGCCTAAAGATTCCCCCTGTCCAAAATTCCACCTCCACAAATGCACACTATTTATGTAAAAAGAGTTACTCCTGGGGGAATTCTGCACCACTGCACATGCACAGAATTCATGTGCTCCACAAAATTTTATTTTTTTCCACAGAAAATAGATTGTGTCAGAGAAGTGCTTCAGTTCCACCTTTCACCCACCAGAGGCCTCTGTAGCGCCAGAAAAGCCAACAGCGTGAATGTGGCAGGCTGTTCTGGTGCCACGTTGGCTGCTTGGGGGCAAAAAGTGGAACTGCAGCACGTTTCAGGCCAATGTATTTTCTGTGTGTGTGCAGTGGCACAGAATTCCCCCAGGAGTTCCCCCGTGGAGCCAGGTTCAGATGGAATGAGGGACATGGGGTTGCTGAGGGGTCACAGACTAGACAGTCTGGGGCATGGACTCAGGAGCTATTGGGGTGCCAGCATTGAGCCAGGGCCTGAATAGGAGTGAGGGTGCATGGCCACATGGGGATGGGGGAGGAGGCTTCAGAGACCCATCAGGATGTGGGGTGCAGGGACAGGGCAGATTTGCCTGACTGAATGGGAGAGACTTGGGATAAGCCAGGATATTCATGGAGGAGGCTCCGCAATGCCCTAACAATCCCTCCCCCACCCTCTTCCCTCCCCACACAAAAACTGTTCCATACTTCTTTCACCCATACCCAACAACCTTCCAGGTTCACTCCAGGATCCTTCCCTCTCCCTAAGTGCCTCCATTACTCCTTACACTCCCAAACCTTTGCACTGCTTCTGACAGGTGCAGGAAATACATTTCTGTATTCTGTATTGTAATTTAAATAAATTACCTAAAGTCCAATAGTAATATGCCTAGTAAGGAATCTATTTGTGAAAAAACAAACAAAAAACCCCAAAAGAACAGAATCTTTTTTTTTTTTTTTGGGGGGGGGGGGGGGAGGATCTGTATTGTTACAGACATACTTGCTGACAGATATTTTGAAATAAATTACCAAAATAATTGAAACTGGCCTGATTATATTATGTTATTTTGACAAATAAAATATGGAGAATTTTAAAATATTGTGGGCAGAATTTTATAATTTTAGTGCAGAATTTTTAATTTCTTTGGTGGAGAATTCATCCAGGAGTAAAAGAGTGGGTTGTACTTAGGAGTAACCCGAAGAATCATCTTGCCCCCAAATCCTTAGGCTAGCCCTAATGGTGCATAATGGTGTGGTAATTAGAAAAACTTTTAAAATCACTCACTATTTTAAAACATTATAAAATGTAGCAATTTATTTATTATTACAGGTAATTTATTAAAGTAATATGAAGACACGGCATTATAAAGCAGTATGCTTCAGTAGCAATTAAATGCAATTGGTTATATTAGTGCAATATTCAGTGTTTTTGAACAACAGTGCTATATAGGTAGGCTTGGCAGGATTAAATTTAAATAGTTACTCATTGGTAAACATTGATTTTATCTGATGCACAGAGATTGACAAAAAAATCCATTGATAAATCAGCAAGCACAGTGCCCCCCACACCTAGCTCCTGGACAGATCTAGTGTCCCTTCCCCCTGGCCATGCAGGGAATCCTTTGCAATCCTGCCACATGGCATCACTCATCACCAGGATTATGGGGCCCATTCTTGGGCAGAAGCCATGAAGCAGCACAGTGGCCTTCCCCACAGCCAGCAGCTTGTCCTCCTCATCATGACCTTGGCTGGGAGTCTCTCCTCTGCCCCACCAGGACTGGGGCCTTCCCTGCAATTTGTGCCTGCAAGGGTCCAGTGTCACTCGCCCTGAGGCCAGGCAGGAAGCCCTCTCCAGCTCCACTGTCACAGCTCTGCTCACTCAATCACCATCCACAACTGTGGGGGTCATCCCCAGGCAGGAGCAGTTCAGCAGCAGGGTGCCTTCCTCTGTGGCCAGGGGTTTGTTCATGTCCTCTACCTGAGCCTCCACCCTCTTCTTCCTCCCCTGCCACCCATCTTCATTTATCCCCCTGCCCAAAACTTCTCTCATCACACTGCAGCCCCAAACCTCCCTCCCCCAGGGCCAGGGGTCTCTGCTCGGTTGGGCCAAGACCACAGCCTCCCCTGTACCTTACACCCTGGTATTCCAGGCCTCTCTGGAGTGATGGGAGCCTCCATGATGTCAGTGCCAGGAGCTCCCTACAGCCCCACTGTCAGTGTTGGGCTGACCCAACCCCCAACCCTATCTTCCCATAATTTCCGCACAACTTGTACGTTAAAATTAAAATTAGAAATTGAGCAAAATGTTCAATACAAATCTGTATTAATTATCAATGTTGGGAAAAAAAATCTCTCAAGCCAATGCATACATAAAATGTAATGCAACTAAGATTGTACAGCTAAGAATTAGGTGTGGGATTTTCAAAAACACCTATTGTGTCCCGGCAGGAGAAAACACTATTTTGGAAGTGCAGCCAAAAATGCTAAGGTTGGCTCTACCATTAATATAGTTTTGATAAAGAAATAAAACAGATATTAGAAATATAAAATTAAAAGGACAGGCTGAGATGCCCAAACTCACACAAGCAGTGGAAATGGATTGTGTGGGATACTTGAACCTTGAGGATGATCTTCATGGGGGGGTGGGAGGGGAGGATTCAAACCTATGCAGCCGTCCAACACAAAACATAAGCTCCTTTTAAATCATACTTACACTATCAAAGCAGGGCGAAAGGGACTGACACAGTACTCCATGAATATAGCATTTGTAAAAAAGAAAAGAAAAAAAAAGAGCTGTTGTTGCTTGTATTACAGTAGCAGCTAGGAGCCCCATTCGTGGGCTAGGCTCCCATTATGGTAGGCGCTTTACAAACACAGAACAAAAAGATGATCTCTGCTCCAAAGAGCTTACAATCTAAAACAATAGACAACAGATGGATACAGAAAGATGGGGAGTATAAGTGACCAATCAGATAATATTGCACGGTAGGCTCAGCGTACCAGCAGAATAACCGTCATCAGTTTTGTAGGAATCACTGCAAAGGAGAGTTTTAAGAAGGGATCTGAAGGTGAATAATATGGTAGTTTTGTGGAACTTTACAAGCAGTGCCTCCTTAGTGTGCGGGAAAGAATGGGCGAACGCACAAGGGTGTGTGCTTGAAAATTTAACGAGTGAGCAGCTTAGGCTGGCACAGTGGGCAATCTGAGGTGAGCATCAACAGCTCAATAGGAAATGAGAGATAAGGAGGCTGGGAACTGACTATGAAGGGCGTGAAAGTGAAGACATAAACAGCTTATGTTTGACATGATTTGGATGGGACTTTCTTTCCATTTACACTTCACCTGTTGTCAAACATTTTAATAGTATGGATCAAATCTTAATAAAGAGATATGGATCAAGCATATACTGACTCATATGAGTTGGGAATCTGGCCCTTTTCAAAGACCACCCTCGTTTCCACTCACAATTGCTTGTACTACATCCACCACCACTACCACTACCAGTGATCACACAGATCACTTCCCCGTTGAAGAATTCTCTCGTGGTTCAGGGCTCCATAAATGCTCGCACCATGGAAGAGGACATGGCTGTGACATCTCTATCTGCCAGCACTCCCCACCTCCTAGATTGGCCCCATATCCATACATAGTTGTTTATCAAGCTTGAGATAGAGAGAATAACTCATGAACTAACATTTCTGGAATCAAAAGACTTCGAAGTCTTTCCAATATTATTCTTTAGCACTTGTTTTTCCTTTTATTTGGGGCTAAGTGGGACAATGTCTGTGTTAGACAAGGGGAAACCAATAAATAAAATTTAAAACAAAAGAAAGAGAGTGAATTGACATATTCAGACACTAGATCATATATAATTTAGATGAAGTAAAAGGAAATTCTAGTTGCTAAATGCAAAACCAAAACAAACATTATACTAATGCAATATTAAGATTGAAGGGTCAAACACTCAAAAGTCAAGATTCCGAAACTGTTGTTTTTTTGCAGTGTTTAGCTGAGCCTACTGCACATCTTGTCTGTTTCTCAAAAGTGATATCAGTTTTGGGGCACCCAGCTTCAGACACGTTTGCAGGGTTTTCAAAGGCTGGATGTTCTGTATAAACTGAAATTCAGGCCTCTTGGCGGTGGCTAAAGCTGGGCGCCAAAAAACTGGGGCACCCAAAAATCATATATTTCATATCTACAATTGCACACAAATATTTTATGGACACAACTTTGGTGCTGATGCTCGAAGGCTTGGTTCCTAAAAATTAACTTTACTGAATAAAGTCACAGTGTATCCTAGGCTGACATTTATGACCTGGAAGAAACAGAACATATAAAGCTGAATATTGTGTTGATGTCGCTAAGCATTAATTAATGGCATTCTCTCAAACACCAGATTTTACAATCTTTCACTTACATTTTTTTCTCCAGGTAATCTCAGTCTATGAACAATATTTTTAGCACTCAACTGAAATGTTAAGTAGCTTGTCTTCATACACTGTCATTTCTGGAACATGGAATTTCTGCATATATGGTACTTCTATCATATATGTAATGGAAGACACTAATGCATCATGTCACATTTCAGATGGGCTGTTTGTCTTGCTTAGGTTAGGTAGGTCATATTGTATTTGGAAACCAAATGGCTGAAGATGAATTAGGTGACACTCTGACGAGATGTAACACATTCAAAATTCTATGAATGTAAATGACTACGATGGTTTATCATGCCAAAATACTGTTAAATAAATATTAAGGTATAAAATATGCAACAAAAAAGCACTTAGAGGATGAGGTGAGCACACTGATCCACAGATATTTGCATTTCATATTTGCTACGTACGTACTGATATAAACTTACAATTAATAGTTCTGAGGGCTTGATTACATACAATTCCTCTTCACATTCCACACATCCAAAATCAAATCTAAATGCAAAAGCAATACAACAGATTCAATACTAGAAACAGCAAAACCCCAAAGAACACCAATATTGTATTGCGTTCAACCTGACGTAATGTTTCCTATGGGGCAAAGCTTGCATCCAGTTCTGTGGAGGCAGAGGTCACTGACAGAAATGAAGCACTGCAGTTCTACAGCTTGTGCAAGTGTGGAGAAGCAGCAGCAGGATGACAACAGCAAGCACAGGTATCCACACCCTGTGAATTTCACAGCATAGCTCCACATAGGCTTCTGATGCAACTCTGCACAGTGTTTTTCAGGGGGTGACTTGGAGCAGGGTAGAATTAGACTAGAGGACCTACAACTGCATTATCTTCCTTGCCTTTTCCCTTTAGATAGAGGAAGGAAGGGCACAAATGCTGTGGAGACTACACCAGACACTATGTTCCACTGCTAATACAATATGTATGGGTGAGAATTCCTTTCCCCTTCAGAGTTCCCCAGCATTTAGATTTAAATTTCCCCATAAATTTTCTGGCTTAGGAAATGAAGACAAAAATGTTGTCTGTTTCTAGATATTCTACAGGCTTTGTCTAATCCTACAATATCCAGGAATATATCCTTAGCAACCATCCTCCCTGAAAATAAATGATAATTCCTATTAGAGACACAAGGCAGGTGAGGTAATATTTTTTTTTATTGGACCAACTTCAGCTGGTGAAAGAGATAAGCTTTTGACAGAGCTCTTCTTCATACCTGAAAGCTTGCCTCTTTCACCAACAGAAGTTGGTCCAATAAAAGATATTACCTCATCCACCTTGTTTCTCTCTAATATCCAGGGACCAACATGGTGACACTAAAACACTACAAACGAGTCCTATTAGACTTCAGTATTCCTTGTCTTCCTTAATTCCATTTGATTTTTACTTGCTTCCATTTTGACTAGCTATCCATTTTACTAGCTATCCCCTTTTACTAAGCCTTCCTGTCTTATTCCAAAGAAGAAGTACAGATTTCCCTTTAGTTATAAAGACAAGTCTTTGACAGTAGCTTCTTTATTCTGCTCTGTGTAATCCACACTCTTTCCACTTCAGATTTGATCCACATCCCTTCCTCTTCTGCTCTCTCTTCTCTTCTCAAATCATCCTGCTATGCAGAAATATACTATGGCACTTCCTGTGCTTCTGTCTTGGAGGTATGTAAGTGACACCAGTGAAACCGATGTTTTTCAGAGCCATGCAGAATTAGATGCCTTTCTGTTAGGGCAATTTCTATTTGGGTTAAATAGTCCTCACTTTCCACATTTTTCCCAGCTTTAGGGTCTGTCATGTGCTAGCAACCTACATTTTCTATTAATTTTAAACTGTTGAATATTCTGGCTGCATAGAGAAATGTCAAGGCTTCTAGCACACATGGACATAAGAATGGCCATACTGGATCAGGCCAAAGGTCCATCAGCCCAGTATCCTGTCTTCTGACAGCGGCCAATGCCAGATGCCCCAGAGGGCAGAATGAACAGAACAGGTAATCATCAAGTGATACATCCCCTGTCACCTATTCCCAGCTTCTGGCAAACTGCATGACACATGCATGTTCTAATAATCTGGTATATCAGTAACACACTAAAGCTTGACAACTGCAGTTTCAGTAAAAACTGAATTGGAGTACAATCTACAAAAATGTTCATCAATGGAATAATACTCTTATGTTTATCACATTACACCATGCTGCTGAGGAAATTGTTGGATTTCATGATTATTTTTGTACAGAAATACAGAGGAAAACCTGACGTGTCCAAACCAGAACTTTGGCCCTATGTATCAATTAACCCTTAAATTTATCAGCTGTTTTTTTCTTTACATTGGGCATAACCAATACCTTGGATTCATACTCTGGATTTCTGAAAAGTTTGAATGCCAGTAAGTTTGTATATCAGTATTATGGTATCAAAGTTTTCCTGAGTTTGAATGTTCCCCTTTAAGCAAACTGGTGAGATAAAATGGATTATTTTACTTCAGAATTTTGAGCTGACATATTATAATTAGTCATTCAAATTGCCTCAAAATCACATTGAATTCACATTGTTTCCAATCAGATGAAAAATACAAGACTTCTGCTATTCAGTATGAGATAACATGCTAGAGAAAAATGTTTAAAATAATCCAGATGGAACTCTTTTGAGAAGGGCTCTTATTTCCACAGATCTCATTCCCCTAAGAATATAAATGTTTACTGCCTGAAATCAGTGTGTGAATTTCAGCATTAGCTGGTGGGATGGAAATGGATTTAATCTTGTGTCTGTATTCCAGAATGGGAAAACTCAAGAGAAAATCATAAAATCAGTCTAAAAAAACCTGAGAGGTAGGAGAGGTAGACCAAATAGATGTAATCTACATGTTCTTTTAGCCCCTGTCATAAATATAAAGGGAAGGGTAAACACCTTTAAAATCCCTCCTGGCCAGAGGAAAAACCCTTTCATCTGTAAAGGGTTAAGAAGCTAGGATAACCTTGCTGGCACCTGACCAAAATGACCAATGAGGAGACAAGATACTTTCAAAGCTGGAGGGGGGACGGGGGGGAACAAAGGTTCTCTCTGTCTGTGTGATGCTTTTGCCGGGAACAGAAAAGGAATAGAGTCTTAGAACTTAGTAAATAATCTAGCTAGCTATGCGTTAGATTCTGTTTTGTTTAAATGGCGGAGAAAAATAGCTGTGCTGAATGGAATGTATATTCCTGTTTTTGTGTCTTTTTGTAACTTAAGGTTTTGCCTAGAGGGATTCTCTATGTTTTGAATCTGATTACCCTGTAAGGTATTTACCATCCTGATTTTACAGAGGTGATTCTTTTACTTTTTCTTCTATTAAAATTCTTCTTTTAAGAACCTGATTGCTTTTTTCATTGTTCTTAAGATCCAAGGGTTTGGGTCTGTGTTCACCAATGCAAATTGGTGAGGATTTTTATCAAGGCTTCCCCAGGAAAGGGGGTGTACGGTTTCGGAGGATTTTGGGGGGAAAGACATTTCCAAGCGGGCTCTTTCCCTGTTATGTATATTTGTTAGACACTTGGTGGTGGCAGCAAAAAAGTCCAAGGGCAAAAGGTAAAATAGTTTGTACCTTGGGGAAGTTTTAACCTAAGCTGGTAAAAATAAGCTTAGGGGGTTTTCATGCAGGTCCCCACATCTGTACCCTAGAGTTCAGAGGGGGAGGGAACCTTGACAGCCCCTCATCAGGTTTATAGCTCCAATGTAGACAACTTAAACATCAGTATGACCGTGAAAGCAGTCAATGAGATTTGAGTATAGAGGGATAATTTACAGCACTTTTCACATTATATCTGAACTTGATCCTAAGTGTTTTGCACAAAGTCTAGAACTTTAAAAAATTATTTCACAAAACTTGAATTTCAGGAAAAAAATCCCTCTTTAATTGAAACCATTATTTTGGACCAGAAATTTAATTATTTGTATATGTCTGTGTGTGTATACAAAATGGAAATGTGCTAAAAATGAAGATTTTTTTTTTTAGAATAACTTTTGCCTTCTTCTAGGGCTGTCAGGAGAATAAAACAAAATGCAACCACTGAGATTTTGTGAGATCCAAATAAAACCTGAGCTTCAAATATTTCAGTTTCCTTTCTAAATCTAAACCCACACTTTTTAAGTAAACTCTGAATTAATTAATGGCTCACAAATGTGGTCTTTGGCCCACTGGTGGTGCACTGCAAGCTGGCTGATAACATGATGATCTCTCTTCCTTAACTCCGAATACTAAATGTCATGAAAAGAAAACCATTTATTACCTTCCTAATTTTTCATTGCCAAGGTATGTTTTACATTTACCACTGGAAAAGAAGGTTGTCTGAATAATCATGACTGAAAGGAGATACAGTCCCTGAGACACTCTCTCTGTTAAATATAAAAACATGGGGAACATAAGAATGGCCATACTGGGTCAGACCAATGGTCCATCTCACCCAGTATCCTGTTTTCTGATTCCCTCATAGAAATTCCTCCTATGGCTTTCTGTTGAGGGGGTTGCAGATTGGCCCCTGCAAAAAATGTTGTCTTTCTTCCGGCAGCTGGCAGGGATCCATCCACATGGAGAAGCCTTTATTGAAGTTGATCCGTCATCTCTTGGTGAAGAGGAGGAATCTTCAGAAAATAGAATATAACTGAGGCTGTTATAAAAAGATGTGTATAAAAAACACATCTATTTCAAGGGATATTCCAAGGGCTTGGAGACGGGACAATGTGCATCCCCCTTGCCAAGTCCCAGTTGGCCCATTCATCCCTCTGGCTATGCAGTCATCACACTTCCTGTAGTGTGAACCCCATGGAGCACTGTCAGAAATACCTGAACCCCTCCCCCCACCCCGCATTCAGACTGGTATTGTGAAGAACGGCAAGCTGCTGAGAACCTTTCTGGTAAGGAGTAAGTATCAGAGATTAATTTGAATAGAATCTTCACCTTCAACAACTACACCAAAACATGCTCTTGCTTAAAAACCAAAGATCGTATTCGGTTGCTGGTTGGCTTGAGCAGAATGATTGTCAGTAACAGTTGATATGACCTGCAGTCATGTCAATAAGCTCCTCCAGTATTGTTGTCAACCATTCATTGCTGAATCATTTCTCTTCCATTGACCACAGTCAGAAGAAGCATCTGACAAATGACCAAAACTAAATGGTGCTGACTTAAATTTGTATGGTAAATTCTTTGGGTCACATCTTCCCCTAACAGTGTAGCAGCTGTGTGGTGACAGGCTTTAGGAAGAGGAGTCTGGGTGTTCTGGAGAGACAGCTGTGACTTAATGACAGAGATTGGCATTAGCTGTGTTAACCTGGGCCTGGTGTGCTAGCTACTTTGCAAGTACTATGCTATAGTCAATAAGCAACATGCGTCTTTATCCTCTACTCTTCAAGCAGTGCTGCATCATCAGGGTCCAATATTTATTTCGATTTATAAAGTCCACTAACCAACATACATGTACAACATATAAAACAAACAAACAGGAGGGTGAAAAGAAAAGTAAAAAACAAATGTTTGTTCACTGCCTTTTAATATTATGTGTAATTTTAAGATTAATGATAGTCAGCATTAAAATATTAATGACTGTCAACATTTCCCCACCCACTTAACTAGGCAACTTTAGGACAAAACAGAGTTCTGATGTTAAGTCTCCTAAATCCATATTTAGGCATTTAAACAGTGGCATGATTAACTTCAATGCGAGTTGCATGCTCAAATCTTTCGAAAATCAGGCCACTTATTCAGATGCTTAAACATAGACTTAATGCTATATACATCTAGCTACCTAGATTTCTAGACTTAATACTAGGCATCTTTCTCTCTTTCTCTCTCTCTCTCTCTCTTTTTAAATCATTCTCGGTTGAATTTCTCTGCTTTTCTTTTACATCATGTATGAAAAAAAATCAGAGTAGCTGGAACTGGACCCCCCCCACCAAATTTTAAAAAATGTTAAAGGTGTTCCATAAGCACAAAATGTATGTGCAACTCTTCAATTATATTTGGATGGGAAATTGTTCAGTTGCAAAGCTAGGTCAAGTATTTGCATGCTAAAATGGCTAGTTAGGTGTTTAATGGCATAATCTAACTGCTACTGAAGGCAATGTGAATATTCCCATTGACTTCAGTAAGAGTTGAAGATGGCACCAAACGCCAAGTTCCTAGGAGTGCTTGCAGTAATTGTGTGCAAAAATGTAGGTGCAGCATTATACATCCTTATTTTTAAAAACAGTGGTCCTTTCCACATCATAATAATTGGAATATTCCTAACTGGCTAATCCATTTGTTGAAATGGAATAGTATTCATTTTCTTTTGAAATGAATATCTGTCAAAAGGCATAATATGTTTCGTACATTGATTAAGAAAGAAAATATCAGGAAGAGTATATATTGCTAATTTTGACAAGTAGAATTTTTTCTTGTTTACACAGTATCCAATGTCTGACAGAAAAACCTTACATAACCCCCTTTTAGTGAATGAGCAACTGCACACAAATACCTGGGTCATTTTGAGATCTTTCAGTTTCAGATGGGAAGGACTTGAAGGCTACAGACTGCTCTGCCCCTGATTTTCTCCTTATACCAGATGGTGGACACATTGTGAGCCCTTTGGGTTGAAGAGATACTGTATATTTTATTTAATTCAATATTTCTGAGGTCATCATATCACTCTGAAGCCACCAAAACATTTCTTGTGAGACTCCCTGACCTAAATTAATCTAACTGCCTAAATATTGTCTAAACTACAACATCTAGCAAGCTAACAAGAAATTCTGAGTGATTAAAAACCAGGAAACACCTACAGGAACCTCTCTGGGCAAGGAGTAACAATCTCTTCACCCACTAGTAGCCACAGAAAGGAGAGGCTGAACAGTCAGTGCTGCAAAGGGGTGCTTGTGCGTTGCTTTTCTAGAAATTTCCTGAAGCTCAGCAGTGCAAAATGACACATCCCGCAAGTGGGAATTTACAAGTGTGAAAATACAGAGACAACACTCTTGAACTTCCCTGGTAAGCAGCTCTTCTTTGTAAAAGCTTGTTATGTTCACAGCAAACACACGTTAGATAAAAAAGATAAATACTCTTGCTGATAAGTTGCAACATAAATACTTTCTGGAATGTTGCAATATAATTACTTTATTTCTTAGAATTCAGAACAGTAATACAGAAGAACTCAAAAACAAAGAGAGAGAGAGAGAATAGACTGCTCCCTAAGGAAGCAAGGCACAACTCATTACACCTTGCTTTAAGCTGGCTTTTTCTAGACTGATGATTTGCTGACTGACTCAGAATGACCCAGATCACCTGGCTTGCTTCAGAGCCCCCTAGCCTGCAAGCAGGACCAGGAACTCCCTCACACTTAAAGTGATAGCATGTCATTTTAAAACAGTTTCCAATACACCACAAAGCCTGAGAGGAGGACATTCATAAAATACAATTTTTTGTTTCATTGTTTCCCAAATATGAGACACAGTCAAGTTCTAAATCTTAATTTGTCATTGAATCATGGATATGTGAATTAGATTCAATAGTGAAGGGAAATCTTTATGATACATCTGATATGAAGTAATAAAGTAGAAACGATGCCTGATATCTGCATTTTTCTTTCTGTTACACAGGTGACCTTGCATTGTCAGCTTTTTTATCTTCTACTATATTGTCTTGTGCTTATTTTCTGTCTTATCCCATTGCCCTAACCTACATCAAAACTGTTTCTATTATGCCACCACCACCCATAGCCATAACCTTAGAAACAATGACTGTATTTTTGTAAAATAGGTAATGACAGCATATACTCAGATACACTTTGTGATTTTTGCATTAAAACAGTGTGATCTTCAATTCTGTGACCAACGTAGGGAACAAGGTGATACAATTTATATGACATGATTATAGCTAATGAATATTTGATCAATATTTAGTAGCTGATCAAACATGGGATTCCTTTTCCTGATGGATCTATACATAACTGAATTCCTTAAGAATAAATGTGTTTGAAAAACTTTGCTGTTGAAACAAAAACGTGACTAATAAAAAGCAAAAAAAAAAAAAAAGCTCAGGCACAGCCCAAGATCTAGCCCTTTGGTGGAAAGCAGAAGTTGGACATTTCCTGAGAAGTCAATTTTGCATACGCAAAGATACAGTTTTTCTAAAGTTATTATAACAACATGGGTGTGATTTGTTTTTTACTGAGCTTCATCTCTGATTGTTTATTTTTTATTGTTTTTGACAAGAACAAATTGATTAAAACAGGGAAATAGTAAAAAAACAAAACAAAACAACAAAAACAAAACGAACAAACCTCTGTGCCACTATCAAGTAAAAGCTACATATGTGTTGTTTTTTAGTGTCCAAAATCCCCAATCAGGACCAGAGTGCCATTATCATAGGTGCTCTACATGGTACCACTGGTGCGATGACCCTCCTTCATTCCATTCCAGAAAGATGGAAGGATGACGAACATCCCTAAGACACAGTCCCTCCCTGCAAAGTTTATATTCTAAGAGTCTGCAAGTGGCTTTGGGTTTTTTTTTTTTAACAAATATGGGCCCCATTTTTCTTTCCTGCTTACTCCGTTTCCATATGTGAAAAGTGAATGTGGGTATAACATGCTGTCAAATGAGAAACCTCCACTCACACTGACTTTCACTCTCTAGGTACAACTGGAAATGTCAGAACAGGATTTAGCAGTGCAGTATCTAGCCTAATGATTCTTGGATTCCATAGGGCTTGATTCACCAATATTACTCCAGTTTATGCTGATGTAACTTCACTGATTTCAGCAGAATGACACTAGATTAAACTGGATTAAAACAGAGGTGATCCAAATCCCATTTGTTCATACAATTCTTCAAAACATTCACTTCATTAAGAATTGGCCTAGCACATTGAGTTATTTAGTTACAAGTAGTTATTTGGAGCAGTTTGCATGCTGGAGCAATTCATTGTTAGTGTAGATCTGGGTTAGTTGGGGGTGAGACGGAAAGAGAATGGAGGCAGCAAAAGGATGATTTCTTGTGCTTGTGTTCATGCAGCAATGGTTTAAGGTGGCTGACTTGCCTCATTGCCTAATTTACATGCACACTCTGAACTCTGAGGTAACTGTATGTTCCATATTTTACACAGGCCAATTACAGAACTATTATATAGTGTCACAAGTTTTTCTTAGAGGCAGCTGGCAACATCCTAGATGACCCCCTCATAAAGTATAGCTGTGATTTCAGGGTGCCAACTGCCCACTGTGGTAACCCCAGCAGCACCAGCATGTTTCTTTCAGTTTAATGATTTCCCTTTGCTTGCATAATCAGCCCACTAAGTGTTTGACCCAAAGCCCACTGAAGTCAATGGAAGACTCCAATTGACTCGAACTGGCTTTGGATCAGGCGTTAAGTGACACTATCCTTGCACAGCTGTATAACAATTGCTGTCTCACACTGAAGAATAATCCTTCCATACAATAGCTGTGTGTCTTATGTGTTCTGGAAGTCAAGCACCGCCACTCCATTGATGCACTAATACTTCAGGTAGCCTATTTTACACATCAACTGATGAGACTGCGACCTGGGAGTAGAGACTTTAAGCTGGGCCGGTGGTGTATTGATTAATGCAACATCTATTTTCCATCTCTATAATTATCAGGATCAACATGAACAAACTGGAAGCATGAATATTATATGGACCTAATCTCACTGTGCACCCACCTATAATATTCTGAGATTAAATCATCCTGGTTCATTTTGAGAAGACACACTGAGTCACTATATCCCTAGCTACCTTGGCCCCATTCCTGGTCAGCACCACCTGCACATAAGGCTGCTATGGCTCCTCAGAATAAATAAGTTGGGACCACTTTTCACAGCCAAATCCTCTTTTCTGGCAGATTTCCCACCACTGCAATCCGGAAATGCTTTTTTTAATAACACAAACAGTACTGGGTTTGGCCCATGGTTTTCCATCTAACAAAGCATTTGGTGGATTTGTGTAATTTTCATTTTCAAAAGCACAATCTTCAGAGCACATAAATGCTTCCTTAAAAGACAGAATATTTGCTTTCATTACTATAGGGTGCATCAAGTCATATTCTTTATCTTTGGCAGGGTTTTTTCACGTTTACCTTTCAATAAATATTTATAATCTATACTCCCCAGTCTGCTTCTGGTTCAAAATCAGGTAACAGTTGTTGCATTTGATGTGAACTTTTTACTTTAAATAGTGTTCCATTCCATCTGACATCATCCCTAATTGTTACACACAGGTGAATCCCCATCTCTAAACAAGTAGGGATTCATTACCATGGCCAAGTGAAACAGAATCACCTGTGCATATATTTCAAAGTCTCTGCTGGTTTTTAATAAACACTTGCTTTCATGGAGCTTATGGATCACTTGCAGTACAACATTTGGGAGCCTACAAGCCTGTCTTAATGATTGCTGCTCATGCACATGGCTGCTGGAAAAATCTTTCATGAATATTGAATCCAATTATTATGAACAGGTGCAACCAAGTAACTACATTTCATGCTCACTGAGATATCACAAACACTTAAATTTGATAAAGTTAATACACAAATACCTACTCTGGTACACAACAATAAGTTAATGAACATTCATGAGAATGCAAATACAGTGATCAGGATTCTCGGCTTTGAGGTTGTGATCAAGATTCATTTTCAGTAATTTTAAACAATTATTTCACCTCATTGCTTAATTCTTCTCACAGCTGGGGAAACCAGTGATGGGAGAAAATCATATTTTCTTGCTGAAATGAGACCTGTTCTATGCCTCATACTATTGTGCAGGCTGGGGAGAAAAAGAAGAGGTGGGGTTGGTTTAATCTAAACCATTTCATAGCTGTATTGTTATGTAAATATTAATATGGGGGTGACATTTCAGAAGGACTGAGGCCCAGACTTCCTGTAGAAGGCCACAAAATGAATTTTGGGTGTTGATCTGAGTGCTTGCACCTCTTACTATGTGATCTCCATATGCAGTTATATATTTAGGGATGCACCCCGCCCCCCAATTCCATTGTGGGTGCACATTACAGTTTCAAAGGGAAAGCTGCATTTTTAAAAAACCTGACTCATGATGTTTATTCTACATAATATTTTTCATTAAAACTGTTCTGACCAAAAATGAGATTTGGAGCATCACTGAACAGAAAAAAAGGAACATTCTGCTACAACCAATGCAATCCTTATGGACAGCACATGGGATGGGTAGTGCTCAGCCATGAGAGAGGGCTAGAGAGACTAAAAATGAAACTAGGAAAATGTGGCCAAATCCATAACTCTGTGCCTGTCCTGAGTGCTTTGGCAGATGAATGGTGATGTTGGGAGAAGTATTTCTTTTAGGCCACACAGCAGTTGCAGAGCTGTTCCACAGCATATCTTTCAGTTGAATGACTGAAGTAGTTTCTCCAACCCCTTACACAGAACTCCATGAGTAGAAGAGGGAAGGACCAGCATATCATAAATCTTCCAGACCTATCTTCACACCTTGCTTGGCCAGCCTATACCTCTGCATCTTCCACACACCTTACATGGCCCCTGCATCAGCTCCGTCCCCGATCCTTTGACGAGTGACAGCATGCTGTCCCACGAATTCCATAGTTACAAAAGGAGTGTTTTGGAATTGGCCTTTGAGATCCACCCACAATGCCTCTCACTGCCTTCAGATCCCTGACTGCCAGTAAGAGAACAAAAGCTCACTGGAGTATTTTACCCTCTATTAGTAGAAATGGACTGAAGAGATAATGCTTTGGATTTGCAAAATCCATCTATCTTGGATGGGTCTTGGTTCTGTAAAAAACAGGGTTTGTTAGGATCCAGTTTCTCCAAACATCCAAAATTAAGGGAGATTAAGAGGCAGATTATCAGATAGTTTAAATTGTCAGTTGAAGATCTGCTCCAAATATTTTAATTTTGTTCCATCTCTAGGTATTATAGACATTTTTCTGCACCGTACATGTTTTCAGTAGAATCCAGTGAATAGTGCTATAGAGGTTAAATCCTGGCTCCACTGAAATCAGAGTTTTGCCATTGACTGCAGTGGGGCTAAGATTTTATCCTAGTATCTTAATGCTGTATCTTAGTATCTTTATCCTAGTATCTTAATGGAGAGAAATTCATGAGTGCCACCTTTTTTCTCCATTTGACTTTCTTATGTTCACTGGACATCTGCTCATTTGCTGTAGGATCCCATCTTTTAAGTTAAACTTAGTGGAGCTATTTCAAAGATGCTGCTTCTTATTTTAAATTTTACCATTTCTTCTACAGAACATACACCTACTACCCATATGTCATGTGCTTATTGTTCTGGAGTAACGCATATCCAAGGGCTGATTCCCCTGTACTTTACTCCATGTTTATGCTTCTATAATTCCATTTTAAATCAATGCAAAACTGGAATAACACAATGGTAAATAGAAAAGGAGTACTTGTGGCACCTTAGAGACTAACAAATTTATTTGAGCATAAGCTTTCGGGAGCTACAGCTCACTTCATCAGATGTATGCAGTGGAAATTATAGTGGGGAGATTTATATACACAGAGAACATGAAACAATGGGTGTTACCATACACACTGTAATGAGAGTGATCACTTAAGGTGAGCTATTACCAACAGGAGAGAAAAAAAAGCCTTTTGTAGTGATAATCAAGGTGGGCCATTTCCAGCAGTTGACAAGAGCGTCTGAGGAACAGTGGGGGAGGGGAGGGGAGGGGAATAAACATGGGGAAATAGTTTTACTTGTGTAATGACCCATCCACTCCCAGTCTTTATTCAAGCCTAAGTTAATTATGTCCAGTTTGCAAATTAATTCCAATTCAGCAGTCTCTCGTTGGAGTCTGTTTTTGAAGTTTTTTGTTGAAGAATTGCCACTTTTAGGTTTGTAATTGAGTGACCAAAGAGATTGAAGTGTTCTCTGACTGGTTTTTGAATGTTATAATTCTTGACGTCTGATTTGTGTCCATTGATTCTTTTACGTAGAGACTGTCCAATGTACATGAAAGAGGGGCATTGCTGGCACATGATGGCATATATCACATTGGTAGATATGCAGGTAAACGAGCCTCTGATAGCGTGGCTGATGTGATTAGGCCCTATGATGGTGTCCCCTGAATAGATATGTGGACACAGTTGGCAACGGGCTTTGTTGCAAGGATAGGTTCCTGGGTTAGTGGTTTTGTTGTGTGGTGTGTGGCTACTGGTGAGTATTTGCTTCAGGTTGGGGGGCTGTCTGTAAGCAAGGACTGGCCTGTCTCCCACAATCTGTGAGAGTGATGGGTCATCCTTCAAGATAGGTTATAGATCCTTGATGATGCGTTGGAGAGGTTTTAGTTGGGGGCTGAAGGTGACGTTCTGTGGCGTTCTGTTACTTTCTTTGTTGGGCCTGTCCTGTAGTAGGTAACTTCTGGGTACTCTTCTGGCTCTGTCAATCTGTTTCTTCACTTCAGCAGGTGGGTATTGTAGTTGTAAGAATGCTTGATAGAGATCATGTAGGTGTTTGTCTCTGTCTGAGGGGTTGGAGCATATGCGGTTGTATCGTAGAGCTTGGCAGTCGACAATGGATCGTGTGGTGTGGTCTGGATGAAAGCTGGAGGCATGTAGGTAGGCATAGCAGTCAGTAGGTTTCCAGTATAGGGTGGTGTTTATGTGACCATCATTTATTAGCACTGTTGTGTCCAGGAAGTGGATCTCTTGTGTGGACTGGTCCAGGCTGAGGTTGATGGTGGGATGGAAATTGTTGAAATCATGGTGGAATTCCTCAAGGCCTTCTTTTCCATGGGTCCAGATGATGAAGATGTCATCAATGTAGGGCAAGTAGAGTAGGGGTATTAGGGGACAAGAGCTGAGGAAGCTTTGTTCTAAGTCAGCCATAAAAATGTTGGCATACTGTGGGGCCATGCGGGTACCCATAGCAGTGCCGCTGATTTGAAGGTATACATTGTCCCCAAATGTGAATTATTTATGGGTGAGGACAAAGTCACAAAGTTCAGCCACCAGGTTTGCCATGACATTATCAGGGATACTGTTCCTGATGGCTTGTAGTCCATCTTTGTGTGGACTGTTGGTGTAGAGGGCTTCTACATCCATAGTGGCCAGGATGGTGTTATCAGGAAGATCACCGATGGATTGTAGTTTCCTCAGGAAATCAGTGGTGTCTTGTAGGTAGCTGGAAGTGCTGGTAGCGTAGGGCCTGAGGAGGGAGTCTACATAGCCAGGCAATCCTGCTGTCAGGGTGCCAATGCCTGAGATGATGGGGCATCCAGGATTTCCAGGTTTATGGATCTTGGGTAGCAGATAGAATACCCCTGGTCAGGGTTCCAGAGGTGTGTCTGTGCTGATTTGTTCTTGTGCTTTTTCAGGGAGTTTCTTGAGCAAATGGTGTAGTTTCTTTTGGTAACCGTCAGTGGGATCAGAGGGTAATGGCTTGTAGAAAGAATGAGAATGTAGAATGAGGTTCACTCAATATTGCTGCAGCTTCCAACACTTCTTATTTCTAAATAGAGATAAGTCAAGTTACAGCTTTCCTTTTTTTCATTGTTATTAATAATCACTGTTAGTGGCACCTTAAAATTCTAAAAATGAATCCATACATTGCATTTTGTCTTTCGTAGCATTTACTAAAGAAAGATACAGCTCTTCAAACAGTCTCTGGTCCACTGCATTCAAAAAAATTAATTTCAAGCCTCTTACTGTACATGTTCTTGAATATTATTTATGAAACGGCACTCTTAATATTTTCTTCACATAATTTTTAAACTGACCCCTGGGGTTTGATAGGTGGGGGTGTTACTATAAAGAGCATGTTCTTTCTTATCTTGTAAAATAAATCTACAGCAATGTCATTTATACCTGTTTCAATACACTTAATAATAAAATGTATCACTGATATAGTACTTAGATAGTTATCTGAGTACTTCAGGATTTAACCAGGTGATACATTTAAAGCAAATGCTTAACTTGGTTGAGTGGCAATAGAATCTATACAGCAATATAGAAATATTCAGACTTCTAGAATCTACAAAATGGGGATGAAAGCCTGAAAGACTGTCTCTGATGTGATTTCCACTACTGAGCCTAGCCGTGGCAACAGACTCTCTCTTGAGGTACTTCTATAACTTCACTTCAGGCCCTTGTCCAAGACAAAAGTGCAAAAGCATATGAAAATGGAAAACACAAAATCAGAACATTACAAACCCTTAAAATAAAAAAAAAATGATTCCAGTTCAGTTCTAGAACTGGGTGAAGAATCAGGGATTTGGCAGGAGAAAATCTCACATACCACAGGAACTTTAAAATATGGACTCACTAAACATCTGCAAGTCTATTGGGGAGGGAAGGGCAGCAAAGAACTTTAAAACCGCCTGTTTTCTGTTCTGGAGGGGATCTTTGAAGATCCTGTGATACAATCAAGTATATTGATACAATAATCTGAAAGAAGAGTCTGACTATAAAAACTTGCCATTCACTTTAATCCACCAATATTTTTCAGGTATCACACTGATCAGTTTTACAGTCTGTTATAGGGGGAGCTTAAACCGAGCTTTTCACTGACTCAGTGGTGCTTACAATGGATATCCCCAATCACTTTTCAAGAGCATTCTATCAAGTTCAGTTGATAAAGATTAGATTAACCTGTTATGGATGTTATTTTTCTAAAAAACAATATTGTCATTTGTCAGTTATCACTGGTGTGAAACCGCTCAGATCTTTAAGACAGAAATATAGAATATCTTGTCAGAGTGGATCAGGAGCTCAAATAAAATAGACAAAATATAGCATTGTCAAATCTCTTATCTGAGTGGGAGTGCACTAATACTTGGCTATCCCACAAAAGAACTTCTGTCCTAGAAGCAGCACTGGCTGTCGGGGTCAAAGATCTGCTTCACTTAAATACATTTATTGCTGAATTTTAGCAAATATAGAAGCAAAGGACTGACACTAGAGGTATGAATAGTGCACACAGGGCAAGGTGCACAGAACACAGAGCTAACTACCAACACACACCAGTCCTGTCCTTCTACATTCCTGTTATCCCAGCCCTGAGCCTCTCCTGCATTGAGAATCCTTTGCAAAGATGTATTCATTGGCTTTGTGAAACAGCTAAATAATTTGAAGTTCCCAGATTGTATTACTATTGAATAATTTCAGGGATAAAGGAAGCCAATCAGCTTCTTTCTGAGGTTGCTGTCTATGCACACACAAACCTGTTGTGAGCTGCTGACTGGCACAGCAACAGATTCTATCCTGGTGTAAATATGGTACAGCAGCTACTGCCTCTGAATTCAGAATGATTTGTGGCAAATGAGGAAATTAGATAATCTTGGACTACTTCAGAGTGGAGGGCTAAAATTAAATTTTGCTCGTGTAACATAAAATAGATTAACAACTAATATATGGATATAAACAATAAATTCTCAAGTTTTATATATATATATATATATATAGGCTGTGTAATCTTAATACAGAGATTGCCTCCTGGAGCACCTCTCATTCCATTTGTAAATACATTTTATCCCTCCCTGGGGAAACTACATCAAAAAATAATATTGTTTAATGCTGTCATTTAATGCAGCTGGAACCAATGAGGAGAGCCAGCAGCATGTGACAGCCAACTCTCTGTTGTGAGGGAATGAAATGTTACAAGATGGTGTAACGTAGAGCCCTGAGGTACATTCAGGTATCAGAGGAGCACAAAGGTTGACATACAGCCACCTTCTCGCCCCTGTTCAACTGTACCAGGCAGAGCTCAGGTATATCTGAAGATCTGGCCCCATGTTCTTAGAACTCTCTTTTACTGATTTGATGTATGTGTCCTAGAGCCTGGTAAACGTAGCTTTGCCTTCCCACGCCCTGCCCCTCTTAAATATTTCTTGTTTGTTTTCCTTCAGAGAATGTTATGCAATTCCAAGAACATTTGTACTGCCTCACCGTTCTCTCCAGGAATGAAACAAACAATTAAAATCAACAATTTGGTAACCATGAAAAGTGTTGGGTTTCCTGGGTGGGATTTTCAAAAGTGATGATGGATGCTAGGTACCCAACTCTTATTGAAAGTCAGTGAGAGCTGGGTGGCTACTTGCTGTAGGGACTTCTGAAAATCCCACTTGTTATAAATGGGTACTTCACAACAGAACAAGTGGTCAGACAGTTGTGGCTATAAACTAAGATTAGATATTGCTCAGGTTATTGGGCATATAAACAACTTCCCCAAGAGTTTGTCCAGACAGATCAATTAGAATTAATTTCTCTCTCTTATGCAACTTGTAATCATTTATCTAGTATTAATTAAACATCTATTTTAAACCATCTTACAATACATTTCCATGACAATAGCCACAATAAGATACTGAGTTATAAATGATGCGCTGGTCCTTTTTGCCTCCCTACCTACTATCACTGAATGTAATAATTTATTAATGAAATTGCCTGTTTTAATAATTAAATCTGCGTTCTGATAGATTACTTACTGTCTCCAACCTGAAAAATCAGTTATGTGGTTGATGAAGCATGCAAGTGATTTGCCTACTTTCATACAGGAAATCAGTAGCAGAGACAGAAATTGAACGTAGCTGCCTTGAGTCCTAGTCCCGTGCCTTAACTACAAGACTATTGTTTTAACTAGTACTCCCAGTATCTCAAAGACCTAGTCCAGAAATAAAACCTTAGTCCCATTCATGGTAGGGATCAGTAGTGACCATAAAATTATAATGTAATCATTCAATGATGCATTAAAATGTCAGATATACAGTATGATTCTGTCCTATCTCAGTTCCACTCAGCACAGCACAGTTCTTTCTCCCTTATTCCCAGGGCCAGTCCCAGCACTGCTGGGAGCTAGAATTGCTTCCCAGTAAACTCCAATTTGTCTCACTGGTGCAAGTACCTTAGTGGACTTGATGTCAGGGAAGCATAACCATTGTATGATGGAGCTCCACTACATCCAGTCCCAGTCTCTTGCCTAACTCTGATATAGCCTCTATGCCAAGCAGGGGAGGAGATGTAGAATGTAGATCTGGTATACTGATATCAGCAGGGTATTCCTTTCCAACAGAGGAAGTCTCTACTGACCAGCTGCACTTAGAATTCTTAAATCCTAGAAAATCACCCTCAAATATATCGTATTTCTTGGATGAAGCTCATTTGTGTGGGAGTGCTACATATAGTCAAGGAACTGCAGTCTATGCTGATTCACAGAAATTCTTGCAAATTGCTTCAGTGACCTCATGCTCTCTATTTAGAATGAAAATGTGCCATCAGAGTTAATACTTTCTATTATTTATTATAATTATTACTATTTGTATTTTCATAGTTCCTAGAAGCCCCAGTCACAGATCAGGACTTTGTTGCGCTAGGCACTGTGCAATCCAAGAATAACACCCCTTTTACTTACTACATACCTGCAACCCTTTCTTCTGTGCATTACATTTATCGAGGCATCAGCGTCTGCTTATTTTTTACCGAATGAAAAACCTTTACTGTATTTCCATAGGTCTAAACTCCCTCATTTTTTGATGTGACAATTGCTGTCCTTTTTTATTTTTGAATGTATAAGGAATTTTTCTTCCAAAATTTTAGCAAGAAAACAATCCTCTTTTGCAGCAAGGAGAAAAACCAAATGAAAATCTGGATCTGGTTGATTTTGAGTCTGATCCAAAGCCCACTGACATCAATGGAAAAAAACCATTGACATCAGTAGGTTTTGGATCAGGCCCTTTTAAATGCCTCTAAGCCTCATCTATCACAGAGCATGATCTTATTTATAATAGTTCTGCTAACTAGAATGATCACCTTTATTAGAGTGAGTCTTCCTAATGGCTGCTGGAAATGTTAAGCTGAAAGATGTACTGCCATTCATTTACAAGACCCCAGATGCTGATACCCTCCCCCCGCCCCACCACCACCAGCACCACACACACGCACACTCTTCCCCTCCCCAAATGGGCTCCCTGCCTGTTCAAGGTAAAGGAATTCTGCCAGGCCATATGCTTTGCACATTTCTCTTTGAGGGCATAGCTGCTGTTCGTCTGGCTCTCATGGTGCAGGCCTCCTGTAACCAGATGAGCATGCAGCCAGTCTTTGAAGGCATTCTGCCACAGAAATGTCAGTGTAAAATAGATTAAAAATTATGCGTGGAGATTTAGGATCATAAGATGTCAGGTTTATATTTCAGAATGTAATACAGGGATTGTTATTTACACTAATTCACCATCTATGATAAAAAATATTTATATATCTAAGGATTGCTGTATATGCTGCCTGCATGCCCAGCTCCCTCCTAGTACACCCAGCTGTCATCATACTCCATAAATTCTGGTGTTTCCAGCTGGCAGATTGCAAGACAGCAGTGCTATGTCCTTCTTCAGTGCCCAGATTATGCGCCAGTCAGTATTTACACTGAGCTCCCTGGGCATTATGAGACCAATACCTCTATATCCCATGCCTATTCCTACATTTATACTGCCTACATACAGCTCTTCAATCTATAGAGAACAGTTCTCATACCACCTGAAACCTCACAGTACAGTAACTTGTATTTTCCTTATATTCATATTCTGCTCTCACCTATTCAAAGGATTTAAAGTTACTTACTTCTTCCTGTTGCATCTGTTTGCCATTCACTTAAAGAGACTGAAAGTCCCTTGATTGCACAGCTTTCAAAATACATGTCTTCATTCAACATATTTTATTAGATCTGCCACCAGCCAGTCACATTCCAATCTTACACAAACAATAAATTGTGTTAACTGATCCTAAACTTTCTCTCTCCACATCCTCTACCCCTAACCAACACACACAAGACAGCACCCTTTCTCTCAGCCTTAGCCAGATTCTGGTAGTTTCCATAACAGTCTAATATAAGTTGATATAAGTAGTCAGACTTACTAGCTTTTACAAAGGTTTCAGCTCTCTTGACCAACAGTTCAAGCTCATTGCTTTCTGCACTATAGTCCAGTCTTTTTAATCACTGGCCACCAACTTGAGGCCCTTCTCAATCCAACATTGTCTTCCTCTTCGTTACAGCTACACACAGCAACTCTACATACATTTGTTATCCAAATTGCTCCTCTATGGCTGCTGCCCTCCTTTCTTTGCTGAATCTACAGTAAGCAGAAACCACATCCCTTCTGAAGCTTGTTTCTTTCTAGGACATAATGTTGACTTTTCCTCTGGGAACTGTTACCTTCTCTGCTTATGACACTTTTCCAGATCATTGCTTTTAAATATTATGACAATCTCCCCTGAACCAATGGAAAAACAGTTTTAGTCCTCTCATTGCATTGATGGCAATGGAGAAATGGATCCTGAGTTGGCACTATTGCCTCTCCAAGCTGCAGGAGGTGAGGCATTTCCCTCTGTAAGCTCCCTCTCCTCTAAATCTTGTTGCTCTACTCTCCCGTCCTCTGGCTGCTGAAAGGGCTCCTTCTTCCTCTTCCCATTCCTTGCCCAGAATTAGAAGTGTTGTCTGGCTTCTTCCCCTCTCCTCCTGATTGAAACAAGAAGCATCTCTGGGATACTTCTCCTCTCTTCCCAAAGTCCGGTTCTCCAGTGCCTCTGATACAAGCTTTGCTGCCTGCTCTGCCCATATGTTACAGACAGATTGCTCTACCAATCACAGGCAATGGAGAGGAAGTTCAGCAAGCGAAGGTCAGGAGCTCTAACAGAAGTGCCTCTACAGCATCCTCTGCTTCCTCACAAAAATGAGAGCCAAAGAAGAACAAATGAGTGAACCAAAGTATTAACAATTTGGTTTGCTGCTCTAAAACTATACCAAGAGGCCAGCTTTACTGGACAGTGGAGTGCAAGAGGAGTGCCTGGCAATTTGAGGTTAGAATATATTTACTCAATATGACCAATATTAGAATTACAGAGTTGTTAGATCTGGAAGGAATCCATAGAACTTCTTCTAGCTCTGTCCCTGACTGTGTCTCCAATACACACTTAGCATACTCCCTCTACATGTAAAGACTTTATTGTTAAACGAGGTTTACAGCTCCTCTACACAAAAATGAAACATGATTCATCCTTGACTAGTAAAAACACCAGCTAAAGCAGCTTATGAACACTTTTCTTTTACTCCCTCTCTTAGGCTTTTCTTGTATATGTAATGTTCCTGTTAGTTTCTCATGCTTATGTTTAACATTTTGAATTCTAATCTGTGAAAAATCCTCCTCTCTCAAGAATGTTTTCACTCACACAACAAATCCCATTCCAACTCTCAAGCAAAGTATTACTCAACAAGTCAGGATGACAGAACATGGCTTTAATTGTTCACTTCACAGTAATTGGACTCAACTTGATGAAAAAGAAATTATTTTCAAACTGTGTATGCTTAGTTTGAATAATGTGCTGGTTTTTAGTATATCACATATTTGAACCAAATAGATAATATTACTGGTTTAAATGCATAAATATAAGTATAAAATTAACTTATCTCAGAAACCATCCTGTACAACTAAATACATTTTTCCCACTTCAAAAAGTGTTTATTTCACTTTAAGTAATTTTGCTGTGTGTGTGCTGGGTGAAAATACATGGCTGCAAAATAATAATAATAATAATAAAAAAGATTGTTTTAGCAAGGATAACAACTTTCAAAACTTATTCTGAGGAATAGAGCAGAATGAATCATATTCATAGGTGTGTACACTGGATGAAAACATTCAATGCTTTCTGTTAGCAAAAGCACTCTTGGGGATAGGGAAATCAGAGCTGCAAAAAACCTAACCAAGTTTGCCTGACAACTTTCCCAAACACACTAGATTGGTGGTGCACTGGGAGTAAGGTAAGGCTGTCAATCCCCATGCTAGTAGAATCACGTGGCTCATTCTGCATCTCAAGGGAAGCTGACAACCACACTGCTTTCATCCTTGCACTTTGAACACTTCAGGAAACTGCACTGATTGTAGGGGTTAATCTTCCACCCTTTGGGGCTGGTATAAGTATATACATTACAGAAAGAGATGGACACAATCGATAGGAAAACAATGAAACTAAAAAAAAAATGGAGCCCTTTGTTGCTGCTGTAAAGGGAAGAAGAGGAAGAAAGGAGAGGAGGGATGAAGGGAAAAGAATACTGAGCACAATGATTTCAAGTAATAAACAGGTGGGTTGAAATCCTGGCCCTACAGAAATCAGTGGCAAGATTCCCATTTACTTCAATCAGCCAGAATTTCAACCCTGGAGCCTGATCCAGGACTCCATTACACAAGTGAAGTCTTATTACCATAAAAATGGTGAAAGAGAGCTAGCTCAGGAAACTCAAGTGTTGAGAATGTTTAATGGAGCACTCTTATAATGTTATGTAGCTCTCCTATTTGTTATAACTTTCCAGCAATAATTGAGTTTTTATTAAATGCTAGTTCATTTTTTTGGAATCTTACCAGCAAAATTGGCCATTGTATCCACATTTCAGTTTGTCAACAATCCTATGACAATGATTGTGGATTAACAACTCTGTAAAGAAAGCTGACTGTAGCCTCATTCCACCCACCATCATGGGCACAATTATGCATCTGATTCTACACCAGTTAAAGCTAATAATACAGAGTGCTGGAGCTCATAAAGAAGCAGAAACCACTATGAAAGAAATGCTTCCGGGCTTGAACTGATAGCTACTGAATTGCTATAACTCCTTGTTAGTAAAAAACTTACATGATCTAAATGTAAACCCTCTGCCTGATTCAGAGAAAGGACCTGAACCTGGTTCTCTTATATTCAAAGTATGTATCCGAACCGGCTAATGGCTTTTCAGGGCTATTTTTCTCCTTCTCCTGAACCTGAAAAATCTTTCTTGTAACCAACTCTTTCCTGTGAAAGGTTTGGGGTTCAACAAATTGGCATTTTTGTTGAAAATTTCCCAGCCAGCTGTAGATCTAATACTCACAGGTTGTTGGCCATGTTACCTAAAAAGAAACACTTCTTTACTTCTGTATTACTGAATGGGAAGCAAAACTCCCTCAAGTTTGCACAATAAAAATGCCAGTATCTCTTGGACATGAGGTTTCTATAAATACCAAAAAACCAAACCAAAACAAAACCCTTAGAAAGGAAACGTTTTTTTCCTTCTAAATAAAAAAAGCTATATAACTCTTCTCTCAGTCACATCAAAAGTGTTGACCTTTGTTCTGCTCAATGGAATCAAACCATTATTGATCCTAACTCAAGAATAATGTGGTTGAAAGTTAAATAGCACACACGCACACATATATAACAATAATGAAGAAGATGAGATAGCAAGACTGAGCCGGAAGCCAGACTTGACTCAAACCATGATATTGTCAGTTCTCATAAGCTCAGCAAGGTTGGATGTCTTCATTATTTGGATGGGAGACTTCCCAGAGACACCCAGCAGCTACAGTGATGGAAGTATTTATGGAGATTGCACTCTCCATTCTGAGTCAGTTCTGAATCAATAAACCACCATGTGGTTTAGTACTTTGGCACACTTTATTGCTGCAGGCATCTTTTGGATGAGAAATAGAACAGAGGTCTTGAACACTTGTGGTCACGAATGCTCCCATGGCAAAAGCAGGGATGTTAACCCAGTATCTTGCCCAAATTCCAAATACATATTTAAACCCTTATTTTTAAAAGGGTTGTCAGAGTACAATGCCAAGGTGTAGGAAGTGAGTGACCTGCATTGCAATGTTTGCCTTGCTCTGAAATATTCTTGAACAACATTGCATGAATTCTGGCCCCCATTACAATAAGATGTCTATGAGGCTGTAGCAGAAAGTAAAACCAAGTAAAATATGTTCTGCTTATATCAATTCCTCAATGAATTCAAGCCCTTTACTTAGTCACTAGCTGAAACAAGTAATAGATGATTAAGATCCAGCATTTTTTCCCTTAAGGCTCAATTCCAAAACTTAGGGAAGAATTCATTCCCCACCCCTACCCCACTGCAGGGGATGCCAATTACATTCTCCCATGAGAATGAGGGCAGCTGGCCTCGTGGAAGCATTCACCCAGGGTGAGGGAAGGAGTTAGCACTGCTCCTTCCCTCAGAGATTTTGCCAGAGCAGGTCAGCTTTAACACATAGCCAGGGCTCTACAGGGAGTCCCACAAGTGTAAGCTCTCTGCGAGATGTGCCAAATTGGTACATCTCTCTCAGCTGGCCCCCACCACAGTGATGTCTAGTTCCTGACCCTCCCCCGCTAATGTGAGGGGATTGCAGGTGGCTCAGCAGCTGTGCTATAGCTCTTGGCAGACTTATCACTGCCGAAGGCTGACAGTCTGTCCTGCAGATGCAGTCCTATATTCCACTTTTCTTCCCCTTCACTTGCTATATTTACTATTGGCTCCATTAGGGAACTCAGAGATGAGCGAGTTTACTGCATCCATACCTTTGTACATAAAGTGTAGATATTGTGTATCAGGATATCTGTGGCAATGGGTGCGGGGTAGTCATAGGCATTAATGCCATTTATCATCTACTTGCAGATTGCATTGTGCTCAGGGTGACTCTCTCATATACCTGTATGCATATAAATAATCCATAGACGTCGTACCTCAAGATATATACAATGCATTACAAATTCTAAGTGGCAATGTGAAGAAACACACAACACAAAATAACAGACATGCAAAATGATGTAGAATTTTAGCACTGTTGTGAGTGCTTAATTGGGATGTTCATTCTAAATCAAACATTATTCAACTTCTCAAATAGAGTATTATGATGCTCTAGGTACTAGAAAGCCTAGCTCTCTAAAATACAATTAAATATAAAGATACTGTATGCAGTTTTGGCATAATAAAACATATACACTTGTAGAACAATGGGCTTGATCATCTTCTCATTGAAGTCAAAAGATATTTTGCCACTGAATTAAAAAAGAACAGCCTTAAACTGAGTACTGTTTTTAAGGGTTTTTCCCCTTAAAAGAAAAGCCAGAGTTGATGTTTTTGCTGATATAAATATAGCCCTTTACAATTCACCGAATAGTTTTTGATATATAATTATGCACTAAGACATGTCAGACAACTCAATGTACTCATAGCAGTCCTTGGAGTGAAATTATAATAAAGGTCTATTGCATTTGACAACCCCCATTCAAAAATCATCTGGAAGTGTGTATGTGGAGCAGAGATGGACTGTGGCTTGTGAAATGGTGCAGAAGATTGCCCTGGTCTAGACTTAGAGTGAAACTGTGTTCAGCATCACTTCATCTGTACCTGATGTTAAGGAAAGGAGTCAGGAATGGATACATCTCTTTGGGTAGGCCAGGTGATCATGACCACTTTACAATTTTAAAATGTGTTTCTTACAGCTTTATCATTCAGAGTTTATCTCTTAACTTTGTTTATTGTCATTTTTATATGTACTTTTCCTCAAAGGCACCCTGGTTTCTGTGATGCCTCTCTGCACATGTGACATACCCTACAACCTATTTGGGACTACTGTGGAATTTGAGAGGGAAGACAAGTCACTCCACAGAACTTCAGATGTAGTACAATGTTTGCAGAAGAACACATTGGATTCAGGCTATGGTATATCAGTGCTGCTGTATAATCAGTGTGTCAACAAGGGGGAAAGTAGGCCAATTAGGTAATTTCTTGAATTGGAATTATTAATGTAATCTTTGAGAATTGCTCAGTGACAGGACACCTTGTGGAACTACAGGATGCACAGAGACTCACAAGGTGCTTGGAAACTGTTTGATCTAGAGCAGAGACAGGCAGTGGAAAAGGATTTTGATACAGCAGATCCTCAGGTAGTTGCATCCGATGAAGTGAGCTGTAGCTCACAAAAGCTTATGCTCAAATAAATTTGTTAGTCTCTAAGGTGCCGCAAGTACTCCTTTTCTTTTTGTGGATACAGGCTAACACGGCTGCTACTCTGAAACCTCAGGTAAACATGACTCTGTGTTTTATGCAATGTAGTTGTATCCATGCAGTCCCAGGATATTAAAGACACAAGGTGTTTGGGGTAATATATATTATTGGACCTAATTCTGTTGCTTCTGTTGCTGAGGGAGACAAGTTTTGGAGCCACACAGGGATCTTCACATCTGAAGAAGAGCAATATGTGATTTGAAAGCTTGTCTCTCTTACCAACAGGAGTTGGTCCAATAACAGATATTACCTCACCCACCTTGTCACACTAATGCATTGTTCACAGAGAAGCTCTCATGAGATTCATGAAGTGATTTCATATATTCAGGGTCCGTTATAATAATTATCTCACACTACAAATACAAAGACACCACTCCTCACCAAGATCAACAGATTAAACCAAACTTGAGGTTTTATTTACCAAAGGATAAAGAAATTTCCAAGAAGTGAAATCACCTAGATTTTTTGGATTCCCAAATATCTTCTCCTTCTTGCCTCAAGGTTTCAAGAAACGTTCAATTTCAAATGGACTACTTGTATTTTGGCTAAGATGGTGTATGTGTGTAAAAATCAGCCGTATAATTGTAAGCTAACTTCAACACGAACAATGTTTATACCTAATTAATTATAACATATCTAAAACAATTCTAAAGAAGATAAAACTAATGATCAATTGAAAAATGAAAATGAGAAAAAGTGAAACCTGATTATAACTCAGATAGATAAGAATTACTGTTAAATCATCATCATCATCATCAAATAAACCAGTCAAAAAAAAAATTCAACTTTCTTCTCCTAAAAGAATAGTAGTTTGAAGATTTAAGTCCAAATTCCTTCTGAGTGAAATGCTATTGAAGTTAATGGAATTACACTGGGATGAATTTGGCCATGGACATTTTAATTTTTAAGATTATAGCAGATATTACAGTATTAGTGTAATTCTAACCCTAGCATAATATTACAATTTAGATCAATTGCAAAAACTTGCAGAGGTCCTTTTAATGGAAAATTACTAACTCAAGAAGATATTCATTTGCTAACTATCTGAACACTGCACAAGCTTTCATAAATTATACTGAACAGGAAGGCAGCACACTTGAGAACTTAACACATTTAACTAACTTTTCACATTAATAATAAATTCACCATAATAACCAGAAAGCAGATCATGCAGTTTATGGTTATATCTAAAAATTCACAGTTTAAAGTTTGTCCATCTTTTTTTGAGGGTGCCATCTGCAACACTATGTTCTTTGTAGTATTTCTTAAGTACTAGAATAAAAACTTCAAAAATTGATTGTCACAAAAAAGTCTAGCATTATAGGAAATGGTGCTAAAAATATATTGAGAATGGAACTTAAATGTACATTCCTGACACAAAAATGTCTTGATAGAGTTGCAGTGGTGACACAACTTGTTAAAACAGTACCTGATGCAAGATATGCCAAAAAGTTGGAATTATTATAGGCAAAGAACAAATGAAGTGTCTGTGGGGAATGCCTCCACATATAAGATATCACAGGCGCAAGGAATATGGCCTGCTCTCCATTAAAACACAGGTAAGTAAGGCCATTACCATCTGATAATTTGCATGCCAATGGTCTCATCAGTCCATATTGCTGTTGACATTTTAACTCTTGAAATCTGAGGTAAAGTGGATCATCTTTAAAACTGTAATGTACTGTCAAAATTTTAAAAAGAAACTACTTTAAAAGTTTCTTACCTTAGCTGGATATAGTGCTTTTCATCTTGGCTCCCTCAAGATCCACCAATTCTATACTCGGCTTCCTCTGTCAGAAAATCGATCAGTTCCAAATTCCTCCCTCCACCCCCTCCCAAATCTGTATGTCCCTTACTCTTCCCCACACAAAAATCCACCAGTCTCCCACACATAATGAGCTCCCTCCATATACTACTCATAAACTGGTGGAAGGCACTTCTTGCAGCAGTTGGCATGGCAGTGAAAGGTGCACTTGTACCTTGACAGCTGCCCAAGGTCCCTATTTTGTCACATTTACATTGAATTGCACCTTACTCCGCAAATTGCACCATTTAAAGCAACAGGATTACATCAGTGTAAAGTACTCCTCAGCATGACTAAAGGTAGCAAAATCAGCCCCAGAGTGAGCAGCTGTCAGCTGAGGCTCAGCTGCGGAGGTATGAACATTTTCAAACAGAGGAAACCATAGTTTTTGAGGCAGATCTGCAGGACATTTTTGTCATCCCCACCAGCGAGTATACATGCCATAACCAGAAAAAGAGATACTGTCTTGCAGACCTCTCTCCTCCCATTTGTCATTGTGCAGACCACCTCTCCTCCCGTGTACAACCACATACCATCCTGTGGCAACTGCAGCAGTTGTTCACATGGAAGATAATATTAAGGGAGTATTTAAATATAGTTTATCAACTAGAGACGAGGAGGAGGAGCCAACACCCTGTGGCCAACCAGCACTTCACGGATCACAGCAACTGCTCTGTGAAACTTCAGTGATCTACAGATGACTGTGAGGGAATCACTGGGCTACAGACTTGCTTCCCACACCTCTCCCCACTTCAAATGAAAGATGAGATTCTGAGGTAGGGAGCCCAAAGGACAACTCTGTTAACAAGGGGCTTGTGTATATTTTGTAAGCCAGGATACTTCACTTATAACTCTTAGAGAAGAAAAATGGTACAGTAAGTGGACAAGCATTTAAGAGGATAAATCTTGCAATATTTGCATACACAAGCAGGTCCATGGATTTAAGTCAGATGACTCATGAGTAAGGCATGCAGGATTTGTCCCAGCAAGAGTATACTGCATTTTAAATACACAAGATGCATTGATGTAGACCACTTTTCACTTTTAATTTCCCAGGAAAGTGCTTTCAGAAAAGGAAGATGAGACAACTGTGAAATATGTGCCTCTTGTTTCTGTTGGTGAGAGAACACCCACCATTCACAGGTACAGTAAATGCTTTCATTCACTGCTGTAATGAGGCTGTATTTCTCCCAATTTATAACACTGCATGCAATGCTAGACTAAAGAAACATTTTCCCCAGCCCCCAGAAACAGATACCAGCTGGCACAGATGGAAAAGTACTGTGATGCCTCATAGTTTCCATTACTTAAATGGCACATTTCTATTTGCAAACTAAAAGGAAACAGCAGCTAGAGTATAGATTCTCCTTTCCTTTTGAACACAGTAAAATCATATGCATTTTCTTCTGAGAAATGGACATAGGCACTTAAGGGTGAAAATTTATATTTTCCATTTTGCAGTTTATAAAAACCATCTCTATGTGCCTTAGATCCAAAAGCATCCTACTGCCTCAAGTCAAGAAATACAAAACAAATTAGATATTGCGGCTGCTGTTGCCCTTTGGATAGAATAGGTATTTTGGCATAAAATCAGTCTAATATTCTCTCTCTTTTTAATCAAAGAACATCTTTAAAGCTGTGATAAAACAGAATTATCACTATGTTTTATCCAAATTTTAAAGCAGCATCACATTTAGAACAGAGAAATTATGTAATTTATGTAATTGTGACTCTCTCTGATTCCCCAGACCAGATAGTTAGAAGCAATTGTTAGGTACTTTTCGGTCATTCAGTAGCTTTCTATTGCTTTGCATCATTGTTTTGTAAAATGTCATTTTGAGTCTGAAAGATGCAAAATATATATATATATATATATATATATATATATATATATATATATATTTTATTATAGTACAGTTGGACCTGCTTTTAGTGAACTTGGATAGAGTGAAAACCCCTTATCTAGGGTGACCAGATAGCAAGTGTAAAAATTCAGGACAAGGGAATGGGGGGTAATAGGCACCTATATAAGAAAAAGCCCCGAATATCGGGACTGTCCCTATAAAATCAGGACAGCTGGTCACCCTACCCTTATCAGAACAAAGATGAAGGAAAGTCCAAAGGAATTGTTTCAGAGCCCTCGAATGTGCAATTTGCCATTCTTCTTATGGTGATCCTATATTTATAATCCTACACCTATACTTAAACTTGGTGGGATTAGATTTAAAGTGTTAGTCATTGGCCAATGCTGGTTTCCCCTGACACTGAAAATTGATGAGAAAATATCCATCAATATGATTTGGCAAGTGCAGCTTCCCCGACATCTTGCACCTGCAGGGATCCCATATCTGAACCCCACAGCAGCACAGGGAGCCCTGTGCGCTCACTGTCACAGCCCTGCTCACTCATTCACCAGAAGTGTGGGGACTGTTACTAGGAAGTAGTCGTTCAGCAGCAGGGTTGTCCTGCAGCATGGGGTTCTACACTAGGAGTTGAGGTCGAATTTATTAGCGTTAAATCGATTTAACCCTGCACCCATCCACACGACAAAGCCCTTTTTTTTTACTTAAAGGGCTCTTAAAATCGATTTCTTTACTCCACCCCCGACAAGGGGATTAGCGCTGAAATCGGCCTTGTCGGGTCGAATTTGGGATACTGTGGACACAATTCGACGGTATTGGCCTCTGGGAGCTATCCCAGAGTGCTCCATTGTGACCGCTCTGGACAGCACTCTCAACTCAGATGCACTGGCCAGATAGACAGGAAAAGGCCCACGAACTTTTGAATCTCATTTTCCTGTTTGGCCAGCGTGGCAAGCTGCAGGTGAGTGCAAAGCTCATCAGCAGAGGTGACCATGATGGAGTCCCAGAATCACAAAAGAGCTCCAGCATGGACCGAACAGGAGGTACAGGATCTGATCGTTGTATGGGGAGAGGAATCCGTGCTATCAGAACTCCGTACCAGTTTTCGAAATGACAAAACATTTGTCAAAATCTCCCATGGCATGAAGGACAGACGCCATAACAGGGACCCGAAGCAGTGCCGTGTGAAACTTAAGGAGCTGAGGCAAGCCTACCAGAAAACCAGAGAGGCAAACGGCCGCTCTGGGTCAGAGCCCCAAACATGCCACTTCTATGATGAGCTGCATGCCATTTTAGGGGGTTCAGCCACCACTACCCCAACTGTGTGCTTTGACTCCATCAATGGAGAGGGAGGCAACATGGAAGCAGGTTTTGGGGACGAGGAAGATGATGATGATGAGGTTGTAGATAGCTCACAGCAAGCAAGCGGAGAAACCTATTTTCCCCGACAGCCAGGAACTGTTTCTCACCCCGGACCTGGAGCCAGTACCCTCCGAACCCACCCAAGGCTGCCTCCAGGACCCGCCAGGCAGAGAAGGGACCTCTGGTGAGTGTACCTTTTAAAATAGTATACATGGTTTAAAAGCAAGCGTGTTTAATGATTAATTTTCCCTGGCATTCACGGCTCTCCTGGATGTACTCCCAAAGCCTTTGCAAAAGGTTTCTGGGGAGGGCACCCTTATTCAGTCCACCCTGGTAGGACACTTTACCACACCAGGCCAGTAGCACATAGTCGGGAATCATTGCAGAACAAAGCATTGCAGGGTATGTTTGCTGGCATTCAAACAACATCCATTCTTTATCTCTCTGTGTTATCCTCAGGAGAGTGATATCATTCATGGTCACCTGGTTGAAATAGGATGCTTTTCTTAAGGGGACATTCAGAGGTGCCCGTTCCTGCTGGGCAGTTTGCCTGTGGCTAAACAGAAATGTTCCCCGCTGTTAGCCATGCGGTAGGGGGAAGGGGAGAGGGGTTAGCCACGCAGTGGTGGGGAGGCGAAATGTGACCTTGTAACGAAAGCACATCTGCTATGTATGTAATGTTAACAGCAAGGTTTACCGTGAAAGAGAGTGTACCCATTGTTCTATAAAATGTGTCTTTTTAAATACCACTGTCCCCTTTTTTTTCTCCACCACCTGCATGTGTTTCAAGGATCACAGGATCTTCTCCTTCCCAGAGGCTAGCAAAGATTAGAAGGTGAAAAAAACACACTCGCGATGAAATGTTCTCTGACCTCATGCTGTCCTCCCACACTGACAGAGCACAGATGAATGCGTGGAGGCAGACAATGTCAGAGTGCAGGAAAGAACTAAATGAACGCGAGGAGAGGTGGTGGGCTAAAGAGAGTAAGTGGCGGGATGAAGATGATAGGTGGTGGCAGCATGATGAGAGGAGGCAGGATTCAATGCTGAGGCTTCTGGAGGATCAAACTAATATGTTCCAGCGTATGGTTGAGCTGCAGGAAAGGCAGCTGGAGCACAGACCGCCGGTACAGCCCCTGTGTAACCAACCACCCTCCTCCCCAAGTTCCATAGCCTCCTCGCCCAGACACCCAAGAATGTGGTGGGGAGGCCTCCAGCTACCCAGCCACTCCACCCCAGAGGATTGCCCAAGCAACAGAAGGCTGGCATTCAGTAAGTCTTAAAGTTTTAAAGTGCTGTGGTCCATGTCCTTCCCTCCTCCATCACCCCACCCGGTGCTTCCCTTCTCCACCACCCCTCCCGGGCTACCTTGACAGTTATCCCCCCTATCTGTGTGATGAATTGATAAAGAATGCATGAATGTGAAGCAACAATGACTTTATTGCCTCTGCAAGCGGTGATTGCAGGGGGGAGGGGAGGGTGGTTAGCTTACAGGGAAGTAGAGTGAACCGGGGGCGGGGGTGTGTGTTTCATCACGGAGAAACAAACAGAACTTTCACACCGTAGCCTGGCCAGTCATGAAACTGGTTTTCAAAGCTTCTCTGATGCGCACCGCGCCCTCCTGTACTCTTCTAACTGCCCTGGCATCTGGCTGCGCGTAACCAGTGGCCAGGCAATTTGCCTCAACCTCCCACCCTGCCATAAATGTCTTCCCCTTGCTCTCACAGATACTGTGGAGTGCACAGCAAGCAGTAATAACAATGAGAATATTGGTTTCGCTGAGGTCTAACCGAGTCAGTAAACTGCTCCAGCGCGCCTTTAAACGTCCAAATGCACATTCTACCACCATTCTGCACTTGCTCAGCCTCTAGTTGAACAGCTCCTGACTACTGTCCAGGCTGCCTGTGTATGGCTTCATGAGCCATGGCATTAAGGGGTAGGCTGGGTCCCCAAGGATAACTATAGGCATTTCAACATCCCCAATGGTTATTTTCTGGTCTGAGAAGAAAGTCCCTTCCTGAAGCTTTTGAAACAGACCAGAGTTCCTGAAGATGCAAGCGTCATGTACCTTTCCCAGCCATCCCACGCTGATGTTGGTGAAACGTCCCTTGTGATCCACCAATGCTTGCAGCACTATTGAAAAGTACCCCTTGCGGTTATGTACTCGCCAGCTTGGTGCTCTGGTGCCAAGGTAGGGATATGGGTTCTGTCTGTGGCCCCACCACAGTTTGGGAATCCCATTGCAGCAAAGCCATCCACTATGACATTTGCACTATGCAGTATTTGTGCAACTATGCACATTTCCCAGATTCACTACCCTTGATATCAGCAGATCTTTGATTGCGTTGGCTACTTGCATCACAGCAGCCCCCACAGTAGATTTGCCCACTCCAAATTGATTCCCAATTGACCGGTAGCTGTCTGGCGTTGCAAGCTTCCACAGGGCTATTGCCACTCGCTTCTCAACTGTGAGGGCTGCTCTCATCTTGGTATTCTGGTGCTTCAGGGCAGGGGAAAGTAAGTCACAAAGTTCCATGAAAGTGCCCTTATGCATGCGAAAGTTTCGCAGCCACTGGGAATCGTCCCAGACCTGCAACATTATGCAGTCCCACCAGTGTGTGCTTGTTTCCCAGGCCCAGAATTGGCGTTCCACAGCATGAACCTTCCCCATTAGCACCATGATGCCCACGTTGCCAGGACCCGTGCTTTGAGAGAAGTCTGTGTCCATGTCCTCATCACTCTTATCACCATGCTGACGTTGCCTACTCGCCCGGTTTCGCTTTGGCAGGTTCTGGTGCTGCATATACTGCTGGATAATGCATGTGGTGTTTAATGTGCTCCTAATTGCCAAAGTGATCTGAGCGGGCTCCTTGCTCGCCGTGGTATGGCGTCTGCATGGAAAAAAGATGCGGAACAATTGTCTGCCTTTGTTCTGACAGACGGAAGGGCAACTGATGACATAGCTTACAGGGAATTAAAATCAACAAAGCGGGTGGCTTTACATCAAGGAGAAAGAAAAACAACTGTCACACAGGATTGAACTCAAAACTCTGGGTTGAGCTCTGGCGTGCTCAACCCACTGAGCTATCCCTTCCCCCAGTATTCCAGGCAGGACTGAATATCCATTAAACTTTTCAAGGTGCCCCTGACAGACCTCACCAAAATGATTGTCGGCTGTTGATTTCACAGAGGGAGGGGGGAGCAAATGAATACAAAACAAATCTGGTCTATTTCTTGTTTTGATCCACTCCATCTATCTTTTACATCTTTGGCTGGCAGCAGACGGTGCAATAGGACTACTAGCCATCCTCATCTCCTGGCTGCTCACCAGAAGACGGTGCAATACGACTGCCGGCAGGACTAAAGAGAATGACCTGGTCGAGTCACTCCGATTTTAGTCCCTGCTTCCGTGTCTGCCCAGGTGCTCCTGACCGACCTTACCAAGGCAGCCAAGAGCACCTAGGACATGATGACGAATGTTATCAGGCCTAATGCACCGTCTGCTGCCACAAGGCAATGAGCTGCTGCTGCGTAGCAATGCAGTAGCGCATCTGCCAGCACCCAGGAGACGTACAGTGACAGTGAGCTGAGCGGGCTCCATGCTTGCCGTGGTATGGCGTCTGCACAGGTAACCCAGGAAAAAAGGTGCAAAATGATTTTCTGCCATAGCTTTCATGGAGGGAGGGAGGGCCTGACGGCATGTACACAGAACCACCCGTGACAATGTTTTTGCCCCATTAGGCATTGGGATCTCAACCCAGAATTCCAATGGGCGGTGGAGACTGCAGGAACTGTGGGATAGTACCCACAGTGCAACACTCCGGAAGTCGACGCTAACCTTGGTACTGTGGAAGCACTCCGCCGAGTTAATGCACTTAATGCACTTAGAGCATTTTGTGTGGGGACACACACAATCGGCTATATAAAAACAATTTCTAAAAAAAGACTTCTATAAATTCGACCTAATTTCATAGTGTAGACATACCCTAAGAGTATCTCCCTGTAGATAGACCTGTGGCCTCTATATTTGCACATATAACTCATAGAGAACACAAATATTAGTAGTGATATATTTATCTACATTTTTTGTCTGCATATCAGTGACTGTTGGATATCCATCCATTAGGGCAGTGGTTCCCAAACTTGTTCCGCCAGTTGTGCAGGGAAAGCCCCTCCCGGGCAGTGCCGGTTTGTTTACCTGCCCTGTCCGCAGGTTAGGCCGATCGCAGCTCCCAGTGGCCGCGGTTCGCTGCTCCAGGCCAATGGGAGCTGCTGGAGTGGCGGCCAGTATGTCCCTCGGCCCACGCCGCTTCCAGCAGCTCCCATTGGCCTGGAGCAGTGAACCGCGGCCACTGGGAGCCGCGATCGGCCGAACCTGCGGACGCAGCAAGTAAACAAACTAGCCCGGCCCGGCAGGGGCTTTCCCTGCACAACTGGTGGAACAAGTTTGGGAACGACTGCATTAGGGCAAGAACTCTATCCTCCTATAAAGTGGATGGAAAACATATCGCATAAATGTGTGTTCTTCAATAATTAACAAAAATAATATATTTGTGCTCATGATTCACTGAGGTGTGTAAATATTCAGGAGCAAAAATTGATCAGTACAAAATAATGAGGGTAGGGTAAGCTGAAAAAAAGTGACAGGTCGAATTGAACTGCAAAATTAATCTCTAAAAAGACATTTTCTTGCCAAAAGACATACACTAAATAGCGAGTGATGATGTAGGAGTATGTTCTGTTCTGAGACACACCTCCCTGTCACATTAATGTGTGAACATCAAGAGAATAAAAGAAATCATAATGCTTAGAAATATAAAAAGGACTACTGATTGTAATAAAAATGATGACAGTACTTACAAACTGCACCTATAATATTATTTAATTAATTGATATTTAGAGTCCAACACAATCCACTTCTGGAACTGATACGTTGGTGGATTGTTCTCTCTCTCAATTTCTTTTTAATAGATTAAAACCACAAACTAGCTATACGCACTGTTAGAGGTGCAGGGAACCCTCTTAATTTATCATTTTTCTATATATGATGAATTACTACTTTAGAGGATTAGTAGATTATTGAGTTGTGGCCATCTCTCACATTTATTCACTTTTAAAGCTCTGATTCCAACAAGTAAATCCTTGTAGATGCCGCTACTTGTACAAGAAAGTTGATGAATGACACATGCATTTATGCACTGCCAGGCAGGGAATCCAAATTTGAATTGCTATACTGGTCCCAAATACCCTAGCTATCGGCACTAAAGCACTTTGTATTATTTGTGGGTGCAGCACTAGTATTGTCCATGTGCGTGATAAAGCAGAAAAATGGGAGATCTCCCATGCACCAGAACAAAAAAAATCATAGAAGCGTAGGACTGGAGGTACCTCGATAGCTAACCTAGTCCAGTCCCCTGCCCTGAAACAGGACCAAATGATCTAGACCATAACTAACAGGTGTTTGCCCAGTCTGTTCTTAAAAATCTTCAGGGACATAGATTCCACTACCAACCCTTACAGTTAGGAAGTTTTTCATAATGTCTAACCTAAATTTCCCTTGCTGCAATTTAAGCCCATTACTTCTTTTCCCGTCCTCGGTAGATAAGAACAACTTATCAACCTTCTCCTTATAACAACATACAGTTAACATGTCCCCACTCAGTCCTCTCTTTTTCAGACTAAGCTAACCCAATTTTTTCAACCTTTCCCCACAGGTCATGTTTTCTAGACCTTTAATTTCCATCCCACCATCAACCTCAGCCTGGTCCAGTCCACACAAGAGATCCACTTCCTGGACACTACAGTGCTAATAAACGACGGTCACATAAACACCACCCTATACCGGAAACCTACTGACCGCTATTCCTACCTACATGCCTCCAGCTTTCACCCTGACCACACCACACGATCCATTGTCTACAGCCAAACTCTGCGATACAACCGCATTTGCTCCAACCCCTCAGACAGAGACAAACACCTACAAGATCTCTATCAAGCATTCTTACAACTACAATACCCACCTGCGGAAGTGAAGAAACAGATTGATAGAGCCAGAAGAGTTCCCAGAAGTCACCTACTACAGGACAGGCCTAACAAAGAAAATAACAGAACGCCACTAGCCGTCACCTTCAGCCCCCAACTAAAACCCTCCAACGCATTATCAAGGATCTACAACCTATCCTGAAGGATGACCCAACACTCTCACAAATCTTGGGAGACAGGCCAGTCCTTGCCTACAGACAGCCCCAACCTGAAGCGAATACTCACCAGCAACCACATACCACACAACAGAACCACTAACTCAGGAACCTATCCTTGCAACAAAGCCCGTTGCCAACTGTGCCCACATATCTATTCAGGGGACACCATCACAGGGCCTAATAACATCAGCCACACTATCAGAGGCTCGTTCACCTGCACATCCACCAATGTGATATATGCCATCATGTGCCAGCAATGCCCCTCTGCCATGTACATTGGTCAAACTGGACAGTCTCTACGTAAAAGAATCAATGGACACAAATCAGATGTCAAGAATTATAACATTCATAAACCAGCTGGAGAACACTTCAATCTCTCTGGTCACGCGATTACAGACATGAAAGTTGCAATTCTTCAACAAAAAAACTTCAGATCCAGACTCCAGCAAGAAACTGTTGAATTGGAATTCATTTGCAAATTGGATACAATTAACTTAGGCTTGAATAGAGACTGGGAGTGGCTAAGTCATTATATATCTTCTGCAGTTTCCACGATATGCTATGCATCCGATGAAGTGAGCTGTAGCTCACGAAAGCTCATGCTCAAATAAACTGGTTAGTCTCTAAGGTGCCGCAAGTACTCCTTTTCTTTTTACGAATACAGACTAACACGGCTGTTACTCTGAAACCTGTCATTATACAAGGTAACCTATTTCCCCTTGTTTTTTCCTAACTCCCTCCCTCCCTCGAGACGTTCTTGTTAAACCCTGGATTTGTGCTGGAAATGGCCCACCTTGATTATCATACACATTGTAAGGAGAGTGGTCACTTTAGATAAGCTATTACCAGCAGGAGAGTGGGTTTGTGTGGGGGGGGGGTGAGAAAACCTGTATTTGGGCTGGAAATGGCCCATCTTGATTATCATTCACATTGTAAGGAGAGTGATCACTTTAGATAAGCTATTGCCAGCAGGAGAGTGGGGTGGGGGGAGGTATTTTTTCATGCTTTGTGTGTGTATAAAAGATCTTCTACACTTTCCACAGTATGCATCCGATGAAGTGAGCTGTAGCTCACGAAAGCTTATGCTCAAATAAATTGGTTAGTCTCTAAGGTGCCACAAGTACTCCTTTTCTTTTTGCAAATACAGACTAACATGGCTGTTACTCTGAAACCTGTTAATAATTTGTGTTGCTCTTCTCTGGACTTTCTCCAATTTGTCCACCTCTTTCCCAGGGTGTGGTGCCCAAAACTGGACACAGTACTCCAGCTGAGGCCTTATCGGTGTTGAGTAGAGTGAAAGAATTACCTCTCGTGTCTTGCTTACAATACTCCTGTTAACAAAGGCACTGGCTTCCTCTGGCCCCTGGGGGTGCTCAAACCCCCACTCCGCCCCAGACCCTGGCCTCACCCAACCCCTTCCCCCAAGCCCCACTCCTGCCCTGCATCATTTCTTCCTGCCCAGTTCTTCCCCCTCTCCAACCCTCGCTCCTCCTTCCCCAGTGCCTCCTACATGTTGTGAAACAGCTGATCACTGCAGAAGGGAGGTGCTGGGATGGAGGGGGAGGAGTTGATTGGCAGGGCTCCAATGGATGGGAGGCACTGCAAGGGGATGGTGGGAGCTGGCTGCCAGTGGATGATAAGCACCCACTAATTTTTTTCCATGGTTGCTCCAGCCCTGGGGATGGGGAGGACAACCAGGCCCAAAAGATTCTTCTAAATATCAACAGAGAAACAAAAATGTGCATTTTGTGTGCGCATGTATATATTTAGAGCAGTGTGAGTATATACAAACACACACGGAGGTATATTATCTCAAATGTAATTATAAATATGTATATTTAAAATGAATATCTAAAACATTCAGAACTTGTTATTTTAAGAATACTCTATAGACTAATTTTAAAATGAATCTACAAATCTACAAATATTCAAGATGACACTGTCCCTTTAACATAAGTTTCATACTCTACAATGGTATAGTATGCTTTGTTACGTATGAATAAAACTATAACCAAAGGAAACCATTAACATCAATATGATTCTTTAGCATTGGAGAGCTAATTAATAGCAGATGTCTTCTCTCAATTAAATTTTTAAAAAGTGAAGATTTAAGTAACTGAATGTCATGCAGAATATTAACAAAACACCATGCTTTTTTACAAGATCAGCAGGAGCTGAATGCCATCTGAACAGATTCAATAGTACAGAACTTGAGAGGCAATAATGTTTATCCACTGAAAGACTACAAATGCAAATCACAGAAAGACTCAAAATAGAGCCCCAGGGGAATCCTAGGAATAACTGAAGCCCAGCTGGAATGAAAAATCCTCTGGAGCAACAAATTCAATACGCTGGGTAAAAATAAGAAGATTGGAGCCAAATAAAAAAGCTACAAGTAGACTAATACATTCATAAACATAGTACAAAAAAGTCATGATCAATGCTGCTGACAAAAAAAAAAGAGAAGTTTTAATAACCTGAAGAGGTTCAGATACGTCAATTCCTTATTGCCCAAGTGCAAACTAAGCTTTACTCTGTGTTCATAATATAGTATGTGTAATATCTACTAACAAGTCAGTTTCCAATTAAAATACTATTTCCAAGTAATATAACCCTGCTAACTGAATTTCCTTGCAAGCCCATGGCATAATACTTTATGAGCAGTTCTGCTACCCATCACTTCTTTTGCTGTCATGTCTACTGTTGTGCTGAACAGATGGTCGTGGATGCCATTTGAATTCAGACTGCCAGCTTTAAACAGAAGGAGCAGGGAGCGGAGATAGTAGCTAAGACTTGCACATGGAGCACACTTAAAAATAATCCACAAGATGTCACTGTTGCTCCAGAGAAATAAAGCACATAGTGGATTTTTCTGGTTGTAAATTGGGCTTGTGAGTACACATTTGACTACATTTCGATACAACTCAAAATGTTTGGTTTCTTCCAATGGCAGCCATGCCATTTTGTTTTGAGATTTTCTTAGTTTTCATAAGCTAACTAGGGTTTAGTTGCCGCAGTATTTGAATGAGAGGCCTCCAGGAAATTGGTCTGGTGATTCCACTGAAGCATATTTTCTTCTGAGTTAGTACTGAATACCTCCGTGTTGTATTAGGAGGATTGATGCCAGAGGAGTTGTCAGTTAGATGAGATACAAAAGAAGTTCCTTACTTCTGTTTTGCCAACAAACTCAATGGAGCCAGGATATCACCCTTGCCCTTTATTTTCCTAAGTGTGCCCACGATATTTTAAAAACTTAAATAAAGCAATTTAAATGGTAATACTGAGGATTCTAATGTTCCATCTTCCCCTTCATTTCTCCGCACCTTTCTGTCACACAGACAAGGCTATGGGCATGATTCTGCAAACTTTCTATTGACTTCAATTTCCGCAGCCAAAAAGTAGGCTCAACCTTTGTATGTCTTGCACTGTGATTTATCAAGGAATATTATATCTTCTGAGACCTCAGTGAAACTGAAAGCATATCTAGTAGGGATACAAATTATAATATAGAGAGTCAAACCCAGAGATATATCCAGATGGAGCAGTCACACTAAAGGTGATAACCAATGATTTCCCTCTGCCTGGCTCTTCCATATTAGGAGAAAGGAAAACTCGTATGTTAAAGCTATTCATTTCAGAAAGGCAATGGGGTTCACTCTGAATGCCCTGACTTATATCAGGAAAAAGGATTACAGGACTTTCTATTTAGAGATACTTGCATGGTGGAACTACAAAAACATATGCCAATGCAAATATATGTGCAAAGACCCATAGTAAGGAATCTCTCTGCCACACACCCCTCCATCCCAGAGTCATATAACATTATCAAATAGATTTGAAAGTTTCCCCAAGCTACGTTGTAAATGAGATTTCTCTGAGATGCAGATGACAGATCACCATTTTGAATGTTTGGCCATGTGCCCTACAGAAACACTTGTGAATTGCTAGTATGTATAAATGTGGCAACTAACTCTATTAGTCTGGAAGACAAGGAATTAAAAGAGACAATAAAGTTGTTGGCAATCCCTTCAATAAGACTAACTATGAGAGGGCAGATATTTTCATGCTTTTCTCTGTTTTCCATGGGCAGCTGATGAGACTGAATTCCTCAAAACACAGTCATTTCATTATTTAATTAATCTAATGGCAACAAGAGAAATCACCTATAACATCCTTTTGCTTTCTCCTCTCTTTTAAATTTGGCGTTGCTGGAAATCATTTGAAAGTATTTGTGCATTCATCACTCAGGACCCTGTGCTGCCACCTACATGCCCATTGAGAAGTATCTTACTATGCAAGCAGTGCACTTGTTTCATGCTCCACTGGGCTATTACATTAGTCAGGGATTGATGGGGTATAGAGATACCAGGACCAACCCTATTTTTCCTAGCCAAATCCCTAGTGCTGGCTGCATGCCAGGGTCTGTATGGGCGGTGAATTGGAGGGGAGATGAGGTGGCATAAGTACCATTACATCAGCTCTAACCCAGACAGCTCCATTAACCATGTCAACCTTAATTGGGTAATTGAACTGGGGTAATCCTCCCCTGGCTGGATAAACAGGCTTTTTGTGAGGGGTATGCAGCCAAAAATCTGTCCCATTGACTTCTCAACCAATGTTCTAAATGAGATTTGCACCAAGGTAAATGAGAATGAAACCATGTCCTGCACCTACACTTCAGGACTTGACCCATTGACTTCAATGACACTTGGGAGTTCACAGAACCTCTCAACATCAAGCCCACAATGAAGAATACTCTTTTAAATGGAGAATACTTTATACTGCATTTCAATGTCGAGTCCAGACTTTAGGTACAGTTAACTGTAACTCTCTTTTAATTTGACTGTATTAAAAAAACTGTTCCGATCTAGTCAAACCTATGTCAGTTCCTGTGTTCAAATATCAGTGCATTTATGACACACTGGAGCCTCCCATTAGACAAATTATGTGAGCTCTTCTAGGCTGAAAAGTCCCTGAAGCTTTTCCATAATGCCAATTAATCTTCACTATGCAGAACAAGGGGCCATATAACACAGAGCAATACAATCTCATTTACTTAGTATGGATATGATAATAAATTTGTCCCACTAATCATTGCCAAGATTTCCAATCACATTAGAATATAAGAATGTCTATATTGGGTCGGACCAATGTTCCATCTAGCCCAGCACACTGTCTTATGACAGTGGCCAGTGCCAGATCCTTCAGAGGGAATGAACAGAACAGGGCAATTATTGAGTGATCCATCCCCTGTCATCCAGACACAGCTTGTAGCAGTCAGAGGTGTAGGGACACCCAGAGCGTGTACCTGAGCATCTTGGCTAATAGCCATTGATAGACCTGTCGTCCATGAACTTATCTAATTCTTTTCTGAACCCACTTATAGTTTTGCCCTTCACAACATCCCCTGGCAATGAGTTCCACAGGTTGACTGCATGTTGTCTGAAGAAGAACCTCCTTTTTTTTGTTTTAAACCATCCACCTATTAATTTCATTGCATGACCCCTTGTTCTTGTGTTATGTAAAGGGATAAATAGCACCTCCTTATTCACTTTCTCCACACCACTCATGATTTTATAGACCTCTACTGTATCCCCCCTTAGTCACCTTTTTTCTAAACTGAACAGTCCCAGTCTTTTTAATCTCTCCCCCATGGAAACTGTTAAATATCCTAATCATGTTTGTTGCCCTTCTTTGTACTTTTTTCTAATTTTAACATATCTTTTTTGAGACGGGGCAACCAGAACAGCACACAGTATTCGAAGCGTGGGTGTACCAGGGATTTATAAAGTGGCATTACGATTTTTTCTGTCTTATGATCTATTCCTTCACCTAATGGTTCCTAACATTGTTACCTTTTTTTACTGTTTTTGCACATTGAGCAAATATTTTCAGAGAACTATTCACGATGACTCCAAGATCCCTTTTTGGAGTGGTAACAGCTAATTTAGACCCCATCATTTTATATGTATAGGTGGGATAATGGTTTCCAACATGCATTACTTCACACAGATCAACACTGGATTCCATCTGCTATTTTGTTCACCAGTTACCCAGTTTTGTGAGATCCCTTTGTAATTCTTCGCAGACAGCTTTGGTCTTAATTATACTAAGTAATTTTGTGCCGTCTACAGATTTTGCATCTAATTTTCCCCCCCTTTTCCAGATCATTTGTGTATATGTTGAACAGCACAGGCTCCAGTACAGGTCCTTGGGGGAACCCCACTATTTCCCTCTCTCCATTCTAAAAACTGACCATTTATTCCTAACCTTTGTTTCCTGTCTTTTAACCATTTACTGATCCATGAGAGCACCTTCTCACTTATCCCATGACCGCTTAATTTGCTTAAGAGCCTTCGAAGTGGGACATTGAACATCTATTTACATTATATCATCTGGGTTCCGCTGGCCCACATGTTTGCTGACACCCTCAAATAATTGTAATAGATTGGCAAGGCATGATTTCCCTTTACAAAAGCCATGTTGACTCTTCTCCAACCTATCATGTTCATCTATGTGTCTGATAATTCTGTCCTTTACTATAGTTTCAACTAATTTGACTGGTGCTGAAATTAGGATTACTGGCCTGAAATTGTCAGGATTACCTCTGAACCTTTTTAAAAATCTGCATCACATTAGCTATCCACTAGTTATCTGGTACAGAGGCTGATTTAAGTCATAGATTACATAATACAGTTAATAGTTCTGCAATTTTATATTCAAGTTTTTCAGAACTCTTGGATGAATACCATCCAGTCTAGGTGATTTATTACTGTTTAATTTATCAGTTTGTTCCAAAACCTTCTCTATTGACACCTCAATCTGGAACAGTTCCTCAGATTTGTCACCTAAAAAGAATGACACAGGTGTGGGAATCTCCCTCACATCCTTTGCAGTGAAGATTGATTAAAAGAATTGATTAAGCGTCTTTGAAATGGCCTTGTTTTCCTTGAGTGCTCCTTTAGCACCTTGATCATATAGTGGCCCCAATGATTGGTTGTCTGGGTATACCGCAAGAAGGACAGGAGACTTGTTATGGGTTTTAATATGGCCGCAACTTTATTATATAGATGTCTGGGACTACCCGGCAGATAAAGTGTACAGCACAAGCAAATCCATGCTTATTTAAATCAATTCCCCGGGGCTTTCACCAGCCCTCCCCCATCCCCCACCCCTTTGTTTAATCCATGCTTATTCAAATCAGTTTTCCGGGGCTTTCACCAGCCCCCCTTTGTTTCCATCCAGGTCCCCTAGCCGACCCATAGCTTGGACCTTACCATCCACCAGCCTCGTAAGAGGGTTAAGGAGGGCAATGAGAATGGGGGGGGTGAAGGGGGTTGGCTCCCTGCCGTACCAATCATAGAAGTCCCCGAACCCCCTCCCCCGTTCTATTCCTTTATCCAGTACCTCCCTTTAAGTCCTTTACCAGGCCATTTATCTGGTCACTGGCTGCCCTCTCTATGGAGTACCTGCATTGAACATCCACCACAAGGAAGTGCCAGCCATTTGCTTGGCTGCCTCCGCAGAACCCCGCCAGGTTTCCAGACATCTGCAAATGGCCTCTTGGCTAGTAGTCCTACTGGGGAGAAAGAACCCATTGTCCCAGGTCTGATCATCAAGGGGCACCAGGAGCTGCATTGTTCTTGACCTGGTACTGGAACAACAGCCCTTAATGGAGGGCTGCATAGGTGACCCATTCTCTGGATCCTTGAATTGACAGGACTCGTCATTTGGCAAACTGGAAATGAGACAAGGCATCTGCTATGCCATTATCCATGCCCGGCACATGCTTGGAAGAAAAAACAGATGTTGAAGGTTAAACATTGAAGAACAAATGCCCTTACCAACTTTCCAATCCTGTGCAATCTGGAAGTTTGGTGATTGATAACCTGTACCACTGCCCTGTTGTCGCACCAGAGGCATACCCTAATAATAGCCCCAAATTAATAACCATTTGTACCTGCACAATGATACCCCATTAAATTGAGTTAGAAAACTTTTCCACACCCACAAGTCTTACTACATCTGTGTAGTGACTTGTACGTAATTGTGTGGTCTGGCTATGACAGCCGTTGCTGCTGCCAACTGGGCACAAAACGCCCACCTCAGGGCAACAACCCTGCAAGCAAAGTTCAGCTCAAAGCCCAAGTAGGTTAATGTAGCGAGAGGGACTTTTGTTTTGTTTTTTGCTAGGGGTTCACCCAACTATTTAGCCAGGGCCTGAAATGTGCCCAAGAGGTGAAAACACTTATTTGACCCAGCTCGCCCTGCAAACAACATTATGCAAATATGTCTTGCAAACATACCTTATTTACAGGGATTGTGAAAACAACCACCATTGTTAAATACCCAGCAAATACTATTATGTGCCCGGGCCCCTTTCGAGCTTGTTGCGGTCTGAACAAACCCCTGGCACCCTTGGTGTTATGCCCTTGAACCACAGGGTGTGATGCCACCTTATTCCAGTTTGTGTTGCTGCCCTTAAAGGAAACTGCTTATGACATGCCTCCAAACTTATTGGGTGCCCACCTAATTATAGCCGTATAATTAACAAAGGCAGGACTGCTGTCTGGGTAGGCCTGCACCATAACACCCACCTAGAGGATGAGGGCAGCCTCCCAATTTTTCCATGTTCTAGGCACCCTTGGCCTCTTGGGCAGTTGGCTATTTTACTTGCCTTGTCCATGTTTACTGTCTCTGAACACCTTCCTATGCCATGGGGATATTACATCCACAAATTTGCCTGTGAGGATTTTATATTGAGTTGCACTGAGTAGGTGAACACCAATCGGGTAAGCTACCCTGGCATAACTGTACTGAGGACTGCATGGAGGGAGTTCCGCAGAGCCCTGATCCCCCATAGACCCCCCAGCCCGGGAGTGTCTACTCTGTCCCATGCGGTTACATGCCCTGATGGCCAAAGAATTGGCGTGTGCCCTTCCCTGTCCTGCTGCTGAAACTTGAGCCCATGCTGGGCCTACCTTGTCACCAAGTGCAGACCCCTCACATCTAGTTCCCTGAAGCTACTGTGGTAAATGCAAATTAGCTTGCAGCAGCTGTGTAATACCATCAGTGCCCCCCACTAAAGGCGCCATCACCCCTAGGTGGGTCTGCCCAGGCTTCTTGACATTCCACTCCTGGGCCCAGAGTATTTAATACCCCAGTAGGCTGACTCCTATTCTCCTTAGGTGAACTCACTGAATGACTGGTTGAGCATGGTCCCTGCACCTGGCTGTGGGCCTTACAACTGCCACCCTTTGCCAGGCTGGAAGGCTGGATACCACCTCTGCCACCCATTTCCCCAACCTCTGTGTGGTTTAGATTACACTCACCCCTGGGATCAGCATTACCGCCATCCCTTGTGTTAGGTAGAAGAAAACATCCTGGTTTTTTGGTGACCTTATGAAAGGAATTGATTAAGCTTCTTGGCAATGGCCTTGTCTTCCTTGAGTGCTCCTTTAGCACCTTGATCATATAGTGGCCCCACTGATCGTTTTGCAGGCTTCCAGCTTCTGATATACTTGAAAAAATACTGTTAGTTTTCATGTCTTTTGCTAGTTGCTCTTCAAACTCTTTTTTTGGGGGTCTACTTAATTATACTTTTACACTTGAACTTGTCAGAGTTTGTGCTCCTTACTATTTTTCTCTGTACTATTTGACTTCCAATTTTTAAAAAGATGCCTTTTTGCCTCTCACCACCTCTTTTACTCTATTATTTAGCCACGGTGGCTTTTTTTGGTTCTCTGATTGTTTTACTTTATTTATTTGGGGGGGGATATATTTATTTTGAGTCTCTATTCTGGTATTTTTAAATAGTTTCCAGGCAGCTTGCTGGCATTCTGCTCTTGTGACTTCCTTTTAATATCCATTTAATTAGCTTCCTCATTTTTGTTTAGTTCCTGTTTTTGAAGTTAAATGTTACTGTGGTAGGTTTCTTTGGTTTTGTCCTCCCTACAGGGATGTCTGATTTAATTACATTTTGGTCACTATTACCAAGCTCAGCTATATTTACCTCTTGGACCAGATCCTGTGTGCCACTTAGGACTAAATCAAGAATTGCCTCTTCCCTTGTGGGTTCCAAGGAGCAGTCATTAATTGAGTATAGAAATTTTGTCTCTGCATCCTGTCCTTAGGAGACATATACCCAGTCAATATGGGGACATTTGAAATTCTCCATTATTATTGTTTTTTTGTGTTTTCATAGCGTCTCTAATCTCCCTGAGAATTTCACAATCACTGTCATGATCCTGGTCAAGTGATTGGTAGAATAGTCCTATTACTATACTCTTATTATTCAAGCATGGAATTTCTATCCATAAAGATTCTATGGTACAGTTTGATTAATTTAAGATTTTTACTATGTTTGACATTTATGCTTTCTTTCACATGTAGTGCCACTCCCCCACCAGTGTGACCTACTCTGTCATGCCTATATATTTTGTACCCTAGTTTTACTGTGTCCCACTGATCATCATCACATCCATCTTTAACAGCATGGCAATTACGTTTCCCTCAATTGATGTCTGCTGCTGAGTCTGACTGATGCAGCAAACTACAGGATGAACCAACATGTTGAGTGACTTTACCACATTGTCAGTGGGGGGAGAAAAAAAAAAAACCTGTCAAGTGTCAATCAGGAGTGAAATAGTGTGGGATATTCATTAACGCTGAGCATCAGTTGATAACTGGCCATTGGGTACTATTTCTCTCATAGCCCATGGAAATGGATGTTATGGCACAAATCCTACATTATGGCTTCACTGAAGCATCAAATGAGAAAAAATGCTATAAGGGAGTAAATCAATGATTAAATTATGACAGGGATGAGGAGGCAGTGTTTGGATCTAGATTAGATAGAAAAACTGAGGACTCAGCTTCAGGTCTGAAGTCAAATCAGCACTAGGATTGAGGTTTGTATGAGATGATGTTGAAAGTGCAAATGCTGTTCTTTCACAAGTTCAGCAATTTCTAAACGGAACCAGAAGCCCAACTGTAGCATTGGGTTCTGATTGGATGGCTTTACAAATCTGAAGTCATCCATATTTTTATCCTTAGCTGATTAAAAACTTGGCATATGGATTCTTGGGGGAGCTGTTGGTGTTAATTTGAAACCAGGGTCCTCTTAAGTGGTGCCCTAAAAAAACAAAACATTAATCCCAGGCATTCTTATGTGATTTTTCACAGGTTTATAATTTCCATTTTAAAATTCTATCTAAGAATGATACCAAAAAGTGATTTATCCATGAGTTGATGGTTTTCACTTTCAAGAATTTCTGGCTTTACATGATAAGATATTCTTTTAGCTCTCTAGTTTTCACAGTTTTTCCTTTAGATTTAGAAGATGCCAGTTAGTTTGGTTCCCAATATTAACCAGATACATATGACATGTAAAGGAGTTGGGTTCCTCCATTTTAGTGTATTGTTAGGGGGCTTATTCCTTCACCCACTTATTTCCCTGGTCCTTCTCGCACGAACAGAGAGCAACAATACCCAAAGTCTGAAGGTGCAAACAATTCAATGTTTATTGGGGTTAATTTCCAGCAAGCAATGATTCCAATTTCCTTCCTTAGTGTCCCCCTTCCCAGCTCTGACACCACAGAGCCTTGCCTGTGTCCCTGTTCCCATTCCCACTCTTAGCAAAACATGATTCCAACTTCCCCACCCCCTTACTTCCTGATTGACTGCAGACTATATAGTAAAACTTGAGTTCTGCTTAGCTATACCTTAACCAATCATTTTAGTGAAATTTAACTAACCAATCCTAACATATTGTAACATGATTATTTAACCAATTATAGCCCACCTCCTTAATTAGCTTACACCCAACAAAATTAATTATACAGCAGACAGAAACAATCACAGAACCAGACAGAAACAATCACAGAACCAGACAGATTATACAGACAAACAATAGGGAAATGGAGACTACAGTGATAGAACAATAAAGAAATGAGAATTTCATACCCCAGCTATTGATGTGAGTTCTTGCCAGACAGGATGCTATTAAACTAAGTTTTCTTTAAATCTTCTAGGCTCTTCCCTTTCTCTGGAGGTGATAGGAATACAATCGTGTCCTGATACTGCCTAACAGCCCAATAGCACCTTATTTCAATGTGACTAGTTTGGAATGTGAGGATGTGACCATACACTTCCCAGCTTATGGCTGCCTCTGCTGCTTAGCCATAGACCTTAGTTTAAAAACAGGGCCGCAGACTGTCACAGTAAGAGAAGGCCCTTACACTGTCAGACAGTGATTTTGGTTCTCTCTTTTATACTTGTATAACTAGCTAAATGATAAACATATACCTAAATTCTGAAAGTATAGGCCTTTACAGGCAGGCCTGCATATCTATATCCTAACATGTATTATAATACCTTTTCTGTAGATGGAAGAACTGCTAGTAAGTCTTTGCTGGATGGTCAGCTTGGTATTGTGACAAAGTTCCTCCTCGGCCTTGGTGGGTCCTGTGCTTTTTTTGCAGATTTGCTCACCTCAGAGGTTCACAGACGCCTTCAGTTTGGCCACTTCTGCTAGAGATTCAAACCTGCCATTACTCAGCTAACCTTATCACTGGCCAGCATGGGCGAAACAGAGAACAATCCCCGCAGTCTCTGTGTCCCACCTGGTGGGTCGGGGACAGGCCAGATCCCTTTCCAAATTAGGCCTTCCCTTCTGGTGTTTCTCACAGACCAGGTCAACTCCCTGGGCTACTTCCCCCCAGCACCTTCTTTAGCCTCACCGAAGGATCTTCCTCCTGAAGACTGATCATGCTTGCACTCCTCAGACCTCCAGCAGCACTCCTTGCACACCCCCACTAACTGATGGGAGGTCCTTTTTAAACCAGGTGTCCTGATTAGCCTGCCTGCCATAATTGATTCTAGTAAGTTCTTAAATGGCTCCAGGTGTCTTCATTAGCTTGCCTGTCTTAATTGGTTCTAGCAGGTTCCTGATTGCTCTAGGGAAGCCTCTGTTCTGGTCACTCAGGGAACAGAAAACTATTCATCCAGTGGCCAGTATATTTGCCTTCTACCAGACTCCTGTACCCCACTGGTCTGTGTCTGTCACAGTACACATTAAGGATCCATGTGATCCCCCCCCCCCCTTTTTAAGATTTTTTCAAAAACAGGAAAAATATGGGTAATGTACTATGCACAGTTTTTCTCCCATTGAAGATTTCGGTTAAAGATATTCTGGAGCAATACATTTTTACCCTCACCAATTTGGTGACTTCATTAGTTTCAAGAAGTTGCACAGGCTTAACTGAGGCAGAATTTCACCCATAACGTTTCAGTAGCATTTCATATTATTTCTGACTTCACTTTCCCCAAATGCTAGCCAACATGTCATATACAAACCATTAAAAACTTGATGTTAATTATTCCTAGTAGTTAAATTTACTTCAGTATTTGTGATATTGTACATTCTAATTCTCATAGTTAGTACCAAAATACACGTAAAGACCAGAGTACATTAAATATCAAAATGTTACGATCCACTGTGTATTAATACAAATGTGAGTACTGAATTTTTAGTAGGATACATTGTGTAGAGGCCATTGAGTAGGAATATAATTAAGCAAAATATGGCTATGTTATGGTTTTAAAGTGATTGCATGAAATTCAGGAATTAATGTTAGACTTCCTATAGCTTTCTCACTAGATTTTCTTAAAGTTATCATATTTATTCTTTCTTTCTCTGAATCTTTTTTTCCAGCTTCCCCACATTCATTTTGGTGAAGTCAGAGGGTATTTATCACTCCTGACTCTGAAGGGTTGTCGTTCTATAAAATTGTGCCATGTAATAACCTTGATACAAGAAAAGAGTTTAAAAACTGCATAAAGTAAAATGATGTTGCTTGGACTGCAGTTGAATAATCTTTGTATTTAAGCTATTCTGGATATTGTCCATTTGAGTATTTTTCACACTTAGAAGAATTTTAATTGCTAAAAAGGGACATTGATTTAGTGATCTTCACTGAACTGCAGGAAGGTAACAAACTCTCAACCACAGATTGATGAGTAAGTATTGATTTTCTTTTTGTAACAAAGTAATTAAAAGTGCCACTTCTTGTACATTGTAAAGATAAGGTTTATGAGCCTATGCTATTTATACCTGATATTTTTGCGTTCTATCTACCTATAAAGATCTGTGACCATCTGCAAAAAAAGATGCCAAGACGTGCCATGTCTTGTCTCTGTTGTAGTCCAAACCATTCAGCATAAACTGCACAAAGTCTATGGAAGCTGTTTTCTACAATTATTCCTTTAGAGCAGTGGTTCTCAGTTTGTGGCCCAATCAGCACACAGCTGCGGCCCATGTGACATCCTCAGGGTGATACAGGTAGTTTATATATTGGGTGGATGCAATCCACATAACACATAGAGAGCTGCATATGCTACCCACAATGGTAAATAGGTTGAGAACCACTGCTTCAGAGAAACTATCAAGTTTTCTTTTCATTCCTGGTAACATAATGTTGTTCTGATTGTTGAGCAGCATCTGTCAACAGAGGGTCAAATTTTCAGAAGTTCCTAAGTGGCTTAGAAGCCAAAGTCTCATAGACCTACAATGAGGCTTAGGAGCCGAAGTCCCATTTTCATAAGTGACTTAGAAGCCAGTCTCATTGGAAGTCCAGGGGTATGTCTACACAGCATTTGAACTTGCAGCTTGAGCTGGAGCTCAGGCTCTGAAGCTTAGGGAACAGTGTGGGCTCCAGTCTGAGCTGCAACTTCAAAGTGTTGTCTATACAGTCATTTCTAAAGTGATAGCATGAGCCCTGCTAACCCAAGTCTGTTGACCCCATCTAAATGGCTCACTCCAAGTCACTCCAAAATGCTGTGTAAACATACCCACTGGGACTTCCTAACTCACTTAGGATCTTTTGAAAATTGTATCCAAAAATCATGAAAGTAGACACAGCCAAGCTCCACCACCACGAGACATCTGCCTACATCCTGGATGCTTCACAATCAGGTTTCCAACCTGGGGACAGCCTTATTGATATTAAAAAAAATTTGCACCTCATGGCAATGGATGCAGACGACAGCTCAAAGCCACTACTGCTTAACTCTTCAGCTTTTGGCACAGTCAACCAGAATGTATTGCAGGTTCACTCACATGACATCCCTGCAGTGAATAGCACAAAACTCCAATGGCTCTAGAGATTCCTCTCCAGATTCAGAGTAGAAACACTCAATTGTTCATCTTCCCCCAAATCCTCATATATACAGTCATACAGAGATCTATCCTGCTCCTGCAATGACATTCCCTCTTTAATATCTACATGAGACCACATTGTTGGGTAGTGAGATACCACAGACTTCGATGCCATCACCAGGCAGACAACACACTCTTGTATAGCTTCTTTCTCACAAACACAATCAACATCATCATAAGGATGTTACAATCTCAATAAGAGATCAGAAACTGGATGAAGTGAAGCTGACACTAGTTCAACCTTGGCAAGACTGAAATAACATTGGTTAGAAGGGGATATGCTCTGAAGAACTAGCTAAGTCAATAATCATCTCCTTCCACTGAATGCATCTGTCTCCTACACCTCAAAATGATATGAAATTTCAGGGTCCTGTTTAACACGGCATTTTCCCAAGAAGATCAGTTAAAGTGAAAGACAAAAAACAAAATTGGCTTTTTCTTTCTCAAGAGTGCTAGAAACTTTGTCTCTTCCTCCTAAATAGGGTTCTAACTGCAGTGATCCATTCACTTATCACCTTCAGACTGGATATCTGACTGTATCTCAGTGTGTCTGGGTCTGGAGAGCCCAGCAGTGCAGAGGGGCACCAAATTGTGCAGAATGTGGCAACTCATTCCTGCACATCACCTCTGTTCTCCAGTACCTCCATTGGGGAAGTCATGCAGTGCAGACATGGTGGGATCCAGGAACGGTCCTTCATCTTCACAATTACAAAAAAATGACAGTCATGGAAAACTCTTTATAAATATCTGATTGCAGCAATGCAAGAGGGAGAAAATAATTACAGCTGACACCAGTGATTAAAAAACAAAACAAGTAATAGACTAATATTTAAAAATGATACATTTAGGTGAGCTAATAGAGAACACTGTTACTGATGCATCACAGTTTTAAAGAAGCTGAGTACCATGCTATTTTTAAATTGGTAATAATAACCTACATATGGTTTTGCATGAGCACATACAGTACATGAAACACAAGGAGATTCTGATTCTGGGTGTGAGATGAATAATTAGCTATATGCTTTAAAATAACAATTTGTTCTAAACAGAATGTGGTGAACAAACAGAGCATTTAGATGTTTCTTGAAGAGGTTAACGCACTTCACATTGCACAGTTACTTTGTCTTCACTTACTAGTATTTGATTTCTAACACAATCACTCTATAAAATGGGTAGGTTATTAGATTGTGTTATCAATTTTATGTTTCTTTCTAATTTATTTGCCATCAACAATATATTTTTGTATAGTACTGTACACAGTAGGTGCAGTGAAAGCATGTGATTTATGGTCTGAGACACATCACTATAAAAGATTAACATGTTAAAAGAATAGAAAGTTATTGGGCTCTGCCTCTCCCAGACTTTTATTCACATTTTAGTAAATGGTTCCAACCAGCAAGTGTTTATGAATGTTTTGCTTCTTTTACAAAGCTTTTCAATTGTTATAAGATTATGTAACAAAACCAAACAGACCAAAACTCCCTACATAGGCATTAAGGGTTTATCTAAAACTATCCAATATTTAGAAGGTCTGAGTTAAGACACCTGTTTCAAATCTCCCTAAATTATTCTGACTTGTATGTTTCTATTACAGATGGCTGTAAATGTTTTTATTCTGTGATTTTATTACATGAAGAAAAAAAAACCCTCTGTATATTGAAAGGTTAGTGTGGGATATTTCAAAAGCTAAGGTTCCCAGTACACATCCTGCACAAGACAGTATTCCATTGTAAATTATTTAACAGGCAATCTCTTTAATTTGTCTTTCTTTTTTAAAGAATAACCTTGGAAAATGCCATTAAAAAGTTTGCAAACTAACTCACTGAAAAGTCATGAAATATTAAAGTTCAGAGCAGCTAAGTGCAGGATATCATTCTGCAAGAATAAGAGTTCTATGTTAGACCCCACCCATTGAAAATGAACTTCACTGCTGATGCCCTACCCCTTTACCTGTTACCTATCCTGCTTCTGTTAAAGATGACTGATCTACAAGCATTGTTGTTACAGCTATCCTGTCATGCTGGTCACAAAAAAACCCAAACCAAAACAAAAAACCCTTAGAGAGCTACAAAGTAAAGATGATCTCTCACAACAGGTTGTGCAAATGCACAGGTAGACACTTTCCAGTCAAAACTTTGAGGGAACATGGCTTTTTAAAAATAAAAATATGAAGGAGAATGTGTCATTTGAATGTTTTCAGTTTTTCAACAAAAAAATGAAAACTGAAAAATTTTTGGTTTTCAGTTTTTCATTTTGTCATTTGGAAAAGGGAGAATAAACACGGAAAAATAGGGAGGAAGGGAGAAAGGAAAAAATGGATTTAAAAATTTAAAAAATCATTTTTGATTTTTGATCAAAAATAATTCACAGGGAATTCTGAAAAAAAATGAATCTTTAAATTACAAAATATAACATTTTTGGTCAGCCCTAGAACTGTTGTCTAAGGCTAAACTTCTTAAAAAATGGTTTGTAGCATTAAGTGACTGGAGAGCATAGATTGTGACACAAGCTCTATCTCACAGGTTCTTAGTGTGTATGGGATAACTCAGACTCTCTTCAATGACCGGGGAGAAACTTCAAAGCACAGCTACTCCATAATGTATTGAAATTCTGAGGAACACACAGGCTCTACAATTTTGCATCTCAGTCACAGGAGGACCAGTTTGTTGAGTGTCTTGGATACTCTTTGGGCCAGCTGATTTCAAACAATGAAGATGAGCATCATGATAGTTGGGGCCTGTCGTTACCTCTAATTCTAATTGCTTATTGAAGTGACTAAGATACATTTTAGGAGTATCCCCATTTAAGGAAGTGTAGAAAAGGCAACTTGGCACTTTATTTCTGGAAACTTTGTTTCATTGGGAACAAGAACAAAATCTTCCTCAGATAAAGGACAATTTTACTTACCTGCTGCCAAAGCTTTACCATTCCATTCCAAAAAGGTGACAGATCTGAGGAACTGTCCCAGACTGAGGTATCATTAGAGGTGGTTTTGGAACAAATTGATAAATTAAACAGCAATAAGTCACCAGGACCAGATGGTATTCACCCAAGAGTTCTGAAGGAACTGTAGTCTGTAACCTATCAGTTAAATTAGTTTCTGTACCAGATGACTGGAGGATAGCTAATGTGATGCCAATTTTTAAAAAGGGCTCCAGAGGTGATCCTGGCAATTACAGGCCTGTAAGTCTGACTTCAGTACCAGGAAACTGGTTGAAATTATAATAAAGAACAATATTGTCAGACATATAGATGAAAATAATCTGTTGAGGAAGAGTCAATATGGTTTTAGAGAAAATCATGCCTCACCAATCTACTAGAATTCTTTGAGGGGGTCAAAAAGCATGTGGACCAAGGGGATCCAGTGGATATAGTGTACTTAGATTTTCAGAAAGCCTTTGACAAGGTCCCTCACCAAAGACTCTTACACAAAGTAAGCTGCCATGGGATAAGAGGGAAGGTGCTCTCATGGACTGGTAGGTATAAATGGTCAGTTTTCAGAATGGAGAGGGGTGTCTCCCAGGGGTCTGTCCTGGGACCAGTCCTATTCAACATACTTATAAATGATCCGGGAAAAGGGGTAAACAGTGAGGTGGTGTCAAGGTTCCTTCCCCACTCTGAACTCTAGGGTACAGATGTGGGGACCTGCATGAAAACCTCCTAAGCTTACTTTTACCAGTTTAGGTTAAAACTTCCCCAAGGTACAAAATTATTTTACTCTTGGATTTCCACTGCCACCACCAAACTTTATCTGGGTTTACTGGGAAAACGTAGTTTGGACACGTCTTTCCCCCCAAAATCCTCCCAAGCCTTGCACCCCACTTCCTGGGGAAGGTTTGGTAAAAATCCTCACTAATTTGCATAGGTGACCACAGACCCAAACCCTTGGATCTTAGAACAACGAAAAAGCATTCAGTTTTCATACAAGACTTTTAATAGAAGTAAATGAATCACCTCTGTAAAATCAGGATGGTAGATACCTTACAGGGTAATTAGATTCAAAACATAGAGAATCCCTCTAGGCAAAACCTTAAGTTACAAAAAAGACACACAGACAGGAATAGTCATTCTATTCAGCACAGCTCTTTTCTCAGCCATTTAAAGAAATCATAATCTAACACATACCTAGCTAGATTACTTACTAAAAGTTCTAAGACTCCATTCCTGTTCTGTCCCCGGCAAAAGCAGCATACAGACAGACACAGACCCTTTGTTTTTCTCCCTCCTCCCAGCTTTTGAAAGTATCTTGTCTCCTCATTGGTCATTTTGGTCAGGTGCCAGCGAGGTTACCTTTAGCTTCTTAACCCTTTACAGGTGAGAGGATTTTTCCTCTGGCCAGGGATTTTAAAGGGGTTTACCCTTCCCTTTATATTTATGACAGGTGGCAAAATTTGCAGATGATACAAAATTACTAAAGATAGTTAAGACCCAGACAGATTGTGAAGAGTTACAAAAGGATTTCTCAAAACTGGGTGACTGGGCAACAAAATGGCAGATGAAATTTAATGTTGATAAAAGCAAAGCAATGCACATTGGAAAGTATAATCCCAACTATACATATAAAATGATGGGGTCTAAATTAGCTGTTACCACTCAAGAAAGAGATCTTGGAGTCATTGTGGATAGTTCTCTGAAAACATTCATTCAATGTGCAGCGGCAGTCAAAAAAGCAAACAGAATGCTGGGAATAATTAAGAAAGGGATAGATAATAGGACAGAAAATATCATGTTGCCTCTATATAAATCCATGGTACGCCCACATCTTGAATACTGTGTGCAGATGTGGTCACCCCATCTCAGAAAAGACATATTGCAATTGGAAAAGGTTCAGAAAAGGGCAACAAAAATGATAAGGGACATGGAACGGCTTCCATATGAGGAGAGATTAATAAGACTGGGACTTTTCAGCTTGGAAAAGAGACAGCTAAGGGGAGATGTGATTAAAGTCTATAAAATCATGACTGTTGTAGAGAAATAAGATAAGGAAGTGTTGTTTACTCTTTCTCATGACACAAGATCTAGGGGTCACCAAATGAAATTAATAGGCAGCAGGTTTAAAACAAATAAAAGGAGTATTTCTTCACACAACGCACAGTCAACCTGTGGAACTCCTTGCCAGAGGATATTGTTAAGTTCAAGATCATAACAGGGTTCAAAAAAGAACTAGATAAATTCATGGAGGATAGGTCCATCCATGGCTATTAGCCAGAATGGGCAGGAATGGTGTCCCTAGCCTCTGTTTGCCAGAAGCTGGGAATGAGCAATAGGAGATAGATCACGTGATGATTAACTGTTCTGTTCATTCCCTCTGGGGCACCTGGCACTGGCCACTGTCAGAAGACAGGATACTGGGCTAGATGGACGTTTGGTCTGACCCAGTAGGGCCGTTTTTATGTTCTTAAGTTAAAAGCTTGTTAATGGCCTAAGCCCAATAGACAAAAAATCATTACATTGGGAAATTGCAAAAGAATGCATGTGATCCCTTTCAGTGTGGAAACCAAGCATGACCACATAACAACTATACTGGTGGGATGATCAGCCAAATTTCACCAGCTCTAAATTGACCGTTATTTCATTGAGAAGTGTAGGTTTAATAAAAATAGAAGTTTAAATACAGTCATGGAGGACAATTACAGACTGAAAGCTGGTATTCACCAAAGTGGAAGTGACTTTCTTCATGCCCAACAGACTAACCCCAAGCACAGGTCATGTGATCTTTGCATTCTATTTGTTAGCAATGTGCTTCTTGTTAAAAACAAACATAAAACCCCAAAAACTCTTAGCAGTTTTTTTTCAATTAGATTAGGCAAAAATCAAAATGCTCAAAAGCAAAACCCACAATTTCAGTATAAAGCAAAATTTGCTAGGGACATTTTTCATCGTTTTTGACTCACTCCACTTGCAAAACCAGTTTCAGACACAAAAATACCTTAGGTTTATATATATATATATTTTTTTTTTTTCAAAGATAAAAACTATAATCTTTCAACTCAACGTTCCTTACTTGGGATCTTCAGATTGATCATGATAGGAGGATGGAAATGCTTCTTTTTGTATCTGAAAATTGTGGCTTGAGTCACTGGTAAAGATGTAATAGGCCAAGGATGTCATGGTAGCTATATTGCTAGTGCTAGTTAGAGTGTACATAGGAACAGCAAGTCCAGTTCCCTGCTAACACAGGCAATCCCATCATATGATCCACTCATAATTTATCAAGTCCTGTCTTTAAACTGGTTAGGTAGTTTTGTCTCCACTACTCCTATTGGGAGGCTATAGTACTACTGAAGGAGGAAAAGACTTGTATATTCAGAGCTTAGACTACAAAAGCCCATATCTATTAATCCTCCTGAACACAAGCAGTCCTACTACTGTATTTACCCTGCCACTTTACCTTACGTAAAATTCTCAATTTACCTTATGTGAAATGATGTAGCCAGAGACAAAAGCCACACAGCACAGAATTGTGTTGATTACCCACAGGCTCTGCATTGAATTATACCTCCTCTCTGTCTGGGTGTGCTGGAGACGACGGAGGTCACAGAAATCCATTTCCCTCAGTAGCATGTTACCATTGATATCTGGGCCTGGCATAATTTGCTGATCAGTGATGTGAAATGAAAAGGGGTAGCAGCAGCTAACACAGCACTGGAAATCCTAGAAGGGCCTTTTATCCAGGTTGGGGCATCAAAAAGAAAAGAAAACTATGTTTTCAAATGTCTTGATTTAAATAAATTTGCATCATTTTAAATTCTTTCCTAAATAGTTCATATATATTTTCCTTTTGTTCAAACTCCTGAAAACCGTTTTTTCCCAAATGCAATAAAACATTAACTAAACATTTTCAAACCTCACCAAGTGTAAAACTATCACCATAGTCTTCCCAGTATAGTAGTAAATATTTCAAAATATTAAATTCTATTCGTTTCATACAATCTCCAAATTGTCAGTTTTTAGTGTGTCACAGACTTTTGTATTGACAATACATCCCTGCACTATAGGTGTTGTCAAAATGGAAGCTGGACAATTTGATAAATGGATAGGGGACAACTAGGACTAAAGGCACATGAGAAGGCATGAGAGACAATTGCAGAGTGTGGGATAAGCATATTGGCTGAATGTCTTGGATAAACTGGATGTTTCTGATAAAATAGTTATACCTAATATCCTTGCTGAATAGTACCTTGTTCTACAAGCAGTCCCTTAGACTTCAAAGGTCCTAGTCAGTATGCATAAAGGCATCACAGTATGGCTCAAGTTTGGCAGTGAAATAATTAAATGTCAATATTTAAATTACCATCTTAAGCTTTCAGAAACAGCACCCCATTGAAATCAATGTGGCAATTCACAGTTGCCAAAGTCAGTGTTTCAGGCTATCTGCTGATTCAGGAAGACACTTTACCTTACCGATTATGAAGGCTAGAAACTTAAATAAAAGGAAAATTAGATTATGAAGGAGAATTCCATGGTGAGCAGTGGACTTTGTGACAAATTAAGAATTGCAGAGTACACAGGGCCTGTGTACACTTCTACGTCACCTTTAGAGGAAAGAGCAAAGTCATCATACTTTCCTTGCATACCTATTTTTTATTTAATCTTTAGATTAAATAGATTTCCTAGAATTACAGTTCTTTTAACATGAACTTTCCTCATTTGCTCATGCTGTACTAGTGGGGAAAGGCTCTCTTCTTTGAATCTAACAAAACTAAAGACCTGTTGTTTTACAACTACAGTGTGTGCCCTTCTCTGTTTAATTCAAGCCACGTCAGCAATGTCCTTCATCTTGGGTTGCTTTCTTGAGCACTCACTGTGGCTTTGTATATCTTTTACTTAACAACAAGTAATCCTCTGTGGGGGAAGTAAAGTATTTGAAGGTTATTTTTAGAAGGATTGCTATTAAATTAAATCTATAATGATTTTAAATAATCCTAGTTCTTCCACTCCCACTCTCTCAGTTATGTAACAACTAAACATGCATGGTAAATTGACAAAAAGTTACAAGCTGTCCATAAACAGGAAGTAATGAACTATGTCTCCCATTTATTTTCCTCTCCATCAAATTGAGAAATGGGTACTCCAAAGGACAAAAATTGTAGTCCTGCTCTCCAATTTATATCTCTAATCTGACATCTGGAAGACTCCTCACTACTACAATGAAAGTAATTCTTATTTTCTATAAATGGATGTTGTTGTCATTTTGGGTCCAAATCTGCCTTTAGATACGCATGAACAATTCCCATTAACATCTATGGATGTTGCATAAGAATATATGAGGAGACAATTGGATCCACAGAACTAGATTCACACATAATGTGAGTTACATCAGAGATCAATTTGGCCCACATATTCCGAGAGCATTAGCATCTATGGTTTAGCAGTCCCAGAGTCTAGGAGTCAGCACCTCTGAACTCTATTATTCTATTGATTCTGGCAGACTTAGTCTTGTTTACATTGGGAGATGCAGGAAAATTAATCCAAGTTAACATTAAATGTAGATTAGTTATACTACACTAAACCCCTTGTGGGCTCTCTTATGCAGAATTCAAGTAGCCTTAAAATTCAGTTTATCTTAATTTACCTTGGAAGTGAATTAAATGAAACTGAATTAAGGCCACTTGAATTCTCAATAAGGGTATGTCTACATAATAAAGAAAAACCCGCGGCTGACCAGTGCCAGCTCACTCAGGCTTGCTGGGCTCAGGCTGCGGGGCCCTTTCATTGCCGTGAAGACTTCCGGCTCGGTCTGGAGCCCGAGCTCTGGATCCCTCCTGCCCCGCAGGCTCAGTCATCACATAAATATGCAACTTTTCTGTCTACTTTGTACACAATGAAAACAAATAAGAGTCAAATGCAGCTTTTCTATCCCTATTCTGGTTTTGGTTCACAGCATTTTCCCTCATTACCTTCATTTACTAATAAATTTATCACTGAGCACATAGAACTATAAAATAGCACTTACAGTAAAGAAGCTTTTTATTGTGCTTTTTATCTGGATACATCCTGACTGGCATTTAAATGATACTCCATTGAGACACCAACCCAGCAAAGAATGTAAGCATGTGCTCAATTTAAGCATATGACTGACTTCAATTGGGCTACTTACATGATTAAAGTTAATCATGGACTTAAGTACTTTACTGGATCAGAATCAGATTGTATGAGATGTAGGGCTCAATCTGCATTGGAGCTGGACAGTCCCTTATTGTTTCACAGCAATTTCAACAACAAAATAGGGGGACCCTTCTCTTTACAATTGAAAGTGTATCTATTATTTTTTTTAAGTTTCAACTCATGCTGAGTATTTTACTTCTCGTGCACCTAACTAGTCTGAAGCATCAAGTAACACCATAACTAGGGCAGTAAAATGGACTTTTTTGTAGATTGTTTGGGATCCCTAGAGATTACATAGAAAAACATGATGCCTAGTGAATTGAAATAAAAACTGAAATTGGAATTGAAGCAGATACAGAGCATTTCTGGGCTGAGTACCAGTTCAAAGGACCCCATACTAGGTGATATATGAAAACTTCAATACATTTTTATTTTAGACAGAGTTGCACAAAGAAGCACGCACAAAGAACTGACCCATCAAATATAAATTGTTTCAATGTTCCTTTCTTCTGAATTAGTATCAGTGAGCTCAGTTTTAGCACATTCATTTAAGCTTTTGTTCCTATGCCATATATGTCAACAAAGTAGAGCTACTTGTTATAGTACAAAGTTTTTTTAAAAAATTGCAATTATCTACAAATGAAATATTTTAATTAGGAAAGACTCCTTATGCGCAAAGGAACCTACAATATTCTACTTAAAGATATAGTCTGAACTTTTCAAAGTAGACATAGAGAGATAGAGATATACATTTCATTAATTTGCTAAATATTTAGGATGATTGCTGTATAATATCACAGGTGTTCTTTATAAGGGATCATTACTTACTCATTAATATGATCAGATAATAGGGTACTTTTAGCATAGACTGTCTACAATTGTGCACACAGCCAATCAGTAGCAGCCACCACAACTCCCCTGACTTCCAGAAGCCAGGATTGGATGGCAGTGGGATGGATCACTTTATAACTTCTCTGTTCTGTTCATTCCCCTTGAAGCATCTGGCATCAGTCACTGTCAGAAGACAGGATACTGAACTAGATGGACCACTAGTCCGACCCAGAATGGCTATTCTTATGTTCTGACCTGCCTAACGGTTATCAGATGGCAGTTCTGGTAGAGGTCAGTTTTAAAGAGGGACTTGAAGCTATTTTATACTATATTTTTTGCTTGTCTTTAGATGAAGTTAACAGATTCCATGAGCATTGTGAAGGCTCCAGGACTAATAAATCTATGTAACTCTAATATAAAGATGGGAGGATGATGCTATCTACCACATCATTCTGTAACATCATCCCAGGGAAGCATCACTCAGTTCCTGATTCTGCAAGGGGTGTAGTTCTAGGTGTCAATGAAAGAAGCTTGGGAACCGGTCTGAACTCTGTATGTTTGTTCTTACATTCCTTCTGACCCTACATTCCCACTGATTTCAGCAAAATTGGAGGAGCTAGTGGGGTAATGCAGAATTGGCCCTATTTGTTTGCCAGCCCACACCAGGTCTAAATTAGGCCTGACAGAAAAAATATGGATTTGGTGAAAATAACATTTTTGTTGTTTAAGATAGCCCTGTATATTTTTTGCAGCATTTGATACCAGATTAGAGTGTTCATTATTGCGGGTCATAAAATTCAAGATTTTTTTTTCCATTTATCTATGTCTAAATTTAACATTCAACTAATTTGCACTCCTTGCCTTAAGTAGCTGAAATGATAACTTTAGATATGACATTCCTTGAAGCAAGAAGTAGACTTTAGAAATTAACACAATTCCTCAATTCCAAGACATATTGTTTTGCAAAGAATAATGCTTGTTTTATTGGAACTTATTCTGGTGACTGAGTTAAGCAATTTGGAGGTAGCCAGAACATTTCATAGAGCCCAGCAAAGGCATGTGCAAGGACAGCACTAAAAAAATTCTTGCACTCTCAGAACTTAATCAGCAGGGATGTGGGGTTACCGTTTTAGGAATCTGACAAGATCCTCCATGCTCTTGACATTCTCTTCCCAAGTACTGCAGTGAATTGGATAGACCTGAGCATCCTTTCCTTGTCACTTACAGACAGTACACATGACAAATCAGGGACAGAAATGGTGGGGAAATGTGAAATTATATATGGGAAAGTGTAGCAGGAAGAAAACTGGGCAGGCATCATTGGGAGGGAGAAAGATTCTAGTGATGCTAGCCACTACTAGCTCTATTTATTTCACTAATTCTGTGAACACTCTGTCAGAAGCCTGATATCATATCTTGACTTCTAACTCAATAACCTTTTCCAAAATCATTCCTTGACACTTTCATTATTAATCAAAGCAGAAAATGTTTATATTATGTCCACACGTGCATATCTTATGCTTTCTGTTAAAGAAGCAAAAGCATTTTCAAAACAAAACTACATTAGTAACAAGAATTGCTCTGACCCTGACTCTCACTCGGTACTTCACTTCTTGATTTCTTTGTCTCACTTTTGAGTTTTCCCATCTACAAAATAGGGATAATAAAACTAATCTACCTTATAGGAATGTTGTGAAGATTCCTCAGTTAATATTGTAAAGTGATTTCAGGATGAAAAGTACTATCAAAGTGTATTAACATTAGTTCATAGGGGCATTAAATGGCAAAATACAAAAGATATATATCCCTGGCAATTTGCACTTAAAAATACAGAGCACGGAAAAGTTTAAATGCTGTTTGAATCTTTCAGAAATTGAATTTCAATATTTCATAAAGTTTTTGCCTCTCTTATTTTTCCCCTCAATAAAAAGTGAAAAACTGTAGTATTATTCCAATAACCTTATACTTTGTTTATTGTTGCTCACAAAAAGGAATCCAGCTAAGTGTCCATTACATATTTTTATGTCAAACTAATACACAGCATGAGCTTATGGAGGAGCGAGGCAAGACATCCTTGTTTGACCTTTTGAAGACTATTTTAAAACTATGAAGACTATGTTATGCTGGAAAATGTAAGTACTGTATGTAATAAAAACAAATATCCTTTTTTCAATCAAAAGATGACTACAAAATAATGAATCATGACTGCTGACATTTCCCAGTGCTACATCCTAATATATCATGCTTACTTAAAGGCTTTGTTGTCCATATTAATTCATCTTTCCTCCTGGGTCAATTATGCTGTTTCATTCAAATCAATCCCTTAATCAAGTCCTTTGATAATCGCAGCTGTGGAGGGAGATATTTATCACAGAAATATAATGAAGGCACTTTATTTCAGTGCAGCATAGTCTACTACCACAATGGACCAATTTATGCATATGTATATATGCTAAGATTTTTCTTATCAACATACAAAAATGTCCTGTCATCTCCTGCTCCCTTTAAATAAAAAAGTTATGAAGGAATCATATTCTCCTCAAGTATGTGAAAGAAAGACCCCATTGACATTGCTAGAGAACTTTCTGGTATCTCTGACTTATTAAACTAACTACTTTCTAGCAGCCTGATTCTCCATTACTTTCATGGTAGTTCTTACACAAATTGTCGCACTAAAGCTAATGGGGATACTTGTATTGTATTGTATTGATACTTGTATTGTATTGGATACTGCAGACTATGTGGCTCTGGGAAGGAGGATAAAGGAGTTTGAGGTGCAAGTCATGTTCTCTTCCATCTTCGCTGTTGAAGGAAAAGGCCCATGTAGGGACCGTCAAATTGTGGAGGTGAATGCCTGGTTACGCAGGTTGTGTTGGAGAGAGGGCTTTGAATTCTTTGACCATGGGATGTTGTTCCGGGAAGAAGGATTGCTAGGAAGAGATGGGATCCACCTAACAAGAGAGGGAAGAGCATTTTCGCAGGCAGGCTTGCTAACCTAGTGAGGAGGGCTTTAAACTAGGTTCACCGGGGGATGGTGACCTAAGCCCAGAGGTAAGTGGGAAAGTGGGATACTGGGAGGAAACACAAGGAGGAGGGTACAAGATGAGAAGCCTCCTGATTTATACTGAGAAAGTAGGGCAATGGACTAGTTAAGGGGGGGGATAGCTCAGTGGTTTGAGCATTGGCCTGCTAAACCCAGGGTTGTGAGTTCAATCCTTGAGGGGGCCAATTAGGGATCTGGGGCAAAAACTGGGGATAGGTCCTGCTTTGAGCAGGGGGTTGGACTAGATGACCTCCTGAGGTCCCTTCCGACCCTGATATTCTATGATCTTAGGTGCATGTCCACAAACCCAAGAAGCCTGGGAAAAAGGCAGGAAGAATTGGACGTCCTGGCACAATCAAGAAACTATGATGTGATTGGAATAACAGAAACTTGGTGTGGCAGTTCACATGACTAGTGGCAGTTCACAAGTCTAGAGGCGAGAGCAACAACGATGATGTCATGGTGGGCATGTGCTATAGACCACAGGATCAGAAGGATGAGGTAGACGAGGCTTTCTTCGGACAACTAATTGAAGTTTCCAGATCACAGGCCCTGGTTCTAATGGGGGACTTCAATCACCCTGACATCTGCTGGGAGAGCAATACAGCAATGCACAAACAATCCAGGATATTTTTGGAGAGTGTTGGGGATAACTTCCTGGTACAAGTGCTGGAGGAAACAACTAGGGGCCGTGCTCCTCTTGACCTTCTGCTTACAAACAGGGAAGAATTGGTAGGGGAAGTAGAAGTGGGTGGCAACCTAGGCAGCAGTGACCATGAGATGGTTGAGTTCAGGATCCTGACAAAAGGAAGAAAGGAGAGTAGCAAAATACAGACCCTGGACTTCAGAAAAGCAGAATTTGACTTCCTTAGGGATCTGATGGGCAGGATCCCATGGGAGGCTAATATGAGGGGGCAAGGAATCCAGGAGAGCTGGTTTATTATTAATTCCAATTCAGCAGTCTCTTGTTGGAGTCTGTTTTTGAAGTTTTTTTTGTTGAAGAATTGCCACTTTTAGGTCTGTAATCGAGTGACCAAAGAGATTGAAGTGTTCTCTGACTGGTTTTTGAATGTTATAATTCTTGACGTCTGATTTGTGTCCATTTATTCTTTTACGTAGAGACTGTCCAGTTTGGCCAATGTACATGGCAGAGGGGCATTGCTGGCACATGATGGCATATATCACATTGGTAGATGTGCAGGTGAATGAGCCTCTGATAGTGTGGCTGATGTGATTAGGCCCTGTGATGGTGTCCCCTGAATAGATATGTGGACACAGTTGGCAATGGGTTTTGTTGCAAGGATAGGTTCCTGGGTTAGTGGTTCTGTTTTGTGGTATGTGGTTGCTGGTGAGTATTTGCTTCAGGTTGGGGGGCCGTCTGTAAGCAAGGACTAGCCTGTCTCCAAAGATTTGTGAGAGTGATGGGTCGTCCTTCAGGATATATGCCATCATGTGCCAGCAATGCCCCTCTGTCATGTACATTGGCCAAACTGGACAGTCTCTACGTAAAAGAATAAATGGACACAAATCAGACGTCAAGAATTATAACATTCAAAAACCAGTCGGAGAACACTTCAATCTCTTTAGTCACTCGATTACAGACCTAAAAGTGGCAATTATTCATCAAAAAAACTTCAAAAACAGACTCCAACTAGAGACTGCTGAATTGGAATTAATTTGCAAACTGGATACAATTAACTTAGGCTTGAATAAAGACTGGGAGTGGATGTGTCGTTCCACAAAGTAAAACTATTTCCCCATGTTTATTTCCCCCCTTCCACCCCCCTCCGCCCCCCGCTGTTCCTCAGACGTTCTTGTCAACTGCTGGAAATGGCCCACCTTGATTATCACTACAAAAGGTTTTTTTTTCTCTCCTGCTGGTAATAGCTCACCTTAAGTGATCACTCTCGTTACAGTGTGTATGGTAACACCTATTGTTTCATGTTCTCTGTGTATATAAATCTCCCCACTGTATTTTCCACTTCATGCATCCGATGAAGTGAGCTGTAGCTCACGAAAGCTTATGCTCAAATAAATTTGTTAGTCTCTAAGGTGCCACAAGTACTCCTTTTTTTTTAGTTGGTGTTGTTCCTGTTTTGAGCAGGGGATTCGACTAGATGACCTCCTGAGATCTCTTCCAACCCTAATATTCTATTATTCTATTTTATAGTGGCCAGAACCAAGTGTAAAAAAACTCCAATTTTTTAATAACATGCCTATAGACAAGCTTTTCTTCCTAACCCCATACATTTATAGGATGGTTTATGTGCTGATGCATGAGGCTTAATATCCTTTATGCATTTTTAATCTTGCTGGTGGAGATGAGGATATTAGTATTATCCATATAACTGATTTTGAATCCCACTGTGCTCTTGTCTTCAATAATATCTTCCAGTAATGAGTTCCCTAGGTGAAATGTGCTGTGTAAAATTATTTCCTTCTATCAGTTTGAAATATACTGCTCCTTATTTTCATTGTGGGTCCCACTGTTTTTGAATTATGAAAAAGGTAATAAATTATCCAAATTAGAACTGGTTGAATCAATGAAGTCAATTTAAAAAAATTTAAATAGTTGAGATGGAATGAAAAAACAAAATCTTACTGACAATAATTGGAGCAATATTGGATGCATAATTGCTACTGAAATCAATGGAAAGAACATTGAGCTCCAAACTACCTACAAATAATTGTTAATAACTTGTTTAATTTCTTAATAAAGGAATTTTCCCAATTGTTAATACATTTGCTTAGCCTATTCTGTTCAAATAAGCTGGTGCATTGATGTTCGATGAGCTTTAACTATATTTTGGAGGTATAGTAACAGACTAGTTTTGAGCTAAAGGGAGATTAAATAATGTTAAATACAAGTAAACATTTGAAAGCAAGTTAATTTTTAATGACTTGTAATTAAAAAAAAATCAAATTTTGCAGAAACTTTAAAATAAATCCAGCAATTTTCAGGCAACATGGGTTCTCTCAGTCAAAGGTATATGGAGGATATAAAAAGGTTTTTGCAATAGAAGCTGGCTGCAGACTTGATTTTCACTTCTCCATCATAACAGAAAGTAAACTAAAGCCTTCCTTCAATGGTGATTTTCTCTTTTCCCCTAAATACATCATTTTATCCCAAAATTACACTGGTCCATTTTCCAAGACTGACAATATACATGGATCAACAACATGCCGGACCAACAACAGGTTTAAATTCCAGTACTTCACAATCCATCAGAGCTGAAAAAAAACACCTGCTGCTCCCCACTGGGATACCTCGGTTTCTGATTGTACAAGTCTTTCATATTTAGCCTTTGTTCATGAGATATCAGATGGTAAAACAGTCATCTTTGTGTTGAGAAACAGCATTTTAGACATTAACAGAGGTTTTAAAAATTATTCTGATATTTCTGTCACTCTGAGGATTGTACACAAATAAGGCAACTTGAGTTTATGGGATGAGGGAAACTAAATGCAATTCCAATAAAAATTCAAAACTCTAAAATACTTCTAAAATAACTTTTCTTCCACAAAATGGTGGAACACGTTTGGATTGTTCACCTTTGTCACTCACAAAATTATCCCATTCTCGTGTCACTAAAGTTTTCCCTCAGACACACATCCCACCACATGTTATCATGTATTCTGTCTCTATAGCTATATAAGTTGTTTGAAGTGCTGTGATAGCATGTAAAAACAAAGTAAGGTAATGCATGGTAATTATATTCTACCTATACAGGGCTTAATTATAAAATGCTCTCTATCTTCTATCAGTGTAAACACTGCATTTACTCTGTTATGATTAGCAATGGAAGTACTAATAGAAGACCTGGGAATTATTTAAACAATAATCCCCACTCAAAGGTGCTGTCAAGAGATAATTAGCCATGACGCAAAGGGTAAATTCAGCCAATGCTGAATAAAATCAAATGGTATATCATCAGTATTTTGGAGTAAATTATCTCCCAGTGGAACTGACAAGTTAAAAAAATGGAAGTTTTAGGGTGCCTGTTTTAAAAAGGGTTTAGTATGAGTCATTAACTATACGTTTTGGTTGCAATAAGCACAGGATATAGGCTTTGTGAACAGAAATAAAGTAGAAACACAAATGGACTATTTCAGTGATTGTCTAATACAAACTGCAGGAAACAGTTTGATCAGCTATTCTAGATATTGTTACTGAACATAACAGGATAGATTCTGATACATTTACACATGCTGAATAGCATTTTACTCCATGAGTAGTTCAACTGAAGTCAATAGGGATATTCATGGAGTACGGTGCAGTCCACTGTGACTAAGGAGATCAGAATCTGGCCTTATAAGTAGAGATGAGCACAATCTACAAGATTTAGACTCATATCTGTATCTTCACTTTTCTCCAATTTTGGAATGTTGGGATTCAGTCCCATTATGCAGATAGGCCCAAATTGTGAAGTTGAGTCATGAATCAGACTTCTCCCTAAATTTGAGATGGATTGCATGGGGGTCCTGACTCAGGTCAGGCCTACCAGTAAACCATAAGCACAGTACAAAATGCTGACATTCAACTGCTTATTTTTAGAAATTCTTGGAATTTTTACTTTTTTAAATCATGGAATTTTCATTTGTCATATTTGTCTCTAGTTCATATTGCCAGACTAAAACTACATTAAGTTGAAGCTAAGATTAAGAGTGCATATTAGTATTTTGGAGTAAAATACATACCAGGGATGTTATCATTATCACCCTTCATAAATAAAAAATAAAATAAAATAAAATAAATCCACAAAATTTAAAGATTTAAGGTTAATCATAAAATGATTAGTGTATAACAGCGGCTTTAGTACAAGATTAGATTAAACTAGTTTTTCAGACATTAGATTTTTTTCATTCACCCTCCCCCCGACACACCCCCAGTACAGGATAGAGTTAAGGTTGCCTGTTGCCTTAACTGTGTATGTCTATACCTTAATATGTTTAAGATAGTGAATGTTGGTGAAAATGAGGTAGGATCAGAGGCTAAAATAGAGAAAGAACAAGTCAAAAATTACTTAGACAAGTTAGATGTCTTCAAATCACCAGGGCCTGATGAAATGCATCCTAGATTACTCGAGGAGCTGACTGAGGAGATAACTGAGCCATTAGAAATTATCTTTGAAAAATCATGGAAGATGGGAGACATTCCAGAATACTGGAAAAGGGCAAATATAGTGCTCATGTGTAAAAAGGAAAATAAGGACAACCCGGGGAAATTACAGACCAGTCATCTTAACTTCTGTACCCGGAGAGGTAATGGAGGAAATAAATAAGAAACCAATTTGCAAACACCTAGAAGATAAAGAGGTGATAAGTAACAGTCAGCATGGATTTGTCAAGAACAAATCATGTCTACCAATCTGACAGCTTTCTTTGACAGGGTAACAAACTTTGTGGATGGGGGGAAGCAGTAGATGTGGTATATCTTGACTTTAGTAAGGCTTTTGATACTGTCTCACATGACCTTTTCATAAACAAACTAGCAAAATACAACCTAGATGGAGCTACTACAAGGTGGGTGCATAACTGGTTGGAAAATCGTTCCCAGAGAATAGTTATCAGTGGTTCACAGTCATGCTGGAAGGGCATAACGAGTGGGATACCACAAGGAACAGTTCTGGGTCTGGTTCTGTTCCATATCTTCATCAATCATTTAGATAATGGCATAGAGAGTACACACATAAAGTTTGCAGATGATACCAAGCTGGGACGGGTTGCAAGTGCTTTGGAGGATAGGATTAAAATTCAAAATGTTCCGGACAAACTGAAGAAATGGGCTGAAGTAAATAGGATGAAATTCAATAAGGACAAATGCAAAGTACTCCATTTAGGAAGGAACAATCAGTTGCACACATATAAAATGGGAAATGACTGCCTAGGAAGGAGTACTGCGGAAAGGGATCTGGGGGTCATAGTGGACCGTAAGCTAAATATGAGTCAACAGTGTGACACTGTTGCAAAAAAAGCAAACATCATTCTGGGATGTATGAGCAGGAGTGTTGTAAGTAAGACACGAGAAGTAATTCTTCTGCTCTACTCTCCGCTGATTAGGCCTTAACTGGAGTACTGTGTCAGTACCACATTTCAGGAAAGATGTGGACAAATTTGAGAAAGTCCAGAGTGGAGCAACAAAAATGATTAAAGGTCTAGAAAACATGACTTATGAGGGAAGATTGAAAAAAAATGGGTTTGTTTAGTCTGGAAAAGAGAAGACTGAGAGGGCACATGGTAATAGTTTTCAAGTACATAAAAGGTTGTTACAAGGAGGAGGGAGAAAATTTGTTCTTTTTAACCTTTGAGGATAGGACAAGAAGCAATGGGCTTAAATTGCAGCAAGAGCGGTTTAGGTTAGACATTAGGAAAAACTTCCTGTCAGAGTGGTTAAGCACTGGAATAAATTGCCTAGGGAGGTTGTGGAATCTCCATCATTGGGGATTTTTAAGAGCAGGTTGGACAAACACCTGTCAGGGATGGTCTAGATAACACTTAGTCCTGCCTTGAGGGAGGGGAGTAGACTAGATAACCTCTCAAGGTCCCTTCCAGTCCTATGATTCTATGTTTGGGTTTCCTTTGGGGAAAATTGTATCTACTCAGCTTCAATTCCATCTGGGAGTTTTTAAAAAATAATAGTTTAAAATTTCATACATGAATGCTAAACAAACAGAATGTCACCAAGTAATATTTCTAATTATTTGAAAACATTTAGTATCAATCGTAAATATTTTATTTTAATTTTTAAGGCCAGATTCACAGTATGCTCTTTCTCCCACCCTGGAGCAGCACAAAGAAGACAGAGGAAACTGACCATTTTCCCATTCATGATGTCCACATTCCTCTTCAGATGTACTCCAGTTTCCCCCTCATTGCTGTCTCCGAACATTCCCCTGCCCACATTTGGGTTATGTCTACACTATACACTACTTTCAGCATCTTGTAGGGTATATGTAGCTACACACCTCAGTCAAAAGCAAGCTGTGTCCACACACTGCACTGTGTAGCTACACATCAGTGAAAGGCTCTGGCAAGGGGAGGTCCGCTGCCTCTCTCACCCAGCTAGAACCTTTCCCCATTGTTGGAATATTTTCCTGTGGTATGGAAAGTCTGAGGCAGCTGGGAGGCAGCAAGACACTATATGACTAAAAATAGCAGTGTAGATTGGAAGGCATAGCTTGGGCCAGTAAAAAGCCATGTAGGGTATGAAATCAGTCACATACCCACATCCGTCAAGTGGGTCTATACTCTACTCACCTAAGCCTCCCTGTAGCACATAAGAGCCTAGTCTCCAGTGAGCAGTTATCCTTTGGTCTAATTTCAGTTGTTGGTTTTAGTGTGCAGGTCATGGGTAGTGTTCATGTTCTGTGATATACAGGAAGCCAGATCAGATGACTTGGTGGTCCTTTCTGGCCTTGATCTCTATGACTATGACTAAGCCATGCCTCATTGTAGTAGTGTGGAGTTTTAAGTAGTGTGGGCTTCGACTTAACCCCCCCACATCCTCCTACAGACAGCACCTCCCTAATTTCCCTCTTGTCCTGTCTCCCACATTGCCCAGCTACACACATCCGTGTTTTTCCTGACTGGCACATTCCTCGACACACACACTCAGCCTGATTTCCCACTCCTGCCTTGCCTGTGGAGTAGATATAGTGTAACAGGCAGTTTTTATTGTTGTATTAATGGTATTTTTTGCCATTACTCTTTTATGAGTGAAAGTTTCTTCTTTAAGGGCTGACAATGTTCAGCTACAGAGAATTCCATGAAAAATAGTCTCTTTTCAAATGGCTGTCATCTCCTCTTGTTCTCAGTGGGATTGAGCCTGCAGGCTTCCCACAGGAAAATGGTGGCCCCCTTTGTCAAAACTGACACAGCCTCCCACTGTTTCCAAAAGAGTGAAATCAAGCTGCCCTCTGGGAAGATGGTGACCCATCATAGCAATCGCAGCATGGAAATGATTCTACTGAGGTTAGTATTATGTGGGAAAGATGATGCCAGGGAAGCAGCTAAGATTACATTCCCCAGAGTATGCAGAAAAACTAATGTATATATCAGAGAAGGGGAGCACTCAATCTGGCACTTAGAGGGTTTTATAATTAAGCTAAACATGGGGAATAGACTGGATACCATCATCCACAGCTTCGTTACTGTCAGACCAGACCCTCTGCCCAATTTGTCTAAGTTCTCTGAATTAGAGTTTTATATTTTTCTTTAGACTAAAATAGTAAAAAACTACTGTTTTCTATTTATGCTGAAATTTCATGTGGGTGGAGGGAACCATACCCTTTCTTAAAACTATTATTTACATATATTACTCTCTTGTGGCATTCATCCCATGTCTTTCTAGTGCTAGACTTCTGAGATCATTCTTCTACTACATACACTTAGTTGACTGTAAATTGTATTGCCAAAGTAGTCCATTTTTGTACACATATAAGAGTAGCAGAAGCTTATATTTTCACAGAAGGGGGAAATTCAGAGTTTGAGTACTGATGGGTTGATGAATTAGAATTTAGGATTCATAATTGGGATTAGCTCTTTGGACCTGAGATATGGATATTTGTAAAATTGTGTTAATGATTACCACCTACAGAAATCCCCTTTTTGGCCTGAGTATGGTGCACTCCAGAAATGGTTCTGTATGTTGTGAAAAACAATCACAGAGGGCTTGATTTTGCCACCTTTACTTACACAAAGTCATAAATCAACAGTACTGCTCAGTATGAATAAACACATCAAAATCTAATCCAAGAATCTTGTCCTGAACATTTTTATGACAGTTTAAGGTAAACGATCTATTTTGCCAACATATAAAAGCATAATATCCAAGTAATAAAAATTCTGTGAGACTATAACTTTTATCTTATTTTATTTTAGAATGAGTTCAGGTTGAAAAAAAAAAAAGACCACAATAGCTAAAAGGTGAAGTAGATTAATATCCTTGCTTTTTTATTTGAAAGATTTGTCCCAGGTCACCAGTGAGGTCCTGCTGGTTTCACAGTGGGCAAAAATCCACTGTATAAAATATATATTCCATAATTCAGCATTGATCAGAGTCCTTGAGGTAAAAAATACAAGGAAACTAAATTATTTTTTCCCTGCAGAAAATGGAGGTACATTTATGTAAGGTTGAGGTTTGGTCAAGTGGCATGTAAATGCTACATTTTTATATCTCTGTCATATCTGATTTGTTTCTAATGACACTTTTTCAATTTCTAATGCTAGAACACCTCACCACATCCAGATACCTAATCCATTTATTTTGTGTACTGAAAAATAAATTCCTACTAAACCCCTTGCACATTAGATTTTATCAACCCTTAATGGAAGTTAGATGTTTTTTAAAGTGACTTCTGTAATAAAAAACCCAAACCCAAAAATTGGCATGTCTTTTTTCTTGCTGTCATCTAAACTCTGTACACTTATTAAATATGAGACAGCTGTAAACTAAAGGCATCTTTAATGTACTCAAAAATAATTCAGACAGACAGCAAGCTGTGCTGTTTGAAATTTTGCAAACAAACACTTGCTTATCCCACACAATAATTCAGACAGAATACCTGCCATCAGTCCAGAGACTGAAGCTGATGCAAAGCAGAAGTTTGATCAGCAAAGGAAAATACAGGAAAAGAAATTTAACCATGAATGTATTTGTTAGATTGGAGAGGTCCATTCCATATTAATGAATGAAAGATTAAGAGTGTTTTATGCAGGAATCCGTGCCTTCAGAGTGCAGAATTCTGGGGTTTGGATCTCTAGGTGTCTATAGATCTTTGAAAACCTTGCTTGATTTTCTGACACATCAATAGCTCTTGTAATTTAATTTTGTACTAATGAGATTGCAGTATGCATGGAAGCCTTATTGAGACATGCATTCTGAACATCTCAAAGATATTTAGAAAGAAAATCAGCCCCAAACATGTACTTTTATACCAGCTTTTCCTTACTTTGTATTTTTTGCCAAATATATGTAATCATTGTTTGCTGCCTTCTACATTGGTGTACATAGAATGCAGATGAAGAAAGAGCTTTAAATCGTACAAAGAATCAATGAGTAAAAACAGGATGTGCTTGCTAGATGTATTTGATCAAATTGTGGAATAAAGATTTGACTAAACAAGCCAGACATTATTTGCCCAAATCAGAAAGAGATTTACAGTTACAGATTACTCATCTCAGACCATAAATTATTCCTGCATTTAGCTATAGCATTTTGAGTCTTTTGAATTCTCTAGTAGAAACTTTTGTGGCAAACAAGAACCAAAAGATATCACAACAATATTATCAGACATAGGTTAGAATTATAATGTTAAGGTGAGAAGTTGGAAGAGGCCTTTTTACATTAATGAAATAGTGGCAAAGATACTTCCAGTGCATTGTGGTAAATCTTAATTTGAATTAGCACTCAAATTAAAGACACAGAAATAATTTAATTCCCAAATCTAACAAGTTTGATAAGTCTATTATCAAACATGATAAAATTAGAAGTTATTAAAAAAAAAAACCTCACACACTCCTCTTCCTAGATTCCACACAGCCACACTCAGGGAGTTCTGAAAACTCCAACTTTATTAAAAGAATTAGTTAAGTAGGAACCATAAGCCTTAATGCACCCACAGACTGGCATCAAGCCTGAGATAGCAATAAAATAAATAATACATAATTATAATAATAAGAGAACATAGAATCATAGGACTCGAAGGGACCTCAAAAGGTCATCTAGTCCAGTCCCCTGTACTCATGACTAACCTGCTCTTAAAAGTCTACAATGATGGAGATTTCATAGCCTCCCTAGGCAATTTATTCCAGTGCTTAACCACCTTGAGAGTTAGGAAGTTTTTCCTAATGTCCAACCTAAACCTCGCTTGCTACAATTTAAGTCCATTGCTTCTTGTCCTATCCTCAGAGGTTAAGAAGAACAAATTTTCTCCCTCCTCCTTGTAACAACCTTTTATGTACTTGAAAACTGTTATGTCCCCTCTCAGTCTTCTCTTTTCCAGATTAAACAAACCCAATTTTTTCAATCTTCCCTCATAAGTCATGTTTTCTAGACCTTTAATCATTTTTGTTGCTCTTCTCTGGACTTTCTCAAATTTGTCCACATCTTTCCTGAAATGTGGCACCCAGAACTGGATACAATACTCCAGCTGAGGCCTAATCAGCGGAGAGTAGAGCAGAAGAATTACTTCTTGTGTCTTACTTACAACACTCCTGCTCATACATCCCAGAATGATGTTTGCTTTTTTTGCAACAGTGTCACACTGTTGACTCATATTTAGCTTATGGTCCACTATCCCTTTCCGCAGTACTGCTTCCTAAGCAGTCATTTCCCATTTTGTGGGTGTGCAACTGATTGTTCGTTCCTAAATGGAGTACATTGCATTTGTCCTTATTGAATTTCATTCCATTTATTTCAGCCCATTTCTCCAGTTTGTCCGGAACATTTTGAATTTTAATCCTATCCTCCAAAGCACTTGCAACCCCTCCCAGCTTGGTATCGTCTGCAAACTTTATGTGTGTACTCTCTATGCCATTATCTAAATGATTGATGAAGATGTGGAACAGAACCGGACCCAAAACTGTTCCTTGTGGGACCCCACTCATTATGCCCATCCAGCATGACTGTGAACCACTGATAACTACTCTCTGGGAATAGTTTTCCAACCAGTTTTGCACCCATCTAATAGTATCTCCATCATGACTTAACTTCCTGAGCTTCTATCCTCCTTCCACAGCACATATTTCAAAAAGAGGAGATAAATAGAATCTGTACAAATCTGTGGATCTGTACAAGCAAAATAAGCTGGAGAACTCCAGTTAATGGCAAGTAATTTTCTTCTTTATGAAATTGCTTGCAGATTTCCACCTTTCTGAAGATTGAACCACAGTAACAATTCAGTCTAGGAAGAGGGCTGAGAACAGCCTAATTAATGAAACATTGTAAAGCAATCACCTCACAACAGGTATCTGACCAAGGAGCCTTAAAACCAAGAAAATGATGGACAAATATACCTATTATTACTGAGTCCCAAGTGTTTCATTAGCAACAAGTAATGCAATAGGAAAGCAGAGTTACAGGAAAATGATCTTCATTAAGTATACAAAGAGGCTAGTGTTACATACTAAAGCTCTTTAACTCTGTCGTTGCTGACTCCACCGTGTATTCCTGAGTCCCTTGTATCACAGACAACTAGGTTCCTCCTGAAACATGACCATCCTTCTCCAGTTGCACTCATCATTCTCCACCAAGTAACTACATATTTCAGGGATGTATATTTTGGGAAGATAGCTTGAAGATCCAGCTTTAGTTGTACCAGAACTCAAACTTACTAGAAATCAAAGCAAGGCTGAGGTTCTAGTAGCACTATGAACATCCACCAAGGTCCATGAATAGTTGGCAGACCCGGGCTGAGGTAGCTCATGTAGCCTACATCCTGCTGCCACAACGACACCTTACCATAGGCTGCTGTCTTCCATGATGACTCTTGGCTGCTTCTGTAATCTTGTACCATACGGGAAAATATAGGTGATGGCACTTTTTTCATAATCTATCTTTGGGAGGCAATGAAGCTGGCTGACTTCTCCATCCTTTATCTCCCCACAAAAATAGTCTCTGTCTTACTGTAACACTGGCTAGAATAAGAACAGAGTCAAGTACTATCCTGCAATTCTTTACATTGTCACTAGAAACGCATTTGAGTTTTTAGTAACCACACACTAAGGAAGTGAAGCCTTCTAACCCCAAGAGTGTTTTTGTCAGGAATGTCCTGCAGTATAAGTTATAAGTGTGCTATCTACTCCTGATTTCAAATTTGTTCTGATGACTAGCAGCGTAGAAAGTGTGTTTTACTTTCCTGTTCCCCCTATACGGTCCCAATAGGGTGACAATCTGTCCCTCTATAGTAAAGGACATCCTTATTTAGTCCCTTAATGTCATGAAAATATTCAATAAGGAAGTATTGCTTGGAAAAATGGTGCATTTTCCAGCAATAGCCGTGCATGCATTATAAATGCATGATTCTGTCTCATTTTGGGGGTATTAACTCTTGGGCAAGGTTTGTCCTATATTTTTCATAAAGTTGTACTTAATGTCCCTTCAATGTAGGGGGTCTCCCTGCTACATCAAGTTGCTTCCTGGTCCTCCTTTTGGTCTCAGAGTATAGGATGCACCTTATTTGGCCCACTAAGATTTTCTGGGGGGTAAAAGGGAATACACCCTGAACTCCCTCATAAAGGGACCAGTTGGTCCCAAGAGGCAGCATTGTGGGAACAGATGAGAAAGCATTCCTCTCTGAGAGAATTTTTCATCAAGTCTATATCCTTCTAGACAAGCATTTCTCAACATTTTTTAACCACAAAATGGCTGAAAAAAGTCATCTTTGAACCATGACATTCAACCAGGACTTGCATCATGGGATGAATATCGCTTTCTTGCCTATTGTAGTCTTCACAACCAGAGAATAGTGAGCAAAAGTGAACATTAATCAAATTGTTCTAAGCCTGTGTTTGGTTCATGTTTTCATGAACACCTCCACAACCATAGTTGCTCCTCGAACAATTAGCCAATATTTGGGGTCTTACCAACTTCCATTAGGAAGAGAAAGTGTTGATATTAGTCAGGTATTTCTATTTCAAAATTTCATTTGAAAGAATGTACACAAAATCCTGTTTCCCTTAACACAATAGGAACAAACAACAGCAGTCAGTTTCCTTGCTCACAATTTCCAAGTCTGTTTTTCCAGACAGTCTTATGCATCAAGAAGCTCTGTTTCTCTGCTTCCTCTCAGGATCACACTCAGGACTGTTTTCTCTTGCTGTTGTATGGGTTTCTCTTGGCTTTCTTGTCACTCTCTGCTTCTGACACATAGCTGCAACCAATACAAAAGACAAGTAGTGGATTCTGGGTCAGGAAGTCAGGCTAAAGAATCAGAGTTGAGCTGGGTCAGGAGCCAAAGTCTGGGGTTCACAATGAGGCAAGGTCTGGAATGGAAGCAAGCAGGTGATCTGCATCATTGCTCAGACAGCTCCCTGTGATGGCTTTGTGGTTTATATACCAGCATGAACCAACTAGTAGGCTGCAGAAGGCCGCTACTCAAGCGCCAAAAGGGGGAAGCCCAGTCGAGTGCTTTGCCAGTGAGAAGGATGACTAATAGCTCTACCTGTATCTGGTCTGTGGAATATGTTCTGCGGCAGAGCAGGAAGAGCAGCCTGCACTGATTCAGGAACCCCTGGAATTTCCGACTGTCTGTGTCAAACTGTTCAGTGTGTAGTCGTCTTGGGCAGATAGTATAGCTGCTCCTCCCTGTGAGCATACCAGCTGCTTGCATACAGTCTGTGCTTTGGCAGAGAGCTGCATCACATGGGCCTGAGAGCGGGCTAACTGCTTGTGCAGGGACTGTGCTTCCATGGCAAACTCCATAGCTTGGATCTATAGCACAAGGTTCTCCACTTTCAGACAGGTAACTTGGTCTTGCAGGTCCCAGGCCCTCGGAGAACCACTTCCATCTTCTGTGGAGGAGTTGGATAGGTGAGACAGCTGAAGCAGGTCTGAGTTAACTGGCAGGGCTGATGTCAGGGCTGGGCCATGGGCAGACTTTGTGCACAGGTCACTTACCAAGCCATGGTCAGGAAATGAGTAGCAGAGTCAGGATTGAGCTGGGTCAGGTGCCAAGTTGCAGACAGGAGGCAAATAGCTGAGTTAGAATCAAGCCATGGACAGGACCTAGAGTCTAGGGTTCACAGAAAGGCAAGGTCTGGAGCAGAAGCAAGCAGGCTGTCTACATCATTGCTCAGACAGCTCCCTGTGGCTTCCTACTTTATATTTAGGAAGAAGTAGTGTCACCTAGTGGTAACCTACTGAGAAGAGGCACATCGTGACTCAATCTTGGCTGCCAAGTTCCCTGCAGCTATGTGTGACACTTTGTGCAAATTGGTAAATAAGCTCGGCTTCATATAATCTGCATATAACCAAAACCTTTTGTTTATGGTCAACTCATCCTGCCCAAGAAGTGGTGGGGTTAAGACACAGAGCTGCACACACAGTTTGGTAGCCATGTATGGGGTATATGAGTGGATGCTAGAGATTATTGACGGCTGCAGGATGGGAGATGAGGGGCAACTAGGAGGTACTGTGACAGCTGGAGGTGCTGGTCGTTTGCTTGGGCAGGCAGAAATGGTTGGTTGTGAGGTATGTGTTGCTTGCCTGGATATACTGGAAGGAGAATGGGAGGGTTGCTGGGGCTGTTGAAGTTGCTGTGGGGTGGTTTGTGCTAATCTGTGACTGGGGGGAGCCTGGAGTCACTACTGGGACCCTCAATAATCCTGCTACTTCCTTTTCCTTCTCTTCTTGGCTGCTCTTTCCTTGAGATGGAGTATGGGAAGCTTTGACAGGAGAAGCACCTAGCTGCCAGCTCAGTAGGTGCCATTGCAGGGACATGCTAGGCTTCCCACTGCTCATCTGGATGCATAGGAATGCAACAGAGATGCAGGAATGTAGGACACATGACAGCACTTGGCAGCCCTGCTTAAACTCTTTCTGTCCTTCCTTTTTCAATGAAGCTGGTGTTTCAAATTACATTATAACTCCAGTTTAACCAATTATTACGGGACAAACCCCCTCCCCAGCACCCAACTAGAGTAGCTGATACTAAGTGATGAGAAAATGTGTAGAGGGCAAACTGCCCCCTAGCTTCAAAGCATCTCCACATGCTACCTTCAGGGGGTGATGAGAAGGAGGGGAAGATCTGCATAGTCCCAAGCACCAATTCAACCTGCATGAGCACTTTGCACCTCCTGCATGGCCTTCCCAAAATCCTGCTTGTAGGCATAGATCTTGCTGGGCATGAGTAAACTACAGATAACTTGATTTAAGTGCAAGGTTAAACTGTAAATAAGGCTGTGGCAGGCTGTGTGCTGGACAAGGTGGTTTTAGGCTTATTGAGATAAGTGGGAACACCCTTAACTGATAAGCTTAAAATGTAGATAAGGTGAGGAGATAAGCTATTGGTCCTTATACTATCTACTGTTCCTTACATGATCTGTAGGAGTCCATACCAATTAGATTCAAGTAGTATATATCAGGTTTCAGAGTAGCAGCCCTGTTAGTCTATATTCGCAAAAAGAAAAGGAGTACTAGTGGCACCTTAGAGACTAACCAATTTATTTGAGCATAAGCTTTCGTGAGCTACATGCATCCGATGAAGTGAGCTGTAGCTCACGAAAGCTTATGCTCAAATAAATTGGTTAGTCTCTAAGGTGCCACAAGTACTCCTTTTCAAGTAGTATATATGTTTGTAGCTAAGAAAAATGTATATAAACCGTGTAGTGTGACACATGATTTTGAATTATGGTATCACTCTGTGCCTAAACCCTGCATCTGGACCTGGCCAGCGGGGGCATAGAGCTATGTGACTAATAAAGTAGTCTGATCCAGTAAAACTGGATTCAAACTGAGTTTTCAGATCCCAAAGAACTGGATGAAGCGTTCTGGATAAGCCGCGTAGAAAAAGTCTTGGAGGGAATCCCAACGCTGGGGATCCCTCCCCTAAGCAACAGACCCAGTAACACTAGAAATCTGATAGCACAAAAACTGTACTAGTAATTGGAAAAGGAACCTTATCTGAGGAACTTTTCTAAACAGCCTGCATTTTTGTTTCCTACAATTTTATTTATGAAAACACAATTGAGCTGAGCACTTTATAAGAAAAACCCTCACTCAAGTCCTTGCATATGCAATGTTGTGCATATACAAATAGATGCCAGCCCATTGTCTCCTTATAAGATGTAATGTAAAATATGGACATAGACACATTGTGTCAGTCAGATCTCTGCAATATGTGAAAAATATTGATTAGGCTAGAAACTTCCATTGTCATTAGGTCAGCCTCATTACACTAAATTTAATCTGGAAAGGAGTGAATGAGAAAATGTAGAAGTATTTTCTTTGAGATCAGATTCACTATTAAGGAGGACATTACAATTATTACAGAAGAACTGTTGATAGATAACCTCAAGGGATATCAGGGTCCCATGCCACATCTTGGCACAGCTGTTTAACCTAAGTGTAGCCAAGCGCAGTTGGCCCTCTTGTCTCCTGTCTTTGCTTGGTTCAGATAAAGTCACTCAGAGACCCTCTGGTTCTAAAACCACTGGCACTTTTATTTACAAGTCTGCGTTTCCACCACCTTCTCACCATACAGCGTACACAGCTCTAGGTTCTTTGTGTCTGATCCGAGGGTGGGGAAGAGAGGTGAGAAAGGACTTTCTCCCTGCACTCACTCTCCTCCATCTCACCACCTTGGCTTCCTTCATCCCAGCCTCTTATAGAGCCCTGGGCTAATTGCGCTGGCAGCTGGCTCTCATTCCCCAGTTAGGGCAAGTTCTTTCCAACCAGATCCACTTTATTCACCTAAATAGGGCTGGCATGGCAGGGGACTGATTCTGCAGCCTTTTTAATCAGTACCCTGTCACACCAAGAAACTTTGAATTTACCCCTGCCATTCAAGATCACACTTTCCCCTCATTCCCTTCATCTGTATGTAGTGCTGCACTGTGAACCCCAGGATCTGACTGCATTGTACTTCCCACCTCTCCATATTCACCACATAAATTCCCATCTCTCACATTTCTTTTTATTCTCCTTTACTCTCTGATTTTAGCCTTCCCCCACCCCTGCCTCAGCTGCTATATTTAGAGAACTTCAGCTTTAAAAATAAAACATGCATATATTATAAAAGAATAAAATAAGGTTTTTTTTAAAAAAAGTTTTAATGTTAACTGCTCTTGAATGATTCAGGGTTCTGATTGCCTAAAACAGGCCTAATTTACATATTATCTTTCATATACTTCATTTTAAAGTGTGTTTCAGATGAATAAATAGTACAGGATAGTAGATAAATACATATAGGCAAATCTGGCAGCTGTCAGATGCTCAGCAACAAACACAGACATTAATATTCTACATTTATCCAGCCATCTATCTTTATATTATTTTCAGTGACTGACTTCTTTACTGAGTGCATTGAAAAATAACTCCGAACCACACCACCCAAAAAGAAATATTTTAATCTAAGTCAGATTTTTCAAACCAGGACATTCTAACTTAAAAACAAATTTCTGATTAAAAAAATCCAAATAAGAGTATTCAGAATAATGCCAAGGGCTCCTGCTGAGTGCAAGTTGGAACATTAGCCTAATTCTCTCTCTCTCTTACACTGTGAGTGATATTGGTTATAACAGTGATGAAGACATTTAATTATGATTATGAATAGCTTCTAGAACTATATTCAGGCAATCAGCATGTAAGCAGTTTTGAAATGATGTAGCATTTGGTGTCAAGGAGGTCTCATGACAAGGTTGTAGATGCTACTGGATAATCTGGAAACATACATTTGGATTTGTGGACCATCAATCACACATTGATCTTATTTAACAAAATATAAGCAGTCAGATATTTTCAAATAAAATAGGATTATGCACTTTTAGTATTTTCTTTATATGTAACGGCTTCCACTATTGTAAGCATACTAGCTCCCTGCTCTACTGAACTAAATATAAACATTCATTGATAAGGTACACCATTTTACAGTGAGCAGTCTAATATAGTAGGATTTGACACACTCTCTCCCCTAATTCCCATGCACTCTGTCTCTCTGCAATGTCATAATTATATCTCTATATTTATATAGATGCACATAAATTACTGACATACACACAATTGATTTCTTGCATGGCAGACAAGACAGACAGTTTTATTTGGTTTCCAATAAATATTCAACATTCCACTCATTTCTCTACAGTTTATATGGTATTTGTGGACTGTGGAAATATGTGCAATTATCTCACACCATGCAGGGACTGTGTGCCTCTGAGCAATGTGATAACAAATGTATACAGTGAAAGTAAATTCCAAGTTTAATTCTTCTCTTTTAATTTTTTTCCTGTTGTGCTCAGGTATTCCATACTAGGGAACTCATATTAGTGTATCTTGTGCATTATGTAGCCAAAACAGCTAAACACAGCCATCATGGTTAATTAAGCTAGCCTTAACTCTGAATTTCCTTGACTTTTTATTTAATTTACACTTACTGGGGCATAGCTGATATGGATGCTAATGGGAGTTGCATGGCTTGGTCCTCATGAACTTCTGTGAAAGTGTATCCTTTAATATTACACACATCTTTGTATCCAGTTCCTGTTGCTCAGTGAACAACAAAAATGTATAAATACATACATGACTTTCAAAGAGAAACAAAACCAGGATACCACATTTTAAAAAAATATATCCATGTGCTCCATCACTGCATGCCAACAATGCATTCTGCATCATTTACAATGATCCCAGAGGAAGCATTTGTTAATATAACTGTTCCTATTCACGCATTCTTATAATATTTGTGACTCTTCCATGCCACAGTGTTCCATACCAGACATGACATGATGTCAATGTAACACTTCTTCCTTACATCTTCCAGATATCATGAAAAGGTAAAGAGAAAGGCATACTGCATGCATAGTACAGCATTTCAATGGCAAATTACTATACTATACTTCTTGAATCTAATTGGTTTGGACATCATACAGACCATATAAGGACCGGTTGCTTATGTCCTTACCTTATATACATTTTTTTAAAAAAAGTCTTTTTACAAAGTCAGAATTCCCACTGATTTCATTGAAGGTTACATGTGTATACAGACTGAAAAAACTGAGCGCGGGAAGTATTTTAAGCAACTGTTACATGGAAGATATTCCCTCTACTTTATATCTGTCTGTTGCTATTTATGTCAAGAAGAACGGCATATTGCATGCACAGTAATAGCTTTTAAAAGGAAAAAAAACTAAAGCTGTTATACATTATTTTTTATTTTATAATTAATCATTAATATTAACGAGTGCCCTTTATAAAATAAAAATCATAAGCAGAAACATCAATTAATACATTGCTGAAGATTTTGTTTCCTGCTTGATCTCAACTTCTCATAAATATTTGTAAGTACACAGGACTCAATTCACTCTCCTCTCCAAAGAAACACATGTTTGAGACATGCAAGAGGGACAGTAAAATTCTCTGGACTCCAATACCTTCTCCAGTGTGATAATATCCAGGTTCATACTTCCATCTCGAAGATATGAACACCACTATCACACAAACATCACAATGTTTGTGAGAAATAAGCACTTGGATGAAAAACAACTAGGTCAAGCTTAACTCAGGCAAGTTGAAATGATGGTAGTAAGAAGAGGGGACTGTTTTGATGTGCTAACTCAGGCACTTAATGGATGGTACAGTAAAGGCACTTGCACCCACACTCCTAAAATCAAAATAGTGGGAAGCCTTAGGTTCCTGTTAATCACAGCTCCTTAACATTCAGGTAAGGATGTCATTTGCTAGAAACACCTTCTTCCACTTCCAGCTTGACAAAAAAAATATGCCTTTTATCTCAGATGATGAGCTATTATGAGCTATTTGTTCATCACTTAAAGACTGGACTACTGTAATTTGACCTACATATGGCTAAACATCAAGGTTATTCAGTAAACCTAATTTGTGAAACATTTGATGGCCTCCCTACTGAGCCAGAAAATATGCCAAGAACACATTGTGCTCACTGACTCCTCTGTTTATTTCAAGGTCCTGAACTAGCTAAATGATAGATCTCAAAATGTCATTGTAAATGGGGAATCATCATCAATCATGTATATTTCCAGAGTGGTCCCATGGGAATCTACCATCGGCCACATGCTATTTAACATTTTAACAATGACCTGGAAGAAAACCAAATCGTTACAGATAAAGTTTGCAGATGACAATTATTAGGGGAGTCATAAATAATGAAGAGGACAGGTCACTGAAACAGTGTAATCTGGATCTCATGGTAAGCGGGGCACTTGGGAAAAAAAACGTGTTTCAATATGATCAAATGTAAAGTCATACATCTAGGAATAAAGAACTGAGGCCATACTTACAGGAACGGGAACTCTATCCTGGGAATCAGTGCCTCTGAAAAAGACTGGGGAGTCACAGTGGATACATAGCAGAACTCTCAGTACAGAGCTGTGGCCAAAAAAGCTAATTGATACTTAGACGTATAAACAAAGGAATATCAAGTAGGAGTAGAGAGGTTATATTAGCTTTATATTTGGCACTGATGTGACCGCTGCTGGAATACTGTGCCCACTTCTAGTGTCAACAATTGAAGGAAGAAGTTGAAAATTTTAAGAGGGTTCAGTGAAGAGCCATAAGAATAATTAACAGCTTGGAAAACATGCCTATAGTGAAAGATTTAAGGAGCTAAATCTATGTACTTATCAAAGAAAAGACTAAGGGATGATTTGATCACACACTATAAATAGCTACATGTGGAACAGACGTTTGGTAACAGTGGGCTCTTCAATCTAGCCAACAAAGGTATGAGACCCAAAGTCTGGAAGTGGAAGCTAGACAAATTCAGACTCAACATAAGGCACACGTTTTAACAGTGAGGGTAATTAACCATTGGAACAACTTATCAAGAGTTGTGGTGGAGTCTCCATCACTGGAAATTTTAAAATCAAGATTAGATATTTTTCTAAAACACATGCTGTAGTTCAAACAGGAATTAATTCAGGGAAATCCTCTGGTTTGTGTTATTCAGGAGGTCAGACTAGACAACTACAATGGTCCCTTCCGACTTTGTAATCTGTGAATATTTAAAGGCTCTCAACAGACTGAGCCTAGGCTATTCCCAACATTGCCGCTCCATTTATTATCCACTGACAAGTGACAACAGCCCAGGACAAAAATTTGGGAATGGAATATAGGGCACTCTCATCAGAGGGTCCTAGACAACGAAGTTCTCTACTGGAGGAGAGCAGAACCAATTTAAGCCTGAACAGTTTTAGCGCCCAATGCAAAATCCACTTCATCAGGGTCTTGGGGCACTATGGCAATACAAATAACATATAATAATAAACACTACTCCTATTAATAATAACCATGCTTTTAAATTTTTGACCAATAAAAATTAAAGCTATACCATATAATCTCTGTAAGATACCATCCTTGTTAGGAAAGCTGTCTTAAGAAACCTTTCCAAAGTTTCACCATCTATATTGGGATAAAACCTCACATGGTGTAAATAGGCATAGCTTCATTAAAGTCAATGGAGTACGCCAATTTAAACCAAATGAGTGTATGACCCACTGAGTACAATTATGCTCCAACTTATTACAAGACCTCTAAGCAACTGATTTTTATCAATCCCTTGACATGTCATTTAAGGCTGGTTTCACTGTATAAAAATATGATCAATTTGTGGACGGTCATTTTGGCTTTGTATGCTTTACAAGACTGCTAAGCTTCTTACAGATATAAAGCATAAGGAATTTAAAAGAAATAGTTAAAATTAGGACAGGCATGTGGCAATTCTCCAAAAAGAGCCATATTTTTGGAGTTTAATGTAACCACCCTACACACACCCAATGTCATGTAAATTTAGATGAGGCATGATGTGAAGCTGTCAAGTGGGGCTGTAAGCCTATAGGCAAAGTGAAACAATAGTACCTAAAATTGAGAAGGCTCTTCTTTTTTGGCACAGTTCCAGAAATACTGCAACATGACTGATTAAGGTGCTGAAATTAATTTTAAAAGTAAAAACTGTAATGTGGTATTTATTAGCCAGAGCTTCCAAACAACAATGTATTAAAATATGTTTATTGGTTTGCATGCACAAATAATTTTCAGAAATGATAAAACTGTTAAATATGTGCCCAAAATGTCAAAAATCAACATTTTGCAGTATACTAACATGAAATGTTTTCACATCAAATATTCTTAATTGTCAAAATACCTAATAATTGATTATAAAGTTTTCTATATTTTCAGTTGAAATTTGCTGACCAGATCAGTCTCACACTGAAGGTTTTACACCAGTAGCAATAGATTGCATGCCCCTAGTTTGTACTGCATTGTGGGTAGGTGTAAATTTAAATTCATAATGTAATGCTTCTCTATTTGTAAGCTTTTGTCTATACAATGTAGCACTTTCTCTGCCTGGTAGAAGGTTTTAATTTGTAAATGCCTATGCATGCAGAACTAGCCTTTGAGATATTCCAGAAACTAGCTTTTAATTTCAGTGACACTTATACACAGGTAAGGATTAGTGTTAGATACACAGTTTCATATTGGGCTTCAATCAAAGTGCTCACTAAATAAAAATGGCAATTTTGATACTAAAATAGACCTAATTTATATCTAATTTAGCATCAGTCTGTACACATGTACAAAAGGAAAAATGGTAGTAGTGTAGGTGGTAATGCTAACAATATTTTTTAGTAATTTTACCTCCACAGGTAAATTTCAGTATCTGGACATGAAGGATAAAAGCCCCTTAAAGCTTACATCAAAGAGAAAAGGACTCTCCACAAACTTTGAAAAAAAATGTGTTATTTGTCAAGAAAATCAATGGATTACAAAACTGTCAAAAGCCACCAGTGCTGGACAGAATTCTGTGATGCTGACAGCAGAAGCCAGGAGAGATGAATTGTACTGGCAGCTACTGGATGAGTTTTCTAGTTTAGATGATGTGCCACCAATACTCTATCACAATAGTTGTTTTCAGAAATACATGAACTAGTTGAATTTGGTGCATGTCAGAGCTGTACTGAATACAGAAAAGAAAACTAACTCTGAATCTGATTAGAAAGCATCATGTTCACCTGCTTCTATAGACACCAGAGCAAGCACATCCTTCAGTGTTTGGTCCTGTCACATTATTTACTTGAGAAAAACAAGAAAGACAAAAAACTTCTCTCAAATGCTTCTATTTTATGAGCAACCAATCTAAGGGGAGGCAGCACTTCAAAGAGGAGATAACATGTTGTGCTGAATATTTGTAGAAGACTTGATGGCTAAGGATGCAGTTTATCACTCAACACACCTTTCTTCCTACTTGAATAAAATGACTCTTAAAGCAAAACCATCTGGTTTACATTGCATCAGTAGTGTCACCTTATGACACTGCATTTTATCAACTGATTGAAAAGATAGACAATTATCTTATATCTGATCCACTCCAAGCTGCTACAAAGATATAAAGCCCTATTTTCCTCAGATGTAGAAACTGGAAGCTATTCCAGTAGTAAATTACAGGCAAGATTAGAAAAACATGATGGTTCTTCAATTTAATTCTGTGCACAGCAAGGACAAGGCAAGTTACCATTGTTTTACACAGTGCAACAACATTAGCTGATGCTATCCAAGCAGCTAGTAATCTGAAGCAGGAATTTAAGTCATCCAAATGCTTTGTGGGTGGTTTTCTGGCGAGTGAGCCTGATTAACAGGTTTGACCCTGAATCACATCCAGAGGTGTTTATCAAACTTACCTACAAGACTGCATGTAACATCAAATTTACAAGAATCTCAAGTGAAAATAGAAGATGTTGGTGAACAACAAATGAGAGATTTGAGAAAGGTGCAGAACTTGATTCTAATGGTACATATAGCTTCTTCAGCCCAGTCAATAAATATTGCATCAAACATATGCAGACATGGCCAAGATGACCAAAGTTAAGTCTGGCAAGGGAAGGACAATCACAGCAGCTATCAGTCCAGAAATTGTTTTCTGCAGAGTCCTCTCCTTAGCAAGATGCGGAGATCATATTTAAATGACAATTATTCTTAGTCACCCAATAAGACCTATGCACAAGTCCCTCTTCCATGCTGCTGAAACAATCAGAAAAACAGACAGCTACATTAGGGCATCAATTGGAAGCTCAAACTGAAAGAATTCATGAGCTAACAGCATGAAACAAAGAAACCACAGTGTTCATCAGAGATACCATGCCTGTCATACAAATGATGGCTGAAGACAAATTCCACACCTTGGATTAATTGAACGAGGTAGATCCTAAAGGTATTTGACAAAGTTAATTCTGTAATCAAATTGTTTGACAGATATGACAACAGTAACTGTGAAAATGGCAGAAAGGTAGCAGTAGACAGGATCTAATGTTGGATGCAAAAAAAAAAAAAAAAAGACAGTCAGTTCTGGACAAGCCATAATTTCTGCAGCAAGGAAGTTGGTAACAGTGGTGAATGACCAGTCAAAGACAAGGATACCCAAAGAGACCTGAATTGCTTGCATCTCAAACTAGCCATCAAAAAGAACAATCACTAGCCAAACTCCTTAACACTTGAGGACAGTTTTGAAGAGTGTGTCAAAAATGCATCATGGTAAACAAACATTTGGATGTCTGAACACACAGGTATACCAGATATTGGATCACTATTGCAACATGGATGCAAAAGTGTGAATGATGAACTACTTCCTGTATTCTTCAAGGGCCCAGTGGCATCTGAGCTGCTACAAGACCATATTTGTGCCTGTACCAGTAGAGGTTGCTGCACAATCAACTGTGCTTGTACTCAGAACAACCGGCCCTGCACAGAACGGTGTACATGCCAAGGCAATGAAGATGGTCATAATCCACACACTCTTGACAGAGATCATAACGATGAACAAGTTGATAATAATGATGTTGAGTAGAAAAGTCACCAGCACTATTACGTTTCAATGATACCGGTACAAATTTATCAGAATTTGTTTTACCCTTCAGATGATTTTACTCTTGTGATTCTTTGAGGTCCCAAAGAAATCCAATTTTATCTCTTGAAATAATACATAGTCATTACACTAACAGAAACAAATGCAAATATTTCAAAGTGGTCTTCTTAATGTGTTGGTGTCATTGTTTAGCCCCGTTTCTATGATAGCACCATGTGACAGCTCCCACATCATTCCTCATCTTTATGTGTCTATATTAAGTCAACCAAATTGGTTGTGGTTGCCACTTGCATACGAGTGGGACAATGTGAAAAGGAAAAGTAGCTGAGGCTAAATAGACTAAATGAATACAAGTTATTTGTTGCAAAACATCCATTGATCAATGCATGCTATAATGGCTCACATTTACATTATCGTAACAGTGAGAGGGCGGAAGGATTAGAATAGATAAGATAAATATGACAGTCAAATTTGGGGGCAGATTTTTAAAGGGAGATAGGCACATAAAGATGCACTTGGTACCTAGTAGATTTTCAGAAGTGCTTAGATGCCTAACTCCCATCTTTAGCTGCCTCAATACCTTAAAAATCTGGCCCAAAACATCTCCTTTTTGCATCCATTCTTTCAGCAGTTTTAGGGCAACTCATTGCCATAAGACATAACTGAAACCAAGAGCTTAGCAGGATTCAAACATGGCTAGGATATTTCTATGGCTAACAAGAGTACCCATAATTATATCACCAAGTATTTAAAAAATGGTTTAGGTAGGGATATAAACCCTCATGCTTCAGGGCAAAATCCAACATCTAACTAAATGAGGATTAAGAGAAATATGCCATTTAGACAGATTAATCCATAACTGCCAGCTGCAGGTTTCTTGTATATTCCTCTGAAGCATCTGTTGGACACAGGAGTAGATGGACCGTTGGTCTAATCCATCATGGCAATACCTATGTTCCTACTTAGTCACATTCTGTTTCATGTTCCCACCACACTTTACTTCTGTTGCTGACCTAAAGGTTCATGTCCCCCTTTTTTTGGATCCCTCTTTATTGTGCATTTACTAGTCTTCCAAAAATCAATTCCTGATAATTTCACCAATTTTCAATAGTAGATGTAGCCACTAGATTCATGCCAATGAACTACTTAGTTTACTATAATGAATTCTAATCCTTCTCAGTATGGGGCTAGAGAAACTAAATATAACCGTTAACTAGTGATAAGGATATCACTATAAATTATAAATAATTAATTATACTGTAATTGTCTTGTTCATAGTCAGTGAATGTTGGCCATTTTATACTTAGGTAAACCCTGAAAGGTACTACATACTTTCCCCTTAAATAAAGTTCCAGAATTAATAATAAATTGGCAATACAGAGTTTAAAATATCTTTAATAAGCCTGCAAGAATGAATTAAATGGATAAAGTTATAGACCTATTAAAATTAATTTCAGTTAATCGCTTACTTAATTTTAATTCAGACGTCCGTTTTCCTTAATCCTACTATTTTATAGGGGGTTTGCTCTTCATGGCTCAGGGACTCAGACTTCTCTTGGTTCATTTTGTCCTCTTTCTTCTGTCCTCAAAGATAGACCACACACAGAAACTCAGTGGTCTCAGTCAGTCTTATTCTGATGACTCCTCACCCTTAAAGGCTTGCCAATTGGTGCTCTCTCTAGTTTCTGTTTGCCTCTTTGTTGCTAATCCTTTTGCTCAGCTCTCACCCATCTCTCACAGTGTTACTGTTTAACTAAAATAAGCATGAACTGTGGAGGAACTCTCACAAACAACATCCCATTTTTAAAAAGCCAATCTTATTTATGTGACTTCAGAAACACAGTTTTAGGACTTGGGGTCCTAAACTTTTCCCTCACTCCACCCCACTGCTTCTGCTTCTCTTCAACTTCTATTTATTGTTGTGTCTTCAAAATATAGCCTTGCTTTCCTTTACAGCACGTTTCATGAAGCAGCCTTTGAAGAAACTATCTTGCACTCATGCTTCTAACCCCATTTTTAACATGACTGCAAATCTCCTAACAAAGAAATATTCTCTGGTTTCGGAAAGCTGTTTGTCTCATGCTGCTCATTTGTATCTGTTAACTCCACTTTCTCTTCAGCATAGAAGCTTTTGCTACTTGACATCTTGCTCTACCGTTGATGTCCCCACTCCTCAATTTTTCAGCAGCTCCAGAATACCTATATTCAAAGAATAATTGACAGTCCACAAAGAACATTGCTCACTACTTCTCCACCCCCAAAACATGTCCTATATGAGGTATTACTAACTACACATTAAATTCTTAATCAAACGTGAAATGCAATCTTCTGAAAATAAGTCTTCTTTCTCAGCCTAAAGCATCACTGGCTCTTCGGGTTTGTTCGATGTGTCTGATAGCCACTGTTCACCCTGAAGTCAGGAATTGGCTTTGCCCAATGTAATACACTCATGCACAGCGTGCATTAAAAGAAAGGCCAGGCCACTGAACACAACCTAATCTGTTACTATTTTATGCATTAGAGTCCCCATCCAGCAAAGCAGTTAAGCATTTCGCTTAATTTTGAGCACATAAGTAGTCCCATTCCACATGTACAGTTCAGTGTTTCCATTTATTATACTGCAAACTATGCTTTTTCATGACATACCATAATGAGTACCATGTACATAAGAAATGGCAGGGTCAGATTCAAACTGTGAGGGACTGGCATGCTTCAGCATACCAATGACCTAACTAAAAGAAAAGGAGTACTTGTGGCACCTTAGAGACTAACCAATTTATTTGAGCATAAGCTTTCGTGAGCTACAGCTCACTTCATCGGATGCATACTGTGGAAAGTACAGAAGATCTTTTTATATACACAAACCGTGGAAAAAATACCTCCCCCCACCCCACTCTCCTGCTGGTAATAGCTTATCTAAAGTGATCATTCTCCTTACAATGTGTACGATAATCAAGGTAGGCCATTTCCAGCACAAATCCAGGGTTTAAAAAGAACGTCGGGGGAGGGGGGGTTAGGAAAAAACAAGGGGAAATAGGCTTGAATAGAGGCTAAGTCATTATGCAAGGTAACCTAAGTTAATTGTATCCAATTTGCAAATGAATTCCAATTCAACAGTCTCTCGCTGGAGTCTGGATTTGAAGTTTTTTTGTTGTAATTTCGCAACTTTCATGTCTGTAATCGCGTGACCAGAGAGATTGAAGTGTTCTCCGACTGGTTTATGAATGTTATAATTCTTGACATCTGATTTGTGTCCATTTATTCTTTTACGTAGAGACTGTCCAGTTTGATCAATGTACATGGCAGAGGGGAATATTTTTTCATGCTTTGTGTGTATAAAAAGATCTTCTACACTTTCCACAGTATGCATCCGATGAAGTGAGCTGTAGCTCACAAAAGCTTATGCTCAAATAAATTGGTTAGTCTCTAAGGTGCCACAAGTACTCCTTTTCTTTTTGTGAATACAGACTAACACGGCTGTTACTCTGAAAAATGACCTAACTGTTGTCAAGATTTTCTAGGCATCACAAAAAAGGAGAGAGTCTTAAGCAGAGTTTTAAAGGAGGATTTTGCAGGCAGCTCCTACCACGTCTGAGGGGCAGAATGGGAGAAAGCACTGAAGTGTTGGTTTGCAATTTTAACAACTGTGCAATGGAGGCTGGCATCATGGACTGGTTGGAGGTGGGATTGGACTTTTTAATATTGAATGAGAGATGATAGGTAGTGTGGGAAAAGGCTGTGAAGGGCCTTGAAGCTGAATATAAAGAGCTTATATTTGATCCTAGAGAGAAGTAGGAGCCAGTGGAGGGATGCAAAGAGAGGGGTGACATGGTCAAAGTGACAGGAAAAGAAAAATGATCTTTGCAGTAGCATTCTGAATGTATATGAGCGGGCCAAGATTGCCTTTGTGTAGGCCATGCTGTAATAACCAACATGAGATGACAACAGCCTGGATGAGTTTTAGCTGTGCAGATAGAAAGGAAAGGTCATATTTTAAAGTGCTATGAAGAAAGAATCTGTAAGTTTCAGACATAACCCGCATGCGACAACCTAGAAAGAGGTCCAAGTTGAAGATGACACCGAAGTTATGGGCCTCAGTAACAGGCATAATAGTGATATTGTCCACAGTGATTGAGATAGGAGGTAGTTGGGAGGGTTTGGGGAGAAAGATTAAGAGTCCTGTTGTAGCTATGTTGAGTTTGAGCTGATGGCTAGAAATCCAAGAGATATCAGAGACACAGAACGAGATTTTAGTTTGGGCAGATGGAGATGGGTGTGGAGTTGAGATAGATGGTAGAAGTTGTATTTGTGAACAACATTGCCCAGAGATAAAGTATAGTGGAACAAGAGAAGGGGACAAAGGACAGAGTGTTGCGGAGCCCCCACAAAAAGTTGGATGCTATTGTTGGCCTTGCACTCATTTAGGTACATAGACCCCGATTTAGAAATACATTAAAGCACGTATGTTCCTTTAATCACATGCTTCAGTCTCACTGACATCACTGGGACACAAGCACACGCTTAAATACTTTCTTGAATTGGGGCCATAATATTGTTTTGCTATGCCTCACCTATTAAAGCACATTTTGCATATTTCGATTCACAGTTGCCAGCCAGAGACAATTTTCTGTACACATTCTCCAGGATCTAAACTTTCAGTTAAAAAAATGAGGGTTTTTTAGTCCTTCATCTCCATAATGGAAGTTAGAGCAGAGTTTATGAGCCTTATTGTTTATGACTACATTTGATCAAATACATGGAGGGGAAGAGTTGAACACCTCCAGTCAGTAACTGTAGGCCTGCCTAACAGAAGAGTATATTATAGCACTGGAGAAATCCTGGTCAATTATCTTCAAGATTATATATTGGTGCAACCCTGGAACTTCAAATGGTCAACATTCAGTGTGCTACAGCAATTCAGTACCCCTAGCCGTGTGTGACAGACGGACTCAATTTTGTCCTCCAGTACTTAGTTCACAGAATTACAAAAGCACTGGAGCAATGTGTTGGTGTCATGGGGATTTTGCGTACTGAAGCAGAATAAGCTTAGGAAAGACCAAAATTAAGATGGATATGATTGTTGCTGTTAAAGATTTGATTTCCCAAGTTATTCTAGATTTTAAAACAAACAAATGAAAGACAAATAAATTAATGCATAAATTTATTCCTCACTTTTTATGCCGAACACACATTTTAATAAAACAGGATTAAAGAACTGCCAAATCCCTTCCTCAGTGTCTCTATTCATTCACTGTACTTGTGTAAAGTTAAATACTCGTATGGGCTTATAGCTCTGTAATTGGATCCCTAAATGCGTGCAGCACTTTATTGACTTCAGTGCTGCTTTGTGTAGATGTACAGGCCTGACTGCATGGAGCCAGAATTGTAGCCATGTTTTTTTGAAATATTGCTTCACATTTTTAATTACAGCATTTGTGAAGGGGCAGAGGATATTTGTTATGATTTTTTTGCTTCCTTGAGAGATGTTTACAGACAGCACGCTAGTTTCACACATTCTAAGTAAACATGGAAATACAAATATCTTTTCCTGTACTTGCACGTGGATGGATATCTAGGAATTTCCATCTGAAACAAGCATTTTGCCCCCGTTCCATCTGTAATGTTACCTCACTTTTTGTGCCTCCTGCCTCAGCCATGAGGATGGAGATTGTCCCAGTCTGTACAGCAGATTGGACAGTTCTACTTTGTGATCTCTGAAGTAACTTGAGAGAAAAGACTTGCACTGATGAAATAAAGGAATAATGAGGAAAATATTCATCTTTCTAGACACTTCTTGAAACCGTTCATTAAAATGAGTAAAGCTGTGATTAAAATCTAGCACAGAAAGATCTACTGATGAGAAAAGTGTTTTATAAAGAGCTAGGTATTTATCAATCATTATTATTGTCAGGCTATGCTAGTGTGTTCGAAATTCTCCTTACCCCTAAGCCATATAGCTGTATTTAATTGGAACAGAAAAGTTTATTTCAGTATTTTGAGTTCTAAAGTTTAAAACTCATACAGGGTTTTTTTAAAGTTACCTTCAAGTTGATGGATGGATATTTTTGATCTTTGGCCTCTTCTACATGTTTTATTTTTCCTTCTTCTAAGGGAAGACACCAAAACCCCTTCTTATGATCAAATCTGAATATATGGTTCAACAGAATACACATATTTATGGTTATTTCCTAGTCTTATAAATAAATCTTACTGGCAGGACATTCCCCTGCCATTTAGTTGACTTTAAATAGCCATTTAATCCCATGAGCTTTGATCCAGTCCATCATAACTTTTTTCAAAGCCATATGTTCCATACTGTAACTCATAATGTACACCATCTCAATTCCACTATCTTCTGTTACCTAAACATCAAAAGATGTATGTATACAAAAAGGAAGAACATAATCTGTGCTCTCAACTGTTTTGCTTATCTTCAGAAGATGACTGTAGCTTGTTGCTGTTTCCTCTCCGGGCACATGGTGAGAAGTGGATGGAGACTTGACTCAATCATAGTTTAGCCACTAGTCTGCCCCGGGGTCAGCACATACTCAGGGAAGATTGTATTATTATAACATAATCCTTGATGAAAAGTTCATATCTTAGCCCAGATCTGACATGTATCTTAACACTGATGAGCGTCTTATTCTGCAAGAAATCCCACTGACTTCAGTGAGACTACTCATGGTGTCAGGTGCTGTTCAACATGAGTAAGGTAAATACCACCTTACCCTGCACCCTTATTAAATTTAATACCTTTGCTCTTAGTTATATTCCTTTATGCTAAATAATTCCTCTTTCCCATTTCCACTCTTTAAATACGGCACAATAGCGGTCTATATTCCCCCTAAGTCTTGGCTTAGCAAAGAACTATCTATTTAGTCCTTTAAATCTTTCTTCATCAGTAAAGTCCTTTTCATAAATCAGTTCCATTCTCTAGATCCTCAGAATATGAGAGAAGCAGAACATAGATCAGTGAGATAATACAACCTGTTTGAAAAATGTTTATTTATTTATTCCTATTGGGACTGATTTTTCAGAATGGAAGATAATATAGCACCTAAGGAAAGATACGTGAAAGGGTTCAAATTAAATACTGGAAACATTTTATAAAAATATGAAATGTGCTCCATTTTGCTGAGTTACAGATTTTGTGAGTCAAACACAACCCAGGCACAGCTACTACTGCTGACATACTACTAATGGAATGGATGCATTGACCTGAAATGAGACACACTCACTAGAGAACAGTGTTAAATGCTTAGAGAGTGCAATTTCCTCATTCTACTTTTAGACACATGCTAACTTAATATGAAGATGTCAAAAATGTTACAGGATTTCTAATCAGCTTTGTCTGTTTCAGATAAGAGCTCAAGAGAGCTTTTAAGTCAGCCCTACGAAACAAAGCCTCATCAAACCAGGACGGAAGACTATGAGCAGGACGGCCACCCTCCTATCCCCCTCTATTTCAGTGACTCCCCATAATCTCCCACTCCCCCTCTCCTACCAGGATCTCTGTATTATTCATTCCATGTCAGGGTCTCTATGTCCCTTCCTCCTCATGCCAGGGGTTTTGTGAACATACTCCATTCCCACCATCTCTCGAGGGACCTGGTTGGACCCCTTTTCTCCATGCTCCCACTGGCCCCATATCAGGGTCCCCCATTCTTCCCCCCCACCCCCATGCCAGGAGCTCTGTGCACATCTCTTCTTTCTTCTCTCCAAAAGTACCTTTCTTCCCCTCCAGATTGGAAGGGATGGGAAGGTAGCTAGTGTCTTCATTCTCCCTCTGTCCCCCATCCCCCGCCAAAGCAAGGAGCAGGGTTGGGGGGGGGGGGGGGGACGGACACACAAAACGGACTTCTACTCTTTCTCTCTAGCTACCCCTGCTGACTGAGCATCCATCCCACAGCTGTTAAGTGGCTCACAGTATGGAGAACAAAACAAAAACAAAACTTTTTAATTGCTAATAGCTTTTAGTCATGCCAAGGTCTTGGTCTGCCACCACATTTTCCCCTTTTTGTCCATGCCATACTGCTGCCCCTTCTCCCCTTTCTTGTTTCTTTCTTTCCTTTGTCTGGGAGATAAGTCAACAGAGAAATTCCATCAAGGTTGTTTGAGAAGGGAACAAAAATAAATCCAGGTTTATGTAGTCTGGAGGACTTTATGGATGGCTGGAAGCTACATGCCTAGCTGCTTTAAAAAACCCCACTGGGCACTTCACTTTAAAAATCCAACCCTTCTTTTGTCTGTGCATCTCCTACCCCACCCCATCTTTAATTTGTCTTGATTATTTTGGGTGAAATCTTGGTCCCAGTGAAATCTATAGAAGTTTTACCATCAGTTTCAAGGGGAAAAAGATTGTACCCTGAGATCTTAAGCTCTTCAGGAAAAAGAATCTTGTGGCCCCTCAGAGCTGTAGACAATCTATTTTAACAGATTTCTCTTCAATCCAAGTCCTTCCACCAACCACTAAAGCTCATAGTTGCCACCTATGATGGTGCTCCACATCCTTCTGGAAACAATGAAGTACCTTCACATGGAAATTGCCCAGTGAGGTGCATATTCAGCAGTATGTCCCTTTAAAGAATAGACCATTCATTTGCTCAGATTCTAAAGGGTTGCTCTAGGTTATTCATTCCTCAGATAATATCTGTCAGTCCCATATAGATACAACACACACAAGACAAATATAGTTGGGCTTATTGGCCCAATCTTCTTCCTACTGGAGTCAAAGGGAATTTTGCTATTTACCTCAAAGGGAGCTCCATCAAGCCCAGTATCTTGAAAGTATTTGGTAACCATGATAAGCCATCTGCTGTTTATTTATAATATTTATCTACTCTTACTGGTAGCCTCGTGCAGCAAGGAATTTCAGTACCAGTTTTTAGTTAAGGCTCAAGGACAGACCAAAGGTTCAGAATTTCTTAATTAGGAAAAATAATTGTAGGGGACCTAATATTGTGAGGTACTGAGCACCCCTTACAAGGTTGGGAGGGCTCAACTGCCATCAGCTTCAGCACTTTGCCCTCACCGTTTGTAGTTGTATACATTTTATGTAAGTCTAACTAAAAAAAAAAAAACACAATGTATAAAAAACTTACATTAAAGAATCAGAATTACAATGTGGTGAGACCCCAATAAACTTTTGAACTTGGTTTCTTTCTGTAAGTGGATCATTTCTCAGCTGCTTTCTATCTATCATTAGTAACCAGAAGAAAGGAACATGTTTTACATGCATCTGGTTTAGCTATTAATTGTTAAATGTGTATCATATCTCCTTCCATTATACCTAGATCTATCTTGTTTTATTAGCATTTGTTTGAGATGGCCTGCATAACTCACTTGCAGATTCACCACTTGTGAATCTTCACTGGTTTCACTGATACAGGGTGTCTGTGGCTTTCAAAAATTAGATGCTGAACCAGCAAGTCCCTACAGCATGTGTACCCTAGTTCATTCCTATTGGATCAATTGTTTAACGCTTTCTGTAGATTCAGGCAGATATCACTGCATTAGATTACACTTAATTCATGTTTACAGGTTCTCTATGACTAGGCAGGCTAGAAAGCTAATTTTGTTTTCAATGAAACAGAATCTGAAGCTTTGGAGACAAATATAGTTGATGTTGAAATGATGCACGGATGATCTTCCTGACATGGCATCAAAAGGTGACAAAGCCTGTGACTTAAAGCAAGGAATGGAGACTGGGTCAGGCCTCAGGAGCAGACCTGGCCAGGAAGTAGGAAAATGAGGAGCTGATGAATCTATCAAATATGTAGTTTAAAGCTTTACACTCCAAGCAGAAAAAGCTTTTACTGATGCTCAAACTTTCACCTCCTGTGAGTCAAAGCTTTTCAAATGCTAGGTTCCTGCTGCTTCTAATAAATGCATTCAGCAGCACAGAAAGCAGGAAACCTCTGTGGAATTAGCAAAGTTCAAATGGGAGAAATCTGATTTGACTGGCTTCGCTGCTGCACGCTACAGTCTGCAGCCTTGAGTTGTCATCCCTCACATATATGCAATGCATGCATGAGGGAGTTCCATAATTACAGCCAGTGCTCTTTGGTGAAGGGTGGCTTCCAATGCCTAGGTCTGCTGAAATGGCCAACTGAGCCCTATCCTGTTACCTAACTGTAGCACTGGAATGTGCAGGTAATGGTATGCCATTACAGTATAATATTTATCTCTGTGTTGAAGAGCCTAGCACAGTAGAATCCTGATCCTGACTTGGAGCAAGATGCATACATACAGGCTCACTACAAAATATCATTTCCCCAACACATTTGGATTCTAATTGAAAGTGCTGCAGAGTAGCTGTCAGGTTAAACTTATGATAAAGGTAACTGCTTCTCCAGGTGGGTTTTCATGTTGCCAGCTGGAAGTGAAATTGACAGCCACGTGTGTAACAAAAAAATTCAGTCTGAAACACTTAAAAATATTACACAGCTGGCCTAAAGTTGGTGTCAATTGGACTAGCTATGTACAGGTTTTACCATCAGTCCTTGAACTGGCTGCTGAACCCAGAAAGGCTTGATTGCTACTAGAGTTCCCATTGTCACTAGCCATAGCATAGCTGAAAAGTGGGAGACTTCTTTTTCCCAATGTTGTAATCAGAGTTATCTGCAGTGGGGACTTATAAAAAAAATCCCCTGTTGTAGACAAGGCTCTAGTTAGGCTTTTTAGGACTAGAGATCATATGCCCCGAAAAGATCTGAATTTGTATTCCTTTCAACATGTATGTTCTAACATGCCAATTTCTTTAGGCATTAAGTTGTGGTTATGACATAATTACAGTACTATATTAGTAGATGGGTAAATAAAATGCTATAAAGTAATTCTTGTTGTATTTCAACCTCACTTTCTCCAGGCCAGAGTCTACATGGTGTGCAAGGTTGGAGGCTAGTCAGTATCCCAGTGGGGAGAACAGCCCTTGATTCTTTCGGTCATCCTTGGAACTGATAAGTGACTCAAAGTGGGCTGGGTGCATGACTAAAAGTTACCATGTCGGATGTTCAAGAATGGTGCAGCAAGTGCACCAGTGTTTGTTGCCTGGGAGAACACCTGGCTAAGATTTCACCTTTCAGCACTAACTATGTGTGTAATGGCAGTTAGGCGTGTAATACCTTTTAGGGCAAAAGCTAACTTTTAATATGAATCACTAGGCATTAGAACAAGATTTACAACCCTAATTTTCCTGAGTGGAAATTAAAATGACAAAAGTTGGGAAATTACATTACTGTCATATCTCTATACTGTATCTACCCTTTCAACACAGAATACCCTGTAAATCTATTGTATTTTGCTTCTCATTAGACATTTTTAGGCAAAGGGAATAACTTTTATGGATCCAGTGATTTATATATTTTGATGCCCTAATTTTCTGAAGTGAGTAGGCACTGCTGCTATTCCACAACATATCATAAAAGATAACTAAACTGTCTGGAGACAGGAAAAAAATAATTTTCCATACATATCCTTAATCATAAGTGTGTAACCTCTTCTTAATGCCTGAAGATTAATACACAGATTTTCAGTTAACGTTCACAGAACTTGCAAATATAAGTCTGAATATGAAGGTGAGAGCATATCCATTTATGGAAGTATACGGCTTCCTCTTTGGGCCGCTACAATAGAGATATTCAGGACTTCTAAGTTTCAGATAACACTACAGAGAGGGGAAGCATAATCTGCTATTTGCACATCCATATGAGGCACCATTTCTGGACTTGGGCACGTAGGTATAAGAGGTATTTGTACATGAAAGTGGAATTGGGTACCATAACTTAGCCACCAAGTTTGAAAAAGTTAGCCTACAGTCTACTTTCATCATCTACACCTGTATTTCTCACCTCAAGGGGGTGAGAAAGTAAGTTAACCAACTTTCTGTATGTGTACTGTACCACCGAAGTTCAAGATATCTCTTCTACAGAATTCTTAACTCTAGAAGGACTTGGGATCCAGCTGTGATCATGTCATAGAAACTGAACTTCAGTGCAGCTGGCTCCTCAAGCATACACTGGTGCTATAAGAAAATTTGAATTTTAAGACTTAATGCATTGGTTTACAAACATGATAGTATGACATTGCCAGTGTTAAATATATCTCATTAATAAAATTGATTTGCTTCAGATTAGACATAGTAAGCAGTTACATTACACTTCTTCTATGGTTCATTAACGAAAAAGCCACCATGTGAACAACAAGGGATGCTCTGTTATACCTGATACCAGGAGTATGCCTGATCCAATGGGAATGGTGATGATCTTGGCCTTCAGGACCAGGAAAGCAGATCATTTGGGAGCATCCTCTGAATGAAAGTGTTGTGTTATCAAACAAAGTGACTAGGTGCATTGATGAGGATAGGAAAGAAATCTATGTACCTAGAAAAGAAAAATATATATTAAAAATACACTCCAATTATTAATTTTACATATACATATTTTTACTTAGCTTTCAGTCTGAAGATCTCAACACCTAGTCCATATTTATGAAGTAGGCCTCAAAACATGAGGCAGACAAGTAGTATTATCCCCATTTTAGAGCTGGGCAAGGTAAGGGGGTCGTCACCTACCTCCCCCATCCCTGGGCTATAAACAGGAAGCTATGCTTCCTCCCACCAGATGACAAGTCCATCAACATACTAATCACAGTAAAAATTAATATTACACTGTGGTAAATGGTATAAGATTTGAAATTTTACTTTAGTTAAACGGTTTCCTGTTTGTCTCAGCATGGGTGGAATGCACCTGTGATAAATATGACAGTTTCCTGCAATAGGTAATGCAGTTGAAGTCATGTTGGTCCCAGGCTATTAGAGAGACAAGCTAGATGAGTTAATATCTTTTATTGGACCAACTTCACTGCTTTTGAGCCACACAGAGCTCTTCATACCTGAAAAGGAATGAATTACACCTTATTGAACTAAGTTTAAGTATCTTGGTTCCTTGTATAAAAAAAAAATGCAAGTGTTTATGTGTTATTGTGAGATTGTACGTAACTTCTTTTAGAGGGAGACAGGATGAATATAAACTCTGGGAAGTATTATGAGCTTTGAAGGACTCTTAGAACAACAGCCCAGCCAAGATGGAACTTTTAGCTGAGTGAGCTTCCTAGAACATACTTGGCAGGAGGGAAATGCAAATTACTCACCTCTGGACCCATCCATTTGAAGCTGCACCTGAGGAGAAATCATTTGCTTTCTAATCACCTGTTACATTAGGACCAGACCAGAAGCCCAAACTGGATAAAAGTGACTCTCAGATTCACAGCTGTGCTTTTTATTTATTTATTTTTAAAAGCTTTTATGAACTTGTGACCACAGGAAAAAAAAATATCTTGTGGAGGTCACAGACCCAAACACCGTGCCCTACTTCCACTTCCCCTTTTTGTCAGACAAATTGGTCTCAATTCAGGATTTGCTTCTATCAATCCCCCGTTCAGGGCAGATATCATTTATCAACAGTCACTAAATCAACATAAAGAAACTTCCTACTCCCTTCCCTGGAGCAAGGGTTGGCATACAATTCTTCCCACTCTAGCAACAATAGGCAGCCAAGATTATTGACAGAAGCACCTCAATTATCTTCCATCAACCCTACTTCATAGCTTGCTTCCCACCCAGAGATCTATTTCCCCTCCTACGCATATCTACAGCAACCACAGACCTTGACCAGATAGAGCTCTCTTTTCTTAGGGCAACTTCCTCTTTATACTATTCTCCTCCTAACTCAGCTATTCCAATTCTAATTAGCTAAAAGGGGCACCACCTGGAACACCTAATCATTCCCAGAGGTAGCCCATGGAGTTGGCATGGGCCAATTAGGTCCTAATTCTCCTAAAGGGCCACTGGCCCTGTAACAGTGGAATCAGAAGGGCTGTTACTGACCAGAGCCTTTGCTGGAGTCGGACAGATCTCTAGCAAGTTTATTAGCACATGGGTAGGTTATTTTATTGTTTTAATGTGTTATTTGTAATGTTTTACCTTAAGAATATATGTATTTGCTTGGAAAAAGCTGTATGGTAACTTTTAACTGTGGTAATTACACTGTTTATAGACTCTGAGGAGAAAAGCAAAGCAGGCCTGCTGTAGCAGTCTGATTTTAATGGGGAACTCACAGAATAGGCAGGGAACTATGCAGTCTGGAAATTTCCTAGTCAGGAGGAAGCAAGACACGTGTCTCTGCCCAAAGGAGGTGCTGGCTGGGGAGCCAAAAGCCTGAGAGTGGGTGCACTTGTTGGACCACAGAAAGACAGTAAAGGTGCAGTTGCCCTGAACTGTGACAGCACCAAAGGACATACCCTGTTTTGAGACTGTAGTGGTTTCATGTAGGACTGTATGAAACTTAGGAGCTTTGATTTGCACAAGTTTCAGCAAACCTTATTAGCATATTTAGAGCCAGATCTGTGCTCAGTAGAACAGTTCTGCTTATTCCATATTTACATCAGTGAGACTACTTGTGAAGCATTTTAAGCAAGGGTTGCCAAATTTGGTCAGTTTGCATGCTACTGGAATTCCTGTTCTTCATTTTGTCAAACCAGAAAACTCAAGCCGAAGATTCAAATGACAAATGGGCCCCGGGCTCTGCTTGTTACTTTCAGTTGTCTTCTGGAGGATGGGTCATCAGGTAGTGGCTGGTTGGCCTGCTCCCTACCTTTCTTGTTCAGTATCCTCAGGGTTGGATAGGTTCAGGTGACTTCTCCCCAGCTCCTACTTTCTTTCCTGAAGCACTGGAGCAAAATGGCTGGACCAGTGGCATCAAGTCTCCTTACCATGGACAATCAAAAAACTTCTCTAGGGATGTTGCTTTGAAATAATGTTTTTGGTTTTCAAAAGATGACATTGGAGCGACTCTTCTTTCTTCTTTGCCTGCAAAAATCATGTGTTGACAGTCAGGTTCAAATGTTTTTGCCACTCTGTTAATGTGTGTGCAGGGGCCGTCAGTTCCTTGCTATTTAGTACCCATGGCTTCCATTCCACATGAAACAGCTCATCGGGTTGTATCTGTTTATTAGAATCTTCAGACTAATCCCAACAGCTTCATTATGTCTTATATGTTTGTCATGTAATAAACATTATTGGTAACTGAAGCCGAGCCATGAACAGCTGTGACAGTCATACCAAGCCAGCACCTTTATTTAATCACCTGTTTTATCATTATTAACTAACCAGTAAATTGAGTGTTTACACAAAACATTAAAAATGCAGTGTATGCACATATCAAAAGAATCAGATTGTTTAGAAATATTATTACTCATGGATTGCACTGCTGAAAAGATCTTGCTGTAAAAGTAGCACCTAATCTTGTGTAAAGTGCCTGATAAGCATTTCCTCTCCAGCACTTTTTGCTCTCCTTTAAGTTCTGGAATAATTATAGCTGCTATTGGGACATTTGTACGCACAACTTCATTAGTGTACAATACAATATAGTACAGTTTATCTTTATCTTATAATACTAATAATGTTCTGATTTAAAAACATAGAAACAGTTCTTGTTCTCCTCCCCCATTCCCCTTCATTACCTTAAGTAATTCTGAGGTCCTGTTCCACTAATAAATGAAAGGCTTTACTATATTGTTTTATTCTCTACAATTTCTGATACCCCCAAGGAGAATTGAAAGCACTCCACACCTTTCAGGATACAGCTCTCGTTTTTTTTTGTTTGTTTGTTTGTTTTTTTTACATGATAGTTTTGGTATAAGTAGTGAATCCACACGTATGAATCATTAGTGATTTTTTTTTTAATATATTTAACACACTTCATGATTGCTATGAAATGTGCTGAACTAACAGGAAATAGTCACTAGCATGGTTGCTGGTTCATGGAAAATCTGAGTCTTGGGGTGGAAAAGAATACTCGGGATGTGTGACCTGGAAGTGAGGCAGGGCCACATGGAACAGGATATCACTGGGAGCAAGAAGTGAAGAATTCACGAAAGGACTAGATATTTATATGGACAATAAGACTATCCAGAGTTCCAAAAGTAAATATTTTTTTAAAGTAAGAAGAGTATTGGAGAGGATACAAACCCCCAGTACTACAGGGCATATGCTGATACCTAATTACTAGCAGTTAGGAAGAAACTTTTCCTGAGGGCAGGTTATCTCATAACAGCATATTCTATGATTCCTTACAGCTTCATCTGAAACACCCAGTACTGGCTGCTGATGGTATACTTTGCTAGATTGATTACTGGTCTCATCTATTATGACAATTCTTATGTTCATATATGATCATGCAATCAGAAGATAATTGCACACAAAAACAGGGAGTCTGGGGAGAGTCCATGAAGGAGTAATTCAATAATGGCAGGGGGAAAATAACCTTCTTTCCAAAGCAAAATTCTAATTAGGGTGATATAGTTTGTTTAATGAAAATTTGGATTTTCATAGACAAACTGTAATAACCACTTTTGATAACAATTTCAATTATAATTGATAAACTCACAACAAATTGGGGGGGGGGGGGGAGAAAAATTGGTCGACTTTGACCCTACAAAATAGGAACAAGTTCAAGATTTTAATGTTGTTGCCTTTTTAAAAAATGTTTAGACCACCTCTAGCTAATATATTTGGGCAAGAGTAATTCCAAACACATGCAATGTACAATGGGAAGGAGGTGATTAGAAGGCAGTAACGACTTTTGTGAACATTGCATTAAGACAGTTAAACAGACACAGACGTTTTCTTCATGTTACAGGGCCATTATGGGAGGGCAGGTGGTCAACAAGACAGTCTTCGTTAAGTTGTCGTTCATGCTGTGGAAGTTTGAGAACCCCCGTGATGACTAATTTAGATATGAACCTGAACTGAGATATGTTGACCAAATAAATCCCATCATATACCGAATTGTATACATAAGGGCTGCATATCAAGGACTTTCTGTAGCCTTGTTTGTTAGGAGAGGTTTTTGAAGCTGTCACCCCTCTGTTTAGAATTCTATATTATTTGTTTAAAAGTACAGTTCCAGCTGGAAAGAACTAGTCCTGCAACACTGTCAGGGAGGGTCCTTCTGCTCCGGGAAGAGCTCAAAGTACTTGTGAGCCAGCTGAACTTGAGGCAAAGTTTGCAGTTTCAGGTTGGTCAGCTCCAAAGAACATTGACCAGATTCACAAAGGTGTACAAACCCAGGTGCTCATTCCCAGAGTTGGACATATGGGTCGTAAAGATGCTAATTTGCATAGCAAATACAAATTTGAACTAGATTTTTTTGTCTCCATTTCTGCATTTTTTTAACATCAACTTTCTGGAAAAAATGAATTAGAGTCTTAATACAAATATAATTCAAGTACATTGCTGTAAAATAAATTTTAGAATATTGCATTGATCTCACCAGTCAGACATCACTCAAAGTCTTGTACTTATGATTTAGCTAACATTCCTGCCTTTCGCTGGCAGTGTGTTTCACGCCGCTAATTACAATATGAAATCACGCCACTAATTACAATATGAAATCATCTCATTGAAACAGCTAATGAAATGACCTGAAAGAGCTTTTATTTTCTAACACATGAATCTGGAGGCAGCAGAGGTACTGTATGCATAGGTTTTGATACTGAGTTTTCTTTCATAAAGTTCTCTCTGCAAAACTATTTAACATTCCTTATCCATACATTGCAAGTTATTACTCTGACCAGGAAAAAAAAAACTTCCTAGATCCCCCTTTGCATTTTTGGGTGAGAAGCAGAACAATTTTGGTTTTATCACCACCCAAACATAACCAACTAATATCCACTGTGGTCACACCACTATGCATAGGGCCAGCCTGAGGATGTTGACAGCACTCAGTGTGATAATTACTTAAGGTGCATCATAAACTGAGGTACTCAGATACCTCAGTTATGAGCCTGATATAAACACAGAGCTAGATAGATGGATAAATAAAATTTAACTGATGCACTTGATCTGAAGAGTGCATGTAGATGTTCATTTCCCCTATTTCCCAGCCTCCTTAGAACTTAGGAAACAATGAAGAAAAGAGATTGTAAATATTTTGACTTTATTACAAAATCTATATATAATTCATGAGTATTATTATCCTTTGTTCCAACAATAGCATCCTTCTTGTGACACTGGTGTCACCTGTTGTAATAATTGGGCTTCCAAATTTACCCTAATTGTGAGCTCAACTATGGACACTGATTAAACATTCATAAAATGTTACAACAACTTATAACAACAAATGTTGACGGGAAAATTTGCAAAAAAGAGATGGATTGAATTAGTCCAAACCAAAAGTCCTATTAATATCATTCAAAGGACAGTACTAAGATCATGCCTGGTAAACCAGAAAGTCAGTTAACCAAAACTGATGTGTCAGAAATTAGGCCTAATTGATGGAAAAAATGAGGGGATGGGATATTCCACCTATCACTCCTTTTGGGGGTTCTTAAGAAAAGTCTCTGGGGGGAAAAGCTGACTCCCATGACACTGGTAGACTGAAAGACAAAAGAAAGGGAAGGAGTTAGCTGCCACACCACCATCTCCTGGGACCCCAGACCTTCTTCAGCCTAGTCCTGAAAGATGTCCTGACCAGACCAGGCCAGAGAGAGGGAGTTAGCTGACACTACTACCTCCACTGGCTCTGATTAAATCCTGACAACCACCTGGGACATGACATTTTGTCTCCCCTTGCCCATGTGTCCTTTTCCTTCCCCACCTTATTTCTTCTGTTTCCTATTCTCTTTTTTTCTCTCTGTCTAATAAGAGTCTGGCTTAGCTGGCCACCACTGCATATTTTGCAACACTCCTTTAAGCCTATGACCAGAGAGGCAACTGAAAACAATGCCCTAAACAATCCGATGGTGGTAAAGGTTTGCCAAGTCTTGGAGAGGTGGTAAGACCACATATTGTGACTGTTTGGTTTTTTTTCTAGTAGCAAGATTGCAAGTGAAAGTCAATGCCAGAGACAGAAGCTGCATTTTCTATCTTTGCTGTTCTTTTCTTTCCTCTTTTGGGGGGGGGGTTGTTTTGTCTTGTCTTTAAGGAAATTGAACTTTGACAACAACCACTCCATTGCAACTAACTTCTTCTCTTTTTACAATGAGTTAACTGTTTTTCCTTTTTTCCCCTGGTATCTTAAAAGGATTTTTAATTATATGTTCGCTACGATACTAAGCAGGCTGCGGGATCTGTATACCAAGCCCTGAACCTTATTTAAGGTCGGACAGTTGCAGGGTCATATTAATACTTTTGACTCTTTAAGTCCATATAGTCCAAATTAATACAAACCACCCCTTTGTCACTTGGTAGCAAATGTTGGGAGAGGTCAGCTTCCCAGTAAAAGAGAAATCAGTTATGCAGAGTCTGGGTATATTTTAAGTGAAACTTGCTGTATTTACACATATATACTCCTGGACAAATTCTGAAGTTTTTCGGCTGGCCACAGTATTTCAGTTTTTAATTAAAAGTCAGAACTTTCCACGGAAAAATTCAATGAAACAACCAAAAAATTGTTTGTCAAAATGTTCTGTGGAAACAACCCCCAATTTTATGACCAGCTCTATTTATTCATTTTCTATTCTCCTTTTCTTTCTTTTTCCACTTAATGACATATAAAGGAACAATTTAGGAGCTTGTAGCTTTTAGGATATTTGTTGATTTGAGGTAACGTTTTCAAAAATGCCTGAGTGACTTAGAAGTCCAACTCATATTTGAAAGTGATTTACACACTTAGGAGCCATTGAATTTCACTGAGATGCATGCTTCAGATTGCCGAAATCACTTCTGAAAATGGAATTCTGGCTGCTTAGTCACTTATGTTCTTTTAAAATACTTACATTATGTCTTCCTCCTTATTTATTAATGAGACTACTTGCTTTGGTGTTTTTTCCTTCCTCTCTTTCCCCACCACCAATATATCTGTTAAAGTCCTTACCCTTCTGACCCTCATTAGGCCCTGATTCTGCAAAGATGTTTGCAGCACTGAGGCCTTAACATTAATCACTGAGAACAGCTGCATTTAGTGAGTTAGAACTGAACGAAATAAATAAAACTTGTATGTCAGTAGAGCACCTAACATTTTATATGTCAAATGGAAAAGTAAAAACAACCTTCCTCTATCTATGTCAAAGTAGACTTCTTTTGTGTATGTGTAATTTTCCATTTTATTAAAGCTTACTAACACATACTAAGATACATAGCATTTATATATCCATTTACAGGCTTAACGCATTTAATAAAAAACGACTCCATCCTATTGGATGATATAGAATCGGATAGTCCCACTTTTCCCTTTGATATGTGCTTTCCCTACTTTAACAGCATAACCACGACCCCAGCTCCAACATCAACTCTTCTATCAAAAGATATTTCTTTGTGTTTCTGACTGTACAAAACCAAGCTGAATCTCACCCCACATATTTTCAATATGATTTCATAATTGTAACAGTATTCGTTTTTTTTTCTAAGCCCTCTGACACAGATAATTTTGTCTTCCACTGAAGACTTGAGCAGTATGCAAAATTACTTGCAAAATCAGGATCACAGTGGAAAAAAAGTTGCTGTCTCAGTTGACCTTTTATGATGAATACATTACAAACAAACCTCTTGCCAAAAATCCAGTCTCCTGAGGCATTTTTCCAGTAATTGCTCTCGGCCCCGGTGTATTTTTTCTGTGTGCACCATGTAAATGAAGAGGCAACATTATTCAACCCCCTTTTAAGTAAAGCTAATCTTCCTCCTAGAGACCATTTAAAAAAAAAACTTGCAAAAGTGGAGGTATTGAGAATGTACAAAATGGGGAGAGGGAGGAGAGACAGGAAAATGCCTTAACTCCACACAGATTTCTTCTCGAAAAACGTTTGTAATCTTGGGGTCAGAGGTCGGGTGGGAAATTGACTGTATTGGGTTCCATCAGCATTAACCATTTACAGGAGAGAACTCTACTTCTCACTGATTCTTTTCGGCAGCATTACCAGTCATATTTTCATAGAGATGAACTGTTCCTAAAAAGTGTTCCCCAAAGCACCAGATCTCAAGCGGCTTTTCCTCAACATGAAGAATGATCATCTTTTTTCTGTCTTTTCCTCCCAGCCATTGCAATAGAAGTTCTTCTCTCTGAATTCTCCTGTGGCTCTCTCTGGTTTCTTGATATAGTGTCTATAATGGTAAGTAGGTACATGATTTGATCACATTTATAATGTGCAAGCAGAATACAGTCCAGTCCAGTAATACATATACTTGGTGCTTTAAAAGGGACCAACTTCACAATGCTGAAAACAATTATGAGCCAAATTGGGCTGATTAAACAGAAAAATATTAATCATAATTGGGAATTGCTTAAGAACACTTGTCTAGATGCCCCAAAAAAACACAATTGAGAGAAAAAAGAAAAGGAGTACTTGTGGTACTTTAGAGACTTACAAATTTATTTGAGCATAAGCTTTCGTGAGCTACAGCTCACTTCATCTGCTACTCTGAAACAACTGAGAGGAAAAGCCATATTAAAAACCAACCTGGTTTAGAGTGGAAGTGAAGGCAGCTATAAAAATAATATATAACAAATGAAAGAAAGGGGAAGTTGATAGTAATGAATATAATCAGAATCTAAGAATTGTAGTAAACTTATAAGGGAGCTAAGGGACACAAGGAGAAATCTGATCAGCAAAATTAAGGACAGTAAGGCGGCCATTTTTAAGTACGTTAGGAACAAAAAGAATCCTGACAATAATATTGGCCCATTACTAGATGGAAATGGTAGTATTATAAATCAGGATGCAGGAAAGGCAGAAGTGTTCAATATATATTTCCATATATGTTCTATATTGGGTCATGGGAGAACAGATGATGTAGTCTCATCATATAACACTCTTTTGATTCAACTAGTATCTCAAGTTAAATGGAAGTCACTGGACATTTTTAAATCGGTAAGCCCAGATAACTTGCATCCAAGAATTTTAAAAGAGCTGGCTGTTGAGCTCTCCGGACCATTAATGTTGATTTTTCAGTAAGTCTTAGAACATGAGGGAACTTCTAGAAGACTGGAAAAAAGCTAGTTTTGTGCCAATATTTAAAAAGTGTAAAAGGAATGACTCAGGCCTGTCAGGTTTCAGAGTAACAGCCGTGTTAGTCTGTATTTGCAAAAAGAAAAGGAGTACTTTTGTGAGCTACAGATCACTTCATCGGATGCATACTGTGGAAAGTACAGAAGATCTTTTTATACACACAAAACGTGAACATATGGGTGTTTACCACTACAAAAGGTTTTCTCTCCCCCCACCCCACTCTCCTGCTGGTAATAGCTTATCTAAAGTGATCACTCTCCTTACAATGTGTAGGATAATCATTTCCTGGATTTGTGCTGGAAATGGCCCAACTTGATTATCATACACATTGTAAGGAGAGTTAAACAACATTTAGATAAAATCTAGAACAAGTGGTGGATTGGGGGGCCTCTGGAAAAATGGGTGCCCCCACACACTAACCAGCTCCACCTGCCTGGAGCTCAGGCCAGGGAGCGGGATCAGGGTGAGGTGGCTTGCCCTGCTCCACCTGCCCAACGCTCATTTCCTCGGCAGGAGCACAGTGGGGGCAGGGGGACTGCAGATGGAAGGTGTGGGGCGGGACTCCCATTTGCTCTGGTCCATGGCCCCACAAAAGCTTAATCTGCCTCTGACTAGAAAAATATAAAATTAACATGGCACACATTAAATGGATTAAAAGCTGGCTAACTAATAGGTCTTAAAATATAACTGTAAACAGGGAATCATGGTTCTAGTGAGGTCCGGCAGGGATAAGTTCTTGGCTCTATGCTATTTAACATGCTTATCAATAACCTGGAAGAAAACAATCACTGATAAAGTATGCAGATGGCACAAAAATTGGTAGAGCGGTAAATAATGATGAGGACAGATCACTAATACAGTAAGATCTCAATTGCTTGAGCACAAAAACATATGGGTTTAATATGGGTAAATGTATACATCTAGAAACAAAGCATATAGGCCATACTCTCAGGATGGGGGACTGTCCTGGGTAGCAGTGACTCTGAAAAACATTTGAAGCTCATCGGGGATACTCAGCTGAATAGGAGTATCCAATACACCTTATTTCCAGTCTGAATTTGTCTAGCTTCAGCTTCAGTCTCTGGATCATGCTATACCTTTTTCACCTAGATTGAAGAGCCCATTATCAAATATTTGTTCCCCATGTAAGTACTTATAGACTCTAATCACATCACCCCTTATCCTTCTTTTTGTTAAGATAAATAGATTGAGCTTTTCATGTTTATCACTATAAGACATGTTTTCTAATCCTTTAATCATTCTTAAGGCTCTTATCTGAAACCTCTCCAGTTTATCAACGTCCTTCTTGAATTGAGGGCATCAGAACTGGACACAATATTCTAGCATTGGTTGCACCAGTGCCAAATATAGAAGTAAAATATCCTCTCTACCCCTATCTGAGATCCCCCTGTTTATGCATTCCAGGATTACATTAGCTATTTTGCCCAATGCATCACACTAGGAGCTCATGTTCAGCTGGTTATCCACAACAACCCCCAAAACTTTTTCAGAATCCTACTAGAAGTGAATGAGACCCTTTAGGTGTGTTTTTTCTTTGGGGGGGGGGGGAGGGTTGATTTTTTTTTGAGAAAGTCTTCCCTTGCTTCTCTAATCTCCCCCAAAACCTTCTCAGAAAACAGTGTACTGGGAGGGGACGGTTAATAAATGAAGAATATAGTAATCAGCGTTTAATGAAAGTCAACAATTGGCCAAGGCCGCCAAAGAATTATTTGAAATATCAGTTATCTTCCTATCCTAGGTAGAGCGAAGTAACTTAGAATGGCATTGGGGAAGATTGTGTGTGTGTGTAAGTAAAATAACGTTTTGGATAACAGTTTATTATGGAGAAATAAACACCTAAAGCTAGGTCATAATTCAGAAAATCATTGAAGCATGCGCTTAAACATCTTTCCTCAAGGGGGATGCTAACCTGAATTAGGGCCTTAGGCCCACAAAATTTGCAGGCAAAAACAGTGGCGGTGGCTGTACATAATTGTTTGCCATTTTGATTTTTCATGAATGCTTGTCTTCCCCACACAACAGCTTATTTGAGAAACTCAATCTCCCTCCTCTATATATGCACTTCCGTAGGTACAACAGAGCACCTATTTTTTTAAAAAAAATGTGCTTGTAGGTGTATAGCAATAATTGTATGATAAAATACTGCCTAAACTGATTAGTTAAATTGTAGCTCTCAAGTAACTGAGTCTGAAGCCTCTTACTGTCCATCCTACTCAGCCTGCAGGAATAAAAATACATTCACTTTACATGATTAAGAAGCTTTATTAACTAACTAATCTATGAACAAAGGCACATGTGAATCAAAAGTATCCCTGGTTTTTGTACCCAGTCCTACCCTTTGTGGCTCTTAAATGAACCGTTAAGTCATTAAAATACTCTATGCCATAACAACCAGTCTCTGGAAAACAAACAAAATCAAAGACTTTATAAAAAAGATTAATGCAATTCACTGATTATGTAAAACTGTCACCAAAGGACCTAGTGGTAACTGAATGTGTTTGACATCAGTCACTCTCCCTTGGGTAAATTTGCTACAAACAATCACAGCAGAACTTCAAAAAACACATCAACCAAAAGTCAGTTACAAATTTTCAAAGTAGTGATTAACCAAAAATTGTAATCTGAGATTGAAAGAAGTGGCTACTGTGTACACTGACCCGTACCCTGGCACACATTTTAAAAAGAGGCACCAGTTACTGTATGAAGTATGTCACACATGGACAGAAAGGGTTAAGCATCCTGCAGGATAATTGACCCAGATTCAATCTTTAGGTAGATAACATTTGTATTTTTTTCTGTTTACATATATATTGTTAGAGGTTAACAGTGTAATCAAACAGTCCCTGTCTATGCTGTATTTTGTTAATTCAGAGATCAAAAGGAAATCTTAACAATTAAATGAACTGTAAACATAGTAATATTACTGTATTCATCTCTCATTGAAATGTATAACAAATCACCTGTGAATGATGGAAAAAACAGGCAATTGCCTTATGTTAATCCCTGTAGCTAATTACTGGTGATACTAAGGAAATAGATCTACTTCAAAGTCTCCACAATCACCTATTGTTCACCTAAGGACTCCAAGCTGCCAAGAGAAGGCCTGGAACTGTACAAAAAACACCTGGGTCCTGATCCTTTTTATCTCAGATCTTCTTGATGCTTCATGTAGGGGAAGCTTAAGTCCGAAGACTGAGATCTCCAGTCCCACCTGGATCACCGTGAATATGGACACTGGACTATAACTTGTGTACTAGTTCTGAAACAACTCTTTGCAACTACAAAGCTCACCATCTCTACTGTGAATCTGATCTCAGAACTATATTCATGTCTGTATGTATATTGATCTTTTAGCCAATACTTTGTCTCTTTTCTTAATAAATTTTAGTTTGTTTAATAAGAATTGGCTGTAAGTATGTATTCGGGTAAGATCTGGAATATTCATTAACCTGGGAGATAATGTCTCCAATCCTTTGGGATTGGTAGAACTTTCTTATATGACGAATAAGATTTTCAGTAATCCTCATCATATTTGCCTTGGGTGTCTGAGTGGAGGCCTACGACTGGGTAACTTTAAGGGAATTGTGTTGTTGGTTTCTGGGTAACCAATAAGGTATTATAGAAGCTGTTTTGTGCTATCTTGGTAAATCTAAGTATTGGAATATTTACCAGCTCTGGGGATTGCCTACCCCATCCTTTCACCCTAATTGAGTAACCTTAGTGTGGCTCCTTGGGACCCCGGTCACAACATCATAAGGATATGAAGCTTTATAACTGTAATAATCCATAACAGCTATTTCACAGTAGAAGAGGATTGAGTGGAAAGGCATCAAGAATAAAAGAAAGGCAAGATCCTCAGTTGGTGTATAGAGAATCTCCTGTTTACACCAATTGAAGCGTTAATAAAGGATTGGATAAACACATGCAAAGTAATAAGGCAAGGGAAAATTTAAGTGAGATGTAGGGGGATTGTTTTAATCATCTATGAAGTGTCTTCTAGCCCTAATCTCTCCTATATACTGGCTTGATTTTTAAAGTTATTTTGCCTTAAATTCAAAAATCACTGATTATATCAATTGCAGATATTTTTCCCCACAGTATTAGGGATATGGGTGAGAACCTCAGCTGCTGTAGTGAAGTAATAAAGATATGCCGGTTTATACCGCTGAGGATCTGGGACTCTTCATGAGTGATTTTACTTAACTTTTTTTCTGAAAATCTTCTTATGTTCATATACTGCAATGAGTATGTACAGAAATACTAGGAGGAAGTACAAAACAGTGAGCATGGTTCTGTGTTCACTTATAAAAATTTTACACTGGGGTAACTTAACTGACTTCATTAGATTACTCCTGATTTAGGGCCAGGTATGACACATCCTGCCTGCCCACCCAAGGGAGTAAGCAGACATTAGGCATTCTCTTGCTCCTCTGCATCATGGCAGAGGAAAGTAGGTTCCTCAGGTATGCTACTCCACCTCCTGCATAGGTGGGTGGGTGGAGAAATGGAAGAGCCTTGATTTCACTCCTCCCAGCTCTAATATACCAACTGATGAGCTGGAACCCAGGAGAAATAACCTGTATCGGTAATATAGGTGTAGGGAAGACCACCTTCCCTCTTCCCCAAACCCAAGAGCAAGGGCTGGAACCCCTCTGAGTTGGCATCTGGTTCTCCACTTGTTTCTGGGGCAGCGTAGCTTCCCACTGTGCCTTGCTCAGAGCTGGTGGCAAAGACGTAAACCAGTGTAACAGAGCAGAATCAGGCCCATTGATTTGGCACCTGTACATGGTAAAATAGCAAACTTCAAAATGCCTTTATAAGTGGGTGTTGTTTTTAAAAAAAGACACTCCTATTATATTTCTCTGGAAAAAAATTTTAATTTAAACAAAATGAGCAATTTTGAGGATAATTAAGTAATATAGCTAATAAAAATCATAATGCAATTTTAAGCTACAATTAGTTGAATAAAATATGGCACAGGAACTTGCATTTTTATTAAATTAATCAATCTTTCTAATGACTTATTGAATATCTTGGGTATTCTGCACATGATAAAAATGGATCCCTATGGTTATATTGTTATATGCTTTAGCAACCTCTTCTAATAGCAGTACTTCACTGACAAAGAATTATTCTTTCCCCTCCCTCCTTAACCACTTCTTGAATATTGCAGCACATGTGATTTATGGCTGAAAACAATGTAACCAATTTAACACATTGCTCTGAATAGAAGATCAACATTTACATTTTTCCTTGCATACAGTACTAGCCGCCAATATAACAACTTCTCTAGGCACAAACAATTTGCTTTGTATGAACTTTTTCCTGGTATCATGATGCAGACAAATATTCCCATTTTAAATACCTACCCTAAAACGCACATCTTGTTCCATACATTAAGACAATAAGACAAATTCTGCTCTTACGTACATAGGTACAACTTTCCCTTAAAGATTAATGTGGCCAAGTATATGCATTACGTGGGGGTCAATTCTCATTCTGGTAACAAGCCAGAAAAATATTTTCCTCCTTATTCATTGTTCAGCATAGGAATTGAGTTACTTGAAGTTTTTGTATGCATGTCTGTTACTACAATGTAATCTCATTGCCTTCAAGTTCTTCAAACCCATTGGGCACCACATGTGAAACTGAGAGCAGAATTTGAAAATGGGGTGTGTGTGTGTATACAGACTAACACGGCTGTTACTCTGAAACCTGTGTGTATAGTGTAACTGGGGGCATGATTTTGCCTGCAGCAATTGTATTACCACCATGAGTAGAGAGAGGCTAGAATGAGTCCTAGTCACCATTGATAAGAGGGGGCCTCTTTGGGGCCTCATTGGGGGCCTCTCTTACAGACCTCTCCATTTTTTTTTCTCCTGAAACAGGCCATTGGGATCTCTTTCCCTCTCACAGTGGGCCTGCCACCAGAGGAGCGAGCATAGTGCCTCTGACAGCAGCATTAGGTAGAAGTTGGCATGATCACGACAAATAATTCTGTCACCAGTTTAAGTCACTGTCAGGGAAAGACCAGTTATATACTACTCTCCCATTTGCCTGCAGGGAGCCTGAAGTTAAGGAACTGGCTTTGCCTGGTCCTGGCTTAAATATCTGCTATACCACTTCACTGATTGCTGCTTCACTGAACTAGAGGACTTGAACATTTTCTGTCAATGTGGATTTGCGTGTGTATGGTTTAGTGACATAAATTAGTCATGTCTACCCTACACACACACACCAATATCCAAGCCATAATGAAGATTAAGGACATCTTGACCCATACTCTTCCAATGAAAGTATATTAATATTGTGCAAAATTAGATCAATGCCAATGTATTGCATTGGTATATTTCATACATATCTCAAAGAATTTAATGTGCTACAATATAAAAAGGAGAGACTACATTATAATTCACACTCTGTTTTATTGACACTTAAATATAATATGACAGTAAGTAAAAGTTGCAAGAAGCAATGTATTTAATGTAAACACAAACACTGGAGGGAGGAGACTATTATGCAGAGTTTTAAATTAACTTAAACCACTCAGAAATGAGACTGACATGATAAAAAGCCTAAAGAGGTGGGGTAATATTGTTGAGTTTCAACATTTCTCTTATCCCAAACTGTCACATATTAATTTTTCTTATGGATAAAGGGTACAGGCTAAACAATGGAAAGGCTAAATATCTGTGCATTTTTAGTTGCTTGCTTATACTAAACGTAGAGAAATTTGGGTATATCTTGCTATTTTGGTCAAACCAACAACATTGACTTTTATTACCCCAAGAAATAAAAGGTAGTTAGTAATGCCATTAGTTAATAATTTAACCTGAAAATTTATCATTTCCAAGACAAACAAAAAAGGAAGGGTGGGGATATGAGAGATTTCCTAATCTAAAACAAGGATATAAAATGCATTTACACTGAAGACCATTAGTCACTGCACCATGGCAAACTGCACTGCAGGAAATAGGACACTAGTTTATATCATAATGCATTTCATTCCAGAAATATACTGAGAAATCCACAGCTGCTTAGCACTCCAACAGGGAACATTCATTATAATGGTACTGTACCTCCTGCAAAATGCAATTCTTTTCCGACTGGTGCACTGACCTTTACAAGCCTGTCCTATGTCAGAAGGACCTCTTTAATCTATAGGATCTAGATTTTGTTCTTAAACTCTCTGGGCCTGATTCCCCTTTGACTTCAGTCAAGTCTCCCCTGATCTGTGCTGGTGTAAATGAAAACAGAAATCAGACTATATGTAATAATGTCTCTCTTACCCTTCTATACATCAGTGTCTCCTGTATGGTATTGCTAGGTCACCTCACATAAAAATGTCCAGGTGGATTTTTTGTTGTTGTTCTGTGTTTGTGTAGCTCCTAGCACAGTGGTCCATGACTGCAGGTCCTAGGTGCTATGATATGATACAAGTATAGCAGCACATGGGGGTTCTTGTCTTCTGCCCCCAAGCTTTGTACGTTTCACATGCTGGTTTTATTTGGGGTTTTGTTGTTACTGTATCTGCTTATGAAAGTGGGGAATCTGACCTAAAATGTCTGAAATTATCCCCTTTTCAATGTCACATATGCAAACTAAATTACTTCAGCAGAAAGCAAGGCAGTCTGGAGTTATCTGTAAATGCTTGAACCAACTGAACTAGAACTGACCAATTTAATAAACCTTTGAAAAGATGTAATTCATACTTTAACCCTTTCAGACTGCCAGTGGATTAAAACATGATCTATCTAACCTTTAAACAATACATTATTGAATGCATGTGCGTGCATGAACAAAGCTGAAGGTGTGTTCACAACCCTTACTCAGCTGCACAGCAAAGTAAGAGAGCGAAATGTATCCCTTTTCTCCTCTGCTTAGTCCTGTCCAAATTGTAGCTGGCTTTGGAGAGGAGAGCAGGCACCACTCATCTGATATTCCCCAAATGTGAGCAAGTGGGCAGGGAGAGAGGGGAACAGGTGTGTAGAAGGAGAACTGCCCTGGCTGGGTGCACAGAGAAGTGGACAGCTGCAAAGAGGAAGCAGAGGAATAAACTAAGCAACTAAAAGGGCTGATGGAATTTACTGTTCTCGCAGGACAATAAGAAACCAGGGAGGAACTGGGACTCTGAGTCACAATTTGTTTTCTAGGCTGCTCCTCGGGCAGCACAGCAACTCACTGCCTGTTACTTTGAATTCTGATTTAATACACTATCATGTGGCCTTGTGCTTAATCCTATTATTCCTAAATTGGAATCTTGATAATGGTCCTCTCTAGTAGACCCCATACCTAATAAAACATCTGTGCAGCACATTTAAGGGGAGATGTCCTTTCTGTGTATACGTTATGGTGCCCATACAATAGATGGAAACTCTAGTTTGGATCATTAGTAAAGTGTGCTCCAGAATGAGACTCCCCCTTCCTCCTCCCAGTCCCCCATGGCCTTCTTAAACTATTGTGCCCTGAACTGGCAGAATGACTACAAAACTCACTGTGTGGCAGGCTTTTTCCCTGTATGCAGCTTCTAGTAGGAAGGCCAGCATATTGCCATAATGGATTAGCTCATTTGGTTTAGATTATTACACTTGACGAGCACTGTATAAATCCTTTAAATTACTGCTTTAATCTCTGATATTTCAGGTGGCATGATTAATCACCTTCGGAAAAAATGAAAACTGTTGCAGCTCTGTTTCCTTCATTCCTTGTTAAGACAAGCCTGGCTGTCATAATGGCTTAGCAGTATTGTCATTCAGGAGATCTTGCATTTTGTCTTTTAGTCCCTTCTCTGGCAGGAAATGGGTGTGTTATGGAAGTTTATAAAGCACTTGAGGAACCTCTAAGGTGAATATAAATACAAACTAATATTTGTAAAGTTTGTACTCTTTGCTGAAACTATTGAATTCCTTATTGAATTCCTCCTTCTTTCCCCTGTGCAACCTTAATTGCTGGTTTATCCCTTATTACTGAATGTACACAGTTCCACTCATATTTCTGCAGTGGCTAGCAGATTTCATCATCTCACCTGAGTGTTCCTAAGTAAATATCGGGTTTCCCTCAGCTCCCAGTTTAAATAACACCCCTAAATATTCTTGATTCACTGCCCTTGAAAAGCAATTTGCTTGCCATTGTATCATCCTCACATTCTGAGAGATGCCTGGGACAGGTGCACAGATGACTTAACTTTGATATCATTCACTGGTACGCTACACCATATGTTGTATTTTTAACTGCCATTAATATTTATTACGGAGATAAATAAATTTGAAATACTTACTGGGTTAAGAACAATTGGAAATAAAAGTTCCCCTCCCTGAATGCTTCTGTCTAGTTCTTCTGGACCACCAGGGAATTCTTTGTGGATATTGTATGTGTGAACGACCATAAGTTTGTTAGGGAAGTACCTGAGTAGATAACAATGAAAAATCTATAAATGCATGTACAATTAGGATTCAATCAGTCTACAAACAACACCTCTAATTTCCACAGGAGTCTCCCCTGGAGTGTTAAAAAAATGGATAATCAGGATTTAAAAGCCATTATGGGTAGTTCAATAGTTAAGCACATTTGGACTGGATTCACCTTTTGAGGTACAAAGGGGGATAAATTGTAACCTCCTGAACCCACAAGGGCAGCTGCACCTGTGGGGACTCCTGAATGTGGAGAACAGGTTACAGTACTGCCAACTTCATGGGGGTCCAACCGGGATGCAGCATTTTTAATTTATATCAACCACCACATGAGGCTACCTAGAGTATGTACTAACTCATTGTCACAAGTGTATACCCATCTCCATACCGTGCCAGGTAGCTTGCACGAACTGTCAATGGAAGACAGACTTAGTTTCCTTCAGTGGAATGAGTCATGTCCATTTGTATATACCAAAGTTATTTTTAAAAATGGCTATTTCCCATAATGTATGTGAACAGAATTCATGGCAAAGATAGAGCAAAGGGAGAAGAACTGCACAACCATCCCATAATATTAATGATTCAGGAAAATGCTGAAGAGTGGTGAGAATAGCTCCATGTCCCCACTGCACAGATTGAAAGAGAGGGACTGGACGTAGTGGGACTCCAATCTGCAGTTGGTGGACACATACACCCAATAATTAGTTTAAGGCAATTCTTTTACCTCCAAGGCAGTTCTATGAAGGAACACCTACAATCATGGTATCAAGATTACGTATACAGCAGCTTAGGTGTGTATGGCACATCTGTGCTAGAGAGGATAACACAAGTAAAACTAAAATTTCTTTTTAAATAACTTATAAAATGACTACTTGTGAACTACTGAATAATACCACGGAAACCTCAGTTTCTGAAGCTACCTAGAAAACTACCTAGTTTGTCACTTTTGTGGAAGAACAGTTACACAGTTCTAATTGATTTTTGCTCTGATTCATCTTCAAAACCTAGAAATATTTTACCAAAATTATCCCCGCCCTGTTTACAGCATTAAGCATATTCTACAGACATTTTTACCTTGAAGATAAATTTCTTTGCAGTAATTGCAGCCACAAATTCCCTTGATCAGCAGTTCTCAGCAAAAGGAGGAAGGGGCTATGACCCCGAGATCGTTTATGTAGCTGGGAAAGGAAGTGAGGGGGGAGATAACACTGCTTTACACAAAGGGTATCCTTTAGACACCCACATTCCTTATGCAGCTGCAACACTTATCAATCCTTAACAAGCAGAAGGGAAGGGAGAGGGATAGCACTTTATCTATCAAGAGCAGAAACGGTGCCTGCCCGTGTTTCTACTCCCTAATATCATGTCAGCACACCAGCGGTTTTTCAGATCTCTACTTAACCCTTATATATCCCAACAAATCAATCCAGTCTTGTTCAGTTAGGGAGCTTCTAACAACGGGAACGATCACTGTGAAGCTGAACATATAGACTATGAATTCTTTATTCTTTGATGTATCTAATACTAGCATGGATATATTAGTGTTCACAATAAAATGTGGATATTGCCATCATATTATTACATCCAGGTAAAGAAAATATTTCAGTTCATGAAACTGCTCTGTTCCCTTTACCTCTTCTTTTTAAATTCCGTTTCACCACACAAAAAAGGTCTCCAACCAGGTAGTTAGCTAGTCAGAGTCTTCCCTTAAAATAATTTCATATATTTCATTAAACTTTTTCTAATGTTACAGTCACAGATAAATCAGTGGGGAGACAGGAATCCAAGAGTAGAAATAAATGTCTTTACATCTTTAATAACAACATCATATGTGGCTTACTTCAGAGATTAGCACTGAGGTCAATGTTATTCAATATATTTATTAATAACCTGAAGGATAAACTTGGTAGTTAGGTGATTAAATGTGCTGGCGACAATACTTTATTCGGGTTAGTGAAAATTTCAGGATTATGAGGAATCTTAAAAGGATTTCATAAAAAGGGTGGTCTGTATTAAATCTGCTGTAATTTTGCCCAGTGACAATAAGAGCAAATTAATTCATATTGGAAAAACAATGAACATTTCACACATATTAGGTGAAACTTCTAGGTTACAGATCTAGGAGTCACTGCTGAAAATTCAGTGAAGTCACCTGCTTCATCTTAGAAACACACTATTAGCCTGCTTCCCTATGGGTCAATAAAGGGTGAGATAGTATAAATCAATGGTGCCTGCTCACCTTTGAAACAGCATTCAATTTTGGTCATCACACCTGAAAGATCATTTTATTTTTCCATCTCTTAGCTTTTTCTATTTATATGTCTATAATGGGATATGGGCAAACAGTAGCTGAAATAGAAAAGTTCCAGAGATGGAAAAATAAAATGAATAGAGGCATGGGTTAGTGGAGACATATATAAGGAGAGATGAAAAATGCTCCTATGAGTTACCCTGCTGCAAAGAGAAAGAAGGAACATGAAAAGGATATACAAAATGATAAATGGCATAGGGAAAGGCAACCGAGTCCCATACTCCCCCGTCCCAAAGCAAGAACAAATGGGGAAAATAATATGACTATAATGGAATATATATTTTACACAGTGTCCAATCAACCTGTGGAATTCATTTACTTGGGAAATTATTTAGGCAAATACTTGAACACCACTTTTAAAAGGATGAGACATTTATAAGAACCTACAATTGTTGCTTCACTGGGCAAGTCAGAAAGTTGTTTATCTAAAGATAAGTGACATGTCTCCCTCTCAAAGTATCAGTTACAGCATGACTATTTTCAGACCTAAAACTCCCCATTCGCCTTTTGTATTTTGAAATCTTTTCTCCAGTTCAGGAAAGTAGAGGCCGAGACGCCAGTGAATTTATTTTTTAATTTTGCAGCTTGACATTCTATATAACTCACAAGTGAAGCTGATTTGAATATTTTGTTATAGATTTGGAAGAAATGAGACCAATACAATATTTTTTTTTAACGTTAATGTTTAAAAACAAATTTACACAAGTTAAGAGGGAAGGTACTGTACATCTGGAGTCGGGCTTGGGTTATGGGGGATTGCAAGTATCGGTTACAAGGTTCACGAGGTACATATATACACCTCACATAACCAGCATAGATCCAGACTGGGGTATGGGAGTTTTTAAAGACTCAGTGGATAGATGGGCTCGAGTACACCACCCCATGGAATGTATTAAGAGTCCAAGTCAGTATTGGTGTAGAGAATAAGTACATGGGGGTGGGGTGCGTCCCTCGGTTCGTCAGGGAAGGAAGTGGATTATTTACCTGGTCAGCGTTCTCGGTTACTCGACCTGGTAACGGCAGTGTCCTGTGATGTGTTCAGTGTAGATGTCTCTGGACCACCTGATGGTGTCAGACATCATGAGCGGTCTCATGAGCCGGGTGTAGTGGTACAAGGTCTCCCAGACCAAGTGAGGAAAGCTGTGTGAAAGGAGTTTGCAAAACAGAGTTGGTTGAAAAAAAATGATACAAACAAATTCATCCAGCTCTATCAAGCTGCTATAATTTGATGGTGTCTGCTCTAGCTATAGTTGGACCAAAACCACACACCAACCTCAGGTCCCCTCTAGAACCCATTTCATAGAATATCAGGGTTGGAAAGGACCTCAGGAGGTCATCTAGTCCAACCCCCTGGTCAAAGCAGGACCAATCCCCAAGTTTTGCCCCAGATCCCTAAATGGCCCCCTCAAGGACTCACAACCTTGGGTTTAGCAGGCCAATGCTCAAACCATTTGCCTTATCTGTAAAATGGGGGCAAATATCATAATATTAAATCTAATAGACTTTGCAAGATCAGGCAAACCTCCCCCATTTGCCTGATCTTGCAAAGTCTATTAGATTTAATATTATGATATTTACCCCCATTTTACAGATAAGGCAATCAAGTATGAGAAGGGATAAGTGTCATGGTTAGAAGTCAGTAAAAGACCTAGGATCAGAACCTGGGTCTCCTGACTCCCAGACCTATGCCTAATCAACTAGAAGAGCACTGAAAGGATAAGCACTGAAAAGTACTTATCCTCCATAATCTTTAGTCTTCCCCATCTGTAAAATGGGGCTTACAATAACTATTTACTAGGAATTATACCACTCATCTGAATAAAGTGACTGTAGTTATGATTGGCATTTTTTCATTGGGGAATCCTTCCCCACTCCTTGACTGGCACATTCACGCAATTTCCAGTCAGAATCTAGCCTTAATGTCAGAGTAGATGAACATAGAAGTAAGGGCATCAGGAGGCATTACTTGAACTAAGGGTCAAACATTTAGTACATGGCCAAAAAAAAAAAAAAAAACCCAAAAAACTGTAGTTCCATTAAAATAGTTTCCATAATTTACAGAGTGACACCTGTACATTTCATTGCTTTGGTGAGCGTTTTTAAATGTATTTTTCTTGTGTAATATTTGTTATGATGCTTTATCATTATTAGCCAACTACCATATATAGGCTAAACCCTGGCTGCTTTGTGACACTCTTGAATACAAAGCAGACGTAAAGTCATTTTAACCAGCTCCTTGTGGATTCCCTTGGCATGGGTGATGTGAACAATTGAGAATGTCCTCCCAAAATGTCACACAACTTTCAGGAGTTGTTGGTTGGTGTGTGTGGTTTTTATTTGTTTAGTTTTGGTTGGTTGGTTTGGGGGAGGGGGGCTTTTGTTGCTTTTGTTTGTCTGTTAATGTGCTGGAATTCAGTTTCACAACTGATTATTGTATCATAACTTTAAGAGAAAATTCTTAGATGAATCAATCAATGAAAAAGTATGAACTCCTCAGAAAAAGAAAGCATTACTTGAAGACCATATAAAACTGTGTGATCACTCTTGCTTTTTGTCATAGTATTAATATGCTAAATATAGAAAGCAAATATGGTGGATGTAAAATCTTGGCTGAAAGGTAAATAAGGGTATACATGATTTAATGATATTTTACTTGTGTGATAGAACTTACCTTAAAATCCCAGATTGAAAGTGAAGTTGAGTTTCAAGCAATGCCTATAACATAAGAAATAAAGTTTACAAACAGAATCCAAGTCAAAATTTTATACTGTCCATGTAAAAATCTCCCTGTAATAATATTTTAAATTTAATTCTTAAGGTAGCTACATTCATACCTTTATTTATTACAAAAGAGAGGCTATATAGTGTAAATTTTATCCATCTGAGCCCCTTCTCATGTGAATCGTTCTATTAACTTCAAATAAGCTGCACAGTGAATAAAGGTTGCATAAGGCCCAGATTAATAAGCATACTTTGACAAATTTCCAAGCATAAAAAAATCCATTTCTTGATCAATATAGTTTTATTTTAGCTTTTCATTACATCAACACTGAAAACAGAAAATTAAAGAAATAGGTAAGAGATACTTAATATTTGCTGCTGAAAATCTACCAGTACCTGTATTTGCTTCACAGAGAATAACTGGAATGTTCTGGGGTCATATGACCAAATTTCCAATTTAAATGAACTGCTCTGAGTGGGCAGAGGTCAAGAGTTCTAGTTTTCCAAGTCACTGTTATCATCTTGGACAAGGGACCATACCACCACCCCAGTGCCTGCCTGGCTTTACCCTATATATAACTTGTGTGCAGCTGCAGCCGCTACGGGTCTTACACTGCTGAGAGAGACCTTATTCTACTCATTCCATTTCATGACAATAAAATGGAAGCATATTTTCTTAATAAATAAATGACAATGAAGAAATCACAAGGAAAAGACTTTGAGCTTCATCCTGACTAAGATTTTCTATGATAAGATTTGTACCATCATATTACAATCACCCAGAGCATTTTTATCCATAACTGTTTTCATCAAGATTAATCTACAGAGCTTTTTCACCAGCCAGTTCCATCACTGGTCTCAAAATAGAATATACAAAGTAATTTACATTAATAAACCACAACCAGACAATTAAACAGACTTTCTACTCAGTAATGAAAGCAGGAAAATATCAAGTGTTGCCTTTCTGTTCAAAACTTCAGCAGAAATGATCAAACTGTTTCCAAGACATCCAATTTAAAAAGCTGTAAAAATAACTTAACTGCAAAGGTTTTGAAATGTGCAAGCTACCTTACTGATTTGATTGGTTCCATGGTATTCTACAACAAAGCTAAGGGAGATTGCAAAAATAATAATAAAAAAAATTCATTCCCCAAGCCACACAACTGGGAATTGTATGGAGAATTGTTTGAATTGGTGGAACAAGACAACTAAGGGTATATTTAATCACTTTGCAATTTTGGCTGCTACATCATTTGTATCTTGAGGCACTGCCTTGGAACCAGATTGTTTGTGGCCCCATTGAAGGAGTGGGAATGGAGAGCACATAAGGACCAAAGCATGGTAGGAGACCCTCAGACTGCCCCTCCTTATGTTCCCCAGAAGTGCACATTATTATGGTCGTGCTTCCCTTTCACACTGCCACAAGTTAGTGCTTAGCATCGATACAGTAATCTAGAACAGGGATTCCAAAAGAATACACTCTTATGTAGATTCGATGAAAAAAATTGAAGGCCAAAAGGGACCATTAGATCAGTGGTTCTCAACGAGGGGTAAGTGTACCCCTGGGGGTAGGCAGAGGTCTTCCAGGTGGGATATCAACTCATCTAGATATTTGTCCAGTTTTACAACAGTCTACATAAAAAGCACTAGCAAAGTCAGTACAAACTAAAATTTCATGCAGACAATGACTTGTTTATACTGTTCTATATAATATATCAGCAGTTCTCAAATTGTGGGCTAGTTCATTTTAATGGGGTCACAAGGGCCCGAGTTAGAGTCGTTGGGCCCGAGGGCAGAAAGCCAAAGCCCAAGCCCCACTGTGCAGGGCTGAAGCCAAAGACTGAGTTTTTAAGTGAGGTGAAACTTGGGGTACGCAAGACAAATCAGACTCTTGAAAGGAGTAGTCCGGAGAGGTTGTGAACCATTGCATTAGATCATCTAGGCTGACCTGTATAGCACTGGACATAAATTATTGGATTCAAAAATTCTGTGTTTAACTAAAAAGTGTATCTTCCAGGAAGGCTTTATCTGAAGACAAAAGTCTGATCAACATTACAACATTTTAAATAGAAAGTCTCTCTCATATCATCAAAAATCACATATCTTTATAGACCCACAGTCCTTGAATAAAACAAAATATTCCATAATACTTCCAACCATTCCCCATCCTACTTGTACCCTAACTCTCCTTTAAATCCAGAAAAAACAGATGGGGCATACAATGCAATTTGTTCAGTATTGTTAGAAGATGAATATGCAATCTTTATTTGGTATTAACATAAGTGTCCAAAATATGAGTTTGTACTATATAGATAACACCTAAATTCAGCCCCGAATGCTTGTTCTGATGTGAACTGCACAGACAATATTTCCGTGACTTAAACTATTGAACCAAAAAATTGGATACAATCAAAACATCACAATTACCAGAAGATCATGTCATAGATTAAGGGCCGGACTGAGTTTACACTCTGACCCAGGTCTGCGGCAGGGCAGAGGGGCACCAGCCCTTAGTAATGGAACATGCTCTCTCCCCAGCACACAGGGGGAATGAGTATAATGCATCATCACCACCAGGAGAAGGTATGGAGATAGATGCAGCAACATTGGCTCTCTCTTTCTTCCCAAATCCCTTCTGAATGTTTTCCAGCCCTAAGGGAGTTCGGAGGGTCAGTCCCACAGACACTGAAATAGTTCATGTTCCTTATACAGAGGATGGAAAGAATATGTGGGGGAATAATTCCTTGCTTCTTCCCTCTGCTCACTCACCCATGGACCAAAGCCAATCTAGCCCTTAATATATGATCTTGAAGCCCTTTCCTAAGCAGGAATATTTAAACCAATAGCGATACTCCCTGCAGCAGGGTAGTCACCCGCTTCTGCCCTGGGCTGAGGCTGTGGAAGGGTGGCTGCTAGGGAAAGCAGCAAGCCTCAGCTGATTGGGGAAACAGCCACAGCTGCGGCCACGCCCCAGTCAGGGCCCAGCTGGCCTTTATAAAAGAGGGCAGTAGGCCAAAAAGACACAGTCTCTCTCTCTCTCTCAATGTTGAGAGGGAGGGGCCTGACTGCTGGGAGCTGAGCAGGGTACCTATCAGCGCAGCAGGGCTGGGCAAAGGCCAGAGGAGCTGCGAAGCTCCGGCCTGGGAAACCCGCAGGCCTTGATGAAGGCCTGGGAAAAGGGTACTGGGGTTGCAGAGGGCAGCCCAAGGGTAGGCAGAAGCAGCAGGTCCAAACCCTCCTTGCTGATGATAAGTGGCAAGTATACTGCAGTCTGCCCCAGGGAGCGGGGGCTAGATGATGACTGACAGTAATTACTGGATGCAAAGCAAAAATGTGGAAGGAAAACACAGTGGATTCATTCAGGGAAACTTTCAACATAAAAGAAACAAGATAAAATACTTCTTAAAAGAACTATGAGCTAATTAGAATGCTAGTGGATTAATTTAACTAAAGAACATCTGTTTGTACATGTCTCTCTGATGAGATCTAATGTGAAGATTGTACCCACTCTTCTTAGTTTCCTGATTTCTATTTGACTTGTACTTAGCCACACAGCATTCTTATTGCTTTGTTGCAAGATTCTCCACATTTTCCTTCCATATTGAATGTTTTAAGAACTTTAAATGGTTTATATCTTAATCTGTTTTCTCCACAAACTAAGAAGGTTGGGATTGTTCCCCCTCCCTCTACTTTATTTTACAAGACAGCCAATTAGTAGCGATAACTCTGAAAAGCCTGGCAGAAATTTATCAATCAGTTGTATCTGTTGCTTGCATATTACAAATGAGTGTAAATATTCTAATGTCACTGGACTGAATTTAAAAAAAATAAATTGTACATTCTGGTATATGTCGGTCTGGTTTGATGCTTATACTTCCTTAGATTTGAGGGACTTTATAATTGGTAAATCTTCTTCCTGGCCAGGATACTACAGCACATTTCTCTTTAGCAGACAGCATTTCTTTAATTCCTTGATCTAAGAGGCCTCATTCAACATTTATCTTTGTTTATCCAATAGTTAGCCATTTTCACTCTATTAATCCAGATTCTTAAATAATCTAAATCTTTCTGTATGCCACCTTCTTCTGGTTTGCTATTCCTCATTTACTGTTGTCTTCAAACTGAAATATCTTGCCTTCTAGCATCATCTTCTGTGTCAGCCATAAACCATAAAAAATTAGTATTCTAACATTAATCCTAATAATACCATAGTCAGTGTATTTTTCCCATTTAGAAAGTTTTCTAGTTATCTGGTTGCCTTTTGTTCTCTACCTCTTCCTGATTCTCACTTTATGCCTTTTACTTTTACATAGTTAGCATCAATATATTAATGAACCTGTTGTCGCCTTAGTGGGAATTGTGTTAACTCCCACTGCAACATCCAGCTACCAGAGGGCTGAAGACCATAATCCCTCCAGCGAAGGTCAGGGGGACTGGTTCAGGAGGGAGACAAATACTGCAGTTGAGTAGGATGTGGAGGCAGAAGCCTCGAATCTGGCTGTGGAGAGAAGCCCAAGCAGCTTGGAAGTAGGACTGAAGGGCTGACAGCCAGGCTGGGGAGCAGCTGGTTGCTGGCAAAGGGGGCCAGTGGCAGCTACAACTGGTGGACAGCCTGCAGTGTCCCGTAATAGTGGGGACTGTATGGATGGGCCTGAACAACACTGCTGGTTATGGACAAAGGGCTGCAGGCTAACGTCTGGTTGCATCCAGGAAAGGGGTGTCTTAGAGTGAGAATCCCAGGCACTAGGTGAGGATCCCCACTTTCAGACCCCTGTATAGGATTGTGATACTGTATATAGGTGCTACTAAAATAGAAACAAACTACAGTAATTAGTAATGCAGGTACTCATAATCAAGGAATGCTATGAGATTATTTGTGTTTTTAAAACTGTTCATTATAACTTATTTGAACAACATTGGACTCTGTTGCTTTCTCAACACTAGAAATGTATAGGACTATGTTGCATCCAACTGCTCCTCTGGTATTTTTATACCCTTTGGGACAGATTTATTTTGAAGGTGAATAGAAATTCTGCTTTACAAGAAGTAAGTGTAAGATCCCAACACATTAACTAGACAAGTGTGTAAACTTAACATTTACAAATAAAAGCATTTTAAAATATTTGAAAACTAAGGGAAGTGGTAAGCTCAAGATATGGTTAATGAGACAGGGAACCTTTTTAGTGACGCCTCTATGCATATTAGCTTAATATACTTTTCAAGTGTATTAAGCTAAACAGCCTGATGGCATTCTTAGAACACAGTCAGAGCGTCCACACAGTGTGTTAGTGCAAAGTAGCTAGCATGCTTTAAATCTACACTCTAGCAAACTCGCACTAACTTCCTTGGGTAGGTCAGCCCTAAATTGGCTGTTGTGTACTGAAGAATCACAAAGCACCAACCTTGAATTTCTTAGAAATTCCTTAACTTTTATTAAAAACAAAAAAAACAAGCACAGAAACTCTGAGGATTTTAAGAGATAGAAAGCAACAGTCTAACCAGCTCTTTGTTCAGCAACGTCTCCAGATTTTGACAGAGGCAGAGAAGAATATTACGGGCAAAAATGTACATATTTTGTCCATTTTAGGCAACAGGAATACAAAGCACAAATGATGTTTAAACTAGCTCATCTGCAACAGACTCAGACATAGCCCTTTGGGGGTAGATTACAATATTGTGCAGAGCACATATCTAACAGTGTTCATATCACAAAAAATCCCTTCTAGAAATAGCCTATAGATAATATTTTGGACCATTTGTGTGGGGTTGGGGATCCCTCACACCCTCTGCTAACCCCACTGTCAGTCATTTAAGTTGTCCTTCCCCTCCAGTTCATAGCACAGGGGGGTTCCTTGAGTCAAATAAACAAACACAAAAAAGATCCTCTCCCCTCTCTTTCCCTTATGAGAGAGGGGAATCAGAAGGCAACAGAGAAAGGAAAAGGTGGCCTGTCTCCCAGGCAGTCTTTCTGGATTCAGCTGTATGAGCTTGTTCTATTAGGGTCTATTGCCCCTTAGTGGGTTCTACTTCCAGCCCCTCCTCTGGGGACATACTGTCTTCTTCTCAGCTGACCTATCTCTGTTGTCAGCAGACTCTGAGGTGGAACAGCCCTCCTCTTTTTCTTTTCTTGCTTACTTACCACTTCCCTGCACATGGCAGATTTTTCCTTTTTAAGCTCCTCCACCTCTAGCCAGAACAAGCCTTGCAGGTGTACCTTGTTAACAGGCCCAGAAGAGCTTGTTAGTCTCTTCTCCACCAGAGTGAGGGCATGTCCCTTCACACCATCCCACAGAATTTAATATCAATTCTGCTGGAGGATGCTATAGGATATAGCATAAAAATGTGATATGTTACTGATCAGCAAGAGTGATCTTAAGTTCCTAATAAAGCATTTATCTTATGTACAGAAACAAGGTAACGAAACTTATACTATTCCCTAGCTGTAGCCTACGACTGAGTCTGTCCTGGTCTCCTTTTTTAAATTTATCCAGCATGCAGTGCTTCTGAGAAAAATAAATGGACTCAATAAAGAATGGTGGACTTACGCTGTGGCACAAAAAATGTCTGTAGCCAAGACAACCAAATGTTACAGGTGAAAAATAAAACAGAGAACAGCTAAAAAGCAGTTCATTTATGTACCCATAACAAGACACTCATCCGCTTCTATCTTGTGTGACACAGTTCCTCCTCTGCCTTGGTGGGTCCTGCCCTTATTGGTGGATTTGCCCTTATTGGTGGATCAGAGATTCACGGCAGCCCTCAGTTTGGCCACTTTTGCTAGTGGCTCAAACTTGCCATTCACTCAGCTAACCTCATCACTGGCCCGCATGGGGAAAAGGAAGAACAATCCCCACAGTCTCTGCTGGTCCACCTAGTGGGTCAGGGGACAGGCCAGGGACCTTCCCCTCTGGTGGGACCCACAGTCCAAGTCAACTCCTCCTATATCCAATAGGGAGTTGGAGGGAATGGGGAGAACCCAGGCCCACCCTCTACTCTGGGTTCCAGCCCAGGACCCTGTGGATCATGGCTGTCTACAGTGTTCCGTGTAACACCTGTGTGACAGCTACAACTCCCTGGGCTACTTCCCCATGGCCTCCTTCCAACACCTTCTGTATTCTCACCATAGGACCTCCTCCTGATGCCAGATAGCGGTTGTACTCCTCAATCCTCCAGCAGCACGCCATCTCACTCTCAGCTCCTTGCGCACCCCTCATTGACTGAAGTGAGGTCCTTTTTAAGCCAGATGCCCTGATTAGCCTGCCTTAATTGATTCTAGCAGCTTCTTAATGGGCTCCAGGTTTCCTAATTAGCCTGTCTGCCTTAATTGGTTCCAGCAAGTTCCATTGTTGTGGAACTGCCCCTGTTACCTTACCCAGGGAAAAGGGACTTGCTTAACCTGGGGCTAATATATCTGCCTTCTATCACTCTCCTGTAGCCATCTGGCCCAACCCTGTCACCCTTGGTACTCACATCAAAAACAATTTTCTGAAACAGGCTCTGAGCTTGTTGACTCTGAACAAATTAAGTAAGGAAATAGCTTTTTTAGTATTTTAAACATCTAATTGATTCTGTGGTTCCTAGTCAATATAGCGGTAATTGGAATAATCATGACTAATGGTCAGGTCATTTTACAGGCCTTTCCTATTTGCATAAACCTCTCATCTCCCTTCTCACTCTCTCTCCCCCCCCCCCCCCCCAATATTTTCCCTACTTATATCCAAAGTAACTGTGATGTGCTAGACAAACTCCACATTCAGTATATTATTTGTTTCCCAAATAATCTTCCTTCAGCTATACCTCCGCTACTACTGAGACTGTTTTTCATTGTACTATATCTAGGTCCTCATATTTTAATATTGTAGTTTATATCCTTAATCTTAGTGGGACTTCCATAATCTTGTTTCCTCATTATTATTATTATTTGGTCTCCTACTGCATATGCAGTACTCATCTGCTTTGCAGTGAAAACGAAAAATGTTTAGTTTTTGTTTTACCATGGATGTTGAACCTGTTATGAAACCATTGTTTCAACTGTATCTTCCTCAAGCATCTGTGTGCCTTTGTAATTTAACAATTACCTTTAACAACTTTGTGTACATTTCAGTCTTGGTTGTGTATACTTTTATGGGCATTTATATCTACTGAACCACTTTTTTTTTTCTAAAGTCACATGTGGGCAAGATTTTCAAAAGTGACTGCTGATTTTGGATGCCAAACTGGAGACATCTGGGATTGGTTTTCAGGAGGTGGATGCTCAGCACTTTCAGACAATCAGGACCTTTTAAGATATATCAACTTGGACCCCAAAATAGCATTGTGGGCTAGATCCACCCAGCATTGCAACACCTAATTTCTAGGCACTGTACCACCTTGTGGAATCCACAGCCCTGAGTTAGGTCACTAGGCTCATGATACAATGCATGGGGAGAATTAGGTGCCCTCTCCGGGTATGGAGATACCTTACTGTTGCTTTGAAGAACAATGCAAGCACCTGCCTAATTCTACACAAAATGGCTGAGGAGGACGACAATGACAACTCCTCTTTTACAACCTTTAGCCCAGTGGTTAGAACATTCACTCAGGTTATAGGAGACCCTGGTGTAAAATCCCCCTCTGCCTATTAAGGAGAAAAAGATTTGAACTGGGGTTTCCCACCTCCCAGGTGAGTGCCCTAACCAATGGACTACGGGATATTTTAATGTGGGGCTCTCTCAATCTGTTCCGTTGAGGCCCTTCCACTTTGATTAAATAAATAATTAAATATGCATTAAAGCAGAGACAGAGTGAGAATGATTCTTTAGTCCGGTGGGAGATGAGTTCAAATCCCTGCTTCCCATCAGCCAGAGGGGGGGGAACAGATACTGAGACTCCCACATCCTGAGTGAGTGCTCTAACCACAGGGCTAAAAGTTATAAGGTGGAATGGGTACCACCAACACTTCCTCCTCCAGCACTGGTGGCATTTTGTATGGGGCCCAATCTGTTAGGTGTCCTCAGTAGATTGGCTACTGGATTGGCCCCTACAGGCAAAATGGGCAAGGCGACACCTAGTTTAAGGATGCTGCCTGGGCTTAGTTTTAGAACTAGCTGTGAGAACCGTGCACATGTCCAGTGGTAGATTTTTAGGTAACTAAGTTTCCACTGATGAAATCCTTAGGAGGCTGTGGAAGGTTAGGCAATACATGAGTGGGGCTTTTGAAGATTTAAATTTATATGCCTAAAGTGGCAAAACGCACCTAACTCCCTCTGTAGATCTAGCCCCCAAATCGCTAGTTGCTTTTGAAAATCTTGGCAATAACACCAAATGTTAAACTCTGCCCTATTCAGAAATTGACTGTATCTCATCTTTTGCAGCTATCCATAAAACATACATGTTCCTCCTAAGATTTCTGAGATTGTCATATTGACCACAGAATCATTAACTATAGTTTGTATTTATGTTTCCTTGCTTTCAAGCTTGTACCTGTAAAGAATTGTGATTCAAGCTGTGTTACTGTTAAATATGTCATTAATAATTTCAGTAAGACATTATATCTTACCCAATACAGACTGTAAACATTTTATGTCATTAGGTAATGCAATGAAGCTTTTTTACACCATAACAGCTTTATTTATCTACTGTGATTTGCATAATTAGCTGCTAATGAGGCTCTAACTTTCACTGCTGTAAGGTCTAGATATCCATTCCTCTCTCAATGAATTCATTTTTGCTGTCTCATTAACGCAGTAGAATAACTGAAAATTGTATTTTAATTAAAGGCTAAACTACCTCTAGATGGAGTCATTAAATAGGCTGATAAGCTCCAAGGAAAATACAAGAACTTTCGTCAGTCAAGGGGAAAACATGAAAACTAAAATGGCCCACTCTCATATGGTAAAAGAAAGGATGGCATATTATTATTATTCTCGTTTGCTTTTCCTTCTTAAATTATTTATTTTGTAATTGCCTGGAAAGGAACAACCATGAAAAGAGTGCTTTTTCTAAGAAGTTTTTAAAATTGCTTTTGTACCTATTGAAATAATTTCATTCAATGTCTTCCGCTTAGAAGAACAAATTTGGTGGCAATGAGAAAATGTCCTTTTATCCAGGAAGTGCCAAAGAAACATCTCCAACTTCAGACTCCTTAAACTTCTCTTTGTGTCCTTAGCAGTGTTGACAACCCCAAGAGTTAAGAAATTGGGTGATGCCCCCCAAAAATCATGAGATTAGCTTAAAATCATAAGATTTTTAAAAATAAGAGAGTTTGGGTCTTTTTATTTGCGTTTTTAGGATTCACATTTCCCAGCCTTTCTTCACAACCAAGAGGGCTAGAAGCATCCTTTAGATGATTCACAGGTTTTTGGTTCACTTCAAGACACATGCAATAAAATTGTAAGTTGGCAGGACTGCCCCAGTTCCTGATCTCCGCAAACTCTTTAAGAAATTAATCATGTTACACACTTAATTTTATAAATTTGTGGTCTAAAGAGAGATGAGAGAGCAAGCTGTTTTGCAAAACATACTCAAGAAGAAAAAGACTTCCACCTTAGTTTTACATGAAAAAGATAAAGAATCATTTTTGCATTGTTTTCCTGTGGGGAAAAAATGATTACTTTGGCTGACTTACTTTAAAACTAAGTCTCATAATAAGGTACTCAGTAATAGGAAGTGATAAACTGACCATGAAGCCAAAATAAATAATGCATTTAAACAATCAAACAAAACATAACAGTAAATATTATTTAATACCAAACATGCTTTTCATAAGTGAAAGAATCTGTTTGTTTAGGGCTTGTCTACATAGTAACCCCACTAATGCAGTCTACAGGCATGTGATTTCTAGCACACTAATGTGTTATACACTAACTGGTCCATGTAGATCTTGCTGTTGCATGCTACAGGTTCCCTACTGCTCTTTAATGTAGTGTACAGTACATTAAAACACAAGGGAACCTTTAGTGCACACCAGCAAAGTCTAAATTGACCTATTAACACACGCTACTTTGCACTTTAGAAGTTGCACCCCCATAATGTACATTGCCACACTGTGTAGCACTTACTTTGCTTCAGCCCCTACTAACATGATATGGGACCTTCCCTTTTGAGAGATCATCTGTCTCTCTCCCTCTTTCTATGCTGTAGCAGCTGTGATCAGCATAGCACCCAAGCGAGACTCCTCCCCCACATAGTTTAAAAGAAAAGAAGAAGATGGTGGTAGGATGCTCTTTTGTAAGTCTTCCTAGATTTTGTTTACCTTTTTCCAAAATGACCCACGTCTTTTACTTTCAGGACACTCTCCATGGCCCATTTCTTTTGCCTAATGATTGATGAGGATGTATCATGATCAGTGGAACTGGAAATCAGATGGCCCAAGTTCCCTGGAGGGACTGTTACTGAGGGAATGTTAGTGGAACAGGAATTTAGGCTGGAAGTAATACAACCACATGGACAGAGAAGTCCACAGGGTTTAATGAAGTTCCATTTTTATAGTTTCATAGACTCCAAGGCCAGAAGGGATCATTATGATCATTTAATCTGATCTCCTGTATCACACAGACCATAAAACTTGCTCCAAAACAAGTCCTAGAGCAGATCTTTTAGAAAAAAAAATCCAATCTTGATTTTAAAAATTGCCAGTGATTGAGAATCCACCATGACCCTTGATAAATTGTTCCAATGATTAAATCACCATCACAATTCAAAATGTGCACCTTACTTCCTGTCTGACTTTGTCTAACTTCAACTTCCAGCCATCAGATCATGTTATAGCTTTCTGCTATCCTGAAGAGCCCATTATTAAATATTTGTTTCCCATATAGGTACATGTAGATTTTAATTAAGTCACCTTCTCCTTCTCTTTGTTAAACTAAATAGATTGAGCTTAACCATAAGGTATATGTTCTAATCCTTTAATCATTCTTGTGGGTCTTCTCTGAATCTTTTTGAATTGTGGACACCAGAACTGGACACCATTTTCCAGCAAATGTCACACCAAGGCCAAAAACAGAGGTAAAGATATTCTCTCTACTCCTAGTCAATATTATCCTATTTATGCATCCCAGGATTGCAGTAGCCTTCCTGTCCACAGTGTTCCACTGGGAGCTCATGGTCAACTGATTATTCACCCCAGCCCCCAAATCTTTTTCAGAGTCACTGCTTCCTAGAATAGTCTCCCACCATGTAAGCGTCTCCTACACACTTTGTGGGAGGGATAGCTCAGTGGTTTGAGCATTGGCCTGCTAAACCCAGGGTTGTGAGTTCAATCCACGAGGGGGCCATTTAGGGATCTGGGGCAAAAAATTGGGGATTGGTCCTGCTTCAAGCAAGGGGTTGGACTAGATGACCTCCTCAGGTCCCTTCCAACCCTAACCTTCTATGATTCTAGTTGTACACATTTACACGTTAGCCATATTAAAACACATATTGTTTGCTGAGCCCTGTTTAACAAGTAATCCAGCTTGCTCTGTATAGTGACCTGTCCTCTACATTATTTACCACTTCCACAGTTTGTGTCATCTAAAAACAATATCAGTGATGATTTTATGTTAAATAGCATAGAGCCAAGAACTGATCCCTGCAGGAGCCCAGTAGAACCACCCCTAACTGATTATGATTCCCATTTACAATTACATTTTGGGACTTAATTTTAATCCATTTGTGCACCTTAATCTGCATTCAGCTTCACTCTTCTGAAATGAAACATGGTGACAGCATCTGAGTGGGTGAGTTCTCTGCAGTGCAGCAGCTGGCTCAGTGAGCCACAGAACTCTAAGCCACCTGGAGCCCTGGACTCTACAGACACAAATCTAGTCCCACCATGGAGCCAATGGAAGGAGGAATTCCAGCTATGCACAGGCCTGGCCATGCAGGAAGATGAGCACAGCAGGAAGGTAAAACTATTATTTTACCTTATTGTGGAACAAGACAGACAGATCTGCACCACACTGACACTCACTACTGCTTGAAGCCTCACAGTATTCCTAGGAGCTGTGGGGTCCTATTGTTTCTCAAAGCAGAATCAAACTGTGGAGCAACACTGGTTTTTCACTATAGCCCAGTCTGAAGGGGAGGAAATGGATTTGTATGTTACTGCCTTATGCACAGCGACTGCTACATGACTGTGTTGCATCCAACTGCTCCTCTGGAATTTTTATCCCCCTTTAGACAGGTTTATTTTAAAGGTGAATGGAAACTCTATTTTACAAGTAGTACATGTAAGATCCCAAACATCCCTGTGGGGCAGGGGATATAGATCCATTCATTTAGTGAGATGCACTAACTGTGGGAGACAGCATGAACAGGTGCACACTAGGATGGCACTGCAAGGAATGTAGCAAGGTGGACCATTTTAGCAGTCTGTACAAGAGCAGAGGAAGGTCCCAGAAAGATTCAACCAGACTTGTACAAGAGAGGGAGGACACATCAGACACAAGTAATGACATCATGACTCTCTCCTTGTGCTGGAGAGAGTATCAGAATCAGGCTGTCAGGACAGCAAAAACAACAAGGGACAATATCAACCTCCGTGCATGCAACAATGTTAATATACCTATGCCATTTCAGCTGAATAGTGGGGACTTCTGCAGAGGGATTCCTCAGGGGGACCTGGACTCAAAGTTGTTTGTAGTGGTGGAAGGTAAGCACCATGGAAACTTGGCCCCATGTCTACGCTTGCCGGGGATCAACGCTGCTGTGATTGATGCAGTGGGGGGTCGATTTAGCGAGTCTATTTAAAATTTTGGCCCATAATAACACATTAAAACCTGTGTAAATCAGTCAATGTACTTCTTTTTCACCTTGGCTGATGCTACTAGATTTTTAGAGCTCTATGTAAATTTATGGCTTAAAAAAACAAATCAGAAATGTATCATTATAAAATGCTGCAAATCACTTGAAATACATATCTAAATCTCCCTTCATATTCATTTTTAGATTGATCTTAGATAGTCTTTTTCCATGTTTATGGTTGGGTTAAACCTCTTTGAAACAGGGATAGAGCCACCGCCTTTCATTTAAAATAGTTGTGAGAAGCCATTAAGCTCCTATACATAACTAGATAGCTGGAACAATAGGAACCTCCATTCCAAAACATGGGCACCTCACCTCCCAAAACAATGACCCATGCAAGGCACATGTGGGTGAAGGGGTTTTGCTGGTTATTGTCCTGTGAAGGTTTGTGTGTCTGAGAGAAATGTCAGGAAGACCAGAGAAGCTGAGACAGAAGGCAGCATGGAAGCACCAGACGCAGCCTGAATAAGTGCTGGAATACAGGCGCTGGCTTCTAAATTTCCCCAGGGGTACTCAACCCCCACTCAGCCCCAGGACCCGTCCCCCAAGGCCTCACCCCTGCCCTGCCTCTTCCTGGTTCCACTCCACCCTCGACCCACCTCTTTTCGCCTCCTCCCCTGAGTGTGCCCATCCCCACTCTCCCCTTCCCTCCCAGCACATCCTGCACCTTGCTGAACAGTTGTTCCGCAGCGTTCAGGATGCACTGGGAGGGTGAGGGAGGAGTTGATCAGCAGAGGCTGCCAGCGGGCAGGAGTGGGGGAGGGAGGGGAGCTTGGCTGCCAGTGGGTGCTAGCCACTTGCTAATTTTTCTCAGAGTCAGCACCTATGTGCGGGAGCATGGCCCTGAGAAAAGCCTAGAGAAGCCTAAGTGCTGCTTAAAAAGGGCTTGGGGCTGTGAGGAAATAAACTGCTGTTTGATTCCTCTTGTGTTCAGGGAAACAGCATCTTGTACATTTTTTGTAAATAAACAGGATTGCATCAGAGATACCCAACTCCATCATCATCAACTTCCCTAACAGAAACAACCTGCAAGACTCCAATCTGGCCAAAGGAATGTCACTGGTGTTGTAAAGTAGCTCTGAAAATTAGCACAAAAATCCATTTGTCAACAAGTGACAGTGAATAAGCATAAGTCTGACTACAGAATTTAAGGAACTAAGGGCACATCAGACAGAAGCAATGTCTAAAGTGCCAGTAAAAAAAAATTAAAATAGACATTGCATGTTGTATTTTAAAGATGAAAATTTATTTACACTTTCTGGAAATTCTTAATAGAAATATATAAGGAAAACACCAAAGAGCAGTTCTTCACACACAAGAATCTCTTTTGGACTAATTCACATCTTCCTTTACAAACACAGACTTCTGGACTTCACAGCTTTACCTCACTTCTTGGCAGAAATTGAGATCAACCCAATCCAGTGGTGATTCTGTAATATTGAAAAATGTAATATACTACACCCCTAAATGTCAACATGAATTCTGTTCCTGACCTTTGATTCAGGTACTTCATCCTGATCTACTTAATGTGCAAAGTGCCTTAAATCTCTCATGAAAGCTTTTCCTAATATTAAATTAAGTGAAGATATCTCCAATGCTTAGCAGCTGATTTCCCCTAAAGGTGAAAATCCAAAGTAAGCCAACTTAATTAAGAATTAATTCCCTTTAAACCACAGCCTGAATTGTTCATTTCTATTTCAGTCCCTGATCAATTATTTGTGGCATGAAGTTATCTACCAGACATGGGTGCAAATTAATTAAGATGACAAAAAGTAATTTCACATATCTTGTCAGATTCCATCCTGGTTTTTTTTTTTTTTTTTTAATTTCTACGTGTTAATAAAATGTGTTAGCCTCTTTATAAGGCTGTCTGTTATGACTTCTCTATTTCTTTACATAGACCAATAGTACCAACTTCTTTATTATAACACCATCTATTTCTCACTACCTGGCTCCAAAGGATGAGGTTTTAAAGGACATCCTATGGAACTCCTCCCACAGGAGGCTGCTTAGCTAGCTGCTGAACAGGTGCAGAGAACCTTATAGAATTCAACATCAACACTGTAATAAATAAATAAATCTCTGATCAAGCAATCTTATTGCTCTTGAACAAAAAGAAGGAACTTCAACCAACTACTGGTTATTTTCATTTTGGAAAACTAACATGGTGTTTTGGCAGCTGAATACACCAGGAAAGCTAGCAAACCATCTTGGAAAATATTCACCACAGAAGGCTCTGGAACTAAACTTCTAGCTCCACAAGTGGGAGTAGGGAAAGATCATAAAGATATGCTGCGAGTATTTTAACAATTTTTTTCCTCCTTAGCTTGTTACAAACCAATGTAATCTGATGCACGTACTTGTAGAGAAGAGGAGACAGTGTGTAGGGAATCAGATTTTTTTTCTCATAACCAAGAAAGAAGGCAATATTACTGGGCAAACATATGAAGCTGCTCTTTTTACTGAGAGTGCTTTTGCTGAAAAACATGCTGAAAACACTGACAATATGGCAGAGTGTTCAACATATGTAACTTAAAGAGAAGGAAAAGACTTTTTAGGGTGATCTGGGGCTTTTCGCCTCCAGCCATGTTTTTTAAAGTTTCTACCATCTGGCACAATCTGGTCCACTATAAAGGCAACAAAACTGCCCTTTTTGGGGGGTGGGGGGATATTTTTCTCTCTCTGTATATTTATAATTTCCAGGATAATTTAACAGTCCACAGAGTAGGGTCAACTCCATCACAGACAAGAAAAACATCCCAAACTTCTCTTCAGCATGGTGGCAGATTTTTAACAAGAGATCTATGGAAACCCAAAATGATTTTTCCATTCTTGAGTGGCTCTCTCTGACAAACATATGCATCTAGTAACTAGTAATGAGAAACTACAGTACAGTCAAGATATTAGGGCATGACTCACAAGTTTGAAGAAAAGGGTCACACTTTTCAAAAGCCGGATCCTTAAGCTAGGCACCTAAATCCATATTTAAGCAGCTAAAAATTACATTTTAAAGGTGCCTACATTATTTAGTAGAACAAGTCCTATTGAAGTCAATGTGTGCTCGTAAATCACTTAAGCATTTTGGGCAATCCAGTCTTTAGATGCCTGAATATGGACTTAGGCCCCTAATTTTAGGCTCCTATTCTTAAACATTTTGTCTGTTATCTGTAATGTTTGCAGCTCATATGAATGCAGAGATTATGTATACATTGAGTTTTTAAGGACAAGATCATCAGTTTGGAAGCCCTAGCAAGTTCAGCTATGCTATAGCGTAACCAGTGCTAGTGCTGGTGAGAATATTTTTCTAAAATTGCACAATGCAGACAAGGCCGAACATGGAAGGCTAATTAGAGGAACTTGCGCTCACAAAACAAACAGATAGTAAAAGTATTGATACAGACAGCCTTAAGAATTATTTTGTTCTCATCATTAAATTCATTTTTGTAGCTCAATTATTAGATGTTGATTAGATTGCTGTACATATCTCTATGTGGTATAGCAACAACACTACTTTAAAATAATACTGTTTGAGGAGACATCCAATGCAAAGAATATCTTTACTGAATATGAAAGTTGACATACTGCACTCCAACTGGAGTTTTGTCACGTTCTAAGGCCCCAAGACTGCAAGTCAGACCTTACCCGTACATGCAGCCTTAACAGAGTCAAAGAGGCTCTGAAATGGTGCAGAGTCCTGCCCATTCAAGATAAGGTCCTTGGTCCCCAAACCCACACACAGCAATGAGGTACTCAATATCAGCAGGCTTCTTATTTTTGCCTGGCAGAGGGAAAACTCATTTGCTGAAAATACTTTATAAAAGTCTTCAAAAGCTGACACTTCTACTCCCAGGAATTGGTTCTGTTGAAATAGTCAGTGTTTGAGCTGCTTTATAATCTTAAAAATAACTGCCAAAAACATTGATAGTTATCTCCAAAGGACCAAAAAGAGGAAAGACAGATAAGAAAATTTCTTCAGAAAGGCCTTGTCCTAATAGCCAGGGCTTGAAAAATGTGCCTGACACATGCTAACACAAGGACTGAGTCTACTTCCCAAGGTGGAAAAATAACTGTGCCACTCTGCTCTTTTCCAACTCACATGTCTTCCTGTCCCTAGTCACATGGTTTGATTCATATTAAGTTTCAGGGAATAAACTGATCGCCTAGGAAGGAATTCCCCTCTGCCCACTGTTGAGCACTGCACAAGCAACTAGCTGTGTTAATGGAATGGTTGTCAGAAAACAAATTAAGAAAGAAGAATGAAGTTGATATTTTTCACAAGTAATTCTTACCCATGTAAGAAGTCCCATTGTCACATGATTAGTCCTTGAAAAGTCCCATTAAATCTATGGGGTTTATTGTGTGCGTAAGGATTACTTACATGGGAAAAGGCTGAAGGGTTGGTTCCTGAGTAGTTAATTTTAACAAAATTAACATTAATGTGAAAATTTCAGGGTGCATATATATATATATGAACTTAATCTGAATAAAATTGAAAATGTTACCTCAGTTATTTTTAACTACTGTAAAATGTGCACATCTTTTTACATAAGTGAAGCTGTCATTAGCTTATGAGAACTCAGCACAACAAATGTTCTTATATTTTCACTGCAATTTTTTTTAAACCTAATAGCCATGCTTCAATTGTATTACCTCTAGGCCCTATGCAATCTTTATCTTGAATGAATATCAACCTGAAAACAATGATTATCTATTTATGCTCAACATTTTTAGTTTATGTAATTTGTTAAATGTATGTCACATTAATATGGATGGTTCCAATCTTGCTTTTATTGAAGTCAGAAGAAAAAATAACCATTTATTTCAATGGGACTTAAATTGCATAGATTAATTTATTCTGATGATAGTAGGTATGCAGAATATTGAACATTACAATTTATCAGAAACTTAACTGTATGTACATAAAGAGAAAGTAAGCAAAGATGTATAGCTACTTAAATTCTAGGTACAGCTAGGTAAGCAAGGGCCAGATCCTCAGCTGACCTTAATAGACAAACATGCAGCCGAGGATCTGTGCCTTCAGCATTACTGTTACAGGTAGGCATTGTGGGTATAGTTCATAGTTCACAATCACTAACACAATTTATATTTTTGCTTGGCACTATAATTTTTGCAGTAAAATGGAATTACCCTTTAAGCCATGGCAATTAAGGTTATAACTCTTTAATAAGTTCTCTCTTACCATCACATCCTTGACATACATCCTCCTTCCCAAAAACAATGTTATCTGTGTTCACAAGAATGCACCTATCCAAGGACAATGTGAGCTTTTTCCCTGACAGGAAAGATATGGCATCTATAAAGATCAGTTTGTGCAGGCAAAAGTTCAAGTTGTTGCCAAATACAATTCACTGAATCCCATCATGAAGTCCCAAATCTCAAACAGTAGCATGTAAAATAACTCCAGAAATGCCTTGTGGGACTTGTCCCAGTGATTTTATTTGAGCTAATAAGATAAATTAATGTGAAATGGTTAATCTGGAAAATTGTCCAGTCTTTTCCAGCCAGTGGACCCATTACAATTTCTGAAGCTTTGGTAATGTGAAGTAAAGGAGAATGGTGGTTTACACAATAGTCCTTAAGGCTTAAGTTGTTATACAGGTGCAATGGAAAGCCTTTTACTTGGGCACTAAGCAAACTGTCCTCATTGGCTTTATGAAAACCAGGCATGCCAACACGGTAATCCACACACTATCTGTCCAAAATGTCTCAGTGCCATAGATCCATATTTACATATTTTAAAATATTTTCCATAAATAGTGCATATTTCCCCCTTCCTTTACTGATAAGGCTTGGAATGTTACCTTTGCCAGTTGCAGTCTCCATGTTATACTGAAATCTACTGGATTCTAGGATTGCAATAATGTCCTGTCCTAGCTGTGAATACTGGTTGTCCACCAACACCAGGACCACAGGATCAGTTCTAGATCCACCAATGGGTTGATCTCTTTTCATTTCAGGTTGACGGTATAATAAAAGTCTTGATGTCTCCACATTCCATTTTTGGGACAGTCTTAGAAACTTCTATTTCTTGCTTGTATCCATTGCACAAATACTAAACAGAAACAACAATGCTTGCCCTACAAAATAAGGTCAAAAGACCATTCAGTCTTCAAACATGTCTAGAACAGTGATTTCCAACCTGTGGTATGTGGACCCCTACAGTCTGCAGACTATGCCTAATATTTCCAAAGGGGTCTGCACCTCCATTCAAAATTTTTTAGGGGGTCCATAAATGAAAAAAAGTTTGAAAACCACTGGTTTAGGAAATCTGACCGCAGAGTTCATGGTTTAGGACTTTTACCCTGCCTGTCTTGATAATTAACTGTGTTTTGAGGGAGGAAGGACATGTTTTGAAACCAATCCTTAACAGCTCATATAACTATTACAGTAAGTAACTGATTTTTGTTAAAGTGAATTTGATATATTATCCATAATATATAAGTCCCCATTTTCAGTAACCTATATGCTAACTATGCATGGCATAGTACAATCTCTAAACTTGCTATATGATAGTGATCAGTCTCTCCATTACATATCAGGTAGAAATTGAACAGGTAACTTAGAAGAAGAATCCAGATTTCCAATGGCAATATCTGGAAAGAAAAACACAACTGTATTCATATTGCAAATAGATTAAAATAACCAATAAAAATGTAAAGTCTGCTCACATACTGAAAATTAAGAGTAATTGCTAAGGTACAAAATAGTCAGCTATAATGAGACACAACAAATTACAAGCAGTTTGAAGTTTCATTACTGAATAGGAATATACAAAAGACACTGTAGCAAATCTGTGGCCACCTAATTCTTAATGGATGTCACCATTCAGCACACTAAAGCCCTGATCCAAAAATCTACTGATGTCAATATGACCCTTTCTATTGACTTCAATCAGGCCCTATGGCCATTTGGAACTTCATGGCAGTAGCAGTGATAAAAGCCTAGTTCCTCTGCTCCAGAAACATAGAACTTGTGATACAGGGGAAATCTCCATTAGTTGTTGGCATTAGAAACATATGACTAAAAGTTTAGTAGTTTTGAATCCATCCAGTAGAAAGGAATGGTACATACACATTTACACTAACCTACAGCAGGTTTAAAAATGGTGAAAAAATTATGAAACATTTGAATTTAAAATAAAAGTGGCCAGCTCTGTACGCAGGTCAAAAAATGAAAGAAATTTTAACTACTCCCTACCCCAAAACCATCAAAAAAAAATTGACAACATTTGAAAAATTCAAACCATGTTGACCAGCTCTATGCTAATCAGCTCAAAGATCCAAGGACTTCTGTTTGGAGCTGGGATCCTCTTTTCCTTTCTTATACAGGGGCTACCACAGTAAAAATAATAAAGTAGTTAATAATTTATTAATACAATCCCACTAAAATATACAAGGTGTATCTTTGGGACTGCTTTGTAAATGAATAAGGATATTGAATGCATTTAATGAAGCTCAAAGTTAACACATGCACATCCTTAAACTCCTTCAAAAGAAGCAATCTGTTGGCTGGAACAAGCAGGGACAATGCTAGGACTTTTCTTCTCAAGTCTATTTTCATCTGCTTGAAGTTTCCCTAAAGTTTCCTGAATTAAGCTAAAGCCTTAGAGTTTGTGGGTCTTCACACAGTCCATCACCCTTCATGCTCATGCCCATGCCCCTCCAGGTGCATCTGGATATAATCGGTTGTACAGCGCCTGGTCATTGCTCTCTGCACAGTCCAACAGCCACAGGCACCCGTCTTACAACAGCAAACTTCCCAACACTGAGGAGTTCAGAGAGCAAGATGCAGGCGTGGCTGAACCGAAGCCCCCAACCCTCCTTCAGCCTTGGGCCTGGGAGTGATGGGACCTGCATGAAAAGGGATAGCACACAGATGCAATTTAAACGCTACTCCAATGTTACCCTTAACTCTGCTTAGCCTCTTCCTCCTCCAGCAGGTACAGAGCTCAAACACCTTCGGCATGGTGGGGAGAGACCCTGTGGAAAATTTACAACTCTCTCCTGGCTCCCTCCATATCCTTGGGCTCTTACTGTTCCCAAGATTCTAGTTGCTTTTCAAAAGTTTCCATAATCTGCGGATTTTACTGCTGCCTTCCCTGCCACTGTGAAACGTAGCAGCCCTTGCATCCCTCAGTTCACACCGCGGTATACCGCAGGCATCTCGCCCTCCTCCGCAGCATTGGTCCTACACTGCAGCACCATGTCCTCGACTTCATCTCCCCATTCACAGCCAATCTTACGCTTCAGAAAAGTAACATGAGCCCCCAAAAGTGCTAGAGGGGAGTATGAATCTCCGAGGCAAACTATTTCTTAGACAGTGAAACGAAGAGAAGAAAATAATCCTTCGACAGAAAGCAAAAAACCTCTAGGCAAGGCTTCGTGTCACCAGCTGGACAGGAACTGCTCCCCTCTGCAGTCTCCCTAATTTTTGTACCAGGAAAAAAAAAAAAAAAAAAAAGAGCGCGAGAGAGACTTTTGCATGCAGCAGCTATGGTAACTTCACCCTTCCTAGCATAAAACCTTTCTTCATGGAGCCCACTTAAAAGAGTCAGCCAGCTTGAATGATTCACAGTTTTCTACTCAATATGATTTGCAACGCATCTCACCCTGACCCAACAATTACACCAGGACACACTGATGGGGAGAAAAACTATTTCTCTGCTCTCAAACCCTACAGCAGCTGCTCGATACAGTGCCCTCCCCCTCCTTCAGACTGTTCTTTCTCTCAGCATGTCTGTTTTAGGCAGAGACAATTTGTGTAACTTTTGAAAGTGCTGAAAAGCACCAACTGAAAAGGAAGCGGGACCAACCCTTTTAAAAGAAAATGAAGAGTACACATGTTGGCACATGTACTCACACATACATAATTATTCACAGCCTTTAGACAGACAGATCCATCAGACTGGAAGGGTAGTTCCTTGTTATTTATTTGAGCCCTGGGAATGACAGAATATAGACTACCATGTGGAGACACTGGCCATAGTCTGATACCATTTATACCAGTGTAAATCTGGACTAACTTCGTCAAATTGAATTGAGTTATATCTGTGGTGCAAGGGACAGCAAAATTTGGCCTATGAGCATGTTACATATGAATATGTTTTGTTGGAAGGAAATTCAGAGATCATGCATTCTTCTCACACCCATGTGATTGATTAGGTACTTCCCAAAGATCTTCTGGGTCTGTCATGGTGCTGTTGCACCATTTGCTTTCAGATTTACACAGCTTCTTAGCAGAGACCAATAAATGTCACTTGCTGCTACCAAGACAGACAGCTAAAGATGTCCCCAGAATAATGGAGAGCCTTCAATCTGAAAGAGTAAGTAGTGATTCAAGATTGATGTGTAACTAAATGAGATAGGGCCTGCAATTAATCTAATGCTTTTCCAAACAATGAAGGCTTTTTCTTTGTTTCTGTGCTACTCACGAATATGTATATACTCTAAAATTATACATCTTTTTCTTTATGTTACAGGTAAAAGAGCAACAAAATGGGACATATATTTGTAAGGAAAAATACAAATGGAGCATTAAATCTTTGGCAGTATCAGCTGCAGGTCTACTGTTTTACTGGATGTTAGTTGTAGATAATGTAGATGCCCCTGATACAGATTTTAGCAAAAAAAAAAAAAAAAAAAAAAAGAAGTCTAGCATGCATGAATTTCATCACTAGTTATGTTTGAACAGAACCTGCCTCACATAGTTGTCAGTTTTTTGAACTGGTGGCTGGACTTGAGTAGTAAGGATTTTTTTTTTTTTTAAGTGGAATGCATGCTTGTTACAGGGGCAGAGAGTGTTTTTGAGAGTATGATGATGATAGAAAGAGAGTTGGCAACAAAAGTACCTTAGCCACAAGCATGACGGTACACAGGAGGAAATGGCAGAATTTAAATCAGAAAGGAAACCCTAGACGCTGGAAAAGTGCTCATTGTATTATATCAAAAAATTAGTGGGAACACTGTGTGATTCATTAACCTTATGAAAGACGCAAATTTATCTATTACAGGGGCAAGGGATTAATCCAAAACACAGATATACAATGGGAGAGTGGATAACAGAATGCAGTAATGCTGATACAGACTTAGGGGGGACACTGGACAAGTAATGAGATAGGGAAGAAGGCAGAGCAACAACTGTGATAGCTCCTAGATTATATTTCTTCAAAGCAACTTTAGACCTGGGAATATCACTGAGAATGCTCTGGTCTCCCTCATCAATGATCTCCTCCTGCCCCAGACCAGAATCAGGATCCCATGGACTCTGCATCAAGCTGGACCTAAGTTTTGCACCAAGACTTAGGTTTCTGCAGTAGTTTCAGATTTTTTTAAACATTTCCATTAAATTAAAGAGGACTATGAATAATATAAGGATAGTATTCTTTGTACTATTCAAACTGGAATTAAATAGTTTGTTATTCCTTGTCATAAATATAAAGGGAAGGGTAAACACCTTTAAAATCCCTCTTGGCCAGAGGAAAAACCCTTTCACCTGTAAAGGGTTAAGAAGCTAGGATAACCTTGCTGGCACTTGACCAAAATGACGAATGAGGAGACAAGATACTTTCAAAAGCTGTCAGGGAGAAAAAAAAAAGTCTGTCTGTGTGTGTCATGCATTTGCCGGGAACAAAAAGGAATGGACTCTTAGAACTTAGTAAGTAATCTAGCTAGCTATGCGTTAGATTCTGTTTGTTTAAATGGCTGAGAAAATAAGCTGTGCTGAATGGAATGGATATTCCTGTTTTTGTAACTTAAGGTTTTGCCTAGAGGGATTCTCTATGTTTTGAATCTAATTACCCTGTAAGGTATTTACCATCCTGATTTTATAGAGGTGATTCTTTTACTTTTTCTTCTATTAAAATTCTTCTTTTAAGAACCTGATTGCTTTTTTCATTGTTCTTAAGATCCAAGGGTTTGGGTCTGTGTTCACCTATGCAATTTGGTGAGGATTTTTATCAAGCCTTCCCCAGGAAAGGGGATGTAGGGTTTGGGGAGGATTTTAGGGAGAAAGACGTTTCCAAGCGGGCTCTTCCCCGGTTATATATCTGTTAGACGCTTGGTGGTGGCTGCAATAAAGTTCAAGGGAAAAAGGAAAAATAGTTTGTACCTTGGAAGTTTTAACCTAAGCTGGTAAAAATAAGCTTAGGAGGTTTTCATGCAGGTCCCCTCATCTGTCCCTAGAGTTCAGAGTGGGGAAGGAACCATGACACTCCTAAATTTGTAATTTTCAATGTGCTGCAGTGATTAGTATTGAATCTTAAATAAATTATTGAGGGAAGCAGCAAGGATTTGGCATCTGGATATGAGACAGTTGGGCATTTTGGAAAGGTATGAGAGGCAGTTTGTATCTGTGGAACAAATACCTTAATTGGATATTAAAGTGACAGCACTGAAACAGTTAATGCAACAATGGTATTTGCATCTTTAAGGCTCAGAGCCAATACTACATAAGTAAGATATTTCACAGCTCTCAGAGCTATTGTTTCAGGTTCCTGCACCGCTGTGCCATCATGGGGGGTTGGGGTGGACCATTGCTGCACACAGGTGAACCGCATAGGGGGTGGGGCAGAAGCCGCAGGCTTGGAGAAGACCCTCCCTTGATTCCCTGCTCACCCTCAGCAGTGAGATATTTTCCATAATGATCACCTCCTGTGGAAAGTGGGGGGACAGGAATGATTGTCAGGCCCCCCCCGTACAGTGCTGGCTCTCCCCAAGAACTGCGTGCCCAGTGTACAGCAGGGTCCAGGAAGAGTGATTCACCCTGCCCCTGCGGCTACTCACCATCTTGGGGGTGTCGTGGCTCCTGTGTGCTTGCCTGGGGTCAGCCAATTAGTGACAGGTGTGAGAGTACTGGCTATGTTTTAAAGCACTGAAACAGTGTTATCTGTGTTGCAAACAATACTGGTTCTGTAAAATGTTGCAACATTTAAACTTCACAGAGATGACCTTGGGAGCCCAGGCTCCCGTTTTGTTATCAGAGGCGGAAAGGCTGTGCAAAATTAGAAAGCGGCCACAAAGAACTAAGGAGGACTTTCTTTGTGAGGTTATGACACACTCTGCCGCTGAGAAATAGGAATTGAAGGAGCGGTGAGACAGCGAGAAGAGGGACTGAAAGGAGAACGTGGCACGCCAGAAAGAAGCCATGTAGCTGCTCTTAAACGTTATGGAGAGCCAAGCGGACACGCTCCAGGCAATACTAGTTCTTCAAACAGAGCAGCTCCACGCTTGCCCTCCCCTGCAGCTGCTGTCACAAGACTCTTTCCCATGTGCCCCCCCTCACCACCAACATACTCTGATCAACCTCCTGGCTCCAGTCTATACCTGCAGCATTCCTCTCCTCCCTCCTCACAGTCCAGCACTATGGACTCCCACTACCTCCTGCACACTACACCCATCCCTCAGCAGTTTTCCCCTGATGAAGTACAGAACCCACTGCACTGTACTCCAAAGGAGAAGGTTGGGTATGATCCCTGGACATACGCAAATCTGTAGCCATCCCGGGACCCCTCCTCCTCAGATCTTCCCTTCCCCTATACCCCATCCTCCTCCCTGCTGATGATTTTTTTCATTTGAGTCTCTCCTCAGATTGTCGTCTTAATAAAAGAATTGTGTTTGTTTGAAAGCAATCTTTATTCTACTAAGTGAAAGCAAAAAGAGCACTGCAAAGCAATATACAATTATGTTAAGGCCCCTTCTTGCCTCATGTGTACCAATCACCTCCTAGCATGCATTACAAGCACTGAAATCCCAAGCATAGCAACAAATATTAGTGGCTTTCAGCTTCAAATTGCTGCCTCAAGGCATCCCTGATCCTCATGACCCCGTGCTGTGCCCCTCTAATAGCCCTGGTCTCTGACTGTTCAAACTCAGCCTCCAGGAGCTGAGCCTCTGTGGTCCAGCCCTCAGTGAAGCTTTCACCCCTCCCTTCACAAATATTATGTAGCATACAGCATGCTGTTATAAGCATAGGAATATTGTCATCGGCCATGTCCAGCTTCCCATACAGGCATCGCCAGCAGGCTTTTAAACGGCCAAATGCACACTCAACGGTCATTCTGCACTTGCTCAGCTTGTTGTTGAACCAATCCTTGCTGCTGTCAAGTTGCCCCATGTATGGCTTCATAAGCCACGGCATTCAGGGGTAGACGGGGTTTCCCCAGGATCACAATGGGCATTTTGACTTCCCCTACGGTGATCTTCTGATCTGGAAAAAGTCCCTGCTTGCAGCTTCTTGAACAGGCCAGTGTTCTGAAAGATGCATGCGTCATGCACCTTTCCGGACCAGCCTGCATTAAAATGTCTGTGAAATGCCCACAGTGATCCACAAGCACCTAGAAAACCATTGAGAAATACTCCTTGCAATTAATGTACTCTGTGGCTCGATGGTCTAGTGCCAGAATTGGAATGTGCATGCCATCTATTGCCCCTCCACAGTTAGGAAAGCCCATGTATGCAAAGCCATCCACAATGTCACACACATTGCCCAGAGTCACGGTCTTTTGGAGCAGGATGTGATTAATGGCCCTGCACACTTCCGTCAACATGACTCCAACGGTTGACTTTCCCCACTCCGAACTGGTTAGCGAACGATCAGTAGCAGCCTGGAGTGGCCAGCTTCCACAGTGCAATCGCCATGCGCTTTGCCAGCAACAGGAAAGCTCTCATTGTCGTGCCCTTCCGCTGCAGGACTGGAGCGAGTGCATCACACAGTCCTATGAATGTGGCTTTCCTAATGTGAATGTTTTGCAGCCACCGCTCATCATCCCAGACGTGCATCATGATGTGATCCCGTCACTCAGTGCCTATTTCCCGAGCCCAAAAATGGCATTCCACTGTGGTCAGCACCTCCGTGAATGCCACAAGCAATCTCGTGTCATAGTTACTTCATGTGGCGAGATCAATGTTGCACTCCAAGGAATAACACCACTGCCACTCTTGACATGTTGTCAGAGCGAGAAGCATACTGGTCAGCAGTTCGGAATCCATTCTTGCAGCCCGAAAGAGGCAGGGCATGGAGTACACAAACCATGGAAAGATGGCACCAAATGTGGTTGGAAGCACACGGACTGCTGGGATGCAAAGCAATGCATCATAGGGCATTGGGACTGGACCCAGGATGCCCCATGAACCACTTCGTGTTCCCACAAGTCTTAGCAGCATAAGAGAAAGAGATGCTCTGTGGGATAGCTGCCCAGAATGCACCGCTCCGAATAGCACTGCAAGTGCCACAAGTGTGAACACGCTATTGTGCATGTGGCTGTCAGTGTGAACACAAAAAAAAAGGGGGGGGGGTGAGAAAACCTGGATTTGTGCAGGAAATGGCCCAACTTGATCATATACATTGTAAGGACAGTGATCACTTTAGATAAGCTATTACCAGCAGGAGAGGGAGGTGGGGGGAGAGAAAACCTTTTGTAGTGGTAAACACCCATTTTTTCCACGGTTTGTGTATATAAAAAGATCTTCTGTACTTTCCACAGTATGCATCCGATGAAGTGAGCTGTAGCTCACGAAAGCTTATGCTCAAATAAATTGGTTAGTCTCTAAGGTGCCACAAGTACTCCTTTTCTTTTTGCGAACACACACAGTGGTTTTCTTTCTGTGCTCTCTGAGCACGGCGCTGTAACTGCCGGCACTGTAACTTTGCCTGTGTAAACGTGCCCCTAGTCCTGGTCTACAAACACAGTTGTATCAGCTTCACTAAAAGGTGAGAGACCGCATTGATTAAAATAAACTGGTGCAGCTTTGCATGTGAATACTCATACATCAGCTTAAACCGAGCATAGAGGAGCTTATCTTGTCAAACAGCTAACAGGGGCAAGCCAAACTGATGCATGCCAGATTTAAATACACACACACACATACACACACGTTGCAACAACTGAAGTAGCTCAATGCAACACCACTCCTTTAGTTAAGCTAGTGCAACTGCTGTATGTATGTTAAGCCCCAAGAGAAAACCCCAAATGTGATATTTGATTATTGCCCTAAGAGCGCTCTCCTGTAGCTGCTCCCAAGTTGTCTTCAACATCTAACACTCCTTATGGTTTTGTTACTGCTGCTTCCATGGCAGTGGATATTTGGAAGAGTGAATCCCTAAAATCTGAAATTTGGTCTGAGGTGCCAGATTGTCTTGAATGGCCTCTGACGCTAGCATGGAGTTTGACAAAAGATGTCTGTATACAATAATTTTTACCTGGCTCTTGGCTAAAACAAATTTTGAGCCATGGAGCTGTTTTAGTCTGGCTACAAAGTAACCAGTCAGGAAAAAAAAAAAAAAAAAAAAAAAAAGTCACAGGCCTCAAATCTTTGACAGGACAAGTTTTTGAACTGCACATCCTGAAGTGGGCTAGGAGCACACAGGGCATCTTAGGAAACTAGACAGGCTAGAATCAAATGTCTGCCCCATGGAGTAGTTTTTGCAGGCTGGAAGCACTGTATAGACACCTTCTGAGGAGCTGCAGCAAATCCCTTGGTGGGCATAATCTTTGTGTACTCCTAAAAACTTATCCTACATTGCCTTGGGCTGTGAAAAATTTCACATCCTGTGCATCTGAGTTAGGTCAACCTAATCTCCACAGTAGATGCAGCTAGGCTGATGGAAGAATTCTTGCATTGATTTAACTATCACCTCTCAAAGGGGAGGATTTACTACTTCAATGGGCGAAAAAAAACCCCACCCTTCTGTTGCTGTAGTGTCTAAACTACAGTGCTACAGCCGTGTAGTTGAAGTGCTGCAACTGTGCCACTGTAGCACTCGTAGTGTAGATGTACCTTTAGATTAAGATACTAGGCAGTAATTCAAGGGATCTGAGTTGGATGTCTGTGTCTACTCCAGACTTCCTGTGTGACCTTAGACAAAGCCCATTGGGCCTGCTCCAAAGCCCATTGAAGTCAATGGCAGATTTTCTATTCTACTTCAATGGGCTGCAGAGCAGGCCCCTAAATTTCTCTGTGCCTCAGTTCTGCAACTGTAAAATAGGGATAATAGTAGTTCATCCCGATTTCGCAGAGGAGTTGTGAAAATAATTCACTAATAACTGTGAAGTGTTCATATCTGTGGAGAGACATGCTATCGAAAAGCCTATAAATAAAACAGTCTGGCATAAAATTGAGTCCCATAATTTCTCTCATCAGGACAGGTAGCAGATAACATGCTCATATTGACCTTCAAGCAGAAGGATTTCAAGGGCTGAGAGTGAGAAAGCAAAAAGCATAACTAATTTCTGGAGATTACATATACTCTTTCATGTGAGAAATGCAATTCTTTCTTAATTGAGTTTCTTCTCTCTCTAGCTGCAGAAGTAGGAAAAGAGGAATTTCATACCATTCCCACTGGGGATCTAGAAGGTTTTGCTTCATATCCTATCACCATCTCAAACCCATTTCCTCATTCAGAGTCTTACTATGCAATTACAGTCCCTTAAAAATAGAATTAAGATTGACAACATGTTTATGATCAAACCTATTATAGGTTTAATTGGAGTTTTCAATAGGAGACTAATGAACAACATTAATTTTTTCTTACTATGTTCTCAGTCTACTGTCTTATTTGAGTACATAAAATGTACTGCAATAAATAAGTAGTTCTATAAGAAACAAACACATACAAATTAGGTCAGATCCTCATCTGATATAAATCAGTATAGTCACACTAAAGTTAAGAATCTAGAACAATTTGCACCAGCTGAATTATTCATGTCAGTTCTGCTTGAGGGGTTTGTACTGCCATCCATAATGTTTGAAAACCTTCCAGGAAGGGGCGGGAGGAAGAGAGGAGGAGAAATGACATAGTAACACCCCCGCTGTATTTCATAGAATGTTTAGTTATAACTAATGCTGTGCAACATTCTTTCAGAGATACCAGTTAATCATAGTTACTCATTATTGGTAGTACAAATAATGTTAACTGTGTCTATAGGCGCAAAGATTACAGTGGAACCAAATAAATACAACCTGACAAGAAACATGTATTAATTATTCATATAAATAATTGTGAATGTAAAGTGTTCAGCAGTATACAAAACAAAAATGGAGACAATCCCTTCCTCGAAGGGCTTACATCTTAAAAGACAGATATGGAAAAGACACATAGCACTGCTAATGACTGGTATACTTATACTTGTTTGTCTAGTTGTTGTTGGGTTTTGTTTCTCCAGGCATTGTGGCAGAAGTAGGTCTTAGCGCTCTTTACTAAAGATTTAGGACTTGTCTACACAGCCTCACAGCGTGCACTAACATATTGTGCTGGAACTGCCTCATGTAGACCCTGCTAGCATGAACTAGGTATCTTTCTAAATCTCAGTGATAATGAACTCCTAAATGTTTTGGGCAGTGGGCCTTATTATGCAGTCGCTATATATCAACTGAAGTATGTAGCATTTGTTTATATGTAGTGGTTGCCTAATCAACCCCCTGCAGTTTCCATTCAATATTGAATCCATGAAACAGATTTAATACACAAAAAGAACAAAGCAGCCTCTTTGGTTTTTCTCCTCTTTATGCTATGTACTGACGAGGACTTAAAGTTGTTTCATTAGTTACGATATGGTTGATATTTTCAGTCGGCTTAGTGATATATAGACTGATCAGTAGGACCCTACCAAATTCACGGCCAGAAAAATGCATCACAGAATGTGAAATCTGGTGTTTTCTCTGCTTTTACCCTAGACTATACAGATTTCATGGGGGAGCTCAGCATTTCTCAAATTGGAGGTCCTGACCCAAAAGGGAGTTGCAGGGGGGGGTCACATGGTTATTTTAGGGAGGGGGTGTCACTGTACTGCCACTCTTACTTCTGTGCTGGGCGGCCGGAGAGTGGCAACTGGTGGCAAGGTGCTCAGCTCTGAAGACGGTGCCCTGCCAGCAGCAGCACAGAAGTTAGAGTGGCAATACCATACCATACCATGCCACCCTTACTTCTGCATTGCTGCCTTCAGAGCTGGGTGGCTGGAAAGTGGCTGACTGAGGGACCAGCTCTGAAGGCAGCAGTGCAGAAGTAAGGGTGGCAATACCATACCATGCCATGCTTACTTCTATGCTTCTGCTGGCGGTGGCTCTGCTTTCAGAGCTGGACTTCTGGCCAGCAGCTGCTGCTCTCCAGCTACCCAGCTCTGAAGGCAGTGCTGTCGCCAGCAGCAGCACAGAAGTAAGGGTAGCAGTATTGCAACCCCCCCCCAGCCCCACAATAATCTTGTGACCAACCCTCCCACACAACTCCTTTTTGGGTCAAGATCCCTACAATTACAATACCGTGACATTTCAGATTCAAATAGCTGAAATCATGAACTTTACAGTTTTAAAATCCTATGACTGTGAAATTGATCAAAACAGACCGAGAATTTGGTAGGGCCCTACTCAGCAGATACATACTGTAGCGAAGTGAATACTCACCGGCACAGTGCCTCCTGCTGGTCATCTTGGGAATTAGCTCTTTCCAGCCTTTGGAGCTCCCTCTGCAGGCCAGTGTCTCACCTGCCACTGGCCCCATGTCCCTCCTGGACCCCAGTGACCTTTACCCTGGGGTTCTGTCCCAGCAGTACCCCCACACTCTGGGTCTCCCCTCCCAGGGGAACCCCCAACCCTCTAAACATACCTTGCCTCAGTGGAGACTGCTAGTCATCATCTAACCCCCGGTCACTGGGGCAGACTGCAGTCTAATGGCCACTCATCATTGGCAAGGGGTTAGGACCAGCTGCCTCAGCCTATTTCCAGGCTGCACCTCTGTAGGCCTTCACCAAGGCCTGCAGCTTGAGGGTTTACCAGGCTAGAGCTCCCCAGCTCCCTTTGCTCTTCCCCAGCACTGCTCCGTTTCAGGTACCTTGCTCCCCAGCAACTAGCTCTTCTCACTCCCAGGCTAGAGAGAGACTTCAGCTCCTGGCCCCCAGCCCTCTTATAAGGGCCAGCTGGGCCTGGATTGAACTAGCCACAACTGTGGTCAGCTACTCACTCAGCTTTTCCCAGCCACAGCCCTCTCCAGGGCTGCTTTTAACCTCTTCAGGGCCGGAGAAGGGTGACCACCCCACTACACATACAAAGCTTGTTTAGCTTATCTTTCAAGGCGACACATCTGGTGGTTTCTCATTCTAGTTTTAATGCCAAGGGACATGGTGAGAGTAAAGGGACAAAAGCAACCCTTCTCATATCCCTCTTTGAAAGCAGAACATAATTGTTAGCCATCCCATTCATTTGCAAGTAGGCAGAAAGATGGTTATATAATAAGGATATTTGCTTAATAAAAGTAACCTGCAAACCCAAATCCTTTTTAATTAAATAGCCTCTCTCATCATGATCCAAACTAAGCATTCTAGCACCCAAGGATAAGTCATGCTACCAGCTCTTCCAGTTGACTAATTCAGCCAAAACTAAATCCAGAGACTCAGATTCCAACCTGACTGGATTGGAATTTTCACAAGGGATATTGGGGGAGAAAGGAATCCTGCCCTTCAGGCCATGGAAAGCCTGTAGAGCTTCCCCTTAGAGGCCACTTCAGCTCAATAGCTGAAGTAATTCAGTCACTCTGTCACAGGCTGGTAGGGTTCTTTTGTTGATCCATCCTTTTAGCATGTTTTAGTATCCACAAAAAGAAACTGATTGATTCATGTTGGCTCTTCTGACAAAAGCAACTGGTGTCTAGGACGGGGAGACTTTATGGATTTGTTTTTAAAACCAAGTTACTCACATGGCCAAACTGCTGGAACATCAATAGAAGTCAGAAGGGATCATTTTGACCATCTAGGCTGATTTCCTGTATAATACACAAGCCATACAATTTCCCAGTAATAATTCCTGCTTCATTTCCAAGTCCAAGTCCTTCTTCAGATTCTGGTTGTGGGTTCTCTTTTGTCTGGAGAAAATCCTAATTTCAATCTGATTTGCTTGGATTGCAAATACTTGGCTAACATGTAACCTGAGATTTAATTTCTGCATAGTGTTTGGCTTGCAAATAAGATGTTACCTTCTCTACTGCTAAAGATGTATTTCAATGTATTATTTCCAGACCTAAAAAGGTATTCTCTATTTTTCCTCCTCATTTTTGCTTCCTCTAACAATGGTTCTGCACTATCAGCTATATATTAAGGTGATGACTCCACAGTATGCTCCCTGCCTCTCTAGAACCATCAGATGCTCCTTTGTGGAAATCTGTGGACATAGGCCTCCAGGGGAATTTGATGATAGGGATGAAAAGGAAGGTGCTGAGTTAGGAAGCAACTGCTTTCTGCAGTATGTGCCCTTACCTACTTGGATACCTACAGGTTATGCATCTTCCCAGTTCTACCACAGACTTCTTGTGTGGCCATGGGTAAGCCATTTAGATGGTTTGGGTATGTCTGCACTGAAATTAAAAATCCATGACTGGCTTATGCCAGTTGACTCAGGCTCATGAGCTGTTTAATTACCATGTAGATATTCAGACTTGGGCTGGAGGCAGCCCAGGTTCTAGGAGCCTGTGAGGTGGGAAGATCCCAGAGCTCAGGCTGCAGCCTGAACCTGAACATCTACACCACAATAAACAACTCCTCAACCCGAGCCCCATGAGTTTGAGTCAGCTGGTACGAGCCAGCCACAAGCTTTTAATTTCAGCGTAGACACACCTTTAGAGCCTCAGCACTAGTATCCCAACCTTACAAGGCTATTGTAAGGATTCATATATTAAAGATCGTGAGGCACTCAGATGCTAAAGTAATGGGGGCCATACAAGTACAATCAATAGATATTTGGGAAGGTGTTGTTTTTCTTTAAACAGTAGCAACTGTGGTTTGCACAACTGTGGGGGAAATCAGCCAATGATGTTCCCATTCCTAAAGCATGGATGGCTCCAACAGGGCTGCTGTGCAAGATTCTCAGGTTTTAGAGATCAAGCTGCTATGCCCTATACATTCTGTGGGGAAAAGGGTACATGTCTTCCCCAAGGAAAGAGGAGATAATAAAATCTCATGGAGTTTCCTGCCCCACTATATATGAATCTGCCATGGAAGATAAAACAAAGCTGTGAATTACTTTTTTTTTTTAAACAAAAATACCCCAAATTGTTTATATATCTTACTTTGTGTTCTTAAAAGACGCCCAGGCCTAGGCTAAGTGGGGATTCCTCAGGCATTTTTTCCTGTTTTCTCAGAGATCCCTTTATAATGTATTAGAGCAGAAATAAATCTCCAGTGCTGACTCATCTCTGATTTCCATTCATTCCAATTTTATATGCACACGTGAATAGTCATATGTCATTAAAAGATCTATAGCAGTGAATATTATCCACACAAGGATCTTATTTGAAGTGAAAAAAATTAATTTGTTCTGAAATTAGCTCTATGGAGTTCAGAAGAAACAAAAATTCAAGTGTCATGTCAATCTCCAGCTGCCTGAGACTTTTAAAGTATTTGTATAGATAATATTTTGTGCTTTTGAGAGACATATGTAATTTTAGACAGGTGATTTATGGTTACCTATAAAAAAAGTAAAATCTTCATTGACCAAATGAGGGCCCTGGGACCAGTGGTCCATGTCATTATAGATACTATGGCTCTGCCCTAGGCCACTTATGGTCTGCCACCAAACCTCATCTTTCAGATCTCAAAAACTTTTGGAAAAACACCCATCATGGTCAAGTATTTAATCAAGTTATTAACACACAAGGCAGTGCATAATAGGTTAGTGAAGAAATTAAAAGCCCTGCACCACTAACAACTTCAGCAAACCACTCTTCTCTGTGAGCACGTCAAATTTGAAATAAATAGCAATTTCCCCTTAGGAATACCAGTGCCAGAATCTCACTTCCAAATGTTTCCATCTACCACCCAGAAAAACCTGAACCAGACAGTAGTAAGTAAAATCCAAAGTGGAAATAAAACACTTTACACAGACATGGCATCTTCCATAGTGCCAACTCAATCTGGATTCCTTGCCTTTATTGCGACAATGGAGAAATTTCATTTGCCAAAGTGGACTGCTCTACTGATTGTGTATTTTCATTGAAAAAGTAACCTAGAACCTTTCTAGTTGAAGAATCCTGAATCAAGGAACTTCATAGTTTGAATTGTACCTTTCTCAGATATCCAATGATATCCTGAGCATCCCAGTTAAGAAGGCATGAGTACATGCTGCTCTCTGTTATTTTTAGGATACCAAGAGGGGCTTCAAATAAGTGGTAAAGAAGCGACTGATAAGAAACACTATAATGTGACTTTTCTATGGCCCATTCCCTGTCAGATTCAACCTCTTGTAATTTGTGGATCCAGTTTTCTGCAAACTGAATTCCCTCCTTGCCCTTAGCACCAGCTCTCACACCCAATATCCTGAGATACCGATAGAAAATACTGTCCTCAAGATCCTCTGCGTCTTTGAAACTCAATCATATTAGCTTCCAAAATGCCCATTCTTTTTTCATTAGAGAATACCAAATCCAGAGCATTCATATCTCACCTTAGTTTTCCTAATTTCAGGATAGGGATGCCACACACTCAGCTTTTAAATATTCATTAGTAGATACCTTCTCCTAGATTTAAATACTGAAATTTTCATTGGACTCATTTTAACTCAGGTTTTCAGACTAAGCTGTTGTCAGCAATACACTTATAGGTTACACAGCTATTACCATGTATGGGTATGTGATGTACATCATTTTATTCACAGCTGGTGAAAATAAATTCACCTCAAACATTTTTTGGATTTTTCTTTTTCATTTGACATCAGAATTTACAAATTCCTGCATTCTCCTGCATTATAATTAAATATACAAGATTATGACAACCACATTTGTAGTTGTCTAGAAAATAAGAGATAGGTGATGTCTTTAAGGAGTGAAAACCAACCTCTAGCACAATGTTCTTAGTGCTGCTATTCATAGTAGGAATACTAGTGTAATCATATGAGCACAACTTAATTTAGCACTGTAAATGTCTCAGATAGACATACATACCTGAAGGTCAGGTGATGTGCTCAGTGACGTAGCAGGGATTTCTGGAATCTCCCACTTTTGTTCTAGTTTTACAGCAAAAATCATGTAAAAATACTCCTGACTCATCAAAAAAAAAAAAAAAAAAACCATAAAAAAGGAAGGGTGAAGGTGTTTTTGCAGGGAAATATGAAGATTCCTCATAGAAAATTGCTTCAAAGGAAAGAAGTAAGCAAGCAGTGAATGACGTGGCGGCAGCTTCTGCTGCTGCTTACGCAACTGAAGTAGATGTCCCCAAAGAGCACTTATCCACCACCAAGGAAGAGACATGTGCTTAACTTTACACACTGTGACTAGTCCCATTTAAGTTGATGCATATAGTTAAGCATATGCAAAGGTCTTCTCAGGATTTCCAATTTCAGGATCAAGGCACAAGGTGGCAATAATAAATAATACTGAACTATAATATTACTGCTAATTGCAATTCTGTCCTTAGGCTACATTTGAGAAGCTGGAAAGTAGATCGAGATGCTGAATAGCAAAATATTACAGTAGCAAAAGCTGTTCAAGAATATGAAGAAACTGTCAGCCATAGGTAAACAAAATATATACCAAATATGCTTTCATTATTATGTTTGCCTAATTAAGTTCCTTATCAGTGATGCTTCAGATAACCAAAACATAACAATTTGTTTTTAAGAAATGAAACAAATAATTCTGATACCTAGATTGAATATATTTTGCACAATCACTTAAATTATTTCCATGGCATACATACAACTCTAGTCCTTTTTGAGCTTTCTGTAAGCTGAAAATTTGTATTTACTGTTCTATTTGGGCAGGGGAAGCAAGAAGAGGATGGCATCACCACAGTTATATTCCCCTAACTCTGTTTGATTCCATGTTTATGAAAAATGTTTTGCTTTTACAAGCACTTCAGAACAATGGGAGAATTCCATCTCATTTCTGAAAGAGTCTCCTGGGATTAAAATATTATCCATCGTTTAGAATTTCTTGAGAAGCTAGACAGTGCATCTGTGAATTTTAACATTATCAGATATAAAGAGATATAATGTACTAGCAAAACTTCTAGTCAAATGTAATCCAATACAATATAATAAGGGTTTATTCCAGGCAAAATAAAGCAATGTAAGAATAATGAGAAGCTGGTCAAAATGTACAAAACAAATGCAAATCTGTAAAAACATTCCATGACACTGTTTTTGCCTTTTATCGTGTGTGTGTGTGTGTGTGTGTGTGTGTGTGTGTGTGTGTGTGTGTGTGAGAGAGAGAGAGAAAGAAATGTCAATATTTTGACATTTTCCAGTCAGCTATAAAACAGCATTATACTCAGTAAATTATTTATTATACAACTGCTTGCCCTAGAGACAGAAATAAGAACCAGCCACAATAATCTGCCTTGGTAGGTGGATGCACAGAGGAGAGGTAAATAGCCTTCCTCCTATACAGTTTGCATAAGGACCAGCCACAATTGCAGCCTGCACCATCCTAAAGACAAATCTATGGTCTGTGTTTAACAAACACATTACTTCTATTTTGAAGACCATTTCTCTCTTCAATCTGATTTAGGTGACTAGAGGAGCCCTCTGGGCATGGATTTTCCCTTTGCAACATGGAAAGCTTATCGCTGCCATGCTGGCAGCTTGCTTGGCACTGCCTAGATGACATTTATTGGAGCGCCATACAGAAGGTGATTCAGAGTTCAAGGCGATGGGCTTGGAGCACAGAGAAGTTGGTCTATTCTGTGGCTAGATTTCTATGTGGAAATCCAGGCAGAAAATACAGCTCAGATCTGTTACCTCCCTGAGTATCCCCTCTGTGTCTACACCTCAACTGTTGCAAGTGGATCCATCAGCTATCATGGAAAGGAAGCCCAGCAAGACTGTAGCCATAACTATGGGATTGAGAGGGGATGCAGTCTCCAAAACCCAAAACTACTAAACCATTACATTTGAAGAAGTCTGTGACAAAAAACTAACATTTTTTCTCCCCTCTCTTAGTGGCCTCCTGCGTCCTTCCCCCCCCCCCCACCACCAAATGGGTGGGAACAATAGGGAGGAAGTGATGTAGTTCTTCGTCAATATTTTTCATTTTCACTGACTGAATTCTCTTAGAAGACAGGCTCAAGGCTTGCTTGAGGGCAGCAGATGGAGGTGAAGGTGGTCTGTTTTCTCTTTGTTTGCTTTCTCCTTCTTCAACCACATTTTTTTCCTACTTGGATTCTCTCTTTGCAGCACAAGCACATTGAAACGGACAATAAACTGTCACTTTCAGACAGTGCTTCGCTGCAAGAGCCTTGTCTCCAAATCAGATGTTTTCATTCCCATTTCCCCATAGCACCACTTGTAACACAAATAGCTTTTTTTTTCCAAAGAAAGTTAGTTCTCAATTACTAGGAGCTACAGTCAATCCCAAATCCTTTTCTTCAAAAGGTCTAGGGAGGCTGCAACTACATTAATACATTACAGTCAGAATATCAGCAGTTTCCTAGACAGACTTAGAGCCAAGCTTGTTTTCCCTCAAGCCCATCTGCTCTAAACTCCTTTGCACTGCATCACAGTTTCGGTTGTCAGGAGTCATGCTGGGGATCAGTCTTGCTCTGAATTGCATTTGGCTGTCTACAGCTCCAAAGCAATGTTTTGGCTACTTTAGATCACCCCATTTTCCCCATACATGTCTTGTTAGGATTGGGAAGAAGGTGACCTAGTTGCTGCAATGGTGGTCTACACTGTTACCTGGGTTTTCTCAGAACAGCGGTAACTTAACTGGTTCTCTCTAGGCGGTGCCAGGAATAAATCAAGGGAACACAGCACTTCTACCTCATGAAAGATTGATATAAACCAGAATGCTTTCATCTAGAACTACTTTTTAATTTGATCTCAAGCACACACACATATGCTGTCACAGTAGCATTAGAGCATTTCAAAACAAGTATAGTTACCTAGAGTTCAGAAATGGTTTCGAGGTATTAGCAGCCAATCTTCCAGCAGTGCTGCCTTCCAGCTAGCTGCTGGGGAACTTAGCTGTCCAATCCCTGCCCAAAGAAAGCTTCCTCAGACTGCTCCAAAGCATATTCTTTAGCCTAAGCACATAACCTATAGTGACTCCTAGTGGATCATCAATTCTCCTAATTTCAGCAAAAATACTCATTATCTCTTATCAAAAGATTTCTAGTCATAACAACAATATGTCAGGGGCACTTAAAACCAAGGTTACTATTCACTCACTTTCTTCCATGCTTGTTAACTTTCTGTCCCATCCTCTCATTCTGATTAAACTGCAAGTATGCAGCTGTCTGATCTTGTCTCACAAAGGCCTAAGATTTTCCTAGCTTCCAATGTTTGGTTTTCAGCTGGCAGTGGCTGAACATACAAAATTGCTGACTGCAGTACTGTCAAATTCTGGGGTACATGCAGAAATGTCAAATTCTGGGGTAAAATACACCACCCGTGAGATTTCCTCATACTCAAGGAAATTGTCAGTGTCAGGTGAAATGGCTTGCCAGGAGCCTTACACAGTTAGACCAATTCAAAAAAACCAGAATGGATTCAAAAACTAGGCCCATAATGTTACTTGCACTTCCTGTAAAACATTTCATTTAAGGATGTCACAGGAAATTAAATATAACATTGTCAGGTAGGTAATTAACATCATTAAGGCTCATATTTAGTGAAACTCATTAATTTCTATGTAGCTCACGAGAGCATTCACCACATTTACAATCTAGAGATTTTACTATGAGGGTTGTTCAATTTGCAAGTAAAACTTGCGTTTTCTAACAGTCACAAAATGACTCTGGAATCTGACAGTCAAATTGGATTCTTTCCATCTCATGCAGCATCACCAGCATGAGAGGCTCTGCGGGCCCAGTTATGCCTATAGAGACACCTGCACAACACCACCGTCTCCTGATTATGCTTTCAGCAACACTTTTTCCAACTACACTGATGGCTAATGCAGTTGACAGGTGTCACTGAGGGCATAATCTGAACACAATGATGTTTAGATGTTGCTAATGGCATACTTTGGCCTGCAAAGGCTCTATTACTTGCGATGAGACAAGAGATGGAAAGAATCAAATTTGACTGTCAGAGCCTGGGTGTATCTATTGGGCACACAGTTAAAAAACAGAAAGAAACCTCTTTTTACTTGCAAACTGAGTAAGCTTGAGGTAGAAATCATTGCACTACATTGAACATGGAAACCCCAGGACACTGCCCTTCCCACAGTGTCGTTTCTACAGAGTCACAGCTCAGAATAAAACAGAGCTTTCAGTATTTCCAAAACTGCAAAACTTCTATGCCAGTCTGTATGATTCAGTCAAAAACACATTCTACACTGATCATATGCATTTGATTATGTGTATTCAGTTTGATATAGTGTCCAGCCCACAAGAGTCTGGTGGGGGGGGCAGTTTTAATACCAAAAGTGGATGTTTTGTATATAATCTACAAACTGATTTGTTTGCTTGAATTTACTGAATACTTTTGAATGATGAATTGATCTGAAAATACTGGGACTGGTTCATCATTACTCTGTTGCAAAGTCAACTAGAAAGAAAAATATCATTTTTGATTTAGTGAATGCTACTTGACCTTCTATAGTTAAAACATTGCAGACTTTAGAAGCCTGTTTACTTCTAGAGTCTTTATGGTGGGTGCTATCATTAAAATGGTAAGAGAGGCTGTCAAGGTTCCTTCCCCACTCTGAACTCTAAGGTACAGATGTGGGGACCTGCATGAAAGACCCCCTAAGCTTATTCTTAACAGCTTAGGTTAAAAACTTCCCCAAGGTACAAACTTTGCCTTGTCCTTGAACCCTATGCTGCCACCACCAAGCGTTTTAAACAAAGAACAGGGAAAGAGCCCACTTGAAGACGTCTTCCCCCAAAATATCCCCCCCAAGCCCTACACCCTCTTGCCTGGGAAAGGCTTGATAAGAATCTTCACCAATTTGTACAGGTGAACACAGACCCAAACCCTTGGATCTTAAGAACAATGAAAAAGCAATCAGGTTCTTAAAAGAAGAATTTTAATTAAAGAAAAGGTAAAAATCACCTCTGTAAAATCAGGATGGTAAATACCTTACAGGGTAATCAGATTCAAAACACAGAGAATCACTCTAGGCAAAACCTTAAAATTACAAAAAGGTACAAAAACAGGAATATACATTCCATTCAGCACAGTGTATTTTATCAGTCATTAAATAAAAGGAAATCTAATGCATTTCTAGCTAGATTACTTACTAATTTAACAGAGTTTCTGAGATTGCATTCCTGATCTGTTCCCGGGAAAAGCATCACACAGACAGACAGACCCTTTGTTCCCCCGCCCCGTCTCAATTTGAAATTATCTTGTCTCCGTATTGGTCATTTTGGTCAGGTGCCAGCAAGGTTATCTTAGCTTCTTAACCCTTTACAAATGAAAGAGTTTTGCCTCTGGCCAGGAGGGATTTTATAGCACTGTATACAGAAATGTGGTTACCATTCCCTTTATATTTATGACAGAGGCTTTCAACAGACTCTTGTTGTAAGAGTTCCAACTTCTCTGCTACTTCCTTTTCTTGTTTTTTTTTCAAATCCCCCTACCCCAAATGCAGAAACATAATTCTAATGAACTGTTATAGCCAAGATTTTACTCATGCAGCCCCCTTCCCTCACCAAGATATTTTAAGTCATGGTGTCATTTGTACATTGGATTACACTCACCATATCTGGCAATAAATATGATGCCATATAGAGGAATACAATTCTATTTATTGCGGGAAGCACATATTGACTTTTGTGCTTTTTAAACTACAACCATGGCATTGATTTAGTGTACATTTTGCATTTAAAATTATTTATCTAGATTTTCTTAAGGTTGCCCATTAGTGTGGTATTAAGGGACTATAGTTTCTATATTGCTGCTCACTGATTAGTAAATTAGGAAGTTCTTTTTTTGTTCATTGTTTTGGAGTATGCTTTGGAGTTTTGACCAGATTTTATTTTCAGCATAATGGCAATATACTACATTTTTAACAGCAATATGACTGCAAGTGTTATCATAATGTATAGTGACTGTACTATCAATACGGCTACTATAATGTAATGTACATGCTGTGTAACAATCATGTCCCAATAATGTTAATGCCAGTTCACCTTCTCTTTGATGTCACTGTAATTCCACAGTAAAACTTTGTCTGCTGTTCATGCATAAATAAATACAATATAAGCAATAATGGATGCCCAGATGTATAAAGCAAGGTAGTAATTTCATCAAGAAGCCCTACTGACAAAATAAATCAAAACGAGCTATGTAAATGAGCTATGATAAAGTAAATCAAAATGAGCCTATTCACACATGGACACTTATTCTCTGGTGACAGAAAAAGGACTATGAATTCAGTCACCCAGATGTTTGTCAAACCAAAGAAAGGGTATTCAATTGTTTAAGTTTCTTTAAAGCAAGGCTGCCCTCAATATTCCAATCCTAATTTGTTTCCTGCCAAACACACTTACCTAAAAGTGAATGAGTATAAGCTTTGTTCTATAGTTGCTAGTCTTGATATAGCAATGGGAAAGATGAGGCAGCCGGGGACCTAGTTCTCGGTGGTGTTGATCTAACATATATTGCAGTCTGGACACAACGCATGTACACCAAGAAGCCTATGCCTTTGTCAGGGATGTGGCTGGAGCAAAGAAATGACTCCCCCTTTGGCTTTAAGTCTCTTACACACTTCTTTTCCTCAGGTTTTCCTCATCTGTCAAATGGAAAACAACTTCAGCATACAGTGGTGTTATGAGGAACATTAGTTAATGTCTATAAAATTGTATGTGGATGCTAGAGATATGATGTTTGGATCAGACCTGTCTGCCTAAAGGGCACAACTGAACCGCAGAATCCAAACAATCTTGAACTTGGAGGTTGAAATCAGGAGCCAAACTTTCCCAATCTTTGGGGATGTTGAGACTGAGGCTGTTGTAAAGGTAGATTTGAATAAACTATTATACAGACCCAGACCAGGAGCTCAGAGCTAGAGCTGTGGCTCAGGCCCATCTCTACTGTTAAGGGATGTGCTGTACTTGCCAAAAGAACAATGATCAGAATATCAGACAAAATAGGCTCCATTGATATAGTTAATAATCCACTTCTATTTCATTAACATAGTATTTGAAATTTAAAATTGTAATTTCAGGACAACCTGCTGATGGAGTCTGCAAAATTTCAGGAGCAGAGCCTCAGCTAGTGTAAATTGTAATACTGTTAGGTACAAGGATGTGGCAATATTGCCTACTGGTCAGAGCAGGTATTCCAAGGAAGGAAACAAAAGTGAACCAGACCCAGAGTCAGAGCCAGGAACCTGATCCAAGGATCAGAACCAGGTTACCGGGATTCAGGGAAGGCAGGAGCAGGGCTGGATCCAAGGCAGGAGTGAGTTTGGAACAGGACTGGAACACAGCAGGAGCAAACACAGGTGCAGGCAAATGCTTTAAACACACAGGGCCCTAATGCTGTTGCTGGTATTAAGAGCAGATCTGCTGATCCCTTCAGCCAGTCAGGTGGTTGGGCCAATCAGACAACTCAACTAAGGTCCAGCTGCACTCATTAGACTGCCTGCAGGTTGAGCTAGCAGGTAAGCAGTCTAGCTGTGGGCCCTTACTCCTGACATATAGTTCCATTAGTTATATATTGCCGACAAAGTGATTGGTAAAGATATAAAACATGGCTTTTTAACCGTTAGAATAATTAGCTCGTTTATCTGACCATTTGAGCTTTTACACTGAGCCATAGCACATTTCATTTATGGTTTAAATCCCTTACCTGTCAAAGCATACATAGTGCTACAATATATTGCAAATAAGACAGTGTGTGGAAAATCACTATTAAGAAATAGTAGCAGGCTAAAATTCTTCATATTTTCTTTACATTCCTGTCATGGACTTTCAAGTATTCAATGAACAACCCATTCTGCTGTTAAATTTCAAGGTGTATTCTGGTTTTTGTTCGTTTTGTTGTTCTGTTTTACCATAACTGGAAAAAAAATTTTGTTCAAAAATCATAACAACTCTGATTTCAACAAAGCATCAGCGATACAATAATGAAATTCAGGCAAATAAGATGACATCATGTGGTATATTTCATCCACTCAATCTATAGAGTTTCTGTGCCAAAATTCAATCAGGGAATACATATCTGGGGTAGTCAGATAATCAAGGATACCTGTATTAGTCATAAAACAACAAGAGGGGAATAGTAACAGTTCACTAACAAAACAGGAGATTCTAATTTACTATAGCTTTCTGAATAGTCTTGACTAAATATTACATATTGTAATTTAGAGATCTTCAAATATTTGTTTGTAATATGAACAACAGGGCTCTATGAATAAGAAAAAGTATGAATTCAAAGTATTATTTATTACAAAAGTCACAATTCTCAATTCATCTCAAATGTGCGTGTCTGTACACATCGTAGATGTTTTGGCAGTGGGCACTTGAAAATACTTATAATGGATAGACATACAAACTGAGGTAAACAAGTAAAAACTAGCATTTGTTCAGCATTAAAGCTCAGTTCTATTATAAAACATGACACCTCCTTACTCTGATTTGCTACCCAGGTGCATTCAGAATCATACCTGATTAATTTACTAACTAAAATAAATGGCTACTACTTCTACTTTGTGTTAGCACTGCAGAGCTAACAGAGTTCTAAGGAAGTGAAGTGAATTCTATTTCTGTTTTAACAGAATTATTGTTAACTGAAGGCAGAATCTTCATGATCAGTGATGCATAAGCCAGAAAAAAAAAAAAAAAAAAAAAACACAGCTTCAGTTTTCAAATTCCTGGCTGAATCTGTAAGGGTAGGAAGATCTTAGATCTAATCTTTATAAATAATAAATTGAACAGAGACTCTATATGAGGTCATGGAGAACAATAAATATAAAAGCCCTGAATGCCATCTCTACAGAGTAAAAAAAAAGGTAGAATCACAATTTAAGTTGAATGTAGCAGAAGAAAGGGAAGAAATTCCAGATAAGAAGACTACTTTTACAATGTTAATATAGCCAAATTATACACACTATAAAGTTTATTAAATATCATCTGCTACCTGACTACTGATGAGATTCCTGACATGGTATAAATTACCAGGACCTGGTTTTAGGACTCCACCAACCTTGCTGATGTTCATGGGATATCAGAGACCTAAAGCAGGCCAGTAAGATGATGCATACATAGTTTTCCCATGTGACCAAAAATGCAAAAAAGTCTCCACCACAAAAATGAAGATCAGGGGAAAGCCAGAATGGGAGAGGAATAAGGCAGAAGGCTGAAATCCTGGCTCCGCTGAAGTCAATGGCAATACTCCCTTTCTCCTATCTTCATTGCTTTAGCTTCTCATTGCCAGATTGACAATCATTACCACGCTGAACACCACCCCACACACACACACAAATTAAAGAATTATCCTTAACCTGGGAGAAAGTTAGCAAATTGTAATTACTAGTGACAATCAGGAGACTCTAGAAAATTGGTATTTAAAGTTATGTATTACACGTTAAAGTACAGCAATAAAATTAGCAGCCCTGAAACTGATATATATTTTAACATAAAATCATATTGGCAGACACTATTCATATAAAATATCTATCAAGGTCAGAGGTGGAAGTAAGCCGGTACGCCCCGGTATGGCATGCCGGTGTGCCGTACTGGTGTGGATCAGCTTCCCCAGGCGCAATTTAAAGGGCCTGTGGCTCCCAGTAGTGGCTGCAGCTTCCGGCCCTTTAAATTGCTGCCAGAGCCCCGCTGCTGGAGCCCTGGGGTAGTGGCGGCGGGGCTGGGGCGGAGATTTAAAGGGCCCGGGGCAGTAGCAACGGCTGAGCCCTGGGCCCTTTAAATCATCCCTGGAGCCCCGCCGTCGCTTCCCCAGGCCTCTGGCAGGCTCCGGGGATGATTTAAAGGGCCCGGTGCAGTAGTGGCGGCCGGAGCCCTGGGGAAGCGGCGGTGGGGCTCCGGGGACGATTTAAAGGGCCCAGGACTCCTGCTGCCGCTACCACCCAGGGCCCTTTAAACTGCTGCTAGAGCCCCCGGCTGCCGCTGTTACCCCGGGGAGGGGGAAGGAGGCACTTGCCGGTACTGGGTGGGCCAGGGCTGGCTCTGACCTCCCCCAGCCCCGCCCCTTCTGCCCTAGGCCCCGCCCCTTCCGGGGGCCAGAGCCAGCCCCAGCCCAGCCCCGTACCGGTAAGTCCCTAGACTTACTTTCACCCCTTACCACCACTCAAGGTATCCAATTGTCATAAAAATAATTGTGCTTAATAAAAGTGACAAGCAAGGCCAGCCTTACCCGATATGTTCCACTATAACACAAAAAGAAGATACAGAGATAGAGATAACATACAGGCTAGACAAGAAAATTATTTCACAAGTTTATAAACACACAGTAGCTCTGGTAGTCTGAGTTCACCGTCAAACAATAACTAATGAAATAGTATATACTATAAGTGAAGGAGTAGCAGTTAATTGCTTGAAGTGTGAATGATCTAATCAAGAATAAGCACACAAATCTACTCATTTTGTTTTCATAAAACTCGGAATGACCTCTATTACCACAAGTAGAGGGAGTTTGTGCATGTCTGTGTGTATATATATATATAAAAAAAAATTAAAAAGAGATGGAAATGCTTGCTACACAGCATTATCTCTCCCCAACCCTCCCTGGGGACATTCAAAAGCTCTTCATTTGGAGCACTACTGAGTAGCTTCCATGATTTTGGAGGTGGGGCAGGGTATGAAAGGGGTGGAGCTCTCTGTGTCATGAACTTCACCATTTCTAAGAAGTGCCATTGGAAAGTATAAAGGGGAAAAGATATAATATGATGTTAGTTGAAAAATATGTCACTGTGTAACTAAATATTATCATAATGCATGCTCATCCTGAGGCATGCATTTCCTTAACTTTGTTATTTCTTAAATTATGAGTGCTTAGTTGTGTGGCCTAAATATCACATGGGATATTTGTTTTCAATAAATTCCACTTTAAGGTGAGCGAAGACAGGAGTGATTAAGTAGCTTTACTGTACTTAGCAATCTCTAGTTGGCATATGTTTATATTAAGTTTGACATGTATATGTTTGGACCTATGCAGGGGTGAAAGTAAAATTCCTCTCTTACCAGTATGGGGCGGGGCAGCTTTGCCTCCCCACAAAGGGGTGGGGCCTTGGGCGGAAGAGGCAGGGCTGGGGGGGGGGGGTCAGCATCCCCTAGCCAGCCCGCCCGCACTGCCCAGAGCTCCAGCGGCGATTTAAAAGGCTTGGGGCTGGGCCCCAGGTCCTTTTAAATCGCTGGCCCTGGGGTAGCTGCTCCTTTTACCCCCCCGTCAGCGGCCCGGGGGGGGCAAAAGGGGCAGGGATGTTAAAGCGCTGCCGCGGCCATGCTTTAAGCAGGGTCACGGCAGCACTTTAAAGTCAGCGGTACCAGCCAGTACAGGCGGCCACTTTTTACCGGTATGCCGTACCTGCCCGTACCGCCTTACTTGCGCCCCGGGGCCTATGTATTTCAGAGGGATGTTCCTGCACACTTGCAAGGATTTTGTTATGAGGGCTCTTATTTAATAAAATTAATGCTCTTCAAAATTTTCCACATACTTTATGATACCCTGCCAGATACCAACCAGACATGTAATATCTGTGGAGGCCCTAATATTTCCAGCTCTGAATATTCCCAAATGGAATAGTTAGCTACTATTTCGTATTCCTGTTACAATGTTTTGCACATGAATTACTTTAAAATCATTCTGAGATTCATACAGGAATTTGAAATGATACAAAATGTAGTTATTCTCATGAGTAATTTAGGCATGTCATAAACATAAATTGTTACCTTATTATTTTCATTTTATGATTTGTGACAATAGAATGGATTACTTGTGACATTAGAATGGATTACATCTGTACTGTTTTCTGCTTTGCTGATGATTTTTGTCATAGGAATGAAGATGAGAACAAGAAAGAATGAAAATCAGTTCTCATTCTTCAATGTAAGCCATTTGCATGACAGTCTTAAAATTGAAATGAGTGGAGAAAATACAACACACATTCAATTCTAGTAACAAGAATTGAAGGCTTAATGCAAAAATAATATAAAATTAACTAATTTATATGACAACTTCATTATAATCTTTTAATTCTATCCTACAACATCTGAAGGCAAGCAAAAGATTATGACTCTGAAGTTGTCAAAATAATGACTGAGATTTATACCTTCCTCCCCCAACTCCTTGTTACAGTGTGTGTCATTACAATAAAGTATTTTGGTGCCATTTTTTGTACTAGTTATATGCCTTGGCAGAAGAATCTGAAAGTTTATGGGTCATTTTTAACATTCTGCATTTGGTTCTACTGGTAATTCCTACACCTATTCCTATCTATGGGCACAACTTCCTGAATATGTGGGTATAGGATCACAGAGCTAGCCAACTGCAATGTAGAATATTAAGATCATTAGACTGCCACCTCTTTGTTGTCTGGTATGTTATAATATTTCACAGAATATGCAGACATACCAATTCTGATAAATCATATTGTGATACATATAGGAAAGGTGGTAGAAAATGGCACAAACATAATAAATACTTACTGTTGTTTTAAAGTAATATCCGAGTCATTTTCAGATGCCTGCAACTGATTCCTGTAACTGATAAATGCCCAAACTGACATTAGAATCCAACATTCCTGTATATTTCAATAGCTGAGTAAGAGACTAGCTTGATGAATTACATTTTAAATAAATACCACACCCCTAGTATAACTGGATTTCCCAACAGTGCCAAAATATAAGGAGAACTGTAGGGGACCAGGAAAGAGCACAGCAGCAAAGCACTTCTGCACTAAATGGCCCTGAGATCTGACACAATTTCAGGGTAACTGTACCTCTTAACCCTCTGTGGTGTGCACAAGGGATGCCCCTTAGGTCTCAGACCGTTAGCCGCCACATCTCTATGGCAGGGAACTGTGTTCCTCTCCCTCCAGATGAGGAATTTGGGCTTCTGCCTCATCCCCCACAATTCACTGTGATTTTCACAGCAGTCTGACCTTAGCTCAGCTCCTGCAGTTTTGTTTTCTCTTAGGAGGTATGACAGTGTTACCAGAGAGCAGCCAGCCTTCAAAAACCAAAGCACATTTATTTTTAAGAAATAAGCATTAGAGAGAAAACATCATAAAACAATAAAAGGTCTACACGCATGCTAAACTTACCAGAAGTCACCCGTCTTCTACATATGGAATCTGGTAGGGTTTAAAGTCCTTCAAACCCTTCCTGCAGTGCTTGCCCTTTTGTTTATAACCTCATGTCAGTTTGAGCTGGCCCTTTGATCACAAGCTCTTTCTTTGTCTCCTGGGCCTCTTGAACCTGGTCTGAACGAATATATGCAATCCTCCCCAGGTGCCAGGACTTCTCTGGAGTTATCTGTTCCAGGTCTGCAGTAATTACCCCCTACTGATTTTAGTTCCTGGATGGAGCTCAAGAAGCCAGTATAGAATTCCTTGTTCACAGAGGTACAGATAACATTTATAAAGTTAATACTGTTAATATAAAGGTAATATTGCATGTGTTTATAATATCTATCACATGATCTGTGGATATGTTAAGGGAATCTTCAGAACCTTTTTGTTTTTCCCCCAAAAGGGAATTATCTGACTCCATTGATGGAAGAAATAAAAAGAAACTCCTTAACTGCTGGGAGAAAAATCTATTCCTATTTTCATTGTAATGAAGTGATTTGCATACACAATGTTGGCATTCAATCCTGCAAGATCTCTGGATTCTGAGGTCCAATTGACTTAAATTGCAAAGGGAGTAGATGCTGCACTGTAGATCTGGCCTCTCATTTGTAAAGCACTCAGAACCTAAGATATGAAAACCACAACAAAAATGTCAGATATTATTATAGTTCTTTCCCACTTGTTTGCTAGTATGCTTGAGGAGCACAGATCCTTGAAGAAAATGCCCTAAGAGCATCAAGTCATTTTATACAGACAAACTTAGTTCCTTCACAGAAAATATGTACCCAATACATCATTTTAATAAATATATACCCAATACTCATTTTAATAAAAAGATCTAAACAATGTCAATTAAGTGGGGTTTTTTTTCAAATATTGTACTGAATTTGCAAAATACCATAGAGAATATGAGCAGCACAGAGAAAAGAAAATCATAATAAGATGAGTTTGATTATAGTTAATAGACACATCTTGTGAAGGACAGAATGAAGGACTGCCTCAGAGCAGGTTTCCACAGGAAGAATTCTGGCAGACTCAGACAGAAGGCCGGCAGGGAATCCTACACAACACATTCTGCAGCAGTAACTTCTGCCATCCTGGGAGAGAATGCTGTGTCTGCTACTCTTTGCACCAAACTGTGATCTCACCTCCATTTTTGGGTGGCTAGTGCAACTAGGGTGACCAGATAGCAAGTTTAAAAATTGGAACGGGGACATTTTTTACTGAGACATTTTGGATAAGTCATGAAAATTCTGATGTCATGAAAATTAACACACATTAGCTACATTATTTGGCTAGATAGTTGTTTTGCCTAAGTCATAGTTTTGTGTGTGTGTGTGTGCATGTATCCCAGCATTCTGCTTAAAATGTTCTTGTCTTTGTTAGTCAACTTTTGCTGTACATTGAGTGTAACCAATGAGTCAGAGGAGCCTCTGCAATTTCTCTGCTACATTGTGAATTTGTGTTTTGTGTGTGTGTGTGTCCCAGCATTCCTACAGTATCACACACACAACCCCCCCCACACACAAATTCACAATATAGCAGAGAAATTGCAGAGAAATAGCAGAGAAATCTGACTCATTTGTAACACTCAATGTACAGCAAAAGTTGACTAACAAAGACAAGAATATTTTAAGTAGAAGTGTGGAAATGCTGGGACACATGCACACACACAACTATGACTTAGGCAAAGCAACTATCTAGCCAAATAATGTAGCTAATGTTTGTTAATTTTCATGACATCAGAATTTTCATGACTGATCCAAAATGTCTCAATAAAAAAAAAATCCGCACTCCCTATCAAAATCATAACCACTGATGGCAAAGAAACCTAATATTAATGTAACATTTTCTCCATCAAGTAACCAAATTTAGTAGGGCTCCTTGTTAGAAAAAGCAAAAATAAACTTGCTGCTGTATGTGAGCTAGATTTTATTCCATTTTTCTTGTTTGCAGGGATAAAACAGAGAATCACAGCTTGGAAAGGTAATCTTTTCTTTTCCTCTCCTACATATCATCTTTGCAGTTCAAATAACAGTCTGGTGGTTAAAAATAAAACAGAATAGCTATGCCATATAGTATTGCATCTGGGTGCTATCCAGTTCCCATGTGTTCCATCTGCACTATTAAATTTGGATCTAGCTCAGGGATAAGCTAGGTTATGTCCATCATAATAAAATTTAAACTTGAAGTTCACTGCATGCTTATTTCTTCTTGAATTTATATGCATATGGACTTATGACAAGAAAAATCTGTTCTGAATAGAATGTGTTTATAACCAACAAGATAGTCTACATTGGGTTTGATTATCCAACATTTGGGGCTGAATTTCAGCTGCCTCTCAGACTGTTCAATAATTAATTAACATCTCAAAATCCATTCTGCTTTTGTCCAAAATTTATCAGAAAAGAAAATTTAAAACACTTTGAAAACTGAATTATTTTAACTATAGGGACATATGAATGAATTCATACAGCTTGTTGGAAAACAAAGGTTTCTTATATTTTTGGGACAGAATAACATGCTGCTTTGCATCCTTCAAAAAAAGCAAGGGTGCTGAGCCTATTCAGAAAAATTTGTTTAGTGGTATTTAACTCTTCAAATTACTGCCTTTTAAAAACAGCCTAACCTGACAATTTATATTCATGAATTGTGCACGTTCACTGAAACACTGCTGTGATGTGCAGCTTGCTACCCTCCATGCTGCTAATCAAAGCTACTGCCCAGAGCATCAGTGAGTGAAGTTTTGGCCCTGCCTCCATCTTCCGGGTACTATGTGCCCTTGCAAGAATAGGGAATGATTGGAATTCATTTAGTCTCATGTAAAGGGGAACTAGGTGATAGAGACTCTTTACTCCCTCTGCCTTACTGGGACCTATCTGCTTTAAAGACCAAGCAGAATTTAGCTCAAACTTAGCTGTGGCCAGTAACACGTACATACATGCATTTATAATCTCTCCCAATATATCCATCCATGAAAAGACTTCTGGATGGGGGGAAGTGGTAGACATGGTATATCTTTACTTTAGCAAAGCTTTTGATACTGTCTCTCATGACCTTCTCATAAAAAAGAACTAGAGAAATACAACCTAGATGGAGCTTGTCAAGGTTCCTTCCCCACTCTGAACTCTAGGGTACAGATGTGGTGGCCTGCATGAAAGACCCCCTAATCTTATTTCTACCGGCTTAGGTTAAAATTTCCCCAAGGCACAAAGTTTTTGCCCTTGGATTAGGTAAAATGCTGCCACCACCAAGCGTTGAAGTTCCTTCCCCAAAATATCCCCCCAAGCCCTTACACCCCCTTTCCTGAGGAGGCTTGAGAATAAACAAGATGATCACAAACCCCTTGGATTTTTAAGACCCAAAAAACCCAATCAGATTCTTAAAAATCAGAACTTTGTTAGAAGAACAAAAAAAGATAAGAGAACAACTCTGTAAAATCAGAATGGAAGATAATCTTATAGGCAGTCAGATTTAAAACATAGAGAATCCCTCTAGGCAAAATCTTAAGTTACAAAAGACACAAAAACAGGAATGCACATTTCCTCCAGCACAGCGAATTTACAAGCCAAAAAACAAAGAAAACGTAACGCATTTTCTAGCTAGATTACTTACTAACTTTACAGGAGTTGGAAGGCTTGCATCCTTGATCTGTTCCCAGCAAAAGTATCACACAGACAGACAAAAACTCCCCTCCGCCTCCAGATTTGAAAGTATCTTGTCCCCTCATTGGTCATTTTGGGTCAGGTGCCAGTGAGGTTACCTTAGTTTCTTAACCCTTTACAGGTGAAAGGATTTTGCCTCTGGCCAGGAGGGATTTTATAGCACTGTATACAGAAAGGTGGTTACCCTTCGCTTTATATTTATGACAGAGCTACTATAAGACGGGTGCAAAACTGGTTGGAAAACCATTCCCAGAGAGTAGTTATCAGTGGTTCAGAGTCATGCTGGAAGGACATAATGAGTGGGGTCCTGCAGGGATCAGTTCTGGGTCTGGTTCTGTTCAATATCTTCATCAATTATTTAGATAATGGCATAGAGAGTACACTTATGTTGGAGACCCCAGGGCATGGCCACTAGTTAAGTTGAGGGGATGGAAGGCCATAAGGGTCGAGGAGGTCTCTCTGCTGAAGACCTAAGGGCTTCTTCTCAACCCCCCTTAATAGAATTCAGGCCTGGCTGGTTTGAGTAAGCTCTTTTGCTCTTAAAACAATGTTGCAGCCGCAGATAATGCCTTATAGTGTAAGGTTTGCTGACGCCAAGTTAAAGATAATAGGAGAGACAGCTACAAGGCCAGACAGGATGTGCTGGTTGTTTAAGTTGCTAGGAATGCTTGTTAGAGGTTTCAGAAAATAAACATTGTTGTAACCCATATAAGGAAGGCAGACTATTTGTGCAAAGTTTTAATTCACTGATGTGTAGTGCGGTAGCATTAAGGAATATAAAAGTGTGTGTAATGACCTGCTCTGGTGTGCAGGATTTGAGATTCTATTCTCCCTGTACCTTGTTTGCAGCTGCAAATAAACTTTTCTGCTTCTCCACCTCGTTGTGATTATTGAGTGATGCACACCGGATAATGAACCCCTGCTGTTGTTCGCCTCTGGCTCTGGGTGCCGGCAACAGCTTTTGGTGTCCCAATGTGGGGCGACAAGGCTGCAGTTTAGCCTTGCCTGGATCCCTTCTGGCGGTCGAGGATTGCAGCGACAACCGATGCCCAGCGCGCACCGGTGAGTTCATCGGGGGTCTCGGAGGAGATGCGATTTGATCGACCCCGGAGGGCACAACGGTGCAACGCACTCATATAGTGGAGAAGCAGCTGTGGGCGACGGTGAGGAACTGGTCCCTTGGACATAGGGGAGGAGTAGCTGCAGGCGAAGGTGGGGAACTGGTCCCTTGGATAAGGTAGGAACCTTTTGAAATCCGGATTATATGCTCTGTTGGAACCTGGGGACGCCCAGAGTTACCCTGTAGGTAAGGGACAGGAACAGAGCACGGGAGGTAGGGTACGGTGCACGCCCCTAGAGTGTATTTTAGTAAATTGGAAGGTATTTGGATCAGATCCAATGACTAAGGGTAAATTGAAGCGATTTTGTACGGTTGACTGGCCTCAGTACCAATTAGAGGACCAGGAACAGTGGCCTCCTGGAGGATCACTAAATCATAATACAATCCTCCAGTTACTCCTGTTCTGTCAGTGAACGGGGAAGTGGAATGAGCATTCGTATGCTTACTTGTTTATGACCTTGTGGTCTCGTACTGATATTTTACAACGCTGTAATTTAACGCTGATTGGCCCGGTAGCAATTAATGTCAGTCCCCGGACGCCCACCCCAAATGTAATGGCAGATCCGGTGTCTCCTTCGGCCCCTACACCCACACAGAGTGAGCTCCTTCGGCCCTTACACCCACATAGAGTGAGGCTCCTTCGGCCCCTACACCCACACAGAGCGAGGCTCAGAGTAAGATTCCTAGTGAAGCTCATAGTGAGGTTCGAGCTCCATCTGCTGGAATATACCCGTTACTTACCGAGACTAAAATTGCCTGAAATGCAGCTGAGGGTAGGCCAGCCCTTACCATGCAGGTCTATACTCATGCACCTTTTAATCCTATGGACCTGGCCGCTTTCAAAGCACAGGCTGGAGAATTTTCTATTAACCCAAGCAAGTTTGTATCGGTTTTTGAGGGATGTCTTAGTAGCTACAAGCCAGACTGGGATGATTGTAATGTCCTTCTGCAAACATTATTGACTGAGGCTGAACGAGAACAGGTCATAGCTAAAGCAAGGGAGGAAGCAAAAAGGCGATATGACCAGGACCGTAACAATGTCCCGATCCCAGATGATCAGGTTCCTATAAAGGATCCTAGGTGGGACCCAAATGACAATCAGGCTATGACCCACCTCATCTCCTATAAGGAGCTGCTACTGTGTGGACTCCGTCACGCAGCTGTCAGACAGAATAACTGGACTAAACCATATGAGGTAGTGCAGGATCCAAAGGAAAGCCCTGGAGCCTTTTTACAGCGCATTCGAGACACGATCTGACAGTATACCAATGCAGATCCTAATGATCCGCAAACTGAGGCAATTATTAAAGGAGTATTTACAAGCAGGGCAGCCCCCGACATTAAGAGAAAGCTACAGAAAAAGGAGGATTTGATGGGTATGACCATGGCACAGATTTTAGAAGCAGCAAATCAAGTGTATAGTTTAAGAGAAGTGGAGAAGGAGAAGAAGCATGTGAGATTGATGGTAGCGGCGGTGCAGGCAGGCACGAAGGGAAGTGAACGAGAAGGAAGGGGCCGTGGACGCGGACGTCCAGGCCCGTGGGAGAGACAACTGGGGCGCAATCAGTGTGCCCTGTGTCAGCAAGAGGGACACTGGAAGAATGAGTGCCCAAACAAGAAGGAAAAGGGGGATACCTCTATGATGGCGATAGAAGAACAGGAATAGGGGTATCAGTGGAGACGGATCATCCTACCCCCGGAACCGCGAGTAAAAATGCGGGTGGGAAATGAAGAAATAGAGTTTTTAGTGGACTCTGGAGCGGCGCGAACTGCTGTAAATCAACCCCTTCAGTTGCCAGTAGCAGACTCCCTCACTATGACAGGAGCCACAGGCAAAGATACCAAGTGCCTAGTGTATGCCCCAGCAGAATGTGCTTAGGGAAACAGAACCATATCCCATAAGCTGGTATACCTCCCTGAATGCCCAACACTGTTGCTGGGATGGGACCTGCTGTGTTGCCTAGGTGCCACCCTGCATTTTACTCAAGATGAAATAACCCTTACCTTACCCCCTGAAAATGCATGGATTATGACCCTTGCAGTTGAACCCTTGGCTATGCAAGCCCCAGAATGGGACCAGTGGGAAGTTCAAGTGTATCCCCTTGTGTGGGCATCAGGGATCCCAGGAAAAGCTACTCCTATTCATGTCCAGCTCATACCTGGGAAAGGACCGGTGCGGGTAAAGCAATATCCAATCAAGAAGGAAGCCAGAGAGGGGTTACAGGAAACCACAGATGGATTTCTAATGTACGGTATTCTCCGGGAATATCAGTCAGCCTGGAACACTCCCATTTTACCCGTACAGAAACCTGATGGCACGTACCGGCTGGTACAAGACCTAAGGGCAGTTAATGAACGGGTTAAGACTCTGCACCCTCTTGTCCCTAACCCGTATACCCTATTGGCTTCTATAGGGGGACAGTATACCCATTTTTCAGTTCTTGATTTAAAAGATGCTTTTTTTGCCATCCCAGTTGACACCTCAGCACAGGAGATTTTCTCTTTCGAATGGGAGGACTGGAACAGAGTTAAAAAGCAACTTTGCTGGACAGTGTTAGCCCAGGGGTTTAAAAATTCCCCCACCCTCTTTGGTCAGGCTCTGGCCAGAGATCTGGAGGAGTGGGATAATGAGGAAGCCCTCTTTTTGCAATATGTAGATGATCTATTAATTGCCACTGTGGGCTTAACTCCCTGCCTTAAAGCCACCGTGAGTCTCCTGAATTGTGTGGGACTCCGAGGATATTGGGTAGCACGAAGTAAGAGTCAGATTGCTCTCCCGCAGGTACAGTACCTCGGGTTCTACATACGGTAGGGGGAACGCCAGCTTTCAAATGAGAGGAAGGAAGCCATATGCCAAGTTCTTATCCCGAGTAATCGCAAGCGGCTCAGAGCATTTCTGGGGATGGCAGGCTTCTGTAGGATATGGATCCCAGAGTTTGGACTATGGGCTAGACCCCTGTACGACTGTGTAAAAGGAGCAGACCATGACCCCTTTCATTGGACCCCAGAGGCTGACAGGGCATTAAAATCCTAAAAAGAAAGCTGATGGAAGCCCCGACTCTAGGTCTGCCAGATCTCTCCAAACCATTTCAGTTGTATGTACATGAACGAAAGGGGGTGGCCCGGGAGTACTCACACAGCTGCTAGGAGCATGGAAACGTCCGGTGGCATATTTTTCTAAACAACTGGACCAAGTAGCCAAGGGCTGGCCAGTGTGCCTGCGGGCAGTGGCAACCACCGCCCTGACCCTGGCAGAAGCAGAGAAACTGACACTAGGGAGAACAATACAGGTTTTTCCCCCAACATGGTACGCGCTTTACTGGATGTTAAGGGCGGTCTCTAACTCACACAAGCGCGTATGGCAAGATACCAAGCAAAGTTCTCAGAGAACCCTGAGGTCACGCTGCAGCCTTGTCCATCCCTTAACCCTGCCACCCTCTTACCAGAAACTGAGAAACAGGAACATGACTGTTTGGAGATCATAGATGCCCAATATTCTAGCCGCCCGGACTTGAAGGATGTGCCCCTCCCAAATGCAGATTATGAGTGGTACACTGATGGTAGCAGCATGGTGATAAATGGGCAAAGAAGGGCAGGTTATTGTGACCCTCAATGACACCATGGAAGCTGAAAGTTTGCCTGCTGGGACCTCTGCTCAGTTGGCTGAGCTAGTGGCTCTGACCTGTGCACTCGAACTGTCCAAAGGAAAACGGGTCAATATTTTCACTGATTCCAAATATGCTTTTGGTGCTGCATGCTCATGCTGGCCTGTGGAAGCAGAGGGGAATGCTGACAGCCCAAGGCTCCCCAGTCAAGTACGGGCCCCAAATTCTCCAGCTTCTAGAGGCAGTGCAACTCCCTTTGGAAGTGGCAGTGGTACACTGTAAGGCCCATCAGAGGGAGGATCAAGATGTGACCAGGGGTAATGCCAGGGCAGATAGAGAGGCGAAGCATGCTGCCACCCTGATGTCCCCTCAGACTGAGAACACCTATTGCATGCCCTTATCCCATCAGTGGGGGAGCTCCCGACCCCTCAGTATTCTGGGGAGGAGAAACAGCTAGCTGACAAACTTGGTCTCCAGGAATAGGAGGAATGGCTTCATTCCCCGGAAGGGAAAGTCCTCTTACCAAAGGGCCTAATTCTGCCAGTATTACAGAAATTACATCAAACCACTCATGCTGGCAGGGAGGCACTTATCCAACTAATGGGAAAGTACTTCATAACCTCCAGTCTCAGACCCCTGGCTGCCCAGGTACAGGCGGAATGCCTAGTCTGTCAAAAGAATAACCCCCGGCCAGGACACCCAATACCACCAGCGGCCCTGGAACCCACTCCAGGCCCCGGATGGGTGTGGCAAATAGACTTTACTGAGTTTCCCCGGACCCAAGGGTTCAAGTATCTCCTTGTTATAGTGGACAGATTCAGCGGATGGCCGGAAGCCTTTCCATGTCGCAATTGCACTGCCAGTACAGTGGTTCTCAAGTTTGTTAAGGAGATTATTTCTCGCTTTGGACTTCCCCAGTGGATGGAATCTGACAATGGAAGACATTTCAAATCAAAAATCATCCAAAGCATCTCAGACGCCTTACAGATTCCGTGGAGACTGTAAGCCAGTGTGGTAGTGGAGCGGACCAATCAGACCCTTAAGCGACATCTCTCGAAAGTATGCCAGGAGGCCTCCCTACGGTGGCCTGATGCCCTGCCCCTAGTTCTGCTCCGCATCCGTGCTCTCCCGAAGGGTAGATTAGGGCTCAGTCCCTTTGAAATTATGTTTGGAAGGGCATGGCCTATGAATGGTACACCGGTTGTGTCAGGGCGAGAGTGGGAATTGGGGAATGGGTTTCTGTCTCAGTATATGTGTTCCCTGTCTGCTGTTCTTTTGTCTCTTCACAGGTATACTAAGGATTCCCAGCCTTATCCTTGGACTCGCCCATCCACTCCCTGCAGCCTGGTGATTCAGTGCTCGTACGTACCTGGAAAGACGAGCCCCTCCAGGAAAAGTGGAAGGGACCCTATACCGTCCTGCTGGTCTCCCACACGGCAGCAAAGGTCGAGGGACACAAGAATTGGATTCATTATACCCGGCTGAAAGTGGTGTCAACCCCCCCCCCCCCCCCCCCCCCCCCCCCCCCCCCCCGGGGCTGAAAGGTGAACCGTGCATTCAGCCCCCTCCACTAACGATCTTGGACTAAAATTACTATTTAAATGGCAGCCCGCCAGGAAGGCAGAAAAATAGATGGGAGGGTATATTTTATTCCCCCTCTTGACCATGTGCCTAACCGGTACTGCTGTTTCAGGCATTGTACCCATAAATACCTGGCTGGCACTGGCCCAGAGTGCAGTGAACGCAACATTGTTTTGTTTGCCACATACATTTTCAGTGGGTGCAATCATGGAGACTTGTTTTATTGGTGTATGTGCAGCCCCAACCCTGGTTCAGCATTATTCCCTGTTTAAAAACCATAAATAAAACATTTACTTATACTGATTTATAAACCCTTGGATCTGTCCAGTATAAGTTAGATGCCTCCATGTTTTCTTATTTCCTAGCCAATACAACCCTGCCCCCTCTTGTATGAGGTTTGTAAATGCTACTCACATTGGGGAAAACCTCATCAATGAAGAACTTAAATGTAATAACAGTGTGGAAATCTCCTTTGCCTATGGGCACATGAAATTGCCAGCAGGGTGGCTCCTTATATGTGGCAGACATGCGTATTCCTATGTCCCGGCCAATAGTTCTGGGGGTCCCTGCTCTCTTGGTCGCGTGGCCCCATTGATTTTTCCATACCCTCCACAGTTATCTGCCCGTCATAAAAGGGATGCTATTCCCCTTGATTCCACCTGTAGGTCAGAGGTAACCTTATTCTCGGAGAGTGAGGCAGCAGCTCTGGCCTTTTCTTTAGTTGGTATCCCTGGGCTTGTGGTGCATAATTATCACGCAGTAGAGCACCTTGCCTGCACGGTGGCAAAGGCCATTAACTTAACCTCAACCGTCCTGGCCCAACTCTCACATGAGTTAGGGGAAGTACGTCAGAGTATGCTACAGAACACGCTGGCTGTGGACTATTTGCTTCTACGCCATGGTCACCTATGCCAGGAGTTTGCAGGCATGTGTTGCTTTAATATAACAGATGCAGGGCCATCCGTAGAAGCTGATTTACAATGCCTAAAGCAGCTGGCAAAGGGCACTCATCAGCAAACTGGGGAGGATTGGCTAGGCTCTCTATTTTCTGGTTGGGGCCTTTCCCCGTGGCTAAGCAATAGAAATGAGTATTCTCAAAGGAGGGAATTGTTGGAGACCCCAGGGCATGGCCACTAGTTAAGTTGGGGGGATGGAAGGCCATAAGGGTCGAGGAGGTCTCTCTGCTGAAGGCCTAAGGGCTTCTTCTCAACCCCCCTTAATAGAATTCAGGCCTGGCTGGTTTGAGTAAGCTCTTTTGCTCTTAAAACAATGTTGCAGCCGCAGATAATGCCTTATAGTGTAAGATTTGCTGACGCCAAGTTAAAGATAACAGGAGAGACAGCTACAAGGCCAGACAGGATGTGCTGGTTGTTTAAGTTGCTAGGAATGCTTGTTAGAGGTTTCAGAAAATAAACATTGTTGTAACCTATATAAGGAAGGCAGACTATTTGTGCAAAGTTTTAATTCACTGATGTGTAGTGCGGTAGCATTAAGGAATATAAAAGTGTGTGTAATGACCTGCTCTGGTGTGCAGGATTTGAGATTCTATTCTCCCTGTACCTTGTTTACAGCTGCAAATAAACTTTTCTGCTTCTCCACCCCGTTGTGATTATTGAGTGATGCACACCGGGTAACGAACCCCTGCTGTTGTTCGCCTCTGGCACTGGGTGCCGGCAACACTTACAAAGTGTGCGGATGATACCAAACTGGGCGGGGTTGCAAGTGCTTTGGAGGATAGGATTAAAATTCAAAATGATCTGGACAAATTGGAGAAATGGTCTGAAGTAAATAGGATGAAATTCAATAAGGACAAATGCAAAGTACTCCACTTTAGGAAGGAACCATCAGTTGCACACATACAAAATGGGAAAAGGCTGCCTAGGAAGGAGTACTGTGGAAGGGGATATGGGGGTCATAGTGGACCACAAGCTAAATATGAGTCAACAATATAGTGCTGTTGCAGAATAGCGAACATCATTCTGGGATGTATTAGCAGGAGTGCTGTAAGCAAGACATGAGCAGTAATTCTTCCGCTCTACTCTGTGCTAATTAGGCCTCAACGGGAGTATTGTGTCCAGTTCTGGGTGCCACATTTCAGGAAAGATGTGGACAAATTGGAGAGAGTCCAGAGAAAAGCAACAAAAATGATTAAAGGTCTAGAAAACATGACCCATGAGGGACGATTGAAAAAAATTGGCTTGTTTAGACTGGAGAAGAGAAGACTGAGAGGGGACAAGATAACAATTTTCAAGTACATAAAAGGTTGTTACACAGAGGAGGGAGAAAATTTTTCTTCTTAACCTCTAAGAATCGGACAAGAAGCAATGGGCTTAAATTGTAGCAAGGGTTTAGGTTGGACATTAGGAAAAACTTCCTAATGGTCAGTGTGGTTAAGCACTGGAATAAACTGCCTAGGGAGGTTGTGGAATCTCCATCATTGGAGATTTTTAAAAGCAGGCACGGCCGTCCTTAGGATTTATGTGGCCCTATGCAGTAGTATTAAACTGGTGCCCCTATGCCCGATGGGCAGCCCGGAATCGTACTCATGGCGGGGGGGAGGGACAAAGCAGCAAAGGATACTGAGCCGGATAGTCACAGTTCTCCGCAGAGAGCACCGTAGCCTCTCCCTCACGTCCTTTGCCTAAGGAGACTGCAGTTCACAGTGGGTGTGCGGGAGCCAACCCGCTCTTACTTTGCTGTCGTGGGCAGTGGGTGAAGCTGCTGCTTGGGGAGGCTAGCTCCCCAGACACCTGTGGGCCCGCCCATATGCCACCCTTGCTCTGCCCCAGGCCGCACCCCCACTCTGGTCAGGCCCCGCCCTCTTCCCACTGTCTCCCTTCTCCTCCCTGAACACCCTCTTCCACGCAAATCCCTGAACCCAACTGAAACAAATGACATTTGAAAAAAAATACTCTTCTGCAATTTCTTTCTAAAGAAAATGGAGCATGTTTTCCACTGCATGCAAGAAGGTGAAAACTGGACATGCAGAAGGTACCTAATTAAAAGCACTAAATTTGGGATCAAAAAATGTCAATCACAGGTTTTTTGATATATTCTGAAGTTTGTCAGAGATTTATTTGCAAAAACTTTGTAGTAAGGGTAAGTCAGCTGTCCTGCTGAATACAACATTAAATATTACGGAATACATGATGCAGCTCTTCTCTGTTTTACATTTTCTTAATCAGTATATCTAAGCTGATTTTATATTTTAAATGTACCTTTAAGCCTTCATAAAGTAATCATTCCAGATTACTACATATTTAACTCACTGAAACAAAGATATTATTTTAAATTAATCAGTCACAGAGGTTTAGTGTGTTCATAACAATGTTCATTGCTTTTAGAAAAAGGAAACACTAATTTACTTTGTGTGATTTCCATAAAATAGACATTTGTGAAATTTCACCAACTTTAAAAAATCATATTTCCAAAGATTTTAGGGATAACAAAGGATTTTATATCTTACTAAGGTACTGATTTTGCTAGAGGGTTCTCTTGAAATTAGTTCATCAAATAGTCAGAAGTAAAGAAAGGGAAACTCATTTATCCAACTATCTCACAGGAAAGGGGTGTTGTCCCTTTACAGGCTCTCTTTAAGGATTTTTTAGAGAAGTGATTTTATCATCTTCAGCAGCACACTAATGAAATATTTTAAAGCAGATTTTAAACTAAGGTCCTGTAGACTAACATGTTCTGAGTAAATATTACAGTAATGCACAACTGTTTTTGTCAGTAAATTCAGAAACTCACAGTATATATTTGGGGGTTGGCAAATGCCTGTTAAATGGCTTCATTACCACTTTAATGACTCTTTAACAGTTTCAGTGTTGTGCTAATAGGTCTGGCAGGCTGGAATCCTTTTTCACTGTTAAGTTACCAGATCTCTTCCAGAATAAGAGTCACCAGGCTGCAGCAGCTAGCTGTGGGAGCCTGCAGGAAGGGTCAGAACAGGGATAGGAAGAAGCAGGAAGGTGGACACTAAGACCCAGGGGCGCCCCAAATTTTTGGGTGCCCTACACAGCCCTGTATGCTGTGCTGCCTATGCCTAAGGATGGTCCTGAGAGCAGGTTAGACAAACGCCTTTCAGGGATGGTCTAGATACTTAGTCCTGCTATGAGTGCAGGGGACTGGACTAGATGACCCCTCAAGGTCCCTTCCAGTCCTATGATTCTATTCCTAGCCAACATCTCTGTTCTTCTAAAAATCTACCCTCCCTGCTGGTTCTAGGGATCTATTAACATATGTTATAGACCTCGATTATATCTTCATTGACAAACAAGTTTTTACTGTGGGATAACTAGCACATTATCTATCTTACAGTAAAATCCTAGTGGCTACAAAGCACTTTAGTTTTACACTGAGGTAAACTAAGCAAAGTCGCCATGGGCAAGTGGTATAGCTGACCTCACCTAGTTACCTCATGCTAAACACTACAAGTACCTTGCCTCCACCTAGGATTTACCAGTGAGCTATTACTGGATGTTAGTTAGCTTGCTGTCAATAAAACAATTTTCCATATATGAAGACAAAGTCTATCTTTATTTTAGGAGTACAACCTGGGGAAGAGTGGTGTTCCTTCTTCCCACCCTGATTAATCCAGTGTCATGTGCATGCCAACAGAGATGTTCCAGTAATCAATAGTTAATGGGTCAGTATGGCCCTTTCCACTGTAGACTTGGAGAGACCATTTGTGTTCTGCTGCCTGCTATTTCTCAAAGGTATGTTGCTTCAAATGACAAAAATGGCCCTCAGATTCCAAAATACTCTTGAGACACAAAAATCATATTTTCTAAATAGGATCAGCACCCTTGCTGTTTTAAAAGATACAAAACAACATGTTATTCTCTCACGAACAATAAGGGGGCCCAGATTATCACATATGTGAAATATATAAATCCTAATTTGTCATAATAGCTTAATTCTAGGTCTGATGCAAAAGCATAAAACAATAGCCCCAGTTCAGCAGGGTAGGATAAATCTAACTTTAAGAATAAGAGACACCTTCCACAATGTGAACATTGCAGAGAGGAGCCAGCCAGAGACTCCAGCTGGTGTGGACAGAAGCAGCCAAAGCAGGCACCTTTAGTCCTTTGGCCATTCCAAAAACTTTCTACAGTTTGGACTATACCTTTTCTGCTGACTGGCTGTTTCCTCCAAACCTCCTGCTCATGGGTGGCGGGTATCGAAGGCCAGGGGAGGGTAAGCCTTCCCAACCTAGGCCGTGGCCTCACGCATGCTCTGCCCCAAGGCCCCACCCTCACTCCCCCTCTCCCCTGAAGCTGGCAAGGGCTCAGCTCCCACTGGCAGCCAGGAGCTTCGGGCTTGGTCCAGCCAGGGGACAGGCTGGTGCTCAGGTCAGCCAGAAACCTAGGGGTTGGGCCAGCAGCTCGGGCCGGCATGGCTGGGGTAGGGCACTTTTGGCCATGGGGAAGGGAGGAGAGGCTCCAGTGGATGAGGGAGCGGGGCCTATGGCAGAAAGGGCAGAGCCAGGGGATAGCCTCCCCAAAGAGGAGGTTCACAAGCTGCCCATGCTCCTGCTCCACCTCCTCTTCTCTTACAGTCTCTTTATCTCAGCTTCATTTCACACTTGCACCATCTTGTCCCCTGACTTGTCCCCCTCCTTTCTTTCTATGTACTAAACCCCTCCTAAGTAACACCCCCGAACAAAACCATGCACTGTGAAACTAACATGGCATTTGCTACCAACACATAGTTTATGCTGCTTGTGTGTTAAATACCAACTCTCACCCTTTGTCTGTCTTATCTATTTAGATCATAAGCTCTTTGCATCCGGGACCATCTACTAGTCTGGTACAGTACAGTGCCTATCACAGTACAGTACAGTACTAGTACAGTGCCTATCACAATGGGTTCCCACTCTAGGCTGGCCCTTAGGCACTATTGTAATAAACATGATTAATCAAAGTCCCTTTAAAAGCAGAATCAGTACCTTGCAGGATCACACCCTTAATCAGTTGCATTTGGGATCTTTTGGGGAGAATCTAAATATGGTATTTTAGAATTGTTCCGATGATTATTTTGCATATTGATATGGGACCGTTTGAATCAAATATGATTTGACATCAGCTGCGAAATCGGAATCAAGCTGGTGGGTTTCACTCCTGGGAATTACTTCAGAGTTTGCCAACAAAGACATTCAGTACTGTTATCCCATCATACTTGGGGATGCCACTGGAATATTAAAATCTTTGAAAACTGAAGGTTTAGGGACAACAAGTCCATTTATTAGCTGCATTGTACAACAGTTGAGTACCAAGCTACAGCACAGATAGCATTTTACCAGTTATTACTGAGCGAATGGGAAGTGGAATTAAATAAAAATAAATAAATACCTGCTGCTCTGATTCCTGCAGACCATAGTTACAGACAGACCTTGCTAATAGCTAATGAGTTGCATATGCATCTATTATAATTGTAATTTTGCTGAAAAAATTGATGCCACACACCATGCCTATATTCCAAAATGATATTTTTAAACATAAAATGCAATTTCACTCAAATGAAAGTGCTAGTGGTAGACTCAAAGTCCTAGTCACTAGTAGAATGGAGCCCTCACAGATTCCATTATATCTATCTCACAGGAGCAGTGATTCTGCCAAACTTTAACAGTGATGTCACTGAGGTGGTAAGTCAAAGGCTTTTAACCCAGAGCAGACAACCCTTTTACATAGAAAGTGGAGACTTTGAACACTTAGAAAACCTAACTGGTTTCCATTAATTTTTGGAATGGAGTATAACGATCATTTATAACTGTATACAAAAATTCTTTTATAGATTTGTGAGATTTATCCAAATTGCTTGAGTATTATTGTAATGAAAGCGCTAATCCAAAATGTGCATTAATCATTAGGTTCTACCACACACCTGAAAAAAATGTTGGAAATGATCAGTTAGTGCAACCGTACTTAGCAGGTAATTCAGCTTATCTAGCTCTTCTGTATGAGCGCTAGTTAAGTCAAGGCTGATTTGAAATATGGACAACAGAAGAGCAATGTAAAATACTGTTGTTGTGTTTTAAAGAATTCAGATTTAAATGTGCTCAAATGCAATATGAAATATGAGAATACATTTCCTAATTTACTTGTAAGCAGTGCTCTTTCTAATGTTTTACCACTAGTATAAAAAGATTGAAAATGAAAATATAGATACTTGGGGCTGAGAGAAGACAGGTTGACCAAATTATTTTATAATTTTGTTTATGTCTGAGGACATTTTTAACAAGTAAACATTTTAAATGTCCCCAATATTATTTTTACAAGCAAAGAGTCAGTGCAGATGGAGCACAGTAAATATTGTGTTAAACCCTACAGACAAGACCAAATTTTGTGTCACTGGAAGTCAATTAAACAAGTTTTAAGTTATGTTTGGCATGGTAAACAGTTACACATTTAATTATGTCGATTAACAATTTTCTGTTATGCCTTTAGCACCAAGTCTTGCTCACCTTGCTTTATTTGTCTATGGCAAAAGTAAACTGAGTAGGATTTGGCACTATGGTTATTTTACTGGTTTTTGCTACTGTCATCTAAATCATAAATCACATCAACCACATATGACAATTTGCTACAGATAAAAGAAAGCTGACTGAACTATGATGAATGCTTTTTGTATGTGCTGAAATGGGATCGACAGTCTGGTCTGCTTCTCAGAAAGATTTCTCCATTAGCAATATTATAAATCCCATGATTATAAAAAAATCATTTTGCTGTAGCAATAAAAATATAGTTTTATTTATTGTCCACTGTAATTTTGTTATTTCAGTCTAACACATTTATGTTCAAAATGTAATGGTAGTTTTAAATTCATGCCCAACTTTCATTATCAAATTTCTTTTAATAGGAAGATTTCCTTTTTAATATCTAATATTTTCCTCAAAGACAAAACTAGTTCTGACCTTTTATCTCTAACAACATAATGTAAAACCATATAAAGGACACTATGGTTATTAACAACATAAGAAAAAGAAAAGAAAAGAAAAGAAAAGAAAAGAAAAGAAAAGAATGAAGAAGAGAATAATGTGGACTTTCTTCAAGGCTTGTTGAACATTCAAAGAGTCTTCAAGAAATTAGTGTTCTTTTGCTTTTTTTTTTTTTTAATTTATTTTTTGTGCATCCTGGTACCCTGAACAAACAAGGAATACATAGCAGAGTCATGAAATGTAATTAATACTTGGCAGTTATATTACCTTTCATTTTGCAGATCTCAAAGCACTTTATCTCCCAGACAGAGGTGGTAACTAATTAATGTAATTATTATTGCGCCCATAATTACTTCCACAGTAAACTGAACAACAGAGAGGTTAAGTGCTTAGCTCAAAGCCACACAGTATATATCAGTGCCAAAACCTCTGAATTTCAGGCTCCTGTTCTAACCACTAGACACAAACTTCTTTTAATAATTTAAAATGAACATATCAGTAATTGGTCATAATCTCTATTTAATGTCTACGTAAGGTAATTGTTTTTCGCTAGTCAGTACTGGTGAGGCCTCTGCTGTAATACTGTCCCCCCATTCTAGGCACTGTCCTGCATTCTAGGCACTTCTTCCATTGCTAACTCAGAAAGGTCTGAATGCCACTAATATTATATATATAAATATTTGGAACAGCTAGGTCATTCATTTAGAAAAAAAATATGTTTCAGATAGATATATTTACATGCTATATCAGCTTTTCCTTTAAAACACCTTCATTGCAATGGCCAAATTTGTTTAGTAGTAATTCATTGTGCTGATATAGTATCTTCCATTCAACAATCTGAAAATGCTTTAAAAACATTCATGAATTTAACCACAAACTATCTCTGGGAGGCAGGGAAGTTTTATTATCTCCATTCTACAGGTGAAGAAATGGAATCATACAGGGTAAGTGACTGATCTTAACGTCACAGGAATATTGATTCCCATTCCTGTGCTGTAACCACACAGTGACATCTACTTTAATTACCTCAAAGTGCAATCTGAACACTGAACAACTTGTCGGAATAAGAATCCTTGAACAAATCCTGGCCCAAATTTGTGTCCTTTAGCTAGACTTTGTGCATGTAGAAAGCTAAGAAAATCCAATTGGTGGCTATGAAGTGTGGCTGAGAAACTTCTTCCCCTGCCCAAGGCCAAATTCTGTGACTTCACTCCAAGTGGGTAAGAGGGAATGACACTGGAAAGGAATGACCTTCTATAGTGCCTTCCAGATTCTAGGAGATTGGTCTGCTCACACACACCCCCTTGCAACACACCCCCTTCTCAATTAAATGTTAAGCAGATGTTGGGTGAATCTTTAAGTGGCAGTATCACAGCATTCCCAACTGATAGCTCCAAGATGGAGTTAGGTTTTCAAAGTAAATGCATTGATATTATGGGACGTATATGTATGAAGTCCAACTTCCACTTGAACCAGCCTTCCCCCTATGACTTTAAGGACTTTATCATATTCAGATATTCCGGTGATGAACTTTTATAAAGCTCTCAGCCACCATCTTATCCCCAGCAACTCTGTTGTTGACCATACCTGGAACAAAGAAACATAATCTTTTATTGATGAATGGCTTGACGGACTTTTTATCATGGCTAAATTAAGCCTTTGACAGGCAAATATCAGAACTATATGAACAGTGGACGTATCAGAAGTATATAACAGTGGACCTGTTATTCCTTGACTTTAGCAAAGCTTTTGACACGGTCTCCCACAGTATTCTTGCCAGCAAGTTAAAGAAGTATGGGCTGGATGAATGGACTATAAGGTGGATAGAAAGCTGGCTAGATTGTCGGGCTCAACAGGTAGTGATCAATGGCTCCATGTCTAGTTGGCAGCCGGTATCAAGTGGAGTGCCCCAGGGGTCGGTCCTGGGGCCGGTTTTGTTCAATATCTTCATAAATGATCTGGAGGATGGTGTGGATTGCACCCTCAGCAAGTTTGCAGATGACACTAAACTGGGAGGAGTGGTAGATACGCTGGAGGTAGGGACAGGATACAGAGGGACCTAGACAAATTGGAGGATTGGGCCAAAAGAAATCTGATGAGGTTCAACAAGGACAAGTGCAGAGTCCTGCACTTAGGACGGAAGAATCCCATGCACTGCTACAGACTAGGGACCAAGCAGCTAGGCATCAATTCTGCAGAAAAGGACCTAGGGGTTACAGTGGATGAGAAGCTGGATATGAGTCAACAGTGTGCCCTTGTTGCCAAAAAGGCTAACAGCCTTTTGGGCTGTATAAGTTGGAGTATTACCAGCAGATTGAGGTACGTGATCATTCCCCTCTGTTCAGCATTGTTGACACCTCACCTGGAGCACTGTGTCCAGTTTTGGGCCCCACACTACATGAAGGATGTGGAAAAATTGGAAAGAGTCCAGCGGAGGGCAACAAAAATGATTAGGGGGCTGGAGCACACGACTTTTGAGGAGAGGCTGAGGGAACTGGGATTAATTAGTCTGCAGAAGAGAAGAATGAGTGGGAAGATTTGATAGCTGCTTTCAACTACCTGAAAGGGGGTTCCAAAGAGGATGCCTATACTGTTCTTAGTGGTAGCACATGACAGAACAAGGAGGAATGGTCTCAAGTGGCAGTGGCAGTGCGGGAGGTTTAGGTTGGATATTAGGAAAAACTTTTTCACTAGGAAGGTAGTGAACCACTGGAATGGATTACCTAGGGAGGTGGTGGAATCTCTTAGAGGAAGGAGATTCCACCATTTTAAGGTCAGGCTTGACAAAGCCCTGGTTGGGATGATTTAGTTGGGGACTGGTCCTGCTTTGAGCAGGGGATTGGACTAGATGACCTCCTGATGTACCTTCCAACCCTGATACGCTATGATTCTTTGTGAAATCTCTTCCATAAGCATGTAGAAAAGAAGTTCCCAGGAAGGCCGAGAGATCATATGGCTGTATCTGTTCTTTATGTGCAATAGCTTACAAAGTGAAACTCTTTGTAAGACATAACTATGAGATTGTGCTGGAGTATTTAAAGTTGGGTGAGACAAAGTTTACTAAGGAGGGTTAACTTTCAATTTTATATAATATTAATCATGAGGCGTTGTGATAATTGTTTAATATATTTTATTGCCTTCGATTTTACTGTGTCTCATTTTTAAAGATCCCAATTTGTTTTCCAATATGTTTTTTGTGTATTTTGCACAATATTTTTTTTAACATTATAATGGTTAGATTCTGTAAATACACACACACACACAACCGTTTCAGTCAATGACGCTTTTGCTATAGTTGTTTCTGGAAGATAATGGTAGTAGTTTGTCAGCTTCCTTTTTCATACAGAAATAAAAACACTAAATTACATTAAACACCATGTTTATACACTAAACAAAATGGCAAATAAATTGGTTGGAGGAATATTCTGATGTCACACACTTCCTTGCCATTTTCTAAAATTTCTGGGACTTTTCTGAACTGAAACCACAGTGATGGTTTAAAGAAAAATCCATCTACATCATACCCAGACACAATCTGTAACCAGCTGGAGATTTTCAAATTACATTCACTGTTATAAAAACATTAAACATTAAATTGGAAACAACAACAACAACAACCTGTTATATATGTGTAAGCGGGAGAATAGTCCCGCTCTTGTGGGGAACTTTCCTGGCTTCTGCACTACCCCGGTGAAGTGGGCTAGCGAAAGGATCTGCGTCCTCGCTCCCACTTCCTTTACCCAGTGGCCTCCCTGCCCTTGAGGACTCCCCTTCCACTCTCCTGTCTGGCAGAGTCCTCGTAACCCCAACAAGGCTGGGCCCAGGATTCCTGGGGGGCTCAACCCCCAACCCTGCTGTGGTCACCTAGGACAGGGGCTAGGGTGTCCCCACTCTGGGGTACTCTCTCTGCACTGGGCACTTCTCTGACCCACTGACCATTACATACAATTTAAAGCAAATGCAAGTTATTTAATCAACAATTAATTTTAAAAAGAATAAGGGAAAATGGGAAAGGTTAAAGGAAACACATCAGGGAACATCACAAAGAGTGTCTCTTAAATGTCAGGGCAGTTCACAGTCTGTTCCTTGTAAGTCCCAGGCCTTCTTCTCAGGCCCTAGCTGTGCTGTAGGGATGCTGTGAGTTGGCCACTTGCTCTGGTAGTGGCCACACGCTCTCAGGCTCTAAGTGGTAGGACCCTTCTTCCCAGGATCGCTCCCACCCTGTTGGGCTTATGATCCAAGCCTGGCCTGCAGAGCCCCTTGGCTGAGGCGTCTCCCTGAGCCGGGCCTGCTGCCCAGGGTCCCCCTCGCTCTCCCGAGCTGCTCACCGCACCCAGCTCCAGACTGTTCCAGCCCCAGCTCCACCACTCTGTCTCTGCACTGCTGCTGCTGCTCTGCCTCCAGCTCCCTGGGCTGCTTCTTTGGCCCCTCTGCCTCTGGTTGCTGCAGCTCTGCTCCCAGGACAGGTCTGCTCTGCAGGCTGCTTCTGTGACTCTGCTCCCAGCACTGACCTGCTTCCTGGGCTGTTTCTCTGGCCCCTCTGGCTCTGGTTGACATAGCTCTCCTCCCAGGGCAAGTCTGCTCTCTCTGTGCTGTGCCTCTGGCTTTGGGGCTGCAGCTCTGCTCCCAGGACAGGGTCTGCTCTCTCTGGGCTGCTTTTCTGGTCCCTCTGGATCTGGCCCAGGTCTGCTCCCCAGCTCAGCTCGGGCCCCTGCTTTCTCCTTAGCTCAGCCCCACTCTGTCTGACCCGGGCAAATCCAGCTCACACGGAGGACGGGACCTCCCTGGCCTCCTGACTCCCTGATTAGCCTGCCCACCCTGTCATTCAGGCTGACCCAGAGCATTGGCCTCTCCTCATTGTTCCTGGGGCCTGTCAGTGTCAGGGTCCTGATTTCCCAGAGACCCTTCCCCTTTTAGTACTGGGAGCTAGCCAACCAAAACACCCCCACTGACTGTTAGTAAGAGGGCAACAATCCCCTTACATACGGTTGTTACTATGGGTGACATGTTCAAAGCTTCCTTGGTTATCTGGATGTCCAGTTGGCATTCAAATCTCTTCAGTGGCTTGGAAAATTTCACTATAAATTTATATCCAGTGGAGACCAATTGATTGAGGCTCTGCCTTTATTAGGGAAAAAGTGTATTCTTACCTCAAATTAGGGAACTTGGGGTAAACTCTAGTTGAAGACAAAGAGTTTTTAGTTTACACATGAGTTCACAAGCAGAGATCAAACAAGAATACAGTAGATCAGACTAGATGATCATAATGGTTTCCAGCCTTATAATCTATGAACCAATGAATTTAAGGATGCACCTTTTCTTTCTAGTGAAAACAAAACTGCAGAGGAAAGATGTTCTTGTGAGTGCAGCACTGAACTGGAACTCAAGAGACCTGTATTCCATTTCCAGCTCTACCAAGGATTTCTATGGGATTTTGCATAACTTTTCCAGGGGAAAGTAGGTTCTAAGAATAAGATCTTTTTTCTTGGCTACATTTCTGCTATGCCTGAGCAGGTATCACCTTGCATTAGCAGATCAAAACTGTCAATTTAATTTTTTGGAAGAGACTGAAAAATAGTTTACTTTCTCTGTAGCAAGCGTGAACAAACTCCCAGTTGCAGTACAAAAAGTATACACATACATTAACAACCATTGCTCAGCCTACATAGTCATAGAATCAGAGAATATCTGGGTTGGAAGGGACCACAGGAGGTCATCTAGTCCAACCCCCTGCTCAAAGCAGGACCAACCCCAACTAAATCATCTGCTGGGATGATTTAATTACTACTGTCTATTACTTAAAATATAGGTTACAACAGAAGATTCCATTTTGTTTAACTCACAATTTACTTCTCAACGCACCCCATGCCACAGAGATCAAGCACTGCAGTCCACCCAAACCAAAACATACCAAATTCCAGTAAAGCTTCTTGGCTGAAACTTCTTCACACACACCTCTCTACCTCATAATCATCCAGCACTCTCACTCATAGGGTGACTACCAGAGATGTGGACAAAGGGGAAGCCAATTGCCTAAACTTCTTAAGGCCACAAGCTCTATTTTACTTTAAGTGCATGGCATTTCATGGAAGAGTATAAAGACAGATCAGTATAACACAGTGAGAGTCATTTGATTAGAGTTTAACTTGTGCAGGTTGGTTACTCTTTACCTCAGTTCCTCATCTGTAAAGTGGGGATATAGCTAGGGTTGGTCAAAAATGTTCTATTGAAACTATTTTTCAATTAAAAATTGGGTTTTCAACTAAACAACATTTATCATGAAAAAGAGTGCTTTCTGTGGAAAATTTCAATTTTTTTACTCAAAAACCAAACACGTGAAAACTACATTTTATTATTCAAATTTCTGCTGAAAACAAATCAAGATTTTACACAGAGAAAAAAATAGTTTTTTAACCATCTCTCTGTATTTTACTTCCTTATTTCAGTGTAGTGATAATTAATAAAATGCTTGTGAAGTGCTTGGATATTTTAGACATTGGGGCCATGATAAGTACCCAGATTGTTTCTTTGAAACCAGCTTAGCAGGGTGAAAGGCTTGATAGTTTTTGTTCACAAGGCAGAATCACACTGGAATTTTTATTTATTTATTTATTTTTACAGAAATCCCAGCACTTGAAACTTAAGAATTCTCCACTTTGACAAGTGAAACTAGTTTCACTGAAAAAATAAGCATCCATTAAGAACATTATTTTTCCTTCTTGATAGTAATATTGGATCAGTAAAGTAAATAAATCTTATAACTGTCCTGAATGTATCTCCAGATGACTAGGGTCTCAAGGTATGAAACCAAGGGAACTTCCCTCCAAATTATTTCCTGGAAAAGGGGAGGGGGGGTGTTAATGCAGTAGGGTTGGTTTTGTAGGCTTGGGGGCCTTAAAAGATTTGAGAGTTCAGAGAGACAGATAAACATTTCAAACTTCTAACCTTTTGATGCTTGCCCTTTCTTCACTCAGTATCCAAATCTCATTACTAAAATACTCCCACTAGTATGACTTATATTCCAAAGCATTCATTTTAGTACTATGTTGATATTTGGCCTGATCTTAAAACCGTGTATTTTCTGATGCAGCACTGAAATTAAAGTCTGGATGCTTACACTGCCAACTTCACTGAATAAATATTTCTTTAAAGTTACAGTAGCATGGGTGTTCACTGAAGAAAACATCAATTATTTTTAATAAACTCCTGCAGCATTAAATTAAGCCCTTTGCTTACCACACCTTTCTACAAAATAACTGGGACATTTTTAACTAGAAGCTCAAAACAATTTGACAAGTCATGTGATACTAGAATGTGAATATAACATGGCCATAAAGGGTATGAAAATGAAGAGACCACTGCCAGAACTGAAGGAGTGTAGTTCTCCTACCACCCTGCATTCATAGGTGCCGGATTCCTCTGGGCCCGGGAATTGGGGCAGGGGTGTGCTCAGCCCATGGAGTCGGTGCCTATGCCTGCATCCACACGATTTTACTTACTATTATACCAGTAGTGTTGTATGATCTAGGCCAAATTGAGGAAAATAAAAATAAAAAAGCTGGATGTATTATGCGACCCTCCCTGCTGCTGCCACTGATGGGATCATAAACGTTTTGGGATCCGAAATATCCATGTCCCAAGCTCCAAAGAGCCACTCCTTAAAAGGCAGAAAATCTTATTTTATTCTTCCTTTGACTTATGCAAACCTAGGCCCCAATTTTTGGAAGGCCCTTATGCACTGGAGATGGATGGAAAATTTCCATGTTACAACAATATTTCAGGATTTTAAATTTTTATTTCATCCTTAATGTGGATAAAAAGAAAAAAAAATATGTCAACATCTTCCCCACGAAACAAGATTCCAAAAATGTTCCCTTTTGGGTCAATCAGAATGTTTCATTTTTATTTTGACCAAGTTAAAAAAAATCAAAACCTTCCCATTCCAAAAACATCAAATCAGGATATTCTGATGTTTGTATGGTGTCTTTTCCAATTTGGTTTCAAAACAAAGTTGTCTAAAATTCACAAGATTTCACAAAAAAATCAGTTTAGTTGCAATGGCATTTTCTGACAGAAGATTGTTTCAACCAGCTCTACTAAGCACATACTTAAGTCTACCCCTATTCAGACCAGTGCTCTATAGAGAAGTTTTCCTAAATTGAGGTTTTCTCTTGTTTTAAATGTAATTCATCAGGTAAACTAGAAAGAGAGATATATATCTACCAGAATACCTCTAATTAAATTTACCTTGAATAAAATGTTTTAGTAGCCATTTTCTCCCATATAAAGAATCTTTGGTTATAATTATGATATAATAATATACATTATAATATTTTAAATTATATTCCACATAAAGAATCTGAAGTGATCCAATGACACTGTTCTCCTGTTTTATTTTTCCTCTTAAAGAGAGGTACTCAGTGTGAACTTTTCCAAGGGAATAATCCATCCTAGTGCCAACCTCTATAAAGATCATTACAACATTAAAATGGGATTTCCTCACTATCTTCAAACTTAGATATGAGTTGTATATATTTTTTCAACTGTTGCTTGACATAATTGTGAATGTCAATTCGCCAGTGTGTAATACATCATCTTACGTACCATTTTACATTTGTAATTTGCAGATCACAGTGCACAAACATCAATTTCATTGCTTCTAATATTAATTTCTAAACCTAATTACTCTTTATGTTAAACACTCTTCATTTCTTTCTTTTGCTATAAGCCACTCATCCATCCCCAAAACACTGAGGCACTCTGCATACCAGTGAGCTGTGTGATTTATCACCTGATTAATTCTAAAGATTACTTATGGTGATTTCAACTAGCTGGCACTGTATTACAAACCCCAAAATATACAATAATAAAAATGCAGCACCGCAGAGCAGATGTGACTTATTTGTCAAGTTTGGACAAATGCACCAAAGAATCATTTAACTGTGATATTTTGTCATCACATTAATTAACGTTGGACTCAAACTCTTTAACAGATTACACAGAACTACATGGTGCTCTAACAAAGTATTTTAATTCTGATGTATAAATCTACTATAATGAAGAAAAGATGACAGGCAAACCAAAAAAAAAAAAGTCACATTAAAAAGTCTTAAGGATCATTCAGTCATTTCCTCTGTTTTAGATGGAAGACTAAATCATGTGTCACAGGGTATACTTACCTGGTCCTCCCTTTTTGGTGTGGGAAGGGACATTATAGCCCCGTGGCTGAGTCTGTCCAACCACCCTTAGCCTCAGGGCAGTGTGGTCTAGTGGCCAGAGTCAATATGGCTGCCCTTCCTCTCAGGGCTGCATGGCCTAGTGTAGGAGCAGGATTTTATAATTGTACTATAAGAATGGATGTAAACTTTGATTTCATTCTGCCAGCCACCCTTTTTGAATAACAGAAAAGGAATGACTGTCTGAGACTGGGATCCTGTTTCCCATACGCATTATAATTAGGACCTGTTATAAAGTTTAGTTAGTAAAAGACAGGATTTTGTATGGTGTCTATGATAAATAGGTTAGAGAAATGTTGAGGGCCTGAAGCCGCAATGTGAATTGTTTTAGTTATAAGATTTAGCAAGACTTAATTTACAATGTATTCTGTATACCTTTGAAGGTTTCTGTGAGAGACTGTTTGTGTGAATGAGGAATGCATGCATCAGGAAAAGATAAGGTGTGAAAGCCATCACAAATGTCCAGATGGTCAAGAAAAAGTGAGAAACTTGGACACACCAGGAGACAATCAGAAAATATCCATTGTTTCTGAGGCTAAACATGTTCGCAGCATTGACGACCTCAGAGGTGAGGCAGGCATCCCCGAAGGCGAGACAACAAATAGGAGATAACGGTGGGAAGCCCAACAATAACCATAGCATGGGGGGATGCAATACCTAAGTCCCTTTATGGAACTGGGCCAGAGAGACTACATGCTGCCTCTTACTTTTGGTCAGCCCAGCTTTCCTTTGTCATTCACTGTTATATGCCAAAGGAAACATTGCATGAGCATTAGAATTTTAATAAGCTTCATCAAAACAAAGAGTATGGGCCAAGTTAATGTATCGATAATAATGGTCAATAATACCTAGTCCAACAAAGCAAATTTGATTTTGCTACAAAACAGATGCATCTCTGTGACAGAAGTTGAATTTCTACTTTGAGATAAATTCCTGAGGATTCTGAATGTTGTTCAGATAGTCAAATACCACTGTTTTCCATCACAAAAGGCAGCTTATCTGGCAGAAATGACAAAAAACTTGATTTTTTGCAATAAGATCACTGTTCATGTGCTTGCAAATACTCTCACTTCACGAAGAGTTCTGCACATGGTCATATGAAAACATCTTCAATCTAGATGAGCTGCTCCAGCTATAGTTTCAGAGTACAAGTGGAGTCAGCACTTGTAGGATCTCAGTACATTTGGCTGTTTGAGGCCACTGACTGATGGGTGAAAGCTAGAGGACCCCTGAGGCTGCCCTAGGATTAAAGAAACTTAAAGCTGGCAAATGCATCCCCTCCAGCCCCAGGTTCTTCACTGAGCACAGCATGCCTGGGCCTGAGGATCAGGCACAAGAACTTCTGCCTGTTAAGTCTTTCATCTTTGACTATTGTAAAATCTGATTCTATCCAATGATCAAGATGTGATTGGAAGGAATTTTTCCAATGCTGGAAGTTAAATTCAATAGTAGCTGTGATCAAGCTACTGAGGCTTTGTGTATGCATATATGTTCTTTTATTAATCTTTTTTTCTGAAATGCTAGATGAAATAATTAAAAATAATCCAATTGCTAATAAAAGTAAAATAAGGACAACGTCGGCTTCTTGTTGCAACACAAATCTTCAGAGCAAGGTTGGGCAGAGAAAACAAGCTGTTCATCCTACCCAGTTCCCAAGTGTTATCTTACGTTGATTATGCATCCACAATGCTAAAGAGAAAATAATCTGATGCCATTAAGAAGCAACAAAAAAACCATCAGAATGGCATTATCCTTTGCTTTCTTCAGACAGACTGAGGCATGTCTTGAAGGACATTCTGATGTATTCAGTTCATTCTCCCTATTCTGCTCCTTGAATAAGCAAATGCCTCTAATAATTCCTGTGTCATAGAAAATGAAACAGAAATTTCTGCCAACACATAGCTAGTTATCTACAAGATTTAGATTACTTGAACTCTTAACTCCTTACTTGGAAACTAGGAGTGTACTCCAGTTCATCTTATTTCTTGTGTATTGTATGCTATTCTCCACATTCTGCAGCCTTTTGACAGGAGATGTCAACTTCAAGGTGCATTCAACCTGGAGGAAGCTGATATGGCAGAGCCAGGCTGTGGGCCCTGGGTCCCAGAAGGAAAAAAAGCTGTGCTGTCTGGGAGAAAGTGGGTTTTACCCAGACTGGAGGGCCAGCCTGCCCTACAGTTCCCTTGCCATTCAGTTTAGCAGTAGGTAGCTTGTAAGCACATAAATCTAGAGTCTCAGTTGAACCCTACTTAATTAAACTCAGATTATGTGTTTCAATGTGTGCAATTAACATTCATGATCTCAGTTTTCAAATGCTAAGACTTACACAATACCAAAAACTCTATTTGGTGCCAGGACAAGGAATTAGAGAGAGGCACCAAGGTGATAGGGAAAAGAGAGGTAAAGAGAAGTCTATTTAAATGGAAGTTGCAATGTTCAACCTCTTCAAACTATTATTCCTATAACTGCACAACCACATTTAGCTAATGTATTTGCACACGTAATTAATTATGTTGTATTTAAAAGCACTATTTATAATGGTTAATTCTCCATTTCCTACAGATCAAATTACTGAGGCATGCATTTGATTCTCAGCTGATGTAAACTGGCATAGCTCCACTGGATTTACACTTAGCTAAGGCTTCTGGCCTGTTAGGTACCAAAAATAAATCAGGAAGGGGGAAAAAACAGGCTTTCCCCTACACCTTCTTAATGAGATATATAGAGGCAAGAAGGTTATTTCAGTTTTTAAGTGGAACAAATGTTTCAAAGGTGTGCTTAAAGTCTACAGCACAGAATCTGTAATGGTAAGGAGTTAAAAAGGATTTGGATAGAGAATGAAATTGTTCATATTTTAGTGTGTCTCTAATTAACATTGCTGATTTATCCTCAGAAAAACTGAATCTTCATCTGCTCCTGTGTTTGCATTAGCTGCATATGCTATTGCTTGTGTGGGTGATAGGGACCCAAGCCTTGACGTGCGGTTTCAGTATTGTAAATAGAAAAGAACATACCTCTGCAACTATTTGGGGTGGTGATGGGTTGGAAGCATTTACTAAGGAAAGCTATTCTAAGAAAGGTACAGAAAGTTTTAGAGCTACCATTTCATAGTGCCAATTCATGAGCCCCATATTCCGTACTTGTGTGGGTCTTGCCACCTCTGCTCAAAATGAAAAGATCAGCAAGCTCCATGTTTCTCCCCCAGATCCTCCAAAGCCTTTGCATTGTCCGGGGTTTGTGCTAGAGAAGGGGATGGAGACTTGGCAGAACAGAAAGAGGAAGGTGAGTGCTGAGGTTAGGGCCAAGAGGGGACCCGTTCAGTTTCTCTCTGACCTTTGGAAATTATCCAACAACAACAAAATATACAGCTTTTCAGCCAGTCTACCAAGAAGCCAGGAGATGGTGAGTTTCAGAGTAGCAGCCGTGTTAGTCTGTATTCGCAAAAAGAAAAGGAGGACTTGTGGCACCTTAGAGACTAACCAATTTATTTGAGCTGGCAAGACCCACACAAGTACGGAATATGGGGCTCATGAATTGGCACTATGAAATGGTAGCTCTAAAACTTTCTGTACCTTTCTTAGAATAGCTTTCCTTAGTAAATGCTTCCAACCCATCACCACCCCAAATAGTTGAAGAGGTATGTTCTTTTCTATTTACAATACTGAAACTGCACATCAAGGCTTGGGTCCCTATCACCCACACAAGCAATTGCATATACAGCTAAATACAAACACAGGAGCAGATGAAGATTGGAAAGCCACTCGGGTCCAGAGACATTGAGGAAGCACAGCTCCTTCATGTATATGGCTGAGGAATCTGCTCATTTCCCTTTCCCACAGAGGTATTAGGCAGCACAAGCCTGCATGTGCTCTCATCCAAGAGCCCTCCCATGCATTTTTTTGTGGGAGGAAGGGGATAGCCTGGGCAACAGCGTGAAGAGCCCTGAGGATCCACCTGTTCTTCTGTTGACTGCATTCATCAGACTGTGATTATTATCTTTTCAAGCAAACAGAACACTTCAAAGCCAGCAATCCCCATTTTTTAATCAGATATAGCACCACTGTTGAGTGATACACGTTACTTACCACTTCCACATTCCTGGATAATCTGCTTCCACAGTATTCTCAGCCCCCTTGGTTCTGGAGGATATGGATTTTATGCCTTGTTCTGTTGGGCAAGATTGTGCTGTGGTTCTGTGCAAATGTACAAAGCAGTAATGCCCAACATCATATTATCAGCTTCTTCCTCACTCACTGCTTTTGAGAACTTTAATACTTTTTAATTAAAATTCTGCACAACCAAACAGACCAATTTAAAGATAGTCAATATCACCCATTCTCCAAGGCAGTGGAGTTTTAAGCTTACAGAGACATATAATATGTCCTTGTCAGTTGAAGACCTCCCATTAAGGGTGCATAGCTTATAGATCACAAACTTTTTATTTAATTTGAGGCCCATATTTACTCACAGAGCACTGTCCCCACAGATATAAAGTGCCTGGGAAATTCTAAATTGAAGTCAGAGCTTAAAGCAAACACTGATTTCTTGAAGCTTTTAGTGCTCTGCAAAATGACATAAGGTGGTGAAAGCCTAACTATTTAATGAGAAAAAAGCAGAAGAGAATTTATAACTGGCTTCCAAAAATGTGGCATTACGTTTTCCCCTTTCAGACCCAAAATGAAAGTCTCAGAAATGATAATGTGTGAGATGCATGAATAACGTACATGTCCACCATCTGAGTCTACTATATTCCCAGTTAGTAGTACTCAGAGATTATCTACTGGCAAAGGGATCAGTACTTTCAGAAATGATAAAGCATACGGTATATAAATCCCAAAGTTAGTGGGTGCCTATCAACTTTGGTGGCCTTTGGATAAGGCATGGAGTAATGCTTCATCTAGAGAAGAATGTAATGAGAGGTATCAAAAATAATGAATGACACAGAAAAGTAATTTGAGGGGCTCTATTCAACCTCTTATAATACAAGAATAATGGGACGTCCACTAAAATTGAAAGCCACCAACTGTAAATGTGTGTATATATATATAATTTGTTCACATAATTAGCCTGTAGAACTCTTTGCAAGATTATCATAGTGTCTAACAGCTTGGCAAGATTCCAAAAGGGATAGGGGTGAGATTTTCACCTCTGTTCTGACCCCTTTATGCCAGATAAAACGGCCCAAATGGAGCAAAGATCCTCTAAAAGCCCTGGAGCTGTCAAATGGAGAATTCCCCTGGTGTAGACACTGAGATACACGGCTACTGGCTGTCCTCCAAGCATCCCCCTGCAAGGCCTGGTGGGGTCACAGCACTTTGAAGATTCTGAGAAGTGTTGCCACCTCTGGGACGCTGGGAAAGGCTGTCATAACTTAGCTGTTCCATGCTGTCTAAATTACACTGGTGTTACTTCACTCCTTGGAACAGCATACAGTCAGGAGGGCACCAGGGTGGCTAAAAGCCACTTAAGCTCCCAGCCCTCTGGGCTGCAAGATCTGTGCTGTACCTCTTAGAGGAACAGCACAGACTCTCACCATGTGCATTTATATTATAATGCAAACATGCACAATTACATTAGGGAAGATAAAATAAGGAATGTAGACTTTCATAATTCTGAGCACTAACTGATGCGATTGAGGAAGAATTTTTTCCTGTGAACCAATTATTCTCTAATTGCCTATGATGCCAGACACAAGGTGGGGGGGGGGCAAGATGGGCTTTTAAGCCAAGGGGATTCAAGCACTTTCGTCTGAAGCATTTGGTACTGGCCCCTGTTAGTGACTGGATACCAGACTAGAAGAACCACTGATCTGATCTGGTATTTTAATTCTGAAGTTCCTGTCTATGGGTAGCAATAAATCTGCCTTAGCATCTCCTGCAGGTACCCCAATATTCAGGGATGCCCAGTCCTCATCTATCCCACCCCTTAGTATTCTGTACGTGCAGCATCTCTTACAGTAAGTTCCTATTGATCATACTCATAATGTTTAATTTAGATTAACTTCTTGCATAAATTCATCTACACAAAAATTATATGGCTACATAACACTGGCAGTGGGTTTTTTTAAGTAATAAAATAAATGGCTTTGACTCCTCAAACATAATTTTAATGGGACTATCTTTAAAAGTAATACTTAGACCACAAGAATTTTATAAGGGCTGAAAATCCTTTCTTTTAAATATAAGGAGTTGGTCAGTTTTATTATTGTTCTTCTGCAGAACTATCCAATTCATCATCTCCTTGTAGATCAGAATACTTGTAGAATTTTTTATATCAATAGTAAACTTCTTCCACTCTCCTGTAGTTTTCAAAAAAGTTAACGGTATTAAACAAAGTTTAAGCAATTCAAGTTTCTGTATTTTCCCAATTAAAACACAGCTATCATGCAAAGATAAATGTAAGAAAATAATCTGATTCAAAGTAGAGACTAGTGAAAACTCTCCAGGGCATAGTCTATGTCTTTCTATATGTTTGTACAATACCGAACACAATGGAGCTTTGGCACTGATTGGGTGTCCTGGGTGCTACCAGAATAATTAAAATAATACAACTACAGTAGCATGTAAGCACACACTATTCTTGATATTATGGGCCACAAGCCTTTCCAAGTTCCACCACCTTTCTGCGGCTAAGGTGGCATAAAGAGGCTGGATATTGTCTGTGTGTGGCCAGCCAAGCTCTCAGCTGGCATAAAGCCAGTGATTCAGCTACTACGCTATGGCCCTCTGCAGCTTTGCAAGGGGCATGACTTGAGCACCAACGCACTCTGCCAATTCTTAGCTAGTTTATGGCACCCTGACTCCCTGGCCGGTGCTTAATTTGTGCCAGGGCTTGCCAGGGCTGAGCCCCAGCACCTCTAGGCTTGGCAGTTCATAGCCCCAGCACCTTTGGGCTTGCTATATCAGTTATGAATGTAAAAACATTGCTTTAGCACCTCTTCCATTATAAATTAAACACTGTCCCTGATAGTCCACCCCACTGCTCCTGTGTATGCAGTGAGAGCGGGCCCTTTTCCCTCTGACTGACCCATTAACTCTGAATATTGATAATTCAGTGCCAGCATTTTCTTCACTTACTGCTTTTGAAAAAAGAGGGAGAGAGAGACTGAATCGTATTATGTCTGATCCAAAGGCCATTGAAGTCAGTATGAACCATTCCCTCAATTTCAGTGGTCTTTGGATCAGGCCTTTTATGAGTGCCTCCACAATCTACAGTAGAAGACAACTACCTCATTCTAGTGATTCCAGGGTGCGGAGCTTGGTTTGTGTACACTGTGCAATGCTTGCTTACAAATATTCAGACCAAAGGGTAAGAGTTATCTAATCAGGCAAGAATCATATGAGACTGTGCCCAGTCATAACAATTCAATTTTTTAAATATCAAATGCTATCTATAAGTTGCTCACAAACGACAAGTCAATATGCGAAGAAAACATTCAGTAAATTGTTTCAGAGTAAAAAAATAAAAGAAACCTCCAAATCTGATGGTGGATAATTTACAAACTGAGAAAGTGGAGAATTCATCATACGAGTTATTCTTTGCCAATTACTCAGGCAGCTCTATCTTCAAACATCCTACTAAAGTGAATAGGATGTAAGCAGTAAAAACTTCAAAGGAACTATGTCAACTTACATCAGCTGAAGACCTGACCTGAGGAGTCTGAGTTTGTTTGGGTGGTAGAGAAGTCAGTGTAAATGGTAATATTATCTTAAGTTGTGATTTCTTTTATTTTGATTGATTGATTGTTGATAGGATACATACTTAAGCAACTTTAAGTTAATGATTTTTTTTTTGTGGGGAAATGTATACTGCATTAAGAACCATTCTCACTGTAAACACAATAATGTTCCCATCTTTAGACATTGAGTGAAGACTGCTAGTTTCTTTATTTTTCTGGAATATGATATGGACTCTTGATCAAACAGCCCTTCGTTTCTATTTCCTTTTGGGGGATATTTCTTCTAAAGTTCACCTTTCTTCTATTTTTTTCTAAATATAGCTACAGAAACAAAATAATGTGTTATAAAAAACAATACAGGTGTAGTTTGTTAGCAATACTAATGGACAGAGGGGACTAGCAGCTGATGGGAGTGGGGAATAAGAGCAGATACAACTTGAAGGAGCTGGTGGAGAATGGAATTAATTTGATAGGCTGATTGTTACACTATAATGTAATATATAACATTTGGAGTCTGGACCCTAGACCATCTCATCAAATGTAAGACTGAACAACTGAATTTTCATATTGGCAGAATAAACATATATAGCCCAAATTCTTGTGTAATTTTGGTACACTGGAAGAGGTCTTAACACTTATTCTTTTAGCCATAAGGTATCGTGGTCTTCCATTAGCCCCCTCCACAGTAATGTAACAAATGTAGGCGGCTGGGTCCCAATGGAAGGCTGTGACTGACCCCCTCAGGGAAGTGAGGAGTTATCAGAGGGGCTGTGGCACCACAACTGGCTCTCGTGTGAAATCTCTGCTCTTCTGCTCACTGCTTCATGTAGTCGGTCCACTGCAACACATTTTTAAAAAATGTATGTATTTAGGAGGTTGACTGTTCTCTCTGAAGTTGCAACACATCTACCCTCAGCTCTAGCCAAAACAGACTGAAGTTTTTCAAGTGGATGGATGAGCAGTTTCTGTGGGATTTAGTTTGTGCTGATTTAGGTTTATGCGGCTGCTTCTCTCCTTTATTACAGCAACATATTTTTTACTTAAATACAGAGAGCCAATTTTAAAGGAATCCTCTTGCCTAAACCCTTGCTACTAGCTTTAATGTCATTAAATGTGGAGAATGCTGAGGACAGTACATCCCCTCAATAAATCAAAACATTTGACAAGTAAAGTAATTTTTAATAAACTTAAGCATGGTGCAGTTTAGCAGTACATCATTATATGTGACAGTATTGCCAAACATTATCGTGAATAGACCAGGGAAATGCAAGAGTTATCAATCCTTATCACTCTTATTACCTTTCAAAAAGTCTCCAAATTCTTTATTTAATATCGTAGAAAACTCACTTTGTGCTCCATATGTACATATTCAACACCGTCATTGTGCGGCTCTATGGAGTTTTCATTTCTTCCCCTTTTTATGTAAATATTCTATTTACTTGTTTTGTATCTCCTCAGGGAGATGGCAGAATGGATATTGTTGTCTCCCACTGCTCTGATGTTGGCATCAGATATTAGAGCTGGTCAAAACATGGTTTCCCCACCCCCTGCGCACACAGAACATTTCAACTTTGAGATGAAAAATTGAAAACTCAAAATTTGCAGGTGTAAACTGAAAAAAATTGATTTGCAAATGTGGCTGCAGTGCTTTGTGGGAGTTGTAGTTTGGGTGCTTCAGGTCCCCATTCTCCCTTATGGGCTGGAATTCCTGGTGAGATTGTATCTTTCATAATGCATCAGGGTCTCTTCTCTTGCTAAGGGTTATTCTTGGTCATGGTGTATCATGTGCGATGTAATGCAGTGTGTGTGTGTGTGTGGGGGGGGTAACCTGGCCCCTAGAGGAGAATTGGGGCATAAGGGAACTAAAATACAACTTCCATGAGGCACTGCAGCAGTCTTTCTGAAGTGAAAGTTTTCAGGTGAGGTTTTTTTGTGGGGTTTTGTTTTTGGTTTTTTTTTGGACAAAAAGTCAAAAATTTCTGGAGAAAGTAGATATTTTTCACCTACAAAAAATCATTGACCAAAATCCCAATTTTCCAGCTGATGGGATTTTTTTAAACCAGTCCTAACAGGTACTTAAATAGTCAAAATGCCCTCATCAGGATGATTGAAGTGGAGTGAGAGGCACTGTTATGTGGTACTCTTTTTTTGAGGGTGGTGGGCAAAGAGTCAAGTTCACAAGAAGTACCTTCTCATCTGAGAGAAGGAAGGATATAGACTATTGGACAGGATGAGTTTTCTGTGAGAAGAAGTCATGTGCGATTGGTCTTGTAGGCATCTGCATGGTGTGCATAGTATTCTGTTCACCAAGGATGAATCCAGACATAATGGCTCCACTCACAAATACTGAATAGAGGAGGACTTGAACAGCACATAAGAATTGCAGCCACTATAAACTGAAGCTGAGTGTCTCAGTCAGTCTCTCTCTCTCTCTCTTTCACACACACACACACACACACACACACACACACACACACACACACGCAGAGCATGCTTCCTATACAAGGAGGCAGTGTTGTCCACCCGGAAACCTTCAGCAATGTGTATGTGACAACTGTTCTCTCTCTCTCTCTTGGATGGAAAATGACTCTCAGAATTCCTGCAGGATTTCCAGTTGACTACTTCTTTTCATAGGGAAGGTGTGTATTGTGTAGCTCTCCTCACTGTAACATCTAATACATTTTCAAGACAACAAATTGGCTGATGACAGTGGTGTCTCCAACAGTCTTCTGGCAGTGGTGGCCCTGAGGTACTGAGCAGGCATGCTCCTGTGTGTTACTCTGGTCAGCCCAAAGCCATCATGTGGTGGCTTCTAGAAACCATGTACCATGATGGTACCATGATGGTACATGGTGGCTTCTAGAAACCATGTACCATGATGGTGTATCACTGGACTACCTAGATGAGGTTAAGAAAGGTTGTCCTTTCCTCTGAGGCTCTTTGCCAAGGGTATAAGAGCCTCTTCTTTCTGTGAGCCAGGACAGGCCTTGTCCTCCTTGTCTCCCTCACCAGCACCAGCATGTACCATCCTAACAAAGTTAGGTGTTGTGCTGAAGCCACCATCTAGAAATGTCAGACCCAGGATGCATCTCTGTCATGTGTTTATCTAACCTAATGCCCTCTACCAGCCCAGCTGTAGCCCAAAAGATCAACAGCTTGTTCTCGCTCTCTCATCATGTTTTCTTGGATGCTTACGGCTTTTAAAAATCAGTTAGCAGTCAGATTCCTAGGTGTGTGATACACAGAGCTACCAGTGAGTGACTGACAAAGAGAATAAGTTACTCAGATACCACTTACAGGTTTAGTCATGCCCCTGCCATAACAGAATCACCAACAGCATGGGGCCCTTTGAGCAAACATGAAAATTCTAATAAAGCATCCCATCCCGCACTCTGTAGCAGTAAATAGGGGGTCCTCTAAGGTACACAAAATGCTCTGGGGACTTGAGCACAAGCAACAATCTGTCCTGAAGAACTGCTACATGCCCAAAAACGTGTCAAGTCCTATGGGAGTGTATAGCAGGCCATTTGAGCCAATGTGAGCTTTTGAAAATATTGGCAGCTGAACACAAGTGGACAAGGATATGGAAATTTTAATAAGTTTGGTTTAAAGAGAGAGGATAATAATGCCCACATTCTGCTAGCTGTCCACTAAGACAACTGAGTTCGTACACAAAAAGTTCATAATCTAAGTTTAATAGATTTACTTCCGCAGGCAAGGCAGTGCTATGAGAGTGTTTAAAACGGTCTTTTCTCAACACAATCAATAACAATTTCACATAAAGATTGGTTCTGTTCCAAAGATTTCTTTAACAGCTTCCACAGGACTCTCAAATGCCAAATAATATTTTATCACTGTTTCTTATTTTACAACCCCGCCCCCATCTACTTCCCCTAAACCTGACTGTAGCCAAAGGTTAACAAACTTATTTAAACTTCAAACATAAAATAATTCTGAGTTAAGGTTAATAATGAAAACTGACACTGCATATCCATGCATTCTTTTTTGGGGGTCGGGGGAAGAGTGTTTCTTTTAAACAGGGAGTATTCTACAGCTAGGTTGATAATGACATACAATTTCAGCATAAATTACAATACTTGCCATATCATCATCATTGTATTTGCAAAGCATGTGAGAGAACCAGTTACTTACCTCTTTGATGGCAGGATCCATATTAAGCTCAGTTTCTTCCAGGTATTGGTCAGTTGATCAGATGAACCCATTGACTGTGTTTCTCCTTGTATTAAGGCCCAAAGAATTTGTATTTAACAAGTAGAGTATTTTTTCTTAAATCACTTTGATAATGAGATACAATAATTTGGCCATGAGACACATTTGGTGTACTTCAGTAGTCTGTTCTGCCCCCACAGGCCAGAACCTTGCTTTCCAAAACTGAGAAGAACCTTTGGTCTCTAAAGCCACACACCATCCAAACTAAAGCCCTATCATTACAAGGTAAACAAAATCCCAAATGAAAAACACCACAAATCCTCTAATCTCACAATATGGGCACCATAAGGTTATATGGTCAGGAGCATACAAAGCTTTTCCCCTGACTGCAGGAGTATCAGCTCACTACCTCCAAATGGTGACACCTAAGGTATAGGGGAGACCACATCCTCCAGAACCAAGGCCCCAAACAGCAAAGCAGCCATCTGCTTGAGTTTCATATGCTCATTCCACTTCTCACTGCAAAGATTACCTTGACTTGCCTGCCTACTTGCTCTATTATTGCTCCTCTCCAGCACCTTTACCAGACCTCTATTGTACAGACCGTCCCAAGCTCCTTCTTTGCTCTCTCTGTTAGGAGTCCCATGATAGATTTTTCCTCTAAATCCAAACTCTGGAGAACCTGCCCAGAAAGCTGAAGCTGCTACTCTGGAGACAGGGTACTTATTACACTCCCCGCCACCAGTCCTCCCAGCAATCCTAACTGTCCTAGCCTCCAGTTACTAGAATCCTTCTGGACTACAACCCCTAGGATGCATTGGGTTCTGGGCTGAATTTGATACATAAGAGCACAGACCCTTGGACTGCCCTCAGAAGGCCATCACAACCTGCTGTGGTGCAGAGGGGAGGCTTATCAATCATTTTGAAATTTGTGTACAGATAACATTTAAGGAATTATTTCAGAGTAGCAGCCATGTTAATCTGTATCCGTAAGTACTCCTGTTCTTTTATTTAAGGAATTATGTATCCACTGAAATGATATTCTCAAAGTCTTGGAGTTAAGGTAGATAACCAGGAGATGACATGTCTTAGGTTCCTTTCAAGACAGACAGTTATTTCTCCATTTGGTCATGTGTGTATTGAGCATTGTCTGTCTCACAACGGATGCCTATCTGTATACTGAGCCCAATGCCAGTCAAAAGGTTGCAAAGCCAACAAGACAGGAAATTTAAAGGAAGAAATACATGGCAGGAGGGGATCCTGTTCACGAGTCAAGACAATGGATTGTGAGGATATAGCTAAGAGTGCAGAGGTACTCTAGCTCCTTCACCTAGGAAACAAGCTAACCATGTCTGGTCTCATGTAAAAGTGATTATAGACTGCCTGGCTAGAAAGCACTAGTAAGCAATACTTTATTAGACATGAAAGTATTTTATTAATAAAGTCTAGAATCTAGAATGCAAGTTATTATTTTATTTTATATGTGACTCTTTCTTTCTAGTACTATTTCTTGCTGTCACTGGAATCTCCATATTTGTTAAATAAACTTGCTTGTTTTTACTATAATCAGTACATAAGTGCTGTATGTTAAGTAGAGCAGTGATCTGAGGTATAACTGGTAAGGTGGTGTGTACTGCTTTTTTGGAAGCAGCAAATCTGTAAACACTGCAAGTGGAAGAGGGGCTGGATGTTCCAGGAAGATGCTCAGAGGACTCGGAAGTTGGAGTGTGCCTATTATTAACCTGTAGAGAAAGAGTAGGGCCTGTGTAGGTCTAGAGGGGACTGCCTGTGTTACCCAACCAATGTAGTTGGGGAGCTGACAATCAGCAGGCACAGACAAAGTTTCCTCATACTAATAGCACGTGGTAGCAAGGTGCCTCACAACCTTGGGTACCTCTGAGAAGCATCACACTAGTAGAGTTTCCTGCCTCTCCGGTGGGTTTCACAGTGTAGAGGTATCATCTGACCTTGAAATAAGAATTTGCCCCACTGTGTATGAGATTAAAAATTAAATATTATGTATTAATTTTATTACAGAAGCTCCAAGAAGCCCCACTAGTGGGCCAGGACCCCATTGTTCTAGGCACTGTACAAACAGAATGAACAGACCCTGGAGCAAAGAGCTATTTTTAATTCTTTTTTCCAAAATACCGAACTGCATACCCTGCAATGAGGATTATTTTGCTTTCAAGACTCATTTCACTTGGGCTGAGATCATTGTGCTAAATTTCACCTGGGAAAAATAGTTTAAGAGAATTATTAGAAATCTTAACCTTTGTTCTGTCGTGCTGATAATTACCATAAAGAGCTGTCTTCAACATTTTTAAAATGAAATATAAGGGCAGCTCTGTAGTACTAGGACTGGTGAATGTGTTAACCTAACATTTGGCTTTTCTCATATGTCAAGTATTTTAGCAACTAGAATTATAGCAGTAGAAATACAGCACATTCAGTTTTGTATTTCCTTCAGTCTTATTGCAGGTACTGGAATCTAATATGACAGTGAGTAATATAAAAGCCCAAGGGCTCAATCCTGCAAGGTGCTAAGACCCCTCAACTCCCCGTGAAATCAATTAGTTTCTACATTTTGACTCAATGCTCATTCCAGAAAACTCCTCTTAACTTCATCAGGAGTTTTCCTGAATGAGAAATTAGTAAGAACCTGAAAATTTGGCACCTTGTGGGACTAGACACCAAATCCTGCGCATGTAGCTGGGAGAAGTCAATGGGGCTACTCGCACACAAAATTTGGCCTAGACAAGTGTGCAGCAGGCCCATAGCAAAGCTAAGGATAACCTCAGTGAAAATAAATTAATCCAGGACTTCTTTAAAAAACACCCCAAAACAGAATGGAACAAAAATAACTATATTAGCTGCAAATGGTGTACAGGGCTCTGGGGTTAGTTTATGTAATTTGAATAGAAAGCGACACATTAACCAAGGCTCCAGTTTTAACCTCAACTAATTAATACACAACATCACATATTTAAGGAACAGATACCGCCACAATTACTCATAATGAGTAATATCTCACACTGAAATTAGTCCCACTAAAATGAATTTAATTTTCACTAGTAATAGCTAAAGACTGGTTACCCATATTTCAGACTCCATGCCTCCACTATTGTCCACACACAGAGAAGAAGCAGCACCCATGGAAGTAATCTTCCCTCCTCCACCCTCAACACTTGAGAACCCCTGGGTTTGGGTTCCACGGGGCTGGGGCAGGAGTTCTCCTCTTCCCAAACCTCACAAGTGAATAAAGTTTGGTTCTAGAGGCAGTTGTGGCTAGAGGAACCCCAAGCATGTGCTTCTAAGAGCCAATGAGAGATTGGTGGGTCCAGGTAGGAAAGGAAAGGCAAGCATTATCTGTATCACCTCTTCCCCAAGACCTAGACAATAAAGGAACAAAACCTTTTACTTCTGTGAAGGAAAAATTATGTCCCTAATGAAATAGAAGTGGCAAGTTCAAATTTATGGATTTCCACTCCCTTATCTGGGTTGAGTTGGGGATTGTCTCTTCCTGTACGCCTGTATAGTGCTTACCACAAAGGGGCTCTGACTATATTGAGGCCTCCAGGCACTACTGTAATACAGATAATACTAATATACAAAGAATGGGAAAAGATTGAGCCATTAAAACTGATTGTATCTATAAACTTTTGCTGGTGAGAGAGACCAGCTTTTGAGCTTACACAGAGCTCTTCTTCACATCTGGGAAATGTACTCAAAAGTTTGTCTCTCTCACCAACAGAAGTTGGTGCATTAAAAGATATTACCTCACTCAGCATGTCTCTAATATCCTAGGACCAACACAGCCACAGCAATGTTGCATACATATATCTATAAACAGTATTCTGAGTACAGAAGAACCACCATATGCTGCACATCCATTTAATATTGAAGATTAGCTAATTTACCCTTTCTACTCCTCAGGTTTTGCATTTCAGTGTATGTTTAAACACTATTACATTATCAGTGTCTGCAATATAGTGTATGCCTGCTGTGACGTTGCACTCAATAGGTTTTATGGGAATATGCTAATGAGTGTGAATTTAATGTAACTGGAATACGCTTCATGCAAAACGTCTCTTGTAGGGTATCATTACAAAGGTTATAATCTACTGAGTGTGTTCATCCTATTTGTATGTATGTACCATTCTTCTATCTGAAGCTAGAAATATAAAGTATAACTCTGAAGTACTATTGTAATTATGCAAAGTGTGGGCCATTGATGATGGTTTAGAATCTTGATGGCTCCCATCGACTAGGACAATTGGTTGTAAATGGCTCTGTTTACTTGCAAGCCTTCCTGTGTTCCTGTAAGCTAGCCCAGGGAGAATGGAGGCTGGGGGCGGGGGGGGTCGCACAGGACATGTGACCATGTCACATGATGCTGAAATCCATCTTAAATCTGCTACTTTTCCATTTAGAAGGAGGGGTGGGGACCCAGAGCAACAAAAGATTCCCGCCTTGGGCCAAAGCTATAAAAGGGAGTGGCACAGAACAAAGGGAGCTGCCAGTCATGAGAAATCCCCTAGTTACCACCTCAGCTGGAACTAACAGGGACTGTCCCAGGGGAAAGGATTCGGCCCAGACTAGGAAGGTGTCTAATCTGTGAAAGAAGCTTATTGGAACATCTCTGAGGGTGAGATTTTACCTGTAAACAGTTTCTTAATGTATTAGGCTTAGACTGGCATGTTTTGCTTTATTTTGCTTGGTGACTTACTTTGTTCTGGTTTCAGAGTAACAGCCGTGTTAGTCTGTATTCGCAAAAAGAAAAGGAGTACTTGTGGCACCTTAGAGACTAACCAATTTATTTGAGCATGAGCTTTCGTGAGCTACAGCTCACTTCATCGGATGCATACTGTGGAAAGCAGTATGCATCCGATGAAGTGAGCTGTAGCTCACGAAAGCTCATGCTCAAATAAATTGGTTAGTCTCTAAGGTGCCACAAGTACTCCTTTTCTTTTTACTTTGTTCTGTCTGTCAGAGGGGTAGCCATGTTAGTCTGTATCCACAAAAACAATGAGGAGTCCGAAAGCTTATGCCCAAATAAATCTGTTAGTCTTTAAGGTGCCACCGGACTCCTTGTTGTTTGTGTTCTGTTATTACTTGAAACCACTTAAATCCTACTTTTTATTCTTAATAACATCACTTTTGTTTATTATTGAACCCAGAGTAAGGGATTAAATACCTGGGGGAACAAACAGCTGTGCATATCTCTCTATCAGTGATATAGAGGGCGGAAAATTTATGAGTTTACCCTGTATAAGCTTTATACTGAGCAAAACTGATGTATTTAGAGTTTGGATCCCACTGGGAACTGGGTTTCTGGGTGCTGGAGATAGGTTACTTGATGAGCAGTTTTTGGTTAAAGTCTGCAGCTTTGGGGGCGCAGACCAGACCTGGGTCTGTCTTGCAGCAGACTAGTGTGTCTGGCTCAACAAGGCAGGGTTCTGGAGTCCCAAGCTGGCAGGGACAATGGGCTCAGAGGTAATTCCAGCATGTCAGGTGACAGTCCCAAGGAGGTCTCTGTGACCGAACCCATCACACCTGCATGTCCACTAGTTGGGGAGGGGGGTGACCTGTGTTGGTAGTTTGAATGTATTACAATAATTAATATAGAAATACTTTTAATTATTCAAGAGGCATTGTTAACCTTTTTGATCTTTTTGGTAACTAAAATCTTTGTTTTCGACCTTCAAGCTTCATTTATTCCCTCTAACTCTGATGCAGATGTGGGACATACTTATATTCACCTTTAATGTGGATGTTTCAATATCATTTAGTTTTAGTGCATTGCAACACAGTGACTAAAATGCACAAAGAGTCATTACTATATTTGTATCTTCCATGACAATTCTCAGGAATGCTGTGGTAGGTTTGTATAATAATACACACAGTATTTTGGAACTGCTAATCTGTTATATAAAGCCAATCTGCACCAAACTACAGCATTAGATATCTATTAATAAGCCATAGTCTCACATATTTTGCGTCCATAAATTAATGGATAAATGTTTTCATCACTAAAACTGAGGTATTAATGTATGCTGTATTTGTATTCTTAAATTGACTCAACACTTTTACTAGGCACCACTATTACACTTGCAAGCATTATACTCTGAATAGGAAAAAAATATACATGCACAGACACAACTGTTGTGGAAGCTGAACAGAATTTCACTGCAATCAAATTGAAGTAGTCACAGTAACTTCCCTGGGTACCACTGTAATTTCCCTGAGCAGGCTGTCCTTCCTGTGGAGACCTCTTAAAAATGATTTTCCCTAAATTCTTTTTGGACTGGCTTAACTATCTCACAGTTAACTCAGTAAAGAAGAATGTTCATGGTTAAGGGCCCAGTTGACCTTTCACACCCTCCCTGGGCTCTTTATTTCATTCCTTTTTCTTATTTCCTGCCCTGCTTTCCTGCCCTCACCTCTCAATTCCCAGAGTAGGGATCCACTATCAAACAGCGGTCAGGTTTGGACTATCCCTACCACTAAAAACTCTTTCTTTGAATAGGACACTAACATTGTTTCAAACATGATCACTGTACATATAAACCAACACCAATACTGCAACATTGCCTTACTTGTGCAGAGTTCTGTACAACCCAATAACCATTTAGAAGAGTGACTTTTATATTTGTGCAAGCTTTAAACAGGTATATAGCTTTAAACCGTATTTAAAATTACATTGCTAATTCTTTTCAAACCAAATGCACATATTTAGACTAAAAGAAAAGGAGTACTTGTGGCACCTTAGAGACTAACCAATTTATTTGAGCATAAGCTTTCGTGAGCTACAGCTCACTTCCTCGGATGCATACTGTGGAAAGCAGTTTCCACAGTATGCATCCGATGAAGTGAGCTGTAGCTCACGAAAGCTTATGCTCAAATAAATTGGTTAGTTTCCACAGTATGCATCCGAGGAAGTGAGCTGTAGCTCACGAAAGCTTATGCTCAAATAAATTGGTTAGTCTCTAAGGTGCCACAAGTAATCTTTTTCTTTTTGCGAATACAGACTAACACGGCTGTTACTCTGAAACCTGTCATATTTAGACTGTGAAGTACTGACCAAGCAGTCGTACAAAAAAGGAGGATATGGTAATTTTATAGCAAATGATAAATTGTCTGAGAGTCAACTATGAGATGATGTTTCTGAAAAAAGAAAATGTTACATTGCATGATATTAACATAAAAAAACATATGTCAAACAAGCAAGGAAATTGTTCTGCTCTGTTCAGTACTGCTGAAGCTTCAATAGGAGTACTGATTAGATTCAGGATACATTTTAAAAAAAGACAAATTGGAGAACATTCAGATGAGAGCAACAAAAGTGATAAGGTTTGGGAAATAAGATTGATGAAGAAGGGTTTATTGCTTTTTTCAATTTTATAAAGAGAATTAGGCATATTCAGTACACCAGATAGACTGGGGGGAGTCAGACAAATGGAAATTTTGCTCCAGTGTGAAATTTCCTCATTTTATTTTTTTCTTTAATAACTTTAATAAAAAAAATAAGCAGTAAACATATCGCAATAAATTTATAAATTATTGTAACATAGAACTGGATAAGGGTGCCTTAACTGTGGGATCCAACTCCACAGCTCTAACACATAGCATGTATGTAACTAATATATACAAATAAATAAAAATAATGTTAAGGTTTCAAAATCAAGCATTAAAGTTTAGAAATGGCAGCCCTTAATGCAGCATGCCCCTGGACCCAGACTTGTTCAGGGAAGACATCGTCTCCCCACTCCCCCAACTCCGGGGGCACTAGGAACCAGTTGATATCTCCCAATGGAACCATATTGAACCCCATCTTAGGTCATTAGAAGGAACTGGAGCTTTAGACCCACAGCATAGATTTCTACCAGGTGTGATAAAGGAGTAAACAAGGGAGGAAAAAACATGTAATATAATATGATAATACTCTTTCCATTCCACTAGTTTCTCAGGAGGATGTTAAACAGCAGTGATTAAAGTTAGACATTTTAAAATCAGCAGGTCCTGATAATATGCATCCAAGAATTTTAAAAGAGCTATGTAAGGAGCTTGCTGGACTCTATATGTTCATTTTCAATAAGTCTTGGAACACTGAGGAAGTTGCAGAAGACTGGAAGAAAGCTAATCATAGAATATCAGTGTTGGAAGGGACCTCAGGAGATCATCTAGTCCAATCCCTGCTCAAAGCAGGCACAATCCCCATTTTTTTTTTTTTTTGCCCCAGATCCCGAAATGGCCCCCTCAAGGATTGAACTCACAACCCTGGGTTTAGCAGGCCAATGCTCAAACCACTGAGCTATCCCCTCCCCTGTAATGTGCCAATATTAAAAAGATAAACATGATGATCTGGGTAGTTATAGGCCTGTCAGTTTGACATTGATCCCATGCGAGATATTGGAGAAGCTTACACAGGATTTTATTAATAAAGAAGAAAGACAATATAATTAATGCCAGTCAACATGGGTTTATGGAAAACAGACCCTGTCAAACTAACCTGATGCTATTGCAAGTTTGTTTGATAAAGGTAATAGTACTGGTGTAATATACTTAGACATCTGTAAGGCATTGGACTTTTGACTGCATGACATTTTTGATAAAAAGCTAGAACAATATAAAATTAACCTGTCCCACACTAAATGGATTAAAAACTGGCTAACAGATAGGTCTCAAAATGTAACTATAAATGGGAATCATCAAATGGGTGTGTTTCTAGTGGGACCCTACCAGGATCGTTTCTTGGCCCTATGTTATTTAACACTTTTATTAGTGACCTGGAAGAAAACAAAATCATCACTGATAAAGTTTTCAGATGACACAAAAATTGGGGGAAAAGATAAATGATGAAGAGCACAGGTCACTGTTACAGAGCAATCTGGATCGGTTGATAATCTGGGAGCAAGCAAAAACTAGGCATTTGATGGAAAACTTTGCTCCAGTAGCCTCCATTTGTTTGTCTTTATTTTTTCCCCAAAGTGTCTTTAAGAACCCAAAAAGTAATGGGTAGGATAGCCCAACCCCTCATTCTTTTGCCCACCAGCTAAGCCAGCTAGTCAGCCCAGTTATAACACTCCTTTCCCGGGAAGCAATGACACACACACGGCTTAGAAGGTGATGTGTTTACAATCTGTAAGTACCTATATAGGGAACAAATATTTAATAATGGGCTTTTTCATTTTAGCAGAGAAAGAGGTAACATGATCCAATGGCGGGAAGTTGGAGCTAGAGTAATTCAGACTGTGAGAATAATTAACCATCAGAACAATTTACAAAGGGTTATGGTGGATTCTCCATTACTTACAATTTTTAACACAGGATTGGATGTTTTTCTAAAAAAGTATATGCTAAAGGAATTATTTTGGGGAAGTTTAGGATCTGTGTTATACAGGAGTCAGGGGGTTCTCACAACAAAATTTTTGCTGGTGGCCGCTCTGACAATTTTTCCTAAAATACTTAATTTACTTTAGGAAAAACAAATAAATATGCACATATCCATGTCCAAATAATTGTAATTTATTTATGTAGGGTTTTTTGCAGACCTAATAATAAAAATAATGTATAGTTGTCTGTATTCTTTACTGGATCTAAACAGAATAGAAACACAAATAAGGTGCTTTCAATGTTCTTGTCTTCTGTAGTTGTTTTGCTTTAGGGCTGCTTTTTTATGACTTGCTAGCTAGTAAGTCTGCTTCTGTGAAAAGTGATATTTGTATGTTTGTTAATATCACTTTTCACATTAGCAGACTAGAAGGCAGTGAAAAGTGATATTACCAAACATACAAATACCACTTTTCACAACAGACTTACTCCACCCTGGTAAGCTGGAGGACAAATTAAGCCCTGGATGGGCTGTGGGTAGGGAGGCAGAGGGGAGGCCAGGGGAGGCAGCAGGGCCCAGGGGCAAGTGGGTAGTGAGCCCGGGGCTGGAGCAAGAGCCCAAAGCCCTGCAGCCGTAGGATGGAGCCTGCTGCCGTGTGGCCAGAGGACAGAGCCCACCACCCCAGAGCTGAAGCTGGAAGCCTGAACCCCACCGCCCCTGGGAAGGTGGGGAACTCACACTGGCTACCTGCTCCACTGGCATCTGTGGCTCCACTGCTTCCTCTCCACCCATCACCCCCCAGGAGGCTGTGGCTGCAAGAAAAGCCCCTGCTGGCCGCATGTGGCCACGGTGGCCTCATTTAGAAATGCTTGACTAGATGATCACAATTGTCTCTTCTGGCATTTGAATCTATGACTGACTAGTAGAAGTAGTGGACTGCTGTTCTTTATGTGGGCTGGCCAATAGAACAGGATGACACATACACTTTGCCAGCAGGTTTCACAGCTATTTGCTGATAGCAGAGGCATGTAGACACTCAGAACTCCTGGCTTCAATTTGAGATTGTGGAGCGGAGTGTTCTCTAGTGGGTCCAGATCCTTCCACCCCATGTGTCCACTTTTATCCTACCAGTCCACCCCCTGACCCCAACTGCTCCTGTCTTTGTCCCCTTCTGCTCCTGTTCAACTCCTCCCGCACAACCTCATCTCCTGCTTTCCCTTCCCCATACACCTATATACTACCCAGATCCACCCTCCAGTCTGCTCCTCTCCCATCCTACTCTGCTCGCCATCTCTGGCTCCTGCAACCCCTTCAACCACTACTCTTCCCTTGTCTTCATCCCTTCCTCATTCAAATAAGACTTCATCCTTCTCTTCCTTTCCACTGCCACGGCCTCAGCAAGAGTGAGTCTCCCTGCTTGCTGTTCCTGTGTCTTGTGCCACAGGCAGCCTCCTGCTCCTGAAAGAAGCAACTTCATGGACAGTCCTGTACAGCCCTTGAAATCTTGGGCTGGAGCATGCTCAATGCAGATTGGTAGCTAGTTTCTGAGAAGATTCAACAAGCCTCTATTTAGCATCGGTAAACTGAGATTTGGTCAAATAGGGTGATTTTTTCATAGGAATGTCAAAAGGCTCATTCCTTACCCCCCTTGATAAATTTCAAGTCTGTGCTCAAGATTCTCCATTACGTGGTTGTAAGAAATTAACGTTAGCAAAAAGCCATATTTCCCGCTTATCTCATTCTAGGAAATGGCTGAACTAGGAAACTGAAACTTTCCAGAAAAATTCAGCCTGAGGTAGACAATAAACATGAAAAGTTTCAGCCCAAATGGTGAAAGCTTTGAAAAGCTTCAGGAAACTGAAAACAAAGGTCTTATAAAAGGAATTTTGGGGTGATCTTAATTATAGGCCATACTACCACCTCAACCTATAGTCTATTAAGGACAGATAAGTAAATAAGTAAATAAACATTACAATTAAACTTTTCAAACCTGGATGCCTAGTGTTAGGCATCTAAGTTAAAGAGAAACACTGACTTCCAACAAAGTCAATAAGAATTGTGGCTGCTCATTGCCTCTCAAAAAATCAGCCCACTTCTATTTTAGATGCCTAAATAAGGAGTTAGCAATCTAACTCTAGGCACACAGGCTTGAAAATATTGCCCAAAACATAAAGATAATTATTTTTTCTTGAAGGACGCATGTTGACACATTATTATATCCAGTTTGAAATCTGTTTTGCAGGATTGTAACAGGTTTAAACTTTTGTAGGTTTTGTGTTTAGGATATTAGGAAATATTTTTCAGATCTAAGAAGAAATTGATCTACATGGCTCTTCCATTTTGTGGGCTCTTCTATGAGGTATCTGAATGATACCTCCACCTTATGCCTCTGACCTCAGTGACCAAGAACTCTAGACATTGAAGAGCCCCATGGTTACATGGGTAACTGATATCTATTTCTCTGTGGAATAAGTCCTGGATCCAGTGTCCTAAAATAAATATAGAAGAATGCCATGTCATAGACCTGCCATATCAACAAAAAGCAATCAGCTGGTAATTCATATGTGACTGTTTAGTTATGTTATTGTAAGCAACTGAATTATGAATGTTTGCAGTCATACCATCTGAAAGTAATCAAGTGGCTTTAATGCACCAAATGTTTAGAGACTGTATTCATTGCCACAAAGATTTGGTTTGTTTTTCAGGGCTTAAAATTTGAAATTTTGAAACTGGGAAAGCTTTCTTTTTTACGCTTTAGTGATAATAGAATTTAATATAATGGAGCTTAAAATAATAATTTGACAGTTAAAACAAACAAAAGATTTTGAACTAGTCTGTAGCCAAGACATCTCAAATTCATATTACTATTTGACAGCTCCTGTAGTCATCTAAGTCATTATAATATTAGAGCTGGCTGTTTTCTCTCATGGAAAATTTCAACTTTGAATAAAAAATGTAATAATTTGACTAAGTCCTCATTTCCCCCACTCCACTCCCACCCCACCCCCGGCAAGGTTCTCATGTCAGGTAATGTCCTGGCTGCACTGTCTCCCTTGCAGCAAGTCAAGTTGCTGCTAACTCTGATGTGTTGGTAGCATCAGAGAGATTCCTCCATCTGCAGCACCAAGAAGTCTGGAGACACAGCTGTGAATCAAGCTTTTCTAGTACCTTAATATGCACCAACGTCAGTAGAGTTGTGCACATTGATGCCTGAAGCATTCCCTGAAGTTTTGGAATTGATTGGATGCGGCATTTCAAAGTTGTTGAGTTATATAAAGATTAGGGTTGTCGATTAATCGCAGTTAACTCATGCAATTTACTCCAAAAAATTAACTGTGATTAAAAAAATCAATCATGATTAATTGCACTGTTAAAAAAATAGAACACCAATTGAAATTTACTAATTTTTGGATGTTCTTCTATATTTTCAAATATATTGATTTCTATTACAACACAAAATACGAAGTGTACAGTGCTCACTTTATATTACTTTTTATTACAAATATTTCCACTGTAAACATTATAAACAAAAGAAATAGTATTTTTAATTCACCTCATACAGGTGCCAATTAAATCTCTTTATCATGAAAGTGTAACTTACAAATGTAGATTTTTTGTTACATAACTGCACTCAAAAACAAAACAATGTAAAACTTTAGCGCCTACAAGTCCACTCAGTCCTACTTCTTGTTCAGCCAATTGCTAAGACAAACAGGTTTGTTTACATTTATGGGAGATAATGCTGTCCACATCTTATTTACAATGTCCCCTGAAAGTGAGATAAGTTTATGGAGGAAATGGTATGGTGGGATAACATGGTTTTGGTAATTAAATATTCATGGTTAATAGGCCCAATGGCCTGTGATGGGATATTAGATGGGGTGGGATCTGAGTTACCCAGGAAAGAATTTTCTGTAGTATCTGGCTGATGAATCTTGCCCATATGCTCAGGGTTTAGCTGATCGCCATATTTGGGGTATGTCGGGAAGGAATTTTCCTCCAGGGCAAATTGGAAGAGGCCCTGGAGGTTTTTCGCCTTCCTCTGTAACATGGGGCATGGGTCACTTGCTGGAGAATTCTCTGCTCCTTGAAGTCTTTAAACTATGATTTGAGGACTTCAATAGCACAGATATAGGTGTGAGGTTTTTTCAGGAGTGGTGGGTGAAATTCTGTGGCCTGCGTTGTGCAGGAGGTCAGACTAGATGATCATAATGGTCCCTTCTGACCTAAATATCTATGAATCTATGAATTTGCATGGAACTTTTGTAGCCAGTGTTGCAAGATGCCAGATATGCAAGGTGTCAGATGTGCCAGATATGCTAAACATTCATATGCTCCTTCATGCTTCAGCCACCATTCCAGAGGATATGCTTAGATGCTGTTGATGCTCATTAAAAAAATGTGTTAATTAAATTTGTGACTGAACTCCTTGGGGGAGAATTGTATGTCTCCTGTTCTGTTTTATCCACATTCTGCCATATATTTCATGTTATAGAAGTCTTGGATGATGACCCAGCACATCTTCTTTTTAAGACCACTTTCACAGCAAAGAAGGTACCAATGTGAGATTTCTAAGGTTAGATACAGCACTCAGCCCAAGGTTTAAGAATCTGAAGTGCCTTCCAAAATCTAAGAGGGATGAGGTGTGGAGCATGCTTTCAGATGTCTTAAAAGAGCAACACTCTGATGTGGAAATTATAGAACCTCAATCACCAAAAAAGAAAATCAACCTTTGGCTGGCGGCATCTGACTCAGATAATGAAAATGAACATTCCTCGGTCCACTCTGCTTTGGATCTTTATCGAGCAGAACCCAACATCAGCATGTTCACATGTCTTCTGGAATGGTAGTTGAAGCATGAAGGGACATATGAATCTTTAACACATCTGGCACGTAAATATCTTGCGAGGCCGGCTACAACAATGCCATGTGAATGCCTGTTCTTGCTTTCAGATGACATTGTAAACTAGATGCGGGCAGCATTATCTCCTGCAAATTTTAACTAAACTTGTTTGTCTGCGCGATTGGCTGAAGTAGGACTGAGTGGAGTTGTAGGATCTAAAATTTTACATTCTTTTGTTTTTGAATGAAGTTTTTTTTGTACATAATTCTACATTTGTTAGTTCAACTTTCATTATGAAGAGATTTCACTACAGTACTTGTATGAGGTGAATTGGAAAACACTATTTCTTTTCTTTTTTTACAGTGCAAATATTTGTAATAAAAATAAATATGAAGTGAGCACTGTACATTTTGTATTCTGTGTTGCACATGTCCACACAATGAGCGGGGATTAGAATTCAGACCCACCTGACTCCCAATACCGCACTCATTCTTCCAGACCACATTAGTTAAGTATCTTTTGGCCCTTTACTACTACTCTAGTTGCACTGCTATTTGTATTATAGTTAAAAAAAATCAGTTCTGCTATCTTTAATTAAAACTGAGTAAATAATACAAAAATATTTAAGTGACTTTATGTTAGCCATTCTTGCATACCTTTTGGATTCATTTTTCATGAACAGCTCAGGAATCAAGATATACTGGCATAAGTGTTTGAGAGGAACAAAATTCAAAGTTGCAGACATAATTTGTGGAAACTACATTTTAATTTTGCAAATGTTAGTAATTGACCACAAGAGCTTCTGCAGTAAACAGGGGTATTACCATGCAATTTATTTAACCAATTGTGACTAAGCAAAGTAGTAAGAGAAATTCCAAAGATATGGAATTCAAAGTGGATTCATTTGAATTAAGGCACTCTTATTCTGGAATAAGAGCGTCCTCACAGAGTTGAACAAATCAAGGATAACTATTCCAGAATAACTCCCAAGGTAGACAAGCCCTAAGGGATAGATTTTGCCATCCTTAAGTCAGAATATGTAATGTACTACTCACAAGGCAGAATTTGGCCCTAGCTTACTAGTTAGGTATTATAAATATTTTATTTTGTTCCTAGATATTGGTTTTACAACAGCAATATAAAACTATGTGTATATACATATACTTGTTAACAAAAATCACCAAAGGCAATAATAATCATCACATTTCTTGCTAACTTTAAATGCTAATTCCACTTTACTAGTTTATTTTGTTACCTGGGTTCTAAGAAGATAATACACATATCATTCATGTGTGACATGTAAGTTATTTAATGTGATTCTATTTCCCTATTTTAGTTCGGACTTTGGAAAGCCATCACTTTAGCAAACGTCATTTTAATTTAATCTTCGTTATAATTTGGATAAGAGGGGACACTATTGAACCACAAGCCAAAATTGTACTGCAATAAAAAGATTGCAGCAATCCTTCTCTGTGGAAAATATTGATCCCTCTATGTAATTATTCCATTTTGAGAGAAAACAATGCCATTAGATTCCTTCACCATTCAATTAAATCCTAATGTTCATTTCTTCTTTATTGAAGCTGATAATAGAGTCTGGTCTAATCACTCGTGAACATGAATATAAGTAAATAAACAAATGAATGAATAAATAAATCAATCTTTGCTGTAAGGAGATCCAGAATATTTTTTTGTAAAAAGTGGTTTAATATAAGTAAGAGTGCTTTCAGCTAATTCTACCCTTAGAAATACTTTGCATTCCCACATGAAAATACTATGGATCTGTAGTCGAAAAGAGCTTTGAAATGATCAATGTGAACTATGAGTCAAAACTTGAAATATTAAACATACAATTCCCCTTCCTTACTCTTTTTATTCCTGTATTACTGCTGAGAGATAGGGTGACACAATTATGTGTACCAGCTGGAGAACATAAAACTATGGGAAACTGTTCAGGTTTTTGTTTATATTTAGGGACATATATTGTGCTTGCTCAATAGTTTTGTGCATGTGTGAAGGGTGGCATATGGCCCTTAAACTCAGAGTCTGAACACACTATTTTTTGAATGTCAGGAAAATGCAATGCAGTATGTTAGGATTGTTGCCAGACAATTTTCAGTCCACATGCAGCCAAATCCTTAGATCTGGCCTGAGTAACGAGTAAAAAGCACCTAGAGACTTGAAGATTTGGCTCATTTTTTTATGTTAAATCCTGAATCAATTTTCTTTAAAGAGAAAACATTTTATCCTCACTTTGATTGTTATAAGATTCCTGGGAAATGAACAAAAAACAACACAGTCTGGGAGGTCTTTCTGGATTTTAGAGAAGTAATCTACTGGAGAGTCACTTCCCTTAGTATTCACTCCTTTCATCTTATTCCTGTTAATAAGGGCTGAAAGAGGATTTCCTGGTGTGGGTGGGTGGGTACACATTTTTTCTTCCTTAGATATCTGCAGTTTTGCACTGTGACTACTAATTTTTGAATACATACCAGTCCTTACTGTTACCTTGTCCAATCTTCCGCTGCCCCCATTGGTCTCTTTGTCCATTGTTATATAGTGTCTAATTCTAGACTGTAAACTCTAGGACAAGGACCATCTTTGTACATTTGTTTGTACAGTGTCTAGTTCTTTAGGGACTATTACAAAATAGATAATATATTAATAATAATAATAATGACTGGTTGGGGGAGTAAGAAGAGCTTGGAAAATAGAGATTTACATAGAGATTTCATAAGGAAATTCATGTTCTTTGATGGGAAACAGTTTACATTAAAAACGAGGAGTACTTGTGGCACCTTAGAGACTAACACATTTATTTGGGCATAAGCTTTCGTGGGCTAAAATCCACTTCATCGGATGCATGCAATTGGAAAATACAGTAGGAAGATATATATACCCAGATAATATGAAAAAATGGGTGTTGCCATACCAACCGTAATGAGACCAATTAATTAAGGTGGGCTATTATCAGCAGGAGAAAAAAAAAACCTTTTGTAGCGATGCATTAAGTAATAAAGACAACTACAAGGTCATAATTGCTTGAAAAGCCTCCTTGACTAGAGGCCCATGACCATGGCAAATGTCCTTCTCACAGTTTTTGTACTTTGTAAAACAATGGCATCATTTGAAAATACCCCAGAGAGGGAGAAGGCTGCTATTTCTCATCAACCTTAAAATGTAATCTATCCTACAGGGAAGATCCTGTCCTGCTCCGATATAGAACCATTTGAAAGTTTCTGTCAGGTCATTGTGGCTTTCCTTGTTACCCATCTATGAAGTGAGAGTCCAATCACAGAAGCATAGAGTACAAGAGATCCCGAGAGGCCATTTAGTCCATCCTCCCAGCCCAACCTCAGGCAGGACCTAGTATGCCTAGACCATCCTGGCAGGTATTTGTCTAACCTGTTCTTAAAAAAAAACTTCTGGTGAATAGTGAACTTACTAGTATACTGCCAAGAGTTTAAATCTCTGATGAACAGCTGTCTGCAGATTTACAAAGAACATAATGTAGATTTATTACTGTCATTCAAATGAATATAAAAAGATCATATATTCTGAAAGATTCCCCCCTCCCATCTAAGTAAGTCTGCTGGCAAATCAGAATAATTTGACTTCAGAAAGACCTTTAAAATTAACCTGCATTAACTCCCAGACCCGCCAAAGGACTTTCATTTTAAGGTAATTACTTATGAGATCTTTGAATTTAATGGAAAAAAAGGAACAGGTTTTGCAATAAAAAAGACTGAACAGTTAAGTGATAAACTGGCACAGACAGATCCAGCCCTGATTGATTGGGGAAAAATATTTTCTAAAGGTTTCTCTCTCTTTCCTTCTATAGTATTCCAGACTTATTTTAATTAAGTTTTTTGTCTCATATTACTTTGGGATTTGACCACATTACTGCAGGAAAGCCTGTGCTCTGAAAACGCAATCAGCCCCATGAAATTTACCAGAGAGGTCCCAGAACAAACCACGTAGGAAATGAAACAATTCACAACAGTAGTATTTTATATACATTGTTTTACAACACATATTTAGGCTTGATTAGATTTCCTTCCTTCCATTTACATATTAAAATCCTATAAGTCAACAGCAAAGGGACATGTAATGAACTTACTCTTGTCTTGGTTTCACTAACTACTTTTGTACAAGCGGCAAAGACTCCTGTGGCACTGTATAGACTAACAGATGTATTGGAGCATAAGCTTTCGTGGGTGAATACCCATTTCTTCGGAAAGCTTATGCTCCAATACGTCTGTTAGTCTATAAGGTGCCACAGGACTCTTTGCCACTTGTACAGATCCAGACTAACACAGCTACCCCTCTGATACTTTTGTACAAACACAGGGTGAAATCCTAATCTCACAGAAATCAATGTGAATTTAGTCATTGACTTTAAGGCAAGGATTTCACCTACGGAGCTTAACTCCTTGAATTTCCTGCACATCTCTCCATAGGAACCTGATGCCATTCTACTGAAGGATAATACTTTTCAATAGAAAACCAGGAAGCCAGTCTTATTAATTATATCATAGTATTATCTGATCGTATCATGGAGCAGGTCCTCAAGGAATCAATTCTGAAGCACTTAGAGGAGAGGAAGGTGATCAGGAACAGTCAGCATGGATTCACCAAGGACAAGTCATGCCTGACTAACCTAATTGCTTCTACAGTGAGATAACTGGCTCTGTGGATGCGGGGGAAAGAAGTGGACGTGTTATTCCTTGACTTTAGCAAAGCTTTTGATACAGTCTCCCACAGTATTCTTGCCAGCAAGTTAAAGAAGTATGGGCTGGATGAATGGACTATAAGGTGGATAGAAGTATGGGCTGGATAGATCATAGGGCTCAATGGGTAGTTGTCAATGACTCCATGTCTCGTTGGCAGCCGGTATCAAGCAGAGTGCCCCAAGGGCCGGTCCTGGGGCTGGTTTTGTTCAATATCTTCATTAGTGATCTGGAGGATGGCATGGATTGCACCATCAGCAAGTTTGCAGATGACGCTAAACTGGTAGGAGTGGTAGATACGATGGAGGGTAGGGATAGGATACCGAGGGCCCTAGACAAATTGGAGGATTGGGCCAAAAGAAATCTGATGAGGTTCAACAAGGACAAGTGCAGAGTCCTGCACTTAGGATGGAAGAATCCCATGCACTGCTACAGTCTAGGGACTGAGTGGCTAGGCATCAGTTCTGCAGAAAAGGACCTAGGGGTTACAGAGGAAGAGAAGCTGGATATGAGTCAACAGTGTGCCCTTGTTGCCAAGAAGGCTAATGGCATTTTGGGCAGTATAAGTAGGAGCACTGCCAGCAGATCGAGGAATGTGATCATTCCCCTCTATTCGGTGTTGGTGAGGCCTCATCTGGAGTACTGTGTCCAGTTTTGGGCCCCACACTACAAGAAGGATGTGGAAAAATTGGAAAGAGTCCGGTGGAGGGCAACAAAAGTGATTAGGGGGCTGGAGCACATGAGTTATGAGAAGAGGCTGAGGGAACTGGGATTATTTAATCTGCAGAAGAGAAGAATGAGGGGGGATTTGATAGCTGCTTTCAACTACCTGAAAGGGGATTCCAAAGAGGATGGCTCTAGACTGGTCTCAGTGGTAGCAGATGACAGAACGAGGAGTAATGGTCTCAAGATGCAATGGGGGAGGTTTAGGTTGGATATTAGGAAAAATATTTTCACTAGGAGGGTGGTGAAGCACTGGAATAGGTTACCTAGAGAGGTGGTGGAATCTCCTTCCTTAGAGGTTTTCAAGGTAAAGCTTGACAAAGCCCTGACTGGGATGATTTAGCTGGGGATTAGATCCTGCTTTGAGCAGGGGGTTGGACTAGATGACCTCCTGCGGTCCCTTCAAACCCTGATATTCTATGATTCTATGATTAATTCATACAGCATTTTACTAACAGAGTAAGTTTCCTGCACCAAAGGGCTAACAGTCTAAGGCCCCACCTTACTGCTGGATCTGTACATGTGGATCCATTCTCCAGCACAGAGCCCCACTAAGTTCAGTGGGGCACATGCAGGTTGTCAAGGTTCCTTCCCCACTCTGAACTCTAGGGTACAGATGTGGGGACCTGCATGAAAACCTCCTAAGCTTACTTTTTCCAGCTTAGTTTAAAACTTCCCCAAGGTACAAACTATTTTACCTTTTGCCCTTGGACTTCCACTGCCACCACCAAACGTCTGACCGGGTTTATTTTTGAGAAAGCGTTGTTTGGAAACGTCTTTCCCCCCTAAATCCTCCCAACCCTTGCACCCCACTTCCTACCAATCCTAAATCCTAGGTAAATTGGTAAATCCTACCAATTTGCATAGGTGACCACAGACCCAAACCCTTGGATCTTAAGAACAATGAAAAAAGCATTCAGTTCTTACAAGAAGAATTTTAATAGAAGAAACAGTAAAAAAGAATCACCTCTGTAAAATCAGGATGGTAAACACCTTACAGGGTAATTAGATTCAAAACATAGAGAATCCCTCTAGGCAAAACCTTAAGTTACAAAAAGACACAAAGACAGGAATATCCATTCTATTCAGCACAGCTTATTTTCTCAGCCATTTAAAGAAATCATAATCTAACGCATATCTAGCTAGATTACTTACTAAGTTCTAAGACTCCATTCCTGTTCTGTCCCCGGCAAAAGCATCACACAGACAGACTCTTTGTTTCTCCCTCCCTCCAGCTTTTGAAAGTATCTTGTCTCTTCATTGGTCATTTTGGTCAGGTGCCAGTGAGGTTATCCTAGCTTCTTAACCCTTTACAGGTAAAAGGGTTTTTCCTCTGGCCAGGAGGGATTTAAAGGTGTTTACCCTTCCCTTTATATTTATGACACAGGTGCAAGGATCTGCCCAAGTCAATCTATTTGCAAGATCAGAGCCATATTTAGACCAGGCAAAATATGGGGCAAGTGTTCAGCTAAGAGAGGGACTAAAGGGGCCAATGGTGATTGGAGAGCAAAGTAGGTTTTGAAGAGAAGAAATAGGGAGCCTGGCAGTTAGGATGTGGGTGATTGTTTTGGATGTGGAGAGCAGTATGCTATCTGAGCTACCAGGAGAAGAGTTGAATACTGACATAAAAATCAAGGGGGCTCCATGTGGAAGCAGGAATCCAGCCATGTGCAGGCTCATATGACTTGGAAGATGTACTTGGAATCGATCATATTTCAGTTTTCCCACTTAGCTAGCAGTTATAAAATGGCCTATTTTTCCTGTGTTCACTGGCTGTGCAAACTGCTCACTTGATAACATTGCCCATTTTTCTTGCTTTATGCACATTGATTTCCAATCCACAAAGCTTTGGATGTTCTTATTTATTTGCCAAGGGTAAATCCTTCAGGAACACACTTGTCCTCACAATAGAGGACAAGGAGGAAGGAAAAGAAAAATCAACTCTGACCTCCTTTAAAAAAAAAACTGCAGAAGAGGCTGAACAAAACTGTCATTAACCACTCATCTGTTGCTGTACATGTCAGGGCTGGAAAATGTTGACTTTGGGGGAAAAATAAATCTAGGGGAAAAATAAATCTATGAGTTTCTAATTCCATCACATACTCCATTGATCTCACAGGAATATATGGCAGTAGAAGTACATCCACAAAGGAGATAAGGGATTAAAGGAAGGGTTGGTAATGGGGAGATGGGGGGAGACAGGGCTAGGAAAGGAAAAAAGGCTAAGTAGAAGGAAGAAATGTTTCCCTTTTGATAGTCATAGCAACACAGAGCCTGATGGTTCACTGTCTTACACTAGTTTTACACTGGCATAAGTTCATTGACTTGAAAGGAATTACATAGGCACACTGGTGTAATGAAATGGAAAATCAGGCCTATCATCTTTATTTTTGTTTGCGGCTTCTTTGTTGTTTAGGAGCTTCATTCGCCACTGTCTTGCACATTGCATCACTTACACTTAAGCAGAGTTAGTATAAAGAGAAGGTTATGTAACCGTAGACCATCACAAAGTTTCTTCTAACTTGTCTCAAGGGTCATAGTTCAAAATTTTTCTTTTCTTTTTGGATATAGTACTAATAACATTTTTATTTTTAAATGGTCTTTTAAAAATAGAGCTTCTTCTATTTAATAATCATGTAGTACTGTCCTTGAATCTTTCTAAATTGGTAAGTTGCATAAGTAAACAGGCTAATCAAATGCTGATTTAGTATATACCTTTGAGCAATTTCTTCACTAGTAAACCAAAAAAAACCCAACAAATGATGATTGAAAGAACACAGTTCCCACCATTAAATAAAAGAGAGAGAAATATTTCAAAGACATGGGTCCATTAGCCACTCAACTCCCATTGAGTTTTTAGGTGAGTTAGATACTTTACTGCACTTTGTGCCTTTGAAAATTTTACCCTAGGTAGAGAGTGACTTCACTAATGTTCCCCCATCTTTAATAATCTGTTTTATATTAATTCTTTTAAATTACTTATAAACTCAATTAATCTAATTTCTCCAAAATCGACCTTTAAAGAGAACTGGTTTTCTTCAGAAAAGCCCATCCATCATGATGCTTGTAACAGTATGCAGGAAGCGGCGGCCAGTACGTCCCTTGGCCCGCGCCACTTCCCGCAGCCCCCATTGGCTGGGCACAGCAAACTGTGGCCAGCGCGAGCCACAATCGGCCGAACCTGAGGATGCGGCAAGTAAACAAACCGGCCGGGCCCTCCAGGAGCTTCCCTACACAAGCGGCGTCCCAAGTTTGGGAAACAATGAAGTAGAGAACAGCTACTAAAAGGGATTTTATAGCTAACTGGCTGGCTGGGTGTCCGTAAAAGGGAGCTATCCCCACCCCATACCCCCCGCTTTCATTTATCACAGCAAGAAATAACCCAATAGTAATATACATTGAAACTGAATAGTTTTGTTTCATAAAAACTATTAGTTTCTGCATCAGTTTCGAAGGTTTTATCTTCACACTATATATGTTAAAAGGAACATTTAAGACCTTGACTCACTGAGTGAGAACTGTTCGCATGATCCCGAATATGTTAAAGATTACCAAAAGCAATACTTAAATATACAATTAGGATGTTAAAATTAAGGAGGATTAAATCCTGTTCCTATTTAAGTCAATGGACGTTTTGCCATTGAGTTCAATGAAGCTGGTATGTCACCCAATAACTATCATATATAGTCATTATAACAACATATGTATTTATTAAATGGTTTCCATTAAAAATAACTAGCGAGAGAGAGATACTAACATTTAAATTTGTTTGTAACCATATTATTAGACAAATTATCCATCAAATAGTAGACAGGATGCACCAGTACAAGGCCAATATCAGAAGTAACATGCAAGAAAGGAAGGTTTGTGCTGAAGGAGTGGGGTGAGCATCCAAAGAATCTGTGGAGTGTTCCCAGCATGGCTTGCCAAGATATTGTCTCCTTGTGTTCAATCAGGCATTTTAAAATTCTATCTTCAAGAAAAATTTCAACCAAACCTACCAAGTCCTAAAATAATTAGTCTGCAATTTCCAGCAATTCCCTGTAATTATTTTAGTACCTGCTTTACAAACAGTTACCACCTGAGTTGTTCTCAGAGCTCTGTTGTATTCGCTTAACTTAACGATCGGAAGCATTTTTGTTAGCAGCTCAGTCTACTCATTTTTAAAGCACATTTCATAGTAGTGACTTTTTGCTATTTTATTTTTGTCTCAAAACCTCCCCTTTGACACCTCAGTCACTGATAGTGCCTTTTTATCTGAAAACAGTACGTCCAAAGTACAGTAGTTCTCTCTCCAGCTGTACTGTTAACTCCATGAAGAATGAACGTGTGAGCTAAGCCGGACCATTTAGATCTGCATACCCAGTTTAAGTAGTATAGGCTTGGCTGTATCTTTTTGGTTTTGTAATATTTCAGATTTTTTAAAAATAAAAACTAACATTTTTGAAAGGCTATATGTAATCAACTGATACATGCCTGAAACCTTAATGTCACATAAACAAAGTTTTTTGTACGGGAATGTTCTTTGTTTCTAAATAGTCATAACATGGAGCCAATAATTGGGAAACTTTTTCCTGATTTTTGAAATCAGCTGGAAAGTGCCAGATTAATGCATAATTTTTAACGTCAGTAGGAAGAGAGCCCTTTTCCTGTAGGCCTCAGGAGTTACACCAGATTAGGGCCATGTCTATATTACAAACTTTTGCCAATACAATTTATATTGGCATAAAGCTGCCACAGTTAGTATATCACTTGTGCATGTGCATATTTGGCTCTTTTGTACTCACTAAGTGAGCTTGTGTGATAAAAAGTGTGGTGCACCAATGTGCAATCTGCCAATATCCAGTTCAGACTCTTTTGGGAAGTTTTGGCGATGCATAATAGGCCAGAAACAAATAATGCGAGGGTGACTGGGAACAAGGATGTCAACTTCCCAGTGTGCAACTGCCTCCATCCCATATGTCGTCTATATTCCATAATTCCTGCACCTTTTAAAAAATCTCACAAACCCGCATAGACTTCCTCACTGTCCACCATCTCAGACAGAAGCATGGAGTCTGCACAGCTCTGCACTATTGTCATGACCATTACAAGCGCAGGATTCCCAATCTTTCAGTATTTGCAGTGTTGCAAAAAGAACCAAGTCAGCAGGGAACATGATGATTTCTTGGAGAAAGATTTTTGTGGGACACAGAAAGAATCAATTCAAGGCTGTTGGTGGCATTCATGGAACAGCTGCAGATAGTGAAGTGTTGCATCTAGGCCTGAGAAATGAGCACGGACTGGTGGGATCGCTCGTAGATGTCCATGTTTCTATGGCTAGTCCATAGCAAAGTTCTTCTCTCCACAGGCCCAGGAGATTCAATGTCTCTTGTCTCCTCCAAGCTGGAGCATGTCTGGACCAAGTAGCCGGCCTGGTCAGCTGAGCAATAGAACATAACAATGGAGAGCTGCTAGGCATGCTTGCCAAGCTAGGCAATCAGGAAAAGACATTTCAAAAATTCATGGAGATTTAAAGTCGGGAGGAGGCCTTTCATTTTCCCTGATCCCAGGGCAGTGGAGTTCACAGTTGTAACCAGAGCAGTCAGTGTTGGGTATTGTGAGACAGCTGCTGGAGGACTTTTAGGATGGACATAAGTAATGCAGTGTCTATACTCGTACTGCATCAACCTCAGTAAATAGACCATGGCTCAATGCTTTTCAGGAATGTGGTGTTACTGTAACAGGGCATTTATATCATTGGGAGGCAAGTAGGTCAATATGAAGCGGTTTACATTCAACCTAACTTTGTAGTTTAGATCAGGCTTAGGACTCAGAATAGTTGTTCAACCCTCCAATGAGCTTGAAGCCGAACACAATCATTAAAAGCTTTAGATGGTTTGTGGGGGACCTTCTCCCTCCAAATTCATACACAGACACTTGTTTTTAATGCTTGTGGGATCCAATGAGCAGGAGTTTCAGTTATGTGAGAAAGTGGGGCTACGCAGAGCAATGCAAGCAGTAAAATTTTGATGGGGTAGATAGGAGTGCTGAAATAAGCAGAGAGGGCTAGATGAACTGAATAGCAGCTCAGAACTGCAGTGAAATATCCTTAACTGTCATGGGAAGAAACCATTTAATATACACAAAAGATCAGAATAGAGTCATTTCATGTATGATTAAATTTAACTTGTGGCTGATGTTATTCAAAAAGTCAGAAAAAATTATAGAGTCGTGCTAGTTGTCATTTTGCATCACAGTTATCACAATTACCTCCTTTTCTCATGCTGCTTTGGAAATCCATTAGTAATTTAAAGCACTGTCCTTTAGGCATCCAGTTATGCACAGACATTAACCATAGCCATTTACAGAAGGGTTTAGATTAATAGGTGGGAAGTGTTGCGTCTTATTCTCTGAGGAAGTTTGAAACATTTGTTCCTATCAAATCTTACTTTACAGCCTATCCAGTACTTTGTTGGATTGTCTAGCACAAGCAAGTGGGATTCAGAAGTTCTTTTTCTTTTTTAAAAGGTGGTGGGGAGGGATGGGAAATCAGGTTAAATGAATGAAATTCATGTCATTCTTGGACAAACATCTCCACATACAATTGGTCATAAGTCATAATTTATTCAGTAAAAAATTGCATACCATTTACTTGCATATGTATTTGTACAAGAATTAATATAGGTGTGCTTCATTTTGCATAATGCATCATTAATCAGAGGAGATTATAATCCTCAATGTAATCAGTGACAGTTTACAAAAGGAATCATTACATGCTCTTAATTATGCATAGCTTTTTCATATATTTAAATCTAGTACTTATTAGTTTGCCAATGAAAACCTGTGTCTATTAAAAGCTTGTGTTTAAACCACACATTTTTGTACTATTGCTAGTCTTGATATCTCTGACAACCAGGTTTAAGTTTTGCTGCTGGTGTTAGCAAGGGACTAACAGTGGACTGCAAAGAGTCTGAAAAATGGGTGAGGAAGTATCTAGAAGAGAGAATTAGGACCTAATCCAAACCCCACTGAAGTAAATGAGACTAGTTCTTTTGTTTTCAACAGGCTTTGGATGAAACCTTTATAGCATAGCTATTTTAGTTGAAAAAAAGGCTTCTGTAAATAAATGGTTGCAAAATCAGAAGCCATAATTATAAATGCATTCCACTTCTCGGGGCAGACTTTAAAATTAAGGACCCAGTTGGCAAATAAACGTGAGTTGTGGTGGCAGGGAACACGTGGCCTGGAACTGCACGTCAGCGTTCTTTGCCAGACCACAGGGTTTCAAGTATCCCTGTGCTGTAACCCTTTGTTTAGATAACAGCCAAGACATAACATGGTTTTCCTATGTTCAAAGACCCTCAAAATAAGGAGAGCACAGAGGTTCCTCTGTGGCTGCTCTGGAATAGCAGCCACAGAGGAAGTATGGAGCTGCTCTGCACTCTGGGCAAAAAACTGGGGTTTGAATTTTGTTCCCTCAGTCCCTTACTTATATTTTGTGCTGAGGAAGGTTGAATTTCACAGTTCAGTACTGCCAGAGATAGTCTTTTGCCTAATTCTAAAATCAGGGTCAAATGTCACTAACTTAAACGTTTACAGCATGGCAAAATATTTTAAGCTAAAAATATCAAACCAAATGACCTGGCCTACCAAAAAGCAAAACAAAATAAAAACAAACAAAAAAAAACCCCAAAACAAATAAAGCACTAGCAGCATCTAATAAATTCTCAAGATAAAAATAGAATTCTTAAACCACGTCTTTTCTCTTTTATTAAGACAGAAAAGAAAAACAAGGCCATACATTTAGCCAACATACACAGCAAAAATGTCAACATTCTCATTCAAATGCATTTGGGACTTCAGTTCCTCTTAGCTCCTGGCTATTGACCTTTTTCCAAGTGGAATATTTTTTTCTATAACCAAGTTGTAGTGGTTATAACTTTTGAAAGTTACAATTTAAATATACAATTTAAATATTAAAAGCATATGAAAACCGATACTTAAAAACAACAAAAACAACCACCACCCTACCCTGAGATAATTTAAGACAAAAGTTTTAGCAAAAACACCATAGGAAGATGTTTATGCTGTTGTATTAATTTAGATGGGATATATGGGTCCAAAAAATGAGAAGTGTTAACCTAAACCATTTACTGTCCAACATTAAACAGTTTTAAACATGGTTTGGTATACAGATAGGTCAGCCTACTTAGTACCATGGCAAACATACCCTCTAAACATCCTTTTAATCTTTTTTTTAAAAGATACAGAAAAGAAGGGAATATAGTTAAAGCATTTGAAATGTAAAGCATTAAATAAAGCTTTTATTTTAATAACATCCCTTGTTCCCTTTAGCTGGAGACAGCTTTCAGAAGGAACCTCTCCCCACTCCCCCCCCCCCCCCCCGCCACACACACACTTTGTTTGACAGTCTAATAGACTGTATTAAAGACAGTAATAACTGTCCTTTTGTGGAAAAGAGGAAGTTAGATAGGTTGGAGCTGCTGCTGCTGCTGTTAAAGTCCAACCCGTTTCTAAGACGCAAATCAAGATGAACTCTCAAAAAGGGAAAGAAAAGAATAATAGAGAGAGAAAATGCAGCTTCTGTCTCTGATGTGGAATTTCGCTTGCATCCTCACTACTGGGGAAAGAAACACAGGCACAACACATGGTCTTATTAGCCAGTCTGAGACCTGGTAAACTTGTATCAGCATCAGGCTGTTTAGGGTATGGCATTTAGCTGCATTTCTGGTCACAGACTTGTGGTAGTGTTGCTAAATATGCATTCTTGGCCAGCTAGGCCAGACTTATTAGATAGAAGGAAAAAGAGGTATAGGGAAGAGAAGAAATAAAATGGGTAAGGAAAAGAACACAATAGTGTTAAGGGAAAGAACATCCCAGGTGTTCGTTTTCAGCTGGCACTGGTAGAGGTGGTGAGATCATCTGGCTCCCTCTCTGCTGCTCAGTTTGGTCAGGACATCTCACAGGATTAGGATGAAGAAGAGCCAAGAGACCCAGGAGACAGTGGTGGCAGCCATGATGGTGAAGGTCACTCCTTCCCTTTTTTTAGTCTTCCAGTAAACTGGCATTGCAGTAGCCTCTGTCCATCCATCAATTTTCCTCTCAAAGTCTCTTTTTGAGGAATAGCCCATCCCTTCATTATTTTGCCCATCAATTAGGCCTAATTTCCAACACCATTTTTGGTTCACTAGTTCTGATCCCACATTATTCTTGTTTACCAGACATGATCTTAACAGTCCTTGAGTTACATCACTGGACCTTTTGTTTGGACTAATTCTGTCTTTTGCATCTTTTCCAATCAATATTTGTTATTACAGCTTATTATGAAACTATGAACTTTCATTTTTTAGAGTTGAGTTTACAATTAGTGTAAATTTGTAGGCCTGTTTATCACCACTTAGAAACTCACCTGCTCTTACCCCAGTCCCAATGCCACCATCAATAAATGTCTTCCCCAACTTTAACTAAAGAATGTTTTGACTCCAATCCCTATAGCTAATCTACTGGATAAGAGTACCAATTTTTTTCTGAACCTGCATCTTTTTATTTGTAAAATGGGGAAATATTTACCATATCCAAGATGAGAAAGTATACAGAGCTTAAAATATCAAGAGCCAGAAGGAGATTGCATATAAATATAATCCAGATTAGGAAACTGACATTCAGAAAGATTGTGACGCGTTGATGAAAAGAACCATGATCTGTTGGTTTAGGCATAAACCTAGCAGTCAACAGACCAGGATTGTTGTAATCCTGTTTCTGAAAGTCTTGTCACCTTGGTTAAGTCTCAATCTCTCAGTCTTTGTTTTCCCCATCTGTAAAGTAATAATGCTTGCCTACTTCAACATACTTAATATTTGTAAAGTATTATATAAGCACAATATTAGGGCCAGTTAATAGCAGAGTTATGAACAGATTTAGAACTAGTCAGGAAATTTTCCACAAAAAGTCTTTTGTCAGAAAATTGAGAATTGTCAACACAAAACAAAACAAACAAAAACTATTCATGGAAATGTATCAGATTCAATTGAGCTTTCACTGGGAAATGTTCATAGATCCAGGATGGAATTTCTGGACAGAGCAACTCACCCCAGAATATCCAATGTCCCTCAGATTAGGACATTCATCTGGGATGTAGGTTCTAAACCTTGATTGAACCCAAATCCAGCAGATGAGGCCCTTCACATGCTAGGTGAGTGCCCTAACTTCTGGGGGTATAGTCTCACTCACTTTTTTTTCTAGAAAATTTCAAAATCTCAGTTGCATTCTGCTGCAAATTGAAAAAAAAATCTGAAATTTCAATTTTTTGTGGGGCACAATACTTGTTTTCTGGCCAGTCCATCTTAGAACACCCTGCCTCCTAGCCTTGAACTTAATCTACTATTTCATGTGGATTTTCTACCTGTCATCAGAAATGGAACATGGAACAGTTTTGGCCCAAATTAAATTTGACATGGAAACAGGGAGGAGAGAAAGCAATAAATAAATAAATAAATAAATAAATGTCAGGTGGTACTTGAGATTGGGGTGAAGGGCCCTGAGGGAAATGTGGATGTTGTTAATACATTTTAAAACCTTTTTTTTAAATTCAATCTAATGAGCCTTTACTAATCCAAGCTTCAAACAGTCATCTGATTCCTTCTTAGATAAATACAGCCTTTCTACTCTTCTTTAGCATGTTTCATTGAGAATGCCTGATTATTCCAAAAGTTCTGATAGTAATTTTCAAGTTCTGTCAAAATGCCCTAAAGTAAGGCACTGACCTGGGAAATCAGCTAGCTATTGTACATGGACTTTGCAGATGTTTCAGATTTGAGGCTACCAACACTAATCCTATTTTCTCCAAATCATAGGCGATAGACTGTCTTTCCAGAAGGATCTGGTAAAGCCTTGTTTATTTTAACAATATGGGGCTTTCATTCGTATTCCATGCTTCTATATTTTAAACCATATTTTAAATGGAAAGGGAAGGAACGAAGGAAGGAAGGAAGAGAGTCACTTCCTGGCTTGGACTTCTGTGTTGGGCTCTCTTGTGGCGGGGGCAGCATGAGATTCCTTCCCATCTCAGGTCTTTTCTATTGTTCAGCAGCTACAGTAGGCAGAATTTGAGATTGTCCCTATTTGAATAGGATCAATTTCCAGTCAAATTCTCAGGTTTTTGTGAAATGAGATTCCATAACCGATGGATGGATGGATGATGACCATGGTAATTTTTTTAACATTATAATTAGCTTAAATTAGGAAACAGAAGATCAGTTTGAAAAACAGAAATTTTGAATGCTGAAGTGAAGCACTGACTATTTTGAAAACATTTTGACAAAACTGAAGTCAAGAAATGCATCAAGGTATACATTTTGATAAATCTGCATTTCCCATTTAAAATGTTTAATTGAAAAATTCCCAACTAGCTCTTCTACTAAGCTCCTGAACTCATGCAGTACTGGCTAGTCTGATTATTCTGATGTTAGTATGCCATTAAACAAGGAGTTCAAAGACAGCTGTATGTGCATCTTAGAAGAAACAATATGTCACAACATATTGTAGTTATTTCATATTTCTTGTTGGGAACAAATACAAGTGAGCCGCCACCTTTCAACATGGACAGAAATTTACTTTTGTCAGTTTCACAACTTTTCACTGTCCTTTTGATCACCACTTCCTACAAAACAGTTATAACCATCCCTCAAGCAAACTTATTTATGAATGAACACTTTTTTTACTTAACAAAACTGACTGTAGGACAAGAAATTCTTCATCATTTTTCCATAGTAGTAGTAGAAAATAAATTCAGAATCACCCTCCAGTGGTGTCAAGACAGGTTAACAGTACTCTAGATTCTAATCTTTTCAACATTTTTCCCCATCAAACCCATCACATTACAGTTTTCCCTTAGAAAAGGTGAACATTTTGCAACACCTGTTTGTTTTTACTTCCTAGAGGAGATGAAGAATTAATGCTAACCATAACTCTTTTGTGGATTTTCTTTAGGAAGAGCTGTATAGAAAGTGAACTATCCATAATTTTGCTTCAGCAGGTGGCATTCTTTCCTTTGAGTCAACACTGAACCTGCTGTTAAGGGGCATTGGAGTACTATCAGCGCTATATTATAGCTTTAATGGTAGTACAGAATTTATTTGTTGCTTGACAACATATCAGCGATGGATACAGCTGATCCAGTCATAAAAATGAAGACGGGACCAAGCCATGAAGTATTTCTCAGAAGAATCAGTTTTTGGCCATACAGTATTATTTCCCTTATATTTAATTTACCATTTAAAAAACTGCAAAAACTGATGTACTCTTTCTGTTGAGATTCTTTTTAAACCTTTTATGTTTTAAAACATAGATTCTATGTTTTAAACATAAAATTGCTACCACTAATTGTGTTAATGTATCACTTTCAGATTCCAATACATTTGGCATCTGTCTGATTTCTAAAATTCTAACACTTCATTTGGTCTTTTTGTCTTTAAGATCAGACTTCGGAATCCAAGGTTCTATAGGTATGTGTATTAAAGATCCCATAACACGTTTCTTAAAAATGAAGAATCCAAATCCTGAGCTGCCAGTAGTCTGATTTGCACTGCACTGCTGGTACAGACATCAATGAGAGGATTTCCCCTATGGAGAGAGAGACCTCAGTGGTACAGAACTAGGTAATCCCTCCTTCGATGCCCCCTTCTCTTCACAGCTGATGTAAGGGGATGTAATATGGCCAACGGAAAGGGGGGTTGGTCACAATTTCAGTGTGCCTCAATCCCCAGCTGCCCTTGGAAGCATTGTCATCTAGGGTAATGCAGAATAGTCCTAAAGTTTCTCTAAAGTTTCCCTAGGGGCATAACAGCCAGGCTGGAATCAACAGGGTACACAGCCAGGCTGGAATCAAGAGACTGCAAAAGTGACCACCCGTAGCCAATTTCACCCCTTCACCACCACTTCAGCTCTGTGCTGTGCTACCCAGTACCCCAGAGACGGCTGCATTTCAGTGGTGCTACATGCATCGAGTTTGTAAAGAGTTTGTAAAGAACTTTGTGGCTGATTGGTGATATTTAAATGAAAATAAAGCTGAAAGTGCACTCTAATAGATAAACATTCCTATCTGTCCAACTTTAAAGAGCTTTCTTACTAGAAATGATACGTACCAGGTCATTACAGTTGTGTGAGAAAGGGTGAAATCAAAGAAAAATATGTATTTATTAAGTTACTCTTAACAGTTATTTCTTGGAACGTATTATAAGGTTTTCCGACTACTCCCCTATACAAATCATAAGATGCCTCATTCAAACATCAGGACAGAACTGTTCATCAAGGATGCTCTTCACACAATAGTTCAATACATGGATAATGATTAAGGCTCCGTGTCTGTCACGAAGGTCATGGAAGTCACAGATTCTGTGACTTTCTGTGACCTCCGTGACTTCCGCAGTGGCCGGTGTGGCTGACCCCAGGAGACAGCCCAGGCAGCCCTGGGGACAGCCATACTGGCAGCTCCTGGAGTGGCTCTCCAGCCAGCCGCTCAGGTGGTCCTACAGCCAGCCACACCAGACACTGCTCTGGAGCCCTAGCCTCTGGTTGATGGGACTGACCCCAGGAACCACCTGAGCAGCAGTCCCGGGGGCGGCGGGAGCAGCCAGATCTCACAGGCTCCTGGCAGCAATCCTGGGGCTGCCAAAGCAGCTGTTGGCCCCCCAGGGCTTTCCTCCCACCCCCTGACGGTGGCCGGAGCAGCAGGAGGCCCTCCGGGTGGAATAATAGTCATGACTGGGCTACAGGTATTGAAGGTCCCTTCTGACCTAAATATCTATGAATCTATGAATCTAGTAGCTCCTCCCATTCCTCTGACATACAAAGAGGGGAATGAACTTCTCCAGGACCTCCCTAACATGCGGGGAAGAGAAGAACCGATGGCCCCTGTATTTGGTTTGGGGAAGTGTAGTCTGCTGCTATCTTCACTGTGCTTTCTTGTAGGGAAGAGAGTAGACCATACAATACTGACCCTAAGCTTCCTGGTTCCTGGATGCAAACCAGAGAAGATTCTTGTTAACCCAGCCCTTAGCCTCCAGTGAAGGGGAGAAACCCCTCACAACTAAGTGTGGCATGATACTCCTAGTAGTTGTTTTGAACCTAGTAGCTACCCGAAGGCCTCCAAATAACAGATTCTCACCCAAAGCCCATTGAAGTAGATGGAAAGTCACCTACTGACCTCAGTCAGTTTTGGATCAGGCTCATACTAAATAACTGATCTCCATATCCTCCCTGAAAGCAGAATACACATCCTTACTGCTCACATTTGTTTCATGGTACTACACCCAGGTCTGCTGGTACAATTTATATAGTTGGGTGCCGAGAGCCATTGAACCAAATGGTAAATCCTGTATATGATGGAAATCACTTCAAGCCAGGGGGTGCAGCAGCACCCCCCAGCACCACTAGTTCCAGCACCTGTGACTACAGCCAAAATTCTAATTGTTCACATAGTGACATCCTCTCATCCCAATAAAGATGCCCTCAGACCACTTTCTGAATTTACAAAAGGGTAGTTGTAAATGTTCATCTTAAGTTAGGTTGAGCATTTGTCTTCGTCTGACCATATCAAAACCTTATTCATATAAATTCCCTGCATATTTCATGGGAAGGATGGCTGCACAGGGTTGTAAAGCAGACCAAAAGCTATCCCACTTCTGTGCTTTATGCTTTTAATGTTTCATGTAGTCTAGTGAATAGCCATTTTGTTCAAAGGAGAAAAGACTTTCCAGTAACCTTCAAATGCATTGTGGGCAAGTATTATGGAACCAAAACCCTTCAACAATGATAAATAAATAATGAAAATTGCATGGTACTCTGCCTTGAGAGAGTTCCTGCTAAAAGCATCTCAGGGCAATCTTTGACCTCTTGTTTTCCTCAAGAGAGTTAGGTTTTTTTTCTTCTTTGGGACTCTAATACGTAAAAAAAAAATCAGTGATTTTTTCTTTCCTTCAGCATTAGGAAATGTTTTATGTCTGCTCTACTCTGACAATTCCTTGCTTTGTACAACCCAAGATTTCTATTTCATTCAGCCTTGTCTTAAGTTTAGATTTTTCTTTTCTTTAGTTCAGATAGTACTTCTGTTTCATTTTTGTGTAGATTTTATAGATTTTAAGAAAATAAGTTAAGAGAAGGTTCCCCTTTCAGTAAATGGGAGGGAAAGGCATTTTCCAGCACCTCTCTAAGCCCACCTCCCTGAGTGGCATCTTGAGCTTCTGTAGCACATGGATGAGGAGCAAAGGACCTTGGGTGGAGTCACCTCCACTTCAGTTTTTCCATAAATTCCTCATGTTCTTATTTGGCAGTAGGCTAGCTATCATGCAAACTAGGTGTAAGTAGGAAAGCCTCTGAATAGTATGGAAGGACCCTGGGGCAAGTAAGTATAGGTATATTGAATGCCAGCTGCCCAGGATGGCAGCAATTTGGAGCTGTACAGGCAGCCAGTTAGAAAGTATTTTTCCTCACCCTCAAACCATTTTTAACCGATGCCTTTGCAGGGCCTCAGTACAATGGTTAATATGGGCTAGGGACTAACTTTTTGGCTCAGGCTAGGACACAGCTGTCCACCTCATGCTAAAACTGCCATGTTTGGAGTTGGAACTGAGTGGAACTTTGGGGTTGGATTGGAGTTCTCCCTCCTTGAAAGATTGGCTCTAGGTAGGGGTAGGGGGTTCTTTCTGTGCAATCCCTGTAGCCCTTTTCAGAGATGGAATTTTGCTAGTAATAAACTGGGATCATACAGGAAAAAGCACTGTGTGGCCCAGAGATTAGTAATGCCAGTGGGAATGCTTTGCAAAGTTAATTGCAGCTCGGTTGCTGGGCACCCTGCAGTGGGTTGGAATACTAGGCTGACAATATTCATTATCTGGACTTGTAATGGAGAATTAAAATGGGCCACTGTTGTGGGGACTGGGTGTGGGACATTCTCCGTACCATTCACAGGTCTAGGCATTTTGGAACATAGTTCCTTTCACCCAGGTAAGGCTGGATGAAATTTTTGGTTTCAGTAAGACCATATGCTATTTGGTAAACTTATAGAAGTGCCAGGGGAATTCAAGGTCCATGATCAAGAATGTAGGACCACACGAACTTATTCCATACTTAACCTTCCCCCTCCCCCCACCCCCACTCCTTACAGGTTGAAATTTCATTTCAGTACATATGGGGTCAGAGGCCTCTAACCAATTTAGTGTGTTGAGTTTTATCTTGGGTTCTTGGATTGAGACCCGGAGTGGAACTTGGCAAAAGATGAGTAGGGAGAGACAAAATAGAAAGGGAAAACACTGTAATCAGGTATAAATTTACAGTTTCTTTTAAAATAAGGAACCATAAGGGGGATTCTTAGAAGATGAGCACAAAAAAAAAATTAAATCAGCCTTTTTAGATGAAGTAACTTTGTAGGAACAGTGGTGTTCATGGACTGCTACTGATTTCTATTCAATGTAATACAAATAAATAGATAAAATAATACGCCAATCATATGCGTGGGTCATTTTCTTAACATCAACAGCCATTACATATGTGTTCAGTTATAAGAATAAACACTGGTCATTTAAAACAGCATATATCACATTAAGGTAATTAAATATTATTCAGAGCCAGCTGTGCCATGCATCTCATGATTCCAAAATCTGTGCTGTGTTGGTTTTTTAAAAGATGTACATGGAGCTTGGGCAACAGGCAAATACTTTGTGGTTCATTTAGGCTATTGAAACAATGCCATAAGCTATCTAAAGGGGGCTAGCTGCCTTTTAAAATCACTCAGTCAGCACTCACAGACCAGGAAACTGGATGCCCGGCTAATGAATCAACACCTACATAGAAAAGGGAAATGGGGAAAATATGGGCCCAGATCTCCTTTAATGAATTCTCCATACCACTGCAATCTATTGAGTGGAGTAGCAGCAAGGGTTAAACTACAATTAGAGCATGGTTTAGCCACTTGAAAATCAAAAGAAACATTGAGTTTAAGAGAGTTCATGGTGAGAAAGCAGATGCTGACCTTGGTGCATGCCAGGCATGGAAAAATAGAGGTTTTGTCTGGTCTTCTATGGAACTTTGATAAAGAAAACATGCACAGTTGTGATGGGACTGGGTTGTTTTGGTCCGCATTAGGAAGTGGGATGCTAGCTTTTAAAGATTTTCCTATCCTGGGGGGAGATGAAAGAATGAGTCATAGTGTTTTTCTGCTGCAATTTCTCTGGCATGATGAAGTGTTGTGCTTTTGTTACAGGAAGATCTGCAAAGCCTCAGTGTTTTCACGAGGTTCACAACCTATCGGTGGGGTTCAGAAAAAAATAGCGTTATGAGAATGAATGCTGCTGTGTTTAGGGACTGACTTAAATTAGATCGTGTAACTCTGACAGAGAGAAAATGCCCTTGTGCTGGAGAATTTTATTACAGAGAAATACCAAATTTTCCTTCACAACATAAAACACACAAATAGATTGTAACAGCCCCTTTACCAGGCTTTCACACAAGTTTTACAAATTATAACCTGCAAAAGCAAAATTTTGAAGGAGCTGACAAAATTGCTAAGGTTTTCAGAATTACATGTGGATTTGTATGCTTAACATGCACTTGCAAGTATTTACAATGGCAGGTGTAGTTGTGGTGATTTCATGCACAAATTGACAGGTTAGAAGCCAGACAAGTCATTTGTGCGTGCATTGGCATGGCTGTGTGAAATCAAAGTAATTACAGGACCCTGTTAGGCAAACAAATGCACATATATTTACACAAATGCAATTCTGAAAATCTAACTGATAGTAACTGATAGTTGTGGACATCAGATTGCTTCCATATTTGTTGAGTGCAATCTGCACAATTGTCACAGGGTAGTGCAATGTTTTACAGGCTAGAATTAACGCTTCATAATGTATGTTGCTAAAAGCCATCCTGGACATATGTGCCCCACTTCTGTAGTAACTTCCCATCCAAGATTCTACAAATAAATGTATTACCAACATAATATAGTTAGCCTCATAACTTTGCAGTGATGAATACTTAATTTTTAAAAAGTGAAAGTTTACAAATGAAGAATGTCTTGGGAAAGAGGTTTTTTTCATTAGAACATCTTGTCAAAAATTTTCCAGTCAGCTCTAGTGATCCTATTTAACAGATAAATGGAGACATAGAGAATGTAAGAGACTTGTCCAACATCACAGACCTAACTCTTCAAGAGAGATGGGAACAAAACCCAACTGCTGTGCTTTTACGGTATCATCTTTCCTTCCTGAAGGTTGAAGAACTTAGTCACCTACCAGGGCTAACACATAAAAAGTGTAATATGATTTCAGACTGGCAGCATTAGGGAGGGCTTATGGATTCAAACATTAAGATAGTCAAGACCAGAGATACAAAATAAAGAGTTTGGTGATGAAACTCTAGATGAGTAGCTCTGAGCAAAAATAGTCAGTGAATTTAGCTTTTTTCCCCTTCACAGATGATCAATCAGCAGTTTATAATTTTCTTGAACCTCAAATTATACTTGGCCTGTTGATTCTTCACAAACAGTTCATTGTGAATGTGATAACTGAGCTGTGTCAGTCACCATTGAGTAGATGCAAGTCATAATCATTGTGATGAATCTGCAAACCAGGAGACAACTCTCCTTCCTACTGCCCTGCCCTGCCCATCCTCTTCCTCTGGCTCAGAAATGTGGCTGGGTTTATAAATTATTTACAGGTCAGGGAGAGTCACGGAATTTTGTTAAGATAAAGAAGCTGGTGGGAGTATGAGTTCTGAGACAAGAATTTGGACAAATTGGGATCACAAGAGTCCCAAAACAGAATATGAAAAAAACACACATAAGCTTATCTGGCATTAAACAATATAACAAGTTGTTTAAGTCAGCTTCACAAATAATAATGCCGCAGTAGCCATCTATCCTCTAAATTAACTGTACAGATGAATTGAATAGAAATGAGATTCCATTTGATTGCAAGATATTACTGAAATCTAATATTGAATAATGCTCCTGACATCCAAATGTACAATAGGATTCAATAGTGTTGCCGTTTCTAATAGTAGATATGTAGGTATTGGCACAAAATATTTTGTCCTATTTGATCTTGTGTCCAAATTACTATTTAAATTATAGCTTTAACACATACCATTGATCTAACTTTATAACATCTATAAAAGTGTAATCCTAGAGGTGATTTACAATTATGATCTGTTAAATGCATAAGAAAAGAGGAGAAATTACAAATTTATTGACGTGACAATAATTACGATTGACTGCTTTTACTATGTCTATTTTTAGAGTAAATATACTACTTGTGAGATGTGCTAGATTGGCAGCAGTGGAATCCTGGTTTGTGAAATCCTCTTTATCTATAGAAGATGCTATCTTGCTGGTTATATAAGCTTCTCTAATTCACCCCAACCCATCAACATACCTTATTCTGGAGGGATCACCTTTGGAACTAAGAATGCAGTTCAGTGTCTGATTCTCTCTGCCAAGATTGAGACTTTCCTAGACAAGATCTTAAACTAGCTTTGTAAACTAGACATAAATCTATAGAAATCACTTCATCCATCACTGACGTATAGCCTATCAGGTGAAATGTAGCAACTGTTTAAACAGCACACAGCAACACTAAACAGAAATTTAGGACCAAGAAAGGAATAAAATATCTAATTCAAAAGCAAATTTTATGGTAGAAGTGCATATTGTAATTATCCAAATTTAAATTCATCTACCACAGTGCATCATCACCTCTAATCTTTCAGATTGTTCTCTGGGATCTTCAATAATCTCAAGGGTCAGAAAACATCCCAGTGTAATACAAAATAAAAGAAAACTCTGTCTCCTGTTTTAGTTGCTTGCAATAATACTGCCCCAAGCAAATCTTCTGTGATGCAACTGAATTAATCAGAAAGAGGTTGCAGAAACAAACTTCCCCCTCCCCCCAAGATTATAGCAGACACACTCTTCTGAGGAGTAGCCTCTATAAATTCAGAATGCCCTCTCTCTGTGTGTTTGAGGATCCACAGGATCTGTTCAGCAACAGATCAACTGATCTCTCCTGACATCTACCACTGCTCCACCTGCAAACTTCTCTGTACCCTGTCATGCAGGGACCATCCCTCCTCCCCCCACCATAAGGCCACTCATGAGCTGTGTATCCCTTGTGCAGTCTCCCTCAAAGCAATGTCTTTTGTTACACAGTGGAACCCTACTGGTTCCATTGTCAGGAATCTGTCCAAAAGCCAGAATTAAGGGTAGGTTTTGTCTGTGAATTCAGATATTAGTAAAACAGTTAAGGCTTTGCTTTTATGCTGTGTACTATTTATCAATAATATTGTTTGTATTGTCCTAGCATCTAGAAGACCCAACCATTTTATGCTAAGCTCTATACAAACAAGAAAGTGATCCCTGCTCCAGAGTAGAAACTGGATTTCACAGAGACTTCGAGGAACACTTCAGCCTTCCTAAAAACAAACCTTGGGGGAAAAAATTATGCAATGTATAAGCTACTGGCAGCCTGAGATACAAATGTATTTTGGATTAAGAATTTTTTAAAAATTAAAAGTATATATGATTAGGATTCTACTGTACACATGCTAGTATTAACATGTATTATCGCTTCCTCTGAGCGGCCTCTCACCATCTTCATAACTTACTCAGAAAGCAGAATTGGACATGACTGCACTTTAAAAAATTCAGTTCATTTCAGAAGAGCATTTGGAAATTTGAAAGGTCAGCCACACCAGTTTGGTCTGAAGAACAGGCTGTAAATTCTTATTAGGATAGTTTGTTGTGGGATTATACTCCCTTGTTTGAGCCTGATCAGAAATGCTGCAATAATGGTAGTTTTGCATTTCTGCTTCTGATCCTCACTGAAGTTTACACCAACCAAAAAAAAGAAAGAAAGAAAAGAAAAAGCCTGTGAATTTTAAGTTTTCTGAACTTTTCAAACTTCAGAAAGCTTCAGGCTTGAGTTGGAGTTGTGTGTGATAGTTGAGGACCTATTTTATTAGATCCAGTTCACTGCTCTTTAGTCACAGTAACAAAAAAACCCTTCTCTAACTGACTTCAAATAAACATTCTCATTCAATTAAATTAAAATAGGGATAGATTTCCTGCACAGTTTCTCTCATGTTTAGTGTTTGTTCCTGCTTTGGTAATAAGAGTTCCTTTTGTTTTGAGCATCTTCTTCCTCTATAGCAGGAGCACAGTCTTTGTAGCCTCATCTTGGTTTTGATTTTCCTGAGTTTGCACTCCTTAAAATATAATAACTTCTCTCAGGTCTTGCTTTTTATTGTGCCACACAAATTTCTTGCTTAATCCTTTCTAGAAAATTCACAGTTTCACGCAATTAGTGGTAACAGATGAAGAAGTAAGAGCCTACTGCTGTTTGAGGGATGTTCAAGTTGCCTGGTCAAAATGAATATCAGATGTTTCTAAATTGTTCCAAGTGAAAGAAGCTATAGTGGAATACAACAGCAATGGGCTTCAAGCTGCTTCTGTGAGACTAACAAAATTTGGATAAGTTAAGATTCAAACTTCTACTTAGAGCTTGAAGGGTTTGGTAAATATTTTGTGAATATACACAACTTTTTTTATTTTGTTCTTCTACTCTGTATTTAAGTATTTTACTCAAAGGGAAAAAAAGAAAAGCTTGGTACTAAATGCAAAGACTAAGCCACTTCATCTCACCTGCTTTCTTGTCTCTGACACAAGTTTGCTTTGCCTTAAAGAAAGTTCATAAACATTAAGAGGTAAATCCATTTCCCAGAAACTGGTAAGAGGATCACAATGGGAGCTAAGAAAGAGAAATTTGGAGGAGGAAAAAGGGAAGATGAATTTGCATCTCTAATATTGCGGAGACATGGCTGAACTTATTTCATTCTTCTTGACTGAAGGGTTGTGTACACTAGTTTCATTATATGAAGGTCTTGTGAATTCCTTGTCTGCTTTTAAATAATTACACAGCAATTATTGCCAGAATCACTTTATTTCCCTCTGCACTTCGAAGGTTGTGACCCATTCTTTTAGAAGCATGCAAAACTCCCATGGAATTCAATAAATTGAAACTCATATGTGTAACACTTCCTGTGACTAAATATATTGATTAAATATGAAGTAATAATTCATATAACAATATTTGACCCCACAGAGATGCATACTGCAGTTGTCCTCACAATTGTGAGCTTTGGAAATACTTCTCTCTTGATTATACGAGTATTGCAAAGTGCTGTTCTCCAAAAGCACCAGTAAAGATGTTCTGAAGTTTCTGCTGGTCCTTTTCGCCCAACAGACTGCCTTGTTCACTGTCTAATGTCCTGTTTTCCATCCTCACAGACTGTTTTATTATGTCTGTTACTGTATTTTTCCTCTTCTTATGTTTGGCACTATTTCATTATGGTAAAACATTTTAAGCTAGCAGTTAACTTTTAAGGCTTTTACTGATCGACTTTTAAGGACTCCAAAATACTCTCTCATCATTTGTCAAATATATATATATATATATATATATATATATATATATATATATATATATATATATATTAGCATTCTATGTACTTATTTTCATAGTAGTTTTTGCCTCTTTATGATGGAAATTTAATGAAGAATTATAAGAATGAAATATAAAACTTGCTTTAAAAGTGAGGAAGTAAATATATGCATGGCAGGTTAATGCAAGCATCACTTACTAAGTTTATGAAACTCCTGTGACAATCTTGCTATAATTTTTTCATTTATTTTTAAAAAAATGATCACTGAGGAGGAAGCTATATTAAAATACTGTTCGTATAAGATTTCCAAATTATTTTCCAGTCTAAGAAGGCTCAGATAATCACATTTAGCCCTAACAGTGTTTTATGTCATTTGGATGCTTATCAATTCAGAACCTTTGGTGCCTTGGCCCTCACCACTTGCTACATAGGTACATTAATTCACAAAGTTCCATCGTCTAATATCCTAAGGCCCTGGAATCCCCCCAATCCCCTGGAAATTGGAATGAAACTAACATTTAACTACTAGCACTGCTTGCGGCCTTTATAAACAGTAAAGAGTTATCACTAGTTCTAGACTAAACCTACCGAGTTTCATAAAAATAAATTATTTCCTCTGTTAGATTTCATTTTTTCATTTCCTGGTTTGAAACAGGACTAGCAGCAGAAACCACAGTTTTCAAAAACGGGTACCTAAAGTGAAGCTCCTAAATCTACATTTAGGCACCTACATTTTCAAGAGTGTTGGAGGACCCAAGAGCTCCTATTGACACCATTGAAAGTTGCTAGTCAGGCATCACTTTTTAAAATCAGGTCACAAATTTATGGACGTAGGAGCCTAAATTTAAGCACCTACCCAGGTTTTGAAAATCTATTCAAGAAAATGTTGTAAGGCTGTTATAATTGTATCTACCCTTCCCAAAATCAGGAAGTAAAAGATATTTTGTAAAATACATTTTCTTGCAGATTTTGCAGCCAAGTTTTGCACACCTAAAATGTTTCCCTGATGTGAGCCAAACCTCTGTATATTTGATGTTCTCCCATCACTTGTACAGAGTCAAGTGATCAGATACTTAAACTACCTAACACAAAAATACCTGCCCGCATGGTAAGAGATTTTTAAGCTCTACAAAGATAATATATGTCAGATTTAGTTACAATAAGAACAGGAAATAGTGTACCATGAGTTCATTCATTTGAGAACTATCAAATTCATACAAAAGTTAAACCTCATTTTTATTATAATTTTGTTCTCAAGAAGGATCACAGTATTACCAAAAATGGTCACTGAAAAGGTTGGAGCCACCAAAAAAAAAAGTTTAAAAAAAAAACAAAAAAAAACCCACACAGGACATCAGCTACAGTGTTACTTTTACTACTCCAAGAATTCCCCATACGAAAGCAAAGGAGCAAGCTATAGTTAGAAAATGGGAGACCAGATGGATTGTAAAAGTGAGATACCATTCTAACAAATGGTAGCAGATAGCATGCAAATTCAGACTGGCAAAACATAACCCCTTCCAGCACAAGCAAAGGGTTCCCAAGCAGAGGTGTTTCAACACAAGCACCTATTAAATTGGCATGTCTATCTGTCAAAGTGGCTGAATGTTACAGTTTGTATGAACTCTGAGGACAGAACCTATCCCATTCAGTTCTCACATTGATATGATACCTTGATTCCCATATCTGTGTGCATACTCTTAGCATCATCCCAGCAGATATTTTATCTTAAATTAATGTAATCATTACATGTTTTCTGTTTAAGTGTTGTTTGAATCAAACTCCACACTTTGGAACTCTCGGACTTCTTCTGTTCTTTGAATCCTTCAGTATTGAACAACACATTTATGTTCCTTGTAAAAAATACATCTCTGTGTATTTATATGGGATTCTTGTTATCACAGATTCAGTTTATTTAAACAGATCACAAACATATGGACCAGGCTTAAAACAGTGAAGCTGCTTTTTGCATCACTCATTGCTGCTATTTCTAATAACCCATCTTCATCTTTTACCATATCATAATCCTTCATTGTATTTGTAGAAATTAAAGCCACACTAAAACAGATAGTCTCCTAATTTCTAGAAAAACATGGAGATTTCAGACATAATTATCCTCCCAAACTCCTGTTTCTGGCCATCTGTTTAAGCCCTAGGCCCTCTTTCCTAAGAAACCTCATCAGCTACAACACCAATCTGACCCACCTCTCCATTTTCCTTTTGTTGGTAACTATGTGGTCAGGCTGATATTCAAGAATGTGCTTTTCCACCAGGTGGAAAGTGTCTGGATGTTTTTCTGCCCTTTCTTTTCTTTTTTTTAGAGCAAGACTTCACTCATGTTTCCAGAAGCACCCTAGAGCTCCAGCTGTCTCCTACTCTGGTCTTTTCTCCTCTAGTTGCCTTGCTGTGAGAACATATTACTTTTATCAGATATCAATAGCCTTTCCCTGATTGCTCAATGTCAGACACAGACACGCTCTAAATTCCATAATAAAGATGGCTGTTTCTGACTTTTATCCCCTCTTTCTGTCTTGCAACAATGATTTACATCAGGCACAATGTTTAGCATACTTGGCTCTACAGACTGCATCTGTCTTCCTAGAGCAAATCATTTACCTAAAACAACACCCCTCTCCCTCCGCCACCTATAGCTCTTTAAAATCTCCGTTAGCTATGCTTGCTGGAAGATAGTGTATAGTAAATCCTATCAGAAAATTGGTGATATGGTAGGGTATCTTGCCTCTTACAGTACTTCAAAGAAAGGCAAAACAAAGTCTTCATGATGTGAAAACGGTAATCAGTTGTATATGGGCTGCCTGTGTGTATGTGTTGAGGAATTTCTTCCTGATGCTCAATTGAATTTTAAGCCTCACTTTACTCAGCCAATAACATAGAAGTGTTTTTGAAATAGCTCGAGGTTGCCATTTTTTTTTTAATTCCTGCCCAGACTACACAACAAAAGAAAGCTGTCTTCACTTCAGTGTTGATGTGCTTTTCTCTTTTACGGACCTCAGTCATATAAAAATATTCTCCATTTGTTTACAGAAGGCTTACATTCGGTAATGTCCTGCAAAGGGTTACTCTCACAACTTGACTAATCCCCTGTGCATACTCTTGCAGTGAAAATCATGTGGCTAGACTGAAAGGCCATTTCCTTATATTAATACAGGTGCAGCTCAGGGGGAGGTAAAGCGAATAATTTGGGTTGGCTTAGGAAAGCTACTAAAATGAGAGTCTGAAAAAATGAAGATTTTGTTGTTTCTTCTTTTGAAGAATCATACAGTAAAACAAAGCTTTCTGTGTTAATGTTCTTAACTGGTACTGTATAATAAAACATACATATTTTGTCATACAAATTGAACTATTTAAATTAATATATTGCCAATGAGAAGTAGCATCAGTTAAAATTAATTTTATGGAATGATTATATGAAAGTTGCTTCTCTTTGAAAACAAAATCTTTGTTACAGGGGTGTCAGATATCTAGTGATGTTAGTCTAGACAGTAAATCAAATATCTCATTGCAGAGAGGAAAATATTGTATGAAATATTACCTAGATCCCTAATTTAAAAAACCCACACTTCTTATATAGCATTTCCACACTTTGAAAACTTTCTTCTAATCATGCAAAAACCATTCAAGAATTAGAAGAGAGCCAAATATTTTGGAAGCTAAATTCTGTGATGGGTTGTGTTTTAATAAATCCAGAGAGATCACTTGTTTAAAAAAAAAAGTGAATGGGTGGAAGAAGGGTATTGTGGGCTCCACAATTTACATCAGCCCCTGATACTCCCCAAAAGGCTTTTTCATCTATTGATTAGATTGCAACACCCAGAAAATATAGTTTCCAGAGCTGAACCCTAAAGCTATCAAGATTCTGTAGAGGAACTAATCAAATAATCTTAAAACTTAAACACAAGGAACAAAGGTTTGACTTCCATGTTACTTTCTCTAGCTCTAAGAAATTTTCCTTCAGCTTTTCTTCCCCTCTCTGCCCAACTTTGTGACTTCCCTTGTATACACCTTGATTACAAATGAAGTACAGCTGCCTTAAATAATTAAGTTCTCAATAGGATACAGCTGTTGTCCCTCAACTCCCTTGAGCTCAAAGGAGAAATTTCACTGGGGTCCAAGCTTCCCCTGGAGAGCTTTAATTACTATTGTTCAGGTTGCCTCATTCAATGAAGATTCCGGTTATGAAGGAACATAGGGATGGAGAACGCCATGAATGTGATAGTCCTTGAAACCTGGCACACCACAAGTATAAGTATGAAAATAGGCCTATATTTAAATCAGAATGTATTTTTTTAGACAACTTATATAGACATGTGTTCCTTGATGATGGCTCTAATGCAGTGGTTCTCAAACTGTGGGTCGAGACCCCAAAGTGGGTAATTACCCCGTTTTAATGGGGTCACCAAGGCTGGCTTAAACTTGCTGGGCCCGGGGCTGAAGCCCAAGCTCCACCTCCAGGGTCAAAGCTGAAGCCCAAGAGCTTCAGCCCTGGGCAGTGAGGCTCAGGTTACAGGCCTCCCGCTCAGGGCTGAAGCCTTTGGGCATAATCTTTGGCCCCCCTGCCTGAGGCGGTGGGGTTTGGACAGGCTCAGGCTTCGGTCCTCCCTCGTGGGGTCATGTAGTAATTTTTGTTGTCAGAAGGGGGTCATGGTGGAATGAAATTTGAGAACCCCTGCTCTAATGTTTAAATAAATATACATTCAGTGAGTTGGTTTGATATAGCCAGAAAAAAAATTAGCATAAGGAATAACGAAGTAGTGGGGGGCAGGGCAGGGGAGAAAGAGCAGAAATTAAAGGAGATCCTCTGAACAATCAAAGAAGCCAGCTCAAGTGGGCTACAAAATTTCAAACAGCTCAAGTTGGCTCCAATCACAAAACTGCCTCAGAGCTCATTAGAGGATCTGATCCCATTATGTTTTTAATTTTTTTTTTAATATACAAATTTGCAAAATACACAGATTATGTTATTACATAAAACAAGGTTTAAAAAGATGTAACTTTTGTCACAGATCTGACTGAGCTCTCCATGCTGGACACTCACCAGACTGCTGATAGGGATCCAAATGCTGAATCCCACATGCCCTTGGGTTGGTGCGCGTAGGTAGCATTTAGGCACTTGCTCTGGTTTCAGGCACACACTCTAAAGACAGGTTTCAGAGTAGCAGCCATGTTAGTCTGTATTCGCATCCGATGAAGTGAGCTGTAGCTCACGAAAGCTTATGCTCCAATAAATTTGTTAGTCTCTAAGGTGCCACAATGTGCCAACTCCTTTTCTTTTTACTCTAAAGACAGACTTTATATTTGACCACTCTTTTAGTGGGAGGGACCCTCTGATCTAATTGCCTAGGACCTGACACTAGTGCCTTCTCCCCCAGTAGATCTTGCAGATTCTACAGAATCCTACCAAAAGTGTGAGCTTTCTCATTTACATTTCACCTTTTGAGGGACCCACAACAGCAAAAGCCAACAGAGACACAGACAGACTTTGAACAGGACTCTAAAACACTGTTACTCTTCAGTTAAGAGAGAGAACACAAGAAAGCACACATCATTTAGAAAACAAACACCCTGAATGCAATGCACTTTGCTGTAGCTTACTCTTTCCTTGGGAATTCCTCTGTGAATTTCCTTGGGAATCCCTCCACCTCCGCAGGCTCCTGCAGCAGCTCTCCTCAACATGCATTGGTGAAAATGGCCAAAGAAACAGAATAGCACAGCTCCTGCTCTTTTATAACCTTCCAATGTACACTGTTAAGTGTCTCCTGATCAGCTTCCTCAGGTGATCAGACACTAACCAACAGGAGACTCTCCCCTGACAAAGCAGTCTACCTGGTTAGGAGCCAGTCTTTTGTTTCAGAATGTTTCTTTTTGAACAGAGGACCATCAGGATTTAATAACCCTCTATTGTTAGTCCCTAGCCACCCATTTATATCCCCTCGTAAATCTTAGAAAGGAATAGTAATAGATATTAGTTAGTTCCCAATCATAGAAGTAATATATATATAGTTACAAATAAAGGCCAAATATATTAGATACAATTTCCTTTCAATAGTTAAAAATGTAAAACTTTTTGATCACTAGTGGTTTCCAGATTAATAAATAATAATAATAATGACTATCAGTCATATAGGAATGACTGAATTCTGCACTGCTTTCTTATTTTCTTCTTCTAGATAAAAGAACTTTATTTTGTATAAATGGGATGTCAAGAAATCCTGAGACTCACCATTGTCATAATGAAAAACTCTCATTATCCTTAGCTACTTTGAGTATGTCCGAAAACACCATGTATGGAATGTATGGAAACCTAAAAACTAGATCTAATCTTAAAACAGCAGCGGTCTGTCTTCTTCACTAAAGCTGAAATCTTGCTAAGTGTGAAAAGACATTAATACATTTTTCTTGTCATATATGAATAATCCCAATGATGTCAACTAGACTACCCATGTAAAGTTAAACATATGAGTAGGTCTTAGATATTAGGCTGATATGTTTGTAATCAGCTATGGATACAGCTGGGTGAATTTTTTGGATGAATACATCATTTGCTGAAAAACAGTTTCAGTCAACCCAAAGCTATTCATGGATTTGACCCATTTAGTTTTATCTAAGAAAAAGATTTTTCAGAGGCAACTTCAGAAAACTGCATGTGCACATTTATCCTTTAGAACCTTTGGCTCAGTTGTTGGGACACTTGCCTGCAATGACCTTAGACCTTCACTCTCCTCAGCGAGCCTCCTAACCACAAGGATATAGGCTAGTGTGGGGTCACTAATTCTCAATCTCTCCTGTTGAAGCTGTTCCACATTGTATAAATACTCAAATATGAATTGGATCAGGACTTGAACTCAGGGCTTCCCCTGATAGGTGCGTGTCCTAACCACCAGGCTATAGGCAATTGTCTCTCAAGCTTTCCTGTTCAAGCTATTCCACTTTGTATAAAAAGACATTGGTTCAAAAAAAGAGAATGTGAGTGATTCTATAGCCTGATTAAAGTACTCATTTGGGAGATATGAGATGTGGATTCCAATCTTCTCTTTGTCTCAGTCAGAGGAGGGATTTGAATCCATCTCTCTCTCTCTCTCTCTCTCTCTCTCTCTCTGACCCAATGAGTATTTAGTCTGGAGTTAGCTCCAGATTTAGAATTAAATTATTATTTTCAGCTGGTTGTATAAGCTTCTTAACAGCAAAAGATAATGGTGGGCACATGAAGGATTATAATGACCAAGGAACCAACGTTCTCTTGGTTCTCTTCCTTATTTGTAAATAAATTAATTACACATTTTTCAATTGCATTTTCCTCTTAGACCCATTGCTCCTTTTTGGATAGAGAAACAGGAGAAAAAGAAGAATGTGAAAGATCACCTTATACAACTTTTAAAAAAGTTTCTTAAAAAAAAAGCTTTACAAAGTATCAATAAAGACTGGAGAGAAACAAATGAGAGCAATCAATAATAACATGGGGTTTTACTTTGAAAAGTAACTATGTAAAAATGTCATTGTGGAGTGGTAGCTCAGTGTGTGGTAGCTCAATGATTTCCATATCAATTTCCTCAGCTTAAAATTTCTTCAGTAAATTTAAGTAAAGAGGTGTTTTTCAAGTTGTCTGCATGGAAAACTAAGTTAGGGATCTTGTTCTTTTTGTCTTTTGCATCTTCACTAGTAATAAAACACACAAGCACCTTAGTGATGCATGCAAAATTGTGAGCACAAACGTAATATGATTGTGGCACCTCTGTAAACTTGGTCCAAAAATATATTGTGTATTAGTTTTGTGACTATGACCCAGGACTGCTTCCTTTTGTAGCACCATATTCCTTCCACAGATATCCCATGAAACCCCCATTGAACACAATGTGGGTTGTGCATATTCCAAGGGTAGGATTTGGCCCACAATGTATAAAACCAACCAAGTTGCAATAAATAGGAAAGGCTGGTTCTCACCTGCCTGCTGACAAACAGAGCTGACATGTTTAGAACTGGAAAGGTGTACTGCAATCATGACTAAATTGAGAATGAAAAGAGAAAAGTGAACACTGCATTTCAACAGATTGAATTCTGGATGAAAGTGAGAAGTGCCAGATTGAATAAAGTGGGTTAAAGGTAATGGGAAGGACACAGAGGGGAAATGAAAAATGTTCAAAGAAAAATGCCCAAGAGTTAAGGAACAAAAAACACAAAGTAGAAGAAAGCTAATGTGGATGAACTAAGCAACGTAAAAAGAAATAAAAGAACAGGAAAGGCACATAAATTGCAAAAGACATGCATAGAGGAGGATGGGAAATCTTGCAGAATAAAACTGAAATAGCCAAAAAAAAAAAAGAGAGAAAAGTAGAAAGTAAAATGAAAATTGCACAAAAAGAAGGACATATCCTGGCTTTCAATACAGCCTGGTTCAAAGAGGTTGTCAAACTACCATTAAAAGACAGTTGAAGATTTTTAGATGTGAGGGGGGGCACATTCTCATATGTCAGCTCTGTGCCCTCCTTTACAGCCTTAGCATGAGGCCATGCTGATGGAAAGGGATACTCTTTGCAGGTACTGGGACAGCTGGGTTTACGCCTGTCCCAAAACTAAAGGCTCCCCCTCAACTAAAGGGGGAGGAACCAGTAGGCCCAGGCCACAGGCAAGTACATGGCACAACGAAGTGGAAAACAGGACCGGGGGTGAGGTCAAAGGTTAAATATCAGGAACCAGAGGGGGGACACAGAGCAGAGAACGCATATCCACGCTCATTGCTCCTCAAAGTCATTGGACATTGCCCATAAGTACTCTGCCCAGAGACATGATTGGATGAGGACACGGAAATAGGCTCCACAGTCACAAAGACCCACAACCACCCCATCCAGCTTCCTCCTCTTGGAATGGTAGATGACCATCTTTGCCAGCGCCAGGAGGAGAATGATAAGGAGGTCTTGAGACTTGGTGGGGCCATGGGTGGACTGTGAATAAATTAGGAGGTGCAGGAAAAAGAGCAGCCAGAACCTCAGTAAGAGTTTCTGAAGGAGCTGGAAGAGAGGCTTCAACCTGACACACTCTACATAAATGTGAGCCAGGGTCTCTCTCATAACAGAAGGGACCAGTGTCAGGGGAGTTTGTGAACCATGCCAAGTACACTCCCATGCTTTCATCTCCATAGATGAGCCACCAGCTAACAATCCTGACAGGCCGTGGAACCAGAGCAGAGTACAGACTGGCCCAATGGGGTTCCTCACACTCCACAGGTGGCAACAGGTCCTGCCACTTGGTGTCAGGGCAGGACATGAGGGCAAAGAAGTGGATGGTTTGAAGCATGAGCATTTACAGATGGATATTGTTCAGCCGAATCAGGTGGTGTGTCAGAGGTGGAAAGGGATGTGGAGATTTTGTTCTGGAGATTTTATGCCTAGGATAAGGCACCAGCCATCAGCCCCGAGGCTTCATTTCCAGGTACCCAAAGATGGATGTAGGTATCTAATTTTAGGCACAAAAGTTCTAACATTTAGAATGCAACTCATGCAGTGATGTAAGTACTGTGTAAGGCTCAGGGAAGACTTCTAGCATGACTATCAACAACCCTTGGTACACTCACCTCAGTGACATGCATTCCACAAGTTAAAGTGAAAGGAGCCGGGTTTATAAGAACTATGGCAGTTCAGCTTCAGGACGGGTAGAAGCCTCCCACTTATGGAGCATAAGAGCTTTATAGGACACAGAGGACACACCCTTTCTCTTTCACTCCCAACATGCAGGCATTGCGGACAAGCGGATGCATATGGATTGCTAGATTATTTTCTGAAGGTTGTGAATGCCTTCGATAGCTAGACAATTTCATAGGTTGCTCAGGCCTGTCATAAAGATTCAAATGAAATTTTATGAAATGTATGCAGTTCCTGTTGAAGAGAGATAATACACTGAATCCACTTATTATTTAGAAGAAAATAATGGGCCTGATTGTTAATTATCTTTGTCATCTTTCTTTACAATTTTTAGATACCACAAGTTGGAGTTATTTGACAGTCATTACAAAGTAGATCTGCCAAGTTGAGAAGATTTGGATCGATTCTTAACGTGAGTTCCGGGGCAGCCGCCTAGCAGAGATCCAGAGCAGCCGCCTGGCCCCGCAAGGTCTGGGGCAGCCGCCTGGTGCTGCAAGGTCCCGGGCAGCCCTGAAGTGGAGGTCCAGGGTGGGCGGGCAGCCCGCCGGCCCTATGTGACAGGGGTCTGGATCCCAGCTGCCACTGCCCAGGTAAGACATTGTGGGACAGAAATGTGGCCCACAATTATAAATAAGTTGAGAACCACTGCGTTAATTTAAATCAGAGGGTTGGTTTGTTTCATTTACTTCAGTTAGTCCTTCTTGAGGTTCATTTGGATGATCACAAACTTTTAAATCCCAGAGAACATGAAGGAAAAAACTGATACCATCAACAGCTATGTCCCCCTAGGATCTCCCAAAGAAGTCTTCCCATAATGGGACTTCAGACTTTCCCCCTCATCTTATTTGTCTTCCAGTGAGGAATATGCCTGGTGACCTGATAAAAATGCACATCCCTTCACAGTACATCTGGCTGATTTCAAAATCAACAGCTGCAAATTTATTGGGCAATTATTAATATAGATAGATGCCAGATCTAAAAGCATATCTATGATTTGAAAGATAAAAGAAGAAAATCCTAACTAAATTTTAAATTATGTCTGAAGTAGTTGGCTGGGAAATGGTAACCAGAATCCCATTGTTAGAAAAAAATACTGGGGGTGGGAAGAGAGCCATATAACAAACCTTGGTATTGCAGTTTTAGGTTTAAGAGAATATTTTCAAAATGCCATTTTTGCAACGTTGAAAACTACTTACAGAGAGCAGAAGTGAACTCTATAGCTCATTTCAGAAGCCTCTTTTAAAACTTGTCACTAACTGTCCCCCTAGGTAAAAAAGGAGGGGAAATAATATCTTCTTCATTTCAGGTGTCTAATAATGCACAATTCTGTAAAGTAGTCTAGTCTAATTAGAACGTCTTCATCTTCCAATCCTTTTTTTTAAGTAAGAGCTACAAAATAACTTTTTATCTCCCCTCCATTTCAGCTGTCCCTAGTAGCAACTTCACAGCAGGCAACCTGAAAAGGTCAACCTGTCAGCCAGTAATACATAAAACACCCATGGAAAATGAAGGTAGAGGTAGTCTTGTCTTGAGTAGAAAACAGCTGTTCCATGAAATTTCTTTGATAATGAGAGTTATCCTGCTAGTGTGAGAACATTTAAAAAAAACAAACAAACAAACCACCACCACACACCTTTACAGGACTAAATGGAAAAAAGAATTTTGTCAAGGTAGAATTCAGATGACTGTCTAGTAGCTGTTCTGCAGTTTATATGCAGCAGTCAGTTATGATTGTAATAGTCATAATAAACATCAAATATATAAATCTCAGATGAGGATTTCAGTTGGCTTGCAATAGTTTAATATCTGGCAAATTGATATAAAAGACTGTTTCCTTCACGCCATAGTTGATAGTATAGATATCCAGCTGCAAAAATAGGGTAATATTCTGTTTTCAGCATTATTTATAATCAGCTATATGACCATTGACTCACCACAGACCGAAATGAGGTTAACACAATAATTTGCCTTTAAGGAGTTTTTCACCTCCTTTATTAGTGTTCTGTGGGTAGCTTCATAAAATGGTGGAAAAACTAGTCTAAAGAACTATGTCAGCCAAGTAACATAGCATTGTGCATTTGGTCCCAGCATGATTTTTTAATGGGCATTGTGACATAACAGAATGGCAACATCAGTCCACCTAAGAGTTCTGAAATGTTATTTCAAGGCTAAGCAATTGTATGTTTCGTGTTTCTAATCTTGAAATCTACATTGGTTCTTTCTGTGACACCTAAGGGGCAAATTAGGAAGGGATTCTGTTATAAAAATGTCTAGTTAAGGCTGCAGTTTCTGTATGGGATGCCTCAGCAATATCAAAACAATAGAACTTCAATCAATGAAGATAATTCTGTACTGTGTGTTCAATTGTCATTAATCCTAATACATATTAAAAATAGATACCTGGCTTAAGTACGACAAGTATCAGAATACTGAATCTTTGGGGTTGAACCTTTGAGGGATGGCAGCATAAACAAACTGTTTTAAGTGTTCTTTATTATTTTTAATCAGTTGTGGGGAACACATTAGAAGAAATTAATTGGTTGTGAAGAACATTAAAATAAATTAATCTACATTCAAAATACCACTAGGAAACAAAGTATTTGTGTTTATCATTTTAGTTTTAATAACTGTCCCTGTGAACCTCCTGTTCTAATATTTCCTGTATGATGTGTAGTGCATATTGCACCTTTATACCACTCACTATTCAGGGTTTTAATTGGTCTCACAGAAAACACAGATCTGACATAATCCAACAAAATAACTTCATTCGTTTGCAGCGAAAGGTTAGATCTTGAACAGCTTGTTTCTATACAGTTATATTACCTACCCACCAGAAACCACTCATCTCCAGACCTTCCTCAGAGGTCTCTGTTTTTGGCCAGACCTTTTACCCACATTATGTTAAGCATTGACATTAAGCAGATGATGAGAATGAACTGCAAAAGATTATCATAACAGAAATGACACTGTTACCCTAAGCAGGCTTTCCACTGCCATATTTGTTGTTAGAAACACAAGGTGGGTGAAGTAATATCTTTTGCTGTCAAATAAATTAAATCAAACAATGTTCTAACAGGTCAGATTAAAACAATATTTTTCTGTCTTTCCTGCAATGTAAGTTTTATTTTTTCCACTTTTCTGGCTATAGAAAAACAAACTATGAATCTGAAATAAGTTATGGTTTGGTATTATTATGATGTTAGCATCCTATGGGATTTTTCTATTTAAACCCTATCAAAGTCAAATTATTTCAAATGACTTGAAACTGAACACCTCATCTTAAATGCAATGGTTCTCCTCCCGGCAACCCTCCAACATTATTAAATAATGTTAATTGACTTTGCAAATACTAAATAAATAATAAAGCCGTTTGATTGGTCTCTTAATGTTTTCCATTCAGAAAGCTCAGTTGCCTGGCAAAAATTACTTTTTCTAACTGGGATCTGAAAGTCAAGTTAGGTCCATTCCTTCTTGTGCATCATAACCAATTAGTGCATAGTCGGAAATGACTTAAGGCATGCCTCAGAGCTCACTGAAATCAATGGAAGGACTTCCATTGACTTCAGAACCAGCCTTTTGTGTCCCAATACCACTCCAAGCAGTGATACTTCATCTTTCCTTAAAATCAGGGGGACATGTTTTCTGTGAATTTTATTCCATAGGGCCAGCTTTTTTTATTTAAAATAATATGTGTCTAACCTGCATAATTGTAAAGAACTTTGAAAAGATAAGCTGAAGGAGAACCAATGTACTGATTCCTGGCTGAATCTGCAAACTGTCTGAAACAATAGCTCTGAGAGGTGTGAACTGCTCTGGACATTACACTCAGGGCACATAGACTCAGGCCTTGTCTACACTACCAAGTTTTGTCGCCAAAAACTGCCTTTAGGTGACAAAACAGCAAGAGCGTACACACTACAATGGGATTTTTGTTGCAAAAAATGCCCAGTTTTGGTGACAAAAAATTTCTACCCCTAGGAGAGACACTTGTCTTTTCCCATCCCTTTATTGTCGGCAAAGAGCCAGTGTCGACATTGCTGATTGTTTTGTCCACAGAACTGGCTTCCGCCAATATCCCACAATGCTTGCCCTGATTGCTCTGCTCAGTGTCTTGATCTCTGCTGCCCTGCAGGCATGTGCACCTCCCCTTTCAAAGCTCCAGGAAGTATCTGTGTGCTGCTCTGTTTGGGGAACAAACAAAGAGCAAATCATTGGAATGCTCCTGTTCTACCATGCACTAGGAACACAGCAGCAGGTGGACTGCTGCTGCAGGGGGAGGGGGACAGACTGCGGTGCTGCTTTGCCATTCCTCAGCAGGGAGAGCTCACAGAGCTACTCATGACGCTGCTCGCAGCGGCTGAGGGGGCTTTGGGAGAACTCAGAGAGAATCCCAAGATGTGCAGCAATCAGCTCTTCCTTCCCACAACACTGCACTGTGGGATACATACCCACAGTGCATTGCTCACCCTGTTGAGGATGGTGTCCCCAGCGTGGACATGATCTGTTGACGGAGGGAGCAAGTGTGAACACCCTTTGGCGATTTTTGTTTTGGCAACTTTTGGGTGTCGACATAAGTTTTGTCAACAAAACTTGATAGTGTAGACAAGCCCTCAGATTCCACATTTTCCCGCCTTAAGATGCCTAGATATTCAGTATTTTTACCCACAGAACTCATTAATTTCCTGCAGTCAGCAACCCAACATTTTGTTTTGTTTTGTACCATACCAGCCATACATGCAGCTGCCCTTCACTCTTTGGCAATGTTCTTTTGTACTTATATAGCACTTCTCATTTAAGGATCTCAAAGTGATTATTATCCCCATTTTACAAATAAGGAAATAAATTAAGCAAGTGGAATAAATCTTTCCAGGAGAAGGACCTTAATTAGCAGTCAGCTCCTGGTTATGTCCTTTTTAATTTTCATACACACTATCAATCCCCATAAATGCACGCACCCTGGCGGGGGGGGGGGAGTGGAGAGAGAGAGAGATTTAAAAAAACCTACTGTGTATTTAAAAAATCAGTTTAATCTAATCTGAGATTGCAAACACTAAAATGCCTTAATTATAATCATAAGGTGATTGCATGGCATCACTACAAATCAGAGTTGAAATTCTTTTGAGGGTAACTTTTAATTCTGAATTTCCTGAGTTTGTTATGCTTGCTTTGCGGATAATTACAACATCCCTGTAATGTTATCTACCCTTTTGTTTTTTATATGTATTCTCAATCTTATCCACATCTTCCTGTGGGTTTTGCCTATGAAGGACAATAGTGCACAGAGCATTTGAGAGGTGCTTTGAAATATTCCCAAACAGCACAAGCCCAATAGGTCAGAAAACCGCAAGTTAGCTCCCCCATCCTAACCATAAATAAAGTTATTCCCACATTTTATCTTCATATTCATTATTAAAAACTTGTTCCTCAATGGTAAAATTACTGTCAAATGATATAAACTGATAGTGAAATGACTTTACAGAGTGAGGGAAAGTCTGTATTTAGTCTGCTTGAACTTGAACATCAACATTTGAATTTTCACTGCAAACTCCAAAAAAGACTTACAGTCCTATCTTCAGAAAATAGTTTGCCTTAGAACCTGTAAAATAAACATCCATATAGAAATATTAATTGTTTTATAGTTTTGGCGTGTCCTTTACTATCTGTGACACCTCCTGCTTTTTAACTTTGTCTTTCAGCAAAATAAAAAAAATAAAATAAAATAAAAATTGACCTTTCGGAGGGAGAACAAGAAAGGATGGTGGTCTTTCAGAAAAATCCCATTCCACCTGTATAACCACCTACTGAGAGAAATCTGAGCTTTTAGCAAAATGTCACTATGTCATTGCAGTTGTTCTACCACTGAGATGAATAATGGGTAGCACAGTGAGACTGCTGTAGTTCACCCAGCACTGGGGTCATTGACCACTTATCACTGTGTGGGTCACTTTGAGTAACGGTGGAGGAAAAAACCATCAGAAGTTGGATAAACAAACATTTTCCATTGTCTGGGAAAGGAAAGAAAGCAAGAGAAATAATTTTCCAGCTGAATTTATTTGAGGAATTTAGAGTGAATATTTTATACTTATTTATTACTTCTAGATCAGCAGCAGCCCAAATTTATTATATGATAAGAGTTTATAATATTATAGTATGTGAGGTTAAGAATGTTTGAAGTAAATACATAATAAAAGTATTTAATCAAAACAAATTAAATTGCATCAGTGTGCTTTTAAAAACCAGCTTTGGATTTGCTTTCACTCAAAATAAATTTATCCCCATTAGCCAGCCAAACACCTGGGGTTTTTGCCTCATGAATAATGTATAGTGAAATTGGGAGTGTGTAAGTTTTGCCAAATGAACAAAGCAAATGTTTGCTTAATTGTATCCAGTAGGCTGGATTTACAAACAGCTGCAACCCTTCATTCTACTCTTACAACTTTATTATATGGCCTCTGTAACAGACAGCATCAGATAAATACAGTATATTGTCCCAAAAATGATTTCCTCAACAGTGGTCATGAGCAAGATAATGCCCAATATAGGGCATGTAAATCAACAGAGGTGTTAATAGATATTTTCTGGCTATTGTAAGACTTGTAGCATGTTCATTGGGGTGGCTCATGCCCAACTTCCATAGACTTTCAATGGTAGTTGGGTGCCTACCTGCCCTGTATGGCTTTGGAAAGCTCCCCCAGAAAGTGTACATTCTCTGGGGCCTGGAGTATAGTACTGGAAGAGAAGAGTTATAGGTTTTACTCCCAGCTAGGTTGGGCATCTACTCAGTTTAGGCCTGATCCAATGCCTGAACGATTCCCATTAACTTTCAACAGGCTATTTGAGCTAATGGCTGGAGACTTCAGGGAACTTGTATTCTAGGCATAGTGTAATTGATTTTTCTATTTTCCAACTTTCTCCAGGTTTTTTACTTCTGGACCAATGTCACCAACTGTGTTGAATTCACTGAAAAGAAAATCACTTAAAATGAAACAGACTTGTGAAAAAGTAGCAACTGCTGGAAGAAAATGGAAGAAAGAAAGAGAAGCATCCGACCTAACAACATATATGTGAAATTCATGCCCTAAAACCTCATTTAGCTGCTGAACACTGCAAAAAAGCTTTTATTTATATTCTCCCAAATATTCAAAGTCATTCATACTCATTCCCTCTTTGTATTCACTGACTCTGAACATTTCTGATCAACATTTATTATCATGAGCATTTTTCAATAGTGACTTACAAAGTCACATGCAACAGTATCCACAAACCAGGGTGTGAAATTTGCATGAGTATTTGTATACACATCCAATGAGGAAACAGAAATAATTCCATGGGTGTTATAATCAATCAGAACTAACCAACACCGCTTGAATAGCCAGTATCAAATAACTGGAGAATTATCAATGTAAGTTGTCAACCTCTACCATTGGCCAATATATTTGGGAAAAAACACTATTTGCTCATGGATATTTTGTGAACAGAAAAAGCAGCTAAATCGCTTGTGAATTATTTGCTCAACTCTACTTTTCAATTTCTTGCTCATATCTAGGTAAGTATAAGAACTGTTCATTTAATAGTACCCTCAACCAAACAATTTTCACGGTTTAATTGAATATATTCTTTAATCTTGATTAAACAATAAAGCTTTTACAGTATGTACAATGGCATCAAGAAGGGCAAGGTTCTTCACCCTGCTCAATTAACCAAACAGGAACTCCCCCTTGATAACTCTAACCCTTTTGGTAAGCCTGAGGATTGATTTTTAAACATTAATGGCAATTTGTTCCATTCAACAATCTGTTGGGGAAAAAAATACAGGACAAAAAGTCATCACCCGTATGCTTGAACCAGGTTCTCTTTTGTTCTGAGGTGAATGATTGATTGATTTGCATTCCCATTTCTTCTGTGCTAAAATTAGCTGATGGTTTCTCAGTGTCAAATAATAATTTGCAATGGTTGGATTGGCTCTTATCTTTTACCTGGTGAATTATGAAACACATACTGTCCTGACTTTCACTCAAACAAACAGATTGTCCTTGGTAGATGTCACTGATTCACATGTCTAAATAGCCTGAATGTAAATGTTACACATCTCTACTCTACTTAAACCTGATCTGCAGTCTATCCCATTGTTGATGCTATGTTTATACAAAAGCATGAATAAAAGAAATTGAGTAAGTTAGTGGTACATGTAGCTTCTAACTTAAGTTTCATTGTATTGGGTAATGGTTTCTAAAGAGCCTAGGAGACTTAGGAGCCGAAATCCCATTTTTCAAAACTAACAGGCACTTAGGGCCAGTTTTCCAAAGTATTTAGCTGCCTAAAGATGCAGATAAAATGTACAAAGGTGCCTAAGTGAGAAAGGTACCTAACTCTCATTGAAAGTCTATAGGACTTAGTGTCCTAAATCACTTAATTACTTTTGAATATTCTATCCTTCATCTTTACATTTCCAAGAGTTTACTGCCTAAAGACAACAGTTACCATTCTGGCAGGCAGAGAGGATGCAGCCTATTACAGATCTGAGAAAAAAACACATGTTGTTTCATGGACCTTATGTGTTTTGTTTTCCTGTAATCTAAAATGGAAGTCATTCAGACTGAAAACATAGAACACAAGGTAAAATGAAGTGTGATTAACAGAGCATCATTGACAACACTGCTGACTGGATTCAAATCTCAGTGACACTGACATAAATCTGGGTAATGGCATAGACTTCAGTTAAACTATGTGGATGAATAAACATAACGGAAATCAGATTTTGCCCAGTTTTTGTAAGCTTTTCCATTGTTCCTATCTCCCCAAACCACAATTTAACCTCCTCTTTGTTGTGACATGAAGTAAAATAATTAAAATTAAGAAGTGCACTTTTGTGAGAGAGATAAGGAAGACATGATTAGAAGTATTTGACTCAAAGCCAGGCAAGTATGTGGCAGGTACCAATAGGCTGTGCTACCCTGGAGAAACTACTACTAAGATATTCAGTATTTTATTAATCTCCTCTGTACTGAGGAGATTAAAAAATCTCCAATATATAAGCCAAAGGGGCAAGTTTAAAGACCATATCTTCAACAGACCTGTTGAATTGCATTTTTTTTTTAAATTGCATGCACCCAGCCTGCAGCAAAGAGATGCACATGGGAAGTTCAGATGGAATCCTAGATATCTCTTTGATAAATCTGATTTTAAAAGAGTGGGAAAACTAATATTTCTCCAGTTATCTGTTTCTGATTTAATTAGAATTATTTTCTATTCCAATTAATTTTTCAAACAAGGGTCAAAAATGAGCTTTTTGACTTTAGACATCTTTAGCAATGGCATTTCACAGCACATAGCCTGAAAAGTTTCAGCTGTCCACCAATAATGCAAAAAATACCCATGGAATTGAGGGTAAGAGTGTGTTTCCTTTTCAGTGAAAAGTAACTAATCCATTATACTATAGTGATAGTGAATGTTATTCTGGTGGTCTGAGAAGTATGGACCTTTAAAATTACAGCTATGAGGCAATTTTGAATAGTCTTTAGTGGACTAAGTGGAAGAAGACCCTAGTAAGGGTAAAGTTTTCTGTTGGCATCTATAAAAATAGTTTATATACAAGTTGTCGAAAGTCATCAAGATGAAGCAAAAACTGAAGATCTTGAGGTTTTAAGATAACTTACAATAATTTAAAATGTGATAATGGAAAGCCGTGCTAAGATATGGCATATTTTGATTTACAAGAGATAGTTAACTGCATAACAATATGTTGTTTTAGGGGCAGATTAAAAATGTCATTATGTACTCCCTTTATTGCTTTATCTACAAAGTGAAAAGCATCCCTCACTATCACTGACTTATCTCCCATAGTGTTAACGGTTGGAACCCTGGGATAGATGGGCTGCCAGAACTTTAAGCACTATTTTGATTCGATCTGCTCTGAGCAGGGTTTGATGCTATGAAGCTTAAAATGCTGGTGGCAGATGGCAGCCCAGTAACGTCATCCTTTCCACTTTCGTAGCTCCTATGAATCTGAATGGTGATAGCAATTGTGAGAAATTTCTTCAATATTTCCCCAGTATACACAAGGCTTATGTCACTACTTGCCTTACAGTGAAGAAGTTATAACACAATGACTTGTCTGTAAGGACATTTCAGGTTTTTTATTACTTCTCTTTGAGCAGCTTCATAAAATGGTGGACAAGCTATTTCAACTACTGTGTCAAGCAAATAACATAGCACTGTAAGTTTGCTGTAGGCATGACATTTTTAATGCTTTGTGAAATGAGAAAACACCATCTTTGATCCGCATAAGAGCTCTGAAATGTTTTTGTTTCAAGGATAAGCAACTGAGTGTTTAGTCTCTGGTCTTGACTGTATTGGCTGCTTTCTTGCAGACAGCTGTGGCCCTTGGAAATCTGTGGCATATAAGGGACAAAATAGTGGCAGGTTTCCCAAGATTCTGTAGTCTAGCCTGGACATTTTTTTAACTGGTTTTATATGGTATGTCTCAGCCTCAGTACCACCAAAATAATAAAGCTTTAATCAATATTATTCTGTTCCTCTAGCCACTTGTCTTTTACTCACAATTACAGATTGCTCTTGCTTTCAATATAAGTAATACCAAAATATTGAACCTTTAGGGTTGAATCTGGGAAAGTATCAGAACAGGAACAAATGTGAACAACATACAGGATGCAGCAGGGGGTGGGGGAGTCTATCTGAGTGCAATATACAGAACCATCACAGACCAGGAATAATCACTGTCTAAACTACAGATGTGACTGTGCCTAGGCATAGCTTGGGGCATCTTCATGCCAGAAAGATGTCATCAATTCAAGAGGACTTCAGAACAGTGCAGCAAAACCTACATGTAATTACACTTTGCAAAATTACACTGTAGAATTTGTTTTATTCTCAGTCACGCCCAAGTAAAACAACACCATTTATCAGTATAAAGATTTTTTTTCTTATTGCCAACATTATACATTCAGCTTGGAATCTGAAATTCCAACTGTGGTTTCCAACATACTAATAAGCACAATTGTACAATTGAAACTTTGGACCAAATCTAGTCTCCAGTACCAAGCAAACAGCAGGAAGACATGCAGGGAACAGGAATGCCATGGAGCAGCTTCAGTGCCAATCTGTAGTCTCTACTACAGCCCTGAAACCACAGTAGCACAAGCATAGCCAGGGTTAAAGCCACTGATTTACAATAAAGGATTAAAATAATTGAATAAGTGTAACTTAACTAAATGATCTGTATAATAAGATTCCAGGATTTGTCACTTTGTGTGTCACTCTGAAGCTTAGAATACCTGTTGAGTCAATGTAAAGCAAAGGGAAAAGCTACAGGCATGGTTGAAAGCTCATCATTTTCAATCATCACTGGGATTTGCAGCCTGATATCCAATTTTTAAGTTTTCAGCCATTTTGCCTTTACCAATTACATCCATGTAGTGTACTGTTTCAGTAAACATGTACAGTGGAGTCGCATCTTGTGCGAGGGTTAGGATCTAAAGTCAGTGCATAAGGCGAAAATCACGTATAGTCAAAATTACCCTTAAAAATCCCTTAAATAGCCCATAAAGTACAGTATACTGTCCATGGTTTTGTGTATACAACCCTGCACTGTAATATGTATACATGTATAATGTATACAGTAATGTACAGTATATAATGGAGTATGTATGCAAAATATAATTTTACAGTACTGCATTTTTAATTACGGGGGTAATTACAGGGGGTTGTCAGGGCTTGATGTCGATCCAGGAGATGGAGGTGACGGAGAGCTTGGGTGATGGAGAGCAAGTCGTAGATGAAGTGGTTGGCTCTGGTTCATCTCGAGAAGTTGATTGTGTAGGCTCATCTGCTGCTGGTTGTTTTTCCTTGAAAAACATGGTGATCAGAAACTGTCGCTGTTGTCTCTTGAGCCGCTCAAACATTTCTTGATATGGTCTCAAATTGTCCGTATTACTATGTGTGATTTTGAGGCTTCGTTCCATAGAGGGATCATATTCAGAAATTAAATCATTCAAGAGTTTCGTTGCTTGGAACACTTCAGCAAATTTATGAAGATTCCAACTTGCTGGCTCTTCCTGTTCGTCATCATCTTCGTCTTCTGTAGATGATTTTATCAGTTCCTCTAACTTTTCGTTAGTTAATGTTTCTCTATGGCTCTCAATTAATTCTTTAATTTCTCTCTCTCGAATCTTGATGGCATGGATGCTAGATTTGTTGTGGCCATATTTACGCGCCACATTGGAGACTGACATACCGTCTCTCAATAAGTCCAGCACAGAGAGTTTTTCCTCCAGAGTTGGAACAGATCGCTCTTTCTTCAGCTGAGCACCAGATGAAGTAGTTGGCTTGCGTTTAGGGGCCATGTTATACGAAAAATACGTATCTTTAAACACTAGAATCACACTGAGCGTGGTGAGATGCTCACACTATGAGAGGCGTGTGGGAACTGAGACCTACTGAGGGAACAGCAGATTCACGTCTTCCATCTCAAGCTCACTCCAGGGCATATGCTCATTGAGTGGAATGGTGGGCAGAATCGCCCGCACTATTTACAGGTATCTTGTTATTTTTCTTTGCTGAGCGTGTATAGTTGAATTTGCATAAGTTAAATGCGTGTATGATGCGACTCACCTTGTATCTATGCAATGCCAAAAGTCCTACACCATTGTGATATCAGAGATAACTCAAGTAATCACCATCCTGACTCTACAATTAATTTGCATGCAACAATGCCATTGGTTGTATGAGGGAGACTGCACAGATGGTAGACTACTTGGCCCAACTGCCACACACATGTGACATCACAGGCTTTCAGGTACCAGTATAATACAAAGTTATGGAAGTCTAATCACCTGCAAATATTTGAAAGAAAGATATTGATTAGAGTGATCCCAGTTAAATGATTGGTTAAACCAGAGCAATAGAAAATATAAACTGAAAATACACGGAAAATGATTTAATTGACTGGTTGATGAGATTGTGGAACAGTCTTTCAGAAGAAATGGTAGAAGCCCCTACATTTGATTCATGTAATTAAAACTACTGTCATTCAGTCAACAGAATGAAAGACAAGTTCTTCAAGCCAAAGGATATGTGCAGGGATCAAATGTAACTGCATATCCTAATATAAATTATTATTTTTATGAAATTATTCAAGTACATAGATGTAGAATTAGCTCATTATAAAATAGCTCCATTTTTAGATTCCTCTAGTCACAAAACAGAAAATGCCAATATAAAAGAATTATTCTTCACACTGAATACTGTGTTCATTTTTGGAACTTGCAAAGACAAAAACCAGAAATATTAAAGGTCCTAGGAAAGACAACAATAACAATTAAAGTCCTGAGGTTAGAATGGTGAAGTTTTTCAGTAGGAGGCAAGATTTAAAAGTCTTTTTTGGAAAGGAGATAGATAAAGGGTATTGTTTTAAAGAAGCCTACTGATGTATTCCATACACAAAACTAAGTAAAAAAAGGCAAGACATTTTAAAACAAAAGGAAATATTTTAAAGCAAAATGGAATCCACTCCTGTAAGATAGACGCCAAAAGCTTAATAAGATTTATAAAATCATTAAACCTTGTAAACAAAAATAGTATTATGCAGTTAACATTGTTTATTCTAGCTAATGCTAGTATCATGCCTCAGGGAATAGGATAATCACCAGCTAGGATCAAGTAAAAAATTATCACATGGTTATGATATTGCACAATTGGCTAAGTACATTATGATTTTCCTTTCATTTCCATTGAAGAACCAGGAATAGAATAGGGATCCTAGAATAGATGGACTATTTTTCAGTACAAGAATTCCTGACTATGACTGGCAAGACCAAAGCAGACAAGTGAGATCAAATGCCTCAGAGCAGCTGGAGTAATCAGGGAGGGGAGAGAAATCAGAGCAACCCAGTTGTTAGGTGACATTAAAGATGCATGAGGGAGGGGTCAGAAAGGCACATAGTGACGGGGAGAAGGAAAATAATGTGTAGATCAGTAGTCCATGTATTTTGAGCTCTTATTTGAAAGCCCATAGGACTGATTAATGGGACTAGTCTCCTGAACTTATCTATGACACTCCATTTAGACTGCTGTGAAGTGCTTAGGTCTCATATGTCTGTTATGCCAAATGATGAAGTACTTTCAAAGAAAACACCCTCTATAAAGATTTCAGAGTGGTAGCCGTGTTAGTCTGTATCAGCAAAAACAGTGAGGAGTCCTTGTGGCACCTTAGAGACTAACACATTTATTTGAGCATAAGCTTTCATGGGCATGCATCCGATGAAGTGGGTTTTAGCCCATGAAAGCTTATGCTCAAATAAATGTGTTAGTCTCTAAGGTGCCACAAGGACTCCTCGTTCCTTTTGCTGATACAGACTAACACGGCTACCACTCTGACACCTGTCACCATTCAAGGCACTGCATTTAGCCATATGAAGTGGAAATCCATCAACTTCATGAAAAAACTCGTACAGATACAGACAGACATCATTTTCCTTTCCTCTATAAAGAGTTTCATTAGCATTTTTCATCTATAGCTTTCAGAGCACTTTAAAAAGTGGTCCTTATTATCCCCATTTTACCAATAGAGAAACTGAGGCACAGATAGTAATGTGGCTTGCCCTAGATCACACCATGAATCAAAGATAGAACTGGTAATAGAATCCAGGTGTCCTGAATATTAGTCCAATGCATACTGCAGACTGCAGAAAAAAGCATTAGGAGACTAACACAAGCACTATGGGTACATCTCTAGGGCTCCAGCTCCTGGAATCATCTGATTATATCAGAAAATTATATTTTCATTAAATAAATGTTAAGTTTCTAGTTTTCATAGTTATTCAGAAATGCTTGAAAAAAAGAACTGAATATAAGCAAAGCAGAGATGTTTGTGAGTCTGCAGAGAGCTTGAAATAATAGTTGACCCAACTCTGTGCATCACAATGGAGGGTTAATTCCAACATCCACTGCTCTCTGGTCCTTATCAGTGCTAACCCAGCAGAGGACTTTGTATTCTGTTATTCAGCACAGGATCCAGTGTCTTTTGCATGAGCTGATCTTTCCCAGATATGTATATTTGACAATCAAATAGCAATGTGTATCTGCAGCAGCTCTTAGTTTTACTGGACTGGTTCTCCATTTTGAAATTGCAAGCTTTGTGAGTATGTTGTTCTGGGCCCTAACTTTGCCTTTCGTCTTCTCCATATGTGCCTTAGGGAGAGCGTGTGGGCTAGTGTCACTCCACTGTAGGCAGATTCCAGCAATGGACAAGTGATACTCCAATTCCAGGTGGTGTTGAGTTGTCTATTTGCCTCACAATTCTGAGGATGGAAGAAACTCACTTGCATTTTGGCTGGGCAGCACGCAATTGGTTCTTGGTGTAATAGACGGAGACTCCAGCCCACGCTTATGTTATCATAGCTTCGATCTGGGTGAGATCCTTGGCTTTGGCAGCAATACATAGCCCATTGGCATGGACGAAACTTCTTGTGCTGAGATGAATCTATTGACTGTTCATGTAGATGTTGTGTATTGGCAAGAGCTCATTCCCTTGTGGTAGCAGGTTTTTTTCTGTCGCCACCTTCTGCTCCACTTCCTGCACTGTTCAATGTAGAAATGTCAGTTCTCTAGTAAAAAGAACAGGAGTACTTGTGGCACCTTAGAGACTAACAAATTTATTAGAGCATAAGCTTTCATGGGCTACAGCCCACTTCGTCGGATACATAGAATGGAACATATAGTAAGAAGATATAGATAGATACATAGATAGATAGATAGATAGATAGATAGATAGATAGATAGATAGATATACATACATGCAGAGAAGGTGGAAGTTGCCATACAAACTGTAAGAGGCTAATTAATTAAGATAAGCAGGAGAAAAAAAAACTTTTGCAGTGATAATCAAGATGGCCCATTAGGCAGTTGACAAGAAGGTGTGAGGATACTTAACATAGGGAAATAGATTCAATATGTGTAATGACCCAGCCACTCCTAGTCTCTATTCAAACCCAAGTTAATGGTATCTAGTAGAGATTGTATCAGTCATGTTAGGTGGTGATCTTTCATATCCTCTTGTACATTTTAGTCAGGTACAGTTGGTCAGTTACGCTGATGACGACATCGGTCTGCAGGCATAGACATATTCTTTGGTAATATTGTAGTGGTAGGTGTTCAGCAGGATTTACAGATTCAGGGAATCTGACTGCGGCTGTGACAAATTCTCTTGCTATGCCCCCCCACCCCATTTACTATAAGTAAATTAATGTTATCAGTAATTCTTTAATACTTGCTTCCTTTAGAGCTTGTTGAGAGGCAAAGAGAATCTTATAAAAATCTCTCAAATTTCATATCAACGTCCCCAGGGTTTTTTATGCTCAGACTTATCTTTTATAAAATCAGTTTTGGAGTTGAACACTTCCTTCTTCAGCCTCGGAAACATGCTGCAGCTAAAAAGAAAGTATATGACATACTTTGCAAACCACTGACAGCCACACAATATGCTGCAGACTACTCTTATTTTTTGGGGAAGTCATTTCCATCATTTTTTGTTCTCACACTTTGTGCTATAAAAGTGTGTCTATAACTCACCTTATGACTCTATACAAATAATCTCAAATTATACCAATTTAGAATATTCTAGAAGCCTGCTATTTTTAAACAATATTCTGAGTTTAGTCATCCTAAGAGGTACTTATCTTTTGAAATGTACTCGTATGAGGAAAATGTCATGAAATGTACATTTCCTCTACAATAGCATATAGGAGAAGGAAGCTGTTTGCCATCAGCTACCAAATATTGGTCTTTATCCGGCAATCTGATTTGTACCAGCAAAAGTATCTTTCAGCAAGGATCAGACTGCAGGATCAGGGCCTATATTTGCATTGCCTACCATGTCTGCCATGGACAAATGTCACAAATCTACATTCTTAGACCAACGGAATTATATTGATGTATACCAGCTGAGCACCTGGCCTCTTTTATATGCTAAATTTATATGAGGACATTAGTAGTAGTAGGTGATATATGTATATAAAGATACAGGTTGCAAGGCAGTCTCCTATTGGTTACATACCAGAGAAGACTGCAGGAACTAAGGTTGCCATTTAAAAATGTGCATATATTAATATTATATTCATAGTGCTCCTTCTCTTAAAAATTGTTCTAATGACTGAAATGTTTTTCATGCTACTGAGTGTGCATGTGTGTGTTACCAAAGGTCTGTTACAAAATGTAATAGAATGTAATGGTGTAGGGAGTTATTTCAATATTTCAAGAGCAGCCTTATAAAGAGGGAGCTCTGTATTTCATTTTGTTGTGAAGTTATTTGACATTTCAGTGTCACGTCTAATACCCCGATCAATAACTTAATACACTTCATAGTAGACTTAAGCAAGTAGAAAGACATTTTTGTGTGCATTAGTTTATCTACCAAAGTTATCATAATAAGAAACTCTCCTGTTAACCTGTCTTTGAATTTTTGCTTCTTTTCTCTGTTTTTGATCAAATCTATGATAATTTGTATATGATAAAATAAAAAGAGACGCTGGAAAAATACCTCATCTGAATGCAAATAAGGTTTTTCTAAATCTGAGGGCTTATCTTTTTATTACTATCTGAGAAAACAAGACAGACTGGTCAGAGCCGAAGGCTAAATCAGAAATAGCTTGACAATCCATTGATAACATGGCATTTTCAGAGTATATTCTCTGCTCTAAGCCCAAGTGACTAGGGCTGAATCTCAAATTGCACAAGTCAATCAGCCAGGGATTTGTTTTTCACAAGACGACTTACAGGAACTCAAGGATACTATATCATCTGAAACATGAACTTTCATCGGGAATATCTATGGCACACAAGCGTCACAAGTCAGAAGAGAGATTGCAACAAAATTTAAATGAAATTAGAGCTTTGATGGTTGGTTTTTAAAAAATGGTTTTAACTCTAGCATACTCTGTGCAGTTTAACCTCAATAGTTGGTCTCTCTTAAAAGGGACAATACCAATTTAGTTTGGAGCTTAAGTTGTAGGGGGAAATAAGAGCTCTATAAAAATCTTATACATTAATATGTAGTGTTTTCATGTTTTTTTAATATTATTGAAAGCAGCAGTTCTCCTCCTAACCCCTCCCTCCACTCCCAATTTGAACATGTCATAGAATCATAGGACTGGAAGGGATCTAAAGAGATCATCTAGTCCAGTCTCCTGCAATCATGGCAGGACTTAGTATTATCTAGATGATTCCTGACAGGTGTTTGTCTAACTTACTCTTAAAAATCTCCAATGATGGAGATTCCACAAACTCCCTAGGCAATTTATTCCAGTGCTTAACAACTCCACATGTCCTTGCAATGTTTTGAGTTTTGGTCTCTTTTCCATTGTTTTGTTTAGCATGTGGGTGCTGGCTGGTGCCCTGTGATACACAGGATGTTAGACTAGATGATCTAATGGTTCTTTCTAACTAAACTATATGAACCCACAGCAATATGCTAATGCACAAGAACCAAACAATAAGAATAGTCAGTCAAGTTTCATTGTCCAAGCAGAAAAGAAACACAAAAAATTAAATAAATGGTACCAGTGATGAGAAAGAGACTGTCTTATTTTATTTTTGTACAGCACCCTGCATGATGGGACTTCTACCCCAGTAGAGACATTGGATACTACTGTAATGTTAATGATAGTTAATGATTGCAAACTTGACAAGCCAGATTCTATGCTTGGATGCATATGTTCCCACTATTGCCTATGGTATCTTTACGCATGCATACAAGGCTAGACTATGACCTGCAAAACATGAAGATCATTTTTCTCCTTATGTGAGCCACTGAAAGGGAAAATCGTCTGCATTAGTATCAGCAGTATCCACCCATCCCTGCAGATCCATTATCAATTCCCCTGATACTCTATCTCCTTGATCCCACGCTGCTTAAATCTTCACTTTCCTCATTGCTGCATTGAATGTCAAGGCTATGAAGTGCCCCTGCTATTGGTTGGGCCCTTCATCGGCCTATCACTGCTATTGGTTGCTTTCCCTGCCCATTTAGGAAGGAGATAGTTGTCCAAGGTCACACAGCAAATTCACCAGTTGTATATTTTTAGCAGTGAGGGTAACAATTTATCAAAGGACATGGTGGATTTAAGATCATGACAATTTTAAGATCAAGATTGGATGTTTTTCTAAAAGACATGCTCTCGGGTGTTTTGGGTTTGGAGGAAGTTCTGTGGCCTTTGTCACATAGGTTGATCATGGTGGGTCTTTTCTGGCCTTGAAATCTACAAATCTGTGAGATAAAACACGTGTTCCAAGTGCCACATCTTGGGCCTCTGTAGACAACACTGCTTTATTTAACAGTATGTTTTTAGTGATTCCTTTAGAGCACTTCTACATCTGCTATTAACTCTTAATTGTTGAGGACCTGTTTTATCTTTTGTTGTGATATCTAAAAGTGTTTAATAAGAATTTTAATTACAAAAATTATAGCTCTTGCACTTTGTTTCTAATAACTAGTCTTTCCTGTTTCCCGCCCCCGAGCTCTAACCACGCTTTAATTAAAAGCCAAGAGAAAAAAATACATTTCATATTCTTTATTATATCTTCTTTGAGATATAAGTATTTGGTTTATTATTTAAGTGTAAGGATAAAGAAGAGCAATTGGAATGGTGATCAAAGCAGCTAAGGTACAGCGAGGAGCGTCCTACCAGATAACCCCCAATGCTGATGTACTATTCCCTTTAACAAAACTACTTCTCGCCAGGGAAAGTATCCAATTAGTATCTCTATTTTCACAGGGACCAGTAGCGCATTGGTAATGTGACTGGATAAAATTAATAAAGAATGTTAAATCCCATTTCAGGAAGCTGTACTGAAACATAGTATGAGTTTATACCAGTATGTTAAGAAAAGACTTACGTTATTGAAAGACAACATTTTTTGTTTCACTTTATACCCAGACTTTCCTTATTTTAGCCAGTATGCTTTTTCAGTTTAAACTGAATGTAGGATACATTTATTAATATTGTGACTGTTAACTATAGATTCCACTGCACTATCCATTATCAGAATCAAATACAAGCCAAAACATGCTGTAGAGAAAATGGGCATATATTATTTTCTTTTGAACCTCAAGCAATAAAATTACTATTCACCTCTCATATAATTCTGCCCTCAGTTTATCCAAACAGAACAAGATATTTGCAGGAATATCCAGAGCAATTCCAGGTGCCAAACTTTTCCAATTCAGTTTCAGTTTCTCAGTAAAGCTCTCATCATTAAGTGGCTTGCATAATCAAAGTTTGCTTTGTGGATGATCTGGCCTCCGCTCTTATCATATTCTTATGTCTTCCTAGTCAGACGTTGCAAGATCAGAAAGGTTTACATCATCTATCTTATTCCATCTCTGGCCTCCCAATCAGTATTTCCAAAGAGATGTGCAAATCTGGCCCAAAGTGCAAGAAAAGCATTAAGTAGGTGCATGCTTACAAATCATCATCAGCAGTTTACAAAAATGGAAAAGATACATTAGCTTTACTAATCAATAGGTTAGCAAAATGTGGGGATTAATATATCAATTTAGGTGTCAAGTGTCCACTGTAGCTTTCAAGGGAGGTAATGGATTGTAATATCACGTTAGAGACAGATTTTAATTGTGTATTATAGCAGCACTGTTCATGCCATTATGGTTGAGATATTACTATTTCCATAAGAACTTGCATGTAAAAATTCACACTGGACTGAAATGTGGCACTTAAGAGAGTCCTGGAGGAAATTATTCTATAAATTCAACAACACTAAATATATATATTTATAGTGTTCAGATTAGAAATCCCTATTGCCAACATTAACCACACTCTGGCATAGACCAGAATAAAAATGTCCACAGACGGATTGAATCAGGGATAGTTAATCAGGAATAACTCCATGTGCAGACAAGCCTTTAGTTAGAAAAGATAAGAGAGACTCCAACACAGATCCAGATTCTCACAAAGTGCAAATCAGTGTGGCTCCATTGAAGTCAGTATAGGACAGAGGAAAGAGCTCTGGGAAAGAATGGGACAGGAACAGCCAAGAGGAATCCCTCACTAACATCTCCTCCCAACAGAATACGTGCAGGTGGGATCACTATCGATACAGAAATGTCTTTGGGATCTTACGGAGGGTATGATCTCACTACCTCATCAATGTATAAGATCCCCAGAGTCTCTCTCACACTATACTGAGAATAGGAAATAACTTACGAATGGTGATCATAGTTAAGTTTCAACCATAGTCTTTTGTTTTTTAAATGATAGAAGCAGCAAAAAAAAAAAAAAAAACGAGAGTGCTTGAGTTTACCATCCTGACTCACATTGAGTAGTCCCTTACTCCATCAATAGTCCCATTCCTTTCAAACACTTAAGTGGCACCCATCTACATAAGGTCTGAATTGAGCACTTGATGCCTTCACTGTACTAAAGAAATGCGGGTTTATATTATGTTCAAAAAAAAAAAAAAAAGAAAAAAACTTTCTGCTTCCATGTAAAACTTCTATACCAATAGATAAATTATACAAGTGGACATCAAGAATAATTCAGTTGCCTCAGTTATTGGGGCAGAATATAGCCCATGTTAGCCAAAGCTTTTTAGTCAGTGTTTCTCTCTTCTTTTTCAATATTTACAATAGACTGGAAGCATCACAGTTATAATGTAATGTTTCTGAAACCTATGAGCTAACATTCACATCCCAAATTAAAATTGAGGCAAACAGATTTGTTTTAACACTCAATGGTATTCTTTTTACGGACTTTCATCCTTCATAGACCCCACTTAGCTATAAATAATCAATGCAAACAGCAATTTAGACCTTTTCCTGGGTTTATGGGTTTATACTTAGTGCCTGCGTAACATAAAACCCTTTTTAAGCACTACCGTAAAACAAAAACACACGTATTTAAAACCATATGTTGAAAGATCCATTGAACAATTCTGAAATGAGTCACGCGAGAACTGAGAAAGATGATATACTGCAAAGTAGGTTTCTTACTGAGAGTCACAGCAGTGACCAAAAGCCAATTTGGAAAAAAGACCGAACCTGATGGGCTTGCTGTTTCCTTGACAATACCAAAAGGAGAAATTTTATTCTCATAATTGCTCCCTGTTACATTTGATAATACAGATATTAAAAAAAATAAACATCTCATGTCAACAACTGTCTCATAAAAGGAGCAATTGCAAAGTAAAATGATGGAAAACTATTTTTATAATTTTCTATGTGAAAGAAGCACAAAAGACTGTAAATTAAGCTTGATTTTTATTATTTCTTCCCAACACATTTGGATGCCAGTATGAACTAGAGGATGCAGTTGGTTTGAACATTATGGGCCCAACTCCATGCCCAACACCCAACAGATTCAGTGGCCATTGCATCAAGGCATACATTTGTTTCCTTTACTGTGTGGCACAGAATGGAGAAAAACTACTAATTAAATTGTGAGGTTGTCATAAATATAAAGGGAAAGCTAACCACCTTTAAATCCCTCCTGGCCAGAGGAAAAACCCTTTCACCTGTAAAGTGTTAAGAAGCTAAAGATAACCTCGCTGGCACCTGACCAAAATGACCAGTGAGGAAACAAGATACTTTCAAAGCTGGAGGGGGGGGAACAAAGGGTTCTCTCAGTCTATCTGTTTTTTTTCTTTTGCCAGGACCAGAGCAGGAATGCAGGTCCTATAAAGGGTTAATAAGCAATCTAGTTGGATATGCGTTAGATTCTGTTTTGTTTAAATGGCTGATAAAATAAGTTGTGCTGAATGGAATGTATATTCCGGTTTTTATGTCTTTTTGTAACTTAAGGTTTTGCTTAGAGGGATTCTCTATGTTTTGAATCTGCTTACCCTGTAAGGTATTTACCATCCTGATTTTACAGAGGTGATTCTTTTACTTTTTCTTCAATTAAAATTCTTCCTTTAAGAACATGATTGCTTTTTCCTTGTTCTTAAGATCCAAGGGTTTGGGTCTGTGTTCACCTATGCAAATTGGTGAGGATTTTTATCAAGCCTTCCCCAGGAAAGGGGGTGTAGGACTTAGGGGGGATTTTGGGGAGGAAAGACATTTCCAAGTGGGCTCATTCCCGGTTGTATTTTGTTAGACGCTTGGTGGTGTCAGCAATAAAGTCCAGGGACAAAAGGTAAAATAGTTTGTACCTTGGGGAAGTTTTAACCTAAGCTGGTAAAAATAAGCTTAGGGGGTTTTTCATATAGGTCCCCTCATCTGTACCCTAGAGTTCAGAGTGGGGAAGGAAGCTTGACAGAGGTGGAAGACAAAGGCAGTTAACTTGAAATGTTTGATATTTGTTTATTTATTGGTTTAGGTACAATATTCTTATGTTGCTTTTTTTATTTAGGAGACATATGATTTAGCTACAATCTTAATTCCCCCTTTTAAAAAGTTGCCAATTCATATACTTAGGTGGTATCCTTGGTTCAGTAGCACTAATACATTTGGGGGGGTAATGTGTAGCAGCAATTGAAGTCTCTTCTCTCCTCTATAGCAAAGAAATGCAATAGTCCTCCAGGAACCATATTCAAGGACAAAAACAGAGTGAGAAAGAGCTTTCTTAACAGTACTCCAAACACTGGCAGGAATATTAATCTGTTTTATTCATATATATTCTCTTTTTAGACAAATTAATTCTGCAATGTAAGTGTTTATCATAAAAAATACAGGCTTTGAAATGTCAGCATTAAGTGTAGTATTGGGAAATAAAACTGATAGAAGGAGACTGAAAGAGACTAATTAGAAAATATCTGGGATGTTATAGCCATTTGACAAAAAGTGTACAAGGTAAAACACTGAGGGCTTTTGCAGATTAATAATTGTCTGTGAAATTATCACTCCATCTTTTTGCATTTTTGTTTGGTTTTGTTGTTGTTAGTTTCAACCATAATAATGCAAAAACAGTGAATGCAGCTGTTGTTTATAATGAGATCCAGCTAATTATGGTCTTATTTCAGTTTTCAGATTAATAGCCCCAGGAATATCATGTCCTTATGTAGTTCACCCAACTCATGTTATAAACTAGAAAATTAGAACTTAATTCTTATCTAGTACCAGTCCTATGCATGTTCTCATAAAATACAAACTTGTTATGAAGTGCAGAGCAGTTCTTTCAAAGCTTTTGGGCTACATGAATACAGTGGGGCTAAAAAAAATAAAATGTAAAATGCTAGAGATAATTTTTCAGCTTGATGTTCTGCAATTCAGCTAAAAGAAAAGGAAAAGGAGTACTTGTGGCACCTTAGAGACTAACCAATTTATTTGAGCTTTCGTGAGCTACAGCTCACTTCATCGGATGCATACTGTGGAAATTGCAGAAGACATTATTATATACACAGACACCATGAAACAATACCTCCTCCCACCCCACTCTCCTGCTGGTAATAGCTTATCTAAAGTGATCATCAAGATGGGCCATTTCCAGCACAAATCCAGGTTTTTCCAATGAAGTGAGCTGTAGCTCACGAAAGCTCATGCTCAAATAAATTGGTTAGTCTCTAAGGTGCCACAAGTACTCCTTTTCTTTTTGCGAATACAGACTAACACGGCTGTTACTCTGAAACCTGCAATTCAGCTAGGACTCACTAGCAACTGGCTTGCTATACGCAGACCTCTGTGCCCACACAGTAGGGTGACCAGATGTCCCAATTTTATAGGGACAGTCCCGATTTTTGGGTCTTTTTCTTATATAGGCTCCTATTATCCCCCACTCCTGTCCCGATTTTTCACATTTGCTGTTTGGTCACCCTATCACACAGCCTCAGTGAACTGTTCTCTATGAATCTGTATAAATGTGGTTCTGTGTAGTTATTTGTTCTACAATAGTGCCTAGGATGAGTGGAGTTTAAACTAACAGTATTAAATGGTTTATAGAAATTTTTACTGTAAAATAAATGATATTTCACGATTTCCCATGATAAGAGAACACTTCAAATATTGCTTTCTTGACTTATTTTTACGTGAAAATATTTTTACACTTCTCCCCACTCCATTATTTTCATTGTGATTTTGACAAATAACCAGCTGTAAGTATAAGCATACACCCAGGGGTCTGCTCTTGCTGTTTTTGCATATCTAGAACATGCATTTAAACAATCAGGACCAGATTCTAATCACAGTTACACAAGTTACATCTCGAGTAGTCTGAACTGAGTCCAGTGATTTAAGTGAGAGCTGTGTAATAAAGGACCATAGGATCAGGCTTTAAATTAGCAGGAACCAAAGCTAAATATTCACCTCTGTCAAATTCATTGGTTTATAGAATTTGTTGTTGCTATTAATGTCGACAAGGCCATATAATGGCCTTCATGTGGCACTCCTATTGATTTCAATGAGCACCCCATCATCAGTGGACATGCAATAGACATGGATGTACGTGCGTCTTATACATTTGTCCCTCTGCATGGTGCACCCTTATGTTATAAAGCTCTTGGAACGTACTAGGAAGTAGTTGGGATACGAAGCGTAACAAGGAAAGCATCAGAACACAAAGCCTTATGAGGAGTGATGTGTGCATTTCATTTTCCTTAGTCAGCCTCAACTAGCACTGCCTATATTACTTACAGAGCTTGTGCCTAGTATTTTCCCCTCCTCAGCCCCTTCACTGGACACATACAGTTATAGAACAATGCTCCAGAAAAAAAAATGTAGTAATTCTGTGTTACTGCAGATTGCTTTGAATGACATGCAGTTGAAGCTATGCTGATTTGTCCCGGCATTACCCCAGTTTTACACCAGGATAACGCCATTGATTTTAGTTAAGTTACTCTGCTAAGAAACAGCAGTCACACAGTGATGAATTTGTCCCAGAGTTTTTTATACCATAATTTAGCAACTGGATTCCAGATAATTAACATAACTACCTGATACTGATTGCACATGGTCAATAGTTACAATAATTACATAGCAATTACACGGATAATTTTGTTCTTTTTAAACTGTTTTACTTTTTGTCAGAGGGCAGTCACAACATTGTTGTGCATTTGTGCCAACACAGTTCACATACTAACACAACTGACTTGAAAACAGGGGTTGATTTCCTGGAGGACAAGCCAAAACCAGTCTTCCCTGATTATGTCAAACCTTACATACTCCTTTCATTCATCTGCTATTGCTAATCTGCTTTTTTCCCTAACCTTTACTTCTTGCTAACACAGAAAACATAAAAATCTTTAATTTGTTTGCAGCCTGGAAAATGTGGTAAGGGTTAAGCATTTGTTATGCTGTTAATCACAAATAGCCCATTAATGTTAACCCTTTATTGACAGAAGAAAGGGTAATTTTATCTAAAAAGTGTTAATAGTAGAACTCAGCAAAAAGAAAAGGAGTACTTGTGGTACCTTAGAGACTAACCAATTTATTTGAGCATAAGCTTTCGTGAGCTACAGCTCACTCTTCCCACCAAATTTATCAGTACCCATGGTTCTGCAGGACAGGCAGTATTAGGAGAAAGGAGACTGCACTGAGGGGGAAGAGAAAGAGAGAGCGAGCGCGCACGCAAGCTTTGGGAGCTTCAGTGAATGGTGGAAGAGAAAAAATAGGGATGCATTGGGCCAGGGTGGTCAATAGCACAATCTTGAGGAGTGAGAGAAAGGTAGGAGGATTAAACAGGGTCAGAACATGTATACCCTGAAGAAACAGGCCTGACTGGATGTGTAGGAGGAAGGAGACAAATGTGAGAGAAAGCAGGGGAAAGCCATAATGGCTGGAGGAGTAGACTGGTTGTATAGCAAGCAAGGGAAAGGACTTGCATCCTTACTGAAGGGAAGGACAGGAAGAAAGAGTATGGGGAGACACACACACTTACTGCTATTGACAGCATTCATGTAGTTTAGCCATAGTTAGTGCTACCTACCAATAAGTCAGTGTCCAATACTATTAAACTGCATGGAGAACTCCCTATTGAAATCAATATGGAGTTCTGCAGGAAAGTCAAAGGCAGGGTGACAGGGTCAGCCACCAACTAGGCACTTCCTCATGGCCAGTAGTAATTCTGGCACACCCTGCACGTTTCCCCCTTTTTCAGTGACCCTTACAGACTCCACACTTCTTCTGTGGCCAAAAATACCCCTGTAAGCTTTCTCCCGCTTGCTCAGGGTCTCTCCCTATGTTATAAGGCTACTCCCAGCCCTTTCTAGCTGGAGTCTTAATCCCAAATACCCAGTCTCTGCCAAAGCCTTCTCATTCCTAACAACTTCTACTCTCCATGAACAGCCCTCTTTTTGAGGCCACCGAGCTGCTCTTTACAGAGGAAATCACCTGATCCCTCTCAGGTGTGCCTCTTTCAGCAATCAGGACGGGCTAGTCCCAGGCCCTCCAGCCCTTGCAAGGCATTCCACCCTGTTACAGACAGGATATGGTTGTTTTATATTTAGCATCTATAAAGTACTTTTTATCTTCAAAGGGCTTTTCAAACATTAATTAAAGATTTGACTTAAAACCATGAAAGCAAAGAAATTTTGAGTTAAGGCTTTGAATCTGTTCTTATCACAGCCTGATGTGCCTACAAATTGTAGAGCATGTGACATGTACACAGAGTAGATCGGTCATTATGTATGCATTTGGAGACCCCTGCAATATATAAGCACAGCAAGGCAGAGGATGGAATTTTAATTGTGTTTATCTTACTTTGGTGGGATTAAGTAAGGCACCTAATGTTGTTTTAATACATTTTTAATTTAAAAATATAAACAAAAACTGAAGGGTTTTTTGGTGCATTTGTAATGATTAACTGGACATTTTTTTATTAAAAAAAGTATTCCTCGTCTGTTTATGCATATGCACATTTACTTTGTTTAAAAGTCCTGAAAATGGGGTTCACAAATTCATGCTGATAGCCCACTTAAAGGAAAGAAAGTTGCATAGCAAAAACATAGACTACTGCGGCCATTTACCTTACATCCAATTCTGCAGGTTCTTCATGTATATAGGGAGAGATTTTCAAAGGCAGAAATGGCATTTAGGTACATAACTCTCATTGGAAGTCAGTGAGAGTTAGAGACCCAACTGCAATTTCCACCTTTGAAAAGCTCCCCTGTAACTCCCTTTGGTTTCAAGAAATGTTCCACATATGAAAGATTTGCAAGAACAAGTCCTTTACTTTTCACAATTCAACAAAGAATTAAGGTTCTAACGTAGAAGATGTTTATGCCCATGAGAAACTTTACACACAAGTAGTTCCATGGGGGGGTTAATGTCTGAGAGTTGCCCCAATGAGAAGTAAAGCTACTATGTGCAGAACTAGGGCCCAAAGTTATTCTAAATTGCACTGAATTAAATGTACTTTACGTATTAGTTCACTGTGTTCAGTAAACAGAATACTCCAGGGTAAGTTTACTGTAAGATAACCTTGTTTGACTTTTGTTTTTTATCTGAACCTTTATTTATATTTTATTTTCTTTTTTAAAGCTGCCAGGTAACAAGAATGTGAAAGAGCTGCAAGGATGATTGCATTGCCTGATCTCATCAATGAAGAATACAAAACTCAGGTGATCACTGCTGAAACTTAGCTTTATTGTGCCACAAAGATCTTGAATTTAGGCCCTTCAGCTCCATCTTCTGGTAAAAATGTACTGAATAGAATATGTCTATTGAATTCAACAGATCACTTTAGCAGCAAGAAACTTGTGCTATATGAAAATTAATTCTGGAGAAACTGAGCCTATTATTGAATCACAGATTACTGGTCATCTAACTTTAAATCAAAGTTGGTTTACGGCTAGACAATGATTTTCTTCTCCCATTCATAACATGATTTTTCCATTCCTTCTGATTTCTTGTCTGAAAGATGTTTGAATCTACTCAGAGTGAGTCTTAAATGTGCTCTAGATCAAAAATGGGTATAGATTGATATTTGGTACTGGGATGGTTTTGAAATCAAGCTTGAATCTGACGGGGCACTCATTTTTGTGCCTCATGTTGTACATTTCATCAAACCTATAGTCAAAACCACTAAAGTAATGCAAAATCCAATTATTCCCCCCCACACACACACTTTCTCTTAGGTTTGTAAGGACACAAAAAAAATCACCAGTACTCTTTATTGTTTGCCCTTGCTTCCTGGCCAAAATCCAGTTTGAACAATTACATTTTACTCAGGTTTTTGCACTTCCTGCAAAGGCCACCATTAATATATTCACAACTGCCAGTTACTTTAGTGAATGTGGTTGAGTGTTTGAGGTATTCTCTAGAGAAAGGTTCAGACTGTGAACCCCTTAGTCTCACTGAAGAGTAGTTGCTTCCCAGATTTCAAATGGATGTGAAGTGATTCCTCTCTCTCTCTTACCTGTAGCAAGGGTGTAGCAAGCCTTAGTTTGTATGCAAAGTGCTTTGAGGTCCTCAGCGGAAAGGCATTATAGAAATGCAGAGTGCTAGAATTAAAACAAGTGTTTGGGATTCAGATATATTAACAGGGCACTGTTACTTGAATTAAATCTGAAAGAAATGTGGCCCAAAAAATTAGCTTCACACTAAAGTGTCAAATATGTGATTTATACCAAATCATTCACAGGTAAAATATGTTTTATAAATCCATAAAACTGCAAAAGTTTTGAGACTGCAATACTGCAAGGCCAAATATAGCAGTTATACCTCACTCTGCACTTCATCCTATTAGGCCCAATTACCCCTTCTGAATCCTGTAACAACCATTTTTGAACCATCACCATCATATAGATTCTATAGGATTTCTCAAACACCTCCCCCCCCAGAAAGTCACACTTTTCCAGAGATGGAACCTTTTGCAGTTACTGCCAGTTAAAGCCAAGATGCAATTACCCTCCCAACTACCAATCAGAACTGCATGTTGGAACCATTTGGATACAGTGACAACGAAATCTAACAATTTTTGCCTTTCAAAATATGAGATATTTGTGATCAGTGCTGACATTTACCAACATTCTTAAATATTTGGGGAAAGTGGAATTTGGCATTTGTCTCTAGCATGTTTTCCTTCCATAAAATTACTGTTAATTTGGCAAATTTATGTGACATTTAGACTTTTTAAAAAAATATAACTTTCATTTTCTTCTAAGTTATTTTTGCTAATTAAGGCAACATTTTGTACTGGCAAAAATGGAAGCATGGCTTCATTAATATGAAAAGTGAGTTTCATTTCCAAGTTTTGTTATACTGAAAATAAAACCAATAGAAAAGCATGCCAGATGATTCATTTGTCATGAAAGGTTTGGGGTTTTTTTTCTCCTAGCCAGCATCAGTGACAACTTTTTCCTCAGTTTTAGTCACAATATGCCAGAAAACCAATTTAGCTCTCTAGGGATGAGGATGATTTTGACAGACTGCATGATGTTTCAGCTAATTAAAAGCAATTTCACTCTGTTTCAAATCCTTCCTTAAGACCTACTTCATTCAGACTTCCAACACTGATCCACCACTCGTCCCTGACTTCGCTTCCTTGAACTATAAATATAGCACATTTTGCATAAAAAGTGATATAACTACATTTAAACACTACTTGCCCAATCTTCACTAGGTCATGTTACAAATTGGTGTGCATGAGTACTGCACTTAAAAACACACATTGAATGGCACATGCAGGAGATTAGTGATGCAACTCATGTATTGGATCTTTTAAAATAAAAATCAAACTCTATCTAGCAATTGACAACTGTTAAAGGTTAAAGAGTATGACAGAGCAGCAACAAGCTACTGAAAGTAAGAGAAAGTCTAAATGAGAGATTTGTTCAGGGAATGATACAGAAGGGTATCCTGGTTTTATTTAAACCCTTTGTAACTTAAAACTTATGCAACAGTCTCCAAGAGAGGCTCAAAGAAGGAGATACCACTGAAATGGACTCACTGCAGAGCTACTTTGTTATTTCCTTTTGTCCAAATACTACAAAAGAAGCAGGAGCACTCTTACTTACAAGGGGCATTTTTTTGCTGTGCTGGATTTTCTTAGGAGCCACTTGAAGCTAACCATTCTTGCTAGTAGAGGCCATGTTTGGTCATGTGAGTGAGTTTGGGAGTTGACCTGATTTATTGCCTCACACAGCTTCACATGGTGGCAGGAATGGGAAACAACAGGCTGCTAGAACAAACCGGCAAAGGGCACAAGATAACTGTGGGATGATTGCTGCGTCTCTCATTGATCACAGTCACAGCACAACCGTTGCCTTATCTGGTTTGTTGTAATTCTTGTTTATTGTTTTTGTGCTTTCCCCACAGTCTGTGGATTCTTACTTCCTCACAGCCCACGAAGGCTAAACTGGCAAATTGTTTTTTGATGGAAAATGACACAACACTAATGAAAGAAAAACTCTGGAGGAAAGAGAAAAGTAGCACTGAAAGATGGAGGGGAGTGACTGGCTGAAGCCAAAGGGAGGTGGAGCAAAGAACATATAGAGTTGAGCCCAGAAGTATTTAGGTACCTAAGTCCCAATATTATGCTCCACTGTGATGAACTCTTGTTTCTGATGGTTGGGTGTTGATTTAACTATGATGCTTGGTAGTGAAGAGGGATTTCAACTTGTTTCTAGCAGCCAGTGGGAGGTCCTGGCCAAAAAAAAAATTCTACTGATTGGGGCAAATTCATAAAAACTAATGCACTTGCTAAATTAGAATTTCCCCATTTCCACTATAAAAACTGTGTTAGTAAAGAGAATATTTTGCCCTGAACTAAATTTCTAAATACTTGTATCAGTTTTTACACAGCAAATATTTCTAACTAGAAAGGTAGTATTTTTTGCATGCAAGCAACTGTTCATATGGATGACCAGTCCTGCTCTAGTAGCTATTATTGCCTGTGCTTTAGACTCCAGTGATGCACCATTGTTTGATAGCAAGGTGGTAGTAGCACTGTGCTATCTTTAATTCAGTGAGTGCTGGGTGTTCTATGTATGCTGCTTCCTTGCTATTAAGGGGTTGTTTTTCAAGTGTGTTTCTAGAGCATCATTCCCATGTGGTCTCCGCCCCTCTCTCTTCTGACACCTTACCTCTTTAAAGAGCAAATTGAATTCCTGCTTTCTTTCAAATGGAGAAAGAAAAAAAATCTCCTATTGCTAGTGAGTCTTTCTTTCAAGCTGTTTGACAATGTGGCATGAAGATGTAATTATGCCTACATGTATTCTGATGCCTTCTACTCACCAATGACACTCACATGACGTCCACTGACATTTAAGTTGCGATGATTCTGACGCTTTCTTTTTAACTTCTGTATTTCCTATAGTACCTGGCCTTTTAATACTGGAGTTCTAAAGCTATCGTTACAAAAAGTTTCTCACGCAGCTAATCTGCAACTTTGATTCCCCTTCAATAACCAAACTACACTAGCCTCAGCATCTCCCTTTCTCCTCCTGACTGCCACTTCTTAGATCAGATGCTAAGAAAGAAATGTTATATCTAGAAATATGGGGAGCAATTGCCATCTACCATAGCACTAATTTAAAAGTTAGAATAAGCAAGAAACTGTTGCATCTTAACATGGTAAGAGACATTCTAAGCGGCAGATCCACTTTCATGGAGCTTTGACAATTTACACCAGCTGAGGATCTGCACCTACATTTGTAATGTACCTAATACTAATAATACGAAATAATACCTAATACTAGTGCTCGCTGCATGAATAGATTAGTCTGTACTCAACAGATTAGAGATGCACTTTTGGAAAAGGAATGGTTTTGGTTAGGGCGTATACTGCATAGAATTGTAGTCTTTACATTTTTGCTCACATAAGAAATATGAACACTTATAAAAAGGAATCACTAGAGTTGGTGGGATCATGGTGTGAGGAAACCCTCTTGCAGCATTTGATTCTGAAAAGGAGCAGTGAGCAGTGTTTCTGAGTTCATTCCACTCTCTGGACACTGTTAAACTACTGCTGCCAGGACAGATTTTCATCTGTTGTAACAGGTGTTTTTATGGAAAACCAAAAATGTTGCTTTTGGAATGTATGAGATTGCACCAACTAGCATATCACTAGCAATGTTTTTGGCACTACAGAACACAAAGACAGCCACCTTTCCCAACATACACCCCCTTATAAATTACCTAAAACCTAAGAATGGCCATACTGGGTCAGACCAATGGTCAATCTGGCCCAGTATCCTGTCTTCTGACAGTGGCCAATGCCAGGTGCTTCAGAGGGAATGAACAGGTAATCATCAACTGATCCATCCCCTGTTGCCCATTCCCAGCTTCTGGCAAACAGAGGCTAGGGACACCCTCCCTGCCCATCCTGGCTTATAGCCATTGATGGACCTATCCTACATGAACTTATCCAGTTCCTTTTTGAACCCTGTTATAGTCTTGTCCTTCATAACATTCTCTGACAAGAAGTTCCACAGGTTGACTGTGCGTTGTGTGAGGAAAAACTTCCTTGTATTTGTTTTAAACCTTCTGCCTATTTATTTCATTTGATGACCCCTCATTCTTGTGTTATGTGAAGGAGTAAATAACACTTCCTTATTCACTTTCTCCACACCAGTCATGACTTTATAGACCTCTATCATATCCCCCCTTAATTGTCTCTTTTCCAAGCTGAAAAGTCCCTGTCTTATTAATCTCTTCCCATATGGAAGCTGTGCGATACCGCTAATAATTTTTGTTACCCTTTTCTGTACTTTTCCCAAATTCCAGTGTATCTTTTTTGAGATGGGGTGACCTGATCTCTACTTTAGACATATTACATCATTTCAGACAAATAAGGCCAGATCCTCAAACCTTTTTCAGCTCCATTGAATTCAGTGATTTACACCAGCTGAGGAGGTGGCCCAGAATATCCATCTAATATAACAAGTGCTTAAAGTTAGACATCTAATTCTAACTCAAAAAAAGTCTCAGAGCAGCAGGTACTCAGCACCTCTGAAACTCTATTTTTACGTAGACAACTAAATATCAAATAGCATGACTAAGTTTGAAAAAAAATTGGCACTAAATTTGAAAAAAAATTGGGGACATGGAGGTGAAAACCTATGCCCTAGAGTCGGTCAGGAAGGAAGGCGTTATTAGCTCCTTCTGAGTGTCATGTAAATGTATTTGTGAAAATAAACTAACAAAACAAGAAATTATGCAAATTATTTCCATAATACCTTTACTAACATTCACATTAAACATTCCATAGTGCTGAATAGTAAAGCATCCATTAAAAACAACCATGCTTAGAGCTCGCCAGAAAATGGAAATCCTTTCCAATGGGGGGGAAGAAGGGAGGGAATCACACTTTCACTTTTTTTTAATGGGGATAAAAAGTCAATGTGCATTTTTTTCTTGGAAAGGGATTTCCAGAAAAACTGAATTTTCAGGAGAACTGAAATAGAATCTTTTGGCTTCTTTGCTCCCACTGCCTGCAGAATATAAAGCTGACAACAGCCTTCCAGCCTGGCCCATGTTGGATAATCATACCGATGGAAAACTTTGCACAGTCTCTATTCATACTGTGTATTAAGTCTCCAATAAGATGCAAGACTGAGCAACCAAAAAAGAAATGCTATAGGAAATATTGTACCAAACACTATTTCATTAAAGAGCAAGATAGGTGGGGAAGGATGGAAATGAAAAACGAGCATTGAGAGGACTGAAGAACAATATATGAACACAATTCTGGCAACATATTAGCCCACACAAGCCAGGAAGTAACAAACAATGTCCACTTTCACAATTAATGCAAATAATCTTGTTAAAAAGTAGTTTTCAAAAAGTCAATGATTTATTCCCTCGTGTTTTCTTTTTTTTTTTTACAAGATAAATATCTATTGAAATGTTTTGACCCCAACATTTCTATTTCCCAGGGGAAACTTCAAAACAATACATTACATTCATAAAAACTGGGGGGAAGATATTCCCCCTTTTTACATTTTCCCTTAATAGAGATAATTCCACGTTTACATCTTTTAATTGTTTAACAGTAAAAATACGTAAAGTAGGTTATCCTCCATTTTCTTTCGATTTTCTAACTTTTGCAAGTTGGAAAACAGTGACAAAGCATTGGCATGTGGGGGAAAACCCACAATTTCTAAATGACATGTTTAAGCTCTGAATTTTTTTCCCTAAATTAAAAATGTTGGAAAATTGAAAAAAGTGGTCAAATTATGAGATTTCTGTGAAAAGTGTTTTAAATTAAAAGCTGTTTTGAGAGGAAATATCTTTGTTGGAAAATGTTCAAGCAGCTCTATTAAAATATAGCCTCTTGCTGTAATAACTTGTGCAGCTTACCATTGTAGGGTTGGGCAAAAAGAGTCTAGAACCCAGCTGTTCCCAGTATTTTCCTGTCCAGGTTTGCAAGGCCAAATGCATCAAAGAGTATTGTACTGAGTTGGGGTAAGAGAACAGTATACTGTTTAGTGGGAATCTCTCTTCCAGAGATGCAGGCTCCTCTCAGTTCACAGATATGGCGAGGAGCATGGCTACCTTAGTTATAAAATAGTAGCTTTTTTAATAAACAGTTTGAACATACAGACAACCCTTTTTACCCTATGACTTTGTCTTCGCTATGAAAAAAAAATAGTGTGTTTTTGCCATGCGATAACTAACTTTCTAGTTTAATCCTAGTATAAACAAGCTACTGTAGTTCTATCATGAGGTGCCACTAGGCCAGGTCAGTTTACAAAACGAGGATTATAGTGTTGATTTTACCTATCTACCTTGCCAGTAAAAATGCCTTGTGCCCACTACAATTTTACAGCAAGATAACTATTGCTTGTTATCTCAGTGTTAAAACAAACAACTCCCGCCCCCATCTTTTTGGCAATGAAGACATAGCCTAGGATAGCTCCAAAAGAATAGTTTGGAGAACATTCTTCATGTTAGGATTCAGCATGACACCAAAATAACTTCTTCCATTGCAAATCTTTGCAACTACACCCCACCTGCCTTTCTTCCTTTCCTGTGGTTAGCTGAAGGGATTTTCCTTCACATTTGTTTAAGCCACTTTCAACTTTGGCTTGTACAATGATTTCTTCTTAGCACTCTCAGTTGTAAATTAGCCCCTAAAGAGATGACTGATGGGGAAAGTAAACTTTCCCATCAATTTTTAGAATGTCTTTCTAATTGCTTCTCACATTATAAGCATATTTAAAATGTGAACCCTGAGCAAGCCTTTGAAATGGATTATATAATTTTGTCTGGCTGCTGGCATCACCAGTGCTGTTTTGACTCATCCTTCACACAACACTGAAGAAATAAAAGCAGATTAGGAAAAAGATGAAATGGTTACTCTGCACATTTATTTTAATATGAGAACAACAACAAAACCAGCCTTGGTAACAGGTCATTCCCTAGGTAACTGAATGATTTGCTGGGATTACACTAACACCCAGGAAATGACCTGTAGCTCAATTGCTATTATTTGTTAAAATTGTACACTGAACTTTGACTGTGGTGCATGGAAATCAATAATGGTGAATAAAAAAGAAACTGTGTTTACAGTTAGTTTCTACCTCCCACCCCACCCCCCCTTTTTTTCATTTTCTTGTATTTATGCAATTTATAGTTGTGGCTGACACTTATTAAATTCTCTCTCGGGATTTTCATTATTGCAAGAGTTTCTATATATCTATGTACAGTAACTCTTCACTTAAAGTCTTCCAGGTTAACGCTGTTTCATTGCTGATCAATTAGGGAACATGCTCGTTTAAAGTTGCGCAGTGCTCCCTTAGAACGTTGTTTGGCAGCCGCCTGCTTTGTTCACTGCTTGCAGGAAGAGCAGCCTGTTGGAGCTAGCTGGTGGGGGCTTGGAACCAGGGTGGACCGGTAGCCCCCCTATCAGCTTCCCACTCCCCTAAGTTCCCTGTGCAGCAGCCGCCCAGCAGGCCTTCAATTGCCAGGCAGTTCAGCTGTCCTTCCCCCCACTGCCATGTGCTGCTCCTGCCCTCTGCCTTGGAGCTGCTCCTAGGAGCCTCCTGCTTGCTGTGCAGGGTAGTGGAAGAGGAGTGCTAATGTCAGGGTGTCCCCCTCCCCCCCACTCCATTACCTTATCATCATGGGGGCGGGGCACAACAGGGCTCAGGACAGAGGGAGCTGCTCTCTCAATTTGCTGATCTATTTAAAAAGGCAGTGTACTTAGAGTGGTGTCAGAGTACTTAAAGGGGCAATGCGCATCTCTCCCTCTCTCTCTCTCACACACACACACATGGTGTGTGTCTCTGTCTCTCTCTGCCATGCTGTCTTCCCTCCCTCCATTTGTGCTGCCTTGTAGAGTGTGAAGCTACCTTAACAACTACGTGTTAACCCTTGTGGGCTTAGCCGAGTGCTAGTTCATCATTTAGCGGTAAGGCATCCCCTGGGAAATATCCCACCCTCTTCCACCCCCGTCTCCACCACCTCAACCAAGCGTCACAATCATCATTGCTGTGTACAGTATTAAATTGTTTGTTTAAAACTTATACTCTGTGTGTGTGTGTGTGTATGTATGTATAGTCTTTTGTCTGGAGAAAAAAATTTCCCAGGAACCTAACCTCCCCGATTTACATTAATTCTTGTGGATTCATTTAACATTGTTTTACTGAAAGTAGCATTTTTCAGGAAAGTAACTACAACGTTAAGCGAGGAGTTACTGTAGATACTTATATGGGTCTTATTACTGGAATATCTGAGCACCTCACAACCACTAGTGGATTTATCCTTATCACAGCCCTGTTAAGTAGGAAGAACCACCACCATTATACAGATGAGGAACTGAGGCATAGGGTAGCTTGAGAAATCTGTGGCTGTCCTGGGGTTTTGACGCAGGGTCGCAGCACAGTGTCCTGTCACCTAGAATATCATTCCTACCCAGCTCCTCTATGCAGACTGAAGGGATGAAACCTTGGTCTATAACAGCAGGTTGTGGGGTTTTTGTTTGTGTGTGTTTAGTTTTTTGGGGGGGGGGGGTTTGGGCCGGGGGGGGAGGGCATTGCTGGGTCCAGGATTCCACCAAGAAGTGGATGCTTATCTTTAAGATGCTTACCTGAACCAAACAGAGGGCTGGAGTGGCTGTATGGGTGGAAGGCACACTAAAATATGGGCCTATTTAGCTTTTTTAAGTTTGCCAACATCATTGTTACAACCGAGCATCATGATGAGTACACAGGGAAATATGAACTTTTTCCTCTAAGGAGAATGGGGCCTTCTGAAATGAAGTTTCAGGGACTAATAATTATCAGGATTTTAATAAATATGATTTAACCATCCTGATCCTGCAGCTGGCTCCATGGAGGCAAATCCCTGAATCCAGATGTAACAAGTTGAAGGATCAGGGCCCATTCATGAATAGATAACACAAATGGCCCTAGGCTAGAATCAGTGCGGCAAATTCATCCTCATTTTCACTTCAAGGAAATATCCCTAATTTCAATATAGAATATTTCTCACTTTAAAGAAAATGGAATTCCAGTGTCAGTTAAGGATTGTGGGCCAGAATCAAACCTGGTGTTACTCCATTAAAGACAACATGCTGCATTACATTAGCCTTCTGGTCTGAAACACTAATGCAATAGAGGATCATGTCTATGCAAAGAGGATATCAAAATGCTGCTTTTCTGACATGGTAGTATTTTAAACTCCATTTGCACAGGTATAAATCTCTAGGCAAGGTGTAAGGCCTTGGAGGATTGGGCCCTTTGATTTTAGATCCTTGTCCCAATATCTGATTTCCCATGAACTACCTCTAATGGGGTTTTTTTAGTACTCAAAAACGCATGCATGGAAGGGCTAATAAAAAAAGGAAATAAAACATAATCTTAGGCCTGGTCTACAGTATGCGGTTATTTTGGAATTAGCCGAGTTACTTCAAAATAAAACTGATTCCGTCCACACGACCAAACCAGTTTTTTCAATTTAAAGGGCTCTTTAATCCACCTCGGCAGTAGCACTAAAATCGAGATCGCTGTTCCGGGTTACAGGTACTGTGGACGCAATTCAACAATATTGGTCTCCAGGAGCTATCCCAGAATGCTCCCTTGTGACTGCTCTGGACAACACTCTGAACTCCGATGCACTAGCCAGGTAGACAGTAAAAGCCCCGGGAACTTTTGAATTTCCTATTTGGTCACCATCAGCATAGGTCACCATCAGCACAGTCCACCATCACAGGCGACCATGCAGAATCCACCATCACAAGAGACCACGCAGTCCCAGATTCGCAGACGAGCTCCACCATGGTCCGAAAGGAGGTACTGGATCTCATTGCATGTTGGGAGATGAATCTGTTATGGCAGAGCTACGTTCCAAAAAAGAAACGCAAATACGTATGCTAAAGTCTCCAGGGCCATAATGGAAAGAGGCTACTCCAGGGACACAAAGCAGTGTCGTACAAAAATCAAGGAGCTTAGGCAAGCGTACCAAAAAGCCAGGGAGGCAAACGAGCGCTCTGGGTCACAGCCCCATACATGCCACTTCTACTGTGAGCTGCATGCAATTTGGGGGGTGACACCACCAGTACCCCACCACTGTCCGTGGCCACCTGCAAGGGGGGAATAGCACGGAGCGAGGAGGATGAGTTTTTGGAGGACAAATAGGAGGAGGAGGAGGACAGTGCTCAGGCGGCAAGTGGGGAATCTGTTTTGCCCCCTAGCCAGGAACTATTCTTAACACTGGAGCCAATAGTCTCCCCCTACTCCCAAGGCATGCTCCCGGACCATGACCCTGGAGAAGGCACTTCTGGTGAGTGAGAGCCTGATCGGAGCCACACGGTGGGGGGTGGGGGAAAACCCAGCCATGCTGGGCTGTTCGCGTTTAGTTTAAAGGGCTCATTCTGGCTCAGAGCCTCATCAGAGCCACGCTGGGCTGTTCGCGTTTAGTTTAAAGGGCTCATCCCTGCTCAGAGCCTCATCGGAGCCATGCGGTGTGTGTTGGGGGGGGGGGGAAGAGGGTGTTGTGTGAAGCAATCATCCCAAAGAGCCCGCAGGCCCTCCTTTTATATGGCAAACCCACCAGGCATTCCTTGCTATGGGAAAGGGGGCCCGGCAGTTTGAAAGCATTGAAATGAATGCAGAAGAAGCAGAACCCCGCATGCCCCTACGGTTGGCTGCCTGCAAGCTGAATTCTGTTGCCTGGCCGCATGTGATGGCTTACTCACGCCAAAGTGGCAGGCACTTCAGTATAAGAGGCAAAAAGAGAGCTTGTACTGAAAGAACGTGTGTTGTGTACTATGAATTGCCTGTTTCACTGAGAAAGAGTGTCCCTTTGTTCTCTAAAATGTCTGTTTTAAAATACTACCCTCCCTTTTTCTCCTCCCGCAGCAGGTGCAAATGTTTCAACGTGGCCCCTATCTACTCCGTCCCGGAGGCTGGTCCAGATTAGAAGGTGGAAAAAACAAACTCGGGACAACATGGTTGCTGAGCTCATGCAGTCCTCCCGCACTGATAGGGCCCAGTTGAATGCACGGAAGCAAACAATTGCGGAGTCGCGTAAAGCGTTACATGAATATGAAGAGAGGAGGGACATGCGCGATGAGAGCAGGCAGGATGCTATAGTCAAGCTCATAGGGGAGCAAACTGACATGCTGCACTGTATGGTAGCTTTAATACGGGAAAGGCAGCAAGACCACAGACTGCCACTGCAGCCTCTGTATAACCGCCCTCCCTCCTCCCAAAGTTCCATAGCCTCCTCACCCAGACGCCCAAGAACATGGCGGGGGAGAGGCTACGGGGACCCAGCCAGCCAACCCCAGAGGACTGCACAAACAGCAGAAAGCTGGCATATCCTAAATTTTTATTTGATTTCTGGACTTGTCCTTCCCTCCTCCTCCTCCTCCTCCCCCCCATCTAGCTTCTGATTTCTCTCAATGTTTTGTGCAACAAATAATAAAGAATGGTTTTTAACCAATTGTGACTTTATTTCCTTTATATATATGGGGCGGGTAACTTTAAGAGAAGCAAACACAACTGTCATACTGTACCCTGGCCAGTCATGAAACTGGCTTTCAAAGCTTCTCTGATGTGCAGCGCGCCCTGCTGCACTCTTCTAATCGCACTGTTGTCTGGCTGTGCAAAACTGGCTGCCAGGCAAGTTGCCTCAACCTCCCACCCCGCCATAAATGTCTCCCCCTTACTCTCACAGATATTGTGGAGCATACAACAAGCAGCAATTGCAATATTGGTTGTGTTGAGATCTAACCGAGTCAGTAAACTGCAGCAGCGCACTTTCAAACGTCCAAACGCACATTCTACCACCATTCTGCACTTGCTCAGCCTATAGTTGAACTTTTCCTTACTACTGTCCAGAGTGTCTGAGTACGGCTTCATGAGCCATGGCATTAAAGGGTAGGCTGGGTCCCTGAGGATAACTATAGGCATTTCAACATCCCCAACAGTTATTTTCTGGTCTGGGAAGTAAATCCCTTCCTGCAGCCATTCAAACAGACCAGAGTTCCTGAAGATGCAAGCGTCATGCACCTTTCCCGGCCGTCCCACGTTGATGTCGGTGAAATGTCCCTTGCGATCCACCAGTGCTTGCAGCACCATGGAAAAGTACCCCTTGTGGTTTATGTACTGGGGCCCCACACCACTGCAGTTAGGGAACCCCAGCACATTAAAGCCATCCACAATGGTCTGCACATTTCCCAAAGTCACTACCCTTGACAGCAGCTGGTCAATGATTGTGTTGGCTATTTGCAGCACAGCAGCCCCCACAGTAGATGTGCCCAGTCCAAACTGATTCCCGACTGACTGGTAGCTGTTGGGCGTTGCAAGCTTCCACAGGGCGATGCCACTCACTTCTCAACTGCGAGGGCTGCTCTCATCTTGGTGTCTGTGTGCTTCAGGGCAGGGGACAGCATGTCACAAAGTTCCATGAAAGTGGCCCTACGCATACGAAAGTTTCTCAGCCACTGGGAATCATCCCATACCTGCAACACTATGCGGTCCCACCAGTCTGTGCTTGTTTGCCGGCCCAGAATAGGCTTTCCACAGCATGAACCTGACCCAACACCACCATGATCTCCCAATCACCACATGCCATGCTTCTAGGAATGTCTGTGTCCATGTCCTCATCACTATCTTAATTGCGCTGTCGTTGCTTCCTTTCCTGGTTTTGCAGGTACTGCACATACTGCTGGATAATGCGCAAGGTATTTACAGTGGTCAAAACTGCAGTGGAGATCTGATTGGGCTCCATGGCTATGGCGCCTGCATGGGTAATCCTGGAAAAAGGGCTTGAAATGTAGGAGAGCAGAGTGGCAGCAGAAGAGGTGCTGTTCGGTTCACGGTAGCCAAAAAAAGGCAGTAAATGGTTGTCTTCTGTAGCTTTCACGGAGGTGGGAGCCCAGGACAGACAACATGGAGAAGCTCGGAAGCGCAGCAATAGCGGGAGAGCAGTGTTGGCGGCGGAAGCTGTGCTGCTCGGTTCACGATGGCCGAGCAGTTGGCAGCGGAAGCATTCAATGAGGAAGAGAAAGAGTAGATAGTAGAGATTACATAGGAAGATAAGAGGAAATGAGAGGTGGATTCATAGTAGCAGGAGAGCAGCAGTGCACCGTCTGCTGAAAGCAGTATGGCGTCTGCACGCCAAAAAGGCGCGAAACGATTGTCTGCCGTAGCTTTCACAAAGGGAGGAGCAACTAACGACACACACCCAGAAACACCCGCAAGAATTTTTTTGCCCCATCATGCACTGGGAGTTTATCCCAGAATTCTAATGGGTGGTGGGAACTGTGGGATAGCTACACACAGTACACCACTCCGACATTCGATGCTAGCGTTGGTACTGTGGATGCACTCCGCCGAATTCATGCGCTTTAATGGGGACACAGAAGACCGAATGTATAAAATAGCTTCCAAAAATTCAAACAGAATAATTTCAAAATAATTTCATACCGTAGATGTACCCTTAGCAGTAAAACTTAGCATTAATATAGCATTTTACCTTACAAATAAGAATTTAATCTTGATATCCCCAACATCCCTGGAGGTAGGTAAGTACAGTTTTCTCGTTTAAAACAGAACCTCATTAATTCACACTAGAGACTAGGAAACCCATTGCAAATTACTGAATGGTGAAGAGAATATCCCACCAAATGTGTTTTGATTCATCTGTTTTGTCAGTGAAGATTTATTATTTACCAGGATAGATCATTATGTATTAGTAAAGATACTGTAATATGCAATGTAACAATACATTCTTGAGCATTCAGTGTTGCATTCTGGTATTTAATTTTTCTTCAGAAGAAGACGCACTTTCCTGTTATAAATTCTAAAGTGGGAGGATACATAAAGCAGAGCAGTAAGACTCTACAATATTACACTAACAGATTACAGAAAACATTTGCTGTGCTGCTTTGCTAAATATCAGTTGACCAAGGCGCACAGGTGAATGAAGACAGACACAGATTTAATTCTCAGGCTGCAACTTTGTTAACTTAACACTGGGCGAAGGCCACCATCTGCCCCTTCTCTTAGGGACAGGCATTTAAGTGTAGCCAGTGCAGAGGTTACCATATAACCTATAACTCACAATAGATCCTTTTCAGCCTACCTCAAGAACTCAGCTCTCTTCTGAATCCTCTCAACCTCCATCCTGCAAGGGGGCTAGAGAGGTAAACAAGGGGGACCTCAGTCTGCAAAGACTTCAGGCCTCCCCTTCTCTCATAGGCACAAAGTCCACCAGCAAAATCCCAGGTCTCTTACCTCTGGGAGCTGGCCCTTTTGGCCTTTATCTGCACTGGACACTAGCCATAAGAGGCAACAAGGTAAATATTTCTAATACTAGATTCCACTCCTATTTAACCAAACTATATAACCAGGATGCTGCCAGGAAGGCAAAAAAGCCCACTGGCCCTATCAATTTGATCCCAATGGGAAAAATTATTTCCTGACCCCAAAACAGGTGATCAGTCAGGCATGCATCATCCTAAAAACACAGCTCCTATACTACAACTACAGTGAGGCAGCAAGAGAAGCAAAAAGAAAAACAAGGCTCCCAAAAGCCCAAAGGTTTAAATTAATGAAAGGGGAAGGGAGGGGCCAATCAGCTCCTGCTGTTTGGCCAATAGGAGACAGAAAGCCTTTAGAGGTGGAGATGCATTCCTAGACATGTTCTTTTCCTTCCTCCTAACCCCACTTGTTTCTGAGCTGTCTACCACACTGCTAGTCCAATCAATCTTCTCACACAGTGAAACAGAGGTATGGAATTTTTAATAAGATACTTGCTACAAGGTATTTCATATTCTGGTATCACACCACTGAGGTGTAAGGCGGTTTAGGAAGATTAAGTTATCTGATAAGTCAGCTTCTAAATCTCATCTGGTGACATATTAAAAAAAAATAAAGATAAGGGTATGTCTACATTAGCAACGGTACATGTGTCCATCCTTGGGCTTGGGTCATAACCAAGGATATGATTTTATCACAGAGGTCTTGGATTCCATGACTTTAAAAAGACCTCTGTGACTTCTTTGGCCTCATCTCCTGCCAGAGAGGTGGGGCTAGAGCAGCTGTCTGACCCCACCACAGGAGAAGCGGCAGGGCTAGAGCAGTGGCCAGCAGTCAGCTCCCAGGGCTGGAGCAGCGACTGGTGCAGCCTCCTGGGGTTGGGGCTGGAGCAGGCACCCAGGGGCTGAAGTAGGGTGACCAGATGTCCTGATTTTGTAGGGACAGTCCCGATATTTGGGGTTTTGTCTTATATAGGCTCCTATTACCCCCCACCCCGTCCCGATTTTTCACACTTCCTGTCTGGTCACCCTAGGCTGAAGCAGTAGTGATCAGCCCCCACTACAGGAGCAGCAGAGGGGCTGGCTTCCACGACTGTTAGGTCCCTCCTCCCACCCCCATATGTTTAACAGAAGTCAAGGACAGGTAGTGGTCTTCTGTGAATTTTTGTTTATTGCCATGACCTGTCCATGATTTTTACTAAAAATACACGACCCAATCTTAGCCATAAACTCCTATTGTCCACACTTAACCCCCTGAAGCATGTGTTTCAAGGCAAGTAGATGGCCAGCAAGGTAGGACGTCTAAGGGGTGTAAGTATACACATTAACTGTAGTACCTGTTCCAGTCTGCAGTGTGGAGGGGCCGGGGGGAGCATGAACCTGGTCTTGAGTTTCAATAGACATTCACCCTATTCCCACAATGCACTGAACCATTTTCTTCCTGACCGTTTCACAATCTGTAATGGCCCCTTTCCCCCTGCTTTCACCAGTAATAGCATGTTGCACTGACCACATAAGACATGCAGGGGAAAGTTGTTCTTACAGATCAATATGGGTAACAGATACAGCTCAGAGAGCAGCCCCTTGACCCTCGAGTATACCTGGGTGCTGATCAATGTCTGGGTGGAGTACACTATCCTCCCCGACTTCATCTGGAGCAGTAGCTACATTCACCTGTCCCAGCACATTTCACAGATGCTGCAGCAGGCAGACATTCAGTGGACTCCATTCCAATGCCATCCAGGAACAGATTAAGCATTTGAGGCTCCTGTAGAGGAAGGCTAGGACAACTTGTTGTACAAGCCCCTTCTACAAGGAGCTTGACCGGGCACTATAAAGTGCCCCTACTACTGAGCCTAAAGGGGCTCATGATGCCCTCATTAACCCAACCAGCCTCATGGTCTGACAGGACACTAAAGAGGCTGAGAGCAAGGAGGCAGCAGAGACTGTAGACGTCTTCCAGAAGATCCAGAGGCTAAGAAGGAGGTTATTCTGCACCTTCACCCAGTAGTCCTTCCCCTCCCTCAACAACCATCATAAACCTGTTACAAATATTTAAATAACCCCAATAACAGGGGCTTCAAAAGAAGTGTGAATTGTGTCAGGCATTTAAGGCACCAAAAATTATGCAGGTACATCAGTGACAGCATTTGTCTCCATAATTGGGGGTGAGGGGTGGAAATCAGTTAAACAGTTCTCAAAAGGCTGAGATTAGGAGTTTCATTTAGCAGAGAATTGTGTTATTCAATTAAGTGCTCCGAAATCTGATATTTCACAAATGATGTGAAAATGGGTCCTTCACCATTCAAAATAAAACCAGAAACCACTGTGTAAATTAGGGCTTCCCATACAGTTGTAATGGGGTCAAGGAGCTGCAAAATAAAAAACAAGTCATATGTGACACTCCCCAAAACTGTCACTATCTTAAGAACAACCCCGTCATTTTTTTTCAAGTGAATCACTCTTGATGAATTGACTCAGATTCAGGTGTCAATAGTGAGCAGGACAAACAGATTGAATAATGAGCTCATAACACAGCCACTACCCTTGATACTGGAAACAACCCCAAGATGTTAACACAATGTAGGTGTCCTATAATAGCCTTCAGTGTGACTCACACTTCAGCTACAGCCAATCAAATGAGAACGAAACCCTTATGAAGCTATGTATAAATATACAGGTACCTTTCCTGTTCCCTCATATACATTTAAAGCAGCTTCACAGAAAGGATGTGAAGGTGTAAAACAGCAGAAGCACAAGGCAGATGTCATCCTCTGCCTCCCTTGTGCCAGGATGTCATATATGGCATCCGTAATTTCTCTTGTCCACTGAGATCCAGGACCAGTATGCATGTGTATGGGAACCAACTGCCTGTACGGAACTTGCAAACCAGATTAGTCCTGAGCCCAATTAGGATAGAAATACTCTCCCTTGCCCTCACAAATGTTGTGAAGTGTGCTGCAGGCAATGATCATGGGAATGGTATTTGTCACACAGGCAGCACCCACTTCAGTTAACCCAACACAGGGCTTGACTTCACTACAGAGCTCAATCAGTGCTGCTGCAATCGATGCAGCAGCATCAATTTAGCGGGTCTAGTGAAGACCTGCTCAATTGATCAAAGAGCACTCGCCCATCAATTTCTGTACTCCACCTCAATGAGAGGCTGAGGCAATGTTGGCAGGGCAGCATCTCCCATCAACATAGTGTAATGTGGATCCTGCGGTAAGTAGATCTAAGCTATGTCAACTTGAGTTATGCTACTAATGCAACTCAAATTGCATAGCTTAAATTGACAAGCAGCTGTAGTGAAAATAAGCCCACATATTCACCAAACCATTCTTTGGTAACTTAGCTTGAAAATGATTTCCCTTTTCCAGGCCCATTGATATCAAGATGTATAGTTTCATGAGCCTGGATGTGCGGGATCCCTCAAATAAACAGGTGGCACATATACACTACATATTGTTTCCGGGAAATAAAGATCCTCCTTCTCATTTCAAAAGCAAACCTGATCTCCTGGTGTCAAGGCTGAATCCTCACTCTGGCACTTCGAGTGCAGAAGGTGGGGGCCTGCAAGGATTTGAAAAAATTAATACTTGCCACTCCATGCCTGTATTAAACTCCCAAGATTACAGCTTTTCTCTGACCTTGGCTTGGTAAATGCTGCCACCACCCAAATGCAAAAAACAACCCTTTGAACTTTGGAAGGAGCACTTGGGAATTCCTCCCTGTAGGGTACTCTCAAGCCCCCCCCCCCCCCCCCCCCCGGAAGAGCTGAGAAAGAAAACAAAGGAAATTAGCTGTTGCTAGTAGCTAATCAAACAACATGCACAAACCTCTTAAGACACCAACAATTCAATCCTCTTCTTTAAAAAAGGTAAATTTTATTAAAAACAAAAAAAAAGAAAGAAAATACATCTGGAACTTAGGCTTTTGCTAGATTTCAAAAGAGCAATTCCAAAAATTAAGCACCCAGAATAGCTTTCGTGGGGGTTCATTTTAAAGGTTAAAAGCAAACAAAAACATCTGGGGTTAGCACAGAGGAGTCCATTACCCATAAGAAATAAACAGAAATAACGCTAATCGCGTCTTTCTTAACATTCCTAATTTACTTACATATTTGGGGGGGAGGGTTTCAAATAAGACATTCTAGGTATAATCTGATGATTTCTCATGCCGGTCTTAAGCTGCTTATAGCATAGTCAGAGCCCTGACTTTCCTCTGTTCTCCTCTCTGTGGAGAGCAACCACAGACACAAAGGAAAAGCTTCTTTCCCAATTTTAAAAAGTTCTAGCCTTCCCATTGGCCTTTTTGGTCAGGTGCCCCTTTCTTTACTTGGCAGACTTTTTTAACCCTTTACAGGTAAACCAAGCAGAGAACAGACACCAAGAGGGATTTTACAGTTAACTGGCTGGCTGGGTGTCCATAAAAAGGGAGCTACCACCCTCCCCTCTCCATTTATCACACCTGGTGTCATTACTAACGTGGGGAACCCTGCAAAGCTTATTCATGAATCTGTCTCTGTGTTCCACTAAACCTCATAAGAAGGATGGAATTTCAATTCACATACTCACTTGTGGGGGCAAATTATTGGGATGTGAGTGCCATTGATAGCCCCTGCCCAGTTCAGAAACATCAGCCTCTGAAAACCAACTGTTATTTCTGGAATCTCTTTTATGCCAGCCACCCATGGGCATATCACAGTATCACAGTGTTAACTGTCTCATAAATCGGTAGCGGGCGTGGGGCAGGTCGGAGATGTCTGGCCACTCTGGTGGCTGTCTCCTTAGTGAATTCTGAGCTCGAGTCTTTATACTTCCAGGATGCCGCCTGACCCTCTGAGAGGCAGGCTCAGAGCTCTCTAGCTCTGCCCACTCTGGTGTCCGGAAGGGCTCGTCCTTCTCTGGGGCAGCGGGGAGCCACACCAGCTCACTACAATCCATAAGGTAAATTATGATTAAGGCTCCGTGTTTGTCACGGAGGTCACAGAAAGTCACGGATTCTGTGACTTTCCATGACTTCTGCAGCGGCCCCTGCAGTGGACCTGGGAGCCGCCTGAGCAACAGGAGTTTGGGTATGAGGGTGGGAGGGTGAGGGCTGGGGATTGGGGTATGGGGTGGTGTTTACGTGGGTGAGGCTCCCCGGAAGGATGACAGGAACTCCCCTTCATCAGCTCCTAGCTCCATGTGCTGCCTCCACCCTCAGGCACTGTCCCCACAGCTCCCATTGGCCATGGTTCCCAGCCAATGGAAGCTGCAGAACCGGGACTTGGGGCAGAGTGGAGGCAGCATATGGAGCTAGGAGCTGGAGGTCTCCGCTTCCCACGAGCCAGGTAGGGAACCTGCCCCAGTCCTGACAACCCCCCTGCCCAGCACCTGTGCCCCCCCCCCGGGCCATTCCCCTGAGAACCCACAGCACCCAACCCCTGGACTGCCCCCCTGAGCAGTTGCAGCACCCAACCTCTGGGCTGCGGCCCCAAGTTTTAGTCTGGGGTATATAGTAAAAGTCATGGCCAGGTCACGGGCTGTGAATTTTTGTTTACTTCCCGTGACCTGTCCATGACTTTTACTAAAAATATCCATGACTAAAATGTAGCTTTAATTATTACTGGAATCAGATAATGGGTGGGAAAAATCTGATCACTAGAATATTGGTATAGAAGAGTATAGCTTGTTCAGGAAGGACAGGCGGGAGGGGGGGAGAGAGGAGGTGTTGCATTATAGATCAATAATATATGCACTTGTTCTGAGGTCAAGAAAGAGGTAAGAGGCAGACCAGTTGAAAATAGAAGGCGGGGCGGGGGTTGTCAGAATAGGAATGATGTAATGGTAGGGGTCTAATATAGATCACCAAATTCGTTGGTTGAGGCTCTCACACTGTCTGAAGTAGCTCAAAACTGTGATTGTCTACCTCAGGGCAGTCTGAGGTGTGTTCTATAATTAGATTTCACCACACCAATAATAAATATAGACACCTGGATCATTATACCAGTCTTAAAATGGAGTCACATGCTGGAGACCCTAAGGGGACTGTCTATCTTGCCACCCAGACAAACAGAACTTAGTGATAATGGTCACACCACATTAGGGTTCTCCCAGTCTCAAAGGACCAGTCACTTACCCCAGATCAATTGGCACTCCGGACCTTAACAAAGATAACGCTGGCAGACAAAGTCTATAGTAAACTAACTATATGTAACCCCTGCTTGGGTTGCCCACATGTAGGTTTATTACCTAAGAAAAGGAAATTAAAGTTATTGAGAGGTTAAAGCAGGCAAAATATATTAACAGGTGAGTCACTGTTTGTAATTCCAAATGGTAACAGTAATGTAATAAACTGCCAGTTTCCCAAAAAATCTTTCAGGGTAATCCAGATTGTCTCTGGTGATCTCTGCTTTGCATCTGGTACCTTCTCTGTACGAGTCCAAACAGCCAGAGATGATGGATCATGTCTTTAATCCATATTTACAGCTCCTTTACACAGAAAGCTAGCTGACAGCATCTGTACCCACCTAAGTTCCCTCTAAGATACACAGCTCCCTATTAAGTCCCGCACAGGGGTTCAGGGCTGCGGCAGGGACACATCACCTTCATATTGGTGCACATAACAAAATTCATTCTGCACATAGATGTAAAAAATTAGAGGGAACACTGGTACCCACGTGGCCTTTTTCTTCGATGACAGACAGAGTCCTTGACCTCGATCATCACACACAATGTCCACTTGCTTTGAAATTAGCATTTTCTGTTAAAGTTCTTAAGTCCTTCATTAGTATTTCACAAGATTTCTTTGATGGGTAATTTAGTTACAGGGTATACACATTGTAAATGTTTGCTGTTACATTATAACAGGAATAGATAATGGAGAACAATACAAGTAATGACCTATTAGTTTTCATGAAGTTCAAACAGCTGAAAACCCACCTATACTTTAACAATCACTTTGATCTACACTAACACACGTGAATTGGCCTGTGGCCCTGGAATGACATGGTTTGCCAGTGTCAGAGGCATTTCTAGAACAAATTACAGAAATATCCAGAATACAAGAGCTGGTTGTAATAGGGGACTTTAATTATGAAGACATCCGTTGGAAAAGTAATATGGAAAAACACAAAATGGATAGGAAGTAAGTGGAATGTATTCAGGACAAATTTTTGTTTGAGAAAGTGGAGGAAATAATCTGGAGGACAGTCATGTTAGACTTGATTCTGACTAACAGGGAGGAAGTTGGTTGCAAATCTAAAGGCTGAAAGAGATTTGGGTGAAAGCGATCATGAAATGAAAGATTTCATGATTTTCAGGAAATGAAGGCATGTCAGCAGCAGAATAAGACAGGGAACTCCCAAAAAAGCAGAGAAACTCAGTGCTGGTAGGTAGGGCCTCATGGGAAGAGGTATCTAAGGAGTTCAGGAGAGCTGGCAGTTTGTCAAAGAGACAATATTAACTTAAAATTAAATTCCTTCGTTGCAAAGGAAAGATAGGAAGAATTGCAAGAGACCTATATGGCTGCATCAGGAGCTCTTTAATTACCTGCAAATCAAAAGGAATCCTACTAAAAGTGAAAACAAATTGCTAAAGAGGAGTACAAAGAATAGCACCAGTATATAAGAACAAAATCAGAAAGCCTTAGGCACAAATGAGTTATACCTAGCAAGTGACATAAAAGGAAATAAGAGATTCTATAAATACATAAGGAGCAGGAGAAAGATGACAAAATATGTTGGTCTTCTACTTAGCAGGAAATGGACATCAAGGAGACAGAGGTGTTTAATACCTATTTTGCTTCAGTCTTCACTAAAATGGTAAATTGTGACCAGATACTTAATATAGTTAATATTAACAAGGGAAAAGGGACACAAGACAAAACAGGGAAAGAACAGGTTAAATAATATCTAAATAAGTTAGTTATATTCAAGTTAGCAGGACCTGATGAAATTCACCATTGGGTACTTATGGAACTAGCTGAAGCAACCTCAGAACCGTTAGCAATTATCTTTGAGAACTAATGGAGGATGGCTGTTGTCCCAGAAAGGCAAACAGAGTACCTATCTTTAAAAGGAGGAATGAAGAGAACCAGAAGAATTATAAACCAGTCAACATAACTTCAATACCTGGAAAAATACTGGAACAAATTATTAAACTGTCAGTTTGTAAGCCTCCAGAGCCTAATAGGGTTATAAGGAATAGCCAACATAAATTAGTCAAGAATAAATTTCCTTCTTTGAAAGAGTTACTAACCTAGTGGATGCGGGAAGCTGCAGGCATGATATATTTTGATCTTAGTAAGGCTTCTGACACATGACATTCTCATAAGCAAGTTAGAGAAACGTGGTATAGATGAAAATACTATAAGGTGAGTGCAAAACTGGTTGAAAGACCATACTCAAAGAGTGGTTAATAATGGTTCACTGTCAAAATGGGGACACATATCTAGTGGGGCTCTGAATGGGTCTGTCCTGGGTCCAGTACTATTCAATATTTTCATTAATGTGTTGGATAATGAAATGGAGAGTAAGTATAAAATTTGCAAGCGACACCAAGCTAGGAAGGGTTACTTATACTTTGAAGGACAGGGTTAGAATTCAAAATGACTTTGACAAATTGGAGAACAAGATGAAATTCAAGAAAGATACATACAAAGTACTTCAGTTAGGAAGGAAAAATCAAATGCATATCTACAAAATGTGGAATAACTGACTAGATAGTAGTACTGCTGAAAAGAATATGGGGGTCTTAGTGGATGACAAATTGAGTATGAGTCAACAATGTGAAAAGGCTAATATTTTTGGGTATTAGCCAGAGTGTTGTATGTTAGACTTGGGAGGTAATTATGCCATTTTACTCAAAACTGGTGAAGCCTTATCAGTGATCAAGATGTGGATAATCATTCCTCATGATTGAAGTAGGAGTGGATAGCCAGGAATCAGAGCTGAGTGCCTGACCTGGAGTCAGAGGCCAGATGCCAGAGCCAAGGGTCACAGATCAAGGTCAATAATCATAGCCAAGAGTAAGAAACACATTTACCTGGAGTGAGGCATGGCAGAGGTAGGGCTGGGAACAAGCATGCACAGGAGCTATCACAGCCATGGGTAAATGCTCTGAACAGCCAGCAAATTGCTACTGGGATTAAGATCAAGCCTGCTATCTTCTTTAACCAATCAGGCAAGGCATTCCATCAGGCAGTCTAGCTGATGCGGATTGCTCATTAGGCTGACAGGAGACTGAGCAGGTGCAGCTACAGGGCCTTATTTTTGAGAGGTCTCTACTGGAGAACTGTGTCCTGTTCTGGCCATCACATTTTAGGAAAGATGTGGACAAACTGGAGAGAGTCCAGAGGAAAGCAACAAATGATAGAATGTTTAGAAAACCTGACCTAAGAGGAAAAGTTTTAAAAAATTGGGCATGTTCAATCTTGAGGAAAAAAAGTCAGAGGTGGGGATCTAAAAGCAGTCTTCAAATATGTTAGGGTCTGTTATAAGAAGGATGGTGACTAACTGTTGTCTATATCCAAAGAGGAAGGACTACTTCAACTTAATCTGCTGCAAGGGAGATTTAGGTTAGATATTAGGAAAATCTTCCAAACTATAAAAGTAGTTAAATTGTAGAATAGGCTTCCAAGGTAGGTTATGGAATCCCTGTCATGGGAGGTTTTAGACACAGGTTAGACAAACACATGATAGGGAAAGTTTAGATATACTTGGTCCTGCCTGAAAGCAGGGATTAGATGACCCCTTGAGGTTCCTTCCAGCCCTACCTTTCTTTGATTCCATTATTCTAGTTAGGCCCATATTCTGCACAGAACTATGTAAAGGCGTATCTTTACTACCCTAAATTGATTTCAGTGGGACTACTCTGTAATCAATTTAAGCTAAAGCATGTTTACAGGATCTGAGCCTTAGAGTAGTATATGGCTAAGAGTCACAGGAAGAAATTTGGAAAGGTAAAATTCAGGCTGAATATCTGCCAAATGATCCTTACAGCATGCACTGTTAGACTATAGGAAAGTCTCCTGAATGTGGTTGAAGCGTCCTCACTTAGTTCAATTATTACTGGAATGGACAATGTACTAGTAGGGAAAAATTCTGTATTGGCAGAGGGATTGACTAGGTGACCAAATAGGTCTTTTTAAAATCTATAGGATCTACTATTCTATTATTATATTAACTCAAATAACTGAAAATATGAAGTTGTCATCTACTCAGATGACAAAATATGTGAATTCATAAAAACAATAATATTGCATGGTCTGAAACTGATTTATTAGCTTCTGATAAAAATGATTAATTTATCCTTCAATTTATAATAATGTACATAGGAATGGCCATACTGGGTCAGACCAAACGCCCAGCTAGCCCAGTATCTTGTCTTCCGACAGTGGCCAATGCCAGATGCTTCAGAGGGAATGAACAGAACAGGTAATCATCAATGATCCATTCTCTGTTGCCCATTCCCAGCTTCTGGCAAGCAGAGGATAGGGACATTCTCCCTGCCCATCCTGGCTAATAGCCATTAATGGACCTATCCTCCATTAATTTATCTAATTCCTTTTTGAACCCTGTTATAGTCTTGGCCTTCATAACATTCTCTGGCAAGGAGTTCCACAGGTTGACTGTGCGTTGTGTGAAGAAATACTTCCTTTAGTTTGTTTTATACCTGCTGCCTATTAATTTAATTTAGTGACCCCTAGTTCTTGTGTTATGAGGAGTAAATAACACTGCCTTATTTACTTTCTACCCACCAGACCTAATTTTACAGACCTATATCATATCCCACTTTAGTCATCTCTTTTCCAAGCTGAAAAGTCCCAGTATTTTTAATCTCTCCTCATATGGAAGCTGTTCCATACCTCTACTCATTTTTGTTGCCCTTTTCTGTACCTTTTCCAGTTCCAATATATCTTTTCTGAGATGGGGCAACCACATCTGCACGCAGTATTCAAGATGTGGGCGTACCATGGATTTATAGAGTCAATATGATAGTTTTTGTCTTATTATCTATCCCTTTCCTAATTATTCCCAAGATTCTGTTAGCTTTTTTGACTGCTGATGTACATTTGAGTGGATGTTTTCAGAGAACGATCCAAAATGACTCCAAGATCTCTTTCTTGAGTGATAACAGCTAATTTCAACCCCATCATTTTATATGTATAGTTGGGATTATGTTTTCCAATGTGAATTACTGTGCATTTATTAACATTGAATTTTATGTATTTTTTCTTCTGCTAGCAGAGGAAAAAACACCTCTTCTGTGTTTTCCCTCAGGCTTTCAAAGAGCTCCAACTTCATGTCTCATAAAAGTCAAAATGAAAATAATTGTGAATATGAAAAACAAAAAGGCAGAAATATTAATATATGAACTCACAATGAAGTTTTGCCAGCTCGCCCAGTAAAATAAAGTCTGTACACATGTACACACACACCCCTCCTTCTGAAGAAAAGTAATTATACTGTACTCTGTCTACGACAACTGAGGAAAAACAAAGCAAAGCTGAAGCCTGTAAATAGAAAGTGTCCTTTACAAATACAGACTTCAGAATATAAATATTTCATCATTTCTAGCATTTTGTAGCAGGTCAGAGATGCTCAGAATAGTACAAAGAAAGAAGAAAAAAGCCTAAGCCATATTAGTTGGAAAGATCTTAAGGGGAAGGCAGTTCTGGAACTCTTATGGTCCTACAGTGTAGAGTAAAATTGGTTTAAAATTGTTATGTTTTGTACCTTAAATTATTATTTTAGGTCTTGATCCTGTGAGGTGCTTTGTACTGAGTGACTCCAACATACTAACATCAGCAGGACACGTGGATGCTCAGCGCTTTGTGTTATTTTCCTCTGTGTAATATATGGCAATGACACAAACAACTCCTTTGTTTGGGATTTTTTTCAGAATTAATATGTTATTTCCCATTCTGTCATTCACGGATATTTAGGAAATACTTAAAATAAACCATCCAAAATCTGCAAGTATATATAAACTATCTTCATTCAAAAATCTCAAACCACTTTGGCCTTAATCGTATCTTTACAATATTCTCAGAGTAAGGGGATTTACCCAGAAACAGACCAGAGAATGGACTGAGTCACAGTCACAATTCTTCCCTTCTTCTGGGGAAGTGAAGGAAGTAAATCACTTCACCTCTTTTCATGGAACAGCTTACTGCTCCTTGTCTGCTCCTCTCCTTGTGGGGGTCTTCTTCTTCTCCCAGTCCTTCTCCACCATTTCCCCAGAGGGGAGCAGTGAACAAGTATCCCCTCCTCTTCTCCCACAGATGATGTAAGCATAGCGATGCAAGGGGCTAACGGGGGCCTTGACCACCTCATTCCTGCCCAGCCCTGAGACTCTAGTTCTTTATAAACATTTAATTAAGCCTTACCAATCCAGGAGTACCAGCAGGAAAAAAAGAGGGAGATTGTCATAAATATAAAGGGAAGGGTAAACACCTTTAAATCCCTCCTGGCCAGAGGAAAAACCCTTTCACCTGTAAAGGGTTAAGAAGCTAGGGTAACCTCACTGGCACCCTGACCAAAATGACCAATGAGGAGACAAAATACTTTCAAATTTGGAGGGGGGGGTGGGGAGAAACAAAGGTTCTCTCAGTCTCTCTGTTTTTTTTTCTTTTGCCGGGAACAGAGCAGGAATGCAGGTCAGAACTCCTGTAAAGGGCTGATAAGCAATCTAGTTAGATATGCATTATATTCTGTTTGTTTAAATGGCTGATAAAATAAGTTGTGCTGAATGGAATGTATATTCCTGTTTTTGTGTCTTTTTGGAACTTAAGGTTTTGCCTAGAGGGATTCTCTGTTTTGAATCTGCTTACCCTGTAAGGTATTTACCATCCTGATTTTACAGAGGTGATTCTTTTGCTTTTTCTTCAATTAAAACTCTTCTTTTAAGAACCTGGTTGCTTTTTCATTGTTCTTAAGATCCAAGGGTTTGGGTCTGTGTTCACCTATGCAAATTGGTGAGGATTTTTATCAGGCCTTCCCCAGGAAAGGGGGTGTAGGGTTTGGGAGGATTTTGGGGGTAAAGACATTTTCAAGCGGGCTCTTTCCCTGTTATATATTTGTTAGACGCTTGGTGGTGGCAGCAATAAAGTCCAGGGTCAAAAGGTAAAATAGTTTGTACCTTGGGGAAGTTTTAACCTAAGCTGGTAAAAATAAGCTTAGGGGGGTTTTCATGCAGGTCCCCTCATCTGTACCCTAGAGTTCACAGTGGAGAAGGAACCTTGACAGAGATGCACCAGGACATAATGGGGCTTCTCAGGCAGCAAACATAAATGCTGCAGACTCTTGCTGACCTAAAGGTCCAACAGTCTCAGGCTTGCCTCCCTTTGCAATGGAGAGCTCCACTGCAGCAGCTCCATGCACACCCCAACATGGCAACAGGGGCTGAATCCCTACCTCTACCCCTCCACAATGGATGGCAGTAAGGAAAACCACAGCTGCATACACACTGACCTGTGAGAGCCACGGTTAGTGTATATATAGCCAAAATGTACTGAAATGGTCAATAATGTTTTCTAATTTTAAAGTTATGTTCCACTGATTATTTTAGAAGTTTGTATATATTTGTTTTTAATTGCACATTATCTTGACACTGTTTTTGGCACACAGTAAATGTCTGTATTTTGGGAAAAAAATCCTCTTTTTTTACTTAACATATACTGCAGAATGTGTCGCTCTACTCAAAGGACCTACTACTTGTAATTATAACGTCCCACAGAATCATTGGTTCAGCATGGTGTAATTATTATAAATGTATGGCAAGCACCATATAATTAATACATGCATTAAAAGTAGTGTGATATTCATAAATGTATGCCAAGCACCACACAATTCCTAACAGCCCCCAAAACTTCAGGGTCACATACAGCATAGGCCCATTATATGTCATTACTGCAGCTGAACATTAATAAGCTTCTTCAAAGCCTTCCTCAGCTGCTTAGCTCCACATTGAGTTCTTCTAATTGCCTTCGTTTCTGGCTGTTCAAATTCAGCAGACAGCTGCTCCACCTCTGCCCTCCATGCCAGCTGCAACTTTTCCCTCTTTGCCTCACAGATATTGTGCAGGACACAGCAAGCAGCTATAATCACTGGGATATTTTTCTCACTGAGATCCAATCTCATGAGTGAACACTATCAGCATCCCTTCAATCTATCATTCAACTGTCATTTGGCACCTGCTGAGTTAGTAGTTGAATCCTTCCTTGGTGCTGTCAAGGTGGCAAGTGCACAGCTTCATGAGCCAGGGGAGTGAGAGGTAGGCTTGGTCCCACAGGATCACTACTGGCATTTCAACATTCCCAACGGTACTCCAGCAAGAAAGAATGTCCCTCCTTGCAGCTTTCTAAACAGTCCTGTGTTCTTAAAGGGTACTCCAGCAAGAAAGAATGTCCCTCCTTGCAGCTTTCTAAACAGTCCTGTGTTCTTAAAAATGTGAGCATCATGAACCTTCCCTGATCAGCCCACACTGATGTCAGTGAAGTCTTCCGGGTTATCCCCCTCTCTTGCATAACCATTCAAAAGTAGCCCTTTTCTACTGATGTACTCTGTGGCAAAGTGGGCTGATTCCAAAATAGTGATGTACGTGCCATCTATCACCACACCACAGTTCAGGAACGCCACTGCTGCAAATCCACACACTGTGTCCCACACGTTGCCAAGAGTCACAGTCCTACGTAGCAGGCAATGATTAATGGTCCCATGCACTTGCATCACAACAGCCCCCATGGTTGATTTTCCAACTCCAAACTGATTGCCCACTGACTGGTAGCAATTCAGTATTGCAAGCTTCGCCACTCACTGCTCAACGTTAATGCAGCTCTCATTCTGGTGTCCGTGTGCTGGAGTGCTGGGGAGAGCTCGGCACACAGATCCAGCAATGTGGCCTTAAGCATCCAAAAGTTCTTCACCCATTGCTCATCATCCCAAACTTGCCACCAGCAACCTTGAAATTATTTTTACTATGTGCCTCATCAATCTGTCCTCTAAGATACTGTCATGCCACCCACCATTGTGGTTCTTCCTGAAACTCTGCAAATACCAGTGGATCGTTCCTCCTGTGTTTGCAAAATTCATGACAGCAGTGCAGAGCTTTAAGGACTATGATGCTTCTGTCCGAGATGGCAGGCAGTGACAAATGCTATGTGGATTTATGAAATTTTTAAAAAAAGGTGTACAGCAAATGGAAAACAGATGACATTATGGGATAGGCAAAGTTGCATGATGAGAACTTGACCCCCTGTTCCCAGTCAGCCCTGCAGCTCATTTCTGCCCTACCATGCATTGCAAAAATTTCACCTAAAACAGTGTCACAGATGGTGGTGCATGGCACTCTGCAATATTTACCCATGGTGCACTGCTCTACACATTGACACAAGCACTCCTGGTGTGTATGCTCAGCACTGACACAAGCAGTCAAATATGCATGCACACTAGTGATATGCTAACTGTGGTGGCATTGCACTGATATAACTTGTGTCAACTGAAGGTTGTAGTGCAGACATGGCCTCAGAGTTGCAAGACTGTGTGCACTCTAGGATTATGGTTTACTTCTTCAGGGACAAGAGATAGTGAAACAAACTGCCATGCTTGCTTTGCAAGGGTTTCTAAACACAATTAAACTTTTACGTAGCTAGCATGAGAAATACACGGATCTAGGCAAAATAATAAAACAGATACATGCATTTACCTGCCTCAGTTGCCTCATCACTCTTGAACATTTTTTGGGCTTAGGGCATAGTCCTGTAAGGAGTCCTGGATCCTCCTGCACATGGCTTCTCTTCTAACTCATGGAGTGGCTCTCCCTGCTGTAGGTCAGCTAGCTTCCTTCTTCCTTGGTTTGACCCACAATTAACCAGGACCTCCCTGCTAGAAATGCGCCTCTAGCCTGTCTCAGACTTCCTCACTCTCCCGGAAGTTTACATGTCCTACCACTAACACCTGGTTCATTTTTTCTGCTGCTGAAGAAATTCTGCTTTCCAAATCTTAAAGCTCTGCAGAGACATTGGGGAAAACTGGCTTCCCCCAGTCTTCAGCCCACCTATTGTTCTGTCTGGGCCAGGTCTATTCACTAATTAATCGCCCTTAATGGCTGTTTCTTTCAAAGACAGACATGTAGGCTCCATTCCAGCTGGAAACCACTCCGCAGACAACAGAAGGCAACCAGATTCACATTGAAAATGGAGTTTACACTCTGAGACAGACAAACAGAGAGAGCTCATAATCTCAAACAGAATTCATAAATTATGCACGGACAGATTCCCCAAACCTCCACAGTGGTATTTTTGACTTACCCAGAACCAGAAAGTACTGGAAATTTCACGAGAACTTACTTTCATGCAATTTTATGGCTGATTTAAAGGTCAAAGAGGTTTGGATAAGAATCTGAATCCAACTGAAGCGCTGATGTATTTATATTCATCCTGTCTTTACAGATTTCAGCATCATTGTGCCAACACTGCATTTTGGGTTTTGAGTGTATACAGGTATTAAAGTACCAGATAACCTATAGATATTTTATTTAAAGATTGCAATTATAATCTTCACATTTGAGGATCAAACTTTACCTTTGCAATGATGGTTCTGCTGCATTTTACATTAACAGAACAAATAATATAACAGAAAAAATGTACTTAAAAGGATGCAATGAGCTACATATAAGAATGGAAAAGTGGTATGGATTTCTGGAGTACCGTTTTGTTTTCATTAGGTCACAATTCTTAAAAGAAGTCTTTTCCAGTATTCTTGTTCACAATTTATGGATTTAAATTATAACTTCATTTGGTATTTGCTCTGTATCAATATGAATTATTGAGAACATCGATTGATTTTGTTATTTTGGGGGGTTGTTTTGTTTTGTTGAGTAAGTAAACATGTACACCTTTAATACTTATAAATTTATAATTAAAAATGCAACCTCAATGGTCTGAATATTGAGATAAAAACATTTGAAAACAGAAAAACACAACACAAACATTCTTACAGGAGTAAAGCAAGATGCAAAGTGTGAAAATCAAAGCCATCCACACCACACACAAATGTAACAGAAAAAGGCTATCTTAAAGCATTTAAGAGTTGATTTGCACAAATTCTTCACTTACTTAAATGAAAGGGTTAATTATCTATGGAACTGTTGCACATGGGCTAATTAGAACAGATTAGATTTCCATGATTAGAGGTGCCTGGAGAACAGACAAAAGATGATTCACTCTTGGAACTGTTATACTATATCCTGCACTGGCATTTAATCAGTATGAATATGGGCTGTACAGAAGAGCAGATTGAGGGCTGCTAAAAAGAGAACACAGTGACTTCTGCCTAGTCCATTGTTTACATTTCTCTCATGCCCTGGAAACTTCATTTAATGTGTAATAAAATGGTTAATGTACTAGTGAACCACTGTCACCATAGAGATGTCAGAGATGGGTCTTTCCCACATACCCCTTCTCCCTAGGAAACTGCCAGGATAGGAGTTTAATGGGCAATTTTTGCCCTGTAAATGGCTGGTTTAAATGAGACAAGAGACTGGGATTGTTGTGGAAAGGAGACGGGATCAGAGGCCATATAGGAAGAGAGGAGGGAAGATCACTGTATCTACCTGTGCTCAAGGCAATTTTCCACCCACCCATCCCTCAGCTGTGGTGTCTCTGGCCATCAAGGCACATGCTGTATGTTGGCAATAAGTTAGGGCAAGATGTCAGAGTCAAGCATGGGAGAGTCAGACTGTTTTTACTGGAATTTTCCCTAGGGAAGATTGCCAACTATCCTGGGGAGGGTAGAGGCCAGGGTTTGCCTTCTGTCCAGAAAGGTTTATAGGGTGTGAGGAACACCTCCTAGAAATGGCAGCAGTAGTAATGGGGTGAGTAGGAATATGCTGGCTGTTTAGGATGCCATCTGTAATGAATAACGGAGTTAGGTGTACTATTTTTTATAAATATTATGTGCACCTTGGTTTATCTGTGTGGTATTATCCAGCCTGAATATATAGAGTTAAATCAAAGGGGGAAGCCAACAGGAAACAAAAACAATGGCAAAGGTAAGGTGCTATGATAAGGAATAACAAGGATCCCTAGTGAAAAGTTATTAAGTGGGAAATAGCCACTGGCAAATTTAGTAGGTTAAATTTTATTCTTCCTAAACTGAACCTAGGATGAAAGGGGAAACTAAAACATTAAAGATGCTAGCCTAGACAGGAAGGGGATGGTTGAGTGGGCTGTCAGCAGCTGCTGGAGGGTATGTCTAACAAAGACAGACAGAGAGTGCAGTCTGTTTTCTCCAAGCCTAGAGAGAGAGGTAACTGGGCTGAATGGAATTTACCAAAGCTTACTAGGAAAGATTACGGTGTAGTCAGGGGGGAAATGTGTGTTGGGCTGTTTTTCTGTTTTATCCGTGTTTTGGGTGCTATGTACATTTGGGTGAAAGAATAAATAATCTTTTGAAGAAGCTGTTTTTGAGTCACTTTAATCAATCACTGCTAGAGGGTATGTCTCCACTGCAATAAAACACCCAGAGCTGACCACTGAGCTGAGCTAACTTGGGCTCACAGGGCTTATGCTGTGAGGTTCTAAAATTGCAGTGTAGACTTTTGAGCTTGTGCTGGAGCCTGGGCTCTGGGACCCTCCCTCCTTGAGGGGTCTCTGAGGCTGGGTTTCACCCTGAGCCCGAACGTCTACACTGCAATTTTATAGCCCCACAACCTGAGCCCCATGAGCCTACATCTGTTGATGCAGGCCAGCTGTGGCTGTTTTATTGCAGTGCAGACATACCTTAGGTTCCCAAGGAAAAAAATTACAGATTAGGGTTATGATAAAATCTCAATTTTCTTGTAATTTGCTAAGTAAAAAGTAAGAAATAATAGGATCAGAACTAGCATGAGTGAAAAGGAAGTCTTACCCTTCACTTGGATGTTATTTTCCAGTGATAGTGCATTTTATTTTAAACTTGAGCATTATGCTGACCTTATGGGCCTCAATGAATAAAATTACATAAAACTTCTGTGTCTTTCTATCAAAAAGACACATCCAGGTTGTCTCTTTCACTAAGGACAGTTACCTAATCCTTTTGCTATAGATTTTTCTGCCAAATACTTGCAGTATACTCTTTCCTTTAATCCCTTGTTATTTGTTCTCCCCAAAGACCAACAGCCAGGATCAAATGAAGCTTTTTTAATACTCTTCACTGCACAGCTGGTGACTTAGAAAGGATAGCTCCCGAGCTTATGTCACATTAACCTTAACCAGAACCTCACAGGGAAGGGATTACATCCTGAAGACATGCATTAATTTTCTAAACCTTTTCCAACATACCCAAGTGCTGCAGTTATTGTATTCAGTCATCAAATTCATGAAGCACAATAAACAGAAGACTCCCATGAGTAATAAATTACAGTATGTTGGTTTAGGAATAAACAGAAATGTGTGCCAACAGAAACAGAGAACAACTGTGTGCCTCTTTGCAACAAGTTTGAGTACTAGATCTCAATTAGATTTTTTTTCTCGAGGTGTGTCAATGCTTACTATTGTATATACTGAATGAGGAAACATATTCTCCTTTGGGAATTTATTCCTATGTTATTCAAAATAGATGCACACCCAAAAAAGTTGAATTACTTTATGGTGGTATACAAAGGAAGTTTCATTAAATGAACTAGTTCAGTGCTGCTCACCCAGCACAGTATGATTCAGAAGTGGGATGTGAATGGGCACTCTGTGGGTCATGCTCTGTGAGCTGCAGTGGGGGGAGTGGAGAAGAAATCCCACTATCATCAGACACAGAAGGAGCTCAAGGAGGGCAAGGAAGGAGCAGCTTACTCAGGTATCCTGCTAGTGCTTCAGCCCTTCCCCTGCTTCTCCCCTTCCCTAGTCACACTGCAGCTCTACCCCTTCTCATCTCCCCTTGTACAATTAACCATTATCTTCACTCTGAAGAGAAAACTGACAGGACTAATCTGTTTCCCCAGATTCTAATTAGGAAAGCAGAAGCCAGAGGAAGGGTTATCCGTTTCCTCTGGAGGCGAGAGAGACCTGGACAAGGCATTTTTCCCCCTCTGGAAAAAGTGACCTTGCGTTTATTAAGGAGTAACTTTTCCTTCTTATTGAAACTGGTCAATTCACATTAAAAATGCAAAAGGGAAAGCTATGCATTCTGCCATTGGGATCATTCATTATTTATCACTCCTTTAAAATGGCCAAACACATGCAAACTCTGTAATGCTCTTTGCCACAGAGATGTAGGGTTGCATAAATATCTACATGTTGGAGACAGAAATGCAGATGGCTGTAAATACAGCCTACTTTTCATCAAAAAAATATTCCTAAGAATCTAATCTTAGCTATGCTTAGACCTCAGCATATGAACCCATATTTAATTACATCTTTTACTTACTCATCAGAAACTAAAGCCTCATATTATGACACACGGACACTTCATGGGCGTTTAATTTTGATAAATGATTACTTTGCTGGTACATAGGAAAATCTCCTTAAGTGCCACAGATATAGGGACATATCTTTGGGTATCAACATGCAGTGCCCCCACACCTAATGAGAAGCGGGTAGCCATTGCCATCTCAAAGTTGGATGAACGTTAACAGACAGAAACCAATTCTTGGAGCACCACTGCAAAAATTGAACGACGGGTCTATGGAAGACCTCAGGGATATACAGTGAATATATGGATGTGTATGATAATGCCTCACATCTTCTCGCAGCCAGCATAATGAGAAGAAAAGTGTGCAGATACCAAAAAGGGAGTGACTGGGATGTCACTATGACTTTGTTAGCCAATCCTAGGCCAGATATTTGGCTCTTTGTGGTCACTACCAGTGAGTACCTCTCAGGCAACTTTAATGTAGTGCATGATAGAAGGACAGAGGGCAGCAGAAGCCTGAGCTTGATGGCAGCTTTGCACACTGCCCCCTTGCACGCTGTACATTCTTGGAATATCCAAGGATCCTACTCATCAAGCAGATCAAAGTGAAGCAGGGTCTTGAAACAATCCTGTGTAAGACTACATATATAGTTGATCATTTACTAAACATTTTAAAATGTCTAGAAACAGAGAAGAAATTTAACTCCACTCAGCAAAGTCATAAGAGGTCATGATAACTTGAGTCAGTACTATGGAATGTTTTCAAAAGGACCAAAATCTTGAATTTGGCATTGTAGCAAACAGGGAGCCAATTAAGAAAGAAGCAAACTAAATGTGCTCTAAATAGTTTATGCTGCTGAAAAGACAGGTTCCTGTGTTCTGTTTTGTCAGGATTGTTTTCATTCTTACCTGACTTAAAGAGAATTACAATAACCGAACTAGAAGTTACAAATGCCTGGATTACCATAGCCAAATTTGAATGCCACACACTGGGGAACTGGCTTTCAGGAACTCACCTGGCCCTGGACATGGTCACCTAGGAATCCAGTGAGCTCAGCTGGGCCCAATAAATGCTTATTAAGTGACTGTGCTCCCTGATTAGACAGAAAGGCAAATAGATTACCATTAATCCTTGTAGCAACTGCAGCACAGTGGCTGTTTTCATAACCTCAATATGTCCCATACCCACAGCTGTACCAGGACAGCTTCTTAAAGCAGTCTGTGCTCCAACCTTTGCCTGCTCCAGAGCTAGTCCCTATCTTTCTCAGAACTGCTGGCTTCAACCACTGGTTTTTGGTTCTGCTCTGAACACTAGACCACAGTCCTGTTCTACTAGGTCACATCACCTATACCCCAGTGCGTGACACTGTCTTTTTGCTAGCCATGTATATGAGTATCCAGAAGTAATGAAGTGACTATGAGAACACCTACACCATGAACAGTTTTAGTAATCTTAAGGCAGATGCTGTCAATTAAGGGTAATATTATAGATATGGTAGGTTCTCCAAAGTGCTTCCCACTAATATCACATCAGTCTACCTCAATTCAGCTTCATCCAGCTGTTCTTCATCCAACTGCATATTACAGCCAGGTCCTGGAATATGCAGGAAATGGGGCTGTTTGTGTCTGATGTGAAGGTGATGTACAGCTGGGTATCATCTCCATACTGCTGATGCTTTAGTCTATGCCATTGTTTCACAGACTTTAAGCTGCCAGGGCATGGTGGCCTATTTAGTGGATGGAGCAGGACCTTGCCCAGTGGTGGTAGTAGTAGTTTAGATAATGACAAGCATAGATCCAGGAATCAGGCACTGGTTCAAGGATGAAGATGGAGTCAGGGTTAAAGGGCCAAGCTGAAGGTCAGGACCAGAGTCAAAAGTCAAGCCTAAGATGAAGAGTGAGCCAGTGCCATCGTAACAGATGTAACCAGGGGATCAGAACCAGGAGTCACAATCCAAAGCTCATCCAGGAGATCAGAACCAGGAGTCACAGTCTGGCTCATCCAGAGTCATAGTTGGGGACATGGCCCAGAGTCAGAGCCAGCAGACACATTGGGTCTGTAGAAGGTACAGGTTGGGGCAAGAGCTGGAACAGGGTTGGGAGCAAGCCTGGAGCAGGTCTTGGAGTAAGGACTGAAATCAGGTTAGAGCAAGCCTGGAGCAGGAAGGGGGTGAGAGCAAGATAAGTGCAGCTGCAAGCATGGTATTCATTGAGCAGCCACTGTGCTGCTGCTGTAAGGCTCAAGTAGCAAATTGCTGGCTCCCCTGTCCAATCAGGAAGTTCAACTGTTTGGAGGGGGCTCATTGGGCCCAGCTGAGCTTGCTAAATTGCCTGTTGACTAAGCTGAGATCCACCTGGCCCTCAAACCCAGACTCTCTAATACCATTTCTTTTATGAAGACATGTAACAGGAATGGTGAGAGGATGAATTTGAGACACCACATATGAGGGCTCTGGGTATGGAGGAGAGATTCAGCAACATGAGTATGGAAGAATGGCCCTTATCCAGGCCCAAGAGAAGATCATCTACCAGTGTTGCTTCTGTTCCATGTTATGGCCTGAACGGAAGGAATCCTTGATATTGGCAGTTTCTAGGGAGAGTCAGAAGCTGTCTTTCAGGAGCTGCTCAATTAGATTGCTCAGGAATGGGTAGCTAGATACTAGGGAGATTTTGAGAGGTCAGTTTCACTGAATAAAAACTTATGGTCTATTTTAGTGTGCATTTTAGCTGTTCAAAGGAGGTGTTGCCAATCTCAGTTAAAAGGTGATCTTGAATGCTCTTGGCTTTTTCACTAGCCAAGAAGTGCCTGAATCAGTTACAGGAGGGGGCTTAGTTTTCTTGCAGTGCTTGTAGGACTTCCTGTTGCATGAAAGTGCCATATTCAGAGAGGAAAGGTACCATTAAGACCATATTCTATAATAACTATAATAATAAAAGCTTTAGGCTCCATTTCCAAAACTGATAGAGTGTTTGGTAACTAGACTATAAAAGTTAACAATTTAATTGTCTTCAGTGGTAGCCTTAGATCTGATTGTGCATAATATGTCAAAAAATCCTTCAATATTGGAAATTCCCTTTGTAAGTTTCCAAGCATATAGATCTGAAATGATAGAGTTCAAGATATTTATAGATATATTTCAAATGAAAATTAGACAAATACAATTTATAACCTGACAAAACTATCTTTCAAAAGGATTTTATATTGATATTTCAAAATATTCCTTATAAAAATGTCTGAAACTAATGTGATGTTGCCTATAGAATGGCTTGGGTTAAGAAATAAGTAGAAGTTAGGGCTGGGGCCTCAGTTAGCTTAAGTGTAGAGGAGTGGGAAATTGATATTGTTGGTGTAAAAAAAAAATCAAAAATAAGTTGGAGACAAAGTGTTGTGGGAAAGTAAGATTTAGCAAGGATATGACCCTGGGTTATGTTTTGGTTGTAACTCATTTGAGAAAGTATTTTAATAAAACTTAAAATTCTCACTCATTTAAAAACCTATCTATATTGATAGAATGGGAAGGACATTGGTGCCGATGTTAACTTGCATAATATGTAATGTAAAGAGCCAATAAGAAGGTGATGGAAATTTTATGGTAAAGAGTAGTTTAATGTTAATTAGTATTATGAAGAATTATAAAAGAAATAGTTTTGTTAAATTGCAAGAGAGCTCCAATTAACATCCAAAGGATACTGTTAGGTTCCAGGATTATAAGGCTGTTCTTCGCTCTGTTGTCAGTGGACTGATGGTCCACTGATACACCATTTCATCTTTGAACATGAACATAATAGTAGTATTTGTTCAAGTGGTCATTGCATGCCTGTTTGCTTAATTAATCATTTTTCTTAAAGTTTGGTTTTATCATTCAAAGTGTCGCCTACTGCTTCTGTATTAAATAATTTTTCTGTAACCAACTGAGAGGCTTGAACCTGAAAACTAAGTGAGTTTTATTGTATCCTGATCTTTTAACAATGTAATATTAATTGGAAACAGTTTAACATGAAGGTTAAAAAAGGTTACAGTGATAGTCAAAGGGATTGAGATGGATTTAGTGAGTAAAGCTGCCATAGTCTCAGGAGATAATGCTTTTCAAAGGTTTATTGGAGGCCTTCAAACACTGACACAAAACTTAATCTTAACGTCTTATTGTGCCTGTCAGCCTTTATATTCCATTTGTAAATACATAATAAATGATCAGCCATGATATCTGAGAAATGCAAAGTAAGTAATCTTAGTTCTCTTGATCCTGGCAATGCTTCACTGACTCCCACCTGTAGTAGTGGCCTGGTCTGTATGCCTCAACAATTGTCAATAGGTAAGGGAATCTAGGTGCATGTAACTTGGAAACAGAAGAGCCAGAGGATGGTGCAGACTAACTTGCCAGCTTCATTTTAATGATGTAAGATTTGGTAAATGGCAGTTATTGGTAGTTTTCTTATTGCTTTAAAAAAACAGTTTATCCACCAAACTGACCACCCTTACATACAGGCAGCCTCACCACAGTTAATTCAAGGTAATGGGGTTGCATGTATATACTGGAGAGCAGAATTTGTCTCTTTCTGCTTTATTTAAATATATATTTTTAAAACAGTGAACAATGAAGGGACGTGATCCTGGCATTTCCTACATCAAGGGCTTGCAAGATAGAGCCTGATATTTATTTTGATCAGACAATATACTGAAAAAGACTATAGTGGAATTAATGAACTGTAGAATATTGAAGACTGGAATTTGATACATTAGCATCTGAAATCAGCAATCCACACAAATCCATTTGTAAATGAAGAGAATCATGGTTCTGTCTAGGATGAAATGAGGTAGGATTCTATTTTAACAGAAGCATAGAAATTAGAGACAGAAAAGGCTTAAGGCTTATCTATATATCAGGATTAATCCACACTTAACTCCAGTTAGTTTGGTGTGAAAATGCCTGCATGTGCACAGTGCAGTTTATTAGAGCACAGTAATGCTACATTTACCATGAATTCTGGAATTTTCTTTAAAAGTGTATTATGGTCAATGCCAATTGAGTAAGTGTAGTGTATTGTTCATGCACACACAGTGCTGCCACATATTTCTTTAGCAGTCCTCCAATTCGTATCCCACATTGCTATGCAGCTCTCCATTACTACACCTACATAATAACAGCCCTTCCAGTCGATGGCCCAACACTGAATTGGTTTCTGTCTGTTAACGTTCATCCAACTTTGAGATGGCAATGGTGACCTGCTTCTCATTAGGTGTGGGCGCACTTCATGTTGATGCACTGCGGCTACAGCTCCATGGCTAGCTCAGCACAGACCACAGAAAAAGGTCACCTTCCCCATCCTGAAATTCTCTCGCCACTGCTGATCATCCCAGGTCTGTAGAGCAATCCCCTCATATCCTTTCCTGAGTCTAAGAAGCCTGCTGCATCACGTGAAGCTGCTCCAGGAACAGCTCTTTAGTAGCAGTTGCTCACTGTCATCCTTATCTTCCTCCTCCTCCTCCTCCTTCTTCTGCCACTGCTGAAGCTGCTATTGCTGCTGGAGAAGCCACTGCTTCAACATCAGGCTGCTTGGTGGTTTAGCTGGCAAACTCCCAAACTAAAGACATCTACTTCAAGAACTGAAATACAACCCAAGCAGCCACTGCGTATTTGCAGTTGCCAGCATTCCTGTACAAAGCACTGTTGGGTCTGTGCTGGCTGACAGCAATTCACAAACATGAGACAGAAAGAGCATACTCATAGGATTTTCCTGAAGTCGATCCCATGTCCCAGAATTCCTCGGGCTTTGGCTATGCATCTCATAATGCAAAGCAAGAGAAATTTCTGAATGCATATAGCTCAATAGCAAACCAAAGGGACGTGGGATATCCTCCAAGAATACCACACGCTTAGTACACAAGTCTCTGTCTGTGTACACAATGATATAAACTGAAAAATGGTGCAACCATCCCATGCACACACCATCACTGCTGCTTGCATATTGTGTGTTAACTAACAAGCATCAACTCACTGAGAATTAAACCGCTATATGTACGCATATCCCTACTGGGTTATCTAGTCCATTACCATACGAGCATAGGACTGTTCCTAATATATATTTTCTACTGCTTTTTCTGGTCCAAGTATGTCCTAGGATGGTGCTGCCATTTCATAAGATCATCACGATCTCCTCAGATTCAGAAACATTTAATTAGTGAGGATTCTTCTGTAAACTAACTCTTGATTTACACAGGGATGTACTGTAACCCTGCAATCCAGCTCAGTAATGCAGCAGTGCAGAGCTGCACCCTTCTAGGAGTAGGGCCAGAGAGTCACAATTTGATTCCAGTCCCCTAGGGACAGGGTAAGCTTCACCAGCCCTTCGGTGCTCACTTTTACTTCCTACCAGCTCTAGTGCAGCATCTTGGACAGGAGAAAAACCAAGTCTTCCCCCTCTCCTTGAACAGGAAGGGAAGTTGGGGATTGCTGGCAGTGGCTGCTTTCAACTTCCTGGAGGCTCCTGCAGTATGGGTAGCCTAGATAGGTGTACTGCAAAGATGGCAGTAAAAGCTTCTGTATGAGTCACAAGTATTAGCCTGAATGAGAACATAGAGACAGAATTGGTATTATTGATATTAATCATAAGAACAGCCATACTGGGTCAGACCAAAGGTCCATCTAGCCCAGTATCCTGTCTTCCGACAGTGGCCAACACATGGGGTCACATCCCATCCCCCTCCCACCCTGATTTCAGCCAGGATTCACACCACAATGTGGCCAGCAGCAGCCTTTCGGCACTGTGTGGGAAGGGGAGCTGCTTCCAGCTGGCAGGGGTGAGGGGAAAGACCCTGGAAGCAGCTTGTCCCTTCCTGCCCTCACTGTGTTGAAAGGCAGCTAACACCTCCAGGTGGCTGAGCAGGGGAGAGTGCCTAAGGGACGGAGCAGCCCCATGTTCCCTGGAGGCACAACCGGGGGGAGGGGGCAGGTGAAGAGGGTGCTAAGCCCTTACCCAGGAGGCTGCTGTGGAGCCTGCAGGGTCAGAGCTGGAAATCGCTTCCCCTCTGCCACTCCAGAGCTTAACTGAGGAGTGGAGAGGCTTCCCCATGCCAGTGCTGTGCGGGGCTTTGGCACATGCAGGGCTTGGCTCCTCCTGTCCAGTGTCCTGGGCCAGAGAGTCTTAGCCTCTCTAGTGGTGCTGGCCCAGCCAGAGGCAGTGAGGGAAGCAAGGAGCCTGCTGGGCAGGCTGCTGATGAGCTGAGCACTCTGATCAGGGGTTGCTTCTCTGCACAGTGCTGGGAGCGGGATGCACCCTACCGGGGGGATATGGAAAAGCCATGGGGGTTGGGGGGCAAAGGGGAGCATGATGGGGAGCATGTAAAGGGCAGATGGCTGGGCAGCAGAGGCGACACTCACCAGCCTGTCTGCACTCACCAGCCACCGCAGCTTTCAGCGCGCCGCCAGTGCCAGCCGGAAATGGGACAGGGGGCAGTGTCCTGCTGGCCGAGAGCCAGCACACGGCTGGGGCTGCACTGATGGACCAGCAGGGGGAGTTGCCGGCCCCGTACACTGCAGCTTTTCCCTGCCGCCAGCCTTGAACACCCATCATCATCAGTCACTGGACCCCCCACACACACACTTACCGCTGGTGGGCGGGTGGCTGGTGAGCAGGGATCCGGCCAGCAGCAGGACCCACCACTACTGGTGAGGAGGAGACAGAAAATATGAGCCAATTTGCCCATTTTTAAGAAAAAGTCAGGACACCTGCAGGCCGGCTTAAATACTGAACTGTCCCTTTAAAAACGGGATGTCTGGTCACCCTAATTAAGTCTGAGAGTTTGGAAGTGTCCATTTTCATTGTTGCCTTCGGGGACGGGCAAATTATCTCTGCTTAGTTACTATATTCCTCTCAGACATATCGCTGCTGCTCAAATAGGTAACTGTCAAGAGGACGGATCATGTGATTTGGAGGAAATGTAGTCCATTGACCTTTCTCTCTCTCTCTTTTTCCTCTAGTATCTTTTTTTTATTTTATTTTCTCTTTGCACCATTGAACTTTAAACATCACAGCAGATGCTTTATCCTGAAAGGTGTCTAGAAAGAGGCAAGTCCTGAAAATCAATCTTGTGCTAGCCATTGTGTAAAAGTTTAAAACTCCTGTGAGATACGGTTTTAGAACGTCCTGAAATATTATTAGAAGTGATGCATTTGTGTAAATACTATGAATTAAAGTATGTCATATGGTTTTGTTGATCAAATATATTAAGGCTAAAACATGGGCCAGGGTGGTTCGGAAAAGTTCAGGTAATTTGACCATGAGAATTAGTGAGAATTTTACTTTCTTTTGCAAAATAAAAACAGCAGATGCTGTTTCGTCCTGATAATTCAGACTGTTTGCTGGAGTTATGCCAGTGTAAAACCAGTTTAAATGAGATCAGATGGCCTAAGGTATATGTATTTTTTAGATTGTGAACTTCTGTATGGTCACTGTCTTTATCTGTGTCTGGACAGTTCCTAATACATTGTGAACATTGCTTGAATACAGATAGCAAACAACAGAAAAGGTATTTTAGAGTCTTCATTGTCCTGAATGGAACCTTCTGTTACAAGATTTCTCTTTGACTTTCCTAAACTTCTGACAGCTAGAGAACTGAAAATGGTTTTGTTTAACTTCATTAATTAAGGTTTGTTTTTTTCCAAAGCCAGACCTATAGCCAGGAGAAAAATTTGTATCCCTGTTTTCATTTTCTACAAACCTGCAAAATTCAGGTGGATTCATATAAACAGTTGTGCTTTGGACCCATCTTTATAATGTTTTAAAGCAGGGATGGGCAAAACAGATACAGTAGTGTGGATTTTGCTCTACATTGATCATGTTTTACTTTCTGCCTAATTGAAAGTCAGCTGGTTTGGATCTAAGTAAAATTTCTTTTTTTCTTACCTCAGAGTTTTAGCTCTGTAAGTGGCCAGACTGGTTCTTGTGTATGTGTTTCTCTTCACCTTTTGTACATTTGTGTGGTATAATTTCAGTTGGTTCTATTTCTTGCCTCATGTGCATAAATTGAATGGGAACTCATCATTTGAGTCACATTTGCTTCCAGTTACTACAGTGAACTACTTTCTCACACTCCTTTTCTCTAACCCTTTCCCAGGGCACTGATAGAACAGTATTCTGTTCTATATTCCATGCTTTAGTCACATTCTCCAAATAGTCCCATGACTAATGCTAGGTCTGAATGATCAAATTCATTTTCTTTTAATCTGAGGAGTTCATTGCCACAAGATATCATTCCAGCCAAGAGCTCAGTGGAGTTTAATAAATGATTTGATATATATCAGTAGTGAGAACATCCACAATTACATTGATAGGAATAAAAACCAATTTTAGGTGTACATAAACCCTTATGCATAAGCTATTCACCAACTGACAGGGTTGTGGAGAGAGGATTGGATCATACAAACAAGAAAATAGTTTTTTGGTTATTTTTTTATTTGTATTACATTCAAGCATAGATTAAGATCCCCATCATGATTAAGATCCCATTTGTAGCATTTGTGCTGTAACACCACAAAGGGTGAGACTGTGTCTTATTTGTACAAGGGAATGAAGGAGTGTTAGAAAGTTTTACTCCATGCAGGGTACAGCAGCCTCCACAGAGCAACTATTACTTCTTTCATACAGGTGGGTGGGGAATGGAGAGAGCCTTGACTCCCTCCCCCTCCCAACCTCCACACAAGGTATTAGCCAGTGCAACTGAAAGGATATGATATAAATCTTAAGTGTGACACCCTAGCCTTAAGGTAAAGAAACCATAGCAAGAAAGAGTATAGATTCCCTTTCTGGAAGCAATAGCAGATGGAACCGCAGATGTAAAGTAGAAGGCATTTCAGGATAAATGTTGCTTTAGGTCATGTAGAGTTGTTCTCTATGGTGATGTCATGAGACTGTTTCTTATGATGGCCATAACTATGTGAAACCCTTATTTCCTAGTAATTTCTTAAAATGGGACTTTTAAATAATAGCTAACTAGCAAGGGATACTGAAAGTTTCTTAGGCCTGTTTTACACTAGAAAATTAGATTGGTTTAACTATGATGGTCAGGAACGTGAAAAATCCACATCCCTGAGCAGTGTAGTTAAGCTGACCTAAATCCCCATGTAGACAGCAGTAGGTTGATGGAAGAATTCTTTGGTTGGCCAAGCTTCTGTCTCTCGGGGAGGCGGATTACCTATGCCAATGGGAGAATCCCTCCCGTCAGCATAAGTAGTACCCACACTGACGTGCTACAGTGGTGCAGCTGTGCCGCTGTATCATTTTAATTGTAGATAAGCCATTAGTCTGTCTGGGAAATGGGCTGTGGTGGCAACTATCAATGGTACAGAGTCCATTTCAAGCTAAAATATCTCAAACTACCATGCCATATACTTTGGATCACTGGAAGGATGGAAATTCCAGCTTCCATTGACATATAGCAGTTTTTCTAGCTTTGGTGATTCATGTGATAGCTCACTTGAATATCACATTATTTGTATTACCTACTCATATGTCTTCTTTGTTCCTGTAGATGTAGAGGAGCATTCCAGCCTGTGAAAAAGCCATTCTTCCCCTGAAAATGATCATGCAAAGAGATGCTAAAAATCAATCAGGAAAAAAAATTAGAACTAGTGGCCCCAATTGTCAGTTTCATTAAGGATGCTGCAAGGGACTGAACTAGTGTATATCAAGTCCAGGATCAGCAAAGTGCAAAAATGGGTTAAACCTATTACTAGCCACTCCATACCAGCTCATCTGCACTGGCCAGTGCATTGTGGGTGAGAAAGAGAGTTAAGGCTCTCCTCATTCCCCACCCACCTGTATGAGAGAAGTAATCATTGCTCTGTGGAGGTTGCTGTACCCTACATAGAGTAAAACTTCCATATGCTCCTTCACTCGAAGCTTATGATCAAATAAATTGGTTAGTCTCTAAGGTGCCACAAGTACTCCTTTTCTTTTTGCATAGATAAGCCAGTCTCACCCTTTGTGTTTTTACAGCATCTACTACAAATGGGACCCTAATTATGATTATGACCTCTATGCTCAAAAATAATAAAAAACCTATCATAATAATCCCTTTTAAAAAAAAAATCTCAGGCCAGTAGAATCTTTCAAATTGGAACAAACTTTTTAAAAAGTACCACTGTACCTGCCTTTTATGTTACCTGCATTTTACTGCTGTGCAATCCTATAATCCTTTAATTTTTGTTTGTTTCAATATATCTATATCTTGTTGATGTCTTAAAACTAATTTTGGTGTGTTCTCTTTCTCGTCATGCTCTCAGCTTTGCTGCTTTTAGGATGTATGGGCTTGTTCTTAAATTCCACTTACTACTCCTACTCCAATAATGTTCTTAAACAGAGAAAACCAACAAGGAAGTAACCTCTAATCCATCTTTCTATTAGTGTTTCTTCTCATTATTCTTTATTTCAGGTACATGATTATCAGAGTCTTCTTTGAAATCTATATATTCTTTTTAGAAGCTCATCCGCTGTCTCTTGCCAGCACTTCTGAAAGATTCAGAAATCGATACCTTTATCTTTGCTCAATGCACAAAGAGGCAGATTTATAAAAGGAATTAAGATGTTAAGGTGGTTGGTGTTGCTTAATCAGATCCTGTGAATTTAATCATGATGTATAAACTGCTTGTTGTTTTTCCTTTAACTATATGCCTTGTCTTTATAATATATATAGTGAACTGGATACCCTAAAACCATTGAAATAAATGGCAACCTGGTTTAAAAATGGAAAATGTTATTGAATTTACTTTTAAAATATATTTATTGATTTTTAGTTTAATAAATACAAACAACTAACGTATATTAATATAGATATATAAAAATAAAACAAACAGCAATACAATCTAGATTCTAACCCCTTTTCTAATAAAATGCAAAACTCACAGTGAGAAAAAGAAAACCTAGAAAAAACTCCTATTTTTACTAAAGATGCTGCACCATTTTCCTGTCTGACATCCAGAACCATAGGGGCTCAATTCTCAGTTATGGAAAGGCTCCGTGAGACACTCTGGGAGCGTAAAGGAGCCTTAAAGTAGTGGTAAATGACATTGCTGACCACATTAAGCCTCCTTTAATGTGTGAGGTTGGTGTAGAGTGTTAGGCTATAACTAAACTAGAGATCTTACAGAGGCACAGCTGTACCAATGCGGCTGCACCGCTCTAAGATCTCTCATGTAGCTGTTCTGTGCCTATGAGCAGCGGTAGCTATGTCGGCAGAATAAGCTCTCCTGCCAACGCAGCCCTGTGCACACTACCACTTATGCCAGCAAAACTTATGTTGCTCGTGGGTGTGTTTTTTTTCACACTCCTGAGTGACATAAATTTTGCTGACATGAGTGGTAGTATAGACATAGCCTTCGTGAAATTGAGAATCAGGCCCTTAATATTGCAAAACGGAGGATCTCGAATCTTTTGTCAACAAAAGTATTCACTAAGGGCCTAATCATTTACACCAATGGTTTTCGATCAGGCTCTAATTTTCCTGTTTGCACCATAACTGATGAACCAGTGAACATATTGCATCTGAGATGGTGATTTCTTTTCATTCCATTCCTTTTGCAGTAGCATGCACTGCCCAGAATATGTTTTTCCCTACTAGAAGTTACTACGCCTACAGGTAAAACCCTTTTATGTTTAGTCACAGGTATAATCAGGAGTATTCTCCAAAACTAATACTTAACACACAAGCAGGCTGAATAATTCAGTCCTTGCCTACATCTCTCTCTGAGGATTAATCCATACATTTTTCATATCTGTTTATCGAAGCCTAATTTCTGCATTATAAAGAATTATTTTAGAAGATAAAATACTCTAATTGTGCCTTTTTCTTCCCAACCCCCTCAAATCAACATACATTAGTAGAAAACCACTGTTGTAGGCAAATGTTTTATCACTTCATATTATGAAAATTCAGACAAAGTGACAATTAAAGCTAAATCCCAGTAATTCATCTCTAAAAATGGTCATTGTCCTGTCAACTACTGTAAAGAGGCAAGTATATAATTTTTCTTCCCTTGTATAAGTTTAATGACTCTATTTTCAAATTTTGTTTCCACTGCCCATAGATGTTTTATACAGAAAACTAATGCAGCAATACAAATATCTGTGGCCGTTTCTCCATAGACCTATAAAATTTTATGATCATTAACCATAAACAATAATTATCAACAATAAACACATAATGATAATCATAAAAAAGAATGGGGCATTATGAAGACCAAATATGCAACAATTCTATGCTGCATTTTACGTTTAAGAAGATACATTACCTCATTGCAGTACAGTAAATGATAAACAGTGATACGATTTTAATTACTACTATTTTAAAATTGTTTTCTCTAGCTCAGCATATTTCTCTGGACCTTTTCTGCAAACTTCAGATCTCTTGTTCAAATGATATTCTTTTCTTGCAAAAACCTTTAATGCAAATTATGCTGTAATAAAAGATTTGCAAGGGAAACAAAATGGGTCCATTTTTAGCATTTCACCAACTATGATTAACAAGCCTTTTCAGTGTGGCAATTTTGTCCATTTTTCACCACAAGTAAATAGCAGTTAGCATGCGTAGAAATTACATTTCCCTTTCAAAATATAAATATGTTGATCAGATGTGGGAACGCTGATCGTTCTTGTAATATGTTTTCACTAATCAGTTATTACCCGAGCAATTTATATACCTGACACTCAAAAATTGTGCTGACTCATCAAGGTATTTAAACACTTAACTTGAAGCACAAAAGGAGTCCTATGCCAGGGCAGGGTCCTGTTCCTGTTTCTTTTCAAGTTATAGTTTAGAGACCTTCTTCTTGTGTACACCTTGTGGTTTATTTTACATTATTCTCTCCACCACTTCTACAGACTAATGCAGCCCCATATTTACAGTCACATACAATCCTCAATTCCCTTGGCCAAGAAAGACAGAAGGGATCCTCCCACTAGGAGATCACTCTGAAAGCCTTTCTCCCATTACATTTCCTTCTGTATCATTTCTACCTTCTGCCTAATGGACCGATGAGCCTCTGAGCTCTTCTAAGCCCATCCCAATCCATCAATTAGGCACAGCTCTTCTTAATCAGGCCTACTATACAGCAACTAATTGGATTTGCAGTGACCAGATCAGCTGCTGTTGACCTGCACTTTGTTACAACTCCCATTGACCTCAAGGACTCTCATGCATGATTGTTACACATAGACTTAAATCTCCTGCTGAGTCAGGGCTAAAGAGAGGTTAGAGTGGCAAAGAAATTAAGTGAGCATCTCAGGAAATTTTCATGAGAAATCTGTTTAAGAAGTATGCACTCAGAAGTACCTAAAGTGTTCAGTCATTAAATTCAAAGTCTTGTTCTCCATATTGAGCCTGCATTCTGAACCCTTATTCAAGTGTGTAGTCCTTAATCACTGAAGTGGTTCCAGTGAGACTATTTCCATGATTATGCATTCTGTCCAGAATCTGGGCCATTTTTTAAAAAGAGACGTTATTTTACTGGAAAGAAAAAACAACAACCATAAACACATTTGCCTGCAGGTTAACTGTTTTTAGTACAAAGAAACCCTCCAAACCCACTGTAAAACTGTCAAAGGGAATGGGCTCCAGCGCAGAATGTAACACAGCTCAGAGACTATTAAAATTATTACTATAGAAGCTGTGGGAGCAACATTCTCCCATCCTCCCCTGTCTCCACTAACATTCGTATGCTGGGAACATGGCACCAATCCTACAGAGCACTACTTTAAACATGTTGCATTTCTAGTGAACAGAAAAGAAAACGTAAGTCATTAAAAATGTCTTAATCATATGATAGAATTTGTTTTAGCTCTTTAAAGGAAATCCTAACAACTGATTGGATCTTCCTCTACATTTGGTTCAATTCCTCCTCTCCTTGCTCAAGCAAGTAGTTAAAGTTACACCACTGGGTGGGATTCTGTGATGTGCCTCTCAGGGCTTGTGGTGGGGTCTTTGGAGGACAGCTTGGAGCTGGCTTCCTTAGTTCATGCATCAGAGGAATTGTTCCCTATCTGGATCTGATGCTTGTAGGTCACTTTCACATGACTCCAGCCCCTTTACCTAGCATACAAGTGATGGAACAAGGGTGAAACCCACTGGGATTATAGTCCTTGCAAGGCATGCTGGTTTTGGTCCCTGTTGAATAAACTTAGGAAAAAATAGCATTGAATAATTCTGTGATTCTGGGTTGGTTGTTTGGTTGGTTTTTTTCCACTTTTACAAGACATCTTGAATGAGATCATGGAACTGTTTTTAGACTGTCATGTCAAGGTCACAAAACTTGGAAGAAAATACTTATCTAAGGAAAAACTGAACTGGGTATAATTTATGATGCACCATGTTATTCTTCAATGTGGAATGTTATATTTTTTTCACAAAAATAAATGTAATAGATTTTAAAGCTAAAAGATTCCATTACAACCTAGACTGATCTCCTGCCTAACACACAGGCCATAGGGTTTCATCCAGTAATTCCTGCATCTAGCTCAACAATTTGTGGTTGAATTAGAATATGCGTATCTTCCAGAAAGGCAGCCAATCTTGATTTAAAGACTCCAAATGTTAGAGACAGTATCACATCCTTTAGTAATCTCTTCCAATAGTTAATTATCCTCACTGTTAAAAATGTGCATCTAAAAAAGCAACAACAGATGTCTACTTAGTTAGAACCAGCCTACTTAAATTCTGCTTCTAAGGCATGACATTGGCTGAAAGATGAATTTGGGCCCTACATATAAATCTGTACTGCTGGAATCTTCTATCTGCCCTATGGAAGATATTTCCGTGGATGAACTTTGTATAAAATTACTAAAATCCATATTCAAACCTACATATAATAATGTTATGAAAAGAATAAAACTTGACTTTATAAGCAATTATTTTAACTAATAAATATTATCAGGAAGATGGCAATAAATTACTAGTGTAAGTGAGTAAGAATTTAATTAGAAAAGTTTCAGAATAGGTGGAATTTCTGATACAAGTTAAGATCACTTTTGAAAGATGCTGTAGCAGATCGCTGAATCACTGGCATGGCACCTCCTGCTGGTCTCCCGGGAATTAGCTCTCTCAGCCCTGGACCACCTTCTATGGGATGGTATCCTGCCCTCTATTATCTACCCCTCTGCAGTCCATTTATCTCCACCATGTGTAGGCCCCACATCCCTCCTGGACCATGGTCCCCTTACATTGGGGTGCTGCCTCTCACCCAGGGAACCCCACTCCCCTGAGCCCACCTTGCCTCAGTGACCCACTGCCAGTCTTCATCTAGCCCCTTTACTCAGGGTCAAACTAAAGTCTGCAATGACAACTCATCATTGGCTAAGGGGTTGGACCTGTTGCCTGTCCCTGCAGCCCCAGTACCTCCTTAGGCCTTCCTGTCAGGCCTCAGCCTAGTAGATCACCGGGCCTGAGCTCCCACGCTCAGCCTGCCCCTCCCGCAGCACCTCTCTATTGAAGGTACTCTGTGCTCCCAGGCAGCCCCGTCCTTCCCACCCCAAGGCTGGAATGAGACTGACTGCCTCTTACCTCACAGCCCTTTTTATACCAGCCCTACCAGATCTGGATTGGCTGCTACCTGCCTTCACCTGATTGGCTCCTTGGGGCAGCCTTTTCCAGAGCTGGTTTTAACCCTTCCTGAGCCAGAGCGAGGTGACCGACCCGCTACAGATGCTTAGAAATTCCAGAATTCCCTTACCTGTTGAAAAACCTATGGAGGATGATGCCTGACCAAAGAGTGCTCAATGGAAAAGTGAGGTACTGAAAATCACTAGTCACTGTTGAAAATCTTGGCCTTGGAGGAAAATATTCTATTCTATTCCAGTAACATATTCTGTTGGAAAGGTGTTCAACCAACTCCCACATTTAGAAGCAATTCAGCAACTATATATTGTCACATCAATAGAGGTCTAAAAATTATTGTTTTACCTTTTTGACTATCTGTGCTTGATCTGCACTTGCCCTATGTATCTATTGGTACAGAGAAAATCACTTGGTTATCTAAGTGCTCCTCAGTGTATATACATGGGTGAGAGAGAGAAAAAGTAGAATAGGCACCAATGGTTGTCTATAGGAGGCACAATGTCATCAAGACCTGGTATAACCTTCCCAGTGGTATTGAGAAAGGTCCAAAACATCACCTTTGATAACTCTTATTATTCTGCCTGGGCAATAATCTAAGCCAACTCTTATAGAAATCATGAATTATAATATGCATAATTCATTTTAAGCAATGTAATCATAGCATAGGGATAGGAAGAAAAGTGTTCTGCTATACAAGATCATTCATTAATTTTATTTGATCCAACAGTGGCTCCTCCTAGTATCTTTGCATTTCAGAACCTTCTTATGCAGATAACATGAAAGTTAAAACTACAGAACTAAGATGAACTCAGGAGATGGGTTTTCTTTTAGACACAGCAGGCTAATTTGTCAAGTAAATTTTTATGGTGTTATAGTGCTCAGCATACATGTATCTATAAAATTCCAGCAGAGCGAATGACTGGAACAAGTGTCAAGAAATTCAGTCATCTGCTGTACTAACAACCACAAAGCTATATACACCATGCTGAGAAAACATCCATAAGGAACAATGTCATTACCTTAACATTTCAGGTTGGCTTGATGAGCTGTTTATCCCAATTAGCACAGAAGGAAAATTGCTGAGTAACTCGCACCTTCATTTAGGAAGTCTCTCTCTGATGCTCAGATTATGATGAGTTTTGCAACATACTTTCTGAGATCAAAACATTTAAAAACAATGTTAAATCACACATGGAAAATACAAATTTAAACTCATCATGTTGTAATCATTTGAGGGAAACAACTTTATTAAGCATGTATAGGCATTCAGGAAAGGATATAAATAGTTAATGCTACCTCCCATCAGAAATAAGTTGATTTTTCATTTTGCAAAAGGTTGCCATTTCTCCGGTACATTTAGTTTTTAGTGATAAAAATAAGAAGTAAGTTTGCCCTTTTAGCTTATTAGGGCTTATTTCTAATATTGCCTCTCTTGGTGAACGTACACCCAATGTTATAATCAGACCCTAACAGAACTAATTATATTGAGCTGATTACTATCATGTACCAAAATATCTCCCTTTTGAAAGCTATCTTAATTTTAAGATATAATATAACCTGTACAGTGATAATGATAGTGATTTGCAGATGTAGAATCTTCCATTCAGATAGATTCCAAAGTTATTTAAAAATTTGGGGTCAGATTCTGACCCTTGCTATAACAACGTACAGGGGAGGAAGGGGTGTAAGAAACCTCCTTATTTCCGTGCATAGGCTACCTGTATTACTAATATCAATGTACATGGGAGCACATGCGGCTAGACTATTATTCCTCTTCCCTCCCACCCACCACCACAAGGCACACAGGCAGAGGAGGGCAAAGAGTAGGTAGCAGGAATGGAAAGCACAGGCAGAAATGGGAAGTTTAGCCAGAAGAGCTAAGCCAGCACAGAGAGGGTAGTAAGCTGCTCCAGGAAAAAGGACTGACTCATCGTACTTTTCCCCTGGAGCAAGCAGGGACTAAATCATGACTCTCAGAATTACAGTGCAGTCTCTGCTCTGCTTTTCATTCAGTGAATCTATTTTCTCCTGCTTTTTGGGATAGATTGCAAGATGTCAAGCCCTCACTGACTGTACGAACTATCGACAAAACCCTACTCTTACTGAGCCAGGCAGAGGTTGATCAGGCCTGTGATGGATACATTGTATGAACCAAATCCACTCTGCCAAAAAAGAACAATTTGGCTCAAGGCAGGTAAGGTGCAATAGGGTGCATCCTATTGCTTCTCAGATGTTTAAGGATAGGTGGACTCCTCTGGAAGGGTACAAGGCATTGCTGGTTAACATTATCCCTGTGTTAACTAAGTTTTGGGCAGTGAATTTCCCTGTTTTTTTAATAGGTGGTAGTAGTGAGGGAGATATGATTTGGTGTACATGTGGAAGGTCACAAGGAGGCTTCCTGGAAACATGTCACTGACACTGAGCTACGAAGACAATCTTAGCCCACATCTGGATTTTAGAGCACTCAGGAAAAACTGGATGCAAACAGTAAGCTAGTCTCATCCTTAACCATAGTGTGGCTACCACCTCATTATAATTAATTCTATCAACAGCCATAACCCTGACACATGAAATCTTTCATTATCAATATATGGATGCCATTGATTTTATATAATTAATGGTATATGTGCTAAGAGAGTTCATAAGTAAACCTTGTAGTTAATGGTTAATTTCGTTAGAATGTTGAAAGTAAATTTTCTTTTTAATATTGTGTTTAATTGAATGTACGAATTGTAATGATAATAGAATATTTATGTAAATTATCTTAACTGGCTATTTCCATTCTTTTTAATGTTTGGTATTTTTAAAAATATTAATGCTATAGTTATGTAGTTTGCATAATGTTTATACTAGATTACTTCAGTAACTATAAGTTAATAGCATTTTGGTGGTGTGATATAGAAGATTTATTGTCACTGGTAAAACTAATTAGAAAAGAAACTGGAAACTCGTTTTCATTAAAGTGCTACAGTAGCAGACTCACCTTCATATATTCATCTGCTTTGCTTTCAGGTTTCTTCTCTATTTGAAGTCTAGGCACAAAAGGTTCCCAAGGAGGGAAGATGAAAAGTATTGATGAATGATTTCAGCCTCCGTGTTCTGTATAAAAGTGAAATGTAAACAACCAGCCATATCAGTGTTCCCTCAGTGGGAGATCTCCTGGGACTACATTAGGATGTGGAAAAAGTTAACAGGGAATTGAAAAGCTCACATTGCATCAAGACAGGCAAAAGTTCTCACCACAGAATGGTGGTCAAGTATCCATTTTCTCCACAGTGACATCACTGCAAACAGTATTTTGCTAGGGTGGGTCAATAAGATTGTGCAGTAATTTCCATGAAGAATTGTGTCCACCTTTTTATGAATAGGAATCATCAGCGAATGTGTCCAAGTACTGGGCCTTTTTCCAGATTCCCAAATTACATTGAAAATCTTACAGTATTACCAGATGAGTGTCTCTCCACGACTTTTAATTATTTCTCCTTGTATATTATCCATTCCGGGGACCTTATTTCTTTTCAGTGTCTGCACTACACACTCAAATTCTTTAATTGTAGGAAGAGGTCCATCAGGATAAGCTGAGCTTATCGCACAGATCTCCTCTGCCTCCTTCACTTCCAACTTAGAATTTCTTTGGTTCTTAATATACAGTTCTTGGCAATACCTATTCCAAGAAATCTTTCAAAAGAATCTTGATGGTTTGGTAAGCCGTCCCAATGCCATTTACCACAGAAAGTTGTGTATATCAAAGCACTGTTGTTCAAGCTAAACGTCTTTTGCCACTTTATTCAGTGCATCAATGTCTCGTGTATGGGAATATTTTCTCTTGCAGTTTCATCAACTTTCCTTTGAATTCTTAGCTTCTTTCCTATCTTCATCACATAACTTGATCATCTTCTCCATAATCCAATGTTTCTTCTTTAGGATATGTTTCCCCAGGAGTTCATCAGAGTCTCAAATGTAGCGTGAGATGTGCTTTATCTGATCAACATTTCCCATGCAGAAGTGAGAAGCTTTCAGCTTTAGTTCAATCATCTTCTTGAATTCCACTTATGTTTCATGATTTTCAGTTTGTTGATGTTATAACAGGTTTGGAAAGTGCTTGCTGGTTGTTTCTCGCTTCACAGTCTGATCTTTATATGAGCTATTACTAAGTGCTTGTCTGCACTACCGGGGTAAGTTAACTTAAGTTACGCTACTCCAGCTACATGAGTAACATAGCTGGAGTTGCCATAGCTTGGGTCGACTTACCTCAATTTCTTCACTACATTGCGCCGACGGGAGATGCTCTCCGGTTGACTTCCCTTACTTATCTCAGAGAGGTGGAGTACCGAGGTCAACCCGGAGAGTGCTCTGCAATCAATTTAGTGGGTCTTCACTAGACCTGCTAAATCGACCCCTGCTGCATCAATTGCAGCAGTGTTGATCTCCCCATAGTGAAGACCAGCCCTAAGTTATGATCAAATCTTATGTCAAACTTCTCAAAGGATCAACTCCCATCATGCTAGAACACTACCTCTTTGAGATCATAAATTAATAAATCTAGTTCTGAGTCCACAAATCTTGCGATGTTCAGTTCCATTGCCTTGACTGTTTATACTTGAACAAGGTAGCCATCAATACTATGTCATTTTCCATCACAAATAGCATGTCACAGTCCTCTGCCCACAGCAGAACTTTCTAACATAGCTGTACCATTCTGCTCTAAAACTGGAGAATAATACCATACCTATATTAAAAGTCAGGATAGGCAAAGTTAAATATATACTTCTTTTAAAATATCCAGTTAGTTCCCAGAGTTTTATTTCTTGGGTTTATTTAATAAGCTATATTTATTTGACTTCTTTGATCCTGAAATTTTCATGGAGAAATTATGTTAATTGCCAATCTGTTTCAGAGCAATTACCATGACTGCTTATGGGGGGGAGTGGGAGGAGGACTCACAAGAATCCCATTAATCTATTGACTGTGCAGACTGACAGGAAAAGGTATTATTTAATCATTTTTACACTTTAAGGGCTTGTCTACACTTTAAATGCTACAGTGTAGACACTAGCTATGACGATGGAGGGGGGATTCTCCCACTGGTGGAGGTAATCCACCTCCTTGAGAGGTGGTAGCTAGCTCAGCGGAAGAACTGTCTACGCATGGACTTAGGATGACTTAACTATGCAGCCAAGGGTGGTGGATTTTTCACACCCCTGCCCAACAGAGTTGAACCAACCTAATTTTCTAGTGTAGACTATACTTCAGTTAGCACAGAATAATTCTCTACCTCATCCCTTGAGTAAACAGTTGTACAGAATGAAAAGCTGTTATTACAGGGAAATTAAGGCCAATTACCATAGGTCCGAAACAAATACAATATTGCAAAACTAAAGGCCTAGGTAGAATACTTAATTCAGTATCTTACAACTAAAGGATCTACTTGACTCAACCATTTTCAGATCAGAGTAATGTATCATCTCATGTTTATAATAAAGAAAACCCAACAAGATTGCTCAGCTTTCTGTTTACTACCAGGAAACTAAGCCTATGGCTACACTACTGCTCAAGTCGACATAAGTTATGTTACTCCCGGGTGTGAATTAGCCACCCCCCCTCTGAGTGACATAACTTATGCCAGTTTAAAGTGTGGATAGCGCTATGCCACTGGAAGAGCTTCTCCTGCCAACGTAGCTGCTGCCGCATGTTGGAAATGGTTTAAATCAATGGGAGACCTCTCTCCCATTGGCTTAAGGTGGCTACACAGAGAGCTTAGAGTGGTACACCTGCACTGGTGCAGCTGCACTGCTGTAAGTGTTCTAGTGTAGCCATAGCCTAACAGAGAGCACCAATGTAAGACACCCATGTCTTTCTTTAGGCCTTTCACCTCTCCCTACAAAAAAATATAGAAATACTTCCCAAATATTCGTAAGTTTGCAAGTGCACATTATCTGCAGCATGGTGTTCAGGCTTAAGAAGCATTAACTAAAGTAACCACTTTAATAGTGATTTACATTTCCTCCATCTCCATGCAATGAAATGAACAGTGTGAGAAACATCAGGGAATTCATCATTCAATCAGCACAACTCACAATTGCACCCCAACATCTCTAATTCACTTCTTCACATTAGCCCTGAATCCTGATACTTATGCAAAATACCAAGTATCTGTGTTAAGGAGTGTAATTATACATGTCTCACTAACACATACCAGGAAATAACTGTATCTTTATCCAGTATTTTGAAAGGAAAAAGAAATAAATACTATTAACTTTGCTTGTGTCTAGAACATATAAGGGGAAAAAAAATTTCAATGTTTGTAGAAGGACCTAAGTCTTCTTTCATCATGACTGTACAGGCAATGAAAGCTGAAATATTATGGAGCTGAGTTTCCTCCTATGATCACTTGTCAATGAGGATAGCTGGATATATACACAACATAAATTTACCAGGTTGACTAGGGTTCTGGCAAAGTAGCTGGATGTATACAACATAATTTTGCCAGATTCTTCATATAGCACGATCAGTAGAGGACAGATTTTCTGAGAACTTCTTTGTAAATTTCTTAAATAAAATTGATTAAGAGAAGCAGCAGTATGATACACCTGTGTGTCAGAGAAAACTGGAGAAAGACTCCTTATAAATTCCATTAGACCAAATGTGACTTCTAGGTAGTTTAATGAATCATCTCTTGACCCAACTGTGTGTTCAAAGGTGTGGTAGATGAACCACATTTGACTAAAGGTATGTTAACCTGCATTTTAACCAAAAAAAAGGGAAGGGTGTTAAAAAATTGTTACTGTTAAAATCACAGACGTTCAGCTGCTGCCTTAGCTACATTAATGAACTGGTCAGTGGCAAGATATCACAATTTGTGCTGTACTGTACAGGGGACCCTTCTTTTGATAGAATTGTTCAATACGGTGAATTTGGCAAAATAATATATGTAGCAATGCAATAATTATCATGAATATCTTGTGTTTATATAGTGTTTTCCATCCCAAAGAATCATTTCTCTCTCTTTTTTATATGTAGGTATATACTCACAAATATACACATATACATACTTTGAAGTTGTGATTTAGGGGTGGTGGGTATAAAAAGATAGTGTCAGAATAGCGACCTCTTTGGACAAGAATAAAGTTTGTTTTTTGTATGTTTTTTTTTTTGTGGGGAAGGAGGGAGTTGTATAAAAGAAAACAAAAAAGAACTATATTATCTCAGTGAAACAAACAAAAATAAAGTTTAAGTAAATTATAAAGTTACAGTCATCATATCATACAAAATGTGTCTTTACTTCTACATGTAAAAAAATCCTCAGAAAAACAGCAAAATTAAGAAAAAATTGCCATATGGAACATGTAAAATATGCTACTCAACACATAGCATACCAGGCAGAAGTCAGAAACATGCCATTGTACAGCAAGGATATCATTTTATAACTGCCTCAAACACTGTTTCTCCAGGCCCATCCACAATTTCCCATACACATTAGCATTTCATAGTTATCTGTCGAACAAACTCTGAAACAAAAGAGCAAAGATGATATTTTCAAAGGCTCAAAGGTCAGTTAGGCATCCAGCTCCCATCAAAACTCACCTAACTACTGTGTGGACCTTTGAAAATCTCATGCTAAATGTCAAATTTGTACTTATCTTACTTTCTTTTATTGACTATTCTTTCAAGAGCTGTTATGCCACTTTTAGTGAGCGACAGCCTTAATGTGCAAGTTTCTATCAGTTCAAATGGTATTTCTCATTTTAAAGAAAATAGAAAGTTTTTTTTAAATGAATGCATATATGAATATGCTTTAACTGAAAGATTCTGACTGATGTCAGTGGGAGTTGGATTAGATCCTAAGTGTCTGTTGTGTACTTAGAGAACTTCAAGTGATGCTGCTACAGAAATATTATTCCCCTCTTTTAGGGCATAACTGTGACATGGGATGGCTTTTTCCAGGATGTTCTAAAATTTAAGGTAAATTGTATTCATGTTAGAGAGTCCTCTAGAGATTCTCACTTCTTCTGTGTTTCAGAAGCCATCATAATGCTACCAGAGTAGCTGCATATATATGTAGCTGGGTCTTGTATGTTGTATATAGTTGATAAACAGTTATTTGGATCCCACTGTGTTCATGTGGTTTTGTTCATGTTACATTTGTTGTGTAAGAACAAAGTACACAAGAATGCTCTTACAAACTCTCTTTCCAGTGGATGTGGCTCAGTTTTATATTGACAATCATAGAATATTAGGGTTGGAAGGGACCTCAGGAGGTCATCTAGTCCAACCCCCTGCTCAAAGCAGGACCAATCCCCAATTTTTGCCCCAGATCCCTAAATGGCCCCCTCAAGGATTGAACTCACAACCCTGGGTTTAGCAGGCCAATGCTCAAACCCTTGAGCTATCCCTCCCCCCCAAATGTGCATGAGTGACATTCACCTATGGTTCACAGGGTCAGTACCTGGCTTTCTACACCAGACAGGACCCGCATAAGGACTGAACAGATGTTCAGCTGGTAGACAAGGCAAGTGGGGCAACTGCACATCTCCATGTACCACAGAAAATTTCTGTGCACTAGCCCCACATAAAAAAGACACACCAAAGGCCAGGCGTGAACCAGGGAACAGAACACACATCTACTTTTATGCAGACAGCCTCAGTATCACCTCCCCGAGGCTCAGATGAGCTGTAGCTGCTATTTCAGCCTGTAGGGATAGAGAAAAGGTGCACAGCAGTATGTCTGATGTTCATTCCCCAACAGCTTAGTACTTTACCAACATAGAGACAGGATATGCAGTTGGAGTGAATCTCGACTCTTACTTCACTCCAATAATTAGATATTGTGCAAAGGTGTTTTGTTTTCTCATAATATTTTCCATACATTCAAGTAGTGAGCATCAGCAAAGAACCACCTGGTGTGGTCATTAAGAGGGAACTGTGTTTTAAAGGCAGCAGATATTTTTGTTCTGGGTAGTGCGTATGAACGTGAAGAACTGTGGTCGCCACATTCTTGCCTTCCAGCAGTAAGTTTTCAGACCTTGACAAGCCAGAAAGGAATATCTCCAGAAGCAATTGACCCCAGAGGCACAAGGGAGACAAAGAAAGAACATAAAAAACAGCCCAGTGCTGATATTTCATTGCAGCCTACTATATTATTGATAGTTCTAGTTTGTCTGTGCCATAGAAGTCTTCACAACCTATTATACACAAGCTCCCTGCTATTAATAGATATCACCAAGGACAAAGTAGAAGTAGACTAACAGAAAGAAATAAAATTGGAGGGGAAAATGATAAGGCTGACAAATTTCAGCCTGAATAAAATATATAGTTACATTATGTAATACAAAATGGCACACCATTACCTACTAGAACTTACTTCGCATACTGAAGTGCAGAAGTTGTTTACACCATCATTTATCAGAGAAAAATCTGCCAGATTCTCAATGCTGTGTATTTCTCCTTCAAGTAATTAACTGAGGGATTCATCTTGCTAAGATGTTTGCAATGTGGTATTTTATAATTTACAATTTTTTCTTGCCATCAGACATATTGCTTAAAAAAAAAACCCTAAGGCTAGTGTACCTTTCTCCACCATTTGTAAACTGTTACAAAGAAAAATTGCTTTTTTCTGTGCTAATTGTTGAGACCATATATTACCTGGAGCAAAATGGGTGTTGAATAAGATTTTACATTGCATACAAAGCAAAGAATGCATTTAGACAGTAAACCCTGGATCCTAGCCCTGAAATCCTATTTTATTCTTATTTCTTTGGCTTTGGGAAGACATTAAGATAGTCTGCAGCTTACAAGCAATAAAATATTGACACTGACAATTCTAGTTTAAGCAGATGTTCTGCAGATGCAGAGGAAGATTTAGAATGTGTTCTGGACAAGCAGCCTGAAAATTACTCTCTCACAGATGAATAAGCATCAATACAAAACACGCTCTCATAAGCCTTATATTTCTGTATAACAGATAATGAAAAACCATCTGTCCATTGTAATAATTTGCCAAGAAGCCAATCTAGCATACCATTTTACTTTCTTGTATTTAAAAAGTCAGTAATAAACAATATTTCTTAACTGTTTTCATTCGATCTGCAATCACCAGAATAAAAACCTCATTGTGCACCTCAACCAAGATCAGCCATGTAGCTAACAGATTGGTACTTTAAAATAGGATTGTGTTTCTCTTTTCAGCTTGGTCTGAAAACAGAGATTTGGAATGAAACTGGTTTCTAGACTTTTATTCTGCAGACTTTCCTTTATTTAAATATTGTATGAGGTATGTACAAATTCATAGGCAAAAATATAAGGATGTTATTTAAGACGATTATATTTGAGACAAATTGAAGAAAGTGTGATCACTAGCAAACTGTTAAGGTTTTGAATTTCCTGATTTTTAAGAGTAGGCTATGTTTCTCAATTTATATTTGCATAACAGATCATAATAACTTAAATTAAGTAATTTTTTTTGCATGCATGTCTTATAACTACATACACAGTGCATCCATTTTGGCTTGTTTGTTTCATTCACAGTGATATCATGTATTCTGACAATTAAGGAATTTAATTCTGGCTGTTCTTCCACTTATTATAGCTGGAGCTGGTAGCAATGGCTATAGTTAAGCGTGACCCATCATTTTCCACAAAGAGCCCCTGTTTTCAGTTGCTTAAAGCTTTTTAAAATTTCAGTGGGTTAGGCTAAAATGTTCAATGCTTGATATCAGCCTTAGGGTGATTTTTTGGAAAGTTTCAGTAAAAATGAGCCACCCAGTTTCAAGAATGAGATTAAGTAAAATTAATACCTTAATAGTATTGGGTAATATTACTAATCCACATAGATGATAACAGCCTAGTACTATTATTGGTTACTCCGTCAGCTCAAATAATAGTGGTCTGTGCTGTGGCTACAAATATCCTGGGTTCAAACCCTGCTGATGCCCTATCTGCATTCAATGTGGTTCACCATGATAGAACTTCTATTTTTCTAGTTTCCTTGAAGAAAAAAAAATGACATACAAAAAAACTAGAGCTGGTTGAAACTTGGAATTTTCTTTCAGCACAAAATTCCAACATTTGAAAATTTCCTTTCAACCTGTATTGGAATGGAGGGTCAAAAATTCTTAATTTTTCACAAAATGAAATTTCAGAAAAATTTCATTTTAGAACTATCAAAACAACCTTAACAAAATGTTTCTTTCTGATAAGGTCAAAACATTTTGCTTCAACATTATCATTTTGAATTTTGTATTATAAATAATATAGATGTTGACACACAGCACTTTGAACTTCTCCAAATTAAACATTTAAATACATTCATAAGAAAATTTTGCCAAAATTGATATGTTCCCACAAAGTGTTTTGATGTAATCAAATCATCATTTTTCAACAGAAAATTCTTCCATTGGAATGTTTCAACCAGTTCTACACTAAATTATGTTTAGCTAATGTCAATGGTTGGGAAATTAAGCACACAAAGTTAAGACTCTCCAGAATAAAGATTGCATGTGCAACCTTCATTCAGCCCCTTTGTGTGTATGCTTTATGAAATAGTCTTTAGTGACAGAATCGTTTTTTTTTTCATCCATAGGATTCCTGCTTCAGTCTTTGCATAAGATGGTTAGCAGATGATGTGGGTGGTTGTAAAAAGAGAAAGGTTGTTTGCTTGTGTTTAATGCACTTGAGTGGAACTCAGAAGATCTTCGTTCTGCCACAGACTTTTCTATATGGTATTTGGTACCATCTGACCATAATGTATCCAGGCAAGGGGACAGAAGCAAAGCGTCCCTCAAATTCCACCAGACTCCCCAACCTACACGTCACCATTCCTTCTGCAAAGTTGTGTAAAACTACACTCAAGTTTGGGGAAAGATTTTCTGAAGCCTAGGATACCGCAACCATACCTAGACCCCAGTCAGTAAGTTCTTTGAAGCATATAGTGGTGACCTGAGGTGTGTATGTCTAGAAGGAAAAGAAGAGATTATGTTCTGTAGATTGCCTTTGCTTTTCATTGCCTTGGTTTTTAGATTTTGTATTAGGTATGTTATGTGTAAACCAGCCTTAAATGACACAATGTAATGTGTATGTAGGATGTAACTGCATAGTAGCGCTGAGTGGGAGGGGTACAACAGGGCCTGCACACCTATTTGTCATAAGAAATAAGTGGTGTGGGGAGTAGGTGAAGTCATGAAGGGAGGGAACAGTCATGAGCTGGCCAATAGCATTGGTTGGACATGAGGTGGTGGGAGGGTTTGCTGCATCTCTTAAATGGCTGATCTGACATACCCCATCATGTAATGGAAAAGGGGACCTCTGGGGTTATTTCTGAGGCACTATGTCTTCTTTTTGCTCCTCCTGGGATTGTGCAGCCACATGTTACTTTTATTGAGGACAGTCCTATTCCTAGTTCTGCCAGTGATTTATTGAGTGACATTGGTCAGGTCTCTTAGGGTGAAATTCTGGCTCCACTGAAGTCAATGGGAGTTTTGCTATTGACTTCATTGGTGCCAGGATTTCACTCTCAATTTGTGCCTCAGTTTATCTATGGAGAGAATAACAAAATAGGAATAATAATAATGCCTAATGATTTTGTAACTACTAATAAGGAGCTCCTTAGATGAAAGTTATTATATACTTAATCCTAAGTGATTTGCTAGCACAAAATCATTATGGGAAGCCAGATAAACTTGTTATTTACTTCATGCTCATATGAAGGAGATACAATAATCCTAAAATGGGAGTAATATCAGTAAGACAGTAAGAGTGCCTAAAATTACATAGTACTGTCTCTGCTGTTTATATGGATCCCTGAAGCTCTGTCCCCGCAAACATTTATGTGCATGCTTAACTTTATACATGTAGGTAGTCCAATTGACTATCACACAGATAAAATGTAGCACTTTCTTAAGTGTCTGAAGAATCATGCTGTAGCTCTTAATTAACCCAGATTTAAGAAACCACTGCCATGCTTCAGTGCTTCCTTTGTGCTCTTTCATGTTTGTTAAATCTTTCCAGTACTTTCAGTTCCAAATTTGAAAAGCCTGTTTCCAGTGCTATTCTCCAGCCACCAAAGACTCTCTTGGGAAACAGGTTATCATATTTATTTGCTGCTATGAATACACAGCACATAAATTAAAAGATGTCTGATCTTCAGCTCTGCTCAAGCTAGAGGAATTCTGAACATAATGTAACTGAAATGTTACAGATGGTTTTCAAATGTGCAGATAGGCTAGGTACAAATACAAATGAATGGATCCAAATTTAATATGTTCCACACATGCCAATCTGTTTGGAATAATACGAATCGCTCAGTAGAGGCTACCAATTTCTACTGTTGACTAATGTAACTTTATTATTAGATATTCTCTGGGTTGTGTGTTTGTCAACTGCATTACCAATAATATTAGATATATCCAGTAACTGTGTTAGGGCATTATTCTCTTCTCTGATTCTTGAAACAAACAGTATTTGAGCCTTGTGTATGGAAAATACCAGATGAATATTTACAAGTACTTATAATATTTGCAAGTGAGCTATCATAGAACCCTTTTGGTCTAAGTCATAGCTTTTTCATGTACACCAGATATGTGTTAACCTGAGAATATATTGATGCTAATATACTGATTCCAATGAGATACTCTGGCCAGAACTGCTGTATTATCTCTGCTAAAATCTAAACAAGGGGAGAAACATATTGCATAGGGTTTTAGAATGTAATATTTATAGACAGCTTATGATCATACCATTGCTTTATTTTTCATATAACAAATCTGCTATTTTTGTTTGGTTTTTAACATATTTTAATACTCACTATTAATGAATTTTATATTTAAGCATTTCCATTGCACCCCCCTTTTCACACTGTCCTAACTTTCAAAAAAAATTCTACGTTGCAAAAATTTTACATTTATTGTTTTTTTAAAACTTTATTTACCCAACTTTAATGTTGCACTTACATAATTACACAGGTGCCGTAATTTGAGGGACAAGCCCTGTCCCTAGCCTCAAGGGACAATCAGGATCCCTACACTGTATCCCCAATTTATTTTCCTTTTCCAGTGGAAAAAAGGGGAGGGAAAATAAAAAGCGTCCTCTGCCTCTTTTTTTTTTTCACTCCCCATATTTTCCATTGAGGTCGGGGGAGGAAACATTCACTTTTTTAAAACTCCACTGAAATGAAACACTTTTTAAAACCATTTTAAAAATGGTTTGTCAAATATGAAAAAATTTAACCAAAATTCTATTTTTTTCTGAAAATATTCATTCTGATTAAAAAGACATTTTCTGTCAAAAATTCTGGCTACACGGCATCCAGTAATAGTCTAGCCAAAATAGATAGGGGACAGAACATGAGAAGGTGCTATGGCTATTTTGCATGAGGGAAGCAAAAAGGGCAAAGCAAGGTTGCATTTGTTTGTGTTAGCATGTGTTCCTGGATGTTTGCACATTCCATACATGGCAGTCATACCCATACCCATTCTGAAATGTTCTGGCCACTGTGACAATCCATACTTCTGGCATTACAGTTTATTATTTGTATGGCAGCACCCAACCAAGATCCAGGCTCCATTGTATGAGGCACTGTGCAAAAACATGATGGCAGACAGTGCCGACACCATCTACAATCTAAATAGATAGAATAGATGAAAAGTGCAATAAAGGAAGTAGCACTATCCCCATTTTACAGAAAAGGAGCTGAGGCACAGAGAAGTAGTAATTTGCCATACAGGAAATCTCTGGTAGAGCTAGAAATTGAACACCTAAGGTCCACTCCAGGGCCTTTACCACAAGACCATCCTTCCTCTCCAATTCAGGGAATTCATGTTTGTGGTTGTACCAAATCAATATTTTTCAGTGCCCAAGATCCTGTTACTCAGGAGTCTATGTGGTCCAATGGGCATTTAAAGGCTCACTACCTGTTTCTCACACACAGCAGACATGCTTTTATTATCAGTATGGGGTATTTCAAGACTGCAAAACATTTCCACTCTCATGCTGGATCTACAAACATATGGCGCTGACTGTGACCTGCTTTCTTTTATCCTTACAGAGTACAGGGGTATAATTGAAAGCAGCTTAGGGGCTCTTTTAATTTCCAGGCGCTAGGAATAGACTCTCTGTGCCCTTGTTAAGTTGAGAATATCCATCAACCTTGATCCATATACTTTGTCTCCCTTAGCACCTGTTCTAATCAGCCCTTGCAAGAGCATTCATACTTGTGTGGAAATGAAGCATTTTTTTACAAAAACTCTTTTACAGTTTTCCCATGTAAATCATCTTTGATGTGTGCAATCTGCACACAGACAAGCACTTAGACCTCCTATTTAAAGTCTAAGTCACTGAAGTCATTTGAAAAATATAACCCAGAGTGTTTGCCAGACGCTGAAGCACTAGACAAGTTGTTGCATTAGGAAGGTCGATATCTGTACCATTATTTACTGTCATAAGTTATACTATCTTGTTGAGGCATACATTCAAAATTATACATAGGAAATTCTATTATAAGGCAACCATACTGAAGTGTAGTAAAGGTTGATTCCATAAATCTACAGTTGTTAGAAGGTCATATGGAAACATTCATTAATTGTTTGCTTTAACAGGCATTCATTATTGGCAGAAGAAATTGGCAAAAGGCACTGTTATTGTCAGAAGGCATTAAAATAGTGTCATTGGTCAATATACACTATCCTAAAATGCAGCAGACTGAAAGCATGCCCTGTCTTTAAAGTTTGGAAGAAAATGGTAAGATTATATCTACGATGTGGTTTTATATAGTCCAGTTTGGGGCTACAGTGTATAAATCACCAATCAAAAGTGTGTTTGTCATGAAATAATTATTTAACATTTATACTGTTGTAGCACCTAAAAGCCTCAACCAGGTTGGGCCCCATTGCACTAGGTAAAAACAAATAATAATTGACTGTACCTAAGACTAACTTAAGCCACGCACACACTACAGACTTACGTCAACTCAAGTTATGCCGGCTTACAGCCACCACAGTTAGTACATTGCTTCTGCTCTTGCATACTTGCTTCTTCTGTCGGCAGTGTGCGGACTCACCTGGAGTGCTTGAATCGATGCAGTGTGTGATAAATCATTGGTAGATATCCCATTGTACAACTCTTCACCTTCCAGCGTACTGTCTTTTGGGAAGTTTGGCAATGCATAATGGGCCGAAACAAGTTGCACAAGGTTGACTGGGAGCACTGGGTCAATTTCCCAGTTTGCAACTGTCTCCATTCCATAATATTACCCTTATCTCATAATTTGTGTGCCTTTTTTTTCAAAATACCAGAAACCTGCACAACCCTCCACCTCTGTCCACCACTTCTAACAGAAGCATGGAGCCTGCACAGCTCTGCGCTATTGACATGAGCATTGCAAGCACAGAGCATACAATCCTGGACTATTTGCAGAGCCGTAAGAACCTCTGGGGAACATGATGAGTCCTTGCTGTGGGACATAGCAAGAACCAATTTGAGATTGTTGGTGGCATTCACAGAGTGGCTGAAAATGGTGGAGCAACACTTCTGGGCCAAACAAACAAGCACTGACTAGTGGGATCATCTTGTAATGAAGGTTTGGGATTATGAACAGTGGCTGCAGAACTTTCAGATGCACAAGGCCACATTCATCGATCTATGCTCTGTGTTCACCCCATCCCTCCAGAGTAGGAACACCCAAAAGAGAGCTACACTGACACTGGAGAAGAAAGTGGGGATCACATTGTGGAAACTTGCTATACCAGATTGCTACCAATCAGTGAGGAATCAATTTGGAGTCGGGAAATCCACTGTGGGTGTTGTTGTGCTGCAAGCGTGCAGGGTTGTTAATTGCCTCCTGCTACGCAGGACTGTGCAGGACATAGTGGATGGATTTGCAGCAGTGTGGTTCCCGAACTGCAGTGGAGTGATTGATGGCACGCATATCCCTATTTTGGCACCAGACCATCTTGCCAGTGAGTACATCAACAGAAAGTGCTACTTTTATATTGTTATGCAAGCATCACCAGGGATCCTTCAGTGACATCAGTGTGGGCTGGTCAGGGAAGGTGCATGATTCTTGTATCTTCACAGGACTGTTTGGAAAGCTACAAGCACGGACTTTTTTTTCGTAATCAGCACATTACTAATGGGAAAATTGAAATGACAGTACTGATCCTGGGGGAGACCTTGCTCATGAAGCCATATACCGGGCACATTGACAACACCAAGGAACAATTCAACTACTGGCTCAGCAGGTGCAGAATGACAGTTGAATGTGCTTTTGATCATTTAAAGGGTTGCTGGCATTGTTTACTCACCTGACTGGACCTCGGTGAGAAAAATATCCCAATGTTATAGCTGCCTGCTGTGTCCTGCATAATATATGTGAAGCAAAGGGAGGAAAGTTCCTGCCAGGATGGAGGTCAGAGGTGGAGTGGCTGTCTGCTGGATTTGAACAGACAGATACAAGGGCTATTTGAAAAGTTCAGTGTGGAGCTATACAGCTCAGGGAGGCTTTGAAAGACCATTTTAACACTGAGCCAGAGTAGTATGTTTTGTTGTAGTGTGCTCTACCTGACCCTGCTCTTTTGTGGCCTGGTAGGAATCATGTGGGGACTGCTGTACATGTAGGAATATAACTGACAGGGTGGATTAGGCCCAGAGGTCCCCTGCTGGAGACCTCAGGGTCCTACCAAAACCCATCCCAGAGAAGAGCAGAAAATAAGTCCTTCAAGTTGTGTACAGTGCTTGCAGGGAAGCATCCAATGAGAAAGGTTGCAGGGAGCAGCCAGTCAGGGCCCAGCAGGGCCATATAAAAGGAGCTGCAGAACAAAGCAGCAGTCAGTTGCTGCTTGGAGCTGGAGGAGATAGGACTGTGTTCTCGGCTGGCTGAAAGAGTAGCAGGACCATGGACAGCTCAGTGTGGGTAGGGATCTGGGGAGCTAAGAAGCTGCTGGGACTGAGCCCAAGACAATTGCCTGCAGGGACCAGGGGAGCAAAGAAGGAGCTCCTAGCTGGCTACTGGGACTGAATAAGGAGAGCTGGGTGCCACCCCGTTACAATAACATTGTCAATGTACCTATTAATTTTCTTTGTGAATGATTCTATGAGTTGTGTGATACTGTGCAGTATAAGGTAATTTATAAGGTAATTTATTGTTTTCAGAACTGCTGAGTACTTGGCAGCATATGTTGTGAATTAATAAAGATGAATTATAATCCAAATAATAAACTTGTATTCTGTAACAAAATCAGTGCAAAAATACCCATGGTATTTTAAAACAAATACATTAAAAACTTAATAAATTAAGAGAACGGAACTTATGAAAGGTAAAGGATATTCATGTCCATGTCAGTTACACATACACCAACTGTGGCTTTCACAGGTCTGTGTATGTGAAGCTGTGGTTGTCTTTAATGTCCCCCGCAGTGAAGTAGTAAGGGTAGTGCAGTGGAATGTTGAAGGGGTGGGGGATAAGGAGGTTCCAATATGGAATTCTCAATGGGCTGCAGAGGGAGGCAAGCCGAGGACTGTTGAACCTGCAGGTCCACCAGAGTCTGCAGCATCTGAGTTTCTTACCTGAGAAACCCCATTATGCCTGGGTGCGTTTCCCTCTCCTTTTCCTGTTGGGACTCTCTCCTTTCCACTCTTTCCTTCTCCAGGCTGCCCTCAATGTTCATCCACCAGATCCTGTGCTCATAGTCTGATGCAGCTCTGGCTTGTAGGATCTTGCTGAACATGTCATCCTGCATCCTCTTTTTTTTCTCTTTATCTGGCTCAGGAATTCCATGGGTGTGGAGAAGGAGACTCTGAGGCTGCAACACCAGCAGCTAAAGATAAAATACAAGGAGAAATCATTGAATTCATTGTCTATGGTATAATTTTATTCACTACAGAAAACAGAACTTCAGATGTTGAACTCACTCCCTTTGCTCCCCTACAAATTTAAGCACTACATTCTCACTTCTGCTTGTGATTGCTTGTGCACAACACCAGTCACAGCACCATCCATGGTGAGTATGGCCCGTTAGAGGCTGGGAAAATAGAGGGAATTGCTTGGTTGCATGATTATAGTAGTCTAAGACAATGGCACTGAATGCTGGCACCATTTTCCACAGGTTGTGACAATTTTATCCGGTATCTCACTCCCAACGGTAACAAAGGCAGAGGGAGCATGTATTCTGCTAGCCTATGTACTGCAATTGTGCCAGATTAAGTCATCTGAGTAGCATGGGAAAGTGCCCTACTGCCAAGGAAGCAATAAGGTAGCCCTCCCTATAAACCTTCAGGAAAGAATTGAAGAGTACCTCCAAGAAAGTTTCATCAAGATATCTCAGGAGGATTCAAGGGACATTCCTGCATACATAAACTGCTCCACATGCCATCCCCCACCTTAAAGTACAGGGAAATGGAAAGAAGATAGCAACTCTACCTCCCTTGGTTGTACCATTACCTCTTCTAGCATGAGGAAATTAATGAAAAAAGACAAAAGATGTGTCCCACTACTTTGGAGGTGCCATCCCTGTAACTGAAAATGTATCTACACATTTATTTGAGGTTCCTTCCCCTGCACTGGGTTCACCTGTGCCAGACCGGCAGGACTGCCTGGACTGCGGTGGAATTAAAAACAGGACCTGGCTACTGCACAGCTGGATCCTCTGCTTGCCTGTCCCCTATGCAAATCATCCTTGTCCACCCCCACCTTCTCCTTGCTGTTCATGGCAGGGCCATGTGACTTGGGCTGCTCAGAGGTACCACAGTGCTGTTGGGGATGGTGGTGGAGGGGTCTCCGCCAAGTATGGCATGTAGCTCTTTGTAAAAGTGGCAGGTCTGTGGTTCAGCACTGGATCAATTGTTGGCCTCCCTGGCCTTCTGGTATACCTGCTGCAGTTCCTTGGCTTTCACATGACACTGCTGCTGGTCTCTGTCATACGTCGTTTCCAGCATCCCCTGAGAAATCTGCTAGTGGATCTTGATGTTTCTATGGCTATGTCTGCACAGCATCTTCTTCTCGTGGGCCCAGGAGAGCCAATATTTCCTGTCTACTACAGGCAGGAGCATGACTAGAGAGTGTAAGCCAGCATGGTCAGCTGGGCAGTTGCACTCAACAATGGAGAGCTGCTAGGTGTGATCACCAAGCCAGGCAATCAGGAAAAAGAAATCTGAAAAATTTGTGGGGCTTTAAATGGCTTCTGGTCTCAATACATCAACCATGACTCTACATTGCTCAGGGAAATGTTGGTGTATGATGGTGGCATGATGGGAATAAAGCAGTGGAAGACTGATTTGAGTGTAGACACATGCACAACTAGGTCTACATAAGCTGCCTTGTGTGAGCCTAACTGTAGAATAGACCAGGCTTTAGTGAATTTGGTTAATGAGGATATCGATTCAAGCCTTCTCCTATTCCCCAAGCAATTAGATTGGTGTTTTACCATCCACATCAGTGGGAGCAGGACTGGAGCCTTCAGCATAATAGAGAACACAGGTTTAGCTCTTGGGACTGACTCCAGAACCTGCACGGCTGCTTTGTACTGTCTGACTATGCAAAATGGCAGGAATGCCAGGAGATCCACCTCCTAGTTATCTTTGAACAGGAAATCTCTGGGTGGCAAAGAATTCTTTAATGAGTCCCATGCCATTCCCTCTCCCCAGTAAGAAAGAAAAAGAAGTTTGACCAGGAACATCCAAACTGCAGAAATCCCTAAAACAGCTCTCAGACTTCTCTTACATCTGAGCAGACCAGTCCCTGTCTTATCCCATGACTGTAGGAGCATAATGTGGTTTAACAGCACCCTAAACCCTACCTCCCATAATTCTGCCTAGTACTGGCTGGTCAGACGTGGCTTGTTATTCATAAACCAGGCAGACACATTCAGAACTATTGGAACTAAAGACAAACTTCACTGTTAAATACAGTTTAATATTTACAAAGATGATTGCCAATGAACTAAACAAAGGAAAAATAATAAAATGTGACCATATGGGTTTTATGTCTGGCAGGCAGGGAGCAGAACATTTAACAAGACTGCTTCACATTTTGGGGGAAACTGCTAGCTGAAGACATCCTCAAGTGAATTGCAGTCTTATCATCACGCAAGAGAAGGCTTTCCAAAGTATGGGACTAACTATCTTCTACATTATTTGACAAATTATCTTGGAACACCAGCGTGATACATTCTAATTCTATAGTACAACTGCTATATCGACCAATGATGCACCTAATTTCATCTAATTTTCTTTCATGACAGGAGTGCATTCTCCCATCATCTTTGTTTTCCTTAGCATTAGACTCTCTAGGCATTACAACAGAAGACAAACTATAAAAGGAACAGAGAACCCAACATTACCCCCAAGAATCGTGAGCAGAAAGGACCGTCAAAGTGTGCTCCTCCTTCTCATGTTCAGAAAGCTTCTTCACCATTCTGTTTTCCTAGATCCTACTGTGTGAGTAATGGGATGGGAGATGGCAGGGGGTGTAGCCAGACAGGGAAAGGAAGAATATGTTTTGTCTCATCCTTATTTAGCCTAGGAAGGAAAAGCAATACAGCCTCTTTCCAGGTACCAGATATTGTTGCTGGCTGTAGGAGTCCTGCCAGTGTAGTCCCAATTGCACCATGCTTCCAGGGAGTGCATAGAGGGGTTGCTGATGAATAATTGCCAGCACAAAGGCCTAGAGACTCCTGCTCATCCCTTGCAAGGCAAACCCTGATTTTCCAGTGGAACAATCTGTGAGAAATTTCCACAAGGAAAATCTACTGGAAACCTCTTTTTCCTCAGCCTCCTCCCATGGGTTTTTGCACATGGGATGAGGATCAGGCTCAGAATTAGATCGTTAAAGTCATAACATGATGCCAGATGCTTATGACAAACTCAGTACTGCAAACTCACTATTTTATTGTGAATCTTGTGCTATTTAGTGTTACTCAAAGTCTCAGCTCCTGGAATCATGTAAACCCAGCTTTTATTTTTAAAAAATATTTGTAACCTTTAAGGGCACAAATAAAATCTTGGAAACATGAGTCAAGTGCAACCTAAAGGCACAGGAATCAGAACTCTGCATTTATTTGTTTTTTTAAATCTCATGATTATTAAGCCAGTCTCATAATTTTTGAGGCTTGACTCATGATGTCTGAATGTTTAGGGTTGGCAGTAGCATTATACTATTATTAATTATGGTTCCCCCTACACTAAATTCCAAAACATTTAGATATTTCAGAATTTGATACACCACCAGCTGACAATCAACTGGCATGAGACAGCAGTTTTGTCCCTATCTAAATTTTGACCATTTACAATGTCTGAAGAATGGCAATTTAATGTGGGTTCCTAAACAATTTAAAATATTTGGTACCTAAGCTAAGAAGGGATTGATGGAATGTGGCTAGGAATAACTGAAGAGGTGTAATTACAAAAACACCACATGAGCTATATTACTGAGAACAACTTATTAACATGTGAGTCAGAGTACATGTAATTTAAATTGTTGGTACTCCATAATTTAAATATTTTTCAGAAACAATTGTGTTAATGGTTCAAACTGATTTAATAAAGAATCTCTGGTCTTCCAGTATCAATCTATATTTATGACTGCTAAAATGAATGTTTTTCTCTTTATGATGTAAATAATTGTTTGCAAGATCACAGTGCAGTAATATATTGAATTTAGAATAATTTTCCCAATTGAAATTTCTTTTTTGGTGAAATTTGTGGTTCTTTTAGCTGACACACATATTTTTTTCATATACTCTAATGGTCTGAAACTTATCCTTATTCATGTAAGCAGCCAGCAGCCCTGATGATGTGACAGTGACCACTAGCATGAATGAGACTACAAAATGGTGTGAGAATTGCAGGATTGAGTATTATAAGTATACTTGAGTAAGACAAATAAAAATAAATATAGTCAGACATCGCTCACCAAAATTAGAATCACATTTTGGTTGTGCCATATTTACCACACATACAAGTGAAGTTTTGGTCAGATGAATGTTCAAAAGCAAATTGAGGCATGTGAAGATTAGTGTAATCACAAATCAAAATTCATTAATTTACAAAACAAAATTATTTTGGGTGAAAATAATTAGTTTACCTAATCTACAGAATACGTCTGTGAGCAATTCAAACACTGATATTTGCACTTGCCAAAAAGTTTTTAGTAATGAATACATTCATATAGGCCTGAAAACTGTTTCCATTTTTTGGCTTCATTTTTACATTAGAAAGCCAGACCTAATGTTTTTTCCTGAAAGGCCCAATGAATAACTAGAAAACTTGTTCTGTGCCAAGCACAATGGGATCCCTAGTCTGTGACTAGGACCCCTACATCCCACAGTAATAATAGAAATATGATGGCATCACAACTGCCTAGAAAGTGAAAGCTAAATAACTGACAGTGGAAGGATTTCAGTCAGACTATGCAACTCAGTCTGCTACAGTAACTGCTCGCTTAATGTTGTAGTTATGTTCCTGAAAAATGCTACTTTAAGTGAAACAATGTTAAGTGAATCCAATTTTCCCATAAGAATTAATGTAAATGGGGGAGGGGGGTTAGGTTCCTGGGACAATTTTTTCGCCAGACAAAAGACTATACATACACATTTTATATATATATATATGTGTGTGTGTGTAGACACACACACACAGTATAAGTTTTAAACAAACAATTTAATACTGTACACAACAATGATGATTGTGAAGCTTGGTTGAGGTGGTGGAGACAGAGGGTGGGATATTTCCCAGGGGATGCCTTACTGCTAAAATGATGAACTAGCACTCGGCTGAGCCCTCAAGGGTTAACACATTGTTGTTGTTAAGGTAGCCTCACACTCTACAAGGCAGCACAGATGGAGGGAGGGGAGACATCATGGCAGAGAGAGACAGAGACACACGCCGTGTGTGTGTGTGTGTGTGTGTGTGTGTGTGTGTGTGTGTGAGAGAGAGAGAGAGAGAGAGATGCACATTGCCCCCTTTAAGTACTCTGACCCCACTCTAAGTACACTGCCTTTTAAAATAGATTAGCAAGTTGAGACAGCAGCTGCTGCCAGCAAGCTTCCTCTGTCCTAATATCTGTTGTGAACCCCCCAGCCCCATGATGATAAGGTACAGGAGTGGGGGCAGGAGCAGGGGAAGGGGGACACCCTGACATTAGCACTGCTCTTCCCCCACCCTTGCACAGGAAGCAGGAGGCTCCTGGGAGCAGCTCCAAGGCAGAGGGCAGGAGAAGCACATGGTGACGGGGGGAGGGTCAGCTGAACCGCCAGCAATTGATAGCCTGCTGGGCGGCTGCTGTTCAGGGAACTAAGGGGAGTGGGGAGCTGATAGGGGGGCTGCCAGTCCACCCTGGCTCTAAGCCCCCACCAGCTACCTCCAACGGGCTGCTCTTCCTGTAAGCAGTGGACAAAGCAGGCGGCTGCCAAACAACGTTCTAAGGGAGCATTGCACAACTTTAAACGAGCATGTTCCCTAATTGATTAGCAATGTAATAACGAAACAGCGTTAACTGGGATGACTTTAAGTGAGGAATTACTGTATTTGATAAAGTTTCAACACCCTGCCTTTCCAAATAAAGAGCAGACAAAACTAACAAGTCTTATTCAGATATCTCCACTAAGAACAATAAAGAAAAAAATATACATTTGTATTATTTAAAATATAAGCCAGCAAAAAAGTGTATACATCCAAATTTTAATTCTTATTTAAGTCTGTGAGAGGGTTTGATTCACCTGCTGGCCATCCTGGGAATTAGCTTAGGTCACTAATGCGCGCTCATCTGGTGACACCTTGCCGCCGTCATGTCTGCTCCAGGAAGCGTGTTGTCTCAAGGAACACAGCATCCTCTTCAGGACACAACCCTCCGGCTGTGTCATGCTCTGTTCTCTCCCCTTCTTGGGGGCGGGGGGGGACTGTACTCCACTGTCAAGACACTTCCTCAGCGGCGAGTGGGGACGGGAGGACCCGGGCCCTCCCACTACTCCAGGTCCCGGCCCAGGGACCCTGTAGATGGCAGCCACGTGCTGCGTCTCCTCTAACCCCACTGTCTACTTCGCTAAGACACTTCCCCGCAGCCCCAGCGCCTTCTCCACCCTTGTCTCAGCATGCCAGCAGCCAGCTGTGAGCTCTCTCTGGCTCCCCTGATTCTGCCTAGCACTGCTCTGTCCAAGGTGCTAGCTACCTTCCACCTGCCAGGCATCGAGTCCTCCTCCTTCCTCAAGCTCCAGGGAGTCACTGGCCTGTTCTGCCCTGCAGTTCTTCTTATATGGGCCTGCCTGGTCCTGATTGGCTGCTCCTGGCAGGCCTCTCCAACTGGCTGTCTCCTGCACAGACTCCCTAGGGTCTCCTCCCATTCGTTGCCTATTGCACTGCCTCTCTAGGGTTGCTTTAACCCCCTTTCAGGCCAGTGTGGGGCAGGTGCCCCATCACAAAGTTCCCTTAAGACATTTTAAAAACGGAACTGGTGCCGTATTTTTTTTCTATTGCCAAATTATATTAAAAGCATTATTAGACCTTTCCAAATCTACATTTGCATTGTTCTAATAAATGTCAAGGCTTCCAATTATTAGAAATTTAAATATTTGTACTAAGAGTCTTTTCTAATGTGAACACACATTGTAGGTATTTGAGCAGCTCTGCAATTAAAGTGAGATAAATCACTTAAGGCAATTATTCACAGTGCATTAATAAAGTTGATTTTTTCTTATCAAATCTCAATTCAATAACTCTTTGTAGTCTCCATTATTCTGACAATTTGGAAATATTATTTAATGACTTTCAAAACAAACATGGAGGCATCAGTAGGCAGGAAACAAGTTTAACAGCTGCTACAGCATACCAACAAATTCATTCTCTGTCAAGGTTCCTCCCCCACTCTGAACTCTAGGGTACAGATGTGGGGACCTGCATGAAAAACCTCCTAAGCTTATCTTTACCAGCTTAGGTCAAAACTTCCCCAAGGTACAAAATATTCCACCCTTTGTCCTTGGATTGGCCGCTACCATCACCAAACAAATACTGGTTACTGGGGAAGAGCTGTTTGGACATGTCTTTCCCCCCCAAATACTTCCCAAAACCTTGCACCCCACTTTCTGGACAAGGTTTGGTAAAAAGCCTCACCAATTTGCCTAGGTGACTACAGACCCAGACCCTTGGATCTTAAGAACAATGAACAATCCTCCCAACACTTGCACCCCCCTTTCCAGGGAAATGTTGGATAAAAAGCCTCACCAATTTGCATAGGTGACCACAGACCCAAACCCTTGGATCTGAGAACAATGAAAAAAGCATTCAGTTTTCTTACAAGAAGACTTTTAATACAAATAGAAGTAAATAGAAATAAAGAAATCCCCCCTGTAAAATCAGGATGGTAGATACCTTACAGGGTAATTAGATTCAAAACATAGAGAACCCCTCTAGGCAAAACCTTAAGTTACAAAAAAGATACACAGACAGAAATAGTTATTCTATTCAGCACAATTCTTTTCTCAGCCATTTAAAGAAATTATAATCTAACACGTACCTAGCTAGATTACTTACTAAAAGTTCTAAGACTCCATTCCTGGTCTATCCCCGGCAAAGACAGAATATAGACAGACTGAGACCCTTTGTTTCTCTCCCTCCTCCCAGCTTTTGAAAGTATCTTGTCTCCTCATTGGTCATTTTCGTCAGGTGCCAGCGAGGTTACCTTTAGCTTCTTAACCCTTTACAGGTGAGAGGTGGCCAGGAGGGATTTCAAAGGGGTTTACCCTTCCCTTTATATTTATGACATTCTCAAATTGACTTCCTGCACCTCACCTGCTCAAAATCTCAGGCACGTTCTTCTTTGAGCACTCCCTGCTTGGCAGTCTGTCACACTCCCCATTGAGTAAGAGTGAAGTGGGAAAAAGGAGTTTGCAAGACTAGTAATAGGAGAAGTAGAAGTGCCAGCTAAAGTCAGAGCAACAAAGGTGGTGTTCTCATCAGCACCCCATACCTATATTTTCAGAACACCAGTCTCTTCTGGAACAGCAAAAGGATGGGGTTGTGTTTTCTACCAAGCATCTAGAACTCCCAGTCATCAAGGGCTTGCTGGGCAGCCCATTCTCCCTCCAACATAAGGCTGAGTAATTGAAGTCCTAAAGTGAAAGAAAAATGCTTTCATCTGGGCTACTGGCTGCTCCCATTCAGCAGAAAGTTTTCAATGAAGCTTCTGAAAAGTGAATAGCAAATGTCTCAGCACCTCATCTTGGCCCTTAATCCTTGCCTGACTGTAGAATATGAGAATCTTGGGTCACAAGACCCAGCACAGATTCTCATGCAACTTTTGGAGTGAGCAGAGTTCACATTTTAACTGCTTATGTCCCTGTCTGACCTGGGGTGAGGAAAAAAGATGGGAAAGAAGAAGGGGTGGAGGATCTAGGGAGGGAAGGATGATGAGCCTGAGTGTATGTCCACACTGCAATTAGAAACCCGTGGCTGGCCCATGCAGTTGACTCAGGCTTGCAGGGCTCTGGCTAAGAAGTTGTTTAACTGAAATATAGACACTTGGGCAGGAGCCCAGGTTCTATGACACTGTCATGGGGGAGTGTCCCAGAGCTTGGACTGCAGCCCAAGTCCAAAGATCTACAGTGCAATTAAACAGCCCCTTAGCCACAAGCCCGAGTCACCTGCATGGGCCAGCCACGGGTGTCTATTTGCAGTGTAGACACCCTCACTGTCTATGCATTTCTCTGTTCTTTTTTTGCCAACATTTCCAAAGATGATTGTTATGGTAACTCCGCATAAGACTCAGAAGTGTATTTTGCAAGACAATTATTAAGACATTATTAAGTGTATTTTGCAAGACAATATGTTAAAAATTGGGTGGAGGGGGGGACGCTAAGCCAGACGTTTAAGCCACCTATCCATCTCCTTTACACAACTTGAATAAAGCAATGGAAACAGAGCAGGCACTGGAATTTGGCCCTCACAGCACAACTGAGGGTTTGAAAACCTGGATGTGGTAGAAAAGGCTTGTACAAAGCCAACTGAACCAAAACTGCCAAGAGCAGAAATAAGGTAAGTACTAAAGTAAATCTCTGTGTTTCCAGCGAACAGCACAGAGAATTGTTAATTGCTCTGGGTAGAGTACAGCTCCTGATTTTAACTGTTCCCTTTTTCACTTAAGTGTTTTTCTCTTAGTTCATTTATAAAAATAAACCCAATGTTTAACTTATTTTACATGCTGGAGGAGGGCACAACCCTTTCACTTAAGAGCTTTACTCGTTTTTCAGGGAGTTTATTTAAGTACCCTTTTAGCGAATCACAGAGGAAAGGATAGTTACTGCGTTACAAAAGCAATAAAACATGCAATTTACTAAAACATTATCTGAAAATATTTTCCATGGAAGAATGATCCTGATTAGCTAACAGTACCAGATAGATTATGATTGCAAACTTTATGACTGTTTGATAACAATGTATTATTAGCTACCCAAAAGGAAGTTACAGTGCATAATCCATTTGCCGAGCTTGGTTATGTTGGTTCCCATAAATCACACACCAACCTGCATTCTTCAGAAAATAAAATTTGCATTGTATTATTAAAAATTTATAGTGTGTTATTAAAATAGTTGAGAGCTTACTTCTGATTTGCAGCAAGTATTCACAAGCAGGCACTTAGTGCTGATAAAATGTAGTTTTATTTATATTTTACTAGGCATTGGCATTTAAAAATGACTGTAATCAACTTGAAGTTACTTGTTCTTTGCATTTAAAGTAAGTAGTAGATGATCACCTTTGGCAATTCATTTCACTTACAGGGAGTAATAATGTAAAATAATTACAATACACTCTGAATTTAAAATACTGTACAATACGTACTGAACAAAAAACAATGTACATTACATACTGAAACACCATTCTTTATTCATTTTCCTGGATGAAATAAACACCGGTCATTATTATTAAAATATGTGCTACTCTTTCCTTGACTTTTGGGCAGCTTGGATTATTCAATTTCCCCAGTGCACTCACAAATCTCATCTTCCTGTTATTTGGTTCAAGATTTTTTTTCAAGGACTAAATCGAGAGTTGCCTCTCCCCTTGTGGGTTCCTGTACCAGCTGCTCCAAGAAGCAATCATTTAAAGTAGCGAGAAATTTTGTCTCTGCATTTAGTCCTGAAGTGACATGTACCCAGTCAATATGGGGATAATTGAAATCCCCCACTATTACTGAGTTCTTTATTTTGATTGCCTCTCTAATCTCCCTTAGCATTTCATCGTCACTATCACTGTTCTGGTCAGGTGGTCGATAATAGATCCCTACTGTTATATTCTTATTAGAGCATGGAATTACTATCCATAGAGATTCTATAGAACATGTGGATTCATTTAAGATTTTTATTTCATTTGATTCTACATTTTCTTTCACATATAGTGCCCCTCCCCCTCTCATGACCTGTTCTGTCCTTCAATATATTTTGTACCCCGGAATGATTGTGTCCCATTGATTGTCCTCACTCCACCAGGTTTCTGTGATGCCTATTATATCAATATCCTCCTTTAACATGAGGCACTCTAGTTCACCCATCTTATTATATAGACTTCTAGCATTTGTGTACAAGCACTTTAAAAACTTGTCACTGTTTATTTGTCTGCCCTTTTCTGATGTGTCAGATTCCTTTTTATGTGAATGTTTCTCATCTGATATGCCCATACTTTATCCTCTTCCATCCTCTCCTCCTGACTAAAACCTAGAGAATCTCTCTCAATAGACTCTCCTTTAAGAGAAGTCTCTGTCTGATCCACATGCTCCTTTTCAGCAATCAGCTTTCCCCCATCTCTTAGTTTAAAAACTGCTCTGCAACCTTTTTAAGGTTAAGTGCCAGCCGTCTGGATCCACTTTGGTTTAGGTGGAGCCCATCCTTCCTTTAGGCTCCCCCCATCCCCAAACTTTCCCCAGTTCCTAATAAATCTAAACCCCCTCCTCCCTACACCATCGTTTTATCCATGCACTGAGACACTGAAGCTCTGCCTGCCTACCTGGCCCTGCGCGTGGAACTGGAAGCATTTCTGAGAATGCCATCATAGAGGTTCTGGATTTCAATCTATTTCCTAGCAGCTTAAATTTGGCCTCTAGGAGGATAGAGTTTAAATTTGGCCAGAGGAGGATAGAGCAAGGACAGTGAGAAAGGGCTAGAGACTTGGTATCAGAGACTGATACTCAAGGCCATGTCAAATCAGATCCATTTTGCCACATTAAGGAGAAGAGGTTCGCTGAACCATATGCTGCACTACAGAGAGGGACAGAGTGAAAACTGGCAAATATACATGGTAAAAAAAAATGTAGGAAGGACGGGACGTAAACAACTGAAGTAGCTAAAAAGAATAGTGTTTAATTGCAACAACATCCACAAAATAAAGAAAATTTAAGGTTCTTTTCACAAAACAATCACCGCTTTTATTTAGGGCATGCTACTTTGTCAGAAATGCAAAGTTTGTGAGTTAACGTAACAGAACCAAGCCAACACTCGCACTGCCACCTAAACAAAAATTTAAAAAAACACCCTCCCTAATTATTTTCCCCATCTTTCTGTTTGGCTCAGGAAACCACTTGCCCAAACACTAGCTGATGATAATTAGCCTTCAATTATCACTACTTACATTTTACCTGTTCCACTTGCAAATCCCTGGAACTTCTATCATGTCCAATTAAGTGTTTTGATCCTTCTGCCCTTCTGGCAGAGAATAGTGAAGCAGCTATTCTTTTAAGGAATTAACCTTTCACTGCCAATATATCCTGTTCTCTTACCCATTTTTGGCCTGCCTTTAGGGGGGGAAAAATCTCCCAATAACACATTAAAATGCCAAATCAAATGGAACATTTCCTTATTTATGGTATCTTGTTTCTGTGACAGAAAACATGCACTCCATTGTACAGAGTTTGCATATGAGCACATTTGATATTTAATAAACTGAAAGTTCATGCCAATTTGAATCAGCCCATATTATAAGCAAACATTGTATCCTAATTTTCCCTGAGGAAGTATAAGACAACTGTGAAATTTGAGTTATTCATTCAGTTACTAAAATTTCACCACACCACTGCTCACCATTTCAAAATTGCTATTAAAATTTTGCATTTTGCCTTAGTAATGTTACAACAATATTCAAGTGGTGCTAATAATTACAAATGACAATTGGAATATTTTTAATGGTGACCACAGTAAGTAAATCATTTAGTCTGAATGGCATTATAGACAAACTATTTATCTTCCTCATAGGAACTGTGAGGAAGATAAGCAGAGGAAGAAGAGATACAGAAAGGTTTACTAATTTTCTCAATCTGGGATGAGAATTCAGGATTCCTATATTTAGCCCATTAGACCATATCCTTTCAAGTTCTATTGGGACTAAACAATGCTGTGCCTTGTATCTTCAGAATATAGCACAAAAGCATTATTATTAACAAAATTATTAAAATAGCAAAACATTATTAAAATAACAATCCAACATGAAACAAGTTAATATTTGGAAACAGATGTCTTAAACTTTAATCACAAAATCCTAGTGGTAACACGTAAAAATAAACTTTAGACATTGTTTGGCTGAACCGTACAGCAGCAAATACCAAAATCAATTTATTATAATGTTTGTTTTTAGGCTCATATTGTAATTAGAAAGATTTATCATGTTCTATAACAGGTGAAATCATACTGGCCTCCAGTTGGAGCACTAAGAAAACAAGATGACATTGGATTAATTACTGTATTTTTTTTTCAGAACTGACTTTTAGATAGCGGTCTGTAGTAATTGATTGTTACAGAAAGGTAAATATGTTCTGAATTCTGATTTGTTAGATGTCAGGTGCACAATTTTTGGAGACGATATTATGAAGGCAAGGTTGTTAAAAATGCAGTACTGACCTAATTCCAGGATAATTTGTCATATGTGAGGCTACCTTGGGAAGTGTTTTTAAGGGAAGTGTTTGATAAGATTCTACAGACAATTTTTTTAATGGCATAACTAAGTAATAAATGATTTAACAGTTGCAACTACTTTAAGTTCTTGGAGGTTTACTCAGTAGCCTTGTGAGAATGTTCTACGAGTAAGGAAGACTCTGGTTCAGATCTTGGTCTCAATTTCCTCTGCTTGGAGTGCTGGAGAAGCAGCAGGCTCATCTTTAAGTAGGGAACGGGGGCGGTGGGGGGGGGTGACCTTGGGCAAATCCCTTCACCTCTCTTTGCTTCTGTTTCCTCTCTGTCTTGTCTGCTAGATTGGGACAACGACTTTCTCACAATGTGTTTGCACAGTGCCTAGAATGCTGGGGTCACTAATACATCTATTAATAATGTTCTTCCACCACAACTTTTCTGGTTTTCAGAGGAGCTGAGTATTCACCTTAAATAAGAATTCGGCAAGGTTAAAAATCAGATTCTTAAAGTAATGCTGACAAGCTCTGTTAGAAATGGCCTTTTAGATGGATGGTGGTTATAATGCGCCATCAAAAGTGGGTGAAGACTGAGTTCTTGGGGGGAAATCATGTTTTTCAAAGCAGAAAACATTTTTGATATTCCTAGGATCTGATTCTCTTCTCATTTACCTTGTCTTTAGTCCATTGACTTCCGTGGCGTTACTCTTAATTTATACCACAGCAGGTGAGAGAACAATCAAACACATGCATTTTAATTATTTATACTTATAGATCTTATAAGCCATAGTTCATTCCGGTAGTTAAAGCTCCTTCTGGAATGCTTTCTGAAGGTTTGCATTAAGGATGATATGATTCTTGGTTCTTGATTTTTTAAAATTGAAGTCCAGAGTGCCAGGGCACATTTCCCAAGCCTAATCACAGTTGACAGAAGCTCAGCAACTAAAACCAAATAAAGAAGCAGCTGTGACTGCTGTGATGATAACACCTGTGTACTATTTGATCTTTAGGGCTATTATAATTGCAGTTAGAGAAATGTCCTAAATTACTACATTTTAAACCTGACATGTCATTAAAATGAGTTTAACAGGTTTAAATATAACATTCAGAAAATAGTACACAGTCCATCTTCTAATATATGCAGCCTTAAAATCTTCAACAATTAAGTTAATCAATCAGCCAAATTATACATACTTCTGTTCAACTTTTGTAATTACCTTATTTAAGTAAATTCAGTTTAATTGATCTCTTATGGAAAGTTAAGTAATGGTCAAGGAAAAATTTATTTTCAAAAAGATGAAATTCAGTGCATTAGAATTCCACACAGTACCTGAATATTAATGAGAAGCAGTAAAGCACCCAGTGATGAGTTCACGATTTGCTGTGCTAATGCATAGTGAACTTACGCTCTCACGAAAGTTCGGTCATTACAGTTCTGACTTGCATCCTTTGTACTGTGTCAGAACTGACCATTTCTGAGCAATGAGCCTGTCTTCTGATTTATAATACGTCTCCTTCCTTCATCTGCCTGCATATCATTTCTCTAGTTTATACCGTCCAAATACAACATTATTCTTGATTGCCTGGCACAATTCACTAGAGTTTCAGGTATTTTATGATTCAGATTTCACACCTGCCATATCTACCTGACAACTTGTGCATGCAGAGAACTGATTAACAGGGGGTTGTGTCAAAGTGTTAAACTGTTTCATTATAACACACAACACAAAGAGACAAATTTGTTCTAGAAAAGAAGATAAAGATGTTTCAATAATTACTACAGGCTGCTCCCCTCAGTGATTTTAAAAATAAGAAAATAGAATATTTCAACTGTTATACTGTGTCATACTTTGTCAATAGTAGTGCCCATTATGCACTGCTGCTACTGACATGTCATGAAATGTAAAAACAATAAAAATATAACACAAAAAACCTAAGATATCATTTAAAACATTCCAAGACAAAAATTGAAATTCTGAAATAAAATTGGTTTCAGAGTAGCAGCCGTGTTAGTCTGTATCCACAAAAAGAAAAGGAGTACTTGTGCCACCTTAGAGACTAACAAAGCTCAAATAAATTTGTTAGTCTCTAAGGTGCCACAAGTACTCCTTTTCTTGAAATGAAATTAAAACTTTTCCAAAACAAAAATTTTTTAAATGGATTTTTTTCCATTTTGAAATATTTTCCCAAAACCACTTTTGTTGAAATAGGTACATTTTTCTATATGATTTAATTTTGATTAAAACAGTAGTTTCCATCATAAATATGTTTCAGCGAAAAACTTCCAACCAGCTCTAGTTGGGATACCATTATATATTACTGTATTACGGCACATCAGCCCCACTGTTAGAGGTCACCTGCCAGTGTGTTGGTGGTCAGGGAATGCCTCAGAATTCTCTAAAGGTATTTAAACCCCCCATAGAAAGAACAACATTTTCTATTTAATTCTATAGGTCTTTTTCATAAGTGATTACCTAGTTAATGCAAATGCATTGGATAACAGAGTTCTAGCAACCTAGGTATGTTTTCATCAATATTAGTATCTGACACAGGCTGGGGGGGAGTGAGATGCAGCTTTGTCTGCTCTTTCCCCCATAGCTGATGGCTGCTGTCTTCTTGGGTGTGTGTTCATTTTCCCTCCACGCAAGACTCTCTCTCCACTAATCACAGTATCCCATCAGCAGTACATCTGTTCAGAAATCAGTGCCACCTAAAGATGGCTTAGCGTTTGCAACGAGCTCCCAGTGCACTGAGGAAAGAGAAAAATCTTTGAGTATTTGATTTTTAAAGGTATTGACCAAACAAATTCTGAGTTCCATAGTTAATTTCCCTAGTTCAATGAGTAATGGGTTTAGACTAAATGTGAATGTCTGAGAGAAAGATTTTGCTTATAATTGGAAATAAATATTTGCAGGGCTCTCGTTGCTTTTGGGCTAAAGCTGATTTAGGAATAATACTCCATAGTCATAATACAGAAAGTGAAACAAGCAGTCAGCTCAGTACTTCAAGTGCACAAGGAGCAGAATGACAACCATGTCAGTGATTAAATTATAAATCATCTATAAAGAGTTTCAACAGATTCTCCATTGTTTTCTGATAAGATCCTTACAAAAATGGGCTATGTCTCAGTGCAGCTGCTAGAAGCTGTTCAATAAATTCTATTCTAAACCCTAACCTTAACTTATTTTTGGTACTGGATGTGGTGAATGTGTATGTTTCATCTAGGCAATTACGTTATTCAATGTTATTGGGATTAAGCATTTTTGTCACCCATCTGCACAATTAAATAGTGGCTTTATGGTGTGAAATCACTTGCTATAGTAAATGCAGTAGCTTATCTCATTTACATGCAGGCCAGCCATCACTTAATTCCCTACAAAAGGTATACAAAGAAATTCTATCCCAAATGTACATGATGGCAAAATAAAGTGCTTTCAGCGTTAAGATGCAATTACAATAAATTATCCCCAAAGTTCTTGGCACAAACTGAGAAAAAGCCTTCTTTTTGAATAACTGGAACTCTATAAAAAGTATATAGGCATCTGAACTGATTGCAAATGAAAGAAAAATATTCAATGGCATTTTGTTACAAAGCTCTTTTCTCTATAAAGTTGTTTTAGGTAGGATTTTACTGACTTGAATTTACAGAGCAACATATGGTGTAATGTTTTTATTAGCAGATTAGGCCTAAAATGCAGTTTATTTTATGACATTTTAAGAGATAAGGTCAGTCATAAGGCTGAAGATTAATATTTTATGGTAGTTTGCCCTTACTTAAAATCATCAACGCTATTTCACATTGCCTTTCAAAACTTATTTTGTTCAATGTCATTTGCAGAAAGTTTATTATTCTAAATATCATAAATCAAGAAAGGAACATGGAAAATGCTACCTACAATGGGGGCCATTAATATTATGCAAAAGGAAGAGATACTGAGGTAGACTACATGCTACAAATATATATATATATATATATATATATATATATATATACACACACATATGCTACAAATATATATATGCGCAACTGGGAAGGTTCAAGTATAAGGACTGAAATACAGTCTTGGAGATTTAAAATTCCATCTGTCCAACAAGAAGCAAGCATCATGTTTACTAAAAAAGTTAATGGATGACCAGATATGCAACACAATTAATATTAACAACAAGGGGGATAGAACATAAGGCACAATAGGGAAAGAAAAGGTTAACAATATTTAGATAAGTTTGATATATTCAAGTTGGCAGGTACTAATGAAATTCATATTAAGGTATTTAAGGAACCAAATGAAGTAAATCTTGAAATCATTAGCAATTATCTTTGAGAACTCATGGAGGATGGGCGAGGTCCCAGAAGTCTGGAGAAGGGCAACCATAGTAGCTATCTTTAAAAGGGGCACAAAGCGAGCCTGAGAAACTTTAGACCAGACAGCCTAACTTTGATACCTGGAAATATAGCGGAACAAATTAACAAACAATCAATTTGTAAAGCTCCTAGAGGATAGTAGGGTTAAGACAAATAAGCAGCATGGATTTGTCAAGAATAAATCATGCCAAACCAACTTAATTTTCTTTTTTGTCAATATTAGTGACCTAGTGGATAGGGGAAAGCAAGGTGAGATATATCTTGATCTTAGTAAGGCTTTTAACACAATACCACATGGAATTCTTATGAGCAAACTAGGGAAATGGAGTCCAGATGAAGTTACTATAAGGCAGGTACACAACTGGTCGAAAGACCGTACTCAAAGAGTAGTTATAAATGATTTAGTGTGAAAACTGGGAGGGCATTTCTAGTGGTGTCAGTGCTGCATCCAGTACTATTCAATATTTGAATTAATCACGTGGAGAATGAAGTGGAGGGTATGCTTATAAAATGTGCTGATGGCACTGAGGTGGGAGGGGTTACAAGCACTTCGGAGAACAGGATTAGAATTCAAAATGACCTTGACAAATTGGGCAACTGGTCTGAATTCAACAAGATGAATTTCAGTAAAGATAAATGCAAAACACTTCACTTTGGAAGGAAAAAGTAAAATGCACAACTACAAAATGGGGAATAACCAGCTAAGTGGTAGTACTGCTAGCAATGATCTGGGGGCTATAGTGGAGCACAAATTGAATATGAGTCAACAATGTGATGAAGTTGCAAAAAAAGTAATATTCTAGGGTGTATTAACAAGTGTGGGGTATGTAAGTAACAGAAGGTAGGAGTCACGCTCTACTGGGCACTGGTGAGGACTCAGAGGGAGTTCTGTATCCAGTTATGAGCACCACACTTTAGGAAAGATGTTGGCAAACTGCAGAGTGTCCAGAGGAGATCAACAAAAATGATAAAGGTTTTCAAATCTGAACTATGTGGAAATGTTTAAAAAACTGAGTATGTTTAGTTTTGCAGGAAAAAAAGACTGAGGGAGAACTGAAAGTCTTCAAATATGTTAAGGGTTGTTACAAAGAGGACTATGATCAATTGTTCATTTTGTCCTACCTTCAGTAGGAATGAGTAGTGGGCTTAATCTGCAGCACGGGAAATATAAGTTAGAAAGTTTTTCCTTTTCTGTCTAACTATACGGGTAGTTAAGTGCCGGAATAGACTTCCAACAGAAGTTGTGGAATCTCCATCGGTTTTAAGAACAGACTGGACAAACACCTGCCAGAGATGGTCTAGGTTTACTTGGTCCTGCATGAGCACAGGGGGATTGGACATGATGATTTCTCAAGGTACCTTCCAGCCTAAATTTCTATGATTCTATGTTTACAAAAATGATGGGGGGGGGGAAATATGGGAAATCTCCTGCTGGATACGTGGAATTTCAAGGTCCCCATTATGTATTGTATCTCGCCTTTCTGGTTTTGAGTCATACCAAGGTTAAATTAGTTTTGAATCCTCCCGGGTTTGACTTCTGTCCTTTCAACTCCAGGCAGTTATGCTAAGATTCTGGTTATTATGGATATTTATTGGTACTTTATACAAGAGCAGGTATTTGTCATGGTGTCCATGGCCAAAAATATCAGCATGCTCTGCATGGATGCATTCCAGGATGTTGCCCTTCAGAACACAGGTAGTTGCTTTTCATTGAAAATAATTGTCATGTGCATATATTTTGGGAGAGTTCTACTTGAGTCTTTTACAATAGAAGTTGAGCCACACATGTAAGATATAGTCAGCAGAACTACTGCTCTCCTCAGACTCCTTCAGTTTTGTTTCACAGCCTCCAAATTTCAGTGCTTTATTTGTATTGATCTTATAATGAGACCCTATGAGATGGAGAAAGTGCTGAGGTTTCTCACAACCTTTACCAAATAAAGACAAATGACAATGGAGTAACTCCCTTTTAATATGCAACCATTATTGGACTTCCCTCATAATGCATTTACTCTAACTAGAACTTCCCCAATTTAACTTCCTCTACAACTCTACAGCCATATGACATCTACTGACCTAGAAATAAATTATTTCTTGGAGCACTTTTATTTATAATACCTATTAGAAACAGCACTAGCAAGAATGCGCTCTATTCCTTCAACTTCATCTCCAGCCATCATCCAGGCTCAGTATGGGGATAAATCTGTCTATACAAAACTGAAAGCTAAAGAATTTCCAGTACCAATGCTAGCACTCTGTATTCTGGGCACAGGTAAGACAATGATGTACACAATCAGCAAACATTTGTGTATTTTAATAAAGCATGGATCCCTTAGAAGTCAGTAACCCTTTTTGATAGCTTTGAGAACACAGATTTTGTTGAAAGTTGTATGGATCTCAAAAGGAAGTAATTTAAGAGACATAATTCTGTTGCAATAGATGGTGATCAAGTAATACCATGTAGTTAAGAGGAAGAAAGTAAAGCTATCTGATTGTACATATTTTATAAATATGGATTCCCTAGTGGTCATCATTTCAAAGAAGGCCACTGTGGTGTACATATTACGCATAGCTCACCCATCTTACCCAGCAGATGCCATTAATAGGGTATCCATATTCATCTACTATAATGTATTGTTTGATATTAATTAGTTCTTGATCAAGTAAATGACCTGGTTAGGTTTCATCATGAGGGTGCTTTAAAATGGACAGAGAATACATCTTTCATTGTTAGAACTGTCAAGACTTTCTTCCTATGTCTGAAGAAAAAAATGTTTCTTTGGATAGATGCATATCTATGGGCTGTGCCATAATGAATCTGTTTCTTAAAAATTGTTTAATTTAACAAGTGTTAAGCTTCTACTGTTTGGACCACTGCAGCTATTCCAAATATCGCAAAATGCTGAGAGATGCTTCAGAGGGTGGCCAGGGAATTTTAGAGCTTTCTCTAAAAGAAAAGCTCCTGGAACCAGTTATTGTGTTTTGCTTAATTGCCTCCCAGACTGTTTTAGAAATCACAGCAACCAAGTGACGAAGACCAGTAAAATCAAGCTGAAACATACAATTGTAATGTGAACGCTGTGTTCCACTTCCACGGCTATGAAGTCATATTTCATTAGAACAATAAAGCAGTTTTAAGAGAGAATGTTGCTATTTATGCACTCTTAACAACATAGTTAATTGGTACTGTCTTAAAACATCAGCTAGTATGTCATAGAAAGCTACAGTTATTTAAGGATATCTAGGGATATTTTAGGCTTGCAGTTTTGATGTGCAAAAGGCTACGAACTTTCCATCAATGTGAGGACAGTAAGGCAAGGTCTCACCACATTCAGAAAGACTAATGATGGCCTTCTCTGAGGCTTGTCATATTCATTCATTTCAGTTGTATCCAAAATTGTTCAAGAGAGCTTGCTGAAGAAAATCATAAGCCAAGAGTCCAGACTATGGCATTTGGCATGCCAAGATGCATAAAAGTGGCTGAGGAATAGTAGGTTAGCTTCCTTACAACAGTATTCGTCACACAGAACTTGAGTGTCAATGAAGAGAGCGGATGACTCTGAATATATGTATGTGGGTCAGCCCTTATAGCTATTGATCAATCAGAATGATTTTTCACTAAGGAAGGAGCTTGACCCCACTGACTATCAGACATATGCTTTCTGTAATGGAGTGGCTGTATCTGCTGCACATATGCGTCACACCTTGTCTTAGCAGACTTTGGAGGCCTTTGCAATGCATCAGTTTTCCATTAAAGGAGAAACTGGGGTCATGGACTCATTGTATTTTCTAGTTTAATTTATTTATTAGTATATATTATATATAATTTATTACAAAATGTATATAAGTCGTATTCATAAACAAAGATGATAAAGACAACAGCATCTCTTCACACAGTAATTTGTAAAATGACATTGTGTCCAGCCCTGTAGTCAGAAAAGCAGCTTCCTTCTCCTATGACTCTTGGCCTCTCTCGTTTTCAGCACAATGTCTTTTCTTCACCAGTCCACCTCCTGAACTCTCCCACCTATGGATCTCCTTAGCTCAATGTCACATGGCCTTCATTGTTCTCAATACCAAGCGTGGGCTAGTTCAAGAGGACTTGGGCCCTAATTCCCATTTTAACTAGCTGCTCTGCAATATAAGGAAAAGGTAGGTTGATATAGGTCCTCAGATTGGTTTGACTATAATCAGTGTCTGCAGAAGACTGGGTTCTCTGTAACATCCCATCAAGACAAAGGAGTGCTTAACCCAGACTAGCTCTTGAACAGACATCCAGTTGCATTTGCTGTGTCCACTCCAGCTGCAGTTGTAGCTTGCCTTTGTGCAGTCCTTTGGGCAGCATTCTTTGGATAAGAATTTCAAAAGTGCTCCTATTGTCCTAACTCTATTTCCTTTGAAATTGATGGCTATAATGATATGAGGGGAAAAAAGAGCATTCTTAACACGCTAGGGATGAGTCTAGGGTTTACCCTGACCCATTAAAACATGTTAAAACTATAATTTGCCTTGTCTACGTGAGGTCTTTAACACAGTTAAAATATGTCAGCTAACACATTTTAAGAACATATCTTTTAGCTAGTGAAGATAAGGCCAATGGGAGTTTTATCATGGACTTCAGTTGGAGTACATGCTTTTGTAAATGTCTCTCCCTGGTGCTTGACACTTTTTGAAGAGTGTTTAATACCTCTCGTAAAACGCAACTCACTGCTACCTCTCTCACAATGGGACTGCTTGTGAAGGACTACCAGCAGGTAGTAACATAGGGTGTTTATTATTAGAGAGGGGTGAATCACGTATTTTTTAGGTTACTAATTGTTTTGAAACAAATATTCATTTCAGGCTGATCCGAAAAGGATATTGTTTGACATTTTTCAGCAAATTGAAAAAAATCAAACAAATATGTGAATCAAATTGAAACATTTAGACATTACAAAAATAAAATATTTAAAGTAGAAAAGTTTTGTTTTCACTTTCAAGCTTTTTGAGAAAAGCTAGCAAAGGATTCACAAAACAGCTGGAGGACAAGGTAGTGGGGCTGCCTCCCTTGTAAACTTTTGGCCAGTGGTTAGGGCACTGGGACATGGTGGTATTGGGTTTTCTCAATCTCTCTTTTTGCTGATGTTCCACTTTTTATAAAATAATTAAATAGTCAATGGAACAAAGACTTAAACTTGGGTCAATCCCATCTTAGGTAAGTGCCCTGACTACAGGTGTATAGTCATTCTCACTCTCTTTCCCTAATGACTATCTACTGTCATAAATTATTACGAATTGCTACTATGAATGATAAAATTCTGCAGGCAACCAACTTGGCAGGTTTCCGATGGAACCACACCAGCCAGCTTGTCCACCTGGCTTCTTGAAAGCCCTCATGTCAGGTTGATGGTGAGCCAACAGCTGTTCAGCTCTGGGAGCTCCAGTTCCCAGGGTTATGGTTCCTTGACAGCCTGGGTTTCCAGGGTCACCAGCTCCAGGGCAGTCCACCATGTAGAATGCACCGGAGCTGGGGCTCCCAGTAGTGCTGGGCAGAACAATAATTCTTTCATGGATCATTTTGAAATTTTTGTTCCAAGCTGGAATTAAATCAAATTTTGAAATCCTTCACAAAACAGAATTCCCATTCTTTGCCCTAGACAGCATTGTTAGCAAAATGAAACAAATTGTATTTAATATTAAAGTAAATAATAAAAGGAATTCTTGTCCTGGTTAATAATACATAAGAAAAGTAATAACTGTGTTAACATTCATATATAATTCAACAGAACCCCATTTTTTAATTTACCTGAAACTGCAGATGTATTTCCAATCTGCTGCAACACAATGTTTCAGAAATTGAAACACTTTATTGTAAAATTTGAGCCCTGCTTGCTCTAAAATACACGGGCCCTGCTATATAGTGGAATTTTTAGCATAAACGTATAAGATAAATCTAGCCATAATAATATTGTGGGTTTTTTTAATTGAATTCATTGAACAAAATACAGGCACTATAAATATTAAGTATGAAGAATCACACACACACACATTAATAGCATTTTTCACCACAGCTCACGAAATAACCCAATGGGACTCTGAGGCTAGTTCAGACTACTGATCAGAATCAGTCTTGGAGAATATTACTTAAACTGTTACTTCCCCCCTGCCTCACAAGACATTCCTTCTATGACACAAGCACTCTATGATTTCTGACCTGTCACTGCATGCCCCTATTTCAGATTATCTCTGACTGTGGCAGATGGCAATGAATACATAGCAATGGATTAAAAAAAAGCACTTTAAAATATTGAAACTTGAGAAGGGGGTTTCTGTTTTCCAAGGGCTTAAGCTAACTGCCTACAAAAAAAGCAAACAAAAATAAAGGGGGTAAAACAGTCAAATCTTTATAACCATATATTTTGGTCTTTGGTGTATTTTCCTGGCTACAATTAATATGAATCTTGTACATGTTCAGCAACTATAATAGCAAATGGCTACAAAAGAAAGATAAGGGACAAAGAGGAGAGTCTGGTGGCAGAGTATTTTGAGCATGTTAAGAAAAGTGCAAACAAAATCAACAGAAATGTCAATCAGTGCAATGTCACTGGTAATGGAATTGCACACCTCCAGCGTAACTTGTTTTCCTTCCCCTGTGCTTTTACTGTGGTGAGTAGAGTGAACACAGTACATCACAGTACACAGTGAACACAGAACACAAACTGGGAAGAATTAGTAGGGGAAGCAAAAGTGGATGGGAACCTGGGAGGCAATGACCATGAGATAGTCGAGTTCAGGATAGATACGCTGGAGGGTAGGGATAGGATACAGAGGGACCTAGACAAATTGAAGGATTGGGCCAAAAGAAATCTGATGAGGTTCAACAAGGATAAGTGCAGAGTCCTGCTCTTAGGACGGAAGAATCCAATACACCGCTACAGACTAGGGACCGAATGGCTAGGCAGCAGTTCTGCAGAGAAGGACCTAGGGGTGACAGTGGATGAGAAGCTGGATATGAGTCAACAGTGTGCCCTTGTTGCCAAGAAGGCCAATGGCATTTTGGGATGTATAAGTAGGGGCATTGCCAGCAGATCGAGGAACGTGATCGTTCCCCTCTATTTGACATTGGTGAGGCCTCATCTGGAGTACTGTTTCCAGTTTTGGGCCCCACACTACAAGAAGGATGTGGATAAATTGGAGAGAGTCCAGTGAAGGGCAACAAAAATGATTAGGGGACTGGAACACATGACTTATGAGGAGAGGCTGAGGGAACTGGGATTGTTTAGTCTACAGAAGAGAAGAATGAGGGGGGATTTGATAGCTGCTTTTAACTACCTGAAAGGTGGATCCTAAGAGGATGGATCTAGACTATTCTCAGTGATAGCAGATGACAGGACAAGGACTAATGGTCTCAAGTTGCAGTGGGGGAGGTTTAGGTTGGATATTAGGAAAAACTTTTTCACTAGGAGGGTGGTGAAACACTGGAATGCGTTACCTAGGGAGGTGGTGGAATCCCCTTCCTTAGAAGTTTTTAAGGTCAGGCTTGACAAAGCCCTGGCTGGGATGATATAGTTGGGATTGGTCCTGCTCTGGGCAGGGGGTTGGACTAGATGGCCTCCAGAGGTCCCTTCCAACTCTGTCATTCTATGATTCTATGACAGACCATTGGCAATAGCTGCTCTTGCACAGCCTGTGCTGGTGCTGGGTTCTGTTGCCTGTTGGCCATCAGGCTAAGCCACTGTTTGAACAGTTCCCTCTGCTGCTGTCAGACTTACTCCCCGGAGTGGGGACACCCTAGTCTTTGCCCTAAGTGACCATGACAAGGTTGGGAGCTGAGCCCCCCAGGAATCCTGGTCCTAGCCTTGTTGGGGTCACATGATTCTGCCACACAGGAGAATGGAAGGGGAGACCTTGAGGTCAAGCAGGCCTCTCAGTAGAGGAAGTGGGAGCGAGGTCAGATTCTTTCGCTAGCCCATTTCACCAAGGTAGTGTATAAGCCAGGAAAGTTCCCCACAACAGCAGGACCATTCCGCTGCTTACTTAATTGGCATCACAAACATGACCCTATCCGCAGGGTTCACTCCATTGGTTAACTGGTTGAGTTATGGTAGTACTGTCCAGGCCTGGTCAAGAACCCTACCATGGCTGGAATTGAAGAACTATGGGCCCAGTTTGCTAAACTTCAGTGCAGATTATCAGACCAAGCTGAGGCATTACAACAAGCTAGAACAAAACAGAGAGAAGCCTTATCACTGGCTAAGGCAGTAATAGACCATCAGGCAGTAGAAGCTAAGAAACCCCCACTATTTATGTCCCACAGGAGCAGAAGGTCACAGAGTTTTGTGGCTTCCCGACAAGCCAGGAGACATTACGGTAGATGAGTGGGTCAAGTCTGTGAATGCAGCTATGCATGTGCTAAAAGTACCTGAAGAAGATCATGTGGACTTCATAGAGGAACACCTCAAGGGCCAGGCCAAGGCCAGAGTAAAGTTCATGGCACTGGCAGACAAGAAAGATGTGGAAAAGGTATTTAAACTCACCCTAAAAGGGTATGGAGACAAGATATCTATTGGAACCCAACTAAAGGAGTTCTTTGAGAGAAAGCAGGAGCCTGGTGAAACTGTATGACCTCCAGGAGAGAATGAGTAAAGTGGAGTGGCGAGACCCTCAACGAGTTCCAGACCCAGATATGGTTCTAAAAGAGCAGATAGTGCTGGGGCTCCAGGATGACTCCCTCCACTGTGAAATGAAAAGAAGATTGAAGGAAGAGGCTGCCACTATGTGGTCAGAAGAAGAGGAAGTTCCTGTGGAAGAGACGGCCAAGCCTAACCCCTGTACATGAAGGGCGGGCCAAGTGAATGTAACTACTGGGTAAAAAGCCCTGCCCCAAACACAGTTAACATTGGAAAGCTTAAGTGAAACTGTCCAAAAACTGGCAGTCCAACAGGGGGAGACGCTGAAAGTGATGACTGAGGAGATGAAAGGAAAAACCTCCACTAACAGGCCAAAATATCCAAGGGCCCCAGGGTCCCAAAGATCCCCACAGAAAGATGAGCTGGGAAGATACATTTGTTACACCTGTGAAAGGCCAGGACATACTAGCTGAGACTGTCCACTGAGAAGGAGACTGGAGTCCCAGGTGCCTGAAATCCAAGAGGCACCAGGAGCGAGTAGCCCACTGTCAGGGGAAAGCCGCGTGGGAACAGAAGGGTTTCTACGGCTGTTGCTAGGAAAAGGGCAGCATGCCAGCAGTGAGGAAAAGGACTCTGATGATGTTAGTGTGTGCGACAACTTCTGTGGCCGAGCTTTCAGGGACTGCTTGACAGTGGAAATGACCATAGCAGGGGTGAGAACCTGCTGTTTGATAGATGCTGGCTCAGACGTCACCACTATTTCTGAATCATAGTTCCAAAACTACTTAAAAGAGAGAGATCTGACCAATTTGTACAGCTAATGGACTTGCCATTCCTCTCGTGGGGTGCCTTTGAAGCCGATGTAGGGTACATGGGTTGAATGATCCCCAAGAAATGCATCTTTATCCTAAAGGACACAGCTTCAGAAAATACTTTAATGGAGAACAGAGTACCGGGAATTCTCGGGATGAATATTATAAGAGAGCTGAAAGAATTACTATTGTAGGAGAAGGAACCCAGGAAATGAACCATCATGGGCAGCCTAAGAAGGACGCTACACTAAAGCAGGTACTAGCTCAAGTGGAGAGACATGGATGTTTCCTGGGTCCCACAGGACAAATTGGCTATGTTAAGATGTCAGGGAGACAGAAGGTGGTTATGCCTCCCTGGAGTGAGAAGATTATTGATGGATGCTGCCGGGTGCCAAGCGACTTTAATGGATACAGAGTGCTTGTCGAGCCAACACCTGGGGCCAGTCTCCCTAATGGGCTCCTGATTGCAAATGTGCTTGCTAATGCCAGCAAAGGAAAAATGCCAGTCAGGCTATTAAACTCAAGTAAAAAGGCCATAAAGTTGTGCCCCTGAACCAGGGTGGCAGAGGTACCCCGACCTGAAGGAGTGGTGCTCCCAGTGAGGGTGGCCCTGGAAGAAAATGGGGATGAGCTGTGGGTGATAAAAGTGGAAAAAGGAGCACAGGTTATCACATCACAAGTGACACCCGACAGAAAGCTACCCATTCCAGTCCAAGTGGACCTCCAACAATTAACCCCTACACAAGTCGGCCATTTGTGGGCGCTACTGGAGAAACATCAAGAGGTCTTTTCCAGGGACAAGTAAGACTTTGGTTACACCACCACAGTGACACACCAAATACCCACTGGAGCTGCTATCCCGATAAAACAGAGACACCGGTGGATTTCATCACGAGTGTTCCAGGAGGTAAAAAGATACATCCTGGACCTATTGACTCCAGGTGTCCTTAAAGAAAGCCACAGCCATGGGCATCACCGATGGTGATTGTAATAAAAAAAGATGGTGGGGTGCGATTCTGCTGTGACTACAGGAAACTGAATGAGGTAACGCACAAGGATACCTACCCGCTATCATGCGTGGAAGAGTCACTGGATGCATTAGGAAGTGCAAGTGTGTTTTCAACCCTCATTTTAACTTCTGGTCATTTCCAGGTTGCAGTGGAAGAACAAGACCAGGAAAAGACAGCAGTGATGACTCTGTTTGGGCTGTTTGAATGGACACGTATGCCCAAAGGAAGGGAAAGGACCAATCCTTTGTATGGGATGATGCCTGTCAGACAGCTTTTGACAAATTAAGGCATCAGCTGATGTCACCACCTGTACTTGCATATCCCGGTTTTACCCTGCCATTTATAGTGACAACTGACGGAAGCCTGCACAGCTTAGGTGCAGTGCTCAGCCAGAAGCAAGAGGGGGCCCGAGCATGTGTTCGTATATGTGAGCTGAGGGCTGAGGAGGTCAGAAAGAAATACAAAAACCACTGAGCTTTTAAACTAGAACTGCTGGCCTTGAAGTGGGCTATCACTGAAAAATTTAAGGATTATTTAGTATACTCTAAATTCACAGTAATCTCAGACCACAATCCACTCCAATACCTGGCAATGGTTAATTTAGGTGCAATTGAACACCAATGGGTGGCCCAACTTGCTGAGTTCACTTTTGAAATACAGCATAAACCTGGAAGGCAAAACATCAATGCTGACACCCTGTCTAGATTGTCTCTAGAGGAGGAATCAGAAGAGGACGAGGATCTGAAGAAAGACTTCCTAGTCATTCCTGCAGATGTTGGATGGACGTGTTTGTGGCTAGAGAATCCAAAGCCTGAGGACAAAGTGACAGTAAAGGATGCAGTACAAAACCTGGTAAAAGGGGAGAGCGCAATAAGCTCAGGGTACTCATGGGAGAAGATGCAAACTCTGCAATGAGAAGGAGACATCGGACCTGTCCTAGTGGCAGTCATGAGCCGAATGAGGCCAGACCGGAGATTTGGGGCCAGATGCCCCCAGTCTAAGAAGCTAGCCAGACAGCGGGAATGACTTAGATTACACCGCAGAGTGCTGTTCCAGGTAACATATCCCCAAGATGGCAAAGAAGTGTGGCAGTTAGTGGTGCCTGTGTCACTACACCAGCAAGTTTATGAAGCCAGGCATGATTGGGAGCGGCTAGGGGGGCATTCTGGAGACAGGAGCACTCTTGAGGTGATGAGGAGAAATTATTATTGTCCCATGATGGGTAATGACATGCAAGCATGGATTCATCACTGCAAATGGTGTGCCCTTGACCTGTACTAATGTGACTGCCCCAATGGAAGTCCTAGCGATGGACTACACATGGCTAGAGAGATCTTCAGAGGGGTATGAGAACATATTGGTTCTCACAGTCATGTTTACCCAATTCACTGTCACAGTTCCAACTAGAAACCAGATGGCATGGACAATGGCAGAAGCCCTCATAAAACACTGGTCTGTGTACTATGGTTGTCCGGCATGGTTACACTCGGATCAGGGGAGAAATTTTGAATAAAAGGTGATATCTGCATTATGTAAACTGTATGGCATAGCCAAAAGCTGAACAATACCCTGTCACCCAAAAGGAAACATTCAGTGCGAGAGATTTAACCGGACAATGCGCAACATGCTAAGAACACTCCTGCCTGAAAAGAAGCAAGTGTGGCAGGAACATGTCCCTGAGCTGGTGTTGGCCTGTAACAGCCATATCCATTCGTCGACAGGTTACGCTCCTTTTTATCTCATGTTCGGGAGTGATCCCAGGTTGCCATTGGATATTCTGGACAGAAAGGGCCCTCAGGAGGATGAAGTGATCAATTTGGATGATTGGGTCAAAGGTCACCATGACCAGCTGAAGATAGCCTATGAATTTGCTCTCAGTACACCTAAAACACAGCCCAAAGTAGGAAAAGGACTTATGATTGCAAGTCCAGTGGGGCTGTCATCAGGCCTGGTGATCATGTACTAGTTCATAACCATAGACACTGGGACATCATAAAATACAGGACCAGTGGGAGTCAAATCCCCACATTGTAGTCGCTCAGAACAATCCCGAGCTATCAGTTTACACCATGCAGCCAGAATGAGTTGGTTCTGAGAGAGTAGTACATAGGGGCCAAGCTGAAACATTGCACTCTTAGTCCAGTCAGTGACCATCAGAGGCATAGATCAGCATGCCCTGCGGAGACTGAAACCAATGGGGCAAACCCTGACAAAAATGGCCAGATTCCTCAAATTGACCTGGTGTTACTTGGGGACAGGGGACTAGAAAAATGGGTAATGAACCATCAGTCCTAAGAAGCTCCCAGAGAACTATTAAGGGTGTACTGCCTGTTAAACTTAGAAATGATTATTATTGGTTCTATGTAGTGTTTTAATGTATCGTCATGTATAGTACGAAGAAGTAGACGTAGAATGTTAAATATGTTAAATGTTCTCTTGATAATTGTTAATGGGGTTTAATATGACATGATGTTTGTTAATATGGGGCCTGGATGTACTGGTGTGAATATTTTGGCTGTGGCAGAATTTTAGCAAGGAGGAATAATTATGTAAGTGGGGGAATGGTCCCGCTGTTATGGGGAACTTTCCTGGCTTAAACATTACCCTGGTGAAATGGGCTAGCGAAAGGATCTGAGTCCTCACTCCCACTTCCTCTACCCAGAGGCCTGCCTGACCTCAAGGGCTCCCCTTCCACTCTCCTGTGTGGCAGAGTCCTGGTAGCCCCAACAAGGCTGGGCCCAGGATTCCTGCGGGACTCGACCCCCAACCTTGTTGTGGTCACTTGGGCAGGGTGTCCCCACTCTAGGGTGTTCTCTCTGCACTGGATGCTTCCCTGACCCACTGATCATTACATACAGTTCAAAGCAAATACAATTTACTAAACAGCAATCAATTTAAAAAAAGAAGAAAAAAATGGGAAAGCTTAAAGAAAAACATGTCACCCCATTCTGTGGCATGGGGACATCACAACCAGCGTCTCTGGAATGTCAGGGAAGTTCAGTCTGTTCCTCTCAAATCCCCAGGCCTTCTTCTCAGGCCCTGGCTGTGCTGCAGGGATGCTGCGGGTCAGACACTTGCTTTGGCGGTGGCCACACACTCTCAGGCTCTAGGTGGCAGGACCCTTCTTTGCAGCATTGACCCTTCCCCGTCGGGTTACGAACCCCCTCCAGGTCTAGCCTGCAGGGCCTCTTGGTTGGGGGTGTCTCCCTGCGCTAGGCCCACTACCCAGGATCCCCCTCACTCTTCCCAGCTGCTCACTGCACCTGGCTCCAGACTGCTCCAGCTCCACTCTGCCTCAGCTCCAGCTCCACTCTGCCTCAGCACGGCTGATGTTGCTCTGCTTCCAGCTCCACATGCTCCTCCAAACTACTAATGAGGTAATCATTTTTAATATTTTTTGTAATGAATAAGCTAAAAGTTATCTCTTGGAAAGTTCCATTTTCTTTACACCTAGGTGTTAAGTTTTTAACAGAAAAATGAATGTGCATGTTTTATATTTTGGGGTGATTTGGCCTGAATGTTTCAGGTGAGGTGAAAGTGCAAAGTAGGTTTGATGCTGAAACCTTTCACTTTTCACCCTTATGGGTTGCAGCATACTCTCGGTATGCAGCCTACCTGCCAGAAACACAGGCCAGCGCAGGGAGAAGAAGATCCAAGACCCTACCTTTTCATGGTCCTCCCTTTCCTGAGCCCACACTGCATTTGGGGCAACACCCTGACAGAGTAAGGCTGGAGAAGCCTCTGCATTGACTGCGATTCTGCTTAGTCCTCATATAGGCTATATAAGTGGCAATATGTTTCCTTGAATCCTTTTCCATCTCCTGTGCTTACAGCCATTACTAATTGTAACAACCTATACTGTACTTTCCCTTAACTACCATGTATTTTACAGTCAGCCATGAGCATCACTGAAGTACTGATTTCATTTAGAAACTAGGACATGAGATAGCTCATTATCTCATTCGCTTCTTTGTTTTCTGTGGAGCTCACGGTAGGATTGATTTAACTCAAGGGACGTAGCGAAGGCTTGTTGATTGTATATGATACAGTGATCAAATTAAAAAAGGGTATGGATAGGAATTTTAGGTTATCAGACGAGATAACTTCAATGAATGGCTTCCACAATGAAGTGAACTAGAACAAATAATATTAAAACAGATGTCAATCTATTTGCCCAATCATTTCTGCACTGTCCTTGCTGTAGTGTTATTCAAAGTGAGATGTTAGTGTTTGAATAAAAGAAATTCACTTCCAAAACTTACTTCTTTCTGCTAGATTCTACAGTTACGTCCTTTATTTGTGGAATCACAATTTATTCCTGTGGGAATACACTGATGTCATTAATTCAGTATTCCAGGTCAAATCCTGAAGCCCAGAGTTAGCACTGAATAAGGACTTTAAATACTTGATCCTGCAATAGATTGATACAGCAAAAGTATGAAGAGGAGCTGGACTGAGAAAGAGCTATCTCTTGTTTAAATCTGGTCAATATCTTTCAAGAAATAGCATGTATGGCAAAAAATATCGTGAAAAATCAAGTTAAAATGAAGAGATTTTAGTTGGTTATGTTTGAAATTTGTCCATAGTAAGAAAGCCCCTCTTTAGTGCCAAGCAACCTTGTCAATGTATCTAAAGTTGAAAATGGAAACAGGCAGAACATGAAAAATCAAGGCTGATGCTGTGCACTTAACCTTTTTACCAATGACATGACTTAAGACAGGAGTATCAGCATAGTTCCTTTTGCAATTAATCAGAGTTATAATGTATTTTCTTTCCTACTCAGTTGCTCGGATTATCAGGTAAGAAGCAAAGACATGTGGTGGGGCAAGATGTCTCACTGAAATAAATGTGTGACCAATTTACTTTTAACTAAGGTTCTTAAAATAATGAGAACACAATCTGACATTTAAAGAAAAGAACAAGAACACTTGTCTATTTAATTATCCTAAGTCTTAAAACTTTTCCTTTCTACAGTTCCACATAAGTACTGCTGGGGTTGGAAGGAGAATGTATCTTTTTTTTTCTCCTCAATAATTTAGTTTTTAACAATTTTTCAGATTACCTCGGGAAAATAAGATGCAGTATCACAGTGTAGAACTTCAGTGCTCTGATGCACCAAAGAATATACTTCTCCAGAGTCTATCCTCACTCACAGACTGATGATACCTGTCTTTGCTGTATGCTTCATGATATCTCACAGGAACACGTGCCTTGTTGGATCTTCTTCCTTAATTACAGCAGCTGGGCCAGGAAGACAAATATCACTATCATAGGCCAATGGCTTTTACCTCAAAGAGTAGGAGGGTGGTCACACTGAGAATTTGCTTCTACAGTATCTCCTACACTTCATTCAAGGAAATGCCAAGAGAAATAATGTTTTGTTTTACATTTAAATAAATTAGTATATTTTGCATTGATAATGTAAGGCCATGCTTCCCAAACTGTTTTAAATCTTAATTAATAAAGAGTTAAAGGTGGGTAATTTAAGGACTGCAAATCAATGGGTTTATGGAAAACAGATCTCGTCAAACTGACTTAATATCTTTTTTGATGAGATTATAAATTTGGTTGATAAAGGCAATAGTGTTAATGTAGTATTACTGAGACTTCTCGAAGGTATTTGACTTGGTACCACACAACATTTTGATTAACAATATAAAATGAACATGGCTCACATTAAATGGATTTAAAACTGGCTAAAATGAAAGGTCTCTAAATGTAATTGTAAATGGGGAATTATCATCAAGACGGTGTTTATCAAGTGGCGTCCAGGAATCAGTTCTTGGCCCAGCACTATTTAATGTTTTTATCAATGACTTAAGTCTGCACTGATAAAGTTTAAGATGACACAAAATTATATGGGAACTGGTAAATAATGAAGAGGACAGGTGGCTGATTCAGAGTAATCTGGATCACTTGGTAAACTGGGTGAAAGCGGACAGTATGTTTTTTAATATGACTAAATGTAAATGTACATATTTGGAACAAAGAATGTAGGCCATACTTACAGGATGGGAAGCAATCACTCTGAAAAAGATGTGGGGGTCCTGGTAGATAATCAGCTGAACATGAGCTCTCAGTGTGATGCTGCGGACAAAAGAACTAATGCAATCCTGGGATGTATATAAAGGAAAATCTTACGTAGGAATAAAGGGGTTATTTTCATCTAGATTTGGCACTGATGCTACCACTGCAGGAATACTGTGTTCCGTCTGGTGCCCACAATTCAAGAAGGATGTTAATAAACTGAAGAAGGCTCAGGAGGTTCAGGTTCAGGAGCCACGTTGATGAATAAAGGTTTGGAAAACATGCGTTATAGTGATAGACAATCTATTTAGTTTAACAAAGGGAAGGTTAAGCTTGAGACTTGATTACAATTTAAAAATATCTACATGGGAAACAAATATTTAATAATGGACTGTTCAATCTAGCAGAGAAAGGTAAGTTGAAGCTAGACAAAGTCAAACTGAATGTAAGGCGTAATATTGACAGTCAGGGTAATTAACCATTGGAACTATTTCTCAAGGGTCATAGTGGATTCTCAATTTTCAAATCAAATCAAGATTGGATGTTTCTTCTAAAAGATCTCCTCTGGAAATTATTTTGGGGAAGTTCTATGGCATGTGTTATATAGGAGGTCAGACTAAAGAATCACAGTTGTCCTTTCTGGCCTTGGAACCTATGAAAACTCAGACCTTACTTCAATAAAATTAAATCAATCATGCCCCCAACTTTCCACCTCACTACATATTAGTAAAAGCATACTCATCTTTTAGCTCTTCATAAGATGATTTCTCTTATTTTCACATGCTTTTATAAGCAGTGAAATCATGCTGATATTGAAAATAATTATCTTTAGCGTCTGAATTAGCACCCATTGAAATAAATGGGGCAGTTCACACCTCAGAGCTATTGCTTTAGGCTCTCTGGAAACTGAACCATTGGTTATACTTGTTTCACATTTTGAAGGTTCTCTCTGCACCTATTGCAGCTGGGTTTAAGGAGATCCAAGACTCTAGAGAACAGTTGAGATATCTGTCTTCACCCCTAGAGGTGAAGGGAGGGCGTGCACTTTGAGAAATGCTGTCATAACTGATACTGCAAACTCTTGCACAATATCCTGCCTTGTGCTGGTAGTCCTGTTGGAGTAAGGACTACTCACACAATTAAGGGTCTGCAGGGTCCGGTCTATACATGAATTATATACAACCAAAATAAAACATGACAAATGAATCTTCATATTAGTCGAGACCATACTCAGGAAAGCAATGATCTCATTCCGTGAATATCCTGTGATAACTGCTGCAGTTCCCCAAACACAGAAATGGTATTGGTAAGGTGAAGTCTTCTTTCTCTTAATTTGATAGGCAATTATTTTTCCGTTTAAGGGCAGCAACAAAAACAACAGACCAAGATACAGGAAATTATACAAATAAACCATATAATCAGTATTTAGAGGAAGACAAATTTACATTTCATGTATTTGTACTTGTTGGGAGAATTCTAATGAAATCAGAAGTTCAGAAGGTGACGAGTAGAAATATGCATGTTCCTTACAAATTATCTATAACTTCCTAAACTCAAAGATTTTCTAATGTTTTCTAGGATGTTTCAAAAGAAGTGCAAAAAAACCTCTCTGTTGGTATGACTTAGAGAGAAAAATAGATTTTGCAGGTTTACACAAAAGTGAGATTTTGATATGACAATAATGGGTAGGTTTTGTTAGCAGAATTGTCCCATTTTTATAAGTCGGTGCATTTTTTATAACTGTATCCTTTGGCAGAGACAGTAAAATTCCTTCTAGGTTCAAATATTGCATTATGCAAATATGCATTATGAAAATATGAGTTTTTGCACATGACTGCATCTGAAGTGCAAAATGACAGCTTTTCCACGGTTCTGGCTTCTGGTCATTTTGAACAGTTGTAATGTGATACCTGCAATGACCACCTTAAAAATGTGACATGCCACCTAGTAACATGCACAAGACAAATCTGAGCAATTAGTATTTCGGCACATCAGAACCATTGCCATAGGGATAATTTTCTGAAGTTAGTTCTTCTTGCACTAAAGTATAAGTATAGTAGCTAATGTAGTTGGATAAGCAATACTCGGCATACTGGTGCACAATTCCATGAAAGTAAAATCCGTGACAACACCGTGGTACATGCATTTCTCATTCTGTCAACTAACACCAGATCATTTCCTGCTATGTGATCTTACCAGTGCAAATCAACATTTATACTTTTCAATGGTTGGTTTCAGAGTAGAAATACTTTTCAATGTTTTTTTTCATCTTGGGTACAAACCACCATTAGAGTGACAGCAGGGAAAACACCATGAGTGATCACATGTTAACTCACAACTAGTTCAACATCAACACACCACTACTTTTCCCCTTGTATGACACAAATGAAGGCAAAATTTTTAAAGGTATTATGTATTTCAGTGAACAAAGCCAGGTCTACTACAAAAAACAGTCCTTTGGGACTTTGAGCAGGAGGAAAAACTTTTAAAAAGTAAATAATTTAAAAAACTAGAGAACCGGAGCTTATCTGTTAATTATTCATGTTTCTGTTTTCATTTTTAGCTACTCTGGAGCTTGCTGATGTTGGCACTCTCTACAAGCTTTAAGTACCCTTTCAGCACAACTCTGCCAAATTAAACTGTCACTTTCTGTTAAAAAAAAATCTATAGCAGGAGGTTTTTAATCTTCTGATTTTGACTTTGTAATAGCAAGTCAAAGTTTAAATTAGGACGGTATCAGCTTATGCAATAAAGCCTGAGTGGTTCACTGACAACCTGTGAAGAAAAACATCTTGAATTGAATCAAAGTGAACAGTGGTGTATGGTTTTGTTTTCGGGGCGGGGGAGGGGTTGTTTTTGGTTTTTTTGGTGGGGAGGGGTTTCAGCTAAAAATGTCCTGATTTAATCTCTCACTCTTATTTAAATCAACCTTGCTCATAGATTCTGTGAGAACAGCTCTGAAGGAAGATATCAGCCGCCCCTACCATCCTAAGTGTTTGAACTGTACTTGATTGTTATTTGGTCAATTGTATCTGTAGTACATCTGCCTGGATGTGTTGCTTTCAGTACATTAGCCAGTCAGCATAGGATTCAGTCAGGAAAAATGGCCTTAGAGACACCACTTTTTCAACATGGAAAAGGAGAAAGGGGGGAATCTCATTTCACTGACTGTGTTGAAAGTGAAATGGGACTGAATTTATTAATAAAATAATTTTATAAACAAAACTTTTAATTTTTCTTTGTCCTCCATTTTTCTTATTCATTAATATAGTTTCTTTTTTTAAAAGTTCCTGTTATTTTCCTCCAACTCCATCTTTCCTAGTATAGTTTTCTTTTCCTCCTGAAAGCTATTTTCCCCCTCTTGAATGTCTAATTTGTGTTTATGTTTTATTTTCTATTCCTTTTTATTTTATTTTCTGTTCTTCTGTCCATCAGCATAGTCTCCCCCTTCTCCGTTGCCCACATCTTCCCCCTCCACTCCAGCCAGACAGCTGGTGACTTTCTTAAATCTGGCAGAGAAGATCATTTCCCAGACTTTCGGCCATGAATCCCATGGCATTGCTGTTCGAATTCTCTCAGCCTTCCCAGGCCTGTGCTGCACAGCTTATTCTGCATGGTTGTTTGTTATCAGAGACAGCCCTGCTGAGAGAGCTGTGCAGGGCTGGTCAATCACAAGGAGAAGCAGTGTGCGAATAGTGCTCAGCTGGCTCTGTTTGCCTTTCTCATGCAGAAAGAGAGGAACAGATGAGTACCAATCAATCAATTTCCTTACTGTAACCAGCAGGAGAATCTGTGGCTAAGCAGCTCTAAAAGGCTATTGATAAGCTTGCTTGCATGGCATGGCTGGGATGTATAGTACAGTACTCCATCTGCATTGGAAAAACTTTGCCAAATCTCCTGGGATATCATCAATATTGGCCCTTTCCCAAGATCAGATCTACAGGGAACCTGAACCCCTTGGAATGCTGCAACCTTCACTGCACAAGCACAACATTACTGCATCACCACCCTCTTTGGGTAAGGAACATGGGAGGAGTAGTGGATTTACCCAACTCTCTTGACAACTGACTTCCTGACTCCGACTTTTGCCGTCACCAGCTATAATCCGCCTGTTTTTCACAAAACCACAACACTATGCTATCTGCTTTCATCGTCCTGATCCTTGTCTTTATACTTCCCCTTCTCCTTTAATTATCTCTTACCTGTACCCTGCCTCCAACTCATATTCCACCTACTAACCTATCCTACTCTTATGTATCCTACCCCTCACTCCCACACGCAACTTCCTTGGCTTGGAGTAGGGACTGTGTTTTCCTGTATGTCCAAATAGTATCTAATGCAGTAGGTCTAAAGATATCATAAACATCTAAAGAGATGTTATACAATCCCAGAACACGTCATGTGTTTTCAATGAGAAGTGGTCTTTGCATTACCCTATGTGATCCTATATAAAGAGATACCAAAGACAGCATGTAAAGACACAAAACAGGTTCACCTGAGAAAAAGCCAAAAATCTATAAACAAACTGTTTTTGTCCAGGTATGGGGCAAAATATTGCTCTGATTTACACTGTGGCCATTACACAAGCACAAAATTCGGTCCATATATTGTTCACCATGGACCTAAACAGGAGACAGACAGCATATTGCCATTAGAGTTCCTAAAATACAATGGCTCAGAAAGCAATTATTTACTACAACCGTTATTAGTGTCTCCATTATGTCATGTCTCAAAAATTTCTGCAGGAACGTTAGAGAAGTTGAAGTTGCCTATGATCACAATCTTCTTATGCTTTCTTTATCTTGTCATATGGAATTTTACCCCCATGTTTTTCTTACCTGGGGGGTCTTTAGTTCACTCCTGTTATTAATAGATGTTAGACCTTCTGTCTGGCTCAATATGCACTGATTTGCTATATTTCACTGGAGTTAACACTTACAACTGTGGTTCAGGTAGGATGATGTCTCTTTTCAAAATGACTCAACGAATCAAGAAAGAAAAGAGCTATGAGTGATTTAAAAAAAAATAAATGACCAAACAAGCTGACTATACTTCAGCTAGTAAAGAATGTTACAAGGTCGCAAGGGGATAATACAACTGGTCAAAAAGCTTACTCTGCACAAAGAGTTTAGAGAAAGAAATTGAAACAGCTATTCCATTGCTAGATTTCCTAACCACCACCAAATATCGTACAGGTGCTTGTTAAAAAGAGAAGAAAATCCTTAAAAGTTGAAACGTTAATATTAAATATAGTTTGTATAGAACACCATAAATGATGGTTCTTGTTTTATTATGACCTATTTTATTATAGGTTCTTGTTCTATTATAACATATTTATCCCTAAACCAGATTTAAATAACTGGAAACAATTATAGATCTGGAAGGGGGTATGCAATAAGAAAGTTTGGGAATTTCTGCTCTAGTGTATATTTTGAGGCACCTCTGCAGGCCCTCTGCAATAGAAGAGCATCTAGCACTGACTTTAGTGCAAGTTCACTTGTTACCTCTGTTTATGCAGACATTTATACTATGCTCATCACTATACTATCTGAGCTCCTATTAATTGCCTCATAGCAATTAACACCCAAGTAGGATTTTTCTTGAAAATCTGCTTTCGATAGTCTGCTGACAGTCAGGAATAGGCCTATCGATTTTGACTCCCACCGAACACGTGCTCTTTGTTGCCAGATTATTCTCCAAATATCTCTCACCTTGGCGTCTGGAAGAAGGAAGTGACCAGGAAGGACACTTTGAAGTCATATCCTGCTCTTCCTTCTTCTCCTCCTCTTCATATGGCATAGTCAAGAAGATGGTACTCAGACATAGGAAGGATGGTCCAGAACTGACTGGAATAGCTAGAGTCTCCCAGCTGCTTGCACTTTAAGAGGGGTGGGTCCAGATCTGACTGGGATGGGAACTGAAGGTTCCATAACCACCATCCCTGCAGTGTTGGACCTCATCTACTCTTTTTTCTCTTTTCTCAAAGAAATTTGGGAGACCTGGCTTGCTCTAGTGGTGGGTCTGGGGCCAAGCAGCTTCCTCCTTGATTTTAATGGCTACTGAAGCTCTCTTTGCTAGAGACTGGCTGCAAACTCAGCAGACTTCTCTCCACTGGTTGTCTTTGAGTTATATTTTCAAGCTTTTCATCAGAACCAGGAGTGCTAGAAATATACATTTTTGTTTAAAATTAAAGGTGAGATTCTGACATCAGCAAGACTAAAACTGGGACCTTATGCATGTGCCTGTAGTGCCTATACCTGAATCTATTCCTGTCAGAGATTTTTTTTTTTTAAACACAAAACAAAATAAAACCTGGGGCTTTATTTTTTTCCCCCTTTAGAAAATTATGCAGGGGAAAACATTACTCTGAAAATTTCACAATGCTCACATTAAAGTTGGTGTTGCATGATAGCTCGAAGAGGAGCAGTTTGTGATCTTCTGGAATGAACAACAGGAGTGAACAAGACAACCAGATGAGTTTCTAGAGCTGTATAGAACTTTGTTCTCAGGACCAGTCTATACTCATGTAGATGGGTAGCAGTCCCCATGATAGCCTATTAACTTTCCTAAATTAGGCAAAAGTGTTTTATATCCCTGTCTTTGCATACCAACTGTTAGGTTGCTCACTGCCTGTTACAATGTCATTTGACTGCTGGAAGATATTCCATAGTCTGAAAACTTACCTGCCAGTTCTGTGCACTGAGATCAGACAGGAAAGTAAAACAAAACACAAAAATAAACAGGACCCAGATGACAATCTTTGGTTTCTGTTATTTAGCTCAGTGAAGAAGAGTGGACCAGTAGTAGTGCAGTGGGACTGCAGCAAGCACTGTGAGAGGTTGACTGCTACAATGACTGGAACCTGTAGAACGTGATTTCCATTAGCAAAGGTTTACCAAATAACCAGTCCCCATAAGGAAAAGAGCTAACAACCATATGCAGAGCTCCAGTGCTAACAACCATATGCAGAAGGATGGAGCTTTCAGCAGCTCGAAGTCCACATTAAAAAGGATATCCCAATGCTCGAACGTGTTAGGGAAACTGCCTTTCTGATCCCACAAAGTCTTCAGATTTCCAATCTGTTCCATGTATTTTTGATCCCCATGAAATTAGGTGCTTAGATGTCTATTTGCAACTTTAACCTTCCTCCACAGCACTCCAGCTGACCAATTTGGACTTGCTGACAGATTGCTTACAGCCAGAGCCTCAGATGGTTGCTTCTTTCTATAATCCTGGCAACATTTTCAGGAGCATCTGGCTGTACATGACAATTTCTTTTCTCTCTATTTTCCATATCCATTCATGTGGCCATGGGACTTTTCTGTGCATATAAACACACACTTCAGGTTTAATACAGTAGAAAATATTTCTTAGTGTATTACAACATATACATTGCTTAAATTTGATATATGGGGGCAAGGGGAAAAAAAAAAGCATAAATGGGATGTAGATTTTTTCCTCTTTTTTTAAACAATGAAAAACATTTTCTTCATTTTTATAATGGTAACAAAAATGTAAGTTATTCATCTGGTGTTTGGGCAAACTGATTTTTATTGCTTTTCCATTTAATCAGAATTCATATTCAGTATAATATCATGTTAAAAATTCTTGCTGGATAAGAACTTTTTCTAATGATTCATCATAATATTTTTAAAGAAGGTCACTGGCCACAAGATTCATATCTTGATTTTAACTCCTGTACCACCACCATCACCAAGCTGGAGGGTATTTGGATCCCGTGTTTTGAGTTAATTTCATCTCTAAATATTTTAGAAAGAAAATTTAAATAGTGTAGCCCAGTGGGCCAGCTTACCTTTATTATATGCACTGCTTTGCATTATATTAGTAGTACTGCAAGGAACCTGCAGGCTTGTATCTTGTCAGACATTGGCTTTAGCAGTTAGCATGAGGCTTGAGGCCTACAAACTTTGGCAAAGATAAATTTACGTAACTTATAAGTTTTGGGGAACTGGAAGTAGAGTGTCAGGGGCAGGGGAAATTTTGTCCATAATGACAGCAGCCAACCACAGAACATGAACTGACACCAGCTTCTGGAAGATTTTGGATGGAACATCAGACCGCAAGAGTACCATGGCAACGAACTGATGTATATGATAACGGGGTGAAATCATAAATACACTAACCTATAGAAGAAGGACACCTTAATGTTGGTAAGGGGAGGAAATACAAATAAGTAACAGGGGAGAAACCCCTATTGAATATGCATTAGACATGGTAACGTCAGTGTAACATATTATAAAAGTGGCATATCAGGGCAGTAGGAGAGAGAGAGAGAGGTGTAGCCCTTGGGAGGGGCCAGAAAGATGGCCACTGGTGAAGATGAGGAAGGTGACAGTGATGAGGAAGATAATGGCTAACATTTCAGGTTGTTCTGCAAGGGATGGTGTGAGTATGGATGTCCAGATGTACTTTCTGTATTATCTATCTACCTTATTAAGTTAGAGTGTGTATGACTTTGCTAAATGTATTAATAAATTATTTATTTGTAAATATAAAAGAGTGCCTATAGTGTTGCATCTGTGCACATCTGGGTTCCCAACTATATAATAATTTTAATAATACTGGGCTTGATCTTGGGAAAAGAACCTGTCAACCCTCAAAGTGATAACTTGAAATGTTTATTGATAATCTATAGATCAAGTTACAATAGGAAGTAAGAATTGTGATGTTTGTGGCTAGCTAATCAGTGTTTTAGAGGTTGAGCTGTCATTTCCAAACTACCATTATATCTTGGTAAGATTGGAAAGGAGGAGTAACACCATTTCTACACAGAAAAGAAGTTCATTTCATGAGCCCCTTGTTGTCTGAATATTCTTCATTTTATTGAATTAAAAATAAATTGTATCTTTCACTTCTCCACACTACAGTCAAGTGATTTCTTCAGGCAAGACAACTACGATAAATGCCACCTGCCTCGATCCCCTGCAGATTTGTTATTGGTTCTTTATGATTTTTCTCTTAACTTTTTTAAATGTCAGGAAAGTTATTCTGAAAGTTCAGAAGAGGTAAAACTACAAAACAATTAAGCAGTTTAGGTCAACAATAAGTGAAAGAATGAAAAGGAAGATCAAAACAAAATCTTCAAAGATGCATTTTTTTCTTCCTAATGTGACCGAGAGAACTGAGGTCACAGATTCATATACTACAAGCCAGAAGAGACAATTGTGATCATCTAGTCTGAACTTCTGTACAACATGGGCAATAGGAGTTCCTTGAATTAATTCTTGTTTGAACTATAGCATATTCTCTACAAAAACATCCAATTTTGATTTAAAAATTTCCAGTAATGGGGAATCCACCACCACCCTTGGTAAATTGTTCCAACAGTTAATTGCCCTCACTGTTGAAAATGTGTACCTTATTTTTAACTGGAATTTGTCTTGCCTCAGCTTCCAGCTATTGGCTCTTGTTATACCTTTGTCTGCTAAATTGAAGAGTCTTCTATTAGCAAAATTCTGTTTCCTATGTAGGTACTTACAGACTGTGATCATGTCACCCCTTATACTTCATTGATAAGCTAAATAGATTGTGTTCCTTGAGTCTATTTTATAAGCTCTTGCCCAATTAATAAGTACATCAGAAACAAACAAAAAAAAACAATTATTTCATTTGCCAGGAATGTGAATAACTTATTTCTGACATTTACACCAGCACAGTTTATGCAGTTTTGCTATTTCCCAAGGTCTGTCTTTAATTCCCCACAGTGCCAAAGCTGACTGACATGTAATGCTCTAACCTGACATAAAAGTCTAATATTTCCAGTACCTTTTTAAATGCAATTTAGAAAATTGCCTCATTGGCATGTTATGACCATTTTATAGGCCATCTGAAAGACAAACCAGGGTGAAAATGAATGAGTACATTGACAGTTCCTCTGTTTATCTTAATCATAGAATCATAAGAATGGAATCATAAGATGACCTTGAGAGGTCATCGAGTCCAGGGGACTGGACTCATGGCAGAACTAAATATTATCTAGACCACCCTGACAGGTATTTGTTGAATCTGCTCTTAAAAATCTCCAATGATGGAGATGCCACAACCTGCCTAGGGAATTTATTCCAGTGCTTAACCACTCTAAGAGTTGGGAAGTTTTTCCTAATGTCCAACCTAAACCTCCCGTGCTGCAATTTAAGCCCATTGCTTCTTATCCTATCCTCAGAGGTTAAAAAGAAAAATGTTTCTCCCTCCTCCTTGTCACAACCTTTTATGTACTTGAAAACTGCTATCATGTCCTCTCTTCCCCTCTCAGTCTTCTCTTCTTCCAGACTAAACAAACCCAATTTTTTCAATCTTCCCTCATAGGTCATGTTTTTTAGATCTTTAAATCATTTTTGTTGTCTCCTCTGGACTTTGTCCAATTTGTCCACATCCTTCCTGAAATGTGGTGCCCCAAACTGAGGAAGAGGAAGGACAGAGCAGGCCCGTTACTCAGTGAGGCGTATGTGAGGGGGAACAATAACAGAAAATGTGGCAATGGCAGAAGTGCTTAATGACTTCTTCGTTTTTGTTTTCACCGAGAAGGTTGGTGGTCATTGGACGTCTAACATAGTGAATGCCAGTGAAAATGAGGTAGGATCAGAGGCTAAAACAGGGAAAAAACAAGTTAAAAATGACTTGGACAAGTTAGATGGCTTCAAGTCACCAGGGCCTGATGAAATCCATCCTAGAATACTCAAGGAGCTGACTGAGGAGATATCTGAGCCATTGCGATTATCTCTGAAAAGTCATGGAAGACAGGAGAGATTCCAGAAGACTGGAAAAGGGCAAATAGAGTGCCCATCTATAAAAAAAAGGGAAATAAGGACAACCCAGGGAATTACAGACCAGTCAGCTTAACTTCTGTACCAGGAAAGATAATGGAGCAAATAATTAAGCAATCAATTTGTAAACATCTAGAAGATAATAAGGTGATAAGTAACAGTCAGCATGGATTTGTCAAGAACAAATTGTGTCAAACCAACCTGATAGCTTTCTTTGACAGAGTAACAAGCCTTGTGGATGGGGGGGGAAAGTGATAGATGTGGTACATCTTGACTTTAGTAAAGCTTTTGATACTGTCTTGCATGACCTTCTCACAAACAAACTAGGGAAATGCAACCTAGATGGAGCTACTATGAGGCGGGTGCATAACTGGTTGGAAAAGTATTCCCAGAGAGTAATTATCAGTGGTTCACAGTCATGCTGGAAGGGCATAACAAGTGGGGTACCGCAGGGAATCAGTTCTGGGTCTGGCTCTGTTCAATATCTACATCAGTGGTTTAGATAATGGCATAGAGAGTACACTTATAAAGTTTGTGGACGATACCAAGCTGGGAGGGTTTGCAAGTGCATTGGAGGTTAGGATTATACTTCAAAATAATCTGGACAAACTGGAGAAATGGTCTGAAGTAAATAGGATGAAATTCAATAAGGACAAATGCAAAGTACTCCACTTAGGAAGGAACAATCAGTTGCACACATACACAATGGGAAATGACTGCCTAGGAAGGAATACTGCGGAAAGGGATCTGGGGGTCATAGTGGACCACAAGCTAAATTTGAGTCAGTGTAACATTGTTGCAAAAAAAACGAAACATCATTGGGATGTATTAGCAGGAGTGTTGTAAGCAAGACATGAGAAGTAATTCTTCCGCTCTGCTCCTCAACTGATTAGGCCACAGGTTAGCCACCACTGCTCTAGCTTGTCTAATCGCATTTTGTGCCTTGGCCTTTCTAATTTCTCCCTGAATACTTGTGTTATTTGTTTATATTCATTCTTTGTAATTTGACCTAGTTTCCACTTTTTGTAGGACCCTTTTTTTAAGTTTCAGATAATTGAAGATCTTGCCATGAACTGTGCTAAGTCTATCTTAATTATTAAGTTAAAGACTGGATAATGCAATGGTGTCATTAGTTGTAGCCCAAATCATCCTTTTATCTGTGTGAGTCGCTAGAAGATACAAATTAGTGTTGTAATTGGCAAACGTAGATGGTCCTTCTGATTTTAAACAGATGAACCTACCTGTGAAATATTGAAACAGTTTCCCCAAGAAAATCCTACATATTTGATATTTCACTATGAAAATATTCTGACAGTAATGAATAATGATAAACAGAGCTGGTTGGAAAAAAACTTGAACAGAAACATATTTCAATGGAATATGGAGTTCAGTTTAAATGAAAATGCTTCATGAAATTGGGTCAGTTTCACCAGAATTTCATTTTGGAAGAAAACTAGTAAAAAAAAGTTCCTAAAACAGGCACATACCATAGGTGTTTCATTTGCATGCACCAAAAATGAAATAGAAGATTCACTTAAAGATCTTCTCTCAGCCCACTGAAAGCCTCACTTCTCACTGTCAGGTGACATTTTATAATTCTTCTGATTCTGTGATTTTGTTGGGGGAAGTAGATGGGAAAAGCTCATTTCAGGTTGTATTGTCCTATTGTGAAACTTAGCATACAGTAGAGACATAACATACTGTAGCAGAGAAATGTGTGAACAGTTTTGCAGATAAAGCTAAAATGGTAATGCCTACAATATACAGACCCATCTTCAGAAAAGGCAGGTCAACTTGACAGTAAGACTCAGTGAGGAGAATTTGAAGAGCAGTATTCCTTTGGAAGGACCTGATCCTCCTCCTTTCCATGTGCAGATTTCAATGACAGTCCCTGTGGGCTGGTTAAAATTGCTACTGCATTTTTGAATGACTTATTTTTGTTTTAAAAAAAATATTCTGTTCATTGCATTTACTGTAATTATTTTCAGGGTTCAGTTTACAATTTAGTTGAGTGCCAGATATATTTCTTAAATAATACTAGAACGGTTACTATTGGGTAAGACAGGACCCTTTTTTCTCTCTCGGGGTATGACTAAACAAAATCTCATTAAAAGTGTCTGCTTTCAATGGCCAGTGACTTGCAGAAAACATATGGCATGTCATGGTAAAAGATGGTGCATCATTGAGATGTAGTCTGACCAGGGAACCCAAACCATTTAGAAGAAAAGGACATGAGCTGCCCAACGTACAACTTCCAGGGGTGCTGGAACAATTTGTATACTGGGGGCCCTGAGACTATTGAACCAAACTGTAAACCCTCTATGTAATGGAAACCACTTCAAGTCATCCCCAGCATCCCTAGTTCAAGTACCTATAAGCACCACAGTGGCATTTCAGCAATGAAATTTTTTTTCAGTTTTGAGCCAAAAACAAAATCAGTTTGGGGGCATTCTCTTTTTTTAATGAAAAATCAATTTTTTTTCCACAGAGAGCAGATACCTTTTTGCAAAATCATTTGCAACTGCCCCCAAATTTTCCATTGAAAAAACTGACACAAGATTATTGACCGGTGCTAATGTTAATTGTACACTTTTCCTACAACCCCCACACTGTACCAGTTCACTATATGTCACCATATCATATTTGACTAATGCAGCCTAATTTAAATAGGACTGCACTCTGGAGTATAGCTATTGCTGCGGGAACAGTCACACATGCCTCAGGTTGAATGGAATTCTTTTGTCTCCTCCCTATGATCTTTTTAATTTGTTTTATCGAGCTAACACCTAAGCAGCTACCACCTCTTCTTCCCTGCCACTGAAGCTGAGGATACACATTTCCCTCTCTATCTGTAACCCTGTATTTGCCCCATTGGCCTCCCACTTGCTATTAACCTGTCTCATCACCATGCTCATCTCTTTCCCTCCTACTTCACCTTTTATTCTCTTCCAGCTGGTTCCTCTTAAAATATGAGTAATGTCCCCACCATTAAAAAATACTCTCAACCCCACCTTCCTCTTCAACAGCTTCCCCATCTCCAACCTTTCCTTCACCTTCAAACTCATGTTCCATTTATTACCATTATCTTGAGTTCTTCTCCAGTTCTATCATGTGCACCCTCCAGTCTGGCTCCCATTCTCAACCCTGCCTCAGAAGTGCTTTCACCAAGGTTTCTAATGACATTTTCCTGGCCATATTGCATGCCCCCTTCACCTTTCTGAAGCTTTTGACACTTTCAGTCACACATAACTTTCTCCTGGTATTTTGGCTTTGCCTTTCATTTAGATTGCAAGCTATTTGGGGAAGAGCCTGTCTGTCACAGCACTTAGCAAAATGGGGTCCCAATATCAGTTGGGGTACTACTGTAATTCAGATAATAAATAATGATTCCATCATCTTCAAAGCTACTACTACCTCTCAGATCACTCCTTTAGAATCCCACCCAGAGGGCCCTCCCCTCTCCACAGGTGTCTCCACAAGGCTCCTTTCTTGCCCCCTACCCCTTTTATGCCCTTTCTGTAAGTGAAATCATTCACTCGTGGGATTACAACTACCATCTATGTACTGATGACTATGCACCAATCTACCTTCCCCGTCTGGTCTTTTTACAGCCATTCTGACATCTCCCCCTGGATGCCTCACTATCAATTTAGACTGGGATTTTCAAAGGGGTCTAAGGGAATTAGCTGACCATTGAATTGCAATGGGAGTTGGACACAAGGCTTGGATTTTCAAAGGTGCTGTACGCCTGACCTTTTCCCTGAAACCATCCCCACCACCGCCTTTCTCTGTTGATCCAGCCACCAGCTCTCCTATAGTTGGGAAAACTACCTATACAATCATAGATTAAATTACACAGGAGTTGGTATTGAAAGAGCAGTGATAAGAGTTGTGACTCAATCTTGACCAAACTCTCTCCTTTCCCTGCTGAGAACAAGGGATGTGTTCCAATGTAGAAGGGAAAATATTAAAGATGATAGTGGAAAAACATAAGTTCACTTGAATCTCCATTATTTGTTCTGCCCATGGGAGTAGCCACTTTAAATATAAATCCCACAGCTGCATATGGAAATCTAGAAATGATCTTCCACTTGTGGCTGCAGTTTTGGGACTTAACCCCATTAATTATTCACCACCCACCAGCTGCTGAAGCATAATACAACGTACAAGGCAGCCATCCAGTTTATGGAAACATACACTCACCCTTGGGTTTCACATTTTAGGGTTTAAGAATAGAGCAGGAAAGATGTTGCTGCTGGTGGTAAATTTAAATTTCTGTCAGAGTACCACTATCCATATGGTAGGAACGAAACTGTTAGAATACCCCAAAATTATTGGTTTTATTTAAATATAGGCTTGATGATCATTTAAGTATTTCATTATCTCTGCTTAGGAAAAAATAATCAAATATGTTTATGTATCACCAGATGTTAAGTTGTTGCACAGCCTTTGGCTCAGAGATGCTGAATGGAATTTTACTAATAATTATATCCTCCATGTAAATTAAGTGATTTAAGCCAGTATGTGTTATAGAAATTAATATCCATGTTGGATATCTTTCCAACTGAAATGGTAAAGGTGAAGTCAATCAAGTCATAACTTTTGATGGGATTAAGCCTTTGCATAGATATTAATCCATTTACTCTGTCAACAGCGGTGAAGGATTTGGCAATATGAACCATCTTCTGTTTTACATTTTAGAAGTATAAACTGCCTATGGTGCATTTTTATAATGAAATGTGCACTGGACCTGTTAATGTGATTTTTTTTGTATAGCACTTTTAAAAATATTATCTTCACTTTTTGAGCTACTTATTAAAATGCACTTTTGATAAGAAAAAAACTGCTCAATGGCCACATCTATTTTCATACAAATTACAAATGAATTTTAAATAGGGACCGTACTTTACTACTTTGCTGAAAATTGAATAGTCTTGCTGTGAGATAATGGACATTATGTAATGGATATAAATGATTTTTTAACCATTTTATTGGATCACTATGCAGCATTTAGAAGCAAATACCATTCAGGAACAATTAACAGCTTACCCAGATGTTCTGAATCATACAAATGCTCAGAAAAGCTTATTCAACATTATGCTGAACAGTATCAAAAGCTATCCGCTCGGTACTGCAGCGTCAGCAACATAGATAATGGCCAATTAACTACATCATCCTTTCATGCTTTGGATTTATGGTAGGTTACTATTAGCCTAACAAAAGATAATCTACTAGCACTGATGCCATCACTGCAAAAATGCCCTCCATATCTTTTGTTCAGTTTCTCTCACAATTTCTAATGGCTGATTTCCTCTCAATCTAAATCATAGTATGTGGTCAGGAGTTCACAAATAGTATGCCAATCCAAAACAAATGCGACTTCAGTTACCTATCTGCTAACCCACCAGCAAAATAGTCATTATTGTAGCTAACCATGAAAACTCAGTATCTTAAAACCATGTCTGTCAATCTATTGAGGCAGCGTAAAATCCACAAATTGTTTTGATGCCAACTTCTCTGTCCCCATCTCTTTCCTCCGTGTAATAACTAGCTCCACGATACATGCAGTACAGTGACTGCAGGAATGGCAATAACCATTCCAGATGAATATACTGATTGCTTTAGGGCTGAGAATCTACTGGAAGCTGAAGTTTCCTTGCTGTAGAGAACAGTAAATACCAGCTGTGTTTCCTATTGTATGTGCCTACTCAGGGAAGGTGGGAATTCCCTCCCCTGCCACCCAAGACATTTCCTGTGGGAGCAACAATGGAAAAGAAAATTATGTACATGATTGTGAAACTACCAAACAGAAATACATTCAATCTAAAGGCAAATATACAAAATTACATTTTTAAAACATAGAAGCTGCTGATATGATTTTACAATATATTTTCAATTAGTTAGATATTACAGATAAGCCTGTTATAATCTGAGAAGCACAGTTCAGATTCATACTCTAATAACCTCAGATACACAGGGAGAGTATAGAAATCTTGGGTAACTGACCACTTGCAAGCAATTAAAGGATGGCTCTTTATTAATACTGATCATTTCAAAAAAATTCTGGGAATGTATTTTCCCAGTGATAAAGCAAGAAACCTTGGGTGAAATTCATGTCTGTGCAGAGAGCCAGTACAAAACCTATGCAACATTTAAGTCCCACTTAAAAAGGGGTTAAGTAGGACTATATGGTGCTTCATAATTGCTGGCCCTTTGCATGGGGTGAATTTCAATTCATCTGACCAATTGAAAACACTTAATTAAGCCTCTTTTTCGTACAGAAGACCACACTCAAAGAGTATCATGTTAAGTACCAACAACACTGAGCAAGTCATAATCCTGCTTTAGCACAGACAGCTTGAGTAACTTCTTTATAGTTCAGCACTATACCTTATTGTTGGTTTTCCAGCCATGTTCTGAGTCGGATAGTCTTTAATGCAGAAGAAGTGAGTTTAATAATATGTATTCCCAAAATAAGAAAAGGTTGTGACACACTGACAAATGTAAAGTAATTAAAATGAATTAAGCAAAGGTTGTATAATGGGTTTTCCATAAGAATTAAGAATACAGTAATTTCCCATCATGACCAAGAAAAATCCATAGTTTTCCCTTTTAAATCTTTATAATGTTATATGGAGAGCATAACAACTGGTGAGATAATAAATTGTAACACGTACCTGCTCCTCTCTCTTCATTTTAATATTTTAATAAATTTAGATAAAAAATAAATCTGATGGCTACTTGGTGGCCAAAAGAGCAAGTTAATTCTAACTGGAGTTGGTCAACATTGTTTCAATGAAAAATGTTTTCATCAACATTTTTTTTCTGAAACACACTGGAATAACTCAAAAGATATTCTTTGGAAGAACAGTTTAATCTCTCTTCACTGGGCAAATCAGGGGGGTTAAATGACACTGAACAGTCAAGATAAGAGACAATAAGTAAAGTAAGTCAGACTATTACAGAAACAGCCACAGCTGAGTGCAGGCATTTTACCGGCTATTATTGAAAATCTGCTTACCCTCAAACAAGCTGATTTGGGTTTTAATGCTAACCATTCTGTGAGAAGGGATTGATAAAAGAGCAATGAAGTCTGATTGAATGTTTGACTTGGATGAATCTTCTCACAGGAGTAAAAGTGTACTGTTACCAGCATGGTGGATGAAGTTAATCACAATCTCTCATTAACAAATAAGTTATGGCGACAGAAAAACTAGATATCTAACAAGTCAAAGCTAAAGACTCGCGATAAGAAACTGTTGTGCCATGGAAACTGAAAATATTAGTCTTGTTACTGAATGTACAGTAAATGAAATTTTGATCCACTTTTTCATCCCTAAAAAGGTTAATTTGTCATGCAAAGAGCTTTAAAAAAAGTAAGTTTCAGAATCTTCACCCCCTCAAATCTGCTACACCATGACTGGATTTCAAGGACTGGGTGAGTGAAGCTACATGGATAATATAGTGAACCTCTACAAGAAACCACATATATTAGGTAACATCCTGTCTTGAAACCTGTACAAAGAATCTCAAATGTATTTTGTAGACTTCTGCTCTGCCCGTGTTAGCAGACCAACTGTGTGAAGTAGCCAACTTTTGCCAATCACTTAAATTGTCTTTTTCAAGATGGATTCATGACTAAAGTCGTAGATAAACTTGATAAACATAGGGATGTGCACTCAGGCTTAAAGGAATTTAGGTACCTAAATACCAGATTTAGGCACTAGCCTATTCCTGTAGGTATCTAAACTCACTCAATGCCTACATTTTCACTGTAAAAATTCCCTAGGTTCCTAAGTTTCCTCCCTGAGCATGTGAACGGCTGCCTCAGGCAGTCAGGCAGGCAGCTCCTATCTCACACTGAAAGCACAGTGCAATCCTTAAACCAGATGAACATAGGTGTTGCCTGGCCTGATCCAGTAGCTATACTCAGAGCCCACCAAACTCTACACAACACAGCAGAGAAGAAGGCCTCCATTATACTTTTAACTGAGTGGTTAGCATACTCACCCAGGATGTGGGAGACACCATTTCAATAGCTCCTTCTGCCTTATGAGAAGAATGGGTTTGCAGTGTCCTAACTACTGGACAGTGTTGCCAAGTAGTCTACATACTTGTACTCAAGCACTTTAAATATTCTGTACTTTTACTTATGTAAATTTTAAAGGTTCTTAAAGCACAAGGAACTTTTTTTAAAAAATCTGCAAGGACCTCCCAGTGTCCCTCATTGAGAGCGCAAGCCCAGTAGTGGTATCCCCTGCAAGGTAGGGTAGGAAATGCCTACAAGCAACTGGGCAAACTCCAGTGTTGAAGGTGTTGTAGGGAAATTGGTGCCTAAGCATAATATGATGTATAAATTTATACATATACCCACACAAATCATTGAAAGGAAATTTATAAATTTACACAAGATTTTTTCATTGTTATTGCATTCTTATTTGTGCATATGAATAAAATGTTATTGTTTTTCTTTTTCCTTTCTCTTCCACTACGTGCTTATATTATTCAAGTAGTTGTCCAGATATTGATCAGACAATTCCAGGGAACACTTGTATTTATAAATACATAAGTACTATTTCCACAGCATATTTGTACTTATAAATACTTCTGTAATGGTGTACTTGGCCCTTTTATCTGTACTACTACACCACTGGACTATGAGATATTCTGGGGTTTTTTAATATATATTCATTCCAATAGTCTATGTAAGTTGTAATAGAAATCAGAGGATTTATTGGGATGCTGCAAGCAACAACTCTGGCACAGACAGGTGGGACTTAACTTCAACCTAGACTTGATATGCGATACACACCCCTCCAGAACAGACAAATAGAATACCAGAACAAGACCACAATTTAACACTAAGATAAAAAGATATAGCACCACCTATTGGTGGTGCGCTGATCCTTACAGAATACCAGCAGTACAACCACCAGCAATAACACTGTTAATTTATATTATAGGCCACATTTTGGCTGCCAATATGAAAATCCATTGAGAAAGAGAGATAAAGATGATACAGATAGTCCCTCTCCACAACAGTTGTGAGTGTGTGTGTGTTGTGGGGGGGGGGAGGTTAGTGTTGCTGAAATGGAGGGTGTGGATGAGTGAGGTAAGCGTATGGCAAAGGACTCATCTAGCTCTATTGCAGCTAATAATGGAAGAGAAATATTAGCGAGCAGCATTTCTACCACTGAGGGATGGTATTATGCCTTTTGGAGTTGCTTTCACTATTCTCAGATTATACAGTTGCTATCCAACTCTAGGGTTCCACTCACTCTCAGAGCCATAATTTAACCCAAACAGTTATGAGTGAGTGACCTACCTTTAAACAAAAAACAAAACAAAAACAAAATACCTACACAACCTTATGCTTTTGGAAATTGATCTAGAAGCCTCATGAGATCAGGCTGCTTCATGAGATATCCTGATTAATGGTTTGGGCCAGACAAGAAATGCTATAGAGGCAGCCTTCATTGTATTTTGGTATTTCCAGTCCTACCAACAACCAGGAAATGTAGATAATTAAAATGACCAAGTTAAGCAGACTTTCCTAAAACTTCACAAAATGCCAGGGGTTGCTGAATTTTGTACAGTGGTTTGACTCCATCCTAATGTATAGACTATTAAAAATGACAAAAATCCCTATTATTTAGCATGAGCTGGTTGGGAAATGTTTTCCGTTACGAAATTTAAAAAAAAATCATTTCATTTTTGTTTCTTCAAAAGTTGTTGGATTTTCGTTGAAAAAACAGGAACAGAATTTTCAAGCTTTCAACAATATTCATAGATTCATATATTCATAGATATTAAGGTCAGAAGGGACCATTATGATCATCTAGTCTGACCTCCTGCACAATGCAGGCCACAGAATCTCACCCACCCACTCCTGTGATAAATCTCTCACCTATGTCTGAGCTATTGAAGTCCTCAAATCATGGTTTAAAGACTTCAAGGAGCAGAGAATCCTCCAGCAAGAGACCCGTGCCCCATGCTACAGAGGAAGGCGAAAAACTTCCAGGGCCTTTTCCAGTCTGCCCTGGAGGAAAATTCCTTCCCGACCCCAAATAGATCCAGTCCCCCTACACTGTGGCATGACCAAGTAAATCTAGACCATCCCTGTCAAGCATTTGTTCAACCCATTTTTAAAAACCTCCGATAACGGGGATTCCACAGCCTTCCTTGGAAGCCTCTTCCAGAGCTTAACTCCCCTTATTAGAGTTGGAAAATTTTCCCAATATCTAACCCAGGGATACTCAGACTGAGGCTCGGGAGCCGCAAGAGGCTCTTTAATGTGTCTCCTGCGGCTCTTTGCAGCCCATGATATTAGAACACTGTGTAATTAACCAATCAGGATGCTTTTACTATATTAACCAATTGTAGTTGATAAAATAATAAATTGTCAGTCATTTTGCTGTGAGAATTATATTTATATAAATAAAACTACGTATTTCCCCTGACATACTGTTTGACTATGAATATATATATAGTACTCTAGTAAGTGAAACAATGAATTCACAGTACTGTGGCTCTTTTGGGTAATGTTGATTGCTAATTTGGCTCCTGAACCACTGAGGTCTGAGTATCACTGATCTAACCTAAATCTCCCTTGCTGCAGATTAAGCTCATTACTTCTTGTCGTTCCTTCAGTGAACATGGAGAACAATTCATCACTGTCCTAATATATAACAATGTATTTTGTTGATTACACTGGAAAACATAACCCCAAACCAGACAATTCCCATGGAAATGTCTCTGGATGAAAAAGCTATTTTCTGACAAAAGATCATTTAAAACGTGTAACATTTTGATGGGTTGTGCTATTATCTCCTTCAGGTTACTGGCAAGTACATTGCCAGCAGTGAGTTTCATACCATATATGAAGGAGTTAGTTTGGATAAAAGACAAAGAATATTGCTTTCACTTACCCTTAATAATTGAGAATATAGCTGTAGTTTGGACCAAAGAAAGAAGTTCTAGATTCAGAGGTTACCAAGAATGTAAGGTGCAAGATTCTAGAACCTTGAGTTTATGTCGAGGAGGCATCAGAAACCACATACAGCTACATCTAGAAGCCCAGATCTTTAAAATGTGGGGGCTTTTTACTCTTATATTTTAATATTACAGCCATTTACTAGTGCATTGCAGCATATAATGCAGCATTGTAGAAGACAAAGAGAAGGTATGGGGATAGAACATTTAAAAAAGCTAAAATACAGCTGGACAAAATGTTCCATGTCTGGTTCACAAAATGGCATAAAAATACATTGTTTCCACATGATTTTTCACCAGTGATTTTCTTCCCCTCAATTTGATCAGGGTTCATGCAATTGCCATTATTGAATACGTAGTAACCTTTTTTGTGAAATGTCATAAAGTTGCATTTTTGATTGGTGAAACCTTGTTTGCTTATGGAAAAAACTCTAACAACTGCCCAAATTGAAAAATTCTTGAATTTTCGGGGGATAGTGAGCAATAGTCACATTTCACCAACATAATTTTCTCTACAGAATATTTTTTCAAGCTTTAGTCTTGGGTACTGTGTAACAACACTAACACCAAATGCTCAACAACTGTTATAGAAATATTAACATCTGAAGTGCTCTTAGTGATTTTTCTTCATGGTGCTGGATTTTCTTCACACATCCCTACTCTGTAACCCAGTGTTTTCTCAAAGATAGACACAAACAAATTGCAACAGCAATATTGCTCATGAAGATACCAGAAAAATGATTTCTTAAGCATCTGTATTTACAGCATGTGAAAGATTCCTTACCTGCTACTTTTTAATGGTTCAGCAGTTATGGATAATAGAATTCTATATTAAATATCTGGTCCAAATTTATCAACAGTTTATACTGGCTGCATTCTTTACTTTAGAAAAAATAAGCAAGTAATTGCATGCAGATGGCTACAACAACTGTAAACCTGCTCTGCATGGATATGTGCTCTTGTATTCATTACAAGTTTTCAATCACTCTCTGACTGGTGGGCAAATTGTTCTATATTTTTAAGTATCCAAAACAAAAAGAAAAACCACAACTGTGTTTCCTCTGAATAACACTAAGAGGGTTTCAAGTGTCCAAGCCAAAGAAAATATAATTATCTCTAGTCCCCTCCTTCAGCATTAAATCCTCATTACCACATATCTCCGCATTTATTATTCAACTCTCATTGGGGTTTGTATTTGAAAATGATGGAGACTGTACTTAGAAACTGCTTAGAATCACTAATAATGTTTATTTTTTCCCTTTTCCCACATAAATTGACAGAACCTTTGATTCAGAATTTAACTTTTTGGCTTTATGCCTGAAATTTATTGAAGTTCTTCTGTACTCAGTCAATGTTTGTATTGCTTTCTCCATTTGTTATGAGTATTTCATGTTCCATACTATTTCATAAACAAAAAACTTTATTTGAAAGTGCTTAAGGCTGGTAAAGTGTGACATCCCCCAAAAAGCATATCCTGAAAAAGCCAGGAAATAACAAGTTATGGAACACCTGGCAACCACATTCCAGTGATGACAGATCATTTTCCCCTGGATACTAATACTACATCACTCCAAAGATTTTCCTTCTGCCTCCAATTGATAAAGAAACACTTCACATTAATCTTTTTCACAACATAATGCAAAACCTTAATTAGAACTTTGGCAAATATTCAGGATTGATATGAGTAAACATGTGAAAGCATGTGTTGGAAGCAGACTTTGAAGAATCTTAGATTTTTCCCTGTTCTGTAGACAAAAAGAGATTCACCAAGTCCCTTTGGACTATTGGAGAACATATTGGCCAACGAGTAAGGTGGCCTATAGTTCTAAATTCACTTCTTCCACTAACTGCTGTTTATATTACTGTGCACTTAAAAAATGACTGCATCACACCTAAAGGTGGGGCAGAATCTGTTTGGGCTTACCCAAAGAAAGGCAGCTCTGCTTTGTGGTTGGGGTGGGGGAGAGGAGGAAGGTCAGAAACTGCTGCAAAAGGTGCTTTGCAGCAATGACTCACCCTTCCCCCACCCCAGGAATGTGCATAAAGGTATGAAATCTGGGTGGGGCAAGTCTCTATGTGAGTGAGGAAGCAGTGAGGAAGCCAGCACCCTCCCTCCCTCCCTCCCCTAGTGGAGGCGAATGGCAAGTGGGTTAAGACCCGCTGTGGGCATTACACTTGTCGCCCCTTTTAAAGGGGGGCTGGGAAGGAATTTTTCCCATACCACCAGAATTGGCTTCGGTGGAGTGTGGTTTTTTTGCCTTCCTCACAGCAGGTGTGAGGATAGACCTTTTCTGGTGAATAGAAAAGTTGGTAGGCCATATGTCGTAATTTATTTTGTAATACTGGGCAGATGTTCAGTGTAGGTACTCCAAAGGGAGGGCAGCCAGTGACCAGATAAATGGCCTGGTAAAGGACTTAAAAGGAGGTCCTGGATAAAGGAACAGAACAGGGGAGGAGGTGGTATGTTAACTCTGCAAACAAACCCAATTTGCATTAGCTTTCTCCACCTCTGACCATATCACATTGCACATTTGGCATCTGGCATCATATTTAAAGCTTTATCAACCATTTCAGTCCAACTATTCGCTTCCCATTAAATACACATAAGATGTGGCTCTGAAAAATACAAACATGCCATCCAGAATATTTCCTCAAAATTATTCTGTCAGAGTGGAGAACCTCCATAGCAGCACATGCACACACAAGACAGGCAACAGTGTCACTCCCCTAACCCAAGCAAGCAAAAGCTCAGGACCATTCACACAAAGACTCTGAGCATCCAGTACCTACTTTGGGGCCTTTGCTCTTCCTCTCACCTCACTGCCCTTTGGAATCCTGACATCTAATTTACAATGAGCCCATGCTTCTAGAGTTTTTCCTGCCTACTGCTACATCTGGACACTGCTCTCTAGGCTCTCTGAAGGGATTTTCCCCCTAACATGGGGGTGTGAGAGATAGGGTTTCACTCATCACCAGGGTACTGTCTCTGGGGATTAGCCCCTTCCAAGTCCTCTTCGTGGCTTGGTCAGGTCACTATCATCCTCCCCTTCCAGGGTAGGAAAGTCCTATTGGATAACTGTTCCAGTCTTTGGCACCACTGCCCAGTCTTATTCCACTGGCCCAGTGACTGGTAGGGGAACCCAGGCCCACTCTCTACCCTGCATTCCAGATCAGGGACCTTATGTCTAGCACTGGGATCTGCTTTCTCCCAGACCCTGCTGCTCTTCCCTGAGACTGCATCATACATATTCTGACTGCCCTCTCTGGGTTTACCAGCCCAAACTCCCTCCTCTGAGGGAGTAGCCACAGACTCCTTAACGCCATAGTCCCAAACACACCTTCCTTCTCCCAATAAGTGACTGCAGACAATTCCTCCTGCATCCCCTTTCTGCTTCCAACTTCCTGGTTTTATACCAGCCCCACCTGTTCCTTCTCAGCTGGGCTCCATCATCAATCAGCCTTTCAATCCCTGGCTCTCCCCCAGGTTCAGCCTAGCAGGCTAATTAACCTTACAACCTACTCTAGCTTGTGTGAGGTGGGCACGCCAAAACAGCAAGTAATGTAGCAGGCTGTATTAACCTTCTGCCAGCTTTTTCTCTGGTATCTGGAGGAAGGAAAGGAGAACAATGGCCTTGCCCTTTTGACTCCTTCTTTTAGCTTTTCTCCTCACCCCAAATATGGAATGCAAGCCTAAAATGGTCTCTCCACGGGGTTTAGGGCACGTTGGGAATGCTGTCAGAGCCTGCTGACCTCTAACTGGTTAGGAGAGTGCCACACAGAAGATCCCCAGTGCACTGCTGGTATTATATAATGGGACCTATGTATGTACTCTGGCAGTATATAGTACCTTCCCCACTATGTATGAGTTTTGTGAATTGGAAGAGGCAGCGTGCATTCCATTCCCAATGGTTTTCTGAGAGTATCAGACAGAGTTCATAGTAATACAATTAATAGTTTATCCCTGAAATTCTTTTTCAGTCCATTGTATTTTTAAAAGGGAAAATATCTTTTTTCCATTACCCCTGTCCAGTGACATTTAATGGGTTCCTCTAACACTTCAATGTGTTCTTCCCCTGACCATATTTATGTACCAAGCAAAGAATGCACATCAATAATAGAACAATGTTCGCTAAACCCAAAATTTCATTTTGAGCAAAGTGATTTCACTCTACTTTTATTACCAAACATTCAACAAATATATATTCTACAAATCTTCCAAGTATCCAAAAATAATTCTGTAAACATGTCTGCATCCGGTCAGCAATAGGTCAAGTATTCTGAATGTTCTTTAAATTTTGAAAGCTATTGCCTCAGGAATTTTTACGCGGCATGTCAGAAGTACAACTTTCTGTAAAGGCCTGCAGCTCTGGGTTTTGATAATAAACAAAAAAAGCCAACCCCACAGGGTGACCAGGTTTCAAACTAAAAATTAAACACTGAATCTGAAGTAGAAAAGGAGAGTACTTCCTTGACAGTCATTTAAACAGAAATTCATCGATGTTGTTTTGATAATATTAACTTTCCTCATTTCCTTTAGAGACTGTGGTTGATTTTCAAACTTCAGTCAGGATCTATCAGGGAAAGAGTTTAATAACATTTCTTTTGTCAGACTGAAGTACAGCTTAAACCAACATACTTTGCCTGTGTGATTCTGTCCTACCCCAACAGTCATGACACTAAAAGCCTGAAGTAATTTTCAGCCATATGTCTTTGTATCTATACCTCTTCTGGGATGGTTGTCATTCAACTCAGACAACAGGCATCAGAGAAGTGGGAGGGAGCATATTACAGCTTTTTAGTTAAGTAGCATTAGCTCTCTTCTGTTTACAAAGAAGATAACAGAAAACAGACTGTAGGCCAAATTCTGCTCTCAGTTATACAATGTCCTCAGTGGAGTTCCTTCAGATTTATTCTGTTTTCATGAACATGGTGTGAAATCCTGAGTCCACTGAAGAGAACAGCAAAATTCCTATTGGATTTCAGTGAAGTTAGGATTTCATCCATGGAGTAAAGCCTATCTGCTTCTAAATCTTCCTGTTCTTCTTTTGCCATCAAGTAATAACTGTGCAACCCAAAACCATTTTCTGTATTCTAATTATTGCCAGTAGTTATAAATTCAAATAAGCTTGATTTTTATCAACTAATTTCTATTTCAGACCTTTAGGGCAACATTGTGCCCTGACAGATGCACCTTGCCACCCCAATGACTTTAAAGTATGTCAAGGGAGACTAACAGTAAACTAAAGCCAAAGGGGAAATAACCTACAACACAAAGCGGACCAAGTATCTCTTCCCCCTCTCCAATAATCTTTTAGTCCAGGGGTTCTCAAACTGGATGTCATGACCCCCCAGGGGGTCGTGAGGTTATTACGTGGGGGGTCACGAGCGGTCAGCCTCCACCCTCAAACCACACTTTGCCTCCAGAATTTATAATAGTGTTAAATATAAAAAATGTGTTTTTAATTTATAATGGGGGTCGCACTCAGAGTCTTGCTGTGTGAAAGGAGTCGCCAATGCAAAAGTTTGAGAACCACTGTTTTAGTGAATATCTATAACAATTAGTAGAGGGATTCAGGGCAATGTGTAGCTCAGCTAAATTTACTTTAAACTCATCCCTAAATATTTAATGACTGCATCATAACATTTACAGCAGTTCTGAGAAGTGGTGAAAATATTTAAGCACTTATATTTCTGAGCTGCAAAGACAAGGAAATGTTACTTGCCAAAGAGATGAAAATTAGAGCTATACAGAGCAATTAATAAAGTCAATGTATAAATCAGTATGAATATTTCAGTTTAACTGTTTTTAAAAACTCATCATTAGCTGGTCATAATGGACTATTTTTGCTATTTACTTGAAAGACATAACATATCAGTGTTATCAAGAAATTGAAGTGCACTTTTGCTCATTTTGGTATTCCAGAACAATTAGTGTCAAAAACAGACCACAATTCACTGCAGCAAAATTTAAGTCATTATAAATGGAATATGATTTTGATCATATTACTAGCAGCCCACATTACGCACAAGCAAATGGGGAGGCTGAGAGAGTTATACAAACATGCAAGAAAATCTTACAGCATGAAGATCCATTCTTTGCTCTCTGAGTTACATATCAACATCCACAGCAACTACTGGATATAGTCCAGAACAACTCCTGATAGGAAGACAATTCAGAACTACTGGTCCAACTTTGGAAAAAAATCTATCTCAAAAGTGACTCAACATGAAGAGGGTAGCCAAGTCAAATAATAAGAAAGAAAAAAAAGCTTACAAACACTTTTACAACAAATTACACTCAGAACTGCTAGAACCTGGTGACCATGTTTGTGACAAGTTGGATGGAGAAAAAGGATGGACAACTCTAGCCATAGGAAAGAAAAAGAATTCAGTACTCTGATTCTATGTGATCAAGTCCAAGAGAGGACAGTTCAACAAAAATTATTGACATCTACAGTTTGTTCCTCAAAAAGAACAATCAACAGAGTGAACTCTACAGATGGAGATGCAGAACAAGAAAAAGAAGACTTGAGAATTCCAAACCAGCCAGTTATTGCAACTAATGGATGGCCAGATGACCAAGTTGTAATATGTTTAAGGTCATGTAGTTAGAAAACCAGTATGATTCAGAGACACTTAACAGATTGATATGTACTGAACTTCAAAGAGTGGGAAAGTGTTAATTTTGTAAATGGTAGGAATGTCTAACTTAAAGGAGAAGATGTAATAGAATGCTAAGCTATTTTATACTGCTCAGCTACTAGGTGGTACCATGCGTAACATACCTTATTTAAGCTAACCTCAGCCATACCTTGCAGAGTATTAAAGGATCTTATGGATGACACAACTGGGGAAATCTCTCTGAGAAGGAAGCTCTGAAGCCAGTCCATATCTGGTACAGAAGTCTGACCTTCTAGTAGCAGTCATGCAACCTACTGTGTATAACGTATACATGACAGTGTTACTCCACTTTTATACAAACATGTATTCACTGTTTTCACTCTGCAATAATGTTCTGATGAACCAAGACCGATATTTCTCAGGGTCTTTTTTTTTTTTTAATTTGGAAGAAAGTAAATGAGCATGCATATAATGCATAGATTAAAAATGGGATTAGCAGGGAAACATTTATCTCATAGAAGAACATTATTAGAAGGTAAACAAACCTTATTAACATACAAGAATATTAAACTCCATAGACTGAAAATTAATGGAAAATAATAGTTTAGTAGCAATGTGAGGCTCAGAATAAAAGAACTCTGTGCGATTGTATTGGCAATTATGCAGATTCCATAACAAACAACAGTTACAATTTTGGAAGGACCCAAAAGAAGACAAAAATTCCTGACATAGTTAATGCCACATGCTTTTGCAATATTCTACTGTATTCCAAGTAGTGTTGCCAGATGTAGTAGCAAGAACGCAGACAATCAAAACCAAACAACCAACCCCAAAATAGCAGCTATTTATTGGTTAAGTTTCAGAGTAACAGCCGTGTTAGTCTGTATTCGCAGAAAGAAAAGGAGTACTTGTGGCACCTTAGAGACTAACCAATTTATTTGAGCATAAGCCTTCGTGAGCTACAGCTCACTTCATCCGATGCATACAGTGGAAAGTGTAGAAGATCTTTTTATATACACACAAAGCCTGAAAAAATATCTCCTCTCACCCCACTCTCCTGCTGGTAATAGCTTATCTAAAGTGATCACTCTCCTTACAATGTGTATCTCAGACCTAAGGGTCGCAATATTAAAACAAAAAAACTTCAAATCCAGACTCCAGTGAGAAACTGTTGAATTGGAATTCATTTGCAAATTGGATACAATTAACTTAGGCTTGAATAGAGACTGGGAGTGGCTAAGTCATTATGCAAGGTAACCTATTTCCCCTTGTTTTTTCCTACCCGCCCCCTCCCCTCAGACGTTCCTGTTAAACCCTGGATTTGTGCTGGAAATGGCCCAACTTGATTATCATACACATTGTAAGGAGAGTGGTCACTTTAGATAAGCTATTACCAGCAGGAGAGTGGGTTTGTGTGTGGCGGGGGGGTGAGAAAACCTGGATTTGTGCTGGAAATGGCCCAACTTGATTATCATACACATTGTAAGGAGAGTGATCACTTTAGATAAGCTATTACCAGCAGGAGAGTGGGGTGAGAGGAGGTATTTTTTCAGGCTTTGTGTGTATATAAAAAGATCTTCTACAATTTCCACAGTATGCATCCGATGAAGTGAGCTGTAGCTCACGAAAGCTTATGCTCAAATAAATTGGTTAGTCTCTAAGGTGCCACAAGTACTCCTTTTCTTTCTATTTATTGGTTAAGACATCTATTCAATAAGACTGGCAGCCCATGGGGATCCAGGATCACTGGCTACTGGATCTGTGACTTTCCTTTGATTTTGTTTTGAATACCTAAGTAACATTTTCTATTGGGCCATATTGAGCTTGCTAAGCTATAGATAACATTAGCAGTTCAAAAAGCTGTGAACTGCTTTAAAAACTGCCCCAAGGTATAGTTACTTTGGGCAAATGGGAATGAATGCACCACTGAATAAATACTGGAAGTCATCTTTTTTCTCTCCACTCCCTCCTCTCCGAGAGACCAAATGTGAACGTAAGGGTAAAAAACTGGGTACTTTTGTGTCTGGTCCTTTCTCTAGTACTTTCATAACAATCATAAGAAAGCTAGTCACTGCATCATGAAACCATGAAGCTGGTAGCATCTTTCTCACTAGCAGAGAACCTGCTGCTTAACAGGAGCTGCTCATTCTAGGTTTGAACTTGTTTAGAAGAAACAAGTGGAGGGGAGTGGGGTAAACTATATGCTATTAAAAATAACCAGCCAAATTAGGGGCAATAACGACTGAATATTGCTGTTCAGCATTTTTCATTCAAACTTTTTTTAAAGGAAAAGTGACCTTTTAAAAAAATACAATAAATGTCCAAAAAATTTCTATTTCTAAAATTTCTGATTTTTTGACAAAACCCCAGAAGATTGAAATTTCCACTGTTTCATATTTTCCTCCTCTCTCTTCCTTTCCACTACCTTCCCCCTCCCACCATTTTGCCACTAAGAAAGGGAGGGGAGGAAAAGAGGAAGAGAAGTAAAAACCTGTGAGGGAGGTTCTCATTTTTTTCTTGTTCCACTAAAAAAAAAAAAAAATTGTGAAAATTTTCGAAATTTTTCCCCACCAAAAATATTTTTTTTCCATTTTAACCACTTCTACCAATGAAACCTCTGGAAGTGTATCACTTTACTAGGCATCTCTCAGTGCCTCGTTTCTGCAACACCCCTTCTGCCAAGTCACACCGATTTCCAGAGATAGAACCATTCAGGAATTCTCTGCTTTTCACTAGGGTACAGTAGGGCTCTGCCTCTCCTACTCCAACCTGCACAGCATGAATGAACTGCCTATCAGCAGGTTTCTGCAACATGACAAACCTGACTTAGTGGAAAATCTTTCAGTCTGCTTCCACAATGTTTCACTAGGGATGAAGTATGCCAGATCTGTTTGATATAAATCAAGAGGACAATAGTAGAGCAGAGCAAACTTATTTAAAAAAAAAATTGTTTAAAAAAAAAATTGACAATTTCAACCTTCACCAAAGTCAGACACATATGTAGAAACAACAGAATTAGCTGAAAACAAAAGCAAAGAGACTGACAAGCTTATGAGAGCAAGCAAAGCAACTCAGGAACTACTCCACCTCCATTTCCCCGCTAATCACATTCACACATACAGATCACATTATTTAGAAACAAAATACACAGTAAAGCATAACTATGAAAAAATTACTCTTAATCCAGATACCAAACTAGCATGGACTTCAGGGCAATTATTTTTCATTTGTACTAGGCAAAAAACAGACAGTAAAGCGTATTCAGTTTAGTCTGAATGTGGTTACATAATAATAGACCTATTAAGCTATTTCTAGCTATAGATTTATTTTGTTTCATTTTATTTTTGAGGCGCTCGCTTTTGTTTTCCAAATTTATATGCTCAAGAAAAAAGTTTTGTTACCCCTGAACTGAGAGTAACCAACACTTTCACTACAAATAAACTCAGAACAAAATGTTGCAGCATTTTTTGTAACTGTGTACTTTGTCCATCAGAATGGAGCTCAGTCTGCCTAGCCTCCAGGCACTACCCCAGTGGAAGTGTTTGATAACACCACACTTTCTTGTCTCCGAGGGAAACATATCGCAAGGTACTATACAAGACAGACAGCAAAAAGTATTATCTAATGGCTTTCCATTAACCACATTCCAGTGCTACTATGCTTTTGGAAGACTGTCAGCTCATGGGCTAGCAGGATGTCTCATGACATCCTTTTAGCTCAGGACCTGCTCAGGATGTAGGTACATTTCAACAGCTTCCAGCAGACAACAGCCCCATCTGTAATTTTAATAAAATCTGTTTAAACATTTACTGCTGCTGGGAATTCTAGTATACTGTACAACATCCTTCTGTCTGGCAGGCTACCAGAGAGCCAATGCAGGTCACAAATACCATGATATGAGTGATATAAATAATAGGCAGATAAAGAATGATTTGGTGATTCTCAAAGGAAAACAAGATAGCACCTACCTAGTTTTGTTATGTTGATTTTTATTATGGAAAAATTTAAGGGGAAACATTTACCTTGCCGTAAATACCCCTGCTTTCCTCCCGTCCCTCCCTTTGTACTTTATGTGTCTTGGTTTTCAACAGTTCTGTTGTCAAATCTCTTGGAGGTTTTAAAATTCACTTACCAAAGCAATAAATAGAGTATGTTCACCCATTATTCATATTTGGTCCCCTGTTTACCTTTGTTTCAAAAAGATTAAGTATTGTCTTCCTTTTATTATTATTATTGTTTACAGCAGCAGTTTTAATCATGAAAGGAAGATTATTTTAAAAATTAATTCTATATCCCTTGAAATCACCTCTCTAAAAATGTCTCTTGTGTCTTCGGCCAAAGACTTTTCCCCACATTCAGGGCATAGTAGGTTGAGAAGTGCCCTAATATAAATGGATAAAAGTTTCATTTAACCTTTCAATAAAATAAGAACTTGTTCTCAGGTAGTGCTCATCTCTGTAAGCAAGCCAGAACTGAAAGCTTGTTCAGTCTAAGGTAGCCTCTTCTAAGCTCCACCCATCAGCCATTGGCAAGTTCTCTTAATCACGTGTCATGTAACACTCTTCCCTCTACCTGCAAGCCATTTAGCAGACATCTGATGAGATCCTACAAACAGGTCCTCTTCTGGGAGACGTTGGCCAATACCTTTTCTGAGATTTGTTCTCCACGATATGACTCAGCCACCCTTCTGTTAGACCTCCAGCTATAAAAAAGTTATTCAACTCTTGCAGTCACTCTATAAAAATTTAGCACTCTGCAGCAGCCATAGAAACTGTGACATACTATATACCATGCTTCCGAAATTCCAGAGGGTTTAGAACTCCTCTTTTGTCTTCCCACCAAGCTGGAAATTGATGGGCATGTCTCCTGAAGAAAATCTGCAGACTGGGAGTGTATGAATGGTGATGTTATCCTTGAAGTGAGCCTGTCATGGTGCAAAGGTATAAAATGGTCTTTTTTTCTTTTTTCTTTTTTTTTTTTTTGTAGCCCTCCCAGGGTTCTAGGTCTAGAGAGCATCCAAAATTTGGAAGGTTCATCTGAACTAGATTGAATCTTCAAAAACTTTTGAGAATTGTCCATAACTAATATACAGCATAATCAAGAGATCTCAAGAATAATTCAGGATAAAATCAGCCCATCTTACACATAGGGTTTTCCACTGCAAACCTCACCCTATCTTTTCTAGTACGATCTGTCTTTTAAGAGCCACAATTTGATTCAGAGAGAGTAATAATCAGCTGTGCAGACATTGTCCGCTGGAAAACACAAGTGGCTTTAATGCTGATCCTGCATAGATTCCAGCAATGTGACAATGAATGGTTTCCAAAGTGCACAGACTGCAGCAGGAAGAGGTTCTGAAACTGCAAATGTGGGATTTTTTTGTTGTCTTTTTTAACCTAATGAAGAAAAAAAAAAATCAACACAGCAGGCAATAACATTCTCATCAGATGAGAACATTACTAAACAGATGCACTGTAAATATGATTTGGCCTAGCAAAAAAGAGGTGTTTTCAGCTTCAAGACCTGTGTTAAGAGCAGGGGCATGGCAATTCCAAAGCAATCAAGGTTTAAATGCTTAGTAGAAATGGAAAGCTAAGTTCTGTAATCACATTTTAAAAATAGCCAATTTTCACACACACATCCTTTTTTGGTAGCCTTAAACTTCCACTGTTTGGGAAATGGCAATGCTGGGGGGAGTGGGGGAGCTTAATTTTTACAACTGAAATAAATTTGGGAATGGGCAGTTGTTTAAACATGTATTGTTGCACTCCCTATAGATATACCTTGTGCTTTACAAACATATGCTACCCATTACCTGCTGTGTTGATTTTTCTTCATTAGATTAAAAAAATACAACAAAGAAATCCCACATTTGCAGTTTCAGAACCTCTTCCAAAGGCAGTTTGTGCACTTTGGAAACCATTCATTGTCACATTGCTGGAATCTATGCAGGATCAGCATTAAAGCCTCTTGTGTTTTCCAGAAGACAATATCTGCACAGCTGATTATTACTCTCTTTAAATCAAATTATGGCTCTTAAAGCACAGATCATGCTAACGGAGAGAGTATTCACAATTGTATTGAGTATCTCAAGATACTTTGTATTATTTTTGTTCAAAGTCCCCATCCGTGGGATCAGCAACTGGGTAAGAAACTCAGCTTTCATTTGTAAAGATAATAATATGAAGCAAGTTTCTAGCTTTCACCATTGCAGAGACAGGCTTAAAAGTATGAACCCCAATTGATCAAACATCAGAAGGCAAAAAAAGAATAAAAAGGAAACCAACATTTAAACAAATAGGCAGACAAAACTTCATGATTTTTAGGCCAATTTCATATTTTTTTGGCACCTGAGTCATGGTTTTGGAATCCCTGAGGTTGAAAATATGGTTATCCCCAACTGCTTCTACACAGAGTCGCCAGCCTAGGATAATCTGCTTCCAAAAAAAAAAAAGAAAGAAAGAAACTGTCCTTGGGGTCCAGTGAAACTGGAGCTGCCAGCCACCAGAAGGAGAGAAATATCCAGGGAAGAAATTAACAAGATCTGGGAGAGCAGGGTGGAAGAGAGCCAAGCAGCAGGGAATTATGTGCAGAGGAATCAGGTAAGAAGGGGTCACATAGAATTATAGAATTGTAGGACTGGAAGGGATCTTGAGAGGTCATCTAGTCTAGTCCCCTGCACTCATGGCACGACTAATATTATCTAGACCACCCCTGACAGGTGATTGCCTAACCTGCTCTTAAAAATGTCCAATGATAGAGATTTGACAACCTCCCTAGACAATTTATTCCAGTGATTAACCAACCTCACAGAAAGTTTTTCCTAATGTCCAACCTAAACCACCCTTGCTTCTTGTCCTATTCTCAGAGGTTAAGAAAAACAATTTACTTCTCTTTTCCTTGTAACAACTTTTTATGTACTTGAAAACTGTTCAGTCCCCCCCCCCTTTTTTTTTCAATCTATCCTCTTAGACCATATTTTCTAGATCTTTAATCATATTTGTTGTTCTTCTCTGAACTTTCTCCCATTTGTTCACATCTTTCCTGAAAGGTGGCACCCAAAACTGGACACAATACTCCAGTTGAGGTCTAATCAGCATGGAATAGATTGTGAGAATTACTTCTTGTATCTTCAAAAAGAAAAGGAGTACTTGTGGCACCTTAAAAACTAACAAATTTATTTGAGCATAAGCTTTCTTGAGCTACAGCTCACTTCATCGGATGCATGCAGTGGAAAATGCAGTGGGGAGATTTTGTTTTCAACACTCCTGCTAATAAATCTCAGAATGATGTTTGCTTTTTTTGCAACATTATAGTATTCACTCAAATTTAGCTTGTGATCCTCTATGACACCCCAAATCCCTTTCTGCAGTACTCCTTCCTAGGCAGTCATTTCCCATTTTGTATGTGTGCATTTGATTGTTTCTTCCCAAGAGGAGTACTTTGCATTTGTCAGAATATGACAAGCATAAGAATGAGACATTTCCAGTGTTTTTTTAATGCAAATTGATCTTCATCCAAAAGAATCTTCAAATATTTCTTGTTTTTTCTCTCAAAAACTCAAGTATTTTTCAATTGAACTATATTTTCAGCTGGGTAGAGGAAAAGGCCACATTTTACAGATATATTGGAACATGTGGCCATTTTTTAATGCTTGCTACAGAATAGACCACATGTAGTGTGTAGAGGTGTGCAAATCATGTCTGAACAAGTCATGAGAAGAGTCATGGCTCTTTATTGCTATACGGATTGCTAATAAACATTAGAAAAATGGGTTCCACAGGGTTTATATTATTGTAGAGTGCTCAGGTCATATTTCTGACAAATTATATGCACAAGATATGGTAGTGTTTGTTTCATGAACTGTAGAAGGAAACTATCTGTATACCCTTATGTTGTAGCAGCCACTTATCACGTAGGAAAGTCACTATATAAATTAACTAAAGCTTTCTCTTTCCACTGAAAATGAAAGGGCTGTTTGAAATGTCAGATGAGGACAGGAGATGACAGTTTGTCATCTCTAAACCTTGTTAATGAAGAGTTCTCTCAAATTCTAAAGTTTCTGTTAAACTCAGTCTTGGAATTTGACAGCTAAGGTACAGCACGATCAGTAAGTGACAGAAACCAGCATGCCTTATTCACCCTGAAAGATATAGTCTACAACAACATGGCTTCATGCTAAGTTTTATCTTACAGATAAAGGAAGTAGTGGTAGTAAACTACTGATGAATAAGCATAGTCAAACTCGTCAGACAACTGTTCTGAATAATATTTAACGGCTTGACACAATTTGAATTATGCTGCATTAAATTAGCATCAGAATGCTAAAATAATGACTAGGGTTCTATAGTGTATATAGAATCAGTATTTTACCACACTTCAGTTAAGAAAATAAGCATTTTTAACACACAGGTTTATATGAATATATAAAAGATGTGAATAGAACAATTTTCTCTGTGGATTAGAAAACTAACAGGGAATACAAAAAGAAATGAGGGATAATCAAAAAGGTCAATTTTAAAATGATGATCTCCATACAATTTTTCATTCTTATTAACTGCCCTCATCATATTCCTTTTGTATTCAGCATTCTGAGGGATCTGAGATCTCCCTCAGCAAATGATGCAAACATGACTGAGTATATCCAAACACAGCTGTATACGCTAGCAAGATGTACTGCATGGGAAAGGCTGGTCTTTGCTCATGCCTTATCCCAATTACTACAGAAATAAAACTGAGTCCCAACCTTGGACAGATCCTGTGTCACATTCTGAACTTAGAAGTCCAATGATATCCAGTGACCAGGATGATCTCCAGCCAGTTTTGTTGGGATTTAAGCTTAAATCAAGTAGCCAATTACATTTTTAATAGTAAACTAGGCCCTACCACTAGGGTGCAAATGGACTTAGACTTCAGAGGTTCACATGCATTCTGCTGCCCATAGGTGAGGGAAGCAGGATTTAGAGATCCCACGGTTCCAAAGATGTCCTTGTGCATGGCAGGCAGATGCAGTTTAGGGTTAAGGTAAAGATGGTGTGGTGTGATTCAAAGTCTACTGTAATCCAGAGGCTTCAGTATGTGATGCAGACACTCATACAAAAGTGCTACAAATAATAAATAATGATCTGTATATCAGTGCTGGTTATACAGGCCCTCAGAAGTATATTCACTTGTTAAAATGTATAACACTACACAATCTCAAGCTCTGGCATCCTTCAAAATCCTTTTAAAATACATCTCATAACTACATCAGACTTCTATAAAGAAAGTGATTAAAAATTCCAGAACCGAGAGTGTATTAAGGTTATTTGAAACAATCTAGATGCAGGCTCTTTGAAATGACAAGCGCCATTGTAAGAGTAGGTTTCAGAGTAACAGCCGTGTTAGTCTGTATTCACAAAAAGAGAAGGAGTACTTGTGGCACCTTAGAGACTAACCAATTTATTGGAGCATAAGCTTTCGTGAGCTACAGCTCACTTCATCGGATGCATACTGTGGAAAATCCAGAAGATGTTCTTATACATACAAACCATGAAAAATGGGTGTTTACCACTACAAAAGGTCTTCTCTCCCCCCACCCCACTCTCCTGCTGGTAATAGCTTATCTAAAGTGATCACTCTCCTTACAATGTGTATGATAATCAAGGTGGGCCATTTCCAGCACAAATCCAGGTTTTCTCCCCACCCACCCCCACAAACCCACTCTCCTGTTGGTAATAATGGTAAGAGTAAGTTCTGTTACTAGGAGCCCATAACCACAATGTGTTGTGATAACATTCTTATATTTTAATTTTAAGAAGGTTGATTAATGAACATACTTAAAAATAACAAATAAAGGTATTGATGTAATGTCTATGGGGGGAGGAAGGGGGTCAAGAGAGGAATGAAGGCCTTAATCTAGTACAAGTGCCCCACACAGTGAACTGCAGGATCAAGACCTATGTTAATATGTTGAACAGCCAAAGGAAAGTGCAAGTCTTCAATGTAAACCCAAACAAAAATGTGTCATAATGAAGCAAATGGTCACACAGACTGGTTAGCTGCTAGATTAGAAGTACACATAAGCAATTACAGCACATAAATAAGAAAATCCTCTGGTAGTGATATAAAAGATTCTATACCGCTGTTTCATACTAATGGTTAAACAAAGCTACGACTTTTGGAAAACAAATTATTCAAGTACTTGTATTGCAGTTTATGGGTTTTGCTAAACAACTCTATAAAAGTAAAGAAAGTAGAACGATTTGATGAAAACAAGAAAATATAAAGGTGGGGTTTGCAAAGACACTGCATTATCAGAAAAAAATCAAACAAAAAACATAACAGAGCTGTTTTATGTCAGTCAATAATGTTCCAGCACACTGAAAAAAAGGGCCCTGGTCAAACTTTGCTGACCAAAGAACTGAAGGTAGAAAAAGGGAAATCCCAGAGAAGAGGTTGTTTGGTAGCTTACAGCGCTGAAATCCCCCAAGCAAAAACTGGGACATTCTAAGGCATTTACATGTGCAGATTTATGAATCTTGGCATCTAGGAACAAAACCCACAGTAGCAATGTACAGTTATAAATATAAAACCTCAAAAGAGACACTTTGGTTTATGAAAAGGTGAAATCTGAAACAAAACTTGTTCACTGGGTGGAGGACCTGCATTCTTTGTTTGAAGCATGGATTATATTCACATCAGCTTTTAAAAAGTGAACCAAAAGGACTGCCCAATAAAACTCAGTGTAAACAGCATGGTGCCTTCAACAAATTGCTTCCCACAAGCCAAACACAGCTGGACAGAAGGGCTAATGGATCGGATAGCTGGCCACTGAGAAGAGACTTATCACAGATTAGTACTTTGTTTTGTCTCTAAGGGAAGACCACAGTAATATCAGAACAAGACTCTGTAATAAAGCCTTGAAATAAAAATACCCTCAGCTGAAGTTTCTATCTCAAGAGACCCACTGGTCAAACCTATCAAGCTGAGCTAGAAAATTTATCTACAACCAGATTTCACTTGTAAAATGGGCTTTTAATTATTTTATTTTTTTAACCCAAGTGATGACTTGATTAAGCCTAATTTAAATAATTTCCAGATAGTTACAAGTTTTTAATAATTCAAGTATACCACGTTAAATGTATAATTGGCACTTGTATTTCAATAACAGGTTTAACCCTAGCTACTTAGAAATGAATCAATAAATGGTAAAGAGTGCTGAGACTTGAATACCTTATATTAGTTCAGCATAGCTTTTCTTTCCCAGGAAATTGTATTTATATGAAGTGAAAAGATGCGCAGTGTTGTCAAAACTCACTATTTTATCATGAAGTTTGCAATATTTGGTGTTTTTCTTAAAACCCCAGTTCTTGCAGGGGAGAAGGGGGAATGATTATTTGACAATCTCAGATTTTACTGAAGAAAAAAGGTAAATTCTATCTCATCGTGGTTATGGAGAAAAACTTGAAAAATGTGACTGTGGTACTCCAGAGGCTCAAAAAACCAGAAAACAAATTAAAAGAACTTCAATTTTTGTTTTGTTTAATTTAATTTTGTGATTTTCATGGCAAATCTCACAGATTCTGGAGATCTGAATCATGCTTTTTGGTCATTTGGGGTGAACAATACTAGATAGGTGAAAGAAGGCAGGCAGGACTAATAATTATAGGCTTGAAATTTTTAAGATAATATCGAAGGTACTTTCATAGCTCCACTGCTGTGAGCGCCTCACAATCTTTTATGTATTTATCCTCAGAACACTCCAGGACCATTATTCCCATTTTACACATGCACAGAGGGACTAAGGCCCAGATCCACAAAGGTATTTAGAATCCCAACTGTCATTGGCAATTGGGAGCCTAAATATGTTTGTGGATCTAGAGCTAAGTGACTTGCCCAAAGTCACACACTTGGATTGACCAAGTCCCAAGCTAACACCCGAATCACTAACGCATCCTTCCTCTCTGCAGTACACCAGTCTTTCTTTCCAGGTGCATTCAAGCTTTACATGAACTTGCCAGTCTCGCAGGCTACAGAAAGAAACTTGTTTTAATGAGTTGAACGCTAACAAGTGTAGAGTTGCTTTAATATTTGGTTAACCATAAAAGAGGCATTCTGGTTTATGACAAGTTGACACCTGAAGTAAAAATTTGTACACTGATTGATTGGACTATCCTATTTCTTTCTTTGAAGACTAGATTGTATTCCAATTGGTCCACATCAGATTTTAAAAAGGGAGCCAGCCAAAGGGATGAGGTTAGCATTAGGGCTGCTCTAACTTGAGACAACTGTCCCCAAAGGTCCATACAACACTCAAGAAGCATAGTGCAGGTCACCTTCCCCACCTCTGACATGCCCTCTGAGCCAGGGGATGCAGGTGGGAAGAAGAAGAGCTGGCTTCACTAGCTTTACATTCACTGGAGACTCCCCCATGTCAACAGAAGCCCCAGCAAAGGATCTGAGCAGCACAGAAGTAAGCAGAAAGAGGCAAATAATCCACCGCAAAGTATTTATTGTGCCATTTGACTGATTCAGAGTAGGGACTTCAACCTAATCTCCCACATTCCAACTCAAAGTTCTAATCACCAGGCTATTCTGGGGTTGGGAGCAGAGGGCTTGCGCTCTCTCATTTTTCATGAGAAAGTTTTGAGAGGTTTTAGTTTTGCCCCAGTGTGGAATGGGAAATATTATGAAATCTTAAAAGTTTTTGCAGGACAAAAAGCCATTTTCTGCTGAGCTTGAATGATAATGCATTGCAAGGGGGCTGAATTAAAGTTTCAAGGTTAACCTCAACTCTGGCATGCTGGACTTGTAACATAAACAACATCCTTTTAACTTAAGTTGTGTAGGTCTTTGTTGTTTTTTTTCCCGACTGTAACTTCATCCATGGGGAGGGGGAATTTGTTTTGTTTATTTTAAGGTGGGGGGAAGGAAAAAAAACACGAAAACACAAATTTAATTCTAGGTAACAACCTCCAAACATCAGGCATCATTAGCAGGGGGTGAACCTAGTCCATTTCTTTCCCAGTGTGACACCAAAGGAATGATGGGGCACCGAGGCCTGCCATGAGCCTCTCCTTCTCCCCCACCCCTCCCACTACAACTGCTCTGGCAGCTGCTAGGCATTCCAGGCACAGTGTGTGTTGCTGTTGTGCCAGTGGCAGCTGCAGCATTGGCCCAGCTCTTCAGAAGTTTCAGGTTTCACAGCCTGTGAAAATTTTCCTGTGGAACGCACTTTAGAGAAAGGAAATGGCAGTTTTCAACCATTTATGTCTCAGAAAAACCTGCAATGGAATTTCATGGGACAAACCACCCCCCCAAAAACCAAACCAAAACAAAAAACAAAACAAAAACAAACAAACAAACAAACAACCCCACCCCACACTTCTGTAGCACATTCCCACTCATGAATTTCAAAGGTCTGCTGCAAATAATAAAGATATCAGTGCTGCTCAAAAAAGCACTACCATTATCATCACAAGAATCTTTTACAGTGGAAAAGTATAACACAACCCAAATAAAGGTTTTGCTACCAATTCCCCCTCTAATAAAGGAAATGCCTGTCAGTTATTTTAACATTTGCTCAGATGATTTGAAAATTAGGACTAATAAACCATAAAATAGGCCTGATAAAATCTCAGCCTTTTGTTGTCACCATCCTTTATGGTTGTTCGATATTTGTGCAGAACTTTGACGATGTAAATTGCTACATAAGGACTCAGTATTTTATTATTCTGTAATTTATCGTACTTGAGTTGCCAATATAAAAGTGATGAACAATAGATCAAACACAAAAGAAAAACATTGGGAAACAACTTGATGCATTCATCCTTTAGGTTTCCCTCTAGATATAAACCAATAATCTGGGATGGGAGTATATTCATTTATTTACAATTAATCTGAGACTGGATCTATTCAACTCAATAGTTGTTGTCCTAATACAAAATACATAGATAAAAAGGAGGTGAAGACTGTTGTATAATATAATATTGGTAATGGGGTAATGCTCAGTCCCAGTTCACTAGTGCCCCAGAAACTGCCCAGACCCGCTTTATTTTAGTGTTCAGCCTGTATTTTGTTCCAAACCTTTTCATCAACACCAGTACGGTTCAACATCACAGTTTTTAATCCCTATGTGTTTCAGCCCCTCTTTATCAGGGCTCTACGAGGAAAAGCAATTGCACTATCTTGGGAGCTTTTTCAGTCTAGCTCAGCTAGCTCTATCCTCCCTTTTTCATATTTTCTTCCGGGCTTTTATCAGGTTAGCCATTTGAGGGCTAATTAGTTCCTTCCTCCCCAGCCTCTTCTTCTGATTAGCTAAATTGCTCAATCAGGCATCACTGGAGAAACTAATTGATGTTACAGTGCTCAGAATGCTAACCCACCTGTCAGGCCTTAGCACTCTGTCACTGTGTTACTGTAAATTCCACAGAATAATGCATGTATGATGGATAGGGTACCAGTCACTGACTAATCATATTTGATATTGATTGGACTTATTGATAAATTGGCACTAAGAATTATGTTGTTTTGTTTTCAAATTACAACTATGTGAGAGATCCTGATAAATTGCTTCAGGGTTAACACTTAAAGCCAATACAATGAAAGCCTAATTAGCATTCTAAAAGGTCCTCAACTAGGAAAGGTAGGAAAAAAAGAACCTTAACCTGGTTTGCAAGATTCACCTGTCAGGCTAGGATGAGTAAGATTTACATGTTCATGGGCTTTAGCAACAATTAAAAAGTCACTGTGTGGGAGTGTCAGAGAATTGTACAGGTCCCCCTTGATATTATCACATAGTTCTGAATAGGTCCATGCAATAGAGAATAAAAGTAGAACATACAAGAGATTTGGAGCCAGAGAAGGGAGGTCTAACACATAACCAATCTTTCTATGAAAATGTTACAAATAATTTCATGCCCCAGTGGGTAATAAACAAATTGACACCTGGCCACATCAAAGGAGTCGATGGAGTAGGGGCACAGGTAAAAGATCCATGAAAGCTTCTGATGACATATGGCCCCAAAATTAGACCCCTATGATATAAATGAATATTGGCTAAATTCATTATAATTGCTATCTGTCTGATACCCAGTTTTAGGCTAGATACGTCAAAGACTTTTAAAATTTTTGTTATGATACAATTTTCTCTGCCTTTCTCTAATTACAACAAAGCTTATTAATAGGTGGTCTATGACATTTTGGGATGGTGTTTACTATACTCTATCAGAAGGACAGGTAATGAAGATAGATTTATGTGTGTATGTTTTAGCCATAACAGGGTTCAGAGCCAACAGCCCAGCTCAGTGAAGCTCAGTCTCCATAGGTGCTTCGTTTGCAGTGAGCCTGAAGCACAGTACAGCCAGAAAAATCACAGATAAAAGAAGAGTTTGAGTGACTAAAGAACAGGAGGACTTGTGGCACCTCAGAGACTAACAAATTTATGTGAGCATAAGCTTTCGTGAGCTACAGCTCACTTCATCGGATGCATTCAGTGGAAAATACAGTGGGGAGATTTATGTACATAGAGAACATGAAACAATGGGTGTTGCCATACACACTGTAACCAGAGTGATCACTTAAGGTGAGCTATTACCAGCAGGAGAGTGGGGGCGGGGGGGAAGAGGGACCTTTTGTAGTGATAATCAATGTGGGCCATTTCCAGCAGTTGACAAGAACCTCTGAGGATCAGTGGGGTGGGATAAACATGGGGAAATAGTTTTACTAAAGAGACTATCACATGTACCATACCTATACAAGTCTCTTTTCTGTGGAAAGAACACATCGTTCTTACTATGTCTCATCTTGCAGGCTGAGAAAACAAACTATGGCCCTGCTGTAAAGAGAATTATGTTTTAGCCTCAATATAAATAAAATTACACAGATATAGAAATAACTGAACTTTTTTTTAATCCTGACAATAGAATGTATCATAAAAAATATGCTTCTGAGCCACTGTTAGCTAAACAGTTGAAGAAGCAGTATCTTCCTTTGCTAGCATAAGAAAGCCTACCTATCAATTAGCACTTCAGAATATTGTAGCATGAGCTCATCATTCCTACAGTTCAGGTTTCAGACAAAATTTCTGTCATTCTGGTGGTTGTTATGCAAAAGCCAGGTAAGACCTTCACAATTTAACTTCATTGATGTATAAGGACTTTTTCTCAATATATAACATTCTTACAGTCACTAAGTAGTTCATTTTGGTCACACTTTTCAACAGTAAATTCTGTTTTTCCCTCCCTCACTTCTTTGGAAACATCTGCTAAAATGGCTATTTCTGAAAGAAGAACCTTACTAAGTTTAGTTACTGTTGTGAACCATCTGCCTGGTGATAACTCACATTATTCTCAAACCCTATGTCTGTCATACCTTTGATTAATTGTTGTTACTGCTGAAACAGGAATAATCTGTTGGAAGAATAATATAGACATACAAGTCAACACATCAAACCTATAACCATATGTTCACTATGCAAGCAAATCCTCCTGAAGCATTGTAAGGGATTTATTTTAGTCTGCTCAATGCCAATAGATGGCTTCCATTTCTGATCTTGGCAGTTAATAGAACATAGCATGACATTAAAGAAAATCAATAGAGTTCTTATTGTTTCCTTTGAGCTTCTACTTCAAGATTTAGTGGATATGCATACAGATAACTGTTTTTTTTCCTTTGCATCATCAAGCATATAACACAGGAATATTTATTTTTAGTATTCTATCAGTAGCATTTCACAATGCCCAGAGCTTGTCAAACAAAAGTGCAAGTGAGATGCATATTACTGTGAATATATATTCATGTGGCAGAGAGGTAACCTAGTCATAATAACAATTTTTTTAAGTGTAATGGACAATTAGGAAGGCAGTGCTTTTAAGCACAGCCTTGATTACTTTTGGTGTATACATGCTGACTGCAAAGGAGTGATAAGAAACTAGAAGCTGCATAAAAGTAAGTTAATATACAATCCAATGTGCAAAATCCACAAGGGACTAACTGCTGAATAGCTTTGTGTACAAATTATGGGGTATATACACATCAGTCAATTTGTTTCATTAGTGATGGGCAAAAAACCTCAAAAGGTTCAGATAATTTCTCAGTAAGCTTCCCTTTTCTAATAGTTTTGTTTATATCTCTTTGGTCCAGAAGTATTTTAAAGTCAGGCTCTCACTAGAATTTCCTGGTTTTAGCTAGGTAGGAAATAAAACACTGCATGTTTTTGTCTCTTAGAATTAGGTTACTTCTCATTTAGGGCCAAGTGTCTGATCCTTTGAAGTGAGCAAAAGTCTTCCATTGACTGAAGTAGTCATGGGATCAGGGTCCAAGTCTCAGTTAAGTTCAAAGTGGGGCAAATATTTAATGTTCTGAGTTCTGACATTTGTGTTCTTAGTAAAGGTTGTGTCTGAAATCATTTGCTCATACCTGTTTAATATATAGGGCACTGTGCCTCCTCCCACTTTCCATTAAAATTTGGCGAAAGGTCAGCAGTGATATGGATTATTTCAAAATATTTCTACTTCACATTTCTAGGTTCACCAACACACAGAAGAGAAAAGCCTTTAGAACAGCATAAAAAAAAAGTCAGATCATTAATTCAGAAATATTCTTATCCTGAGGAAACAATCATAATTAACTGCTTGCAGGAAGCTATTTTTCTTTATAGTAACTTCAGCAGACAAACTAAAACACAGAAACAAAGAATAATATATTCCAAGATCTATATCTTTGATTTCACTAATTGGCACTGGAAACATTTGCTTTCTAAAGGAAGTGAGAACTTAATAAAACAAGTGGTGTGGAGGAGTGAGGGGCATGGCTGAATAGTCAGTTGAACAATTGTGGCCAAGATCTTCAAAAGTGACAAGTAAAGGTCAGCTGTATTAGGATTTGGGTGCCCTACTTGGGACCTGGTTGTCAGAAAGTGATACACACCTGTCCTAAAGACCAGGCCCCTTTAAAGTGTCTCAAATCCAGATTTTCAAAGTCAGGTGTAGAGTTGATCAGGCATTTTCTGATGAAACAGGATTTCCATTGGAAAATGCCGATTTGTCGAATGCAAAATGTTTCACAGAAACAGATCAGATTTGATGAACTTTCAATGAACCACAGGTAGAGTTCCACTGGAAACCTGTTTGCTTTCCTGCCATCTCATCTGGTGGGCTTCTGTGGAACTTGGGCTTCCAGGACTGCCCCAGGGTTGAGAATTCCAGGCTTCCAGGAGAGCCCTGCCAAAATTTGAAGTGTTGAAATTTCCCACAAACTGGAAAATCCATGTTTCAGCCACCTTTAGCTGGATGAACACAATTGTTCACATACATACCATAATCACTAGTTCATGAGCAAAATCAAGCTTTTGCATATCTAAATGGCTACATGGTCACTGTTGTATCAATTTATATGGAATACATGGGCTAAAGCTGTTAACATAATAACCCAGTCATCATCTAACATTAAACAGTGTTTAAACAAGTTTTGGAGTTTGGTATACAGATACCTCAGCCTGGTTAGTAACATGGCAAATACATCACTAAAGAGTCATTTAACCATTGATTAAAGACCAAGAAGAGAAAGAAAAACTAAAATAATAAGGCTTTCATTTTAACAACATTTTTTATTCCCTTTAGCTAGAAAGAGTTTTAGAAGGAAATAAACCCCTAATTTGACAGTCTCTTACATTGTACCAAAGAGGGTAATAATTGTCAGCCCAAAGGATGTTTGGGAATCAGCTGGAGCTGGTAGGGGTGGCAATGTCATCTGGGGCACTCTCTTTCTGGCTCATCAGGACTGCTCTCCAGATCAGGGTAATGAAGGCCCAAGGTCCCAGGAAACTGAGGTAGTTAGGATCGGGAAGCTCACTCCAATAGCCTCTGTCTGTTATTCTCATTTGTTCTTCATTTTCTTCTTTTCTCCTTTCTCCACAAAATCTTTTTCTTTTAAAGGACCCAAAAAGGGAGTGATGGGTAGAATAATCTAACCTCCTCATTATTTTGTCCAGCAATTAGGCCTAATATCCAACAAACCAGTTTTGGCTCATTAAATTCTGGCTCTGCATCTCCTGTTTTTAAAAAGCATAATTTCAACACAGTTCTTGAATTGTATCAACTTGGCATTTTTGCTTAGATAAATTGCGTTATTCGGCCTCCCTTTTGTATCTTTTCCTATGAACAATTGTGCATAATTCAAGCTAATTTGTAGGCCCAATAGTTTAACAACACAAATTCATGATTTCGCGGACATCATATGCTGGAAGTTTAAAAATCAAGGTCATGTGACCTAAAGATCTGGTGCAAAGCTCATCTGAAAAGACTGAACATTTTAAACTAAATTATTTATTATGTATTTAATATAGGGCCTAGTGCTGATCCCTTTGAAGTCAATGGCAAAACTTCATGGAAATTTTCATAGATTAGGGCTAGAAGAGACCTGGATAATGATGTAGTCTGATCTCCTTCATAACAAGGGCTTAGATTTACAGGGCAATTCCTGCTTTTAACCCAACAAGTTTTAGATAAGTTAGAGCATATCTGTATGGAAGCAGAATCAGGCCATTGACCTTTGCTTACTTTTAGCTATTTGTTAGTATGTGTCAAGGTTCCTTCCCCACTCTGAACTCTAGGGTACAGATGTGGGGACCTGCATGAAAACCTCCTAAGCTTACTTTTACCAGCTTAGGTTAAAACTTCCCCAAGGTACAAACTATTTTACCCTTTGCCCTTGGACTTCCACTGCCACCACCAAACTTTATCTGGGTTCCTGAAAAAACGTAGTTTGGACACTTCTTTCCCCCCTAAATCCTCCCAACCCTTGCACCCCACTTCCTGGGGAAGGTTTGGTAAAAATCCTCACCAATTTGCTTAGGTGACCACAGACCCAAACCCTTGGATCTGAGAACAATGAAAAAGCATTCAGTTTTCTTACAAGAAGACTTTTAATAGAAGTAAAAAGGAATCACCTCTGTAAAATCAGGATGGTAGATACCTTACAGGGTAATTAGATTCAAAACATAGAGAATCCCTCCAGGCAAAACCTTAAATTACAAAAAAGACACACAGACAGGAATATTCATTCTATTCAGCACAGCTATTTTCTCAACCATTTAAAGAAATCATAATCTAACACATACCTAGCTAGATTACTTACTAAGTTCTAAGACTCCATTCCTGTTCTGTCCCCAGCAAAAGCATCACACAGACAGACACGGACCCTTTGTTTTTCTCCCTCCTCCCTGCTTTTGAAAGTATCTTGTCTCCTCATTGGTCAGTTTGGTCAGGTGCCAGCGAGGTTACCTTTAGCTTCTTAACCCTTTACAGGTGAGAGGATTTTTCCTCTGGCCAGGAGCGATTTTAAAGGGGTTTACCCTTCCCTTTATATTTATGACAGTATGTATAAATATATATTAGATTAATGTAAACCTACATTACCAAAGACACATTACCACTTTTTAAATTTCCTCTATTTTATTTAGTTTGTGATATAAGTCGTAGCATAGTGGACTACAATTTTTTAGTTATTAAATTAATGCAAAAGAACCATTTTGATCTCATAAAATACTACTCTAGTACATCAAGTCAAATAACTAAACAATCTGTTCTAAAAAATCTTCATTTTCCTTGAGGTTATTCTATTAAAGTAATTTGTTACAGGTATTAGTAGTATTAGTATTCTATCAGACTTATTAGGTACTGGGGGTAATCCATGCCCAAGGCCATCTGGAAGGTAATACCCTGGGATCAAATTTTCAAACACTCTTAAGTAATTTAGGAGCTTAAGTCCCACTGTTTTTTTGTGGGAAAAAACCCATCCCCCGACCAACAAATGTTTTACCGATCAAAAGCGCCGGTGTAGACAGCAATTTACCAGTGGGAGACGCTCTCCCGCTGACAAAACTGCTGCTCCTCATCACGGGTGGTTTTATTTTGTTGACAGGAGAGCTCTCTCGACCAGCTATGCTGCTGTAAGGTGCACAGTGTAGACATAGCCTTAGGCTCCTCATTCACTTAAGCACTTTTGAAAATGTTACACCTAGCTTTTTGGTGAAGACAAACAGAGGTCCAATGACTTGTAATTGAATGGTAGATAAATCTGTTAGAACTGTATCAAAGGTGGTTTTCCTATCAAATAACTATTCTCACCCTCCAGAGTTTATGTAATAATTCTGTTACTATTAATTTGATTATTTTAATCAGTACATTTCACTTTTTAAATTATTTAGTTATGGACAAAACACAACATTGTTGTAAGTGGGCAATATTCCATTGAAGATAATGGAGTTGTACCTGATTACTATAATTCTGATTTTGACCCGAAGAGTATCCCAAAGAAAACTGCAAGGATACCATTATGTCTCCCTATACAGGAAGCAAAACCTGTACTTCGATTCTAAAATCATCTGTGATTAAAAGATGAAAGCAAAACTGAATATTAGCAATGCTGCCAAGAGAGACTGCCATCATGCAGGTGCCTCTTTAGTTATAGGCTGCTGAAGTTCTCAGAACAAAATGTCTCCTGAGTTCTGAACAGAGGGAGCGTTCTTAGAATGCTTATAAATGCAGAACATAGGTAACAAGCAATGTTTTCACAGGTATCTCCATCCATGTCTGGCCACAGAGGCAGTTTTTGATCTCTCAGACCTTTCAGATGCAAAATCTACCCTTTTGTGACAAATGTCCATTAGGTTCTCTTAAATCCTCAATTTGAGCATCACTCTATGCACCCTACCATGAAATTAGGCAAAGATTAAATGATTATTCTGACCAGGATGGTTAGGTACATAAAATAATCGGTATAACCTGGAATGAAAAGTACTGTTGACAACATTTACCAGGTGAAAAAGTAGTAAAGTCTGGACTGCTAGAAGGGACTTTATTTAAATGTGTCACACAATACAGTTGACACAGCTGCTCAGTATATTAATGTTTATCAGGAAGCTGATTAGTTAAGATTGCTTTTTCTCCACTTTCTACTAAAAATAAAGTTGTTTAAAGCTCTTGTCCAACCACAGTCAATAAGTATCCAATTAGCTGTAAATAATAAATCAATATCTTGTTGAAAAAGGACAGAATAATTAAGATCCACTGTTATGTGCAGTCACTTCAGAGCTCAATTACACAGTACGGTGGTGATGACCCCTTCAACCACATGTCTTTAATAGCCCTTAGCAAATGGAGCTTTGTCTTTCACACACAGCTAATTCACAACAACATAGCAACATAGTCTCACTATAAGAAAGAGTGAATTTTGGTGATCTGTACATTCCTTGTTTTAGGTATCATAACACTTGTGACCATCTGCATTTCTAACTTAGTCAAGGGAGAGAAAGCAAGAGAATGGGTGAATGTCAAATTATCTAAAAAAGGGGTTTTCAATTCTTTTCAATAGCATGGATCATATCTGAACAGAATCAGTGGTCAAAGAGCAGTCCTCTCCCAGCCACAATCATGTAGATCACTTCCCCTTACCGTGGCATTTGAATAGCACCCATGTTTACATGGAAAATATCAGGAAAAGTATTTAATGTATTTTCAGCTTCTTCTAATGCAATTTTGCAGCTAAAAACAAGGAGGAGTCAGCATTATGGGACCAGCAGCTCTCTGCAAACCACCGGCAACTGTTTTATTATTGGCCACAGTTTAGGAACTTCTGAAAGATTTGAAACCGCTTAGTAAAACTTTTCATAGATTCATAAATTCCAAGACCATGGTTTTTTTCCTTTTCTCTAGCCCATATAGGCAATGATAAACCACTCATAGTATTTTCCATAAAGTGATCTGTTTTAAAAAATACAAATAGCAACCAATCTTATACGAGCAATTAACTGCCCTTTCAATTGTGCTTCCAAAAAAATTTTGTGCTTCCAGAGCTTGTTTAAAAAGTCGGTTTAGTGTCTTTTTGTAACCTGTAGTTTTACAAGAAAAAAATACAGATTAGAGATATCTTTTTCAGAGGTGCTGAACCAATAAGAGTATAAGTGTTCAGCAGCTCAAAAAGTCAAGCCTTTCATGATTAATCCAAAATATATCAACCCTGTCAATACAAATTGTCTTATCTTCTCTTTTGTATATATTTGTTGCTATGTGAAATCTCATTTCCCTTGTCCATTACAATTATTCAGAACAAACAGTAGTGAAGATCCAAATAAAATCAGTGACTGAACTGACTTCTCTCATGCTGCAGTGCCCTTTATCTCTTAGAAATGCCTTGCAAAACAAAATAAAATCCCAAATCCCAAAGGAAAGGATACAGTTTCGGCTCTGAATCTCTGTCCACAAAAATCAATGATAGTACATATTAGGGAACATCATCAAAACCCAATATCCTTTCCTGTTCCTACTCCACTGAATTAATCATTTAGGGCCTCCCATGGGATTTTCTCTTACTGAGTTAACAAGACAAATGAACACACCTGAGGTCTCCTTCCTATACAGAATAGAACATGGCATACATCTGATCTGAGATTTCTTAGCAACTTAACAATAGAGATAATAGCTAGAAACTACTTGAAACGTGCAAGTGCTCACATGTTCTCACAGAATTTCTGTTTACCATCATGCACTGTGAGTACTGATGCTGCAATGTCATCCTCAGAAGTACTCTACTTCCGGAAGTGGTTCTCAGAATGTCACACTGTAAGCCAATTGGTGTTTGTGATGGTACACTGTCAATATTCTGAAATAATGGATCTGGGTATGATACAGGTGAGAATGAGAAAATGCAGCATTCTGGTACCATCAAAGGGTATCCAATTGGGCAGCAGCAAATCTCCCATACTGTCTGTTTTGTAGTCCTTTGAAATTAGCATGTACAAACCTTCCTGAACTTGTTTGGTTTCTCTCTCCTGAGAGGAGAATGAGCTCCCTGTGGACCTGAAAAATTGATAAATGAAGTAGACAGTGAAGTTGACACTTTGGTGATTGTACAATCCTGATTCCAGAAAGAACTGTCACAACAAAATGAAAAAAGCAACCTTGACAAAGTCAAACATCATAAGATAAATAATTCTTCAAACTAATGATCAAGATCCCTAATTAATTAATTAATACTTTTAATAAGTATATATACCCATATACATATACATACACACACACACACTTTCCTATTTGTGTATTTGAGCCACGTTTAAGAAATAAACTTTGGCTTTCCAGTCATATCTAACTACATGAGAAGATATGTTACTACCGCTCTATTATGGTCTGCCAAACACTTTCAGGAAGAACCTTGCAAAGAGAAAACTGTCCCTCTTATGAGCAAGAAAAGGAAAAAAAGCATTCAAGGTTATTGGATCAGTTATATGGAGGCTAACCAAAAGAGATTGCAAAAAATGTTTCCACAGGGAGACAATTTTGCGTCTACTAGACATGCAAGACGTACCACCATCTGGCTTTTGAAAAATATTATGCCTCTTTTCAGGCAGCCATGAACAAACCAAGATACTAATCAGTTCAGATACATTTAAAATCCAAGTATGAAACATATCATGAGAAATATGGCTCAAGTTTTTCACTTTCAACCAAGAACTACTGACAAAACCACCGCATTTTAATAATAAAAAGTTACCAAGAATTAAATTTTAAAACATGGCAGTAAAAAGGGATGTGCTTTAAAAGGGGTTGGCAATTTTCAGACAAAAAGGTGCACTTTTGACCAGTCTGATCACAAACCATGGCATTAAAAACCTTTAAAAAAAACAAAAACACATACTGTCAGCTCCTCAGATGGTATAAATAGCATAGCTATGCCAATTTACACCAGGGGAGGTGCTGGCCCATAAATCAAAACTGTCACTGATTTCCACTAAGCTAACTCAGTTTATCTTCTGGACCATTGTTGACTACGCTGATCAATGTCTGACTAGAGCGCAAACTGTTTCAAATTATCCAAAGCTCTGCACAAGTGAGTCACTCACAAATGGATGACACTGAAAGAAGACAGGACACCAAATCCTTAGGTAGTGTAAACTGGCACAGCTCCATTGAAATCAGCGGAACCATTCCAATTTATATCAGCTGAAGATATGGCACAGGGAATTCTCATTTTAAAAAAATGCTTATTTAAAGATCACAGTCTCTAAGAACGCACAATAATGGAAAGCAAGAGTTTACTTATATTAAGATGTAACTAGCTCTTAGAGAAACAAATTTTAAGTTGCCTTACTACTATCTTGACTACAGATAATGACAATTTTTGCCAGCCACACCTTACCTTTTAACACGAGGATGCCACAAGTCCACAAAATTTACAAAATCATTGATTTAATTGTGCCTCTCCTAATCCTAAATCATTAAAAGGCAAAATATAGTTCAGGGAAATTTTTTTTTAATATTTATTACTGTGTTCTGGGCTGCTGGAGTGTCAAATTAGCAGTAAATCATGTTGTTGCAAAATTTGGTCCCTCACCCATATTTCTGTAAGGTGACAAGTGCTGGATTAACTTTAACTATCTGAGTGAATAAAATGCCTTTATAATAATTGACAACAGGCTTTTAAATAATTGGGACAAAGATATGATTGTAAAGAAATTGGAAAGATTATTTCTTATGGAGCTAGAGGATCTAATGGATATAGCAGTACTGACATACATGGTAAGAACAAGCATCTGACTGTCATCTGTAAATTGGAGCTGATCTCTGTCTAAACTGGGTAACGCCTGGATGAATTTGCTGAGTCCATCTTGGCCAGGACTTGAGACTCTTACTGTTGGGGATGAAAAGTATATGTTGTATTTGGACCAATTTATCAACAGTTCCTGATGCACTGGAGCAGTTATGTTAATAATACATGGGAATACTGGATCCGACATTGTCAATTGTTTTGGTTATATTAGAAAATGATCTAGAGAAGGAGGTTGATGTGATTTAGGCACTGGAGTGAGACACAAGAGATAAAGTTTAATTCCAGGCTGTGTCACAGACTTCCTGTATGACAATGGGCAAGCTGCTGCCTGTCTCTGCCTCAGTTTCCCATCTGTGAAAATGAGATCATACTTCCTTTCTCTTGCTCTTGGCTTGTTTATTTGGATTGAAACCCTGTCTCTGATTTTCTGTTTGTAGAGCGCTAACACAATGCGTCCAAGCTACAGTAGGGACTTCTAGGTGCTACTTAATACAAATAATTACATAAATGCTCAGGAGATATGTCAAGTCAACATCTGCAGCTAAAGAGCCTTAATTTAAATAACGGGTATTCATTTTCTCTTACATGTCCTCTTATGTGATTCAAAAGACATTGTGTTTCCGATTTGTGCACATTCTCCACAGAGGATACTACTAGAGCAGTGGAAAAGTATTGACAGCGACTATTAGAGCTATTTTACTAGTTTGGTCTCACCCTGTGCTGAATTCTTGGTAAGTACTATCGCTTGATTTTGCTCTTGGAGAGTTAAAAAAAATAACGTAGGAGATTAGCACACTGGTGGAGAACAAGATGGGCCAGATTTTCATTTATACTATAAAGCTGTTAGCTTCCTTGAAAACAAACAAAACAAAACAACAAAACAGTCTGACAACCCTTCCACAACTTTGGACTGACAGCAGTTGCTGGGGATGATATCAGTTGGCCAGTTGGTTCTTTGGTCCAGGAGTGGCCAATTTGTTTGGTTCTTTGAGAATTTATGGACAGACCTCGACTCTATCATACCACCAAAACAGCGTACTGCATCTTGGTGTTGCCAATTATTTGACATGCTAGGGAGATTTCAGACTACTTTCAAAGAGATAACTATCTAGATTAATTTTGTCCTAATGCTTGCAGTTTGGCTGCTTGTCTGACACAGTTCCTACTGGAATACTGGGAGGTGCTGTGTTTGTAAGTTACATAGCTTTGATGTCTAGTGAAATATGTACTGAATTTTTAAAAGGATGGATCTTCAGAAGATCACAAGAGAAATGTCTGAATTGTTATTGCACCACAGCAGAGGTGGTATAAATGTTTTCTCTCAGTGTATGCTGAATTACTTAATTAGAATGGTGGGTTAATAGCTAAACCCAAGTCTGAAGTAAGTGGCACGCATGAAAAAGTTAAGATTGGAAAAGATAGCTTTCAAAAAGGGATTAAAAACACTGACAAAGATGATCCAATGAGAGCTGGAACTGATAATATAATACTGTAACCATGGTCCTGATATTGTGGCCCTCTCTCATAGTGGTGACCACTTACACCCAAAGTCCCATTGACACAATGAGCGGCACTTACATGAGGAATCAGTGTGGATAACAATTGCAGGGCCCCAAATTACTCTTCTCCATCTGTTCTAAAGAAGGATTCGTGGTCCGTTCATGTTAGTTTTCTTTAGAGATGAAGGAATTTCTTCTAAATTTGCTAAACCTAGCAAATGATAGATTCATTGCCATATTAGGGAGAGATTATGAGTTCCATTTTGAAAAGAATAATTGTTTTCTTTTAGATGCTTGAAGATGGAACAATGCTGGGGTTGTGGACTGTAATTCAATGCCCTACTGAACATCTGGGTATAAAGACTTCAGCAGATGATGCTAAATCATATGTAAGAAAAAAATCAGGCGTGCTCTCCATTATAGTCCATCAAGAATTAAATCTTGGGCACAACAACTAGTAATGTTTGTCTTTAGCCAGCTTGGATTTCTGGCATTCATCACAAGCCAGCACCCCAATTTTGTGTGGGGTGCTTACTACAATATATTAAGGTACATCTCCTGAAAAGTTTAATTGCTCGATTTCCATACTTGGCCAGCTTGTCCACAACAAATAGTCAATAGAATGTTTAATATATGGTCTGAGCACTCCATAAATTCGCTGTTTAGAGGATTATTTTTAACTTGTAGGCATACAGGGAGGGGGAAATTAGAAGAGGAACAGTAGTTATATTGATCTGAATGTTCATTAACAGGAAGATGTTTGTCATGATGACATTCTATTATTGACAAGTCAGAAAGCATATTTAATGTTATGTGTTTTAGGATAATTTGACATCTCTTGTATAGGCAGGGTGCGCTTAATGTATTAGAACAAATCTATTTAGATTTTAGATATAGCAGGATATGGTTCTGATTGATTTCACCATCAGTTCATTGTGGGTGTTTTAGCCTACTCAGAAATAGTCATTGGCTCTACCTCAAAAAGCACCAGATGTACCATTTGCATAAGTAGGGAGTTATATGTAGACTTTATTTTTTGGCTGTTTCCAGATTTATGATACTAAATGATTTTGGAGACAGTTTTCTATATGTTGTGAACAGGGTATTAAATGTCTTTCTAAGCTATTTGCTGAGGTATTCTAGCTAATTCAATTCCCTTGGGATGAAGCTGATGTAATTTATAATCTAAATAAATATTTTATCAACTTGCAGTATCTATTCTACTAGGAGCCACGTTTTTCTCTCACAAATCCATTAAAGAAGAAAAAGGCAGCCAACTTATTTTATGTTCTTTCCCAGTGATGTCCTCTATTGACCTTGACATGGACAAAAGCATATGGAAGGAAACTTTACATAAACTTCTGGAGTGGCACTGATCTAAATATACAAGGTCTCTCCCTTGTAAAGGGAATAAGAAGAAACTAGTCATCCCCAAATTAGAAAATTAGAAATACAAATTTGGTTAGGAAAAAAAAAACACTTTTAAAAAGGAAACTATTGAAATTAAAAACAACAGACAAAAATATGCTAAGTCCTGCTGTTGCTTTGTACTGTAGCACTCTAATAGTGTTGTAGTAGCCAGGCAAGGTACTAACAAACTTCAACAGGATTTTATTTTTTAAAGTGGAAACCCCTTTTCCAAGCTGCTGCTGCACCCTGAGTAGCTCACCCTCAGCCTCTTCAACTCCTCCCCCTTCCTTCCTGTTTCCTGTCCTTTCAGATTCCCAACAGCCAGTGCTTCCAATTCTAATAATTACAAGCAACATCTAAACACCACATTCCCTCCTATCGTAAGAAATTCTCTCAATTACAATAAACATCGTTATTCCAACCACAGGAACAAATAGGAAACAAGGCACTATACTGTTGATAAAATATTACACTAAAAACACTATAGATACTACATAACATAGTCTCTAGTCCAGACAGGTGGTCGTCTGGGTCTGACAGGCCGTCTCTCAAGCCCCGGTTCACAATGTCTTGTTGTGTTGATACTATGGTGAAGTCATCCAATGCAGACTGCGTGTTAGCATAATCTCTTCTTGGTGCATAGGCAGGTGCAAGATAAGACGCATTCTATACCCTCCCATCAGAAAGTCGATAGGTGTAAGGTCCCTTCTTCTCTATGATTTTAAAAGGAGCTGTGAATTTATGGTCCCCTTTGTGTAAAATTCCAGGTTTTTGTATTCTAACGAAAGAACCACACAGAAACTTTGTTTCCTTGGCACCCCACCGCTTGTCTGGGAAAGCCTTAGACTTTGCTTGGTTCTGTTCAACTGTTTTTCTCAATGAGCTGGTCTCTAATCATCTCATCTGCCATATTCCCAAAGTCACAAATTACAATCAGACTCCTCAGGGAAGCAATATACTGCATTAGAGTTTCCCCTGGTTTCTGCTCACGCTGGCGAAATCTGTAGCTATTAGCTACTACATTCACTTTTGGTACAAAAAAAGTTCTTTAATGGATGAATGCAGTCTCATATTTATTGTCTGCAAGGGGAAAAGTGTAAAATATACGCTGCCCTTCTGCTCCAAGGCAGTGGATTAGCAGAGCATGCTTTCTTACTTCAGAAATCTCTGTATCACTGATTCCAAGCAGATAAGTCTCAAACATATGGATACAGGCAGTAAAAGCAATTGGAGGCTTACTGCAAAATGCCACTGTGGAAGGTTACAGAGTAGAAAAATGGCAGGAAAAAAAGAGACTGAAGAAGCTGGTTCCTTCAGCAAAATTCTCCTCGGTCACTGACCTTGAACAAAAACGTTGGTGTGCTCTAAATCAAGCAAGATCTAACAACTGTCCCAACTCTTGCCGCATCTGCCATGGATTATATGGGTCTTACAACAACTGAGGAACAGCCAGAGTGTAGAAATGCCTTGGCCTTACCTCTTTGCTTTCTGCCCCCATCCACACCTGGCCTACTTTTTACAAGTTCCCGTAACTGAGGCTCCTAAAAAGGGAGATGAAGAGCCACTATATCCATACAGACTAGAAAATCTCCCTACTCTTGGGCATTCTGGGTGGGAGTTCATAATTGTTTTGTAGTCACTTAGTGTTACGGTAGCCAGAGTAAAGCGGACACAGTGAATAGATGAACTAAGCACAAGAAATGCTTTGTCCTTCAACTTCACCTGCAACCACCTAGGGCAAATCACAATCTATCCTAAGGTCTGCAATCCGTACAGAAGGTTGTACCCATCTGCTAGTCTCAGAACATTAAAAACCATTCAGGGAGCTAGGACTATGGAAAATGCAATACATTTCTAAAAGAAACTTACTGTCTCAATCTTAAATTCTTTCTCAATTCTGCAATGTAATATGTTGTTCATCTGAGCAGTGTTACAGCACACTATAGAGTGATTTCCCAGCTATGTTTAAAAAATATTCAGCTCCTTAAATATGAATTAATCACAAGAATGTAATTATAAAATAGCTCGTTAGCCTCAGGCAGAGGAACAGACATTTTGCTTTCTACTATGCCACTTAAATAGGCAAAATATTTAAAAATGTGGGTAACAAGGAAGATATGAAGCTTTTTTAAATTAAAAAAATATTTACATAGAGAAGTTTAATCTTAAATAAAAAATACTTTGAATGTTGTTTTACAATGGCTATTCTACAAATGTGAAAAATATCCAGGAATGCAGTACTAGAACTTAAAACATTTTTATACTCAAATGACTAATCAGTAATTGTCAATAAAAACTACCAGAAAAAGTCCTTTAAGGCAGCAGTTTATCTTGAATGCAAACCTGGTTCTGAAAAGACAAAGGGGGAATTCTGCACCATCAAGCCCCCGCTGCCCCCCTTTTTTTTCCTTCAAAGAACTCACATTTATGGGAATCCTAAACTGTGACTTTATGCTAAATAATTGAGAAACTTTGCAATTATGGGGAAAATTGCTCTGTATTAAAAAGCATAAGTACAAGGATGAAAATTACATTTGCATTTTGTTGACATCTGATTAGACATGCTGGTCTTAAATACTGACAAGGCCATCAATAAATTGGAAATTAATGAATGAGGTAATTCAAAACATTTCTGTATGACAAATCTTTAAAGTAATTACCCTCAATAATGCCATTTCAAGACAACGAGCATGGGGTAAATATACTCAAATGGCATTTTTAGTAATATAATTACATTTGAGATAAGGAAACATATTTAAGTTACACAGAAACCTGCTAGTTTATACCCTTTAAAGCAAATTATTACAGTCCAATTGTACTTGGAATTTTTTGCCAATCATTGGACAATGTTACTTATTTCAACTCAATTATTGAAAATGTTTGTTAAAATCAAGAGATTTCTTTATTTTTGTCTCATATTTTTGTGCTGAGCTACTTCATTCAGATTCACAACAGTCAAATTTTATTTATTCACATCATCAGTTAGAATTCCAACATTCGAACACCCACCTCTCTCAAAGGTCTGCAATCATCCACACTTCACAGCATACATGTATGACCTTCTGAGACTTGAAGATAGATAGATGCAGGAATATTAGCACATATTGGTAGTTTGGGAAATGATAGCTTCACAATAAAGCCCTACTCCACACAAATGAGTAATTTCATGCATGTGAATATTGCTACTAAACTGGACTAGTCACATGCATGTTTGCAGGATTGAAACTTAAAATGGCAAGACCTCGACATAGGGTCATGATCTATGTACATATCTTAACATTTCTTCTATCATGGTCCAAGAAGCCGCACAGCATAGGAATCAAATAAAGTTTTTACACCGTTACCAGAGCTGGGATGAGGGAATGAAGTTAGCAGGAAAGGAAAGCAACATTTTCCTAAAATTTTGCAGTCACATCAGTTCTAGGAGAAAAAACATTCCCTTCTAGAGCAGGGAATATTGACTCCAGTGGGACTGATCACATGTTTAAAGTTAACCATGTGCCTAATGTTGGATTGTGGTCCATATGGTTTGATTCATTGCAACTAAAGTCAGTAGGACCATTGACTTCAGTGGTCTTTGGATCAAGCCCGAAATGACTAGAAAATCAAATGAAAAAGGGCAAGCAACTTCAGTCTTTTCACTTATAGGATTTCATTTATTATTTTTCACATTAAGATAGAAGGTCACAAAACTGCTAATGATAACCACAGACATCTTTATAAATGCATCAAAATTCCACAAATAGAGCTTAACAACTTTATTTTGTAATTGCTAGGAAAAAAAACATTTCAGCAAACATTATGCTAAGCCATAAAACTAATTCCTTTATTAACAGTAAGGATAGGTACTTAGTAAATTACTAATCATATTTCAAATTCTAAACTATTAGAGAAAACATTAGAGAAAAGAATGATTATTTAAAATACCTGTATGAGCTAATGAATCATATCAAAAGCAAAATCCTCAGACTATCTACTGACTTCACACACTGTTCCTGTGTGACCCTGTGCAAGTCACTTAGGAGCAGATCCTGCAAAAAAGATTTCTGCAGGAAGACCCCTGCATCTGCACAGAGCTCCAATGACTTCTGCAGTCTTCTGCATGGGCACGGCTTCCAATTGTAGGGTCTGGCCCTTAATCTACCTATGCCTTGGCACCCCTCTGTAAATTAGGGATAGTAATACTCCCTTCATCTCACACCTTGGGCCTGCAACAGACACCCTTATAGGTTTAAATTGTACTTTACACCAAGAGCAGTCTCACTGAAGTCAAAGGGACTACTTCTGAAATACGATACCACTCAATATAAGGGAATCACAACCTGACCCTTAGATTGTGAACTGCTCACAGTAGGGATTATTTTTTTCAAATGTGTTTCTACAAAGCCTACCACAGCCAGGGCTGGCCCACAACACTTTGGCGCCTGAGGCGGGGAGCTCAAATGACGCCCCCATGTCCCCTCGCTTAGGCCAAAACTTTGAAAGGTCTCAATTGTGCCTTCTTCCTGTTCTACTCCTCTCATGGTACTGCTCTGCTACCTACCCCAATAAAGAAGAACTAACAACTTAAAATGCCTTGTTCAAAAATTTTAAGTAACACTTAACTTTCAAACACCTGAACAGCAAAAGCAACTTTTCTTGTCTGCATAGTAAACACTGGCATTTTTATCTGTTTGAATAACCAAAGTGGTGCTTTCCATGCCTTCTTGGTTGCAAAGATTTGAACTGCTTCCTGAAGGTCCACAGTCTGGGCCAGCTCATGCTCTATTCATAGAATCATAGAATATCAGGGTTGGAAGGGACCTCAGGAGGTCATCTAGTCCAACCCCCGCTCAAAGCAGGGCCATCCCCAATTAAATCATCCCAGCCAGAGCTTTGTCAAGCCTGACCTTAAAAACTTCTAAGGAAGGAGATTCTACCACCTCCCTAGGTAACGCATTCCAGTGTTTCACCACCCTCCTAGTGAAAAAGTTTTTCCTAATATCCTAAACCTCCCCCACTGCAACTTGAGACCATTAGTCCTTGTCCTGTCATCTTCTACCACTGAGAATAGTCTAGAACCATCCTCTTTGGAACCACCTCTCAGGTAGTTGAAAGCAGCTATCAAATCCCCCCTCATTCTTCTCTTCTGCAGACTAAACAATACCAGTTCCCTCGGCCTCTGCTCATAAGTCATGTGTTCCAGACCCCTAATCATTTTTGTTGCCCTTCGCTGGACTCTCTCCAATTTATCCACATCCTTCTTGTAGTGTGGGGCCCAAAACTGGACACAGTACTCCAGATGAGGCCTCACCAATGTCGAATAGAGGGGAACAATCACGTCCCTCGATCTGCTCACTATGCCCCTACTTATACATCCCAAAATGCCATTGGCCTTCTTGGCAACAAGGGCACACTGCTGACTCATATCCAGCTTCTCATGCACTGTCACCCCTAGGTCCTTTTCCGCAGAACTGCTGCCTAGCCATTCGGTCCCTAGTCTGTAGCGGTGCATTGGATTCTTCCGTCCTAAGTGCAGGGCCCTGCACTTATCCTTGTTGAACCTCATCAGATTTCTTTTGGCCCAATCCTCCAATTTGTCTAGGTCCCTCTGTATCCTATGCCTACCTGCCACCATATCTACCACTCCTCCTAGTTTAGTATCATCCGCAAATTTGCTGAGAGTGCAATCCACACCATTCTCCAGATCATTTATGAAGATATTGAACAAAACCGGCCCCAGGACCGACCCTTGGGGCACTCCACTTGATACCGGCTGCCAACTAGACATGGAGCCATTGATCACTACCCGTTGAGCCCGACAATCTAGCCAACTTTCTACCCACCTTATAGTGCATTCATCCAGCCCATACTTCTTTAACTTGCTGACAAGAATACTGTGGGAGACCGTGTCGAAAGCTTTGCTAAAGTCAAGAAACAATACATCCACTGCTTTCCCTTCATCCACAGAACCAGTAATCTCATCATAGAAGGCGATTAGATTAGTCAGGCATGACCTTCCCTTGGTGAATCCATGCTGACTGTTCCTGATCACTTTCCTCTCGTGTAAGTGCTTCAGGATAGAGGACCTGCTCCATGATTTTTCCAGGGACTGAGGTGAGGCTGACTGGCCTGTAGTTCCCAGGATCCTCCTTCTTCCCTTTTTTAAAGATTGGCACTACATTAGCCTTTTTCCAGTCATCCGGGACTTCCCCCGTTCGCCACGAGTTTTCAAAGATAATGGCCAATGGCTCTGCAATCACAGCTGCCAATTCCTTTAGCACTCTCGGATGCAACGCATCCAGCCCCATGGACTTGTGCACGTCCAGCTTTTCTAAATAGTCCCTAACCACCTCTTTCTCCACAGAGGGCTGGCCACAAACTCCCCATGCTATGTTGCCCAGCGTAGCAGTCTGGGAGCTGACCTTGTTCGTGAAGACAGAGGCAAAAAAAGCATTGAGCATATTAGCTTTTTCCACATCCTCTGTCACTAGGTTGCCTCCCTCATTCAGTAAGGGGCCCACACTTTCCTTGGCTTTCTTCTTGTTGCCAACATACCTGAAGAAACCCTTCTTGTTACTCTTGTTACCCTTATTGAGATGGTTGCAAGGCCAAACAGCCTCTTCTGTGTCACTGTGGAGCATAAATGTGTTTTTATTAACTTCAGTTTGGAGAAGCTGCGTTCTCCACTGGCAACTGTTACAGGAAGTGTTAGAAGTTATGTGCAGAGCAACAAAAGCATTTGGAAAGAGGGTGGTCATCTTATTTGTGCACATATATTCCAGAACAGCCTTTGGAGTTGATCCTGATGAAATGTATCTTGAAAGGGCTTTCAGTTCATCACCTAAATCACTCGCATCAATATCTCACATATCATCATGTGTCAACACTCTCTCTAGTGCCCTGCATTCCTGGTGTAGGTCTTCTTCAGGTATAGTGAGGATTTTGGGAATATCATACAACATCCCAAATATATTGCTGTGTTCCTTGAGCTGCATGAAACATTCTTCAACTGACTGTATTGCACAATCTAGCACCTGGTTAAAGAATTCAACTTTGAATTGTTGTTTGGGGTCACTTATGGGATTATCCATGCCTCATCATCAAAACGTCTTCTTCTTCGATGACTCTTGTATTCTTGAATGGGTGGGAAATTGCTTCAATGTGAAGTTTCTCTGCCAACTTCTGTGCACTCTTCAGAACATTTTGAAATCCCTCATCTGACCAGTAAGACTGTAGGTATGACTTTGCTTTGTCCAGTTGATCCATTGCTCCAGATATATCAAGGTCAACCCCTTGGAGTCTCTTGCTTACAACATTTATTTCAAACAGTATGTCATGCCACAACACTAAGCCACACAGAAATTCGAAGTTATGTATGTTTCTGGTGATTCCATTTCCCTCTGCCACTGTTCTCTCACCAACAGTTCCTGTCATAGCATTATCCTCCATAATGGCAACTATGGTATCATCCATTCTTCCCAATTTGGTGTTGGATAGGCTTTTTCGCCTCCACTCGACTTTCCCATCACGTGGCACTCAGTGGTTTCTGTGTCAGAGAGGATGTTCCCAGATGTTGCTTCAAAATTTGCCATCGATGAGTTGATGCAGAGAAAAATACAAAGATGCTTTGAATTACATTAAAAAATTCAGCAGCCTCACGAGAAGCTGATGCGGCATCACTGACCACCAAGTTCAATGAATGAGAACTGCATGGGAAAAAAAAAGCTCGAGGGTTTAACTCTTGGATCCATGTCTGCACTCTTCTGTTCTTTCCTCTCATGTTGGCACCATTATCTTAGCCCTGACCTCTCATGTCAGCTATCGCAATTCCCGTATCTTCCAGCATTTTAAGAAGCACATCTGTCATATCAGCTCCTGTAGTATCATCAATGTCAATACATTCTAGAAAATGCTCTGACAGTCACCATTGCAGGGACATTTTCACTAGGTTCTGTTGTTGTTACAAAATGCACCATTAAAGTAATTTGTTCCATATGGCTGATGTCAGGTGTGCAATCTGGAATAACAGACTAATATCTTGCTGACTTCAGATCTGACACAATCTTTTGTTTGACTTTTGTTTCCAGTAACTGTATGATCTCATCTTGAATTGTTTTTCCAAGGTAGTAGTTGTGTACATTTCTTGGGTGGTGACTCTTCTTAGATGCTCCTGGAGTACAGCATCGAACTCAACCATCAGCTCCACAATTTTAAGGAAGTTTCCATTGTTTGGCACATACAGCTGATCTGAAGTGTCATGCAGTGCTAGGTTTTGGGTAGCAAGCATTCTTAAAATGGCAATGAGCCTTCTCAGAACATTTTGCCAGTAAAGAGACTCTGATGCAATCTTATCTTGAAGCTGATTATCTATGGTGGCCTTTAACCTTAGTCTCATCTCAAGCTCTTTCCACCTATGGAATGCTCTCTGGTGATTTGCTGCCTTCTCATGGCATGCCAGATTTTTCCAGTCTTTTGTTCCTGTAGAACCCAGTGTGGCTGCAACATTTGACTGGAAGAGTTTGCAACAAAAAACAGTATGCAGCATTCTGGGTTTTTGAGTACATAATCCATGGCCTCTCTACTTTGTCATCATTGGGGATTTCACACCAGTAATGTGTTGGATGGAAACTTCTATTTTCATTGTCTTTGGGGAACATGAAGTTTTTCACTTGCTGTGGCCCATGCAGTACAAGGAAGTCCATCAGGCTACTGCTCAAGTGGGTCCACAGTCCTGGATCATCTAGACTTAAGGAACTAAACTCAGCAGCAGCTGTTTCTTGTTCCTCCACACACTCTTCTCTGATCTACACTTTTCTTCATAGTGTGCATGGTTACATCCATTGGAGATGGAGATATGGATGCAGCAGTAGCTGCCAGGTCACCTGCACTCTGACTAACTGGAAGATCAGACATCTCCTCACCACTCACATCCTCACTGGGGCTGGAAGGATCACTGTGAACATTTGTGTCTATGTATCTCAGGAGACCTCCTTCCTGCTTAGATAGAACAGCTTCCTTTGCTTTCTTTCTTTTTCTGAATGCTGCCCAAGAAGGGCATTTTCTTCCTTCACTCATGACTGCTGTTCTGTGCCAGCTATTGTGGCTCTCAAAACTCAGTTGAAGGGGACAAATAAGCAGGCTGGTAGCAGGGGCTGAGTGAGGGAAGATATCAGCGTCTTAAGGGCCTAAATGGCTCGTACTACTTCAGTTGACTGCCTGTTCTCCTCAAGTGGGTTCAGGGAAGCAACAGGAAACAGGAAGCTCCCTGAGAAGCTGGTGTTAATCAATCCAGGCTCCTGGGGGTGCTAGAGAGGTACATAAGAGTCTCCTCCTCCTCCTCTCTCCCTGCAGCTCCTGCTGCTTTCTGTTATTCCCGCTCACCTTTTCTCCTGCCTGCCTGTTATGTCTTTGTGCCCTCTTTCCTCCAGTACAGCATTCCACCATCTCTGTGCATCTAGAGCAGAGAGAATACATTTGCATCAGCAGCAGACACAATTTTCTACACTCTGGGTCCTTGTGGTCCTCCCCCACCCCCACCCCACAATCTGGCACCTGAGGCAGCTGCCTCATTTCGCCTCATTGTAAGGCCAGCTCTGACCACAGCAGGGATTCACCGAGGTTGGGATCACTTTTGAAAATGGGACTTGGGCCTTAAGTCACCTATGAAAACTTTACCTTGGGCTACAATTCAGTCAAATATTGTAGAAGACTTAGTGCAAGAAACCTGTATATTGTAGTGCCACACAAACTATGACCCTGGAGACATGTGCAGCAGGAAAGGAGCAATAGTTTGAGGTAACCTATGTGGAACAGGAGGAGACAGAACTGGAGGACATGGGACAGATTTTAGAGAGGCTGGATGAGAGGAGAAACAGTGAGAAAGAAGGGAATGTAAATTATAAGCAAGCCAGTTGGAGAGCAATCTATGGATTTTTCTCTCTCTCCTAACATTTATTTTAAGGTAGTACTCAGACTAGTACATTCAGGGTCAGGACCCACGGCACCAAGCAATGTACAAACAGATAAACACAGTCTTTGTCGTTTAAGAAAGACGACAATTTAAGGTAAGGTGCATGTCTCGGGCTATGTCTACACTATGAGCTAGGGGTGCGATTCCGCTGCTTATGCACACAGACCCGTGCCAGCTCTTCTCAAGCTACTGAGCAGATAGCAACGTCGTCATGGTAGCAGTGCACCTGTGATAGGGCAAGTAGCAGCAGCAGAGCTGTGGCTGAGCCACGCGGAGCACAAACCCTCCTGAAACTGGCCAGTACGTATTCAGCATGGCTCAGCTGTGCCGCCACTGCCACTACTGGTGCTACTACGGCTGCACGGCTATTTACTCGTGCTAGCTTGATGAGAGCCGGCCCAAGGCTGCGTGCACAAGCAGGGGAGTCATGCCTCTCGCTCATAGGGTAGACGTGTCTTCATAATACAAAAGCAGATGACAAATTTAAGGTCAATTCCAGATCTGAATGTAATTTCAGATAGACAGGTGTAAATTTCAGATGAGACGATTTCTCATCTGCTCAGAGTTTCAGACAAAAATCCCTGCTGGAGGAAATTTTGCTTTCCTTTCCTAAAATTTTTTTCACAAGTGATTTGATTCCTATTTTCAATCCAAAGAGAGTAATCTATGAATACAAGGAGACATAAAATGGGAGTGCTGCCAAGATCCAGGCTAGCGATACAAGGAAAGATTATATATCTTTTTCAAAGAAGCGTAAAGTTTATATCAGAAGAAAAGTAGTGTGTCTGAAGCAACTGCCTCAGAATTAGTTGTCATTAACAATGTAATGTTCTAAAAGTTTGCTAAAGAAGTCCAAAGCGTTAATATTTCATAGTTGCAAATATGAATGCTTTAATTTCAGTTCACATTCTCCTGCCTGAGCTAAGATGATCAGGGTTTGAACAGTGTTTCCAAAGAAGTACAGACATTAATCATTCTTTCAGAAAGCCCCCGTGGGAAGATGCATCTTAACAAGGCTAATTTTCAGCCTTTTCTATGATTTATGTTGTACTGATGAACCTTTTGTTTTAATCTCGGAGGGTGAAATCTTGGCCCATTGAAGTCAATGGCAAAACTCCCACTCCCTTCAACGGTGTCAGGATTTTGCTCTGAAACTCTTCAACACCTGCTAACTATCAGCTAAGATTTCACAAACTTCATAGAAGAGCAAAACAAGACCAGAACACTCCTGCCCCTTTCATTCAAGTATCCATTTCAGAGGTTTATTGGGGCATAAAGGTAGGGGCGCTGAACATCAAATGATAAGCAATTGGATCAATTGATTGTATAGTACATTATTGTATTATAAAAGTGTATAGAGTGGGGTCTCTTCTGAAAGCTAATGACACAGTAGTGATTAATACTGTGAAATGTATGTACTAATACTATATAAGGAATACTCATTGATATTAGGCTGTACAGTCTGCCCAGACAGGAGGGAATGTCACAGATATCTACCGCTCTCTTATGTAAATGAAGCACGGCAGAATCAAAAGAATGGAAGCCCTATTTACATACAGAGGGATGGGAAGCCCAAAGGAAAGGAAGAACAACATGAGGTCAGCTTCCAGGTGAACACAGCAAGCCGAGCACTCAAGAGAGCTTCCTGCTTCTTGAACCAAGCTCACCGAATTTTGGAAGATTTATGCAAGGACAGAATCCATATTTGGCATCCATCACTAGACAGACACCAGGGGACAGAGCCCTGGCAAGCTGAGAAAGATGGCTCCTTCAACCAAGTCTCTGGACCTGAATATAGGGGAGAAATCTGCTTAGGCAAAGGTCTTTCAACTAAGACAAGGGAAGCAGCACCTTCTTGAGAAGAAGAATAAACAAAACCTGTATTTTTCCAGATTAAGTTTTAGAAGTTTATTTTGTGTGTGCTTAGATTTATTTCCTTGTGGAGTTTTACACAGACAAATGCTTTAAAGTGTATGTATGCGCACCTTTCAAAACCCTCCCTCTCTATTAACCATACCAAACCTGTTATAAAATGTATTTCAAATACCGTATTGAGGTCCAGTGTTCCAATCATTGCTGTTTGGTCATATATTTTAGTACAAGTCATAGTTTTAATGCAGATATTTTATTAATAGAACATTAAATATTTGTGATATTGATAAAATGTCAGAAATAAATGGATTTGCTTTGAAACAGTCAAGATGCTTTAATGACAGCTATTACAGTGTTGGGTGAATGCATCATTCGATCTCAATAAGTTGCATTTTGTCGTAGACATGGAAAGGTTTAAACCTGATCCACAGCCAAAAAAAAAATGACTCCCAGTGATTTTAATGAGCTTTTGATCACGTCCCATCCACTTGCGCATGTGAATTCAAATTCCAGACTAGAACTGGGCTCATACCCAGTGATAAACATGAAGCATGTTACACAGGAATGCAATAGGGTTTTTTAAATATAAAAACTTTATTCAGTAGCTGAAATTTATCCTGTTTTAAAGGTTCAGAACAAGGCCTTATTCATTACTTTTGTCTCACTTAAGTTCTCAAAACAGGGCTTGTGCTGGCTCCTTTCCACTGGGATGAATTTCACCTAGCTAGAAGTGCTATCATTTCGATGAGATGATGTCTGATAATTTCTACCTGAACAAAAGCAAGTCAGTATCCCTTGGCACTTAAACAAAGGTAACCAATATTGCAGCTAATGCATTTTCTCATTATGTACTATAATGTCCCAAAGCTTTGGCTCACTACTTATGAAGGAAGCCCAACGAGCAGAGTCATTTAAGTGGAGATGAACAATACATTACGGAATATACTGTAGCAAGCAATCCAGGGACAAGACAATATACTATACAGTGTTGTTGTAGCCTTGTCAGTCCCATAATATCAACTTCTGTTGGTGAGAGACCTCTTTTGATATATATCTTATATATATATATATATATATATATATATATATATATATATATATATATATATATATATATATATATATATATATCTTATATCTTCTGTTGGTGAGAGAATCTTTTGAACTTACACAGACCTCTTCCTGAGGTCACTCTGTGTAAACTTGAAAGCTTGTCTCTCTCACCAACAGAAGTTGGTCCAATAAAAGATATCACCTCAAGACAATATAGTGTAATACATCTTGTCCGCTTCAGATTTCTTTGAAGATGGCTGTTCTATTTTTGTTACCTGTTACTCTGACATATATTAAATCTGAGGCTCAGATAGGGGGACAAACAAAAGACCTTTGTAGACTGATGTTGCATGTAAGCAAGAACACAAACTTTCTCAACAGAATTGGGCTAATTGCTGAGATTAATAACAGATTTTTGTATAATAAGCTTTCACATATTTGCTATTTGACCAATTACCCATTTGTTTCATATTGTTCTAAGAAAAAAATGCTTTGTCAAATCTATTCTTAACCTTCCGAGTTTGACAGCACTCCTTTCCCATTCACAAGCATTCTACCATCCCCATCAGACTAACTCTCATTCTACCATCCCCATCAGACTAACTCTCAAATGCTCATTTTTCTGACAGCATATTTCCCTTTTCCTATTGTCTGCAGGCCTCCCAAGAAGAGCAGGGCAAAATTTTTCAGACAAATAGTTTATTCACCCAAAAATGGAGGTTTAGCCCAACCATATCTCTTCATGAATTCTGGCTGAATTTGACAAAGTTTCAGCTACAAAAAAATAATGCTTTTTTTGAAAAAAAGTCAAAAACATTTCAACATTGTTAAATGAAAAATTCAACTTTTCACTTTGAAATGTTTTATTTAGAAATTTTGCTAGATTTATTTTTTTTAAATGGTAACAAACCTGAAAATTAAATGTTATGAGTTGAACAAAACATTTTTTTTATTTCAGATCAAGCCATATTTTATTTCATTTTGGCAAGAAATAAAACCAAGACATTTACTTTGTGTCAACCTAATATTTTTTTTAAAAAAAACCCAACAGAGTCTCTGTTTTGCCAACAAAAATAATCAGTTTTTCGCTCAGCTCTACTCCCAAGTTCATGAGCCTTACAGCTAGTTAAAAATAAAGATTTTTGCAAAAACAAAATTAGAAATAATTTTCTCCCCCACAGACTTCAGAGTGGAATGACTTATTTCAAATTTGTGACAATTTCAGGTTTCAAAAATATATGTTTTTCTACTCCTTTCTTTCCTCTTTCATTTTCCATTTTATCACTGAAATGGGGTGGAGGAGGAGAAGATAAAAAAATTATGTGGGAATAAAAAGAAAAAAGTAAACTTTTCATTTCAGTTTAATTAAAAATACAGAATTCTGGGAAAAATTATCACAAAGATTCTCATTATCATAAAAATGGCCATTTTTAAACAGATTAGGTTACACTGAAATCCGATACTCACACTTAGCCTTGCTTTTCAAGTTCACCATCATTCACCCATATACAACTTAGCACTCTTCTTAGCAATGCTTTGCTTTAGACTATTTAGACTATTTCTATAGGGTAACGATTGTCAAAACTTTTTAGGCTGTGTACTCCTTTCCAGATAAGGTGGTCTACCGCATACCCCCACCTGAGATAAGGTCATATATACCTGTAATTAGATACCCAAGTCTTACTAAATAATGACATTTATCCATTACAGGATTTTTCTCACATATCCCTTGACGAGAGCTCCCATACACGTAGGCATATGAATACCCCAGTTTGAAAACTACAGCTCGGGCCTGTGTGTGAATTACTAACTTAACTAGTGACACGCTTCTCCACCTCCTTGCCTCAAAAGTCATCAAAGAGCCTTCTAAACTAAACTGCTTTAATAAACTACATTTACTAAATAATATGAAAACACAGTAGGTTACTTAAGGTTAATCAGTGACAACCGCAGACCAAATATGGCTGCTGGGCATAAGGTAGCATCATGTTTGTAATTGTATTCCTCAGACTGTTTGTGTCTCTTGGGTTTCTTCTCTTAATAAAAGGAGTACTTGTGGCACCTTAGAGACCAACACATTTATTTGAGCATGCTCAAATAAATGTGTTAGTCTCTAAGGTGCCACAAGTACTCCTCTTCTTTTTGCAGATACAGACTAACACGGCTGCTACTCTGAAACCTCTCTTAATAAAAAATTCAAAATATGCTAGATTACATTTCTGATTAGTTCTTAAATACCCCCCAAACCATTAACTGTTTAATTAGTAAAAAACCTCAAATACATTTGTTTTATTGAACTATAAATGCAGTCAAGTCCTATATAAAGTTATTTAAAAAAAAAAGACAATCACATGGATGTCTTAAGAAAGAGTTCAAGTTAACAACACAGGTTTGTGTCAGAATTAGTGTCAATCATATCCAGGCATAAGGTCTATAAGGTATAAGGTCTAAGGGTTTCTGCTGACCAGCTCCTATTAATACTAAAGAGAGCTGTCCAGTTTAGGCCATGTCCAATGAGTTGAAAGTATTCCCCCTAAGAATATGGAAAGTTTTACTCTGAGTTTCTTTAAACTGTGAAAAAGCTTGATTTTACAGGCACTGTGGAATGATTAGCCTTGTGGAAGAAAGATACCCAACAGCGTTAAGCAATTATGCAGATGCATTTGTATTGTGGAAGGAAAGGTTTATTATGCTTTCAGATTTATAAAATAATGCCTCAGTATAGAGCTAGTTGATTCTTTTAAAAGTGTGCATTCCACATTTAATCTATTCCTGTAATTTAATCGTGATAGGTTTATGCATTATACCAAGGTTGAATAAGTGTGTAATTATCTGAAAGCAAGATTTTTAGGCATGAGATAATTACAGTGCTACAGGCTGTCCTCACAATATAGACACCGATAGATGAACCAATTAATTTTTTTAACTGTTTATGCTTCATGCTACTCTCTTCCATATTCCTGGATTCATGTAAAGGATAATGTACACTTCCCTATTTCTATGAGTTTAAACTGGGATTACTTACCCAGTTTAAACAGAAGGATGTCCATTGCTGTCAGGCATTAGTATCTGTTTATATGTCCTGGATTCTGTTTGATCTTTGGTTATAACCCAGACTTTGTGGTCATGATACAGCAGTTGTGTAGAGGATGGTCTAGCAGCATGTGTTGCTGGCTTATGCTACACTAACCAGTAGGCTCATGTCACTTTCATGGAGACAAAAGATACCTACCTCACTACACTAGAAGTGTTTTTTCAATTATGGCTGACAATCAATAAAAAGTTATTAATTTGTGGGCATTATGATGCTCTTTACCATAGCGGTTCACTTCCCTCACAAGCACTGTACCACAACTTATATCACCTCTGCTTCTTATGGGCCCAGCACTGGTCATAAATGAAGCCCATAAGAAGCAGAGGTGATTTCAGACAGAAAAGATGAGGCAATTAAAATAAGATTGACAATAACAGTGGTCAGACTACCCGTAACTGAGGGTGTGGATGGGGCAGACGGTTAACTCCAGGGGCAATAGATTCAGCAGCATTAACATAGGTGGAACGTACATTAACCAAGACCTTAGCCATTTTTCATTGTTGTACATGTGACAGATATGGCAATTTCCTGAATATCTTTGGCAGATCTTATTGAATTAAGTTGAAGAATCTTTGAGTCCATTGTATTAAATGCAACATTTGTGTATTGTTGTCAGCCAGGATTGCATGTAACCTCTCTAGGTGGGAGATGTGATTTGAGGGCTGACAGTTCAAAGGACTATACTGAAAATGTGCCAGACAAGAATGGATTTTTGGGAAAATAAGTGCAAAGTGGATTTAGTTGGGTATACCTAGGGAGAGGTTAATGAAAATTTCCCATCTCTGATTGTACTATGAAGCTATGACCTGAAGAAGAGGGCTATTGTCTCCTGATCATACCAATCTCCAGAAACAGGTAATGCTACAGCTGAACTGCCTATCCTGAGTTCTGGTTCTGAATCTGAGCCAGATATGAACTTTTAACTACAGGGGAAAACCCAGTTCTGAGTTTTGAAGGACTGAAACCTACCAGAGCCAGAGTTGACCTCTAATAAGCTTTTTAAAACAATAATAGAATGTACATGCATGTTAATCTATAATGTTTTCTTTTGACATTAAGAAAAAATGTGCTTGCTTAGAAAGAGCTATATGGTAACATATAACGGCAGACAATACACTGGCCATTGTCTCTGTAGAGAGACAAGCATAGTGCAGATGCTGGCTTTTAGGCAGTCTGGATTGATGGGGATACCATAGTGTAGGCAACAAACTGCAGCCTAAGAGCTTCCCCCTACACAGTCAAGCGGGAACGAAACATGGGTGTCATGTTGTCAGGAGTGACTCACAACCATGAGTGCCAACCTCAGGGCAGACTCTCAGAAACAGGGAAGACACCCCAAATTGGTGGTATGTTCGATAATTAGATGTCACCAACCAGTAACAAATTTTAACTCCTGGATCACTAACAGTTTTACCATAGAGTAATAGACAGTCCCCTTGGGCTCATCAGTCTATTTTGCCACCAAGGCAAGCTAGATTTAATGATAATTGGTCACCTATGCCAAAGATCACAAAATATTCAGGTTACTTCCCATCCCAAGGGATCAGCCACATACCTCAGATCAATTTGTATCTTGGATAAAACACCAAAGACAACACTTATAGCCAATCTGGTTATAAATTAACTAAGGGTTTATTAACTAGGAAAAAGAAAAGAGTTATTTACAGAATAAAGCAAGCAAGCATATATACACAAACGAGTTACCGTCTATGGTTCCTATTAGGGTTGTTGATTAATAGCAGCTAATTTATGGGATTAACTCAAAAAAATTAACTCAGATTAAAATTTAATCACAATTAATCACACTGTTAAACAATAGAATACCAATTGAAATTTATTAAATATTTTTGGATGTTTTTCTACATTTTCAAATACATTGATTTCTATTACAACACAGAACACAAAGTGTACAGTGCTCACTTTATATTACTATTTTTGATTACAAATATTTGCACTGTAAAATGATAAACAAAAGAAATAGTATTTTTCAATTCACCTCATACAAGTACTGTAGTGCAATCTCTTTATCATGAACGTGTAACTTACAAATGTAAATTTTTTTTGTTACATAACTGCACTCAAAAACAAAACAAAATCCAATCAGTCCTACTTCTTGTTCAGCCAATTGCTAAGACAAACAAGTTTAAATAATGGGAGATAGTGCTGCCTGCTTCTTATTTACAATGTCACCTGAAAGTGAGAACAGGCATTCACATGCCACTTTTGTAGCCAGCGTTGCAAGGTATTTACATGCCATATATGAAAAACATTCATATGCCTCTTCATGCTTCGGCCACCGTTCTAGAGGACATGCTTCCATGCTGATGATGCTCTTTAAAAGAAAACAGTGTGTTAATTAAATTTGTGACTGAACTCCTTGGGGGAGGATTGGATGTCTCCTGTTCTGTTTTACCCGCATTCTGCCATATATTTCATGTTATAGCAGTGTTGGATGATGACCCAGCACATGTTCATTTTAAGAACACTTTCACAGCAGATTTGACAAAACACAAAGGTGGTACCAATGTGAAATTTCTAAGGATAGATACAGCACTCGATCCAAGGTTTAAGACTCTGAGAGGGATGAGGTGTGGAAAATGCTTTCAGATGTCTTAAAAGAGCAACCCTCCAATGCGGAAACTGCAAAACCCAAACCACCAAAAAAGAAAATCAACTTTCTGCTGGTGGCAACTGAATCAGATGATGAAAATGAACATGCATTGGTCCACTCTGCTTTGGATCATTATTGAGCAGAACCTGTCAGCATGGATGCATATATTCTGGAATGGTAGTTGAAGCATGAAGGGACATATGAATCTTTAGCACATCTGGCATGTAAATATCTTGTGATGCCTGCTACAAAAGTGCCATGCGAATGCCTGTTCTCACTTTCAGGTGGCATTGTAAACAAGACGTGGGCAGCATTTATCTCTGGCAAATTGTAACCAAACTGTTTGTCTGAGCGATTGGCTGAAGTAGGACTGAGTGGACTTGTAGGTTCTAAAGTTTTACATTGTTTTATTTTTGAATGCAGTTATTTTTTGTATATAATTCTACATTTGTAAGTTCAACTTTTATTATAAAGAGATTGCACTACAGTACTTGTATTGGGTGAACTGAAATATACTATTTCTTTTGTCTTTTATTGTGCAAATATTTGTAATCAAAAGTAAATCTAAAGCGAGCACTGTATACTTTGTATTCTGTGTTGTAATTGATATATTTGAAAATGTAGAAAACACCCAAAAATATTTAAATAAATGGTATTCTATTATTGTTTAACAGTGTGATTAATCACATGATTAATTTTTAATCTCTTAAAAAGCCCTAATTCCTATAGATTACAGAGATGTAATAATCTGTCAATTCAAAATGTCTTTCATGGCAGATTCAGAGCAACCTCTGCGGATCTCTGCCTTCATTTAGTATCTCTCTCCCTGAGAGAGTTCAAACATCAATGAAAAAATTTTTTGTGACCTTGTTTTATCATATACATTTAGCCTTCCAGTCCATGAGACAAGTTTCCTTGCAAATAATATTTCCAAGGTGATAGGGCCATTCACCAATCCTTGGTATTGTGATGTTCCCCAATGGCTATTTAATCCTGATAGGCTTCCTGAATGGGCAGGGGCAAGAGAGGAACAATTCCCCGTGTCTGGGTTCAGAGCAGGCATTTTCAAAGTTATAAAGCAAAATGTGCATGTTTCCTCACAGCGTGGAATACAGGCATTACAAGTGAAATTAATTGTGAGGGAGATTACCAAACCTGAGCCATTCTTTTTAGGTGACAAATCTGAGAAAATGTCCCCGGTTGAGGTGTCAGAGAAGATTGTGGAAAAAACTGATAAATTAAAATAATAAAAAGTCACCTGGACCAGATGGTATTCACCCAATAGTTCTAAAGGAAGTCAAATGTGATATTGCAGAACTACTAACTGTGGTATGTAACATATCATTTAAAATCAGCTTCTGTACCAGATGACAGGAGGACAGCTAATGTGATGCCAATTTTTTAAAAAGGCTCCAGAGGTGATCCCAGCAATTACAGGCCAGCAAGCCCAACTTCTGTACTGGGCAAACTGGCTGAATCTAGAGTAAAGAACAGAATTATCAGACACAGATGAACACAATTTGTTAGGGAAGAGACAACATGTTTTTTTTAAATAGAAATCATACCTCACCAATCTACTAGAATTCTTTGGGGGGGGGGGGGGGTTCAACAAGCATGTGGACTAGGGGGTTTAGTGGATATAGTGTGCTTGAACTTTCAGAAAGCCTTTGACAAGATTCCTCACCAAAGGCTCTTAAGCAAAGTAAGCTGTCATGGGATAAGAGGGAAGGTCCTCTCATGGATTGGTAACTGGTTAAAAAGATAGGAAACAAAAGGTAGGAATAAATGGTCAGTTTTCAGAAGGGAGAGAGGTAAATAGTGGTGTCCCCTGGGGGTCTGTACTGGGACCAGTCCTATTTAACATATTCCTAAATGATCTGGAAAAAGGGGTAAAGAGTGAGGTGGCAAAATTTATGGAGGATACAAAACTACTCAACATAGTTAAGTCCAAAGCAGAATGTGAAGACTTACAAAGTGATCTTAAAAACAGGGTGCCTGGGAAACAAAATGGCAGATGAAATTTAATGTTGATAAACGAAACGTAAGGCACATTAGGAAACAGTGTGAACTATACATATAAAATGATGGCTTCTAAATTAGCTGTTACCACTCAGGAAAGAGATCTTGGAGTCATTGCGACTAGTTCTCTGAAAACATTCAATGTGCGGCAGCAGTCAAAGAGGAAACAGAATGTTGGGAATTATTAGTAAACAGATAGATAATAAGACAGAAAATATTATATCGCCTCTATATAAATCCATCGCATGCCCACATCTTTAATACTGCATACAGATCTAGTCAGCCCAAATCAAAAGATATATTGAAATTAGAAAATGTACAGAAAAGGGCAACAAAAATGATTAGGGGTATGAAACGGCTGCCATATGAGGAGAGATTAATAAGACTGGGACTTTTCTGCTTGGAAAAGAGATAACTAAGGGTGGATATGATAGAGGTCTATAAAATCATGACTGGTGTGGAGAAAGTAAATAAGGAAGTGTTATTTACTCCTTCTCATAACACAAGAACTAGGGGTCACCAACTGACATTAATAGGCAGTAGGTTTAAAACAAACAAAAGGAAGTATTTTTTCACACAACACAGTCAACCTGTGGTACTCCTTGCCAGAGGATGTTGTGAAGCCAAGACTACAGCAGGATTAAAAAAAGAACTAGATAAAATTCGTGGAGGATAGGTCCATCAATGGCTATTAGCCAGGATGGGCAGGGAGGCTGTCCCGAGTCTCTGTTTGCCAGAAGCTGGGAATGGGTGACAGGGGATGGATCACTTGAGGATTACCTTGTTCATTCCCTCTGAAGCATCTGGCATTGGCCACTGTCAGAAGACTGGATACTGGGCCAGATTGACCATTGGTCTGACCCAGTATGGCCATTCTTATACGTTCTAATGCATACTGCAACTTACAAGTATTTCATAGAGTCTAAAGACTATATACATTCATATAAGAATAGTACCTTTTTTGAACAAAACTAATGTAGAAGTAAACTGGTTTGGTTTCCAACTATGAGTTTGTCTGTGCTCAGCTGATGCTTAAAGACTTGGCAAGAGCTGACACCTGGTTTACAAGTATCACAATGGGTCTCTGCCCAGGAAAGGTGATGCCTGCGAAGCAGAAGCGTAATAGTGCGTGACTTGGTGGACCATGGAGGAGAAATACAGGTGCAGTTGCCCTGAAACTGTGACAGTACACAATTGCCATGCATTAGTAACAGGCAGAGGTTGCCTTTCTATGGCAGAAATGAACAATGTGCAAAGTTTCCAATGATTGTTAATACTTGCATTGTTCTATTATACAGACACTCTTAGGACAGATGTGAGATGCTCAGTCTTCTACATATATGTGTATCCAGGCCCCGCCCCCTCCACAAACATCACAATACCATCTCACACCTGCACATCTTTGAATGATATTTCTTTTAGAAGTACTGTAAATATCATCCTGTTCCAATCTACAAAAACAGGGTCACATGCTTCCGTTAATGTACTGATGTAAATCTCATTAGCAAGAATAGGAATTATGAGCCCACACTGAAAGAATAAGCAACACTGTCATATTATAGCACTTCATGTTTGTCAAGTATTACATAAGAAAGTTATAGACTGTTTCCCATTTCATACTGGCAATAAGCATCGATTGCAACAAAGAAGGAGGTGAACGATTTCTTCATAGCAGCAGTTGTCATTGTCAATCAAGAAGTATGAGAAAAATAATCAAATCATGTCCTGAAACTACACCGATATTTTACTTGAATGTTGTTGTGAAGTAATGTGTCCGGTGTTTTAATCTAACTTCGTTTCCCAGCTATAATTTTAATTGCTACTTTAAACCAATCCCACATCCTTAAGGGATGTTGGACTCTGATAAAAACAAAAGTATGAATTTGTTTTTTGTTTTGTTTTTTTTTATAAACCAGAACATGCTTTGGTAATAGCAATTCCTTTTATTAGCACCCTGCTGTTTGGTTTATTAAAAAGAGTGAAGAGAGTTCTGCCAACAGATAAGGAAAACAATTATTCTTCAACACATGAAAAAAATAGGAATATTAACCCTCTCCTATCTTTTCTGTCAACAAAACAATGAGAAGTTAGAATGTAACTGGTAACATGCAACTATTCCCCATTTTGAAGAACCAACAGATAATAGAGATCATTTTCTTCTTATACAAAGGACAAGGTCCAGATGAGTATCAAAAGATCTTAATAAGGAAATCATTTGGGAAACAGAACACTATCAAGGTGCATCACTGAAAAACAGAGAGAGTGGTTTCACATCCTGGCAGACCAAAAAAACCCCCAGAATATTTAATTAAGTGAGGTGTAAGCTAGAGTATTCTGGGACAATTTAAAAATCACATTAAATACATAGAATTCACAAACTCAATATGTAATGAGCAACAAGAATTTATGTTACATATACATTACGTAAAGATGACAACGGTATACACCAGGCCATTCAGTGACCTAGAAGTTAGAAGGGCAACATTAGTACTAAGCAATATACCCTATCATTTCTATCAAAGATCTAGAGGTGTGTTGGAAAAAGGGGCAACAATATCAAGCCACAGAGCACTTATCTGGAAAAAAAAATCTAGATTTCCAGGTTCTACACAACTATTTATCCAATTTTTTGAAGAATTTTTTTGCTGCTTCCCTCCCAATTCATTCTGAGAATGGTAAAGGCAGTTTTCTGGATCAAAGACAAAAACTGACCAATTGTATCAGACCAGTGTTCTAGATAATCTGGTATCCTATCTCCAGTAGTGATCATTACCTTGCACTACATTTTCTTTTAATGGTCACATTTTGGATAGCCTACCTATAGGAGAACTTCCTTCCTTTCCACAGGAATCAGTGATTGGTTTATCACTTGATATCTGAGGGTTTATATCCCTGTTCACTTTTTTTATAATCTTACCTAATGCAGTTGTAGATGTTCTCATTTCCAATATGAACATCAATCCCTTTTGAAATCCTATTAGACTCAGTAATACCTTGTTCCAGCAATTCAGTCTCTGATGGTGCCTCATCTTTACTATTCTTAATGAAACAAAGTAGGGAGATGATAAAAGCTCCAGAAAATCATTTTACCTTTGCTTCAGAGTCCTTATCCTCCTTATTTACCCTCTTTACTTACTGGTAATTCAGCATGGTCACCAATTCTTTCAGTCTGCCTGCTTCTGATATGAAAACAAATACGACATATTTCACGTACATCTAATTGCTCTTTAAATTCCTTCCTGACCTTATTCTTATATTTTACCCATCATACTTCTCTTGTGATCTTCCTCAATTCTATTGTAATTTCTATCCTAACCTTCACTGGCTACAGAAACATTTTTGTATTACTGACACCTGCTCGATATGCCTTTGCCTGTATTAGTATTCCTCAACACCTGTTGCTTTCCTAGCTCCTAATATAAGTAGCATCCCCCATACAAAAAAACACCCTGGTCAATTTTCTTTGCCAAACAGCCTGGTTCCACTTTAGTTAAATTGGAGACCATCCTATTATATAGACATTTCCCGATTCCTTCCCCCCCAAGACTTCCTTAGGTTCAAGGGAATTTCTAACTGTACCTTTTGTACCATCTTTTCATTTATGCACTGAGCCCTTGAGTCAAGTTCTCAAGGTGATGCAAACTGTCAGTTCTATTAAAGTCAGTGGAATATAAGAACAGAGAATTTCTCCCCATCTAGTTGACATGGAACCATAAAAAATTAAATAGAGTGACTAGAGCTTTCTTTGAGTATTCTTAAACTAAAAAGGACCAGACAGAGAGAAGGGGGGAAGGGGGAGTTGACTTACATCCTAACATACATTAACCCAGATATTATTTTAGGTACAGCATTCAATATTAGTTTTCCAGTTTTGCCTTAGAGAATACTAGCTTTAAGTCTGCAGTATTTGTTATAGACCGACTACTGCAGCAATAGAACAAATACTGAGGAAAGATTGGTTACTTATGGCAGTTTAGAGACATGCACAAGATTTAGATCTGAGTTCCAAATGTTTGATTTGAATCTTGGGTAATATATACTTTCAGGTCATTATGTCCAGAGGGAGATACCAGCAAGTATTGAAGACCTGTACACCATTCATCATATCTAGGGTACAGTTTTCCTTTATTTATTTCACAAACATGACTGAAACACAGACGGAGAAACCATTGTACTAGTATGAAGAGCCTTTACCTAAGCATTTAAACCATTTAATCTTACTTTGTACTGATGTTACTCTGAAGTGTGTTCTTTGCATTCTTAATTAGCAAGGGGAACAGATGGTGAAGCTTTTGGTTTAAGGCAACATGACTATTATAGTAATCTATGGTGCCCGTGATTCTTCACTGTTACAGGAGTTTACAGTAGTGTAACTGTTGGGAGGAAATTAGACTATTTGTTTTTAGGTTGCTAGTATGGGACATTTTGGTAACTTTTTGTGGTACTGATACAAAATTCATTAAAGTTAATTGAAAGACTCTGATTGCTTCTTTTGCTTCTTTTAGTCACAGGAGAAGAATTTAGAGACATTTACAATACAGAATAAGACCTAACCAGGGTTGCATAAAGTGCAGTCCTACTTCTGGTGTGCTATAGTTACCTTGAAGATTTAGCGATAAGAATGAAAAGATACTTTTTTAAATTTTATTTTAAAGAAAAGATAGCAATATAATTAGCTTTTCTAAAAGAAAGGATGTGTAATTCAATCAGTGATCTGAAGTAAATATTGATTCAATAATTTTCAGTTATCTTTAGGTTTCATGCTAGTTTAACACCAAGAATTATTTAAATGCGCTATGCCACATTACTTTTAATATTTTAATTATATTTCTATCAGATAATCATTTGACTATTATCTCCATAACTTGGCATTTTTGGATCCTAATCATCTCAAGTCTGAAAATTCTTCTGCATCACCCATAAAATGGCATTTTGGCTTTAACATCATGCCTTTCCTCCATAAAGACTCAAAATATGCAACATGGAAGAGAATTAAAAAAACAAACACCAAATTACGTTCTTGTAGACCAAAGATCAACATAATATAAGCCTTTCTTTGCTTACCAGGTCTCATGGCTAATCTTATCAGTTGCTAATGCTTTCAAACATTCCACCTTCCACCCACAGGCCCCACTTAGCCTAGTTGGAGGAAAGAACTACGTTTCCTGGAAGTCTTAGCAAAAAAAATAATTCTATAAATAAGTCATGTAAACAACTATAACATAGTAAAGCGACAAGGTGGGTGAAGTAATATTGTATTGGACCATCTTCTGTGGGAGAGAGAGAGAAGCTTTTGAACTCTCTCACCCCAATAGAAATTGGTCCAATAATAGGATATTACCTCACCCATCTTGTCTTTCAAATATCCTGGAACCAACACAGCTACAACTACACTGCATATGTAACATTTTGCAACCCAGCTCAATAATCATAGAATCATAAAATGTAGAGCTGGAAGGGACTTCAAGAGGTCATCAAGTCCAGCCCTCTCTACTGAGTCAAGACCAAGTGTACCCAGACCATCCCTGACTCGTGTTTGTCTAACCTGTTCTTAAAATGTTCAATTACAGGGATTCCAGAAACGCCCTTGGAAGCCTATTCCAGAGCTTAAATATCCTTATAATTATAAAGATTTTCCTAATATCTCACCTGAAACTCTCCCTTGCTGCAGATTAAGCCCACTACTTCTTGTCCTACCTTCAGTGGACATGGAGAACAATTAATCATTGTTCTCTTTATAACAACCTTTAACATATTTGGCCACTATCATGTCCCAACTTAGTCTTCTTTTCCTCAAAGCTGGACATCCCCAATTTTTTTAAATCTTTCTTCATAGATCAGATTTTTCTAAATTTTTTATAATTTTTGTTGCTCTCCTTTGGATTCTCTCCAATTTATCCACAACTTTCTTAAAGTGCGGAGTCCAGAACTGCACACAATATTCTAGCTGAGGCCTCACAAGTGGAGAAAAGAGTGGGACAATTACTTCCTGTCTTACATATGACACTGCTGTTAACACACTCCAAAATGATATTAGCCTTTTTCACAACTGCATCACACAACTCATTTTCAGTTTGTGATAAACTACAACCCCACATCCTTTTCAACAGCACTACTATCTAGCCAGTTATTCCCCATTTTGTAGTTATGCATTTGATCTTTCCTTCTGAAGTGTAGTACTTTGCACTTATCTTTATTGAATTTCATCTTGTTCTCCAATTTGTCAAGATTGTTATGAATTTTAATCCTGTCCTCCAAAGTACTAGCAATTCCTCCCAGCTTGATGTCATTTTCAAATTTTATAGGCAGACTCTCCACTCCATTATCCATCATTATTGAAAATATTAAACTAGCATTGTACCCAGCATTGACCGACTGCTGAGAGAACCTCACTAGATATGTCTTCTCAGTTTGATAGTGAACCATTGATGAGTACTCCTTGAGAGCAGCCTTTCAAGCAGTTGTGCACCCTACAGTTGAGTATCACCTACTGAAATGTTACCAGTGAGATTGAATAGAACCATCTGTTTCCCTGTGCAGCCTAGCTGTAGAAGGCAACTACATTATAGAGGCAACTGGTTTGCTTCTAACTCAACTAGTAAAGACTGAACTAGGAGCTCTCTTAACCCTCCTGATGCAGTATTTAAAAGTAAAACTTTAGAGTGGCTTAGTTTGGTTGATGGAAAGAGAATACTTGGAAGGTACAGAGAAAAGAAGTGACATGGATACAGAGGTTAAAAATCAGAGGCAGTCAGTTTGCTCTTAACTTACTATTGGGACATTGAAGTTCACTCCGAGTTCTTTTCAGCAGTAGGGCTGCTTCTACCTTTGCCCAATAAAACTCACAGGATGTGTTGTTTAATTACACTTGAAAGAGTGTAGAGAGAGGAGAATAAAATATTTTATTCTCCTTCATACTTCCATCAACTTCATCATCCATTAGGAGGACAATGGGCTCAATGTACCCCTAATATAAATCAGTGTGTAAGTCAATGAAGTTGCATTTGACTAGTTAGGCTTCATTTGACCCAGTGGACACTGGGATCTCTTTTTGGTCAGTGAGCTCTAGCTACCCTCCATTATCAGCTGGAGCATGTCTGACAAATAGACTCAAGAAGCTAATCAGATTACAGCTGAGGATGATGCTCGATGCCCATGACCTAATACTGATTTATATGAAAAGGTACTGGAACAATTTATCCTTGGTATAACTCCATTGCAGCCAATGAATTAGACCAACTGTTTTTCTTCTTCACCTCTTACTATTTGTATTTTTAGCTTCGTATGCTTTCTGGGCCTTGAGGTTTTAGGAAAAGCTTCTTGTGCCACTCATTATTTGTCCTGATATCTCTTTGGAAGGGTCATTGTTGATGGATAATCCTAGACCCAATCTTTTCCTAATAGCATTGGTTACCTTGAGTCCCCAGGCTGAAGAAGATAGGTTTTGTAGAAATAGTCACAACTTAGAGTGAGATTTTACTAGGGGGACATTCATTGCATACAGATAATTACTTTCATGTTTTTACATTATTTGTATTCTATATATTAAGAGCCAAGATAATTCTTAAGTGACTTACTTGACAAGAACTTACTTGGCATCATTTACACAGTTGTGATAGATTCAAAGAATAGGAGCACATTAAGTAGTATTTAATAAACATTAGATCGGACCTCATAGTTCATCTTCTTCACTCCCCCTCCACTAAGCAATTGTCCTTTCCATCAGAACATCTCATTTAAGTGAATGATTTGCTTCTCTGGGCTACATTTGGTCACTCTGATTTTCTTGGTTCTTGGGAATTGAGACATTCAGGAATTATGTTGCTGCTGCTTATTTATTTATTAAAGCATAAGTGGGAGAGTATGAAATTTTACGCAAGGCTGCTTTTGTGGGAGATTAGTTCCATGGACAGATGGATTTTTCATTACCTGCTGTAACAGACTGCATATTTGCAAAAGCAGCAGTAACACCACATTCTATCTTAAAAATCAGGGGTCAATCCATCTGTAAGGAAATTGTTTTCCAGCCAGATGTTCTGCCAAACCGAGGGCAAGAGGATGGAATTCTCAGATAGTTGAAGAATATTGGCTGGCAGTGTGTGAAATGTAAATGGTGTAGGCCATTTGTTATTGTCTGACTTGAGCCCTGCATACATTTCATTTTATTATACAGGGTATATGGATTATTCAGTTTATTTCTGTGATACATCTCACTAGGGCAGGGATTCCCAAGCTTTTTGCACAGTGGATACGACAGCTTAGAAGAGAGATTTTTTCAAGGACCAGTGGTCCTCACTTTCAGTCACATGGACTAACCTTATTTCTTATTGGTAATCGAATGAATATCCAGTGGCAGCTACAGAAAGCACAGACAGAGAAAATGAATGCTATTTTCACCCTAAACGTATTTGACTGCAATGCAATAGATGGAAACAAGAATGAGACTAGCATCACCTGACTAGTCAGCTCAAGTCCAACAGCAAATGCTACAATGTTTGTGTATCGGTGCCATAGGGCTAACACCCACTTAGCAAATAAGCCAGTGAACTACAAGAAAACAGACACTGATATTTTATATTCACATTTTTAAAAGCAGTCCATGTGGAAGAACCAGGCCTTCCATCAGAAAAAAAGTAGAGGGGGATCTGGAACCCAAACTTGTAGTTCCAGGTAAAAGATTCAGACTTTTTGAATTCCTCGACTCTAGAATTGAACACAGTATCCCAGCACTGCCAAATACAACTATCACCTTTAGTGATATTTAGTGGTTATTTTGCCCAGGATCCTTGTCAAGTTGATGGGTTATAATTATGGGTCCATGGGTTATAATGGGTTATAAAATGGGTTATAATGGGTCCATCCCACTTATTCTTTTTATATAATGGTACAACACTAGCTTTCTTCCAGTCCTCTGGAAGTTCTCCACCGTTGCAAGAATTATTGGAGGGGGGGAACCAAAACATTAACTGTCCAGAGAGCTCCCTAGACCTGATGATTTCAAAATTTCTGATTTTGGTAGCTGCTGTTTAATATTTTCCTGAGTTACTGTTGGAATGGAAAATATTTCATCATCATCATCATCATCATCATAATCTGATATCAATAATTAATTTCCCCTCCCCAAATCCTGAAGAGAAATATTTATTAAACACTTGTGCATTTTTGTATTAATGACAGTTCTACCATTTTCATCTAGTAATGGGACAATACCATTGTTAGAATTCCTTATGTTTCTAGTACACATAAAAAAATCTATTTTGTTTTTAATTCTGCAGGCCATAGATTTTTCCTTGCATCATTTTCTTCCCTTATCGGTTTTCTACAATTGCTAGTTTCTACTTTATGTCCATTGCTATAACTTCCCATTTAAAACAAATATTTATAGCTGCTTTCATCTCTCCTCTACACCACTTTGGTTTAACTAGAATAATAGATGGCATAAATCAAGAGAAGGCTAAAGTGTTTTTAACTAATTCCCAATTATTATTTTTTTAAAATTCTGTTTAAAGTCTCTCCCAACTGATTTAGCTTAATTGTTTTCACCTTTATGAAACTGGCCCTTTTAAAGCATGTGTGTATCTACACACACACACACAAACTACTAATTGGGACTTTATTCGGTTTGCACATAATAAATGTGATGAAGTCATGATTACTTGCTCCTAAGCAACCACTAATTTTTAGTTCTGTAATCAGTTCTTCTTCACCTTTCAAGATGAGGTCATTATAGAATTACCCTGTGTTGGATGCAAGCTTTGAGTTAGGAAATTGTCATCTAATTTTTAGAAATTCCACTAACTTTTTAGTACTTACAATCTGAGAGCTCCAGTACATGTCACTTCCATTGAAGTCCACCCTAGTATCAGCTTTTCCCCATACACATTATAGGCATGTGCTTAAGGAGCCAGTTGCCCTGTTTTCTAGTATGATTTGGTGATCTCTAGCAGACATTAACTAGTACCTCATGTTGTGCTTTATCTGTTAGGAGTAACAACAAAATAGATGTCCCTGACCAAAGAGGGCTGCTGTTCTCAGAGGCCTTTCCTTTGCACCTCTCAGCCTCAGAAAGAGGACACACCCTTTTATTCAATCCCATACTAAATCCTGGGACAGGAAGTCAACCTTTATTCCTTTCCTGCTTCACCTTATCAGTCACATTTTGACCAGCTTTCTGTATCCTGCAGTGCCAGACCTATATGTTCAACAGGGGTCGCTATTGATTCCTTGGTTTCAGAGCCCCTGTCCAGCTTTGGTGATAGCAACAGGACAGAGTGTTACAGACAGTTGTTGAGTTGAAAGTAGCAGATATAGTTGGCAGACTGGGGAAGATTAGAAAATAAAGCACTCTGAGGTGATAAATTTGTTTTACTGGGCTTTTTTAGTGTGGCAATATATAGTAGGTTTCATTAGTTTGTCAGAAGCCTCCCCCCAGGTCTGGAGACCCCTTACAAGAAGTAAACATCTAGCCCTTTTTGAACTAGAACACTAGCATGATCCCAGGACAGATCTTTCTGCCCATCATGGCCCTTGCATAGGTCCCCAGGGGTCTTCAGGCCCATTGTAACTCTGGAAGAGGTCTTTAGGTTGTAGAAAAACTACATATTGCTGTTCAGAGAAGCAAAAAAGGGAAGAGAGGGAGGAGCAGAAGAGATGGTGTGGAAAGAAAGACGACAGAAAACTTACATTTCAGGAAAGTACCATAATTTTTAAACAAGAAGGGCTGCATCCATAAAGGACTGTGGCAGTCTGTACAAACTACTTATGAGTAAAAAGCCTTTTGCTGCAAACCAAGCATTAAGGCCATCATTCACATGGAGTACTTCTGAAGGACATCCTAATTTGATTATTCATATACTGAACTACTTGATTAGGTATTTAGCCAGAAAGCCACAGTTCATGCAAATATTTGGCTGCTCTCTGGAAGAGATTACTGAAGGGATAAAATTACCACAAGGATGATGCTTCATTTGTTAAAGAAGGTTGTGTAACATAAGTGATTAAAAAGTGCTTCCGGTTATGAGGCTCTTTGATTCTATTATTCTTATCACTTATACTGATTAAGTCTAGTGTTCCTTAGATTGTTTTCCCAGCAACTCAAACAAGCAATCTTTCAGTATATTCCCTGCAGTGCCATTCTATTTCCATCCATCTCTGATTCTGGTAAGTAAGGCTAGCATGAAGCGTGGAAGGAGATGTACAAGAACTTGTCCTGCCTTCTTTGCTAGAACATTCTACGTGATTCTGACCAGCTGCAACTGGAAAGAAAAGGAAATATAGGATATAATTCCCACATGGATGACAGGAGGACAAACATGCAAGTGGACTGCCAGCCATAGGGTGGCACACATTCATATCCTGTAGAATTCGCACACACTCTCCACTGTGAAATTTAAACTATATTCAGTCTTGTTCCAATCAAGGTGAACTGGGAAATTGGAAATACCAGGCAATTTATGGACTCAAGTGTTTAGGGCTGCCATAGCACAGCTGATTAGGGTTAGCTCCCTGAACTTCACTCTGTGCATGAATATGTGTGTGTGTGTGGGTGTGTGCGCTTAAGATGTCTTCTACTAGAAAACAAAATGAAAAGTCTGTGTGGAAAGCACAGATTCTTCACATGAAGACTGGAAAGGAAAATTCTAGTTGTAGTCAAGTAGTGCCCTTTCTTGAGGATGTTTTGAAGGCAAGACCAGAACATAAAGTTCCCTCTCGCTAGTACACATATTCAATATAAAGACAGACTACCTTTCTAGTGTTCAATCTCTCCAGCTGTATGCTCAAGAAATCAGAAAAGACAATCTTGCTCTTTGGCAAGCATTATGCACTTTATACTGTTCCACTCTACCCCTTTGCACCCAGCACATCAGTAGATCTACCTCTGGGAATATAAGATTGCATGTGAGTATCTATAACGGCAGCCTTTCTCAGTGGTGGGGAGATGTAGTTGCTGCCTTAGCATCCTCTCAAAGGTGATCTTCCAGCAAGGGGGAAAAAAATGAACACAGCTGAAGAGTCTTCCAGTCCTCCCCAGCCTCAGTAGTCCTCCAGTCCTCTTTATGCTAAACAATCTTTTCCTTAGATCTCTTGGGGCCCAATCAATATTCCTTGCAGCCTTTCCTGATTTCAACCATCTCCCCCATGGTCTGTCTACTTCCTTTAGAACAGGCCTATGTTGGCCTAAGCTTGCTATTAAAAGGACAGTACATCCTGTGACACTGACCAGTTCTTACACTGTGCTCCGGAGTGTTTATGGAGCCAGTCTTTTATACCTCAACAAAAGTTATTGCTTAGAATGTGTTTTGCCTTTGAATTCAGAATAGGTTGTTGAATTTAATATTCATTCAAAACTACTCAATGCAATTTTACAATGACAACCAAAAATAATGAATAATATATTTCTATCATCCATTAATAACCATCCATCCATTTAGAAGTTACATCCTAATGCATTCTGGAAATCTGCAAATTAATTATGCAAAAACCTGAATGAATATAAAATTGAAATACTTAAGAATTTAAGTGATACAATTAAAACCTATTGCAAAGTTATTTTCTCTTAATACAGACACATCAATCTTAATTTCAGCATTGCAATTTAGAAACAAAATCAGCTCTCATATCTTGTCAAAATATTGGCAGTTTGAGAAATAGCCACATTTTTGTTGTCTTAATTATGTTGTGTTATTTCAAGTGGGAATTTTAGAACCTTATTGAAACAGAAGTGGCTTCAGAAAGAACATACTAAAATGTACAATATAAATAGCAGGGTAAGAGCATTAGGTGTCATATCTGATTTATGAAGAATACTGGTAGTTGCTCAAGAAGGGCAATCATATCTGTATGTGACAGGACGTAAAAATTCTAAGCATCAGACCCTGTAATACTGGCAAATAAATATATGATTTATGATGGTTGAGCTGTAGACCAAGTTATCAGAAATATTTCTGAATTGTAGGGTTTTTTTCTTTAGTAACAATGTTATTTTAAATTGTTTTGCTTCTTTCAATACTTGAATATTTTGGGACAAAGACTTACGTTGTCTGCACAGCAGAGGAGAGCTCTGGCCTCATACAAACCATATATTTCAACTCCAGATGGAAGAGGAATTGGGTATCATGAAAAGGATTTGTTCCCTCTTGCATTCCACACAGCTCTGCTCCAATGGGACACCTAGTAGATAGGGTTAAGGGTAGGGCAAGACTGAGCTCCTTTTATTGCTAGCCAACTCCAGTACTACTTTTTAAGAACACGAGTTTTCTTGCCCCTCACCTTTTTCCCCAGCACTATTCTTTCCCTGCCACTGGCTTCCTGTGGTCAATACAACAGTGTATTTTCACTTATCCCTATATATATATATATTGTTTTATAGAGATTATTCTTCATCTATCATTCAGTGATGAAAATTAATCACAGATAGTACAAAAAAATCAAAGCAATTGGGCACATGTCTGCAGATCTATTTAGATGTGTAGTGAAATGGTTAGGTGGGTGAGTTGATCTTAATGTGCAAATACTTTTAAAATCTGATGGAGGCATTAGTGTTGATGGTCTCAAGGATTAAGATCAGCACTAAAAAGCCAAGAAGTCCTGAGTTATCATTCTACTTCTGCAATTTATTTTGTACTTATATTTTGTACACAATATAAAATCCCAACAAGATATGGTACGTACATATCATTCCCATTCATTTCAGAGATAAGAATAAGTCTTAAGGATATTTCCACACTGCAGGTGAAGATGTGATTATAACATAGGAACTATACCCATGCTAGCAAGATGGCTAGCAAGCAATAATAATGAAGGCATGACAGCATGAGCTTCAGCACAGGACAGCAACATGAGCATTATAATTCCAAATTATCTGGACAAACTGGAGAAATGGTCTGAAGTAAGTAGATGAAATTCAAATAAGGACAAATGCAAAGTACTCCACTTAGGAAGGAACAATCAATCAATTGCACACACACAAAATGAGAAATGACTGCCTATGAAAGGGATCTGGGGGTCATAGTGGACCACAAGCTAAATATGGGTCAGTGTAACACTGTTAAAAAAAATCATTCTGGGATGAATTAGCAGGAGTGTTGTAAGCAAGACACAAGACATAATTCTTCCACTCTATGCCATACTGATTAGACCTCAACTGGAGTACTGCGTCCAGTTCTGGGCACCACCTTTCAGGAAAGATGTGAACAAACTGGAGAAAATCCGGAGATGAACAACAAAAATGATTAATGGTCTAGAAAACATGACCTATGAGCAGGGCCATTCCTAGGGGGATATGGGGGTTGGGACAAATCAGCACCGGCCACCTTGGGGGCCCCACTCTGCATCCAGGAGTGCTGCATCACTCCCCACATGCCTAGTTCCTGCGCCTATGTCTTCCAGGACCGACTGTGCTGGCCAATCGCACCAGCCCATGCCCCCCGCCCTCCCCCCCCAAAGCACAGGGCCTGCAAGGGTTGCCCCAATTCGCTCTACCCAAAGGATAGCTCTGCTTATGAGGGAAGATTGAAAAAAATTGTTTTGTTTAGTCTGGAAAAGAGAATACTAGAGGGGACATGATAACAGTTTTCAAGTACATAAAAGGTTGTTACAAGGAGGAGGAAAAAAATTGTTCTTAACCTCTGAGGATAGGCCAAGAAGCAATGAGCTTAAATTGCAGCAAGGGTAGTTAAGCACTAGAATAAATTGCCTAGGAAGGTTGTAGAATCTCCACCATTGGAGATTCCACAACTAAAAGCAAGTTAGACAAACAGTCTAGATAATACTGCGTCCTGCCATGAGTGCAGGAGACTGGACTAGATGATCTCTTGAGGTCCCTTCCAGTCCTATGATTCTATGTACTCTGAGTCCCTAGGAAGCTAGTACTTGGGCAACGAGCCCACACTGAATCCCATATTGCCACATCTTCACGCATGATAGCTACATTAAAGCTAGCACAAGAAAGCCTAGCCATGCTAAATTACACTTTCAGTCTCAGTGCAGACCAAGGTCAGCAACCTTCGGCATGCGGCCCATCAGGGTAATCTTCTGGCAGGCTACGAGACATTTTGTTTACATTGACCATCCCCAGGCATGCCCCCACCCCCAGCTTCCAGTGGCTGTGGTGCACTGTTCCCAGACAATGGGAGCTGTGGCCAGCACGTCCACGTGGCCTGCACCGCTTCCCCTAGCTCACATTGGCCAGGAATGGTGAACTTCTGTGGGGGGCCAGGCTTGCGGACGGTCAACATAAACAAAATGTCTTCTGGCCCACCAGCAGATTACCTTGATGGGCTGTGTGCCGAAGGTTGCTGACCCCTGGTGTAGACATACCCTTAGAAAGGTCAAGTGATTTGTCCAAGGCCCAGTTCCCTTAATAGAGAATAGTACTCTCAGCAGTTTGCCGCTCTATACTGTAACACTAATTCTTACAAAGTTCTATGAGCTGTTATTAGTTTTAGAGCTCTATTTGTACAGTACTGTAAACCAGTGGACTAACTCACCAACCTGTAAACCAAAGAACACACTCAAATCACAGGATTTCAGTCCCCTTTTCTTCATAGCTTCAATTTCTTCAAAATAACATATGTTCAATATATCAAATATATCCTTTCACCTTGCCCTGAGATCTTTGCACAAGCCTGTCTACTCCCTACAGGATTATACTCCATAGACTTTCCATGCATCTCTCCAGTTCACCTGACCTACATGTTGGCTTTATGAAGACCAGCTGATTCTCAATTTATCATCTGGTTCCTTGGCCTTGCAGCCTCATCAGGGAGGCAGTAGATCCATCACAAGTGGGACAATGACCAATTCCCTTAAAGGGTCACCCCACTCTGTGACAGGCACCTAGCACAATGAGGTAGGGTCAAGGCCCCAAAACACTACAATAAAATATTAAATATTACTATAATTATCATTATTAATGTTTATAAGTTATATACATAAACATGAAGACAAGGTGAAGATTTACAAAAGGATCATTCAAAATCTGGAGTTAAAGTTAAAAGCTCAAACTGAACTCTCCGTTACTATGCATTAAAATATTACCTGCTTATGTTACAATAAATCATTTTTCACATAATTAAATATACCTTGTATACAGATGGAGGGTTTTTTTTTGTTTGTTTTACTTTTTTTTTTTTGAAGAGCTGGTTGAACATAACTGTTTTTTCTACTTTTCAAAACCAACAGACCAGCCAACTTGAGAAAAACGTAAAATATTTCCCCAAGCACTTTTTACCGTTTTCTAACCAGCTTAGAGAAGGGTCACTATTTCAAAAGTTTGAAATTTTTATTAAAACCACTTGCAAACCTTTGTGAAAATTTCTTTCTGCAGCTCCATTTTTTTCCTACAACAGTAAATTGCATTTTTAAACATACTTAAATAATAAGATGCACCATACTGTATAATCCTGTAGATGTGGCCTGATTTTCATGTCAAATTTGAAAAAGCCATATTTGAAGAAACTCTTTTTTAAAATTATAAATGTTTAAAGCTAAATGTTCAGAGTCAGATGCTCTCTAAGGTTAGAGAGAGTCCCATGAATGAAGATGTTCCAGCAGCAAAGCTATCTAAAAAAACCATTTAAACAAAACAACTTTAATTTTCCAACCTGTACTGTTCATTACATTATGATTATTCAAGCAATCTTTTTCATACTTAGTTTGTTTTACATCCCTCTGATATGTTATAATCAACCCAAATCTGTTAATTCTGCATTTTCTGAGTCCTGAGTGTGTGATTTTTTTAACATTAAACATTGCATTAACGCCTTTTTTTTAAAAACACTTAAGTAGTATACGTCTATAAAACAGATTATAGAAGGGTTAAAACATTTAAACAATCAAATTAAATAAAACAAATCAAGGCTTATACTATCATATCATGGGATTTCTGTTACCGAAATTTTTGTATTATACTGCTTAGTCTAGCAATTGTATTCATTACTTTATTTTACCGTAGACTCATGAAATGAATTGGCTTTACATAAAAGTTTTAATATTACCCTTTCATGCTGACAGCAATGTGTGCAGCAGAGCTCGAAGTTTAAAGACTTATGTTCCTCCTGATTAAAAAAAGTTAATATTTTATTTTTCCCATCCTCCTTAGTAAACAGAGTATCTAGTGTACTGAAACATAAAAGAAAAGGAAGCCCTCCATTAACATAATTATGTTGACCCAGCATTATAAAATGGCCTTGCACTTCATTGATTTCCTTTCCAGTGCCCTAAGTTCAATCATACAGATGAGAGGGAAAACTTCTGCAAACTCATCACAAATGCAGGAATAAATATTTATCTTCCTCCCCCCTTCCCTCTTGACACCAAGACTTTTTGAATACAAGGCTTTAGCCTTTGCATTACCTTATTGATTCCTTAATGTAAGATCTAACTTGCTTCAGGGGGCACTATAAATACAGTGTTGCTAAAGCCTTGCAATATCAATATTCATTTATTACTATTGATTAGTTGCCAATTCTAAATTCTGGACCATGGATTAACATATGCTGAATAACAGTTTTGATTTATGAGGTTGAAATTGGCTTTAACAACCTACACAGAATATGGAAATGTTCTCTGTTATCGAAGTAATTATTTCCATTTCTTAATATACAATTACTTAAAGTGGCTTATGCTTTCAGCCTAGCTAAAAGACTTAGAATTGCAAAACAAAACTTGATTTACAAATGTTTGTCAATTACAATATCTTATAGGGCCACATTCATCTGTTGCATAAGTCCATTGATATTCTTTGGAATAGGTTCCTGGATAAATTTCACCCATTGAATTCAACAAATTATATAAGGACAAAAAAGAGATGTGTGCAAAAAAAAACCAATGTGCACCTATTTTGTCGCCACATTTATGCAGTATATGGTCATGCAATTATGTTGTTAGGTGGGCAGCAATCTGTCACATCTTCAGGGATTTTTAACCTTGTTTTGAAAGTTCAGTCTGTTTAGACTCCCCGCCCCTCTCTCTCCTCCCCCCCATCCTCTTTGTACATAATCTTATTTCTTTTCATTACTATCACTTTCTTCATTCTCAAGTTATTGTATAGTCATCCTTCTCTCTTTTCACATTTGACATGACACCATACTGTACCCAATACATCGTTAAAACATCCTTGGGTAAAGAGAAGCTAAAATACTCAAATTATCTGAACTCAGATTCAGAAAGGATTTTAACATTCATGTAAATGAGAAGTCTGCATGCTCAAGATTTGACCACAAAGTTTTCAAGCAAAGGTGTATAGATGGGCGTGAACGAGCAAGTTGATCCAAATGTTGTAGCTAGCTTATTTGTATAATGGAGCAAACCAACCCAGAATTCAAACACCCCTGCATTTTGGGTGGGTGTTTTCAAAATCTGGCCCTAGATTTTGCAACATGAACTCATTGCTAAAATGTATTTTTTCAATTACATCTCTACCCTGATATAACTCGATCTGATATAACACGAATTCAGATATAATGCGGTAAAGCAAAAATGTTTTTCTGTCTCGTTTACAACTTTGGTTCTCAAACTGGGTGTCGCGACCCCTTGGGGAGTCGCAATCCAGTTATGTGGGGGGTTGTGAGCCCCAACTCCAGCGCGCAGCTGCAATTTGCGAGCCCCAACCCCTGCGCCAGGCTCTGAGCCCCGACCCCTGTGTGGAGCTGCGCAGCTATGAGCCCCGACCCCGACCGGGATGCGTGGGTGTGAGCCTCGACCCCGACAGGGATGCCTGGCTGCGAGCCCCGACCCTGGGTTTGATGTGAACAATGACATCAGATGCGCCCTTTCTAAAACAACACAAAGAATAAAACTTCTTGTGTCAAATACTGTATTAATAACGGGAATGCTCGAGACCAAAGCAAGTTTGATACAATGCAGTTTCGCCTATAACGCGGTAAAATTTTTTGGCTCCCGAGGACCATGTTATATTGGGGTAGAGGTGTAGTTTGCAGAATGTCTTAGGGGGTCACTTCTTTAATGGTTTTTCTCTAACCCTCTCCATTCTATTTAAAATTTTTATCAGAGATACAGAAGAAAACTTAAAAATCACTGATAAAATTCCCAGAGGACAAAAAGATTGGGACAGCGGTAAATAAAAAAAGAAGGCAGATCACCAATACAGAGCAATCTGTATCACTCGATAAACTGGGCACCAGCAAACAATATGCATTACAGTACAACTAAATGTAAAGTCATATTTATGAACAAAGAATGTAGGCCATGTGCGATGTTATTGACTTGGACTGTATATATCATTGTTGCAACCGGGGTCTTATGGTGGCACCAGGTCTTGTACAGAAGAGGCCAAGTGGGATGACTATGGAAAGGTTGTAGTTTGCTGGTTATGATTATGCTGTCTGTATGTGTGTATCACTTTTATATTAGAAGTTCTGAATATTAGCTAGGTACTTGTATCTCAATGTGTTTGATTCTAAGTAGCCTCAGTGAAGCATTTGGTCAGCTTCTTGAGAAAGGACTACTCTCAGTAAGTGGCCAGTCAAGAAACATTTAATTGACAATGGACCTTGGGAGATACCAATCCACATCTGAGCTTTCCTGGGAACGTTCAACCTAGCATGTAAAGAACGACGTCAGCCTGCAAAAAGCTGAATCATTCATGTACATGTGACTTGCCCAGGTGGCTACAAACTCCATCTTGTTGCTGTGATTTTGCTGGGATTGGGGACTATCATGGGAAGAAGCAACTCTGAAAAGACTTGGGGGCCATGGTGGATAATCAGCTGAACATGAGTATAGTGAGGATAAGCAGTGAATTTGGCGTTGGTGTCATGGCTACTCAGTTACTGTATCCAGTTCTGGTGTCCACTATTCAAGGATAGGAGAGAGTTCAGAATAGAGCCATGAGAATTATTAAAGGATTGGGAAACTTGGTTTATAGCAAAAGTTTGATGGAGCTCAATCTGATTAATTGTCTCCCTCCCCCCCCCCCCCCCGCCCAAAAATACATGATCTATTTCCACCAGGAACTAGAATTCTTATGGAATTTGTTAGGCCAATCATTCGCAATAGTCCCTACGGCTTTATAACCTATGAATCTATTCAAAGTCCCTTTGAAGGTTTAAAAGTCCTCTGTTGGTGTTTCCTGAACTGCTAATGGAAGTTCACCTCTTTGGAAATTCTCAGTATAAGGGTTACTACTCAATTGTGTTTTAAGTGTATGGATAAATTGTATAGTCAATTGCTTGGCAACACTTTGACTCATTATGAAATATATTCAGGAGACCGAATGATCAGTATCAGTCAAGTTTATTGCGACAAGTCAATAATGTTATAGGACAGGAAAAAAGTTCAATATAATACCAGTCTGCAGGAAGTCATCATGTGCAACATTGTTACATTTACCTTACACAAGGTGTGCTCCTAGAGTTACACACCAAAAGCCATATTTTATACCCTACCTGTTTACAAGTAAACAAAGCATTGTATATGTAACCTGAAACCAGATTTCACCAATCAATCAGCTTTCTATCTTGTTTTTCTGGTACCAGAGTATACCCCTTATCTCTTTTTGGTCTGAACACATGTATTCCAAGTACCAACGAGTTGAAGACACCTCTGAGTTTTCTTCTTGAATTGAACAATCATATGTCTTATCCAAATACTGGCCTGTGAGAATAACTTCCTATCTGTTGCTATGGTAAAGTAAATATATGTCCTATCTGACTTTGGGGCAGGGGTTGGAATGGGGGTGGGGCAGGAGCAGGTAGAGTTGGGGGCAGGGCCATGGGAAGGGGTCAAGCATCCACCGCTGCTGGCAGAAGTTGGCCTCCCACCTGTACCTCAACTGACCTTAACATGCCCTTCCTTCACTGGTATACAGTTAGGTACATACTTAAATATCTTGCTGAACAACCTTTGTTACCAAATACCATCAGCACAACATTTGGCTTACATAACATGTGAAATAAACTTTAATAATCTTACCAGGAGCTGTTCTTTCATGCAACTCTTCTCCTCCAGAAATGTAATCATATTTGTGTTGTTCCACATTTTAAACTTAAGAAAATGGTAAATCAATTTTAAAGTCATATTTTTCAGTGTGTTTTATATTAGATTCTCTTTTTGTTGTGGTTTCGTGATGTTACAATGAAGAACATCTTATGTAAGCCTTCGTCACTATTATTTTTATCATCTTTTTATAAATGCTAGAAATATATAGTATCGTAATGATTATTGAAAACAAAAGGTCACATTGTAGGTTATGGACAGTTAAAAATCTTCCATCCTATTTTTACTTCCTTCAGCTATTGTGCTTGCACAATGGATATACTCACATAGTTGCACTGGGGAACTTTAACCCCCCTCCTTCAAAATCATACTCTAAAAGTGTAGTGCTTATCCAATAGCACTAGCTTTATCTCATTTATATGCAAAAAAATCAAATGTTTTTAAGTATAATATATGGGTACAAATTATTCCTTGTAAGTATGTGTGACATTGACACACTTCAGAGTAACAGCCGTGTTAGTCTGTATTCGCAAAAAGAAAAGGAGTACTTGTGGCACCTAGAGACTAACCAATTTATTTGAGCATAAGCTTTCGTGGGCTACAGCTCACTTTGAAAGCTTATGCTCAAATAAATTGGTTAGTCTCTAGGGTGCCACAAGTACTCCTTTTCTATTGACACACTGTTATCCATAAGTACCAAGTCAAAATAATCCAGTGGATTTAAAGTTAAGAATGTGCATATTTTTCTGCCGGTTTTCAGTCAAACATTGATTTCTTTTTGTTAAATGTTTTTGGGCATATTACAAAATTCTCAAATGCGTTGTTTAAAATTTGTGAATTTATTTACCAATGGTTTGAGAATTTATTTTTTTCTGAACGTCATAATTCACAACATGGAGATAAGCTGCATAAGACTCATGTGACAGAGTTTGGTCCCGGATTGACTGTGTTACATAATTCAGAGTGAATTTTGAGTATTACAAATAAATATACCACTTTACATTTATTTCTGGAAAATATTAAATAAGATTAATATTTACTAGCATGAAAGGTTTGCAAATACAGTTAAACACTTTTTGTTTATTTTTCAAATTTGAGCAAATATTTAGAAGTTAGCTCTGCTAAAAAGTAACTTATGTATTCTACATATAGAAGACAGATTTCTAAAAGCATTCCATTTCTCAGCCACTTTTGAGTCATCACTATTTTTATTCCATTCCTCATCTATGAAAAGCCCTGCTTTCTCCCTAGTGTATCTTTATTCTTTGTAATATTTGTAAACACCCTTCTTATTTCCCTTTAGCCATCTGTCTCTTAAATATATTGGTTATGGGAAATCCACACATGATTGAGAGACTTCACTTTGGATGAGAATCAAAAAGTTTGGATGTTTATCAACCATTGTTTGGCCTCAAATTTGGTTGGAAATCTCACAAAATAAGACTCAGTCATAAGAGTTTTTATTTCTGGCTCAAACACTGACAAATGGGCTTTGCCTATGAGCTAGCATTTAGCACCTGGACAAGATTCCCATTGGAGACAAGACAATGTGAGTATTGTCTGGGTGCAGGTTTGGGGTATTTTACAGTCTATTTTCAGTCTCTGAAAAATAAAGAAATACAGCAGCATGCAAAAATGAACCAAAAGTAAGTTTTTTCTTATTTCATCAGGACTGACTGAACCTTTCTCTTAGATTTGTTGCATCCATGCTGATGATGGGTTTTGCTCAATAACGATCCAAAGCAGTGCGGACTGACGCATGTTCATTTTCATCATCTGAGTCAGATCCCACTAGCAGAAGGTTGTTTTTCTTTTTTGGTGGTTTGGGTTCCGTAGTTTCTGCTTTGGAGTGTTGCTCTTTTAAGACTTCTGAAAGCATGTTCCACATGACATCCCTCTCAGATTTTGGAAGGCACTTCAGATTCTTAAACCTTGGGTTGAGCTGAAATCTCACATTGGTACCTTCTTTGTGTTTTGTGAAATTTACAGCGAAAGTGTTAAAATGAACAACATGTGTTGGTCATCATCTGAGACTGCCATAACATGAAATATATGGCAGAATGAGGGTAAAACTGAGCAGGAGACATACAATTCTCCCCCAAGGAGTTCAGTCACAAATTTAATTAACACTTTTTTTTTTTTTAAGGAGTGTCATTAGCATGGAAGCATGTCCTCTGGAATGGTAGCCAAAGCATCAAGGGGCATATGACTGTTGAGCATATCTGGCATGTAAATACCTTGCAACGCCAGCTACAAAAGTGCCAGGCAAATACCTGTTCTCAGTTTCTGGTGACATTGTAAATAAGAGGGTAGCATTATCTCCTGTAAATATAAACAAACTTGTTCAGCCAATCGCTAAGATGAAGAAATAGGACTGAGTGGACTTGTAGTAGGGTGACCAGACAGCAAGTGTGAAAAATCGGGACAGGGGGGTAATAGGGGCCTAAATAAGACAAAGCCTCAAATATCGGAACTATAAAATTGGGACATCTGGTCATCCTAACTTGTAGGCTCTGAAGTTTCACATTGTTTTCGAGTGCAGTTATCTAACCAAATAAAAAAATCTACATTTGTAAGCAGTACTTTCACAACAAAGATTGCACTACTGTATTTGTATGAGATGAACTGAAAAATACTATTCATTTTGTTTATCATTTTTACAGTGCAAATATTTGTAATAAAAATATATATATATTTTGTAACTTAAATAACAGAATACAATATATATGAAAATGTAGAAAGATATCCAAAATAGTTAATACGTTTCAATGGATATTCTATTGTTTAACAGTGTAATTAAAACCAATTAATTTTGGGTTAATTGCATGAGTTAATTGTGATTAATAGACAGCCCTAATATATATGTAAAATGTTTAGATTGGTTTGATCAGGAGAATTTTTTTTAAAAAATCTCACCTATTTGAAAATGCATGCGAAATGGTCCCCTCATTAACACTAGTCCAACTCCATCCCATGACATCAATGGTGTTACAACCAACAGGTCTATAGCTATAGGTCTATCCTGCCTCTAGAGTTTCTCTCTCTCATAGGATGCTTTTTTCCCCTAGTTTACCTGCCTCCTGCTACATTCATCATCATTACAATAAGTCTTTCCAGGTGGTAGTCATTAAATAGGTGGAATGAAGCACCTCAGCTTTTCCATCCTGCCAGAGATTCCATCAAACGCTGCTAATGTGAACTCAGGCTGCCAGCAGTTTAAAAATCAATGCAGTACAGCACACACACCACTCTATTACCATTGGAGAATATATATTGCTCAAGACAAGGTTCAGTTAACATTTTGTGAAAAGAAAATTTGTGAATGTCAGTTCTTACAAATGATTTCAAGAAGTAAAAGTAATTTGCAATTTACCCCGAGGCTTTGAATTTTTGGTTCATTCCCACCGAAAATACAAGTGGGTTTGAAGATAAACCTTAGGTGAAACAATCTGGGCTTTAACTGAGAGTTTAATATATTCAAATCACTAACAGCTCGGTAAAGTGTAGGCCAGCTGGAACAGTCTTTAATTCAGAATCTAACATAATAGTATCCTTGTTTTTACTATGTAGTTATAAATATGTTTCTATTTTATGCTATCTTGTGTTCAGTTCCTTCCCCTTTCCCCCTGTAGGTCCTGACAGGAAAAGGAAATTACAGTATTATACATGTGTTTCAGTGACTATATTGTCGATGTAGAACTAACTGACTAGCAACAATAAAACCTAATCAGCTGCTTTCTCTGAAACATGAACAAGGGGAATGTTAAATGGATCTCTAAATCAAACTACATTCGTTTATCTTCACATATATAATTTAAAATAGCCAATAGTCTAAGTAAATAAAACATCTAGTAATCACAAAGCAAGCAAAATACCTTCTTTGAACATTGTGTTTGTGGTAAGTTTTTATTTAGGATCTTCTCACATTATCTGAATACATTACATATACATGAGCTACAATTTAAATATTAACATAAATGTGACAGAAACTGAACACAATTTCCATACTGTGAGAACCTCCAGAAACACAGGTCATTAGCTTTTGCAAATATTTCACCTGAACAAACATATTTTTAATGTTATACACTATTATTTAACTCAGGGGTCGACAACCTTCGGCACATGGCCCATCAGGGTAATCCGCTGGCGGGCTCTGAGACATTTTCTTTATGTTGACCATCTGCAGGCACGGCCCCCTGCAGCTCCCAATGGTCATGGTTGAATGAAAAGTCATTTCAAACCAAATAAAATGGAACTTGACATTTTGAAAACAAGTCATTGACAACTTAAGAACTTTTTTTCCCAAAATGAGAAATATTTCAAAACTGACCCTTTCCCCATGAACAGTTTTGGTTTCAAGAAACCATTTTTCACTAAAAAAGTTTGGTTAAAAAGTTGATGAGCTCTACCAAGATCGGTGTTGTCTACATTTGCATAGTTCACAAATCTGTGAATTAGTAAAATTAGTAAAAGAAAAAGAATGCTGTCCTGGAACACCATCACTAATGGCCCAGTCCTACAACTTTTGCTCATTAAAATATTAGTTTCCTTGGTTTTGCTCACTGGAGCAAGGAATACTTGGGTAAGGACTTAATATACAGTGGTCACCATAAGAAAGTTAATATTCACAATAGGAAGCACATGGTCACCACAAATTATTTCCTGTTCTAAGTGCAGAAGAAACTGATATTTCAGATACCAGTGTTTGGTAGTTGTTGGCAAATACTGATAATTTAGTGGTAATCATTGTATGCATACAAAATGTAAGGTAATATTTGAAGTATATGAAACGCGGAGGGTGATAAACAGGTTTAAAATCATACAAAGAAAGGAATGCTCCACCTTTCAGATCTTCAGTCTCCAATCTAAAGTTGAACAGTTTTATATATCGTTTAAGCAGTTCACACCAGTCCTCTACAGAGCAAATCACAATTCTACTCTATTCCATTCACCTTCTTGTTCTGCACTCATCACTACTCTATGAGCTTAGGCACTTTAAGTGCTTGACCCAAAGTCCATTAAAGGCAATAGGATTTTTCCATCGGCTTCAATGGGTTTGGATTAGGGCCTATGTGTTGTAAGTGTAAAATGTAAAAGCCATTAATTTTTGGAAGAAAGGAACAATATTATTATACCATACCTGAGACATTATCTGAGTGTAACTAACTAGTCTAACAGCCAATATTCAAGCCTAAGTTAATTGAATAGAGACTGGGAGTGGCTAAGTCATTATGCAAGGTAACCTATTTCCCCTTATTCTTTCCTACCCCCGCCCCCCTCCTCAGAGGTTCTTGTTAAACCCTGGATTTGTGCTGGAAATGGCCCAACTTGATTAACATACACATTGTAAGGAGAGTGATCACTTTAGATAAGCTATTACCAGCAGGAGAGTGGGGTGGGGGGAGAGAAAACCTTTTGTAGTGGTAAACACCCATTTTTTCATGCTTTGTGTGTATAAAAAGATCTTCTATACTTTCCACAGTATGCATCCGATGAAGTGAGCTGTAGCTCACGAAAGCTTATGCTCAAATAAATTGGTTAGTCTCAAAGGTGCCACAAGTACTCCTTTTCTTTTTGCGAATACAGACTAACACGGCTGTTACTCTGAAACCTAACAATAGTAAGAATCAGTTTTACCAATGATTCATTGCTTCAGACCAAGAGTAGTCTTTCCCAAGCAGAAATGATTAGATTTATTTTAGTTTGAACACAAAGTTATTCTTGGTCAGCATAAGCAACTTGATTTCACAATAGCAGCAGCAGAAAATGGAAAGTATGGATTAACAGTGGATAGAAAATACTGAAAATATTATAATGCTGTTTTTAAAAATCAAGGATATACCCTCACCTGCAATATTGGGTTCAATACTGGTCACTCTATCCCAAAAAGAAAAACCAGATACAAAAGGGGCTAAGAAACAGGTAATGAACAATAAAGGCATGGAATAGCTCCAATATACAGAAAGACTGAAAGGATTAGGATGAATTGGGAGCCAAATAAGAGTTGACAAGAAAGTGGTATGCAGGATGTTTGGTATACAGATAGGATAAATAGGAGCAAACAATTTGCCCTTGCATGATACAAGAAAAAGGAGAACAAAGAAACTGATGAAAGGAAATAATTCTGTGTTCTGTAAAAAAGTAAGCCATGGAATTCATTTCCAGACTATACCATTGAGTCCAAGAGCTTATTGGGATTCAGAGAAGATTAAACATTCAAAGAAGATTAAAGAGTATCCAGTTATAATAAATATTAAAAATATTTTGGATGAATTACTGCAGCCAGCTCCTCAATGGGAGAAAGATTTGTAGCAAGCTTGAGGCGAAGAAGGCATTTCTGGAAAATGATGCTACCTGTCAAACAGGACCATGAGGCCTTGCACCACTTTGACAAGTGGGGTCTGTGTGCCTTTGATGGAAGGTGAAAGCAATGTCTTGGCCAGCTTTTCAAATCATTTCCCTGCTCCAACCAGAATCACTTCAGTCTTGCCTTAGTTCAGTTTGAACCAGCTGCTCCTCATCCAAGAGCTAATTTCCTGTAGGCATTCTGACATTTAAGAAGTGGTGGTGGTTACAACATCAACTAAGAATATAATACACAGTTGAGTGTCATCGACATCTCAATATCTCCCAACAGTAAGAGAAATACCAGTAAAGCTTTGCATTTTACAGTAGGTGAGGATCTGGCCCTTTAGGTTCCCCCGCCTCCCTCCGCAAATACATGTGGTTGTGAAAATATTGGTCTATGTCAGTCATGCCTAATTACATCATATGCAATGTAATATGTGACTGATACAACCCAATTTACCAGATCCAGAGTGATATATCAGCTAAGAAACATGTGTCTCAAAACTACTGTCAAAGAAATTGTGGTTTGTATAAAAAAGTTGCTTTAAGGGATTATCCAAGAATTGAAGAAGGTTGGCTATTGCATGAAGCATTAGAGCAAACATTTTTGATACAGGGGTGGGCAAACTTTTTGGCCCAAGGGCCACATCTGGGAATAGAAATTGTATGGCGGGCCATGAATGCTCACAAAATTGGGGTTGGGGTGCAGGTGAGTAAGGTGCGGGCTCCACCTGGGGGGTGCAGGCTCTGGGGTGGGGATGGGGATGGGGAGTTTGGGGTTCAGGAGGGTGCTCTGGGCTGCGATTGAGGGGTTCGGAGGATGGGAGGGGGAATCAGGGCTGGGGCAGAGTGTTGATGCAGCGAGAGGCTCGGGGTGCAGGCTCTGAGTGGCGCTTATCTCAAACGGCTCCCAGAAGCAGCAGCCATGTCTCGCCTCCAGCTCCTACGCAGAGCTGCGGCGAGGAGGCTCTGCATGCTGCCCTGTCTGCAGGTGCTTCCCCTGCAGCTCCCATTGGCCATAGTTCCCAACCAATGGGAGCTGTGGGGGCAGTGCTTGGGGCAGGAGGCAGTGTGCCGAGCGGAGCCCCCGTCTGCCCCTACATGTAGGAGCTGGAGCAGGGCCATGCTGCGGCTTCTGGGAGCTGCGTGGAGCAGCCCCTGACCATGCTCCCTGGCTGGATTGCTGGAATGGGGCAAGCCTCAGACCCCACTCCCCAGTGGGAGCTTGAGGGCCGGCTTAAAACAGCTGGTGGGCTGGGATGCAGGCTGTAGTTTTCCCACCCCTGTTCTAATGGAATTAGCAATTAAAGGAACAAGCATCCTTCTGATATCTGTACACAGCAGTGGCTTCTGCTTCTAACTGTTCGTGAGCTTAAATAGTCCACACGGAAGGTAGTGCACTACCTCCACACCATTGCAGGGGTTGTGGGGTGCACAGTTCCTCAACAATGGCTTCCAGGGCTTTGCTGCCCATATATAGGGAGAGCACTACTAGTACAGGCTGAAATGGGTTCAGTATGTGCTACTCCAGGCTGGCGGTCAGTTCTGCTGGTCATTGCAGAGGATGTGATAGAGACATAGCCTGCCTCCTCCCTGTCCCTTTTTGGGATGTCTCACAGTCTTAGCGCAGCACATTCCTGATGCTCATGGGATGATATGGGCTGTATTTGTAGCTAGTGTTCTCCCTGTCTCTATCCACCCTCCCATGCGCACTTCCACACTTGCACACCAGACAATCTAACCATGTGTGTATATTGCAGAACTGCACTCTATGTTCCTCAGCTTTAACGATTTAGTGGACAAAGTACTGGACTGGGACTCAGTACACTTTGGTTTTATTCTTAGTTCTACACTGGCCTGCTGGGTGACTTTGGGCAAGTCACCTCACCTCTCTGTATCTCAGTTTCCCCATCTATATAAGGAGGCTTAGCTCTTTTGAGAAGCACTTTGAGATATACTGATTAAAATCACTATATTACAGCTAAGTATTAATATTAGCATTACCCTCATGTATTGTTAAAAATCCATCTATCAGCAGCCTCTCTATAGATTTTAATTTTTTCTATTAAATGTATAATTGTGCAGGCAGGTACACAGCCCAGGCTGGCACTTTAAGGAGCATCTGATCAGTGTGCATATTTCTCAGGAACATGCGCCATCCCTTAGCTTCATCACCTATCATGTTTCCCCAGTAAGGCAACTATTCATAAATACATAAGAACAGCCATACTGGGTCAGACCAAAGGTCAATCTAGCCCAGGATCCTGTCTTCTGACAGCGGCCAATGCCAGGTGCCCCAGAGGGAATGAACAGAACAGGTAATCATCAAGTGATCCATCCCCATCTCCCATTCCCAGCTTCTGGCAAACAGACTAGTGACACCATTCCTGCCCATCCTGACTAATAGCTGTTGATGGACCTATCCCTCCATGAAGTTATCTAGTTCTTTTTTGAACCCTGTTATGGTCTTGGCCTTCACAACATCCTCTGGCAAAGAGTTCCACAGATTGACTCTGCGTTGTGTGAAAAAAAAAATTCTCTAAATGTAGTGTCTAACAGCATTCTTCCCAAATTTCTATGGAAGACATCTTTGTAGGGGATTAGATGCAAAGAGAAATCCATGGCTGATTTTTTCAAGGCAATTGGTGGTAACTAATTGGAAATAGGATTGTGAGTCAGAGTAAGGTAATTTGTAGGGGGGAGGTCAGATAGTATAGCATACATGGCATTTAAAAAAAAAACAGGACATATACCTTAGGAAATGTTATTAATAGTGATAATGAAACAAACCACTGCATTTAGTCACATTCACATTTCACAGACTCCTAGTTGTTCTAATCACGTTCCTTGAATAAAGAGAGTGAATGTGAATTTCAGAACATAGGCATGATAATACCACCATGAATTTGCATATGAATATCAAGTACCAGAATGTACCAGAATACACTCAGACTGTATAGGAATAAAGTATGACCACCACCAGAACTGGAATCTTGCCATAGAGTCATCATAACTGGTCACAGGTAAGGAAATCCTCCCATGGCATACAGAAAGCCTAGTGGCTTCATACCCTCTGTTGGTAGTGTAAGGGGCATGGCTCAAACAAAGGCTTGTGGCAGGATTTGTTTGTGTCCCCAGTTCCCAGCTGCTGTAAGACCATTAGCAGCTGGTATATATTGGGGGGCGGGGACAGAATCTATCCACAAAAGTTCATGAACAGCTAAGAATTACATTTTTCTTGAATATTATTTGCAGTGAATACTTTAACCCAGGGTTCTCAAACATGCGGCCCGCAGGGCTATTTCCTGTGGACCGCCAAGCTCCCTCCCCCCAGCATGCCGCATCCCCGCTCCTCTGCCTATCTCAAGGGGCTTCCCACCACCAAACAGCTGTTTGGAGGCACTTAGCGCTTTCCAGGAGGGAGAGGGAAGGAGCGGGGAGCCAAGTGCTCAGGGGAGGAGGTGGAGAAGAGACGGGGCAGGGGCGGAGATTTCGGGAAGGGGTTGGAAGAGGCGGGGGCAGGAGCGGGGCCTCATAGAAGGGGTGCAGTGGGGACAGGGGATGTCAGTGATCCGGCCCTTGGGCCAATGTACTAGTCTTCATGTGGCCCTCCTGGTGATTCGAGTTTGAGATCCCTGCTTTGACCCATTCTGTTTTTTATGGCAAGAGTATACCTTGCTAAAGCAAACTGCCATAAATCAGACAGAAAAATTGGAATGTCATTCAGTATACATTGGCCCAGCTGTACAGATTCTTCAGACAAGTACCTAGTTTAAACTTCAGCAGCATTCCTGTAGCTTTGCAGAAAACTAACTTCTCCATTGAAGTCTGCTCTCAAATTGCCCATATGGTTTTAAAGAAGATTGTACATCCCTTCAACCACAATCTGACATGTTCCAATAGTTTGTACATTCTATGGTCTGAAGCATAGGTGCTGGAACTAGGGGTGGTGCCGCACCCCTGACTTGAAGTGGTTTCCACCATATACAGGGTTTACAGTTTGGTTCAATGGCTCTCAGCACCCCCACTATATAAAAATGTTCCAGCACCTCTGGTCTGAAGATCCCAAAGTTCCAAGCTATAAATTCAGAGTCTTCCAGCTTTATTAAACAGAGGGAAGTAAGTAGTGCTACAGCTTTGATTGTTTTATCATTTTGTTGCCCTAATAGATATTCAGCTTTTATGTACATCCTCAGTTTACTTTTGTTTTTAATTATAATCTGGTACTTTGGATGCTCATCCTTGTAACAAGAAAAGTGATTTGAATTTTAGCTGTTCCTTGTGAATAACATACAGCTTTAATATTAGGTATGCATTGTATATAGTTCATTGATGACCTATGTTACTGTTATAACATGGCAACATTCTACCATCAATGCTACATGTGCAGCCACACTGAAGTCAATGGGGATATAAATGTAGAAATAAGGGAAGAATTTGGCTTATCATGATGCAAAGACACAGGACAAGTTCAATCTCTGAATGTTGGATAAATTTATCAAGAATGCAAAGGCTGAAATAAACTCATATTGCATTAGATAGAATCATAGGACTGGAAGGGATCTCAAGACGTCTTATAGTCCAGTTCGCTGCACACCTGGTAAGACTAAGTATTATCTAGACCATCCCTGACAGGTGTCTGTCTAACCTGCTCTTAAAAATCTCCAATGACAGATTCCACAACTTCCCTAGGCAATTTATTCCAGGGCTTAGCTACCTTGACAGGAAGTTTTTCCTAATGTCAAACCTAAACTGCCCTTCCTGCAATTTAAGCCCATTGCTTCTTGCCCTATCCAAAGATGGTAACGAGAACAATTTTTCTCCCTCCTCCTTGTAAACAGCTGTATATGTAATTGAAAACTGTTATGTCAGTGATGGGTCCCCAGGATGCAACCTGGACTGTGGGAACACTGAGCCCTCTATCCCTCTCACACAGCGATGCCGTGTCAAGCCACAAACCTCTGGCAAGTACTGCATTTACACAGACATCCACAGGCAGGGACACACCAAGCTGAGGTACATGAATACTTTGCCAGCCACTCATGAACTGGAGCCTCTCTATTCTTAGCCAGTTCCCCTTAGCCTCCAGCCTTGCACCATCTCACACTGGCCAGAAGCCTGACCGGTGTAAGTTCATTACCCACTCTTCCCCTCCCTCAGTGTGGAGAGGAGGCACACTAGCCTTTGTAAAAAACAGCTTAGATTTCCCAAGCACTTCAACCAAAACACACTTAGGTAAAAATATAAAACAGATTAACTACAGTAAGATAGATTTTAAGTGATTATAAGTAGAAAGCAGAGATCAAAGTTGGGGACCTAAGAAATAAAAATAAATTCACAATTTGAGTTCTATAAAAATAAACAAGATTTGAATCAAGCAGTCTCACCCTGAGACATAGTATAAATAGGTAACAGATCTTTAATACAAAGGCTAGAACTCTTTCCTGGATTGGGACCACTCTCCACCAGTTCAAAGTTTGTCCTGCAGACATATTTCCAGGTGTTGAGTTGTGGGGGGAAATGAAGTCAAGTGATGTCACTTGGCATCTTTTGTAGTTTCTTCCAGCTTGCTGGAAAGATTTTTTGATGTGGGGAATCAGGCTGTCCCCATCTGTTACCTATTTATACTATGTCTGAGAAGTTCTCTGAGAAGTCTTCTGGGATGGCCCATTGAAGGGAATCCACTCTCCCAACAGACATCAGCACATCTGGCTACTCCATTGTTGTACCAGAAAGGCTGATTGTGGGTGTTTCCAACCTCACAACATATTTCAATAACACACACATAGCAAAACTTCATAACTTCTGTGACAGACCCAGACCGGTTAGGTGCAGGAGTCTGGTAGAAGGAAAACCTACTGACACTGGATGAAGAGCTTTCTGTTTCCTGAGTGACCTGGGCAGGGGCTGCTCCAGAACAGTCAGGAAGGTGCTAGAAGCAAGTTAGGCAGACTCCATAAGACACCTGGAACCAATTAAGAACTGATTAGAAGCAATCAAGGGAAACAGGCTAATCAGATCACCTGAAGCCCATTTAGAATCAGCTGGGACTAGTTTAAAAGGAAGCCCCTTCACAGAGGCCAGCTGATAGAAGATGGGAGTAAGAAGGTGTGTTGGGGAAGACTGGGAGAAAGAAGGTGTGTAGTGAAAGAGCTGGGCAGACAATCATGGTCAGGTACCTAGGAGGGGCTGTTTGGGGAAGTAGCCCAGGGAAGGGCTATAGCTCCAGTAGTATAGGAAAACTACCTGTTGCTGGTGCCATTAGGGTACCTGAGCTGGAACCCAGAGAAGAGGGGGGGCCTGGATTCCCCCAACCCTCCCCACACCTCTACAAAAATGCTCCCTGAGTAGGAAGACAGGGACTAAAGAGGGCTCTTACACCAAATTCATTGACTGGCTGATGATGAAGGTGGAGCAGTAAGCTGTAACCCTTGCCTCTAGGAGGGGAGAGGCTACATTGAGGGTCAGTGCAACCTCTGAGGCAAGCCTTAACTGGGGCTCTGGAAGCTGGAGCTCTGCCACACTTCACATAGAAGGATAGTACATAAAATCCAAAAGGCTATTAGTGTTCAACAGATCAAGATGTAAAATGATACCTCACAAGGCATACTTTGTACAAAATACATCATAATTATGACAATGGTGAATATGGGGGTTCCATGGTGCTGCTTTTAGGTACAGAGTGTCCGTGTCCCCTCTCAGTCTTTTCTTCTTCCAAATAAACCCATTTTTTTCTAATTTTCCCTCATAGGTTGTGTTTTTTTAGCCATATAATAATTTGTTGCTCTTCTCTGGACTCTCCAATTTGTCCACATCTTTCCTGAAATGTGGAGCCCAGGACAATACTCCAGTTGAGGTGTAACTGGCACAGAAGAGTTAATTCTTGTATCTTGCTTACAACACTCTTGCTAATACATCCCAGAATGATGGCTTTTTTTTTTTTGGTAGAGTGTTACCCTATTGACTCATTTAGCTTGTGATCCACTATGATCTCTAGATCCCTTCCTGCAGTACTCCTTCCTGGGCAGTCCTTTCCCATTTTGTGGGTGTCCAACTGATTATTCTTTCGTAAGTTGAGTACTTTGCATTTGTCCTTATTGAATTTCATCCCATTTATTTCAGACTATTTCTCCAGTTTGTCCAGATCATTTTGAATTTTAATTGTATCCTCCAAAGCACTTGTAACCCCTCCCAGTTTGGTATCATCTACAAACTTTATAAGTGTACTCTCTGCATTATCGAAATAATTGATGAAATATTGATCAGTACCAGATCCAGAACTGATCCCTGTAGGAGCCTACTCAATAGGCCCTTCCAGCCGGACTATGAACCACTGATAACTACTTTATGGGAATGGTTTTCCCAACCAGTTATCCACCCTCCTTATAGTAGCTCTGTCTAGGTTGTATTTCCCAATCATAGAAGATTAGGGTTGGAAGAGACCTCAGGCTGTCATCTAGTCCAACCCCCTGCTCAAAGCAGGACTAACACCAACTAAATCATTCCAGCCAGGGCTTTGTCAAGCTGGGCCTTAAAAACCTCTAAGGATAGAGATTCCACCACATCCTAGGTAACCCATTCCAGTGCTTCACCACCCTACTAGTGAAATAGTTTTTCTCCTAATATCCAACCTAGACCTCCCCCCATTGCAACTTGAAACCACTGCTCCTTGTTCGGTCATCTGCCAAACACTGAGAACAGCCTAGCTCTGTCCTCTTTGGAACACCCTTCAGGTAGCTGAAGGCCACTATCTCTTCCTCAATCTTATGAGCCCCTCTATTACATCCTCAAACAATGTCTGCAATTACTATTTTAATGACTACAGTAGGAGTAATGTATTTTATTGCAAGTGAAACATTTTGGAAAAAAAAATTGTCTATTGATACACCTTTGAAGTCAGTTGGTAGGAACAGGTATAACTGAGAACTGCACTTGGACCTAAATGTTCATAAAAATAACACTACTGAAGAATTTATAATTGGGGATGAGCCACACTGTTCAGATCCAGATGTAACATTTCCCAAAGTTTGGGGTTATTTTGGCTTGGATCTTTCTCTAATTGTTTACTTGATTTTTAGTGTATTTATCTGATTTCATCCTATCCAGTTGCTCTGTCCATATGGTAACTGTAGGAGGTAATATGCAGAATGTATATTTTAGGTACTGGGACATGGGAAAAGATGCTGCTTGTCTGTCAGGGAGGGAGAATAGCCAGGTGAAAAGCTAAGCCAGCAACCTGATCAAGTAAGCAACTTGGTCAGCAGTCCAAACAGGTACACAACTGAGTTAATGCTAAGTTTGGTCTGCTAGGCAGAAAAGTGTTAATGCAGTATATGATTAACTTAACACTGTTTAAGGCGAGCTGCTGAATGTGGGTGTATGCTTGCATTTAACCCTATGCTGTGCCCTGTTTCCATAGACTGATCACTGACTGCAGCAGCAAACAAATATACTTCAGCTTGGGAGTCTGTCTGTAAACCTGTACATTCTGGGTAGCAGGGAAAAGAACCTGTTGACAGTAATATCATTGTCTATATTCCACTCAGTCAGAATTGCCAATTTATTATTCCAATGTTTGAGGAATGGAAGTACAGAAAAACAATGTCTGATCTTGTAGTGTAGTCTAGGGTAAACAGTTTACTCATTTCACGTTTGGAGAATACAGAGTTTAGTTAGTTAACCCATTTCCCTGCTCCCTCCCCTCCAAATACACCACTGGACTCTGATCAATTCAGGATCAAGTTTAGTTTTAAGTTAGATTTGAGCAGTTATTCATTGTTGGCAGGAAATCCAACACATACATCTGAATTATAAAAATGTTAGCACATTCTGGTTTGGAATTCACAAGGCAAAAAAATATCAGTACCACCTTTACACAAAGTCTCTCATGCTGTTACTCTAAATCTAAACAGTGATCAAAATGAGTTTATTCAGGGTATTGTGGTCTGCGTATTTCCATAGCAGTTCTACTACAATATCTATTATTTAAGCATTCTTTAGAGATATAAAGTCTTATTGGATCTTATTTCAAAAAAGAAATACAAAACTATCATTTTTAATGTGTAAGATAAGTTATTATGAAGAGCCAAATAGGTACACAAAAAACTTTTAGGACTTAACATGCAATCTCAACCTAGAACTGAATGAATATATTACTATTTGTTTGAAAAATTAGTAAAAGCAAAGCTTAGAATGGATGCATTGTCACAAGTGGATATAAAAATAAATAAAAGAAATCTAGTTGTAAGGATTTGCGTACAGAAAAAATAAAATTGTTGATTTTTTGCAATTGCAAAATATTTTTCTGTTTGTGTTGAAATCCATGCAGGAAAATCTCAAATGGCATTGCCTTTTTAAATGATGTACAATAAGGCTTTGCTGTCCCTTTCTGAACAAGCAACAGGCTGTTCTGCTCTTCTTTTGAAAAAGAGAAATAAATAAAGATACTGTGAATTCTTAGCCTACTTGGCAATACATGAACTTTCTTCTCTCTCCTCTCTTCCACTACACTTGCATGTTCCCTCTGATCTGTTTTTTCCGTGAGTTGGTTTTCCCCTCTCAGCAGTGTCCCCTTTAACAAGACCTGAGAGGATGATTTGCAGTGAAGGATTTAATGGCTGAATGAAGGCTCTGTTTTATGTTAATGAATTATCCATGAACAGACTTTGATTTTTACTGATTTGCTTGTAGGTATTTAACATATTTCAACTCAACAAAAACCATTCACCATGACTTGCATTGCATATTCTCTATTTGTAATTCACTACTTGTTTTATTTGACTGGTCAATTAAGTGATGCTGTATTATTTCTGTTCCCTGATTGTTTGTCTCCCAAACAGCTTTCAAGATGATTTAAACATTTTCTTAAATACTTGTGGAAATGGAAATTGGCATAAGTATTCACAACACTTTCCACAAATAATTGTGCACAAGTGTTTGCAGTCAGATCAAAAAAGGTTGTGTGTTATATCAAAAGGAATGTGTATTTTTTATTTTAGCAAGTGTCTGCAAACAAACACTTTATTACAGTAATCACACAGCTCTGACAGACAAATGCCAGAAGTGAAATTTATGGTTGGTGTAAGCATCTGCACCTCAATGGAAGTCAATTGAATTATATGCAGTTATATCAGCTGAGAAACTGATTCCACATATTGGCCATTGATGACTGGCAAATTAAGAATCTCCTTGCTTTTTCTCCTTCTGGATGATATATTATGACAAGGAGAAAACTTTAGCCAAATACATGCTTCATATTTAGCTGTCTAAATAATCACTACTTTCCATGTTATTTGGAAAATGTATAATTCTATGTATTTTGCTTTGAATGACAAGAGGAGCATGGAAATATTGTTTTCTTGTATACTTACTATCCCTGGGCTCCTATAAACAATTACTACATTAATTGTAAAGCAATTACCAGATATCTATACCATCAACCGGACATTTAAAAAGTAGCAGAAAACATATCTTTCCAGCATTTCCCTACATAGCAGCATTGGTAAGATTTCAAGTATAAACATGTAACTATTGCTTCACTGTCTTGAAAATATCAAGACACTTCTCTCTAGCACTTTCCTTCTACCAATATACCTGCCATAACTGGGCACTTCGAAAATTTTAGTGGAATTGTTCCCACTTATATCAGCTCTGAATTCAACCCTGAACATACAGTTTATTGATTCAAAATATTTACTTATCAAGCATGTGAGTTGCCACATGGAAGTCAAGTAGGCAGCTGAATATACAAGTCAAGTTAAGCACGTGATTGAGTGACTGGGTGAGGTCAAATTATTTAAAAGTAAAAGTCTTGGATGTACAATATATAAAACTTAATTTAATAAGATTTTTTTAAAATGTATTTAGAGGTTGTGTAAGAAGAAAAGAACTCATCTAGTGGGTGATGCTGTTCTACTATTCTGTTCTTTAAGTTCTTATATCACATTCTTTTAATACTCAGCTATGGTATTTGGAACTGCCTGGCCAAATGACCAGCTGAAATTTAGTTAGGCAAATTTCTGATATATTGTCAGTTACTCTGTTGCCCAAAAATAGTTAGAGACTTGCTCTTGGAGGACTAAAAAAATTGAAACTCAATTGAAAAACATCTTTTCAGCCAAGGAAGGAAATAAGGTTGCTGAAGCATGCATTAAAATTGCAACATTCTGAATGGCGGCCTCAGGCAGACAATTATATGTGGAGTGATGGGAATAGACTACTGGAAACACATACTTATCAAAAATTGATGAGTTGCTAACATATACCATAAACCATGAGTTGCATGGGTAACTTTCAGAACACAGGGAATTTTGAAACAGTGATGTAGATATGTTTAGCATAGCCACAAATCATCCAAAACAAAGAAAGCTATAAAACAAAGTACACTATGAAAGCAAATTAAAGTGCTGACAAAAATACAGTTTTACTATTTCTGCTATTTCCTGAGTTCACACTATGTTAGTCTAAATTCCTGTAAAGGCTGGTGTCTATAAAGATACTCACAGCAATGGTTTAACCGAAGCGACTGTTCTTACTTAGTGCTATAGCCTCCACTTAAGTTGAAATAAATTGAAGATAGCCACAGTGGAATCTTCATAAACAATTTGACACCACTTAATTAGTAGCTAGAAAGACAGCACTTCAAATTTGTCTCAGAGATATCAGCCATTTGAGAAATGTAAAGACGATACCAAAAGTACCTGAAAGGGGGGCAAGGGAGAACTCAGGAACAGGAACTTTGCCTGAATAAGAACTGCAGGATCAAAGCTCAAGTGACAGGGAGCAAGACAGAAGCAAGGTTCTGTTGTTACCTGTATTTTTTATATACATTTATCTGTACAGAGGAGGTACAGAAGCAGTGTTACTAATGTTCCTCTGCACTGTTACACTAGGATTAAATTTCTTTGTGAATCAATAGTTCATAGGAGTCTATAGGGTTTTGCTCATGTTATCAGCATGTCCAGACAATAGTTTGCTCTATTTATTAACAAGATATCTTACACCTGAAATCGTAATGCCTCTGTCAGCTATGTCACTCAAAGCATTAAAGGGTAGGGAGTTATAGATATCTGCTGAAAAACAAGGAGAAGAGTAGCAAGTACTTGAGAACTTCAGATGAACAGAAGCTCCAGAGAAGAAAAAAAATATGTTTTCTATTGGAGAGCAAGGGGAAATGACAGAGTCAGGCTTCATTTGCATTTCAGTTATGTGACAGTTTGGGACTCTAAGGTCAAAACACAGTTAAGTTTGGGGATAATAAAGCACTATTATGTCTGTCAGGAATTAAAAAGACAAGAGAACTGCACCAAATGCACCTAAGGTAAGGAGCCACCCTAACCAATGCCTCAGTCTTCCTCCATTGGTTTGTGGAGCTGGGGCACAAGCTCAAGGAAGAAGGGGAGGGGGAAAAAAAAGGGATGGGGCTCAGGCTCCCAAATTATGGTGGGAGTGCATTCGTCGTGGCAAGCACTCTTTTCACTGTCCTATACGCCACAGATCCCTCTCTCAAGACTTTGAAAGATGGCAGAGGTGGCTTTTGCTGAAAAGCAGAAGGCAACAGCATAGATCACTAACTTTGGTAAAGCCCCTCCACCCAGCAATTAATAGTCTATATTAATCTATAGTCACTATGGCTGGGTTAGGTGCTAGAGCCCCTGGAGCAAACCTAGAAGGCCTTTCTTTAGCAGCTCAAGATTCCTGCCTGAACTCTGGACTATGCCAATCCTATTTGACAAATGGTGAGTTGGTGGTTCAGAGGAGGGGGGAAAGTGGCTATTGGAAACGCTACAAGCAAACAACTTAGTTTAAGACTATTGCCAAGACAGCCTGTTGAATTGGAAGTCTTACATCTCTGTCTATACATATCTCTGTATATCTATCTAGATAACACTGTTTATACACACATTGATTAATTATTATGGGTTTTCCCAAGTTTATGCTGTGTCCTCTTCCCCTGCCCCAATACAATTTTCTTAGTTTCATACAATGGACTCAGTGCTTGCAAGTGGGAAAGTGTTGCCAGGCATGAGTGCCCAGGAGGGCTATAGTTTTCATGCATTTCTGGATACGGGCTTAACATCATGTTGTTTACTACATTTTCAGAAGCAATACCTAGATAATTGAACCTGGACCTTGTTGCTGCCAACAGCACCTGGCAGAAGGGTTATAAAGGGATGAGAACACAGCAGTGCTTAAAAAAAATAAATTCAGTTTGATCGATCTCGTCTGTATTAGTATTTAAATCAAGCTGCTGGGTATATTTACAGTTTAAAGAACAAAAACAGCACACCATTCTTTCTAGTGAAAAGTGAATTTCCAAAGGTTTAGTTTACACATGCATCCAAAAAATCTATTTTATACAAACTTATCTGAACCTTCTTTGGTCTAAAACTCATGCTGGAGAATTTGTGCAAATTGGCTTTATTACTAAGTTTGTTGTACTTCCAAGTTCCAGGCTTCTAATCTATAAAAGTGGGGAGATTCCTCACTGTATTTTTATACTTCTCACACAGTCTTGACCAAAACCAGGAAGTGGAGAGACAAGCAATAATTTTAAAGTGTGAAAACTATATACAAGAAGCTGGAGAAAATTTCGTTTAATTGGATTCAGCCTATTCATTCATACTTTTATAGTAAACAGATTTGTCAAAGGTGGAGATGCAGAAAGAGCTAGAAGTTATCACCACACTAATGCACCAAAACTATATCTTCTCACTGACCCTCTTAACAGCCACATGGAAGAGGGACAACCTCAGAAGAGAATTGTGATACCCTGCATGAAAGGGCCCTTAGAGTTGATTTTAAAAAGTCACTTAACACTGTACTCACTGAGAGATCCAATCAAAAGCTATAGTGCTCAATGCAGAGCAACCCCACCTGTTACTGATAAAGGGCCTCAGACTTGTCCATGATATTTTTTGTAGATCCTGCCAGTTGGCTTCAGTATCACTGATCATGAGATATTGACCCCTGATCTTCATCTACTGCCCAGTTTGTTATGTTTCATAGGCCCAGACAAAAATTCCTAATACCAGCACATTTAAATCTTCTAAGAGGCTTAATTCCCCTCCCTTCCAGGGTTGTATTTCCTCTAAGCACAGAGTTTAATTTAGGTTTTTAGCAAGACTTGAATGTTATCTGGTGGCCAAAACTCATTTCTTGGTCATTTAAAGAATCTCATCCATATTTCAAGAAGCTACACAACCTCAAGGCACCCCTTACCGCACACTGTGCTGGCTATCCATATGCTGGGTAGCAGTATGGGGAGGAAGGAAGAGCAGCCTCTACAAGGCTACTACTCTTGCACACATGAATGGCAGGGGTGGGGAAATGCATAGCATTAAGTCTCTTCCCAGTGCACCAGGTAGCCCAGTTTAGCCCACATGGATCTGCATGTGCAACATTTTGTTCTTTTCATTAATGTGAATATTAACAAAGTGAACAAATATCCTCGCCAGAGTTTCTATGGAAGAGTGTCTTTAAAAAAAAATTAGACTAATCTCCAGGCAGCTTTTTGCATGACCCATTTTGTGGTTGAATAAGCTCTAGCCACATAAACAATATGTATCCTAGTTTAATGGGTACAAATAGGAGATTTTACATGAAAAAAAATCCATTTTGTACATTTCAGGCTCAAATGTGTCAGTCTTTAAGGAGTGAAGTATTTGTGTTGCTGTTTTGTAACTGTGGACAGCTTTCAGTTATCCATCTAGGACCTAGTTCCATATAAGTGGGATCTGTTAGGATATAGATATTCAGGCCTGTCTGTAAAGGTCTATACTCTAAGAATTTAGGTGTATTCTTATCACTTGGCTAGTTAGGGGTATAAAAGAAAGAATCAAAATCATTGTCTGCAGGTGTAAGGTCCTTCTCTTCCTGTGACAGTCTGAGGCCCTGTGCTTAGGCTAAGATCTTTGGTTAAGCAGCAGAGGCAGCCATAAGCTGGGAAGCGACCGGTCACCTCCTCACATTCCAAACTAGTCACATTGAAAGAAGGTGCTATTGGGCTGTTAGGAATACACTCCTGTCCTGATAATGCCTATTGCCTCCAGAGAAAGGGAAGTGCCTAGAAAATGTAAAAGGAAACTTAGTTTGATAGCAACCTGTCTGGCAGGAACTCACTTATCAATAGCTGGGATGCGAAATCCTCACTTCTGTATTGTTTTGTCATTATAGTTCCCACTTTGCCATTGTTTGTCTGTATAATCTCTGTCTGGTTCTGTGATTGTTTCTGTTTGCTGTATAATTAAGTTTGCTGGGTGTAAACTAATTAAGGTGGTGGGATATAATTGGTTACATAATCATGTTACAATATGTTAGGATTCGTTAGTTAAATTTCAGTAAAATGATTGGTTAAGGTATAGCTAAGCAGAACTCAAGTTTTACTATATAGTCTGGAGTCAACCAGGAAGTGAGTGAGTGAGTGAGTGAGTGTGAGTGGGTGGGGGGGGGGATGGGAACAGGAAATGGGCGTGGGGAAATTGGAATCATGTTTGACTAAGGGCAGGAATGGGAACAGGGACACTGGTATAAGGCTCTGTGGTGTCAGAGCTGGGAAGGGGGACACTAAGGAAGGAAACTGGAATCATGCTTGCTGGAAGTTCACCCCAATAAACATCGAATTGTTTGCATCTTTGGACTTCGGGTATTGTTGCTCTCTGTTCATGCGAGAAGGACCAGGGAAGTAAGTGGGTGAAGGAATAAGCCCCCTAACAGGATCTAGTTAGCAACAGCAATTCTCTTACTCTTTGAAACTGTAATCCTCACACACACTTTTAACTGGTCAGTGAAATGCAGAATATGGAGAGTCAATGAACATGGTAAATGCCATAAATGCCAACTATTCCCAGTTGGTTTAGCGGATTAGCTGAAACCTAGTTTACTCTTACATTCCTTAAAAGGTCAAGCTATATATAAAATTTACAGAACTATGGACAGAAGCATCACAATTTTTCACTGTAATTTTTTTTTAAAGATAGGCTTTTTGGTGATGTAATTAAGTTCCAAGGGTAAGAAGCACATTGTAACGTACATCCATTAATTAGCTTTATAGGCATGGGAGCACATTATGGGAGCTTAAGGTGCAGTCTCACGCTAGTATTCATGCTTGACTTCATTAACCTTCTCTTTTTTGTTCTTGTATTCATGCATGGTTTCTCATCATATTGACATACTCAACATCTCCAAATAATCAATAAGGACCTTACCCAATCCTGTGAGCACCAGGAGAACAGAAGAGGCATTCATCAATTAAATGAGCAGCAATCTGGAAGGCTGCCCCAAATTTGCTCAAGGGATTGGATTTTAATTAGCATTCCATCATTGTTCTCTAGCCACACTACAGGTTCCTGCCCTTATTCTGTTCCCCAAACCTGTAGAATGAAAGAGCACCAGAGAGGAATTTCTGCCTCCTAGCATATACTGTGCACCCTGCAGAGATTTCTGAGCCTTTCCTTGAGGGCTTAGACTGCAGCACAACAGTGGTATTGATCTGCTGTGGTTGGGTGTCAGTTTGATCATTTTATAACAATGACAGCCTCAAAAATATAGACACAGTTTGAGGGCATAATGGTTGTGGCCCAAATAATGGAATATTTAAACAGAGGTTGTTTTTCACCAAAGACTCATTTAGACCTTTGCAACATGACTGATGCTTGGTTTGTGCAATCTTAACATACTCTCCCCCCACACCTCCACAAAAATTTGTGCCATTAATGATCATGAATATGCTGGCAATATTATGTCTGGCATATAAAGAAGAACTGGTTTATTTCATTTTCCTCCCTCCCCCTGCTCAAGTGAGGAGAAAAAAGAAAAACATTTTCAGAACAAAAGCACAACTGACCTCAGCAACACAGTATACAAAAAATATATATCTTATTTGAAAGATAAACTGTAAGAGTAATTTTGTTTTATTGCCTAAATGGAGAGTGGTTTTTAATAGTACCTCACACTCTTGAATTGGCATTGTGAGTTACTGCTCTCTATCTGCTTTATATTAAGCCCAAGTTATCTGTAGTCTTTATATCACAAGTGATCTGGCATGAGTCATAAATTTTGTAAATTTGAGGTTGCCTAACAAGAAGAGTAAAACAATCAGTCACCTGCATAACTTGATTAATCCCAGATAATCACCAAAAATAGCTGTGGCAGAAACAAAAGGAAAATATGGTTCATTTAATCTTTCATAAATTGGTAAATGCTTGCAACATTAAAGGAATGACGCTTCCAAAGTAAAATAATCAAATCCATATTGTCACTTTGGTGAGATTTATACAGGGATACTGATAATTTTTTAGCTGTACTGTCAGCATGCTTTTGAGATCAATGCCAATGAAATATTTTGTTTATAATTTAACTTCCATTTCCCCAAGAATTTGAGAGTTTTAATACCAATAGTAGTTACGTCTCACTCTATTGATCTAGTACTAAATTAAATGGCAAACAAAAGCAATTGTATTGTTCTGTCAAAACAGGATGTACAGGGAACCAAATTCTTTATTAAAGCACAATGTGTGTTGCACTGAAATGAAAGGAAACTTTCATTTAAAAATGATCTTCAACAAAAGCAGAGAAAGACCTTCAACTAGATAGATCTACTTGATGGGAATACTAGAAGAGAAATAAAACTGAAATAGTATATTGAATTCCTTTTCCCTGATGTGAAGTCTGAAGACCATCGATGTTTCTTCTGAATAGATTTAAACATATAACATACAAAGAAAACATGTATTGGAAGTATGTTATATTTTATATATGCTATACAGAAGATACAATTATATCTAGTACTAATGCTATTTATGAAAAATAGCAACTAATACTTTACATATCAATGGAATGACCACCATGATTCAAAGGGCACAAACAGTTTCACTCTGGAATAGACAAGCTACCAAGGAACTCAATACAGAAGAAAATGAGGCACTGAACAAGAGTAAAATATCTCAAACAAATGTAGGAATAAAAACAATATTATTTCTTAAGTGACACCCCATTTCAGACACAGATTAAAATTATCTCTGACATGAATTTAATGGGTTGATGAATATTATGCTAGTTACTAATCACATTAATCCATTTAGGTCTGCTTATCTAGCAACTCTGATGTCAATGTGAATTTTGCTACTGATTTTAGTGGGACAAGATCAGGCCCTTAGAATATTGTAAATGTCACATACAGATTTCTTCTACTAAAGAAGTTACTTAGTTCTACAGTAAGGCCAAACAGGTGCTATGGAACTGATACCTAATAGCCACAGAAATCGTATTCATAGTAACAATACTTTAGTCAATGGCCAAAAATGTGTTTGTTTATACTGTAAGTATAACACTTTTTTACTATAGACCCAGATATGTTACACATCTGTGCTTGTGAAAGTAAGAGAGTCCATGCTCATGTAAACATCAAACAAGCAAGACCAGTACTATATAAACAGTGCACTGTCTTTTCACAAAGATTAATCAATAGATCAGAAATAACAGAAATATAATCTGTCTCGTATGTGAAGACCACCCTCTGAGGCACAGTCAATTCTTACAAAAAGAATAGTATTGTGGTAGAGGGGAACAGGAGAAAGGGAGGAGAACACACTCCAATAGTAAAACAAACAATCTAACCCCTGCTGAAAGCTAGTGAAAGGGGTAGAAGAGAAAAGCTTAAGGGGCTTTTTTCTTTTCTTGGTTTAATGGTGTGGCATCCACCTCTCACAAGCTCCCCTTCCGGTCAGGTATGTCTGCAATCTTTAAACAATCCATAACCCCAGAGCTTTCTCCCTGAAGCTTCCAATTATAGGGCATTTCCCCAGTGGCATATGGTGGGGTGGGGGTGAGGGGGTAAGAGACACAGACCCACCCACTGCTCTGGGTCCCAGCCCAGGGACTCCAACAACCAAAGTCGCACAATACCATGTCCCTTTAGAAAAACTGTTTTCAGTTCCCTGGGCCACTTCCCCGCAGCCCCAGCCTTCACCAAAGCTTCACCCTTACCTCAGGGATCTTGGTAAGGATCTTCACCCTTACCTCAGGGATCTTGGTACTGTAGTTCCCTTTGGCCAGCCAGAAACACCATTTATACTCCTCCAGTTCTATCAAGGAACTGAAAGTGGGTTGCACGGCAGCTCCTTTTATACTAGCCTACAACCCTCTGATAGGCTAGCCATGTGCAGCTTCCCTCTGATTGCTTTACTGCACAGCATCTCTAGGCCACCAGGAGGCTACCAGGAAGCTCCACTGCTTCTTTCCTGTGACAAGTGTGGCAGAACTAGACCCACTTTGTCACCGTTGGTATGTGAAATTATGCAGAAAAGAAAGAAAAGCCCCAGGAGTATGTTATTTGTAATAGTGGACAGTAGAAATACTACCACAATCAGCTGTATGGCTCAGAAACATTACAACAGACAGCTCGGATATGCAGTTTCACAAAAAACACATCTTAGGAAAATAGTATAAGTCTGATTCTGTTCTCATGTACACCAGTGTAAATCAAGGGTATCTGAAGTCAGTGGAGATACTCTGATGCAAAACTGGTTTGAGAGGAACAATATCTCTACTTCTGAGTGAAGAAGGAAGAAGTGGACTCTTATAATGGATTCCTCAGTGAGAGAGAAATCAGTGGACTGAGAGCCAGGATATTATTTATTGCAAGTATTTACAAAGTATTGAACACAACAGAAATAGCTTCAGCAAAACTATACATAGATCCTTCCACTTCCAGAACTCCAGTTGAACACAGTTCTGGGGTCAGACTCCCATATCAGAACCTGAATCTGTCCTCTGTCATGGTTATGCGCATACTTGGCTGTCACTGTCTCCACCTCTTACTCTCCATTGTGCTCAGCCTTCCTCTATAGGAAGAGAATGTTACCCAAACACAGATGGTTAGCTGTAATTAGAACTAACCAATGAGCTGTTTCATCTAGCCTTGTCCAGCCAGACAAAGGGGTTACATGGGTTATTCACTAACACTGACATATGAAAGAATCACTAAGTTATTAAACCAATATATTTCAGTGTGGTAATATATATTTAAATAAGTATCCTCTCTCACCAGGGTATAGTGGGGGTAATTCCAGTTATGGGCCAGACCTCCACCTTGTGTAAATCAATGTAGCTCCATTGACTTTCATTGAACTATGTCAATTTACACCTGCTAAATATCTGATCAAATCTTTGTGAGGTGCTTAGATATTGGATACTTAGATTTTGAAATAGAATCCTGTCCCTCCCTCTAGTCTTCAGCAGCAGCAAAACGCATGCAAGAAGGAGCCAGACACAGGTAATAAGCGCCTAGTGCTAAATAGCACTGAGTGTCAGTGATGGGGCTTCAAATCATATAGAAGTGCATCATTAGCCTATAGATAGCATGCCATCACTTGTGCTGGTTCTAACTATAGCAAACACCAGCACTGATCTATTTTCAGTTAACATCTGAACTCCACTTTCAGTCTTCCCTGTAAAAGACTGTTGTATAATTTGATAGGCAATGTCCTTACTTTGCAGCATACTGAAGCCCCTGTGAAAAGCAGCCATATTTGCCTGAGGAGACCATGATGACCCATGGGGAAGCAAAACAGAAGAAGAAGTATGTATGTGGCTAGAGGACGGAATAATTCACTGTCCACACAGAATAATTAAGATTGAAGATCCTGAAGCCTGGTAGGAAAGAAAAGTCTCACAGAATTGGGGGACCTTTGCGGTAGGATGAGTTTCTTGAAGTTTGGATTCTCTAGAGTCAAATGTCCACGTTAACCTAAAGGGACTGGCCCACTGTCATAGCTGGGAATGAGCTGTGCAGGGTCAAATCTGTATAGTCTACACAAACCAAACACAGCAGGGTTTGCCCAACTCTAATGATTTTCTTCTACTTAGTATGAGATATTTCAGTTCCAGGCAAAAATAAGAGAATACATTTTTATATTCCGAAACTCAACGTTACAAAAAGTACAATGCTTTTCTAAGACAGCTATCTGCCTGTGTTTTTACAAGCAGAACTAGATGGAACTGTAAGTTAAATAAGTAAAAGCCTCACTTTATACAGTATATCACACTTTTACAAATCTCACATTTTGAAAAGACAAATTTTCTTTACGTTCAGTCATATTATCTACTTTTTTTTTTAATGGAAGTTTAATTGACTTTTTCCGTAGGGCTAGATTCTGACTTTTAAACCATAACCCTGCATTAGAGGAGATGCAGACCCAAACCAGTCTTGGAGGAATACCAGACAGATGGTGTCTCAGGCCACCAAAATCCTTCTAGTGCTATTCCCTTGTGCAGAGATGATGCATTGACACAATGGCAATGTCTTCTCTCCATAACCAGCAAGAAGCCCAGGGCTTTGTGGATCCCTGTCTCATTCTACATGCATCGTCCTAAATAGTATGGAATGAGCAGAACCCCAAAGGATGAAATACTATTTGCAAAACATTTTAAACAACTGTCGCACTTCAGCACTTTTGGGTAGTTATTTGAAATTCAGCACAGAGATATTCCTTAAGTCAGACAGGTACCTTCCGGTTCATTGGTGAAAATCTATTTTGGCTCTAAAACCAGACTTTGCACGTGTACTCTGATATTTAGTGATAATATGCTTTCTTAAATTAATACTATTCCAATGTTCTATTGACTATGCACATGCGTATGTGGGGAAAGATTTCTCATTCACTGGGAAGGCATATTCTGTGAATCTGGGTATGCAATAAGTAAATGGCTAGATTCCACTCCTATGAGTAGCTTCATGTGAGCAAACTCTTCACCGCACTGGAACTCAGTGGGAGTCTATACAACAGAAGAGGTTTGCCTGCCCATGTTGGCTTGTGAGATAGGGGCTTTTATGTCTTGATATACTTACATACATCATAGGATGAGAAAGACAGAGCTCCCTGAGTATATGAGCTCACTTGTTTCTATTGATAATATTTGTTTGGTATTATACTTTCCTCCACCACATTTAAAACACATTTCATAGTAGACTAAATATTTGTGTATCTATTTTTATCAATTTTCAAGGTACACCAGAGGGCATCTGTGATAAATGAAAGAGGGGGATAGCTCCCTTTCATGAACACCTAGCCAGCCAGTTAGCTATAAATCCCTCTTGGTGGTTGTTCTCTACTTGCTTTACCTGTAAAGGGTTAAAAAGTCTCCCTGCATAGGTAAAAGGAAGGGAGTGGGCACCTGATCAACAGGGCCAATGGGAATGCTAGAACTTTTTAACATTGGGAAAAAAAGTCCCCTTTGTTGGACTGTGTTGTTCTCCCGGAGAGCAGGGACAGGCTGGAACTATGCTGTAAAAAGCTTTGGGTCAGATATGAAAATCATCAGATCATACCTAGAAACTTCTCATTTGAAACCCCAGATATGTAAGTAGATCAGGAAATGTCAAGGAAGACGCTATGAGGTTTGTCTCTTTTATTTTTTTATGGCTTGTGGACGCCTCTGTGCTAACCCCAGGTACTTTTGTGTTGCTTGTAACCTTGGACCGCAAATGAGCTATCTTGATGCTTAATCCTTGTAATTGTTTTTTTTCTAAATCTAGCAAAAGCCTCAGTTCCCAATGTATTTTCTTTCTTTTTGTTTTTAATAAAATTTAACTTATTTTAGGAACAGGATTGGATTTTTGTGTCCTAAGAATTTGTACATATGTTGTTTAATTAGCTGGTGGCAACAGCTGATTTCCTTTGTTTTCTTTCTCAGCTGAGTTAAATGGCTTGAGGGTACCCACAGGAAGGAATTCCCACGTTTGCATTCCTGGGTTTTCAGAAGGGGTTTTTTGCACTTCGGTGGCGGCAGCATCTACCCCTGTAAGGTCAGAAAAAAGCTGTAACCTTGGGAGTTTAATACAAGCCTGGAGTGGCCAGTAATAATTTTTAGAATCCTTGCAGGCCCCCACCTCCTAGCACTCCAAGTGCCAGAGTGGGGAATCAGCCTTGACAGCACCCCATTCATCTATACTGAGAAGGAATGGCAATTCCTTTGGCAATTGTCACTTACTTGGTAGCTGCTCTCAGGAACTGTATTTGGTTCAAAGGCTTGAGTGGGTAAAGATAAAAGTTGAACCTAACAGAAATGACAGAAAGTGTCAACTATAGGTCATTTCCCAATACCAAACTCATACATTGTTCAATTTCAGGAAATTCAAATAGTGAGATCTGCGGCCATCTTACAGGGTAAAACTGGAAGTCTACAATAGAGGAAATTAAAGCTAGAGCTTGGTATTACCCCATAAAATAAGGTCAGAAGAAAATCTGAAGACAAAAAAATGCACATTACAGACCTGACAGACACCAGTCCAGTACGCCACTATTATTAAATGAAAACAATAGTCTGAATGGACAGCTTTTAACAGGAAGGCTAATTAATACATTTAAGAATTGGTGGCACCCCATAAATCTTAAAATATTTCTGATTTTTTTTCAAGGTGGATCTTAGATTTTAGGACTTAACATCTGCTTCATGACCTGCTCATCTGTTGTTCATGAAGATGTTTCTTGCTGAGACATATAAGCAGACTGTCCTTGTATTCAGTTGTAATCTATTAATGAGGAATTTGGTTTTGAACACTGTACTTTTGCATAGCACTTTGTCGGGATCGAGAGTGAATTTGTTCTGGCTGTTACCCAACATCTCTCTGGTGTGAATATATCTGTAGCCATTTACAGATTTTAGATTTATTCATAGATAATATATTCATTAGTACTTTTTAACATAATGGCTGCCAAAATGTATTACTCTGCACAGGCCAAATGTTGTTCCTGCCCCAGTTCATAACTAGCATAAATGGGGAATTGCATAGAAGATCTGATTGGGTTGGGAGAAGGAATATATTGATTTGGGGCAGAGCTGCTGCTTAGCCCCTCCACTAACACAATTACTGTTTCTGGGCTGCAGATGCACTTGCATCCTTGGATTTCGTCAGAGAATTTAGGCCTGTGAATCTGTGAGGTGGCTTGATCCAGTTGCCATGATCATCTTCACCATGCACCAACTATACTATTATAGAGAGAAGCACTATGACCTCCATAGGCACAGAACTCCTCAGCCTGCATCCACTATGCACAAACACAATGATTCAAGGATTGCATTGTTTTTAAGACCTCCCAAGCCCACAGAAGGATGTCAGCATTGGCCTTATACACAGTATACAGCAAATACACCACCCATCATTGCTGATCAGTTGTGACGGTCTGTACCCCTATGTTCACCCCTTTTCTACAAAGTACGCCATGTAAAGTATCACTTGAAAACTCATAATTTGCTGATCATTAGTGTCCTAGTAAAATATGTGTGGCAGCATTGCATGTAAAGTTATAAGATTCCTCTGTATAGTATTACTAAGACATGTTCCAAGTCTGGGAAGTAGCCACAAAACAGTTCCTCAGAGACTAAAGGAAAGCTGATGCTTCAGATAAGTGTCAACAAAATCAAATGGACCACCACCTAGTTAAGTGGCCATTCTTTCTCAAGAAAGAGGATGTGGCAAAAAAAATCTACTTCTTGACAAAGGAACAGCTTGGGGTTCCCATCCACACAGACTTTCTGTCTCCTGAACCTCAGCTGGAGAGGATTCTTAAGGAGGAAAAAGAGCTATAAGAAGAGAGAGCAGATGCCCCAAAATTATCTCTCACTTTCTTTCGACCCATGGCATCGACAACACTTGAAGAAGAAAGGAAGCAGTATTGGACTGGTGGAGGAATCCTGACAGAAATAAATTCAGCCAGTAAGACTGCTGAAACATGTGGTCAGAGAGACTTTGCTTTCAATTCACTTAGCTTGTTAAGTTAAGCATTAGTTGTGTTTTACTTTTATTTTCTTGTAACAAATTCTTACTTTTATTACTTGTAGTTACTTAAAATCTATACTTCTGTAGTTAATAAACTTATTTTATTGTGTTATCTAAACCAGTGTGTTTGAAGTATTTGTGCATATCAATTTTTATTAATAAAATAACAGATTTATATGAGCTTGTATTCTCCAGGAGAGAGCTGGGCAGTATAAGACATACATTTCTGGGGAAAGTCTGGGATTGGGAATTCGCTGGTGTTGGTCTGTAGTGCAGTTCAAGAGTGGCTGACTATAGCACTCATACTATACAACTGGGAGTAACTTACATGCTGAAGATTGTGTGAGAGCAGACCAGGAGTGAAAGCTCTCACAGGAGAGCAATGTAAAAGGCACCCCAGGCTGGAGAACTGAGTGGACACAGCTGTTTTTCACTCTCGATTGTACCCTGGGTAATGTCACAGCAGTCACCTATAGGGCAGAACACAGTTTAACAGTACACAGCAACTCTACACAAGAATTTAGAGGAGTAAATGAAGAGGAACACTATCTTGGAACTGCAGAAAGATAAGAATAACAATTATCCAAAGTTGAGGTAGGCCAGGCCACTGGGGTTAACATCACTACATTTGATAACTGAAATAGTCAGACTCAGATACATTAAAAAGTGGCACACTCCCATGAGCTATCTTAATGAACCCCAGCATCATTGAGTTGAGATTTCCTTTATTGCCAGTAAATAATCTTTTTCTCCAGCTCAGTCTAGGTTGTGAGTATCCTATGTTCATTAGCTGCACACCTATGGTTGCTATATCTATGATTCAAATATCAATAGAGACTGTATCACAAAAAACTAAATTTGTTAGTCTCTAAGGTGCCACAAGTACTCCTTTTCTTTTTGTGAATACAGACTAACACGGCTGCTACTCTGAAACCTAAAGACCATTAGCTAACAATAGTTCAGTCACTTCTATTTTTCAATTTAAATTCTCCACCCCTTGAACAGAAAGTAAATTAGTGCTGTGTCAGTGTAGGTAGAAAAAAAACTAGGAGATAATAAAATGCATGCTGGGAAAAGAAAAAAAGATTAAACTGACATTTTGACTGTTGATCCTTCCACAGGCAAGGGAAGAGAGTATTAAGGAATATTTTTCAAAAATTCATTTAATTATAAAAAACACTTAAGTGTTTCATTGTTATATGAAAATTAATATTTTAAAGAGCACTGAGTGATGAAGTTTCAACAGCAGGGTTCATATAGATTAATCTGTCCATTAGGATGCTGATCAGCCAGTTTGAGTCATCCCAAGGTTTAAGAAGTTCTAATCTGTTTAATACTAGATTTGACTTATTTTAGGAGTTTTGCAAGTCAAGTAAGATTGATGCCCTTATAGCAGCTCCACTGGTTTTTCTTTATTTAATTAAATAAGAGGGAGTTAGCTAAATTGTATTTTCTATCTTCACTCCACAGACCAGCCATGAAAGTATAAAGCTGTCATTGATGTGCTATGAGCTCATGATTTTAGTCTATCCAAATAAATTGGACAACCGTATATTTAATGACAATCACAGTTGCCAGCCTACAGAAGTTGCTTGAGAAGCTGAATTTAACAATATGTCTATGTGTTTCATTAACAAATATCTTAATGTGAACATAGATCATGCTGAATATGGAATTTAAACAGTAATAATAATTTGAGAGGTACTCCATTGTGTCCTGCAGTACATTTTCCTTTACAAGAGATTACAATTATTTAGACTTTCTACAAACATAAAGAGAGATTAGATATTTTAAGGATCAAATCCTCAACTGATGTCAATCAGCATGGCATCACTGACTTCACTGCTGAGGATCTGGCCTTGAATCTCAGTCAGTGTTTAAATATATGCAAAAGAACACAGGAATTATCGTATCAGCTTTGACCAGACTGTATTACCTTGTGTTTTGCAGTTGCCAGTACCTACAAGGAAGCCAAACCTTCTTCCTCTTCCCCGCCATCCCAGCCCTTATGCACTTCTAGGGCAAGATTTTCAGTAGAAATCTGCACATTGGGTACCAGTGGGAGCTGCTGGGTTTCCCATCTTAATGAGATATGAGCTGTTTTGAAAGTGCAGCCTCAACTGTGGCTGCAAAGTGTTTGAAAATCTGGCTCTGAGCTCTTTTAAAAATAAAGCCCTTTGTACATTGTTATGCACCAATAGCTTTTAAATAAGATACCTGTGGGCAAGGCTCTGTAGAGGCTTATAAACATATACACTTAAGAAATTTCAAGGTGCCATAGTATTTAGGTTCAAAGTACCAAGTTAATAACGAAGGTAAACCAATTATATTAAAATTGCTTCTGCTTTTACCTTTTCAGTTTAGACTATTTGAAGTTGGGATACATTTTCTTCCAACTTCTCTTTCTCTCTCCATTTTTTTTTCCTTCCCTCATCTTTTTTCTCCATCTCTATGTGGGTGAGTTTAAGGCTGCTTGGGCTCATTTCCATCTCTTCCAGCAGGGGGTTCAACAGTCTAGGACCCAAGACGGAGACTGTCTTGCCTCCAGCTAATTTTAGCTTCAGTGTCTGCAGAGAGTGCAGTTGCCCTGGTGAGTTGAAGACCTAGAGTGATGCTGTTGCAAAAAAGGCAAATGTAATTCTCGGCTGTATTAATGAGGAATGTTTTATATAAGACATGGGAAGTAATTGTTCTGACCATCTTCTCACTGGAGGTCTCAGAAGTACTGTGTCCAATTTTGGGCACCATAATTTAAGAAATATGTTAGCAAACAAAAATAAGAGGTTTAGAAAACATGACCTATAAGGAAAGATTGAAAGAGTTGGGAGTGTTTAGCCTAGGGAAGAAAAGGCTGAGAGGGGACATGATAACAGTATTCAAATATGACTGTGATCAGTTGTTCTTCATGTCCACCAAACTTTCTAACTCTAAGGACAATTAAGCACTAAAACAGGAAGCACTAGGAAGGCTGTGGAATCCCCATCATCAGAGGTTTTTAAGAATAGGTTAGACAAACACCTGTGCTGAACGGCCTAAGTATACTTAATGCTGCCTCAGCATGGGGGTACGGACTAGACGAACTCTTGAGGTTCCTTCCAGCCCTACATTTCTATGATCTAATTGTCTCTTCTGGCCATAAATTCTATGACTATTGTGGAAATATGCTAATGTAATTTGCTATGGGCTATACTCCTGGGGGAATTCTGCACCACTGTGCATGTGCAGAATTCATGTCCAGCACAGAATTTTTTTCTCTGAAGAAAATACATTCTGCCCGAGAAGTGCTGCAGTCCTGCCTTTCACCCACCAGAGGCTGCTGTGGCACCAGAACAGCCAGCAGCGTTCATCACTGCACCCTGCCCCTAGAGCTAGGTTAGGTGGCATGGGATATGGGAGAGGGGACAGACAGAGTAGGGCACAAGGGGCTGCTTGTATGTGCCCAGTCACAGATTGGGGTTCAGAAGGGCTAGTGTGGAGGGTCTGCTGGGGGGTCTCCCCATCTCCCTAAGAGCCTCCCCAAGAGCCTGCACAAGGGAGTAAGAACCTTCCTTACTCCTGTTTCTCTATCCCGACCTTGATCTTGTCTCATAGGAGTAAGAGGAGTACTCACCTGCTTATTCCCTCCCAAGCAAAGGTGGACAGGGACTGGGTAGAGTCTTAGATCTATATTGCTTTTTTTTCCTCTACATCATCTGAAACATCTGACATTGGCCAATGCTAGGGCCACAGTTAGGGACCAGATGGACCAATTATTTGATACAGTATGGCAAAGTCATCTAGCTCTGTTTCACCTCGCTTTAAAAAGCCAGGAAGGCAGAAATTTACATCTTAAAAATTATACAGTTTGTTGAACTGGCAACATGTTCTCAAGCAGGATTAAAAGTGCTGAGCATCAGTGAATTGGGAACTTTGTTGAAGATCATGGACTTTCTCTCTCACCCTCCCACCTCTATATTTTTGGTAAAATTAGAGTTTCCATAAATGGAAACCAGGCAGAACATGTAGGTATTTTCAACTGAAAAATGTTTCCTGGCAGTGATCAATAATTTTTTCAACTCTGATCTCCTTGAAATGAGTGTGATACATTGTATTATCAATATGAACTCCACACCACAAAGATATCCTTTTCATTTATTATCTAAGAGCTTGTATTTTTGTGTCATCAACATACTTTATTTGTAGGAATAAATGTAAGTAACAGATCCAGTGTGTTAGAAGAAAAATGAGACACACATTTGTGTTAATGAGGAGTTTTATTTTCATTCAAAATCACAAAAGCTTCTTTCAAAAGAACTACACTAAGATGTGCTATATATATATATTTCTGCAAAAGATATGATTTTCATTAACAAATCTAGTGACCCTGCAAAAACAGGGAGGAATATTTATTTGTTCCATTATTAACTACAGCACATTTACAGAACTTTACTGGCCAATTACTGAGATTCACATAGCAACGGTATTTGAAAGTCCACAATGATCTCTCTCAGCTTAAAAAGTGGAAATAAAATGAAAGGCATTTTTTTCATGCATTGCTTGCAATTTAAGTGTTATCCTAGGTGTTTGATTTAAAGGGATTTAGGTTTCGCACAGATAGATTTCCCTGCTTCTGTGTATGATGTTAAAGAATTCTCTGCCAGGGATGTCATTCTAGCTGACTTTTAAATTTATACTCTCTGACACAGATACAGATATGAAACTTGACCAAGATGAAAAGATCCTTCTTCATTTAAAAACAAAGATATTGTACTGGGTTTGAATATTTACAGCAGAACTGCTTGCAGTAAGCAGTTACATGACCTAGGACAACTGCAGTTCCTTTCATAAATGCTAGGACAATACTCCCAATATTTGTCAGCAGATGTTGGTTCCTCAGTGCTGAATCCTGTCATCTTCCTCTAACTGTAGTAAATGGGTCATGAACAAAATTAAACACTATCTTAAATTCACAATTTCCTTCTTTCTGCCAAGCCCAAACTCCACAGTACTACAGTGCGCGCTGACCAGCTTAGTGAATCAAAGAGCACTCTAATGAAACAAATATGAGTAGCAGGGAGTCAGGAAGAGACTGACACTTGTTCTGTTAATTCAGCCTCATACATTGCTAGTGCTTTGCTCCTTGCTGACAGACTCAATTTATTTTAAGCAGCCTGGAGCCTAGGTATCACTGTAGAGTCTGGTGATGAGGAACAGACAAATTAAGCCTTGGGTACCGTTAAATTCTCGTTTCCCTTTATCGTTATCTTAACATTTTGATAAATAATATTATGAGCTGGATGAAACCTTGCTAGGGGCTAAGTTAAAAAAAAAAACCTCCAATGAGGTTGATGGGCCTGAATGCTCCCTTCAATTAATATAACTGTAAGGATAACTTAATCACCTAAGGCAAAAGTGTTATGTGAATCTATGTAGGGAGGTTAGCCTAAATGGGCAAAGGGGCCTTTGCTGAGTATTGTTTTGGGTAAAGAGAGAGAGAGAACAAACACAGAACTGAAACTGCGAGGGAGGCAAAAAGCAAGAAAGCCAAACATATGAGCAGTGTGTGTGACCCTGGAAAAAGCCAGGGAGAGAGATTTTGGGGTCTGGCACTGGCTAAAGAGGGTTGAGGCTCTAAGATAAACATTTTTTTGTTTCTGGTTCCTCCTACATTTGGAGAAGCAGGACATTGTACATTCCTTGTAAATAAAGAAGTTTGCATCAAAGAAAGTACAGACTCCCCAGCATCAATTTCTTCTCCCAGCTAGAACATTCCTCAGGCCCCCAACTTTGAGTAGACACTTGTATCAACAAAAGGCAGCAATATCAATATCAAAGGCAAAGACTTTAATGACTATCCCTTCACCTCAAAACCTTCACCCCATTTGTAAAAATCCTTGGGCAAAATCCCCATTTCTGCACCACAGAGGCTGAGCTCTTATTGCGGGGGAGTTGGGAGGACCCACCTGTGAAGATATCTGTTGCGCAGTTTCCACAGAATCCACCCTGTAAACCACCGGAGATAACAATAGGGAAGCAGCATGCAGGCATGTGCCATACCTCCCTGATACTGTGAGAGCAGGACTTCCTGTGGCTGATTGACAGGCAGCTTAGAAGAACCTTAACAGGACCATGCAACCTTGAGACTGCATTTCTGGCTGATGCTCCCTCTACTTCCCCCTCTCTCCCACTTATATGTGCTACAGGTATGTCAAGGGGGAGCTGCTTCTCTTTCCCCTTTGCACTTCACGGCTTTTGAACTTGGAAGGGACAAGGCTCATAGCTTCAAACCCATCCTTCCTACCTTCTTGTGAAGCTGGGGGGTAGGCCAAACAGTTTAGAAGTCCAGAAGACTTTTTTCACACATGGCAAAATTGACAAACTGCTGTGAGAGTTTTCACTTTCCATCCAGCATCTTGGAGGTCTGGTTTCAAGATTTAATTTGTAATTGTCACAAACTTTGGAAAGTTCAAGTGGTTGGTGGATTGGAAAGTGTCCGGCAGAGGTCCCTGTAACTCTGTGAGCTGCCTGGGCATACGTCCTGGGCATAGAAATGCATTGTGGGGAGGTATGCCTCTCTCTCTCCTACCTCCAGAATGGAAGAGGGAAGCCATTTACAACTTTGGCTTCCAGTCAGGGTTTCTGGGCAAGCCTGAGGGTTTAGGCTGGGCATGGCCTTAACACCCACCCACAGGTTTGTAGTATCCAGAACCATAGTATGGCAGTTGAGGTCCACGCTGAACAACACTGCCATGTAATTTGAGGTGATTACCCCAGTTGGGCATTAGTTTGAAACAGTTACAGCTTTCACATTTAAGTACACTATGGTATACGTGTCTCACTGTTTCTGGGTCCACATTAATGAGATGAATGTCTCAGGTGGCTTTTTATTTCCTTTTTCCTACTTTTCCCCTCTCAATTACATTTCAAATCTTCTCCAACTTTAGATAAGTTAAGCAGTAGCACAGGAAAAATATAACTCTGTCAATTTTCCAAAAGAGGAAAAGTTTTGAGTAGTTATAAAGGGGAAAGGAAAAAAGAAGAGAAAGGCAAAAGTGAAAGAAAAAACCCTTGAACATTATTCAGTTGGTTGCACTCAGTGGAAAAAATGGGAAGAAAGCAGGGGGAAACAAAGATTCAAAATTTCAAAAAATAATACAATATGTCAAATAATATGTTCCATTTTGAGACCTGCAAAATGGAACTTTGAATTTTTGTTTCAGAATTGTTTTTCCATTTTACAGCTAGCTGTACTTGCAAGTAAAGAGGGATAAAAGAGAGCTAGGGGTCTTTTTAAAGAAAAAAATAAACATCAATGGCAAAAATAAAACCACTAAGAGAATGCAAGGAATTATGGAAAATATAATAATCTCCAGTGACATCCCTGTCATATATACACTTGGCACAAGCCAAAAGAGAGGAACTGGTATGGCTTGTTGAAATCATACTATACACAGGGATTCTATTTGTTAGGATTTATTTTTAGAAATTTTTGGATTCCATGTAGATATCTAAAAACTGGAGTTTTTCAGGGCTTTCTGAAGCTGTAATGAGATGGGGGGTGGGGGGAATACTTCCCAAAATCTTGTTTAAACAGTATCGACTTTAATTTCTATTATACGTTTTAAAAATGGTGTACCTTTTAGTTTAAGCTTTATATTCTTGTTATTGAACCCCTGATTTAGTGTTTAGTTCATTTGTTCCCTACCTTGCTTTAACATAGTACTGTTTCAAACAGCAATACATTAAAGATCACTAGGGAGCCTTTAGTGAGCACCAGCAGGATCTACACGGAACAATTAACATGCAACATGTTAGTGCATTTTAGAAATCAATCCCCTATGACTACTTTCTACTCCATGTGGACAAGACCTTAGATACATGCCAGAGTTCAGGGACAATACCTATATAAACAAATAGTATTGGAAAAATGGTGAAGTCAACGTGACTTGATTTATCATTTCTAGTGTTTATTGGATAAACACCATTTGTATTTAATTTTTTTGTATGAAGGGTGTTTATCAGTTAAAACCTAAAAAATCGTAAGTTCTAACTATATGTTCTCATATGCCATTGAAGTTCATTGTATAGAGTGAAACCAGAAATGAACACCAAGTGTGGTGTTCATAGCATTAAACTATAAGCTCTGACTTATTTGCCTAATATAGACCAGGAATACCCTTTCATCCCATTTCCATCTCCCTTTGTTAAACTTGGATAATCACCATTTTTGTGCAAGTCTTTCAAACTGCATATCCTGGTAGCCACAAGTGTGTATATTTTAAAAACTGTCTTACCCATATTGATGAATTGATGCATCAGGATGCCCAGTGAGTGATGCTGACAGATGTGACATATCATACCAATGCATCATCTTCCTGGGTATTCACTGTAATAAGAACAAAAGATTGCTGATTTTTAAATATAACAAATTGCCACTACAGAATTTAGTAACAGAAGAGTTGCCGTTTGGAGTGTTTAGAACTCAGGTAATACTTGGTTTTAAATACTAAGATTTTGTCATTTTTAGTTTCCCAATATTTGTGAGAAGTTGCAACATCTTGGTATCTAAAATACCAAATTTCGCTGTGCTACAAGGGGTAATAACTGCATTATCTCAGATGTGTTCTAACTGTTGGCAAATGCTAACGACTGTAAATTTGGATCTTAAATCCCACAATATGGCACAAAACATTTGGGGAAAAGCAATAGTTTTGTTATTATAAAGATGAAAGTAAAGCCTTTCTAAATCATAGTTGAGGGATAGAAGCACTAAATAACTATACAACTCTTCAAAGCTTGAGCTCTGAGCTTTGTTTGCAATTAAAATATGAGCTTCACTGGTATCATCAGAAAAGCTGTCCAAAAATTATATCCATGCAGACACAAATAAATTCTATTGATGCTTTCATCCTGCATCAGAACTCTCAGCTTTTCACAATTTGCAGATGGATAGCACTGTAGAGACACAGATTAATTAGAGCCATGATTAGAAATATAAGCTTTGAAATAAGAGCTTGTTAGCAGGTACACTCAGCTTCAAAAATAAGGTGTACAATACTAGAAAGATAGCAACTGAGGCTTTATGTAAATTGGATGATAAAGTAGTATCAAAGAATGTGATCTTTCTGCACTTTTACAACCCAAGCACAAATTAAAAATAAACGTTCTCTGATGTTAATACAGTGTGAAATACAAAATGTAGAACTGAACGCAGTATTTCTTCTGGTGGATAAACTATCTCTCCAATTCTCTTCTCTGACCCTTAGTCAGTCTTAAGGGGACAATATTAAATGAAACAAATAAATCGAAAGGCTCCCTTTCTATCTGTCCATTTCAAACTTTTTCACCCAGTTCTAGTGTCAGAGCTATGCTGGCTTCACGTCATCTGAAAATTCCCCTGCACTGGAAGTATCTCCAACTGAATGGGTTCATTGGCTTCCCTCATTGTCTGGTACAGCTAGAGTATCACAAAGCAGGTGGAACATAGGCCTTGGTTGCAGTCTACACATATTTTAAGAAAAGATTACCCTCAGATATCCAACAATCATATATTCAAAGCAAATGGAAACTCCTAATGCTCCCCCATAGCTTTTAGACACAATTATATTGAAGAAAATGGGGATGAAAGCTCACACACAGACTTACACCATAGGAAAAGAAACAAAAATGTGTTTAAAATTCATAAAGAGACTGCATATGAAAATTAAAGATTTTGAAACTAAACGTTTCAGAAAGCTCCAGTTCAGCAAAGCACTTAATCTCATGCTTAAGTCGCACTGAAGTCTAATGTATAGTGTAAGTACTTTGCTGAATTAGAGCCACACATACCCTCTTCTCTGATATTTCTATTGTAGGCAGGTCTCTCAGCCGGAGGATGGACAGCAGTTCTGCCAACAAACCAATAGTTATTTTAAAGGGCCCTTATTACTATTTAGTTGTCCAAATCCTCTATTCCTGAATTTTCGTGGTACTTTCTAATTTGTTGAGCTAGCAATCAGCATTACATTACCACAGTCATCGGGGTTAAAGGTTCTGTGCAGTGACTGAGTGCCAGAAGCAATATGTATATGAAGCACTAACAGCAGAACACACTGTCCATGTAAGATAAGTTGCTCGAGCACAGAGATATTAATTTGGCAACTGCCTTTTGTCTGCCATCGGCATAACTTACTTTAACGCTACTATCCATAAACAGCACACCACTGCTGATACAATTTTCTAAGATTTCTTTAAGAAGAATTATTGAAAGTTAGAGACTGTTATTATCCTCATCTCACCAGTCTAAAACAGAGGATACATACATTTGTCATAGAATCATAGAATATCAGGGTTGGAAGGGACCTCAGGAGGTCATCTAGTCCAACCCCCTGCTCAAAGCAGGACCGTCCCCGACTAAATCATCCCAGCCAGGGCTTTGTCAAGCCTGACCTTAAAAACTTCTAGGGAAGGAGATTCCACCACCTCCCTAGGTAACCCATTCCAGTGTTTTACCACCCTCATAGTGAAAAAGTTTTTCCTAATATCCAACTTAAATCTCCCCCACTGCAACTTGAGACCATTACTCCTTGTTCTGTCATCTGCTACCACTGAGAACAATCTAGAGCCATCCTCTTTGGAACCCCCTTTCAGGTAGTTGAAAGCAGCTATCAAATCCCCCCTCATTCTTCTCTTCTGAAGACTAAACATCCCCAGTTCCCTCAGCCTCTCCTCATAAGTCATGTGTTCCAGTCCCCTAATCATTTTTGTTGCCCTCCACTGGACTCTTTCCAATTTTTCCACATCCTTCTTGTAGTGTGGGGCGCAAAACTGGACACAGTACTCCAGATGAGGCCTCACCAATGTCGAATAGAGGGGAACGATCACGTCCCTCTATCTGTTGGCAATGCCCCTACTTATACATCCCAAAATGCCATTGGCTTTCTTGGCAACAAGGGCACACTGTTGACTCATAGCCAACTTCTCATCCACTGTAACCCCTAGGTCCTTTCTGCAGAACTGCTGCCGAGCCATTCGGTCCCTAGTCTGTAGCGGTGCATTGGATTCTTCCATCCTAAGAGCAGGACTCTGCACTTGTCCTTGTTGAACCTCATCAGATTTCTTTTGGCCCAATCCTCCAATTTGTCTAGGTCCCTCTGTATCCTATCCCTACCCTCCAGCGTATCTACCACTCCTCCCAGTTTAGTGTCATCTGCAAACTTGCTGAGGGTGCAATCCACACCATCCTCCAGATCATTTATGAAGATATTGAACAAAACCGGCCCCAGGACCGACCCCTGGGGCACTCCACTTGATACCGGCTGCCAACTAGACATGGAGCCATTGATCACTACCCGTTGAGCCCGACAATCTAGCCAGCTTTCTATCCACCGTATAGTCCATTCATCCAGCCCATACTTCTTTAACTTGCTGGCAAGAATACTGTGGGAGACCGTGTCAAAAGCTTTGCTAAAGTCAAGGAACAACATGTCCACTGCTTTCCCTTCATCCACACAGCCAGTTATCTCGTCATAGAAGGCAATTAGATTAGTCAGGCATGACTTGCCCTTGGTGAATCCATGCTGACTGTTCCTGATCACTTTCCTCTCCTCTAAGTGCTTCAGAATTGATTCCTTGAGGACCTGCTCCATGATTTTTCCAGGGACTGAGGTGAGGCTGACTGGCCTGTAGTTCCCTGGATCCTCCTTCTTCCCTTTTTCAAAGATGGGCACTACATTAGCCTTTTTCCAGTCATCCAGAACCTCCCCTGATCGCCATGAGTTTTCAAAGATAATGGCCAATGGCTCTGCAATCACATCCGCCAACTCCTTTAGCACTCTCGGATGCAACGCATCCGGCCCCATGGACTTGTGCTCGTCCAGCTTTTCTAAATAGTCCCAAACCACTTCTTTCTCCACAGAGGGCTGGTCACCTCCTCCCCATGCTGTGCTGCCCAGTGCAGTAGTCTGGGAGCTGACCTTGTTCATGAAGACAGAGGCAAAAAAAGCATTGAGTATATTAGCTTTTTCCACATCCTCTGTCACGAGGTTGCCTCCCTCATTCAGTAAGGGGCCCACACTTTCCTTGACTTTCTTCTTGTTCCTAACATACCTGAAGAAACCCTTCTTGTTACTCTTAACATCTCTTGCTAGCTGCAACTCCAGGTGTGATTTCGCCTTCCTGATTTCACTCCTGCAAGCCCGAGCAATATTTTTATACTCATCCCTGGTCATTTGTCCAATCTTCCACTTCTTGTAAGCTTCTTTTTTGTATTTAAAAGCAGCAAGGATTTCACTGTTAAGCCAAGCTGGTCGCCTGCCATATTTACTATTCTTTCTACACATCAGGATGGTTTGTCCCTGTAACCTCAATAAAGATTCTTTAAAATACAGCCAGCTCTCCTGGACTCCCTTCTCCCTCATGTTATTCTCCCAGGGGATCTTGCCCTGAGGGAGTCAAAGTCTGCTTTTCTGAAGTCCAGGGTCTGTATTCTGCTGCTCTCCTTTCTTCCTTGTGTTAGGATCCTGAACTTGACAATTTCATGGTCACTGCCTCCCAGGTTCCCATCCACTTTTGCTTCCCCTACTAATTCTTCCCGGTTTGTGAGCAACAGGTCAAGAAGAGCTCTGCCCCTCGTTGGTTCCTGCAGCACTTGCACCAGGAAATTGTCCCCTACATTTTCCAAAAATTTCCTGGATTGCCTGTGCACCGCTGTATTGCTCTCCCAGCAAATATAAGGGTGATTGAAGTCTCCCATGAGAACCAGGGCCTGCGATCTAGTGACTTCTGTGAGTTCCCGGAAGAAAGCCTCATCCACCCCATCCCCCTGGTCTGGTGGTCTATAGTAGACTCCCACCACGACATCACCCTTGTTGCTCACACTTCTAAACTTAATCCAGAGACTCTCAGGTTTTTCTGCAGTTTCATACTTGAGCTCTGAGCAGTCATACTGCTCCCTTACATACAGTGCAACTCCCCCACCTTTTCTGCCCTGCCTGTCCTTCCTGAACAGCTTATATCCATCCATGACAGTACTCCAGTCATGTGAGTTATCCCACCAAGTCTCTGTTATTCCAATCACATCATAATTCCTTGACTGTGCCAGGACGTCCAGTTCTCCCTGCTTGTTTCCTTGTCCTAGTTGTATGTATCAGGGGTAATGATTAGGATAATCCCTAACTTCCTCTCCTTTCTGTTGAGGAGGTCAAAAAGTGATACAAAAATACTTCTGTTGAAAAAAGAGCAGGGATTTTCTCAGGAATTCTAGTGTGCCTACATCACATAATTCCTTAACCAAAACTCACCAATCCTTCTTCCACGTCATAATTGTAGGAGTTACATTAACAAATAAAGGGGTAGGGGTACAGAGAGAAACATTAATCAAAGCTATCAGTGTTGGCAGAAAGTCTTCCTGTATTTAAAAACAACACAGTTCCTACTGAAGAAATCCACCACTGCCTGCATCAGTAGCAACTTTCTCTTGCACTGGCATCTGTAGCATTTCTCCCCCAGGCAGACAGAAAACTACAAAGATTAGTGACAATGATTATTTCTTCTGACTTACAAAATTCAGCAATGATTGGGTAAAATGGCTTTAATTATCTATTCTTGCTGGGAGTGTGGGATGCAGGGTGCCTGTTGCTGCTCCCCAATTCACAGCTGCCCAGCCTCCAGTGAAGACTGTTGTGCCAGTGGAGAATCTGGTGTAGCGGTGCCCTGCTCTGCCACATCCTTTCTGACCTCTCTCCTGCCTATGTTCTTCCATCCCTGGAATGCCCCCAACACACATCCTTCTCCTTTGTGACAAAGTTCCTCCTCTGCCTTGGTGGGTCCTGCACTTTTTGGCAGATTTGCTCATCTCAGAGGTTCACAGCAGCCCTCAGTTTGGCCCCTTCTGCTAGAGGCTCAAACCTGCTGTTCACTCAGCTAACCTCGTCACTGGCCAGTGTAAGCAGTGTCAGGATGAGCTCCACCCTGACATCTGGTGGTGAGGTGTGGCAAGTGCTGGAAAAGAACTTCAGGGGCCGATCTCATTTGCATAGGCACACCCACCCCGCCTAGAATGAGGCCATAGCTGCCCAAATGGTCACTTTGGCTGCTGTGGGATCCCCAGTGTCTCTGTTATTGGGGCAGGAAGAATAAATTATTACCCTGATTATGGGAACTGTGCTTGGAACTGTACTTGGCCTTTTGTTATGATGGAGGGACTCACCATCAACTAAGTAGCACTCGCTAGGCAAGGGTCATGGGTTCCAAAACTCTGTGAATTGAGAGAGGCTGGGGATAAGTATTAATACTTGATGGTATGGGCCCCTTGGTGAGGGCCTTACATGCTAATTGCACTTCCTCCTCTCTCCACTGTGGAATATCAGAGCTAATTTTGATTTCATTAGAAATCTAGTTATGGGCTGCTGAGCTCACTTTGGGCTAATAGTGCACCAGCACTGAGGCTCCCCTACTACAAGCTGAAATCACAAAAGAGCTAAACTGACTAAGAGCTGAAATCACTGAGCGTTGTGTTAAGTAGGGGGGAGCCTGAAGATATATTATGGAGCAGTTTGCGGGATGGCTGGAGTGCCTTGTGGACAGGCTGGTGGAGCAGTTCATAGGATGGCAGGAGCGGCTGGTGGGACGTGGAGCAGTTCGTGGATCAGCTGGAGGAGCAGTTCATGGGACGGCGGGAGCTGCGTGTGGGCCGCAGAGCGGAGCTGAGCGAAGCAGTTTGTGGGGCAGCTGGTGGGGCGGAGCGGAGCGAAGACCTATGGAGCTGTGGGGCGGTCTGCTTCAGATCATGTAAGGTGCCTCTTATCTCCGCCCCCATCTCCACCCAGGTTGGGAGGTAAAGCTCTGTAGATAAACTTTTGAACTCTGGGGCTGACCTGACCAGGGACAGAGACTTTTGGGTCATTGGATTTTTGGTGATTTGGGGTTGCTGGACTCAAGAACGAAAGGGAAAGGGCATGCCCCAATTTGCTTGGGGGGGGGGGTTTGCTCATGGGTTGTGTTATGAATCCTGTTGGTGGTGTTTCCCCAACATAATGCCACATTGTTTCTCTCTGTTATTAAAAGGCTTTTTGCTACACTCAGACTATGTGCTTGCGAGAGGGGAATTATTGCCTCTTGGAGGCGCCCAGCGGGGGTGGTATATATTTGTCCCAGGTGACTGGGTGGGGGCTCGAGCTGGTTTGCATTGTGCTATTGGAATGGATCCCCTAGATATTGAACCTGGCCCTTGTTGCTGCCAACTCTGACGGGCAGAAGGGTTACACCAGCACGGGGGAAATGGAGAACAATCTCTGCAGTCTCTGTTGTCCACCTAGTGGGTTGGGGACAGGCCAGATCCCTTTCCAAATTAGACCTTCCCTTTTGGTGTTGCTGACAGACCAGGTCAACTCCTCCTGCATCCGATCAGGAGTTGGGGGATGGGGGGAACCCAGGCCTACTCTCTGCACCAGGTTCCAACCCAGGGACCTGTGGATAGCAGCTGTCTACATCTCCTGTTATCAGCTGCGTGACAGCTACAGCTACAACTCCCTGGGCTACTTCCCCATGGACTCCCCCCAGCACCTTCTTTATCCTCACTGCAGGATCCTCCTCCTGAAGCCTGATCATGCTTGTACTCCTCAGTCCTCCAGCAGCACACCTTCTCACTCCCTGCTCCTTGCACACCCTCCACTAACTGATGGGAGCTCCTTTTTAAACCAGGTGTCCTGATTTGTCTGCCTGCCATAATTGATTCTAGTATGTTCTTAATTGGCGTCATCTGCACTGTTGCATGCAAGGTACAGGTCATGGGTGAGCAGGGCTGCAGAATCCCTTGTGGAGATGATTCTCTGTGTACTCATGGGGGCAAAGCTGTTCTAGGGGTGCACAGACAGCTACCAATAACCTTGGTGCAGAAGAAGTGGGGAGATGATGTTTCCCCTTTCTTCTACCATTCTTCCCAACCCAGTAACTTGAAAAGGAAAGAGGATTTGGCCCAAATCCCAAATTTAGCTCCAGAATAAGTTCTAGCACATATTAATCTAGTGTAATTCAAATTTCATGGTGACTTGAAAATTAATAGATGCTATCAAAACTAGTAATCTAACTGCAAAAAAAACAGCATCTCCACAAGGCAGGCTTGCTTTTACTCAGCAGCTTTTCCCCACATGTACAATATTTATCCTCTCTCGACTTCCATTAGCTTCATCAAAGTAACTCCAGCCTTTTACTTTCTATCAGAGAGATAAATAACAGACTCCTTTCAACTGGAAAAAAGGAAATTGGACTCCACAGGAGTAAGCAACAGTGTCACTAGAAAGCTAATAATCCTGAAAAAAAAAAAGAAAAAAGGAGAATCAAATTATACTAAGGGTTAAACAACAGAACTATGTGTGCCTAATGATACCGCAAGTCGACATTTAGGGTCACATTCAAAATAAATGAATACAAAGTAACTTGGTGAAAAACACATATGTTATGAAATTATTTATAGCTAAGAAGATAGGAGTGCATCAAGAAATAGTGTAAAAGACTCCTGAACTGGCAAAAGTGGTATAAATTTAGGCACTGATTGGGCATCCTGCAAAATAAAGTCAATGGGTCTCCCTGCAGGCAGAATAATCTGCCCACACAGATCACATTGCAGGATTAGGGCCTTAACATTTAATATAACATCAAACTTTCTATCTTTATTTAATCAGAAACTAAAAATAAGTCTATCTTCTATTCTGTAACAGGCTGGGAAGGGCACAACTAATACTCGTGGGATTTTAGACAAAAAAATTCCGAGAGTATCACCAATCAAACAAATTCCAAGGTGGACATTTTTGTTAAAGTGTTTTAGTTATTTCAGCTCCAACTGAAAATTAACAGTAATATTCCTTCATTCCCAGATGATGTTCATCCTCTGAAGCTAAGATGAGCTGTGGCCTAAGTGTTGTTGTTTATTTTCTGTTTTTACAGTAATGGGCATTGGCCATTTTATTCTCCAATTTATTCATCCATTGAAGGCAATGGAAATTACTTTTATTCTGCAGTAGGATAATGTGGCTTCACAGTTCAAGGTCCTACACAAGAGAACAAAACATTTTGGTATGTATACCACAGATATGTTCGTGTAATTGTGCAGCTATTAGCAATGATTTGGTTGTCTGAAGAAATTTAAGACCCACAGAAGAGATATTCAAAGACAATAAAAGCAGTTTGGCACTGGATTCCTATTGAAAGTCAATGTGAACTGGACACCTAACTATTCATGCCTTTGAAAATCTCCCTCATATAATTGTCTCCTGTAACAGAGTTGCTGTTTACTGAGTGTCGCTCAGGGCCAGAATTTGCTTTGTAGGGACATGGCCTCTGTTTCCCCACCTTCAGGACCCCTTAAGAACTACCCACAGGCTTCTCTCTCAGAGAACACTATCCCTACCTCGGGCTGGTTTGGTAGCACAAAAATCTCTTCTGTGTTACCACTACTCAATGCCTGGGGCAATTTAATAACAGAAATAGTTCTTAACTGTCCATCACCACACAACAGTCCATACGTAGCTCCAGTGTCTTTTCTCACAGTTGAAGCTTTTCTTCTATCCCGATCTGTTCTCATAGCCCATCCTCCCAGCTCTTCCTAGCTGAAGCTTAGCCTTCTCCCACTGGCACTGGCCTCTAGACCCCCAAACTTCATCCCTGTTTCTTCCTGCTTCTTGGGCTCCTCTCTGTCACAGCTCCCATGGTTTAAGGGTCCTCCCTGCAGGAGATCTTCACACTATCTGCACTCTCCTGTCCCTTCATTACAGCCTCCCAACTAGTTGCATCTCCCAACATCTCCCAAACCCCAGTTAGCTGTATGTCGCAATAAAAGAATGAACACTTTTCTGCGTGATTCTGGTACTATTAACACCTTTAAGGTATATAAGGAATCTTGGCTAAGATAATATACAAATATTAGCTGCATTCATGTTTTATTTGCTCAAATAACACTGCCCTTTTTTACATTAAAAATGTTTTTGCTCTTTTTTATTTTAACAAATTAGCAAATGCCATCATTCTTCTTCACAAAATCTGTACAGAGCAAAACTGCTGTGTTGGCATGGCTCTAATTGCAGCCCAGTAGGAGCCAGAATGTTTTTAAATGCTGCAGATGTGCTCTACGGTTCAATAGAAATTCAAGGAACAGTAAACAAAACTCTTACCCACAGATGCACAGATAGAATAGGCAACTGACAGATAAGGTCTGCTTGCAGACACTTTGCCAGCATAATTACTGAAGGTCAAACCACTAATAGCATAAACTGATAATTACTCAAGTACAATATCTCATGGATAATTAGTTGGGTTATATTTTTGTCAAGGTAAATGTCAAAAGCCATTGAATGGTAGTAAAATGTTCATACTCATCCCCAAGCTATTGTCTTTTTAAAGGCCTGATTCAAAGCCTAGTGAAGTCAATGACTCCCATTAGCGTCAATGGGTTTTGCATCAGGAGATAAGTTGTATAATTTAGTTCTTCCATTGGTCATTTGGGCTTTCCATTTGTTGTTCGGAGAAAGTTCACATTTTAGCAGACATCTCATTCTCATTGGTGCCCCTTCCAATATGTGTGCCCCACCCTTTGTGCGTTTGCTTGCAATATTCACACATCCACCCACATGCATTATATGTCACTTATATGGGTTATCAATCCCAGGCTAAAAATCAACCTTTGGCTTTTCTACAGACAGTGTCAGTTAAAGAAAACATTTGTTTTCAATGTACTACTTGCATGCTTAAAGTTACACATGTGCTGGATCAAGGCCTGGACCACAAGCTCTTTTCATATAGGCGACCAAATAACTCCTCTGTTTTCTGAATGATTCCTAAATCATCACCAAGAAGTTATTCATCAGTAAGTGCATGACATTAAAAGACTAGTCTCTCAGATGTTTTAAAAAAACCTCTTCTTAGGGGGGAACTGAAAAAACCCTCACCTTTCATAGAAAGAGGGAATTTTTCAATGGTTTCTCTGTGAATGGTTTTTGCAACATAGACACACTCAGGCATGTTTGCACTGATGACCTGAACCATTTTACTCTACAGAAGCAAATACAAACACTAGCAAAGAAAGGGGGATTGACACTTGCCATCTAGCACAGGTCTGAAAAATGAGGCACACAATAGCACAATGTAGATCCTCAAGCCAATTCAGGCTAGAGATGTGACAGATCCCTCTTCTAACTAGCAAACAATGTATGATATAGTAAAGAAGTTTTCACATGTTAGTGAATCTGATAGGTGTTTATTTTTAATGACAGCTGCTGGATTGCTTGGGTTAGATCCACAGCTGGTATCAATCAGTAGAGCTCCAGATCTGGCCTATTATGTTTTCATATATAATTTTTGTTTACTTGCATTTTTCATGCTAGTGTTGCCTTATCAATTCCTTTAAGAAGACACAATTTGCAAAGGAGCCCATCATTTTCTAGGAAGAAATATACTTCAAAATTGAAATGCATTAAAAATAAATTACACATTTCTCATAGTGTACATTCTTAATATTTTGGCACTAATGTAAAGGAGAGGAAATTATTTAAATGGTTTGAAGAGGATCCCACCACCAGCTAATGACATTTACAAAGTATATTAATTACATAACACTGAAAATGGGGTTGGAGAATTATGAATACAAGTGACCATGAAAAAGGATTTGTAATAAATAATCAGTAATATCAGAAGTGCAATAGTATCACAAGCTAAGTAGTAGCTGGGACACTTCTTTCTTTCCCCCCAGTTAGTATATATAATAACCTGCTGTAGTGTCTGGTTTCTCAGGATACAAATTATTTCTCATCATCTTTAAATTTAATTCCATACATCTCAGGCTCTCTTCTTCAAGTTCTCCACACCTGGACAGCTAGGCACAGAAAGCTTGAAGGCTTGCACAAATGTACCTCTCAGACCCAAACTCACAAATATATATTGACAGGTCTACTGCTCTCAGCACCTTTTCCCTCTACAAATGGACACACTGGACATCCATCTTGGAGCAACGTTGTCACAAGAAGTAGGAGGAGTGGAACATCCTGACCTATATCTTAGCAGGAAGCTGTTTCCCCATGAGGCGATCTCTTTGGTGATTGAGGAGGCTCCAGTGGTAAAGTGGGCTGTGGAAGCCATGCATTAGTTGTGGGTTCAGCAATTCCAGCTAGTGACAGATCATGCGCCCCTACGATGTATACAATCCATGAAGGACAACCACCCCTGAGTCATGCAGTCGTACTTGTCCTTGCAACCCTCCTACTTTGAAGTACTGCATTGAGGCGGTAAAGATCATAAAAATGCAGACTTCTTTTCCTGAGATGGTGGCGGGGGAAGATGGGTCAGTCAACAAAAGTAGATCCAGCAACTCAAACTTAGGAGGGAGGGGTATGATGGGTTCTACAGGCCCAACACTGAATCAGGGTGGGGAGTGATTAGAACAAAATTGCACTAGGGAGGCTCCGCCCTTCAACAGGTGCAAGGCATGCTCCCAGTGGAAAAACAGTTTAAAAGGAGACTGGTAGGTGAGGTGGAGGTGGTGGCAGTGACAATAGAAGCAACATCCACCACTGGCAAGTGAGCTGCATGTGGCACAGGAAGCAAGGTTGATGCTGAGAGCTATGTCAGGAGTGGTAACAGCTTTGTGAATGCTGCTTTAGCAGCAGGGACTTGGATTCCACCAATTTCTTGGGAGCTGAAAGCCATAAGAGATTGACTGACAGAACAGAACACGAAGAGACTGAGGAGAGTCTGCTCAGACAGCAACCATGCCCCAGACTGAAGAGCTCCAGACTAGTGACCGAGGGGAAAAATAATTTGGGGTAGCTCAATAACTAGACTGGACACTTTGACAAATCCCTAGAGTCCTGGATCAGGTGCATGGGTCCAGGTCCCCCCCCACACACACCTTTCATCCTCACTCATTTATAGTGACTGAACTCTGAGGGAGCGATTGGAAGATGAGGGTGGTGATTGAGGCTGCAGCTGGGGCTCCCTCTGGGACGACTAGACCTGCAGAAACCCTAATCCAGCTGGTCATCACACCTTCTTGCTATAAGCATGGAAGAAATTAATATTATTTTTCTAAATTGTTACTCAGTTTGCACATGGCCCTTGGTCAATTGAAATCCAATAAAAATGACTGATGAACACTGGTGAGCTGTGATGCAAAGATAACATCACATGATGAATGTGCGAACCACAATTCCAGATTCTAGCTAGACGGAACATAAAAATGTTGCATTCACCCACTCACTGACTCGCTATTTAATATTAGATAGCTCTTTAAATACGAGTCATGTGAAAATGAATGCTCATGCAGGGGATGCACAGGGGTCACTGAGCTATTCCAGCTCAGATTCTGTTTCCCCCAACCACAGCACAATACATAAAGTGAGTTTACTGTCAAGCGACAACTCTCTTCTCATTTAAATTCCTTCTTAAAACTTATTTCTTCTGTTATGTCCACAGTATCAGTCAATTATACTATCTTTGTCCCAAGTCCACATACTTAAGTTTACACTTTGAATAGTTCCACTTGGTTCAATATGACCTCTCACAATGAATGAAGAAGGACTGGTCACAGTACTTAAAATTAAACACATGACCAAATCTTTGCAGGATTAGGACCTTGGTTTTTTTTTTTGTTTGTTTTTAAATGGGGAGAAGGAAGCTTTGCAGAACAATTATATGTATTCATATAAAGATAGTAACAGTGTGATCATATTGCTGTAACTATAGTCTTTAATCATCCAATTTCCTCCACACTATTTTTCAGAAAATCTCTGGGTTAGCAACTGTCTTCTTGGGTATATCTAAAGGAGGATAAAAGATATGGAGGCTCAAAATGGGAAGACAGAACAAGTTGAATTCTAACGGATGTTAGGTGATGGGGTTGGGAGTGGAGTGAACCTTTTTATCCTAGTCTAGACATATTCCTTATGTCCTCTAAAATGTCTCTTACACTTTTAGACATACTAATACTATCAGGCTTAGTGTCTGAGGGCAAAGGAGAGGATTAGTTTCACCGTATGTAAACAAAGTATTCAAATGTAAAAGCATACATTCTAGATGCAATTATTTCACAAGGCAAGCAGATGTGTTATCTACATGGTTGGTTTTCTGTTTGTAAATGAAAAGCAGAGATCAGCATGGTTAATCTTGGTAATTATTGTACTTGGACTAATTATTACTGTGGCAGGGCTACAATAGTACTGCCAGCCTAAGCAATTTGAGGATAGCTTATCAATACCAGAGTCGCAATATTGATTAAAACAAGACGGAAGTCTAAAAGGCTGCCTACTTCAATTTAGCAGACATTTGCCAAAAATGATCAGGATAAGTTAAGTTAAAAGTATGTCACAGCAATGCACAAATGCAGATATTTGGAATCAGCAAACAGATTACAAATGAAGTGACAAAAAATCAGAATCATATTTAGAGGAAAGAGAATGTTGCCTTGGTGGATAAAATGTAAAAAGATTTTCTAGCATAAGGAAAATACATTGCCAAGAGAGAGAGGGCTAATATCCAGCCTCTTGTCTCTGCAATCAGGTATCTGTCAATGGCTATTATTAAGGCTTTGCTGTGTTCATGATATTAGCAGGAAAAGCCAGCTTCAGCTTTAAGGGCCTCATTCAAAGCCCACTGAAGTCAATGGATAGATTCGCACTGACTGGCTTTAACTCCAACGTCCATATGCATTTTACAGTACAGCAGCTAGTACAATGGGGTCCTGATCTTGACTGGGGCTTTTGAGCACAACTACAGTACAAATAACACAGCAGTGAGAGAACATCCAAGATATTACTGCTCTACTGAATAGGAAGATGTTTAGCACTCTTTCCTAATGTTACCTCATGATTGAGCATCAAAGGATGTAAAACAAAAACTACTTTGCCATTGCTTGTAAATCATCACCTATTTAGAGCTCGCACACTATCCATTGTCTGCAAAAGGATTAGTGATATGTGCCTGCAGATACTTTTCTGTTACTATATGATTATTCATGAGCTTCTTTTATACACTTGTATTGATATTGACTGCTTAATTTCTTCATTTTTCTCCTTTCCAGTTATAGGGTTATACACCTTCCTGCCTATGTTCTTCTCTGTCCTTTCACAAGTCTTCATTCTTCTATATTTTATGTATGAGAGTTACCATCTTCCTACCATGTTCCGGTTAAGCCTGAAGTATAATGAGCCCTGCATGGCACATATCATTTTCACCATTCTTGTTTCCCTTGTGAAATCTTCCATTTGTACATAAGCATTAGTTACCCTACAATTCTGAGTTCACTGTCTCATCTTTTTAGTGCTTGTGTTCTTTAAATTTGATCTATTGTTTAGCTTATTTCCACTGTAAGCATTTTTTCTCTTATAGTTAGAAATTTATTTTTACTCAGTAATTAGAATATTCAGAAAAAGCTTGACAAAAAATTGCAATAAATACACACGATTAGCACAGTTGCCAACTTTCACATGGTAAATAAGCACCCAACTTTCACAATAAGCCAAAAATCAAGCTAATCCCATTTCAAAACAAGGCCAAAACAAACCAATCCCTAAGAACCCCAACACTATGTGACTAGATCCCCCCGGCGTGCAGTCTGGAACTGTGGTGGGCCCACTGTGTGCTCCTCTCTTCCTCCCTTGCCCCTGCTTGGCCCTTGCCCCTCGCTTGCCAGGAGCCAATCAAAAAAAAAAAAAAAAAGAAACAACAAGCTACAAGCCAAAAACTAGCCAACAAGTAACTCACAAGCCAATTAAGCCAAAAACAAGCCCAATTTTTGCCTTTTTGTGTGTGTGGGTTTGGCATGTCTGATGATTGGCCTTGGATAGAAAATAATTAAATAGTTCTCTGATAGAGAAAAATGGCCATAGCAGCCTGATTATACACCAATATAAATCAATGATAAGACTTCCACTGATTTTATTGGGACAAAACTATGCCCCAAAATGACTAAGGCCCATCATGTGGTATCTATGAGTGAAATTCACCCCACCTCCTAAGTTTGGCAAATGGCACCTGTCATAAATATAAAGGGAAGGGTAACAGCCTTCCTGTATACAGTACTATAAAATCCCTCCTGGCCAGAGGCACAATATCCTTTTACCTTTAAAGGGTTAAGAAGCTCAGGTAACCTGGCTGGCACCTGACCAAAGGACCGATAAGGGGACAAGATACTTTCAAATCTAGCGGGGGGAGGCTTTTGTCTGTCTGTTCTGTGTGCTTGCCGGAGAGAGATCAAGAAAGCAAGCAATCCAACTCCACTAGAATTAGTAAGTACTAGCAAGGAAATGCATTAGCTTACTTTTGTTTTGGCTTGTGATTTTCTCTGTGCTGAGAGGGAAGGTGTATCCCTGGTTTGCCTTTTTGCAACTTTAAAGTTTTGCCCAGAGGGAAATCCTCTGTGTTCTCGAATCTGAGTACCCTGTAAAGTATTTTCCATCTTGATTTTACAGAGATGATTTTTACCTTTCTTTTTTGTACTAAAATCCGTCTTTTAAGAACCTGGATTCCATTGTTCCAAGACTCAGGAGTTTGGGTCTTTGATCATTTTGTAACCAATTGGTTAGGATATTATTCTCAAGCCTCCCCAGGAAAGGGGGTGGAAGGGTTTGGGGGGATTTTGGGGGGAAGAGGAATTCCAAGTGGTCTTTTTCCCTGATTCTTTGTCTAAATCACTTGGTGGTGGCAGCATACTGTTCAAGGACAAGGTGGAATTTGTGCCTTGGGAAAGATTTTAACCTAAGCTGGTTAAAATAAGCTTAGGGGGTCTTGCATGCGGGTCCCCACATCTGTACCCCAGAGTTCAGAGTGGGCAAGGAACCCTGACAGCACCTAACTGTTAGAGTTAGGCACCTAAGTCCCCTTGTGAATGTAACCCAAAAAGTCAAAATGTTTCATTGACATATCCATTCTTTTTTCCTTTTTGCTTCAACGAAAACAATTCATATAAATCAACATGAATTTGCTAAATGTTTTGTCAAACCAAATCTGCATTTTTTCCCCAAAACAAAATATTTTGGCTGAAGAATTTCACTCACTTTTATGTGTAAATTCAAGCAAATGATATCTCTTTGGGAGACTTATTTTTAATGACTGGGTTAGCTCTCAAAGATATGTGAGATATCGTAGCATTGGCATAGATTTCATTTTAATAGATCACCACATGATTTAGTTATAGTTTGTCCTGATCTATCCAAACATGGGGAAATGTAAATGATAAAAATATTTTCTATAAGTATAGGTTACAGTACAAATGTGTGTTGGATGGATTGGTTGATTCATTTGAGAAACCAGTGGCAAGAGCAACTATAGCTATGCAAAACAGTGAGCAGTTTGAACTGGATTTCAAATGCTAGGAAGGTGCAGTTTGTTTATAAACAGTGGGCTAAATTTACCTTGGTGTCAGAAAGGGTACCAAGAGGGATGGGAAATGGATTGTGCTGGGGCAAAGTAGTTTGTAAAGGCCAGTATAACTCAGAATTGGGAAGCATTGGGCAAACATGGGTTTCAGCAAGGGCATCTGGAAAGTCTGCTGATACAGCAAATCCATACAGCTGGTGCTGCCAGAAGAGCTCTGACAGGAACTGTAGCTGCCATGCTTTGTAGAACCCAGAGAACAGAAGTTAAAATATAAAAAACACTTCCCTACAAAAGGGCGACCCCCCACGCCCAAAAGCATAATGGGTTTAGCTGGCACTGCAGGGTGTACTTTCAAAAAAAAAAATTCAAAACCCAAATGTTCTGGCCCTTTGACCAAACCACCACACATACACACACACACAAAGAAAAAAAAGGCTTTCCTCAGTCTTCGTCTAAACTTAATAGGAAAAGGCAGTTATATTCTCAGTAATTGCTTTACCCCCCGATGAGTAGCTGTAGTAAAGTGTAAATGAACATATAGTTTTTACATATCAAAAGTCCCTTTAACAAATGCAGCACAGCCTCATTAAACTCACAGTGCACTTCCCCACTCCTGCTTAAATGCAACTATAAGCAATTTTCCTTTATTTGTTCTTTTCTCAAGCAAAAGCAACCTCAAAGCAATGAATAACAGAACAAAGTAATTTTGCTCAGAGCAAACAATCTGATTTCCCTCAGAAGAAACATGCTTGTTTGAGACAAACAAGTCCAGACACCTGAGTATGGAAAAAACTCTTCGGTCTTCAATCACAAATGAAAATAAACTTAACTTACATACAGTTTCACCTTGCATTATAATGTAGTTTACACATTCATTATAGTTTTTCTACTACTACTTCATCTCTCAATCTCCCAGCCACAGCCAGCAGGGAGTTGCCCAATTAGGACTACACATTGAGCACCACATCAACAGCAAGGGACTCTCAAAAAATGATATAATGTGAAATTTTCAAAGGCATAAATATTAATTAGGTGCCCAGCTCGCATTGACTTTCAATGGGAACTGAGTGCCTAAGAGCTCTTTGTGCCTTTAAAAATCTCCCTTGCAATATTTTCCTGTTCTATTTGTACAGCCCCGAGCATTCAAAGATTTAAAGATAAAAGAAAGTGTCCATATCAATGATGTATAATATATAAAATTAACCATAGATGTCAAAAACTGAAGTTTAGAACAAAGCTTTTCAAAATTATGTAATATATGTTGTTGACAAGAGCAATATTTTAAGAATACCCATATTTGATTCATTAGCTCCTAACTTAGACACAAATTCTGAAAAGATTTAGACATATATTCAACTTAATGAACTGTGAGTAGTCCCCTTGAAACCATGAGTGTAAAGTTAAGTATATATACCTTTGCTGGATTGGGGCTCTGTTGTTTAACTTTAGGTGACGTGTCATCTTCTGAAATAGGATATCAGGTTAAGATGATTGATTTAAATACCTTTGAACACACTCTAAGCCAATTACCAATGGAAGTTCAGGAATGAATCTATTATTTCCACTCACTGCACTCAAAAATGCAAGTCTAAAAAGTTCAGGTGTTCAATAATGGATTATACACTTTTTAAAAATATCAATTTACTTTTTTTTAAGGGCAAGCCCTCACAAGAGTCTAATTTCCAATTTGGTGTGAAACTGAGTTCAAGTGACAATCAAAATTAAGTGCCCCATCTGTGTCAGAAATGCACAGTTCTGCCATTACATATATCCATATGGGTTTTTAACAATGTGGAGTTTCATAGACATACAGCATATGCCCAGCAAAGTAGCATTCTTTACAACCTTTGGCTCTTAACTGTGGGGATTATTCTTCATACCATTCAGGGGGTTTATACTGTGTGATTTCCATTAGCATTAATAGGAAGCATGCGTCTCCAGCCTGCATATCTAATTAAGAATATATACCCTACAACTTCAATCAAATAAAAATAATAGGTCTGAATTTAATTCTGCATCACTGGGAACACCAAGCAGTGTGTCCCTTCTGGGTCAAGTTACTCTGAAAATTTGAAAGACAATAAAGACCTTCCACACAACAAGCTTATTTAGGATCTAAAAATGAAGCAGGAATTCTTATTAGCAAATGGCTGAATGTTTTTCTGAACAAACCATAATCACAGAGTACATCATATATGATCAAATTAAGAAGGAACTTGTTCTCCAATCTGTTCACTGATCTGTGATGGAATAATTGCTTTTCTTAGAATGAAATGTTAATAATTGGTCTATAGGCTTTGAATGCTACTAAAAAGGTATATTCTAAAATAAACCCATTCATTCAATTAAATTAATCCATTTATTCAGTTGGTTAAAACAAAAGAGATAGTGAAGTACACAGATTTGAAATAGATTTGTGTCACCAAGGAATATTGACAGGTTTCAGAGTGGCAGCCGTGTTAGTCTGTATTCGCAAAAAGAAAAGGAGTACTAGTGGCTCCTTAGAGACTAACCAATTTATTTGAGCATAAGCTTTCGTGAGCTACAGCTCACTTCATCGAGTGAGCTGTAGCTCACGAAAGCTTATGCTCAAATAAATTGGTTAGTCTCTAAGGAGCCACTAGTACTCCTTTTCTTTTTGCCAAGGAATATGATCACCTGAACCCTCATAGTGTGGGAGCACAATACAGTAAAATCTCATTCTGTGGGCAGTTAGTGGTAGAAAGATAAGGGAGATGTCACTTGACTCATAAAATCTATAGAATCATAATTTCAGTAGTGTCAACCTCTGTGGTGTGGAAAGGGCGGAATGCACTGCCCCCAACCACCAGGTCCCAGCTGCAGGGCCTCTGGTTGTTGGAAATTTTGATAATACAAAATTGTCAGAAACGCGTTGAGTTGGGTATCATTCTCGCACAAAAACATGGTACAAACCTAGAACATTATGTAGTTATATATTCGAGACAAGGTTTTAAAAATCAATTTTTAAAAAGAATATTTTAACACAGGGCTGCATTGCTTACATAAAAAAAGACACTGATCTTTGATAATCCTAGGGAAGTTCGCCTTGACATGTAAGACTGAAAAGCATTTATTCATCAAAATTATCATCAGTGTCATTTCCACCTAGAGCACCGCTGTTAGACACATTGTCACACTGATCCTCGTACGTGCTGCACTCACACATCTCTGTACAAGGCAGGCTGCTGGCCGAACATTTGTAGGGTGGTGAACATCTGGTCTTTACACACAAACATTTGATTAGCTGAAGGATTGATTCAGGAGCACATGGTATTACACACAACTGATGTGATCAGTCCATCTTCCAAGACCTATCCATGCCCAGTAGTGTCACATCCTAAGAGCATGGAAACCTGGCAGTGTGACAGCATTTAATGGTCCAAGTGAAAGGAACACATCTCTGAGAGATATGCATCTCAAGACATAGCATGTCACAGAGAGCACTAGAACATCTCTGTGGCTTGTGGAAAAATCTGGACCAACTCTTTCTGTAGCATTGATGACATGCAAGATAATTTTAGTGACAGCCTTCTCATGGGAACTTTGAAGAAACTCCACTAAACAGTGTGAAACAGTAGCTTCATTACACCATGCGATGAAAAAAGAAAAAAAAAACATTGAGCAATTCTTTGCATACTGGAGCATTTTTCCTGCAGGGTATGAGGATAACTCATCCTTTGCGCGATTCTGAGACCGTAGCTTCTTTGTTGTGACACTGGATATGTTTGCGGAGTCAGCGATTTTGTATAGGACAGATGCAATACCATGGGGTCTCCTTTCTCGTAATGTTTTTAATTGATTCCTCTGTCAAACACGAGGTGGACTTAGTCATAGGTCCAGTATTTTCTCTCTATCCTCATAATGAAGTATTCAGCCAAATCTCAGCAGGTATCAACAGTTTCTGGCTTGTCAGAAGCTTGTACCTCAGCTCTACTATCTATGATTGCAACGCTGAAAGGCTCCTGCTGGCACAAGGTACCTGTCATGTTGTCAGTAAGCGCTGGCTTAGGATGTTCATTAGTTTGCTTTTCACCTGGCACATATGTATTGTTCCATCACATTTGAACATTGATCATGGTACCATGGAAAACTCGTATTTTCCCGAAGTCTCACGTAGATCAACAACACGCTGGGATCTAGACACACGCAGGAGATGAGCACAGAATGACCTGCCTGCAGTTAGCTCTGTAATAGTCCCTCTGTCATTCTTCTTTGATTTGAGCACAGCTTAGCATAGGCAGCTTGTGAGGAGGCAGAGTGGTTCAGGGGTAGTTGCCTGGGCAGCTCGAGTTAATCCGGAGCTAGCCCTTGGAAGGCCGGAGCTCTATGGCCACAGACACCTCTCCTTGCAGCGTGAAGGGAGGCGCAGCTCAGTCAGTTCCCGTGGTTGAGGGGTACTGGGCTCCAACCGAGCCAAGGAAACACTGATTCTCTGGGTCACTGCCAAGGGGAGCTGGGCACAGACTGCCCTGCCAGCATCCTGCCTGGGCTCCCCGCTTGGCTGACCATAGTGCCATGGACAGCACTTGTGAATGGGCAGAGCCAGAGTGCCACACCGGGGGCAGGGTCTTGGGGGAAGACGCTGAGCGGGGGCAGGGACTCAGGGCAGAACAAGGGTGGGGCCACAGTCCAGGCACCAGTGGCTCTTCCACTTCTAGGGAGCTTCCAGCACTTCTAGCCAGCGCAAAGGCAGTGGGCCTGTGAGCCTCCAAAGGGAGGTGACCCACACTGCATCTGGCATTTGCCCCCTGCATGGCCAGCCTTTTTTATTTGGGGGAGTCTTAGCCTCCCCAGGCCTCTTATATGCGCCACCCAGGCAGCTTAGTCTGCTCTTGGTTGGAACCAATAGACTGATGGAGCCTTGGAGAATTCTTTGGGTTCTGAAGGCATCACACAAGTCATGACCTGAAATATCCATTCAACTGGCATCTGCAGCTCTCTTATTACTGAAGACTGCTTTCTTCATGATATTAGTAAGATCTTGTCCATCATAAAACAATGGGTTGTCAGTGCGAGTAAGCTCATCCTGTAGCTTTAAAATTACTTCTTCTTGGCATTTAACAGCACCTACAAATCCTGACCATGCTTGGTTACCTCTCGGAAAGTCATCCCTGCCATCCTTAATGTTTTGTTTCATATTCGATGGAGTTGTCAGGAAAAACTGGGCAAGAGCACTTGGATGCACTGTTATGCCTCCCAATGACTTTTATTCCTCTGTTTCCATGTTCTAGGGTTTTGTCTGAACAAAGTGCACAGAAGGGAACTGGAGACAGCTGGCACTACTCCGCAAAAAACATAAAAAAAAAAGATAGTGGAGAGGTGGAGGCAATATTTGAGGACTGAGGAGAGCAGTCAAGTAACTCTTGAAGGAGATCATTGCAGTGGCCAAGGACAGGATGGCAGTTGCCAGGGACATCGTTGTCATGGCCAAAGACTGTAATGAAAAAAACCCGGGGAGATACAGAGGCAATTCTTGGAGGCAATACAAAAGCAAATTGCCCAACTGCCGTTACTATTAAGACAGCAGGTAATGCAGTACTGCACACCAACACCCAGCCATGTTATGCAGCCCATGGACAACACTGATTATTGGGAGCAGCAGCAAATCCTCGCCTGCAACAATATTCCCCGAGGCCATTCCCCACCTGGACCAGTGCCCCCAGCTCTTCTGAGTCCCTTATTGCCCTGGTAACTTTGAGCCTTGCCACTCAACACCAGAAGGTCCATTTAACAAGAAGAGGCAGAGCCAAGACATATACTTGCCTGTGTTTTTAAGCCTCCCTGCCCCTTGTGTTGTGTCCTGCACTGCACTGTTGCACTTGGCTGTTTTGTTTCACGACTGTTTTAACAAAAGTGTCCTTTGTAGTTAAATACATTTTAAATATATTTGTACATAATTAAAACACATTGTTTCATTATCATTTCAGATAAAGGTTCATTACTGTATTTTACATAATACATTGTTTAATAATAAACACCTTGAAACTTTCATAAAAAGTCAACAGTTCATTTTACTCAGAAAATAATTAAGTTTGCACTAAACATAAGGTTTTCCGAAAACACATAGGCAGAGACACAAGGTAAAATAAGGGTTGCCGCAACGCTAAATTTTCACTGCCTGTGAACAACAGTGAACTGTTCAAAACATTTCCAATCCCTGCTCCCTCTCCAGGAGTTAACAGCTGAATGTACAGTTGTGCAATTCCAGGCATGAGATTCAAAATAAAAGCAGTAGGCATCACTGACAATATTGCCCTGGCTGTTTGCATTTTATATTGGATGCCTTGCTAGCTGCTCAAACTGCTGAGCAAGTCTCTCTCTGCACCTTAGCTTTCTACACCTACTTGGGCAGATCTTTCTTTAAAGAGATCTTTCTTTCTGTCTAAGTGGCCTGTGAATGGCTTCATTAACCACAGAAAGCAAAGGATCCCGGGATACTCTCCATGAATGCTATGTCCTCAGTTTGCAGCAAACCACCAGTGTGTATACACAATGATGCACATTAACTGAGGGCACACTGTCCCATGTGCATGCTATCAGTGTGTATTGCACATTACCTGATATACATAAAACGCTGCAGATTAAATCCCCTCATGTAATCAATCCAATAGAGTTTCCCTCTTTCAGAGTACATCTAAAACTGAGGTACTGACCACTTGTGAGCATTACAGATAGCCTTTCAAAAGAATAAGAATGCTATTGCAATTCTGATAACTCAAGTTCAGATAATTATACCCTAACTGTCCAGTGCAAAGTTAAGTGCATGCCTAAATCTTGGCAGGACTGGGACCTATATCTTTACACTGGATTTTGTAGTCCCTGAAAATCTCTTGAATACTATTTTTTTCCAATAGCCATATGAGAATGGCTTCTTTACTAAATTTGACATTTGCAGAATTTTTGGATAATATGATCACAGGCAATTGTAACTGCAAGAGATTCACTGAAAAAATCATTTAAATATTGTTAGCTGTCAGTTAAGGGATACTGGTTTATTAAAAGTACAGTTTAAAGAAAACACTCTAGCTCCCCCACCTGGTTTCCTGTGATCAGAGCATAAACATTGGAACACTTTAATAGGTCAGGGTGGATGTACTACAGCACATGTAGCCATATGAGTGTCATGCAGTGCATAATATAAGTAGAATATATGGAGAATGCACAGAAATAACAAGTCCAACAGAAATCATACCCTAAATGGCCATGATTACTGGATTGAGATTTTAAAAAAATAACAATAAATCAGACTTCAGCAAACAAGAAATCAACTTATTTATAGACTAAAACAGACCTCTACAAAGCTGTGCTGATATAGAAAATCTGCTCTCTAGCTTGAGTATGCAACAGGTCTATTCTTTAAAGACAACTAGAGTACAGCAGGTCAATGATGCTATACAGCCGTTTATGGGAAAAAAGAGTTGTATCAACATCCATTGAAGTAATGGAAAGACTCCTTTGTTTTCAGCTGGCCCAGATCAGCCCAGAACGAACATTTATTAATTTACTGCAAGTATCCCAAATCCACATGAACCTTCCCACAGTCTGCATTAACATACGGTGTTCAGCAAAGCAAAACTTCATTTATTCAGCAGTTCTGTGCCACTCACTGGCTTCTGATAATAGAAAATAACTTTGTGATTAAGTCAAAGGGAAAAATGAATGGCTGGAAAATTACTGTCATGTAAAAGCTGTACGAGATATGGGCAAAACTGTTGATTCAGAAGCCAATGGCTGAAATTACTGGTGGTCTAATTTCTGAGAACAGCAAAGGTGACCCAGGTGAAAACATTGCACTATTAAACAAGGAAAATGAGCTGTTCTATAATGGGGAAAAATCCATATAACTCAGATTAAGTAACTCAAATGCACAAAATTATAGATCCTTCAAATGAGAGTATAAGAAACATGAGTGTGACACTGGGGAATTAGATTTCTTTCATTGGTCTAATATTTTTAGGACACTGACTCTCATGACAAGAAACACAGTTTTAATGTGGATGGCTCTCAGTTGTTCAAGCTGTTTCTTTCTTATGAATTCTTCAGATCACCGGAGGAGAGGAAAGGGTAAAAGGTAAAGGCAACAGGGCAGTATCACCAATTCAGTTTTAATCTTAAATTCCAAACTGCTTTTCAAATGCAAACCAAATACAGAGTAAAAATTAGCATAGGAATCACCAGTAATAAAAGTAAAGAGAAAGAGTAAAGTAATTGGTTTTCAGCAAAGCTTAAAGCAAAGCAATAGCAGAGAAAATATTGCATCTTACAAAATGATTTGTCATTGCAATGATTCATTTCTAGTCTATAATAGGTTTTATTTCCCCGCTTTGCAGTAATACATTCATTACATGCCCAATTTAGAGCAAAGTTAGCCACTGAATTCCATATAAATATACAACAGTTACTTTTCATCTCATCTTGCAGGCTACATCAGTATGCTATTGGGTAGATCCAGAGGATATTAATGTAGAACAACAATAAATTGTGGACAATAGTTATCTTTTATTGTCCTATTGCCAAAAAAGAATAGGTTATTTACCAATGACAAGAGATTACTGCACATTAGGCCAGATTCTCATCCCACTGGAGTCAACCGTAAAAACCCTCTGTCTTGAACGCGATTAGTATCAGATCCACACGTCCTATTATTGCAATGTTGAAAGCAGTTCATCTAGTTCAGATTTTTGTGCCTTGATACACAGTGCTGCCTATAAGGGGCCCACGTCTACTGAACTAACTATAGGAGCAGTCCATTGGACCATTCTGATTTAGTAGCATTTTGCACCCAGTATTCATAATGACTCTACAAAGTGCAAGGTGGTAGAAAACTAGGCCATTAAATTCAATAGGGTGCTAAATAATCCAGATTGCAAGTTACCTCAACAAAACCTACAACTTTTAGAAACTTTATTTTCAGAAGAGTGAAAAGTAAATGTAGCTGGCCAACCACTTTTTCCAAAGAAGGTACATCTAAAACAATAATTATACAAATAATACTTTAGATCTGTATTAAACCTTTCATTAGAAGAGTCTGGTGATAAGCAGAACTCAGCTCCAAGGACTTGCTTTGCAAATAGCCAAAGTGGAAAGCTTATCTCAGTAAGCTTCGAAAGCAACTGCCTGTGCACACATGAAAAATGATTTTTTCCATAATAATGGCATGTACATATGGAGAGTGGGTGGGTAATTTTTATTTTGTACAAATCAAAAGAAATAATAGAAGATTTGCCATTCATCATTTTAACTATGACATATCACATACATAAGTCAAATGAGTAGTCCCAGAAAGATTTAGACTTGAAGATACAGAGATAGTAGCCCACCCCTAGAAATGTTCTTGTTTAACTGTCTTCAAATGCATATTTACACTTGTGTAGTGTTCCAGGGATCATGCACATAGGCTATAACACAGAAAATGTTATAACACAGTAATCCTGGCAGTTTTAAAAAGACACTGCTAAAATCATGGATTATATTCATCCCTGGGGGAAAATCCTAGCTCTCTTGAAGTCAATAGAGAAACTTCATTAACTTCAATAGGGCCAGGATTTCACCCCAGGAATTCTTATTTCTAACAATTTTAAATATTAATTCTCTTCCCTTCTAGGATATGTAAATAAATTTAAGCATTCAGATATTCCAACAATAGACCAGGAGAGCAAGCCATCCAGAAACTGAAAAATATTGTGATTATCAGATACTTGTTTCAGAAATATGAGTTTCTTTCCTCAGGAAAAATAAACAGGTTAAGAACTTTCCAATTGAAAGCCCATTTTACTTGTGCATAATACAGCTGATGGTAATGGGATATACACAGCTCATCACATAGCAACAGAGAGAGTGTAATATTTCCATAAAACTACCTTTCATGAAGTCCTCAACATTAAGAAGAACATCTTTAAGTTCTCGTGGCATTTAGTTTGACAACTTGGAATTTTGTGTAGTTTGTCCACTTTGGGCCAAATTAAAAGTTTCAAAAGATTGCTCACCAGTAACACAAGATGCAAGAAGTTTAAACATTAAAAAGTCTTTATAAAGAGAAATTTCAGATTTATACCAGAAGAGTCCAATTATCTGCACATAAGATGACATGTCTGTGGCTAAGTCCACATTTAGAGAGAAATATTCACTCTGACAAATGCTCTTAATTGGTTGCTCATGAATATTTTCTGCCAGTTCATGAATTCTTCTTGCAACAGTATTGTTAGATAATGGAATTGTTTTAATCTAATATATTGCAGTAAAACAAAAGTTCATATAAACTCTGTCAGGGCACAAAAGCTAATAAACAATCTGCTGCTGTGTGAGGTTTCTTGACTGTTGGTCTCAGATCCCAAGATAAACTGAAACCAAGGGTATGTCTACACTACAAAATTAGGTGGATTTTATAGAAGTTGATTTTTAGAAATCGATTTTATACAGTCAATCGTGTATGTCCCCACTAAGCGCATTAAGTTGGTGGAGTGCGTCCTCACTACCATGGCTAGCTATCCCACAGTTCCCGCAGACTCCGCTGCCCATTGGAATAATGGGTTAAGCTCCAATGCCTGATGGGGCAAAAACATTGTTGCGTGTGGTTTTGGGTACATGTCATCAGTCTCCCCTCCCACTTTTCCTCCCTCCGTGAAAGCAACTGCAGACAATAATTTCACGACTTTTTTCCTGGGTTACCCGTGCAGACGCCATAGCACGGCAAGCATGGAGCCCACTCAGCTCACCGCTGCTGTTGCGAACATTGTAAACACCTTGCGCGTTATACTGCAGTATGTGCAGAACTTGGCTAAGAGACAGCAGCACGAGGATGATTGTGAGGAGGACATTGACACAGACGTTCCTGAAAGCACGGGATGTGGTAATTGGGACATCGTGGTGGCAGTGGGGCTGGTTGATACAGTGGAACGCCAATTCTGGGCCTGGCAACCAAGCATAGACTGGTGGGACCACATAGTCTTGAGGGCATGGGATGATTCCCAGTGGCCGCGAAACTTTCGCATGCGTAAGGCCACTTTCCTGGAACTCTGTGAGTTGCTTTCCCCGGCCCTGAAGCGCAGGAATACCAAGATGAGAGCTTCCCTGACAGTTGAGAAGCGAGTGGTGATAGCCCTATGGAAGCTTGCAACGCCAGACTGCTATGCAATCACTGACGTTCTGCTATCAAGGGTAGTGACTCTGGGAAATGTGCAGGTCCTAGTGGATGGCTTCACTGCAATGGGTTTCCTTAACTGTGGTGGGGCGATAGATGGAACACATATCCTTATGTTGGCACCAGACCACCTTGCCAACCAGTACATAAACTGCAAGGGGTACTTCTCAATGGTGCTGCAAGCACTGGTGGATCACAAGGGACATTTCACGGACATCAATGTGGGATGGCCGGGAAAGGTGCACGATGCTCGCATCTTTAGGAACTCCGGGCTGTCTGAGCAGCTGCAAGAAGGGACTTACTTCCTAAACCAGAAAATTGCTATTGGGGATGTTGAAATGCCAATAGTTATCCTTGGAGACCCAACCTACCCCTTGCTCATGAAACCATACACAGGCAGCCTGGACAGTAGTAAGGAGCAGTTCAACTATAGGCTGAGCAAGTGCAGAATGGTGGTGGAATGTGCCTTTGGACGTTTAAAAGCTCGCTGGCACTGTTTGCTGACTAGGTTAGACCTCAGCGCAATCAATATTCCCATTGTTATTACTGCTTGCTGTGTTCTCCATAATATCTGTGAGTGTAAGGGGGAAACGTGGGTGGGAGGTTGAGGCAGATCACCTAGCTGCCAATTTTGAACAGCCAGACACCAGGGCGATTAGAAGAGCACAGGTAGTCATGCTGCACGTCAGAGAGGCTTTGAAAATCAGTTTCATGATTGGCCAGGCTTCAGTGTGACTGTTGTGTGTGTTTCTCCTTGATGCAAACCCACTCCCTTTGTTAATTTTAATTCCCCGTAAGCCAACTACCCTCCCCCCTTCGATCACAGCTGGCAAAGGAAATAAAGTCACTATTGTTTTGCATTCTTTTGTTTTGCATGCATTCTTCCTTCATTAATTTTTTTTTAAAGAGGGAAATAACTGATAAGGTAGCCAGGGTGGCATACAGGGCGGGGGAGGAGGAAAGGACAAGACCACATTTGATTTGTAGTGTGGCTACAATAAGCAAACTGTTTCAATGGCAGCCTTCTGTTGCTTGGGCTATCCTCTGGAGTGGAGTGGCTGGGCATCTGGGTGAGGAGGATATGGAACTTGGGGAGAAGGGCAGGCGGCTATACAGTGGATGCAGCCGTGGTCTGTACTCTTGTTGGCTTTCCTGCAGCTCCACCAAATGCCTGAGCATGGTCATTTGCTCCCCCATTAGCCTCAGCATTGCAGCCCGCCTCTTCTCATTGCGCTCACTTACTGCTTTCCTAGACTCTGCCACTGAATGCCTCCTTGCATTCAGCTGTGCCCTATCAGTGCAGAAGGACTGCATGAGCTCCGAAAACATATCATCGTGAGTGCGGTTTTTTTGCCTTCTAATCTGCAATAACCTCAGGGACGGAGATGATATGGGGAGCACAGAAACATTTGCACCTGGAGGGGGATAAAAGGGAGAGTAAAATTTAAGATGATACATGTCTGAGAACAAGAGGGAGACTCTTTCAGAGTGTATCAAGCAATTCACAGCAGACAGCACATGTGCTTTTGGTACAAGATTGCATTTTGCCTTTTATATTGAGAATCTGCCGGTATGGTGACACATCACACATGGCTGGGCAACAGAATTCGGTTTCCAGGCAGCCCTGGTAAGCCAAAGGCTACACGGGTTTGGCTTCTACCACCTTCATAATGTAAGAATGTTTTCAAACTGCAGCAAACAACAAGCAATGCTGGTTGGGTTTGCCATTTAAAAGGAGGGGCTGCAATTTTGGGGTGGATGTGCAGCACACACCTCCCCACACCCCTCCGCGTGGCTATTTGGGATGATCCCTTCACCCCTCCCCCCACCGCGTGGCTAGGGGATGATCCCTTTTAGCCAAGCGCAAACAGCCCAGCATGAATGGAGTCAGTTTACTGTTCCCTTACAAAAATTCCCCGATTTCAAACAGGTGACAATAACTGATATCACTCTCCTGAGGCTAACTCAGAAAGATAAAGACCGAATGTTGCTTGAATGCGACCAAAACCCAGGACCATTCGCTGCCATGTTTTGTGCTGCAATGATTCCAGACTACTTGCTACTGGCTTGGTGTGGTAAACTGTCCTACTTGGGAGGACGAAATAATGCAGCCCTCCCCAGAAACCTTCTGCAAAGGCTTTCAGACTACCTCCAGGACAGCTTCATGGAGATGTCCCTGGAGGATTCCCGTTCCATCACCAGACATATTAACAGACTTTTCCAGTAGCTGTTCTGGCCCCGAATGCATCCCAAGTCTTCAGGGCAAATCAAACATTAAGCACTCTTGCTTTTAAACCCTGTACTGTAGTTATAAATGTGCACTCACCAGAGGTGCCTTCTCCACCTTCAGGGTCGGGGATCCTGCCTTGGGAGGATATTGGCTCCAGCGTCATGAAAAGGTCCTGGCTGCTGGGGAGAACAGATTCACCACTTGCCTGCTCCTCCTCCTCCTCATCCACAAAATCCTCCTCCATGTTGCGTGAGACTCCCCCCTTGTAAGTGTCCACTGACAGTGGTGGGGTAGTGGCAGGGCCCCCCCCCCCAGAATGCAATGCAGCTGATCATAGAAGCAGCATGTATGGGGCTCTGACCCAGAGTGACCATTTGCCTCCTTTGTCTTTTGGTAGGCTTGCCTGAGCTCCTTGACTTTCACGCAGCACTGCTGTGTGTCCTTCTTGTAGCCTCTGTCCATTATGTCCTGTGCAATTTTGGCATATATATTAGCATTTCTTCTTTTTAATCGGAGTTCTGCCGGCACAGATTCTTCTCTCCATACAGTAATTAGATCCAGTGTCTCCTATTTGCTTCATGCTGGAGCTCGTTTGCAATTCTGGGGGGACAGCATGGTCACCTGTGCTTCTGAGCTAGCCACGATGACCAAACAGGAAATGAAATTCAAAAGTTCCTGGGGCTTTTCCTGTGTACCTGCCTAGGGAATCGGAGTTGAAAGTGCTGTCTAGAGTGGTCACATTGGAGCACTCTGGGATAGCTCCCAGAGGCAAATAACGTTGATTTGCGTCAGCACTATCCCAAATTCAACCCAGCAAGGTTGATTTTAGCGCTACTCCCCTTGGTGGGGAGGAGTACAGTAATTGATTTTAAGAGCCCTTTAGGTCAACGGAATGGTGTTGCTTGTGTAAACGCATTCATTATAAAATCGACCTAATGCGGCTAAATTCGACCTAACCCTGTAGTGTAGACCAGGGCCAAGTGGTGAAAAGCAGAGAGCAAGGAGATGGTTTGTGCTTCGTTTTGATTATTCTTCCTCCCCAATTTGGTTGCAATACATGGTTAGCAGAACCAGTAATTAAGTAAAAGTCTGAGTAATCACCAAATCCTTAAAAATCCACATCAGTTAGCAGATAACCAGTAAAAAGGGCTAAATTTACTGAACAAATTGTTAGTTGTTAATAACAGGGTGGTCTGCCCATTTCAGGGCCAGGGCCTGAGGCTAGCCAGCCCCGTTCAATTATTAAATCCAGCTGGGAAGGGTCAGGTGATGCCTGAGAGAGTTCCACTAGAAGGGGAGCTGCAGGAGAGAGGTTGGCTCCTGTTATTGGTCTTGGAGTAGAGACACACGCACATAGCGGGAAAGGCCTGGGTTGAACAGAATAGCTTTATTTTGAGTTACTTTGTGAGTTTTGTGTTTGAACTAATAAACTGTGCACTGTCAGAAGTCCTGAAAGAGACTTTTTGGTATGGCATTAGTCCTATCTGGCTGGGAAATCCCAGGTCAGCAGCCCCACAAATTCCCCTAACAATGGCCAGCAAATTAGATACGAGGGACCGTGCAACGGCAGGAGGAAAGGCCAATACAATTTTGAGCTACATACTTAAACATGACATCATGAAGCAGGGAACTGTAGGCCAGTGACTGATGCCCACTCCATTAAACTCTCTCCATCTGCACTGTTATCAGTATATGCCATAGCAGGAATTGAAATCACCATTGCGATGGAAGGACTTGGAAATATGAGCAGAGCGGGGGCTGGCCAGTTAACTGATGAAGGTTTATAGGACATTAATTGGTGTAATCTCATACACCTTTATTGCCTGCCATTCTACAATGCCATTTAGAACAGGTGTCACTATAGTAACAGTGGACAGCCATCCTCTAAGACGGCATCCCATACGGCTTCTTATGGTGATGAACACGACAACACAGCGTGGAACTGAAAGCTGCGTATCAGAAATGGAGTGCATCTCCTGAAGTAAAAACACATACTTCAAGGTTTGTAACTAGATGGAGGAGGATCTCTCCTTTTGTCACCAATATCCCTTAAACATTGAAATGTAATGTACTGAGAACCAGCCCTAGCACTAGGGTTTACAGCACATGTCCTGAAAAGGAATCCCATTGGAGGAGCTCAATTGGCCTGACTGTTGCTTAGAACGTGTTCCTATATTCCACATTTTGTCTATTTTTAATTTGGTTCACACTACTCATGAGGGATGTCATGAGAAGGCAGCAGACATGTACCTCAGGCAACTTCTACAGCTCCTCTATGACCCAAAGCCAATGCTAAGCTTTCACAGTCTCAACAGATATCACCTTTGTTTTCCAGGAATCTGCTGCTAGTGGTCAGCTCATAGAAGGACCAGATGAATTTTCAGAAAGCTCAGCAGGAGGTCTTTCTAGCAGAGCTAGAGATACTTGTCAGCAAACTGGATGAGTTAGACTTGACATGTCCAGCCAACATAAATGATTTCTACCATTTTTTTTTTAAATTAGTTCAGGCAGCTGCTAAGAAATCAATCCCTGGAGGCCATCTCCAACAGCATATCCCTCGGCGTTTGTCAGAGGAAATTAAGCTCTACCAGGAATTCATATCTGCTGGTAATGAACAGACAGCCATTACTAAGAGCTTTCAACCACTTGATCAAATAAGGTGTGATCGATGGAAAGAGAGAGAGTGTCACAAAGATGAACTTTATTCATTCTAGCAGAAAAGCCTGACAAACCATCAAAAGACTTTCCGGAGATTCCAACCTCAGCAAAAAGGAATTTCCAGTCATCACAAATGCGATCATATCTCAGCTATTGGCTAATGGCTGTACACAGAACTTGGATAAGTCTTTCACCCATGAGGTTAAAGTCTGAGGTTACAGAGAGGTGGCAGGTTCCTAATGTGGATTGAAGCTTGATGGTTCCATTTTCAAAGAAAGAGCTAGATCAGGCCATAAAGTTTATGAAAACAAGGAAGACTTTAGGCCTGGAGTTCCTACTTCCCCTAAGCCCAAGAGCCAGAAGCTGGCTGCTTTGTTTCCTTAAATGATGTTTCCAGGAAAACAGCATTCCAAAAATCTGGTCAATGCTATTCTGAAACCAGGAAACACATTGAAAGATCCCAAGAGATACTGATTCATCTGTCTCCTTTGTGTCACAGACAAGCTTATGGAGAGACTGATTCTGATGCACATTAATGAGGTTATCAAATGACAACTGCCATTTGTTCAGGCTGGTGTCAGATGAGGATGGTGTACCCAAGATCAAATCACTTAAAATTAAGTGATAACTCCAGTCAAATATTTCTTAAACAAATGAGAATATAAATATAAATACCAAATTGCTGTTTCATTTCAAATGCCATGAAAGTCTGTTAGCATCAGAAGAAGTTGAAACAGATGGCAATTCCACAGTAGTTATTTATTAATTTGTAATAAGAATTTGGGTTTACTGACAAATGTAGGCATTTGAAAGCCCATTTTTTATGTTTTGTATCACGTTCTTGCACAACATTCTTATTCAAAAAAGCATTTTTCCATTTCCAGCTCAGTCTTCCTTGAATTAAATCAGAGCATCTGAACCAAAATTTCCAGAGGTTCATTCCCCTCTTAGACATAACATTCTATTTAATAGAGAACTAAACTATTTCAGAAATAAAGTTTGTGCAATAACAGAAAATAAAATGCATATAACAGTGCAAAAAGGCAGAACATCATGCAGCCGACTGGGATACCATGATAGCAACATCAAATGGCTCAGCAGAGGCATACAGCAGAATTCTGAGACCTGACTATTGCAGGCTCTACTAGGATAATAAAATGTAGTAATAAGTCCAAGTCCTAGTTGGCAGAAGAAACCACTTTCATTTATTTGGTAAATGAAAAGAAAAAAAAACAGTAGAAACAAAGTTCCTGGTTTATTTAAAACAACGTAATGTCAAAAATCCCAGATGATGACCTGGAAAGTAATCATATGCAGAAAATAAACCTGTAGACAAATGATAAAATACAAACCAATGAAAAAATGGTACCAGGCATAGCGTAGCCTCAGCAAATGAACTTCAGATATCCATGACTACGAGGTAAACTCAAACTTGATTCCAGATTCAGAGAATTAGTATAATGGATCGTTATTGTCTGCATCTATTCAGTTTCATTTAAAGTAACCAAAATTGAACTAATGCTGAGGTGAATGAAAGAAAAAAAAAAACCTAGTTGGCTTTTGAATAGTCCTTATTCCTGCCCCTCCTTCTCCCCATTTAAAAAAAATTAAAATGGGAAAAACATATAAAATATCTGGGATGAAAAACAAAAAAGACTTATGAAATAAGAGAGTCACGATATTTAGGGGCTATTGCTATTATTCAGAAAGCAGTACTTACACAGTTTAAGTAACACACCTATAGTACAAATTATAACAAACTAGAGATAGGACATTATCAGGACCATGGAGCTGAACAGCTCTACACTTTGGAAATTTCTAGATTTGGATTTCACAGCACCTGCCCATTTATGTTAAAATAAATAAAAATAATGAATGGACAATGTGCACGTGTAATCCACACACCTTCTGGCTGTGGTGTTCGGTCCCATCAAGTGGAACCGAGACCACTGAGAGAGAGAGAGATAAAATGAGTCTGCTCTACAGCCTCAGCTAACAGCCAATTGGCTTTTAGCTCATGCAGTAGAGGCTCATGCACTAAGCTCCAGAGATCCCCTGTTCGATCCTGCCCGCCGATGACCAGGGTCTGTTGGCGTTACACATGTGTGAAAGAGAACTGTTTGGGGATGGTGAATCTGGGAAGTTAGACCTTGGATTCAAATTTAATGAACCAGTCTAATCTATATGTGTCTGCATGGTAACTAGATGCCAAATACTGATATTACATTTTCAGCACTGTCCTAGAAAAACCATATTCTTTACTTCACCCTGAGTATGTTGTAAGGGACTGAGAAAACTTGCCAAATAATTATCACTGTCACTATACTTAGAAGGCATGTGCAAAAAGGCATCTTGCATTTTGTACTAAAAAAGGTCCAAAACTCTTATTACCTTTGGTACATTGAGCCTGTTGACAACAGTATTGTTAGGTTGGTGTGGTGCAAAACCTGGTCTCTAATATACTCACACTCTGGGCTTTTCAAGACTTTGAAGTTAAGGACCAGGATCTTGATCTGGATCTGATAATGCTTGGAAAGGCAAGTACTAGTGCGATCAGCACAGGGTCCTGTCTCCTATCTGGCCCAGACAGACGAGAGCTTGACTAGTTTTGGCTTCATATCACTTCTACAGTCTTCCCTAAGTCTTCCCTAACAGTCCAGCCTGGAGGATCACCATGAGAAGATCTGTATCTGAAATTAGGAGGATCAATGTTTTTTTTCCAAATGGAGATGGTAAAAGGTGTTTGGAACTAGTGCTCCAAAAAGGATCGCCAGTTGTTCATGGGGCTGAGTAAAGTATGACTCCAGCACAACATTTGACAGATAATTGATGGATAGGCTTCTGCTAGACTTTGGAATTTTTTCCCCTACCTAAAATCGCCACCATCATTTTACTCACTTTCAGGAAGCTGTTTTTCATTCCAGGGAAAAATACATAATACTCATCGAACATTGATAAAATTCTTTTAAAAATGATATAAAATCTTGTCTTGAATCATTTTATACATTCCTAAATTACATGTTTTTAACATCTCCTGATGTCTTAAATACAACTTTTTACAGGGAAAAAAATTGTTCTGTAGAAGAACTATTTGTTGGCAGCACTTCAGGGTATTCACTGCATCAGTTGCCCTGGGTTCACATTTGGAAGATTATCTGTAAACATAAGGGCCAAACAGTTATGTTTTAATGAAAGCTACATAAGCTCTGCAGAGGACTTCTGGGCTACTCCAAGTTATTTCTCTTTTGTATTTTTTTTTAAATGACAAAGGCAAAATCTGTGACAAACCATGATATCATGACAAACCACTGGCCTTTAGTAATAGTCTTGGAAGGGGGAAATCACAGCTTATCTCCACACTCAAAACAGATCCCCAGAGTTTCTTTTTTTTTTTTATTATATTTTCTTGCAGCCCCTCCCTTGTGCACTGTCCAACTGATGCCTATTGCACAGAAGAGAAGCATTCAGCTGTACTCTTCATAAACTCAAGGCAGAGCTAACTGAAATCTGCTTCTTCTCCTCTGCTAGTCACAAAGATCTAGATCTTGTAATCCTTCCTCAGTTCCTGCTCTCAAAAAGCTCATGTAGCTGGTGCTTCAGTTTGCAACAGAGCTGTGCAAACTGTTCATAACACAACCCCACATTCTAATATAGGTGTGAGTTGACATGAATAGCTGGACATGGGTGAGGCATCATTTCTTGAGAGAAAGGATTATGGAAGTAAATGGATCAGCAGAGGCTGGAAACAGAATGTCTGTACTACCAAAGATAAGTGGGAATGCTCAGGGAACCATTTATAATGGAAAAGATAACAAAGGATGAGATAAGTTGGGAATGTAAAGATGAGATAAAGAGTAAGTCATACATGAACAGTGTGTGGACAGAGCATACTCTACAGGGATTGGTTCTTACAAAGTAACCAAGACAGTCCAAAAATGTGTGATGCAATGGATAGTAAATGCAATGTAATATGTAAATATATATATACATATATATATATATATTTACAAAAGGAGGAGGTTTGCTAAGTCACTTTGGATGTGTGGTACACCCACCTCGTATGCTTGAGTCAATCAACTCACCATAGCTTTGCTGTATGCCGAGTAAGGGAACCTGAGTGATGAGATTGGAGTTGAACTGAGTTCTTGGGGAAGTAAGTGGAAGAGGTCTCGTGAGAATCCTCACATACATGAGTTTAGTCTAAATCCATAAATCTTTCAAGAGAACCTAATACAAATTTCCATTCAAACTTTCCCTTGCTATGGCATGGGAAAGAGTTAGTTTCATAATTCAAAATTATGCCAAAACTCATTAGTAGGATGTTTTTTTAATCATACCAGGCAAACATGGCAGTTTTGGTCAAGTTTCTGGGTGAGCTTTTGCGTTTATTCAACCCCAAAATCAAAGTATAATGAAAGGATATGAAAGCATGTGAACCAAAGCCAAGTAAAAGTGTTATGAAATCCACTGTGATTCTCAACTGCAGGTTTAGGCTTTAGCTATCAGGTTCGGAACTAGAAGTCAGAAGACAAAAACATCACCTAGATCAATGCAGGTGGAGAGGGAAAGAGGGAAGGTTATGAACAGGTGAATTGAAAGCTTAAACCTGCAGCTAGGAAGTTCCAGGTATGAAAGATCACTTGTGATGGGAAGAGTAGGATACAAAATATTCAGTGCTTTCATCTGCTGTTTAGGAAGAAAATTTGCTGTGTTGTTAGAAAAAAAAAGTTTGTTAATAAGATGGTGTAGAGGAGCGCATATTAACAAACAGGATATGTTTCCCCTCTTGCCATGCTTGTTAATGCTCTCCCACAACAGGAGAAATGGCACCTGCTGAGGAGCCTTTAAGAAAAGCCAATTTAGGATGGCAAGAGTCCATCCTGCTCTCCAGCTGCATTCAATGCTATGCATCTAAGCACACTGCAAGCTCCTATTTGGACTTAATCTACTAATTAAAATTATGTTAAATACAGAAAATATGAATGCCTGAAGAGAGTTAGAAAACAAGATGACACAACACCATTCCCAATGTGATTTTCTAAGGTATTTGTTTATCATGTGGTTACTTTTAATATATATATATACACACACACACACACACACACACACACACAAAATCCCAAGGAAAATACCACCAGCTATGATCAACTAGCTTTGTTAAAGAGGACCTGATTGCATAGGACTTGAGCTTAACGTAAAATTAAGTCCAGAAAACAAACACTTTATAGTAAAAATCAATGAAGTTTTTTAAAGGAAACTGTAAAGACACACATATGGCTTGAGTCTGAGCTCAGTGATGTGGTTAGGCACAGTCACATGTCAAATCAGCTCAAGTGCTCATGGTCAGATATGCAGCTGTTGGTGTTGAAATGCACAAGTTGATGGTAGGCAATAATTTATGTGAACCCAAGTTCAGGCCTTTATTTGGCTATTTTGTAAAAAAATTATCTCTGTTGTACACTTTGTCATATGATTAATGTTTTTTTGAAAAATTAGGAAGGGAAAAATTAAATACTATTGAATATACAACTGTAAATGTTTTTCACGTGCAAATGCAAGGGCATGCATTAGTTAGTGAGTACAGACGTTTGCACGTGCATTGTGCAATATGATGGATACAAAAGCTGAGCTTTGTTTGAATCCAGCAAAAAACCAGGTCTTCTGTCTGCTTTGGCTAATTTAGAAAGGGACACTGAATATGACAATGTTTGATACTTTGGATTAGTGTAAGAAACATTATTCAAGGTTCCTCCAAAAACATTGGTATGCTATGCAATTCCAAATACTTCCTGCTAAGCCATACATGAAGTACTTTTTAAAATTCAAATGGGGCTTCATGAATCGATCAGTAGACTGTGAAAATTATTAGTAATGACCTAAATCTTATAACAGTATCATACCAGCTGTTAAAAGCTTCTGGGCTTGGCTTTGTGCCATTCAAACAGGACTATGAATAATGTAACTTTCCACTTGTCTCAAAGACCTAATATGCTATTTAGCAAAATATCTCAGAATTACATTTTTCAAAAAACTAATTTTTTTTTAAATTGAGCTGCAGGAAATACAAATAAAAAGCTACAGTACAGGAAGATAATATATTAAGTTTAAAATGTTATGTATTTAATGGTGTATTTAAATTCAATGGTGCTAAAAAATTGTTTGAATTCTTCGAATTAAATGGAGAAGGGAGACATGAAATCTTTTTTGAAGAAGGATCTTTTGTACTCACCTACGAGAATCACTTAATGTTGTATAAAAAGAAATCCCACCATGGAGGGACCAGGAAACATCTGTCCTCTTATAATAAAGTAAAAATAATTTTAATATTTGCCCCTTAAAAAAAAATCTGTGTCCTATCACATTCATTCTTTAAACTAAATATCTGAATACTCTTCTTAAAAGCCTTTTGGACCAAATTTTCAAAACATAGTCAAGTACAAATCCATGGATATGATACAATTGCATAGGCCTAGTTTATGCATACAAATATACTATTTACATATAGATTGATAATCATTTTTGTAACTTTTATGTTTTGTCTCTGAGCAGTGCAACATTTTACTCCATGGATTAATACTGATATTCAGACTTTTTAATAGGATTAATTTCTTCCAAAATTGGAAGATGGTAAAAATCTCAGTGAAAAACTCTTTCAATCTTACTGCAAGCTCTGGAAAGGGAACCTACAAAAAAACTTAAGTAGAGTGACAATTGTGAAGCAAGGAAAAACTTAATTTTGTTGGCATAAACCTTCTCTTGACTTGATGGATCACCCCAAACTACTCCTTAGAATGTGTTTAGTTTTCAACTGCTAGTGCTGTATTATTTTAATTTTTCTCTAAAAAAGTAAATAGGAAATGCCTTGTTTTTATATTGCTTTTAATTTTAAAGGCCATATTCTGATATCCTTACTTATGTTGAGTAGTTCCTTACTCCACAAAGTGTCCCACTAAAGTCAGTGGGACCACTTGTGGAGATGACGCTGCTCAAGATGAGTACAGGTATCAGATATGCTCCTTAATTTCCAAAGGCAGATACATGTGCATAGCTCTTTACAGACAAGGATAAAAAGATTAGGTCCTTATCCTGAAAAAACTTACAATGACTACTCCTGATGTCAGTGGGAATCACACAGCTACATCTCCTTACACTTAAGGCAAATCCACCAGGCAAATCGGCTGAAACTATAATAAAGAACAGAATTATCAGACACACAGATGAACACAATATGTTGAGGAAGACTCAACATGGCCTTTGTAAAGGGAAGTCATGCCTCACCAATCTATTAAAAATTCTTGAGGGTGACAATCAGTACGTGGACAAGGGTGATCAAGTGGATAACGTACTTGGACTGTCAGAAAGCCTTTGACATGATCTCTCACCAAAGGCTCTTAAGCAAACTAATTAGTCATGGGAGGAAGTCCTCTTATGGGTCAGTAACTAGTTAAAAGATAGGAAACAAAGGGAAGGAATAAATGGTCAGTTTTCACAATGGAGAGGTAAACAGCAGGCTCCCCAAGGATCTATATTGTACTGAACCGCTGTTCAACATAAATAATTTGGAAAAAGGAGTAAACAGCAAGATAAAGTCTGAGATGATACAAAATTACTCAAGACAGTGAACTACAAAATTGACTACAAAGAGATACAAAGGGATCTCACAAAACTGTGTGAAGGGCAACAAAACGACAATTAACACTGGAAAACAATCTCAGCTACATATACAAAATGATGGGGTCTAAATTAGCTGTTACGAAGAAAGAGATCATGGAGCAATCATGCACCGTTCTCTGAAAAAACCCACTCAGTGTGCAGTAGCAGTCAAAAAAGTTAACAAAATATTAAGAACCATTAGGGAAAGAGAAGACAGAAAATATAATGACACTATATAAACGATTGGTACACCCACACCTTGAATACTGTGTGAAGTTCTGGTTGCCCCATATTGGAGTTAGAAGTAGTACAGCTAAGGGCAACAAAAATGATTAGCAGTATGAAACAGCTTCCATATAATGAGAAATTTAAAACACTAGGACTGTTCAATTTGGAAAAGAGACAACTAAGGGGGGGGATATGATAGAGGGCTATAAAATCATGAATGGTGTGGAGAAAGTGAATGAGGAATTGTTATTTACCCCTTCGCATACCACAAGAACCAAGGGTCACCCAATAAAATTAATGGGTGGGAGGTTTAAAACCAAAGGAAGTACTTCTTCACACAACTCAGTGTCAATCTATGGAACTCGTTGTCAGGGGAATGTCATGAAGGCCAAAAGTATAACTGGACTCAGAAAAGAATTTGATGAATTCATGGAGGACAGGTCCATTGATTATTGGACAAGATGGTCAGGGGCACAACCCAACACTCCAGGTGTCCCTAAACCTCTGACTGACCGAAGCTGGGACTGGACAACAGGGGATGGATTACTTAATAGGTGCCCTGTTGTATTCATTTCCTCTGAAGCAAAAGGGACTGGTGTGGTGCTGTGTACACCAAAGCAACACCCTGGGACCCCCATATTCACCAATATCATATAATTATTCATAGATATTAAGGTCAGAAGGGACCATTATGATCATCTAGTCTGACCTCCTGCACAATGCAGGCCACAGAATCTCACCCACCCACTCCTGCAATAAACCTCTCACCTATGTCTGAGCTATTGAAGTCCTCAAATCATGGTTTAAAGACTTCAAGAAGCAGAGAATCCTCCAGCGAGTGACCCGTGCCCCATGCTACAGAGGAAGGCGAAAAACCTCCAGGGCCTCTTCCAATCTGCCCTGGAGGAAAATTCCTTCCCGACCCCAAATATGGCGATCAGCTGAACCCTAAGCATATGGGCAAGATTCACCAGCCAGATACCCAGGAAAGAATTCTTTGTAGTAACTCAGATTCCACCCCATCCAACATCCCATCACAGACCATTGGGCCTATTTACCATGAATATTTAAAGATCAATTAATTGCCAAAATCATGTTATCCCATCATACCATCTCCTACATAAACTTATCAAGTTTAATCTTAAAGCCAGATAGGTCTTTTGCCCCCACTGCTTCCCTTGGAAGGCTATTCCAGAACTTCATTCCTCTGACGGTTAGAAACCTTCGTCTAATTTCAAGCCTAAACTTCCCGATGACGAGTTTATATCCATTTGTTCTTGTGTCCACATTGGTACTGAGCTTAAATAATTCCTCTCCCTCTCCGGTATTTTAGAGAGAGCAATCATATCTCCCCTCAACCTTCTTTTATTTAGGCTAAACAAGCCAAGCTCCTTGAGTTTCCTTTCATAAGTCAGGTTTTCCATTCCTCGGATCATCCTTATAGCCCTTCTCTGTACCTGTTCCAGTTTGCATTCATCCTTCTTAAACATGGGAGACCAGAACTGCACACAGTATTCCAGGTGAGGTCTCACCAGTGCCTTGTATAACGGTACTAAAGCCTCCTTATCTCTACTGGAAATACCTCGCCTAATGCATCCCAAGACCACATTAGCTTTTTTCACAGCCATATCACATTGGCGATTCATAGTCATCCTGTGATCAACCAATACTCCAAGATCCTTCTCCTCCTCCGTTACTTCTAATTGATGCGTCCCGAGCTTATAACTAAAATTCTTGTTATTAATCCCTAAATGCATGACCTTACACTTCTCACTATTAAATTTCATCCTATTACTATCATTCCAGTTTACAAGGTCATCCAGATCTTCCTGTATGATATCCCGGTCTCTCTCTTAATTGGCAATACCTCCCAGCTTTGTATCATCCACAAACTTTATTAGCAAACTCCCACTTTTTGTGTCGAGGTCAGTAATAAAAAGATTAAATAAGATTGGTCCCAAAACTGATCCCTGAGGAACTCCACTGGTAACCTCCCTCCAACCTGACCTTTCAGTAGGACCCATTATAGTCTCCCCTTTAACCAATTCCTTATCCACCTTTCAAATTTTCATATTGATCCCCATCTTTTCCAATTTAACTAATAATTCCCCATGTGGCACAGTATCAAATGCCTTACTGAAATCGAGGTAAATTAGATCCACTGTGTTTCCTTTGTCTAAAAAATCTGTTACTTTCTCAAAGAACAAGATCAGGTTAGTTTGGCACGATATATCTTTTGTAAAACCATGTTGTATTTTGTCCCATTTACCATTGACCTCAATGTCCTTAACTACTTTCTCCTTCAAAATTTTTTCCAAGACCTTGCATACTACAGATGTCAAACTAACAGGCCTGTAGTTACCCGGATCACTTTTTTTCCCTTTCTTAAAAATAGGAACTATGTTAGCAATTCTCCAATCGTACGGTACAACCCCTGAGTTTACAGATTCATTAAAAATTCTTGCTAAGGGGCTTGCAATTTCATGTGCCAATTCCTTTAATATTCTTGGATGAAGATTATCTGGGCCCCCCCAATTTAGTCCCACTAAGCTGTTCGAGTTTCGCTTCTACCTCAGATATGGTAATATCTACCTCCATATCCTCATTCCTATTTGTCATGCTACCATTGTCCCTAAGATCCTCATTAGCCTTATTAAAGACTGAGGCAAAGTATTTGTTTAGATATTGGGCCATGCCTAGATTATCCTTAACCTCCACTCCATCCTCAGTGTTTAGCGGTCCCTCTTCTTCTTTCTTTGTTTTCTTCTTATTTATATGGCTATAGAACCTTTTATTATTGGTTTTAATTCCCTTTGCAAGGTCCAACTCTACATGGCTTTTGGCCTTTCTCACTTTATCCCTGCATGTTCTGACCTCAATAAGGTAGCTTTCCTTGCTGATCCCTCCCATCGTCCACTCCCTGTATGCTTTCTGCTTTTTCTTAATCACCTCTCAGATGCTTGCTCATCCAGCTTGGTCTACAACTGCTGCCTATCAATTTTTTCCCCTTTCTTGGCATGCAGGCTTCCGATAGCTTCTGCAGTTTTGACTTAAGTAATCCCAGGCCTCCTCTGCCTTTAGATCCATAAATTCTTCAGTTCAATCCACTTCGCTAACTGATTTCCTTAATTTTTTAAAGTCAGCCCTTTTGAAATCAAAAACCCTAGTCACAGATTTATTTTTGTTTATCCTTCAGTTCAGTTTGAACTGAATTAGCTCATGATCACTTGAACCAAGATTGTCCCCTACAACCATTTCTTCTATGAGGTCCTCACTGCTCACCAAAGCCAAATCTAAAATGGCATCCCCTCTAATAGGTTCAGCAACTACTTGATGAAGGAATCCATCAGCTATCGCATCTAAGAAAATCTGAGCCCTATTATTACTAGCACTCATCCTCCAGTCTATATCTGGGAAGTTAAAGTCGCCCATGATCACGCAGTTTCCATTAGTATTTACTTCATTAAAAACATTAAAGAGGGCTCTATCCATATCCAAATTAGATCCCAGCAGTCTATAGCACACCCCAAGCACTATCACAAGGGAGGCTCTAGTAGTTTTCTTCCCCAATGTGATTTTTGCCCGGATGGACTCTATCTTATCCATTCCATCGCTTCTTATTTCTTTACATTCTACCTCATCATTGATATACAATGCTACTCCACCACCTTTCCCTTTATTTTTGTCTTTCCTAAACAGCACATACCCTTCAATACCTGTAGTCCAGTCATGACTACTATTCCACCATGTTTCTGTTATCCCTATAATATCTGGTTTCATTTCCTGCACCAGTAGCTCTAGTTCCTCCATTTTGTTACCTAGGCTCCTCACATTGGTGTACAAACATCTTAATTTTTGCTGTTTGGCCTCGCTCACATTCTGTACCTGATTAGGCACAGTCATTCTACAGCCAGTATGACCTATTAGACTGGTATCCACACTGCCCTTCCTCCTTATGTCCATTCTCCTACCCACAGCTGTATCCTTTCTTACTTCGTTTTCTTCCCTCTCAATGCTAAAATCTGGCAGGGAAATTACCTGGACATCTCCCAACCATCTCCCCCAAATTCCTAGTTTAAAGCTCTCTTAATCAGTTGTGCCAGCCTCCATCCTAGAAGTCTATTTCCTTCCCTAGTCAGATGAAGGACATCCCGAGAGAACTGTCCTCTGTCCATGAATGCCTCCCAGTAACCAGACATCCCAAAGCCCTCCTTATAGCACCACTGCCAAAGCCATCTGTTGATAGTCATAATCTTGTCACACCTTTGTTGCTCTTCCCTAGGAACAGGCAGAATCCCACCAAAGATCACCTGAGCCTCGATTTCCTTAAGCGTCTTCCCCAGCCTAGCATAGTCTCCCTTGACATGTTCCAGCGAGAATCTACCGGTATCATTTGTTCCCACATGAAGGATAATTAGGGGATTCTTTCCCGCTCCCTTTAGGATCCTTTTCAACCTCAGGTCTACATCCTGTATCTTAGCACCTGGAAGACAGCACACCCTTCTATTCTCTGGATCAGCTCTGGTTACAGGCCTGTCTATTATTCTCAGTAAAGAGTCCCCGATCATGTAGACTTGCTTTTTCCTGGTGACTGTGCTATTCTCTAGTCTATCCCCTGCTCCCTCTGGCTGCAAGTTCTTTCCATTCCTATTCTCCCTTATAATCCTCTTCAACCCATCCTGTATCCTCCTGGGACTCATATTTGGTGTAGTCTTCATTGACTCGTCCCCTGTTCCTATAGGGCTAACTGCTCTTCTCTTCTTCCTTGCCCTTCCATCTTCAGTGACCACCTGCTGAGCCCCGTCTTCATTTTCCAACTCTGCAAACTTATTCGTGAGCTCTATTTCTCCTTCACTAGCCCGTCTTTTCCTCTGCCTGGTTCTCTTGGTCACATGCTTCCACTGACCACTCTCCTCACCCAGCAGTCTCCCCTCAGAATTCTTCAGCCCTGCTTCTATCTGCAAGTCTGAGCTTTTCCCTTCAGCTGCCTCGTGTCTTTGCTCCATAATCCGCTCGAACCCCCTTCTAAACTCAACCAGACTTTCCACCTGCAGCTCCAATCCTCAGATCTTTTCCTCCATCAGCTCTATTAGATGGCATTTCATGCAGACAAAACTCTTACCAGGTATCCCCTCCAGGATCATATACATACCGCAGCTTCCACAGCCAGTCATCTTCATTGTATCTTCCACCACATGGGTCACTCCCACTGCTGCCTCTGTATCTGTCATAGCCTTCCCACCTAAATCCTGTTAATCTAGGAAACACAAACCACACCAAAACACCACCACCCACAGCAAAACCAAACCCCAAACAAGCACCACAATACAAACTCCCCTTTCAAACTCCCCACTGAAACTCCCCTGTTTACACCTCTGTTTGCTGGCTCCTGTGCCCCTGATACTGTATGATATATAATCATATATACAAAGCATGCCATGTAAATTATCATATGAAAATTCATGATCTACTGAAACTCATTGTTCTGCCAATTATGCATATTGTTAATGTGCATAAAGTTGTGAGATTTTACTGCATGGTTGTTACTGAAATATGTTGTAGTGAGTGACAAAAATATCCAATCTACTTAGTTTATCTAAGAGACTGGTAAGAGGTGACTTGACCCTGGCCTACAAGTACCACCACAAAGATGAGATTTCTGATAGATGGCTCTTTAATGTAGCAGAAAGAGGTATCATGAGAGTCAATAGCTGATGGTTGAAGCTAAATTAATTTAGACTGGAAATAAAGTACAATTTTTTTTTTTTTAACACTGATGGTGAACAACCATCTAAATAACTTACCTATGCATGTGATGTATTCCCCACCACATGAAGTCTTTTACAAAGATATTGGATCTTGATTTAAATATATCAAATAGTTCAAACAGAAGTTGTGAACTTGATGCAGAAATTATTGGGTAAGGTTCTTTGTCCTGTGTTATGCTGGCGGTCAGACCAGATGATCATAATGTCCCTCTGCCCTTTAAAAAAAAAAATCTAAGTTTTTGCCTATACAGTTATACAGCAGCTCCTTACTACAGACATCTATTTAGGTTGAAATATTCATCAGGTACGTGCAAAGTGCAAATGTGTGGAAAGTTGCCTTTTTCTATTGCTTAGAAAAGGAAACAATGTGAACACTAGGAGGTCAACAAATTTCAAATATGGTAATACAATTCAATAATAAGTAAGATATCACACTTTTTCTCTCCAAATTGCAGGTGTTCATTTAAAATCAGCTTTTTAAAAAATGTACTATCTTGACAAAAATGAGTCAGACAACCACTGCAGTGAAAACTTAAAAAAAATAAAATTACTTAATCATGCATATGAATGGATGTAGAAAGCATTTTTGTTACAAAAAAAAAATGCACTCATACTTTAAAATGTTTTAGATCCCTGCTGTGAACATGAACTTTTAGGTCATTCCAGCACTTCAAAGAAGAGGAATGATTATATTTGGAATTAGTTAGTTTAATGCATTCCATCAAATGTTTAACATTAATGGTAGCCCAAAGCTGTTCTTCTACCTTATTTATGGTAAAACAGTGGGAGACCATAAAACAAATGAACTGCACTTTTTTCTCGTTTGATTCCAACGAGTTATTAGAAATGTCCCCGAGATCAGCCTACTGATTAAAATTTGATGGGAATGGATGCATAGTCACAGCATTGTGCGTTTACAAAACAAAGAGCTAGACTCTGAGCTAGGTAATTCCAGAGCAAATCCACTGAAGGCAATAGAATTACTCTAGATTTACACTAGTTTAACTAAAATCAGGACGTGGCCCAGAGTTCCTTCCTAAATGGATGGAGAAGATTAACTAATCCAAATTCAATATAAATGCATCTTTAAGTGATTTAAACATGGTATTTTAATGTAAAAAAGTGAGAACCTGATTCTTCTCTGACTTATACCAGAAGTCACTATTAAAATGAATGTGGATGTAATTGTGCAAAACCTGTACAACAGGAGAATCAGGCTACTAGTTCAAGTTCATCTCTTCAGACATCAGAAAATATGTTAAGCATTGGACACTTTGCTCTGTTTATAGATTTAACACTAAGTTAAGTGCTGACCCTGACATCCACTAATTGACTGTATTTCCATCATTGTCATTTTGTGAAATAGGTCTAAACTGGGCAATGCCTTGAAATAACGGCCTAATAACATTTAACTGCTCTGATATTTATAGTAATAACATTAATCATGATGAACTCATTTAGTATTAATATGGAGGCCCAGTTAATTAATGATAAGCTCAAATAAATTTGTTAGTCTCTAAGGTACCACAAGTACTCCTTTTCTTTTGAAGGTAACCCTGAACTGCCTAGCAGAAGAGTCCAGCTTATAATGAAAGCCAGCATAAAAAAGGAGTTCTGGAGAGCAACATTCCCTCTCTCTTTCAGAACCTACTCACCCAACAGACAATACCTCTATTAAGAAGATAAAACATTTTAACAGGTATAACTTGAGTATTTTTGTGAAGAAAGATTCAACAATTAAAAAGATAAATGCTTTCCGTTATATTTAAACTTGGAAGAATTAGATTTTTTGGTACATGTTGGTTTCATGATTAAAACATGACCATTTATATCATTAATATTGCCACTATTAGACAATTGCAACAAATCTTGTACAAAAAGTATGTCATATAAGGTGTCAATGGAAAAGTTACAATCTATCAAATATAATTATCCTATCTGTATCCATGTACCATGCTTGTGTCTAAAGTTATGAATATTAACTACCTACCAGTATTTCAAATGTTTGCTCACTCCTGGGGTAACATTCCCAAGGTAATTTACATCCAGTCTGGCCAGGACTATTCAAGTTGATGACCCGTTAAAGGACACCTAGCTCACACAACAGACCATAGAAGAAGCTTATCCCTGTCCACAGGAAGGCTCATTGGGCGTTTTAGCCGGAATATGGGTAATGACTGCTCCTATGACTCAAAGCACGCAAGGGCATGTGACCTGTTCATGTGACTCTGGACTACATTTTATCCCTGTAATTTTCCACAAACTAAGACGGAGACCATCCCTCTACATGGGAGAAGGCATAAAAAACCCTGGAAGCATTTCTATTTTGCCTGTTTCCTGCTCTGATTTTTCTGGACTATGGACTTATACTAAAAGGAGCATTCCAACCAATGACCTGATGACCTCCCAATCTTTTGAAAGTTACCAGAATTTACAGGCCAGCAGTTTATTCCATCACTGCTGCAAACCTGGTACAAGAACTTTGCACAGAGTGTATGTATTTGTTTCCCTTGACCATTTTAACTCTCTTCTTTCTTTCCTCTTATAAACAAACATTCAGATATTAGATACTAAAGGATTAGCAACAGAGTGATTATTGGGTAAGATATGAGTTGTACATTGACCTGACTCTGTGGCTGATATCTTGGGATTAAAAGAACCCTTTGTTTGATTAAATTAGTTTTAAAAAAAACACTCATAGAATCTAGGTTTCAGAGTAGCAGCCATGTTCACCTGTATCCACAAAAAGAACTGGAGTACTTGTGGCACCTTAAGACTAACAAATTTATTTGAGCATAAGCTTTCATGGGCTACAGCCCACTTCATCGGATGCATGCAGTGGAAAATACAGGAGGATAATTTTATATACACAGAGAACAATGGGTGTTACCATGCCACTATAATGAGAGTGATCACTTAAGGTGAGCTATTACCAGCAGGAGAGGAAAAAAACCTTTTGTAGTGATAATCAACATGGGCCATTTCCAGCCGCTGAGGAACAGTAGGGGGGGAAACTAAACATGGGGAAATAGTTTTACTTTGTGTAATGACACATCCACTCCCAGTCTTTATTCAAGCCTAATTTAATGGTGTCCAGTTTGCAAATTAATTCCAATTCAGCAGTCTCTCGTTGGAGTCTGTTTTTGAAGGGTTTTTTTTGTTGTAATATTGCAACTTTTAGGTCTGTAATCAAGTGACTGGAGAGACTGAAGTGTTCTCCGACTGGTTTTTGAATGTTATAATTCCTGACATCTGATTTGTGTCTATTTATTCTTTTACGTAGAGACTGTCCAGTTTGGTCAACGTACAAGGCATTGCTGGCATATATCACATTGGTAGATGTGCAGGTGAACGAGCCTCTGATAGTGTGGCTGATGTGATTAGGTCCTATGATGGTGTCCCCTGAATAGATATGTGGACACAGTTGGCAATGGGCTTTGTTGCAAGGATAGGTTCCTGGGTTAGTGTTTTTGTTGTGTGGTGTGTGGCTGCTGGTGAGTATTTGCTTCAGGTTGGGGGGGGGGGGCTGTCTGTAAGCAAGGACTGGCCTGTCTCCCAAGATCTGTGAGAGTGATGGGTCATCCTTCAGGATAGGTTGTAGATCCTTGATGATTCGCTGGAGAGGTTTTAGTTGGGGGATGAAGGTGACAGCTAGTGGCATTCTGTTATTTTCTTTGTTGGGGCTGTCCTGTAGTAGATGACTTCTGGGTACTCTTCTGGCTCTGTCAATCTGTTTCTTCATTTCTGCAGGTGGATATTGTAGTTGTAAGAACGCTTGATAGAGATCTTGAAGGTGTTTGTCTCTGTCTGAGGGGGTGGAGCAAATGTGGTTGTATCTTAGAGCTTGGCTGTAGACAATGGATCGTGTGGTGTGATGAAACAAGAGCTAAGGAAACTGCATTTCTAATTTTTGCTAACCAATGTCATGCAACAGAAGTTTACTTTTGTTACTGTTTCTGGATATCTTAGAATAACCACTAGTTTGGGGTGGGTCTGCCCCGTTTCTCAGCAGTTAGTCCTGAATCTGGTATTCTCAGCTGTGACCCACGGAGGCATCGTGACACCAATGAAAAAATATTTCCATTAATAATTGAAATTTACAGATAGGCAAAGTAAGAAAAATGCTTCTTGAGAACTTAGAGTTTGATTAAAGAATATTTACTTGGTGTAATTTAATATATTATGTTGACAATTTGTGTTTTAATGGCTATAAAGCTTAACCTTTTGAATTCCAACATCTGTTTTCATTAAATAGTCTGAACCCCGCATAATTTCCACATGTGAAAATTTAAAAATGAATACAAACTGTAAAAAGTTTAAAAACATCAATATCTGTCAATAATATAAAAAATAAAATTCTATCAAACCCATTTATATTATTTGCCATTTAATGTATGAGATTTGTTGACTGAACAGAGCAGACATCTTGTCTTAGTATCTTTAATTAGGCATGAGAAACACAGAAAAATAGGAAATGCCAAAAACCAAGTTTCTTTATTTGCATGGGAAACAATGTACTATGCAACTCTACATTTCTACTCTTCCTTAAGCAATATTCTTGGTGCTGAAACACAGTTTCAGACTGTCCATAACATGAACAACACAATCCCTGAACTAATTTCATCTCTAGCTTTTCCTTGCGTTCAGGGTTAAAGTTAGAGGTTTTTCCCACACTGAAAATTTCAATTCAAATGAAGAAAATTGTCTTTTTTTGTTGAAATTTTCCATGAAAAAAATATGACTTTTAATTTAAAAATCACAATCCTGAAAACCAAACATTTTAGCCAGAAACCAAACATTTTTGTTTTTTCAACGAAAACTCAAAACTTTCCACAGAAAGAACATGCTCTGCTGAACATTTAATTTAGTCACAACTCCTTTTTCTGTTGAAAGAAACAGTACAGATGGAAAAATTTCAACCAGCCCTAGTTAAAACTAACCTTTTCATTGGTCAAAACAGAGAAAAATTCAGTCTATGGATGCAAATTGCTATATAGGACATGTTATTGCATTGGTAGCATACCATAGGTGCAATATAATAACAAAAGTTGGTTCCCAGGAGGAGTAAAGTTACATTGTGACTTTTAAGCCACAGTCCTTCATAAGGTGCCACACGATTCATAGATACTAAGGTTCAGAAGGGACCATTATGATCATTTGGTCTGACCTCCTGCACAACGCAGGCCACAGAATCTCACCCACCCACTCCTGCAAAAAACCTCTCACCTATGTCTGAGCTATTGAAGACCTCAAATCGTGGTTTAAAGACTTGAAGGAGCAGAGAATCCTCCAGCAAGTGACCCATGCCCCATGCTACAGAGGAAGGTAAAAAAACCCCAGGGCCTCTTCCAATCTGCCCTGGAGGAAAATTCCTTCCCGACCCCAAATATGGCGATCAGCTAAACCCTGAGCATATGGGCAAGATTCACCAGCCAGATACTATAGAAAATTCTTTCCTGAGTAACTCAGATCCCACCCCATCTAACATCCCATCACAGGCCATTAGGCCTATTTACCATGAATATTTAAAGATCAATTAACTATCAAAATCATGTTATCCCATCATACCATCTCCTCCATAAACTTATCGAGTTTAATCTTAAAGCCAGACAGATCTTTTGCCCCCACTGCTTCCCTTGGAAGGCTACTCCAAAACTTCACTCCTCTGATGGTTAGAAGAAACACTAAAGAATTGTGCTCCCAAGGTACAATCTCTGTGTTGCTACTTCTTGCACATGGGCTGTGTGCACTTTGCTATATTCATTAGACCAATCTATTCATTAGATACATCCATGGATAAAATTGCTCAGTGATGCACCAGACCTACTTTATGGCCCAGTGTGAGACTGAAATGGGTTCATAATACTGTCCCCTCCTTAAACTCCTTTCAGCATACTGTCCCTTAGGTCAAGAAAGAATAAGCAGTACCTGTATATCCCAGAGGACAGGAATTTCTGGTGTTGTAAGCTGCTATTACACCAGCCACAAAAAAGATTGAGAGCATTTTTTTTAAATTTGCTTCTCCTTCTGCTTCTGTGCATCCATGTATGGATCACCCAGAATCTGAGCCTAAGTTAGAAGCAGAATGGTTTTGTGTTCCATGCTGTCCATAAATATAAATGTTAAAATTTACGGTTCATTTCAAATGTGAAAAGAAAAAAAAAAAAAGGTGGGTGGGGGGGGGAGAGAATATTTGCACAACTTGAGGTAGGCTGAGGCCTACAAAACCAGGTCTGGATTTGGATCTCAATCCAAACTGTTACTGAGTGTAATGCAAGGGGCTGGCCCTGGAAAATAAGCTCAACGAAATGTACAGCATTCTACAAAAGTCTATATGAGGTGATTTCAGCTGATGTGTAGCCATATTCTTTGGTGGAAGACAAGTTACATAGATTTATAGACTTTATAGGAGTGGGTGGGTGGGTGAGGTTCCATTAGTGAACCCACAGTGGCTGGTTGAGTTACTGAAGTCTTCAAATTTTGATTTAAATATTTCAAGTTAGAGAATCCACCATTTACTCTAGTTCAGACCAGCAAGTGACCTGTGCCCCATGCTGAAGAGAAAGGCAATAAAATCCCACAGGTGTCTCCCCATCTGACTTGGGGAAAAGTTCCTTCCGAACCCCATTTATGCAATCAGTTAGACTCTGAGCACATGGGCAAGACCCACAAGCCAGATTCCTGAGAAAGTATTCTCTGTAATAACAGAGTCTCCCCATCTAGGGCCCCATCTCTGGTCACTGGTGATATTTGCTAAATCCTGAAACAAGTTAGGATTTTTGCCTCCACTATTCCCCTTGGAATACTGTTCCAGAACTTCATTGTTCTGATGGTTAGAAACATTCACCTACATTGATTTGAAATGTACAGAGGAAAACTGCTAACAGCTAAATATCTTTAGAAATATTAATTGCTAACAACATGAGAACTCCTGGATTAGCTGTCCTTTCATGAATTTTTTCTTGGAAAATACAACACCAGAGATCTACATAAGTCTTTCCAAAATATTTAAAGTTGCTGAAATAAGGATTTTTTATTTCATTCAAGGCCAAAATATGAAACCAAAGCCTTATTACTGCACATTCCTCACTGACTCCACATACTCAATGAGGAGTTTAACAGAAGTCAGCTGTCATGCACTTCAAGCCCTTCACTGATAAGCACACAAGAATCATGTATCATTCAGGATGGTTTGCACACACTTAACAGCTGTGCATTAATGATGTTCTGAAGCAGTCATATTAGGACAAACTAATCTTTAAGAGCCAAAAGTTGATAAAAAATTAAGCATTCAGTAGATACATTTTCAAAATCTCTGCCATTCAAAAGGGACTAACCCTGCCTCAAAATTAGTTAAAACAGGATCTGTAGCATCTTCCACTGGTTTAAATTAGAAAACTTTCAAATATAGAGAAATACTTGGGAATCTCAGATACAATAGTGTGGTAACCATTAGTATGTGGTGGCTTTTTAGTGATTTGCACTATATAGTATTTTGAAACCTTTTTAAAAAACAAAAACAGAACACCCCAAGTATGATGAATTGGCAAATGGGAGCACAATGTATTTATCTGCCAAATCCTGCTGCTGTTAACTGCTCATCTGTTTGCGCTTTGGTAATCAATGGTTCAGCTAAGAGTCAGTTTTGTGAACTTCTGTTTAATACAGACATCTTCCTGAGAATGAAACATGTTTTAGCTTAACTTTAAAAGAAATCTTGATATAGCTAAATGTGACCTTTTAAGTACTGGTCATTTTTTGTTTTTAAATGGTCACATTCTGATTGAAGATCTGCTATTTAAACATGATTGCCAAGTTGCAATTTGAAAGTGGATATGCTTTCAAATATGTGGAGAGTCCAGTTACCAGATCTAACTGTTAGATTATAATTAGCAGGAGGAAGTATTGTTGCATCCAAAGTTTTATACGGGCTGCCAAAGAAGTGGCAGAAAAATCAACATCAGATTCAAGGGAAACATAAATCCTGTAGAAAAGTGAACTTATTGAACAGAGTGCTAAAGTGGAAATCAGGCTGCTCAGTTAAATTTCATCACTGCCCTCATATGTGACATTGGACAAATCACTGACCCTCTGGTTGCTTCTTATAGACTTTAAGGCCAGAAGGGACCATTATGATCATCTAGTCTGACTTCCAGCACATTGCAGGCCACAGAACCTCACCCACCCACTCCTGTAATAGACCCCTAATCTCTGGCTGAGTTACTGAAGGCCTCAAATCATGATTTAAAGACTTCAAGTTACAGCGAAACCACCATTAACACTAGTGTAAACCTGCAAGTGACCCGGGCCCCATGCTGCAGAGGAAGGCAATATACATCCAGGGTCTCTTTCCCCAATCTGACCTGGAGAAAAATTCCTTCCCAACCCCAAATATGGTGATCAGTTATATCCTGAGCATGTGAGCAAGACCCATCTGCCAGACACCTGGGAAAGAATTCGCTACTTAAACAGGCAAGAAAAGGCTAAATTTAGGTAAAATAATGTGTCTTTTGGCTTTTGTTAAAAGTAATGCTCTTCTCTGCTTGCAATGTTCCTTTGGATAATATTCCATTTCTGTTTTCTGTTATTTTGCTGTTCCAAACTCCCAGAGAAGATTCCATAACAAGTTGGACCTAATGGAGGTGCGTATGGTTGGCAAACAGGGCATACAAAATGGCCTGATGATCCAGCATAAAAGTGGGATGAAGCGCAGAGTTCCATTCTGGGAGAAGTGCTAGTGTAGGCTTATCACTTGAACAACGTGCCAATGCAGAGATTGAAAGGGAGATCACAGGTGCAGCTCAACCCTGAACCATAACAGAAGGAGAGGTAGTGCATGTAATCATGAAAGGGAGAGGAGGTTATGGAGAAGACTCTCTCTCTATTATGCTGTGGTCCATATGATGAAAAAGTTGTAAACCCTTGCCCGAGATACAGAACAACAGGTTTGCACAGGTCAATGAAACTGACTGCATAATTGGCCTGTAGAAAATTGATTACTAAATTAATCTAAATTGACTTTCAGATCTCAGGGATGGCAAGTAGAAAAAAACATCATTTCAGTTGTGCTGTGAACTAATCTGAGTTAGCAGCCATAGAGATAATGAATATAGAACCCCACAATATCCTTTTTAGCATCCTTTTCCAGAATATAACAGTATCTACTTAATTTCAGTTGTTACATGGTTAAAAAAGGTTGTTGTTTTTTTTACACTAGGAAACGTGGAAAATTTTTTGCCACTCAAACTCTTTTGCTCAAACTATCCCCTTTCCTCCTCCTTCTCTCCTTCCCCTCCCCCCCTCACCCTCAAGTCACCTTCCTGCAGAGAGAAAGCATGGAAAATTTCAACATAAAGAGTGAAAGTTTCAAAAAGTTATGAACAACTGGAAATAGAAATACAACTTTAACTACAGTGGGTCATGGACAGCAATCTTCTACAATATGGAATGATACATAAGAAAATCAAACAGAACACATTATACTGCCACTTATCAGCTACTTATTATTATTATTATTATTATTTGAGATGCATAACTGGAAAGTTGTATTGCTTTTCAATGGGCAATGACAACTGAAAGCAACCATGGGTGAGTGTACATACTGAAACCTGCAACTACCAGACTTCTGCAACTTTTCCCAGATTCTCCAGACTAAAAGGAGATGAAGACATAAATGGGCTCAATTACTTTTCTTTATATGTCTTTGAAAAGTCTACACAATACACATACCTAGAAAAATCAACATATTTTACAAAAGCTACTGACAACTCACTTAGGCTATGTCTACACTACACTTTCAAAAAATACCCCTGACCGACAAAAGTTTTACCAATGAAAAGCGCCAGTGTGGACAGTTAGCTCTTCCGCCAACAAAGCTACTGCCCCTCATTGAGGGTGGTTTCATTTTGTAGTCAGGGGAACAGCTAAACTGCGTACCTTACAGCGGTACTGCTGTAGCAGCACAGTTGTGCGGTTGTAAGGTGTGCAGTTTAGACATAGCCTTAGAAGAAACGTTAGAATAGATCAGTGTGCATTAGAGAGAAATATGGAAAGGATGCTTCACTACATTCCAACACTACCCAGATCATTGAGTGGCATAAGTGCTCTTCTGCCTCCCTGCCCAACTCTCCACCTCAAACAAAGAACACACACAAAGCTCTAAATCTTCTTACGTTGTTGTTGCTGTTTGAAGGAAGACAACCTGTAGCAGCAACCAGTCTTCTGTTTTAGCCCCTTTCCCCCCACCCCCACCCAATTTTTAACACTGTAATTAACATCAGCCATCTGGAGGAGTCCTCCTTCTTGAAACAGGAAGGAGAAAATATAATTAGTCAGGGCTCCCAAAGAGAATATAAGGCTTATATTGTCAAAAGTAATTAGTGATTCGGGGCATGTCAGCATTTGGGTGTTTAAAATGAGCTATCACAAAAGGCCCTGATTTTCAAAAGAAGGGGTTGGCACTTTCTGAAAGCCAGCCACCTTTAAGATGTCTCAAGTTGGGCACTCAAAGTGAGAGACCTAAAATCATTAGTCACTTCTGAAAGTTTAGGCCAGGTCATCAAATAAAAAAGTTGATTCTGTCCTTTTTAAAAAGTTCTAGTCAGCAGATAATTTATTCCAACGATCTAATTCAGGAGTTCTCAAACTTCATTGCACCGCGACCCCTTTCTGACAACAAAAATTACTACACGACCCTAGGGGGGAGGACCGAAGCTTGAGCCCTCCCAAACCCCACTGCCCCAGGCAGGGAGGGCAAAGCCGAAGCCCAAGAAGTTCAGCCCCAAGTGGGAGGCCTGTAACCTGAGCCTTACTGCCCAGGGCTGAAGCCCTTGGACTTCAGCTTCGGCCCCAGGCGGTGTGGCTCAGGATTCAGCCCCAGGCCCCAGCAAGTCTAAGCCAGCCTTGGTGACCCCATTAAAATGGGGTCATGACCCACAGTTTGAGAACCACCTTGTGAAATTGTGAAATATTTCCTATTCTGAGGTTGTTCAGCGACACAACATGGTCACGCTAATGTTTGACACCAAAATATTGCAACGTTTCTGTTGTATTTTCAACAGGTACCAGCTACTCTATTACACAATACTGTTAGGATCACTCTATTTATGAAATAACATTGTGGCAACTTGAAGTGTTCTAGTGCTTGTGGGAAGGCTCCTCATTTTCTAGACAATTACATTGACTAGTAAAAAAAAAGAGATTTTGTTTTTATTCCAAACAATATCTTGTTGAACATGAATATTATCTTGAAAGTTTAACATAACCATAACTTGCATTTTTCTGTTAGTAGCAGGTTTTGACATCAACAACAAGAACCCAGTTCTGCCATCCTTACTCTCACTGAGTAATTCCTTACTCCTTGAGTAGTCCTACTGGACTGTCCAATACAAGTCAGGGTGACAGAATCAAATACTACATGTGCACATTCTCTTAAAATTTTACCTCTCAAGAGAATATTTAATTTTTAAAACTTGTAAAATATGTATTTGGTCTAAAACTTCAGTGTCACCTGGGAAACGCCATTAGTGTGAGGTTGTTTCTTTTGCTTCAGTTAACCAGATCATCCAATTTAGCAGCCAGCAAATATTTCCCTGTGGATGTGATCTTGTTAAAGTCTCTGGAAATATTTCTTGCATCCTCACCTGTACTAATTTTGTATTCCACTTCTAAAATTCTCTTATCTTTTTGATCCATGTATTCAAATATTTCCTCCTGTGCTTTTTAAATTAACTCTGTGGATTATGCATATTAGGTTTTTTTATTGCCCTAGATAATTAGTTTTAACTGCAGGCTTCTGTTGTTTTCCCAAGAGTCCAATTTCTTGAGATTACCATTTTTCTAGGTAGTGCTGCCAGTTAAAATGGATGAACATGAACATTTATCACTTTGCAGTCCTTGAAAAGTTAGAATATGAAAGATGAACTCTGATTATTTCAGTGTATTTCCATCACTACTTTAAAGATAATCAGTCATTATCTCCCCCCCCCTTATTGAGATTGGTATCAAGTCTTGCAGAGAAAAAATTATATTGTGCTGATGGATTAATTAGGATTGGAATCAATTGTTTCAAAAACAACAGGTAAGTCTTCAAATTTTGCAATGAGCCTCATTTAAGGAGCATCTTTGTATGCAATGTTCATAAGCCACTTTTCCTTTACCTTCCACATTGTTCAATCTGTTTTTAATAAAGTAACTGTCTTCTTCAGATTAGATAAGTTTTCTGCACATTCCTCATTAAGATCTAACACCATTCTGCTCACCATCAGCTCATTAAACACTATGTGTAAATCAATGACTCTGGTATTTACTGTGAAAAATGTTCTGTGGGTTTACAGAAGGATATGCTACATAGTCATGAAAGCCTTTATGTAAGGGAATACAGATGCCAGAAGATGGGCACACTACTATTCTATCAATTGTCCTGTCTCATCCTTGTCAATCAACATTTCTCTCTGTATCATATCTATTTAGTGGCAGCACTTACAGAATTACGTCTTTCCAGTAAGTAATGAAGATAAAGTTACTATGAGGGTGAAAGGGACTGTATTCCTCTCGGGTCAGTGGCCCACAGATCACTAGTTGGCTAATTAGACCCACCCGCTGCAACTGGGAAAAGTCCCGCAACTTAACTGGCTGACCCTTATAAAAGGAGCAGCAGGAAATGGAAGAGGAGGGCTACAAAACCTACCTGAGGCTGTTGGACAAAAGGAGACTGGGGAATGTCCTGTTATCATAAAAAAGGCTCTGAGGTAAGAGACAGGAACTTTGGTTGATGAACTCATGGCACGATGGAAAGACTTGAAGAAAGGGACTTAACCTATACAGACTTTGCAGGGAGAGGTTATGAAGTGTTGATCCTGGTTTTTGTTAAGTCTTGAAACGAAATCCACAGCAATTCATCTGACCGGAAACTACTCTCCCTGTATTCTGTGAAGAGGCCGTAGGCAAGATTTTCCCAGAGAGGGAGCTGGCTCTGCAGGCACAAGCTTGGGTCCAGCCAGAAGAGGGCGCTATAAGGTAGGCCACAATCCCTTACAGTTACATACAGTCAAATTGTATCCTTGTTTCATAAGCAGAACTCCCATTGAACTCAGTAGGAGTGTCACGCAAAAATCAAGGCTATATCCAACCCATTTGTGTCTGTGTATCTCAGGAGACCTCTTTCTTGCTTAGATAGAAAAGCTTCCTTTGGTTGCTTTCTTTTTCTGAATGCTACTCCAGAAGGGCGTTTTCCTCTTTCACTCATGACTGCTGTTCTGTGCCAGTTATAGTGGTAGCAGGGCCTGAGCGAGGAAAGAGATCAGCGTCTTAAGGGCCTAACTGGCTCCTACTACTTCAGTTGACCGCTTGTTCTCCTCAAGTGGGTTCAGGGAAACAGCAAGAAACAGGAAGCTCCTTGAGAAGCTGGTGTTAATCAATCCAAGCTCCTGGGGGTGCTAGAGAGGTACATAAGAGGCTCCTCCTCCTCTCTCTCCCTGCAGCTCCTGCTGCTGTTATTCCCTCTCACCTTTTCTCCTGCCTGCCTGTTATGTCTCTTGTGCCCTCCTTCCTCCAGCACATCACTCCACCATCTCTCGGCATCTAGAGTAGAGAGAATACATATGCATCAGCAGCAGACGCAATTTTCTACACTCTGGGTCCTACTGGCATCCCCCCACAGTCTGGCACCTGAGGTGGCCACCTCAGTTTGCCTCATGGTAAGGCCAGCCCTGATGCATGAATGTGGAAGTAACTTGTATAAAAATATGAAAAGCCAGTCTAGCGCACCCAAGAATGTATTGTAGATGCCACACAGGGTGTTCCACACTTTGAAGAGATTTTACAACTGCTACTATAGCTCATTAGGTCCCAGTCCCAATCACACTGAAGTCTATTGGTGTCTTGCTATTGACTTCATTAGGGAACGGGATCAGGCCCCAAAAATATAATAATATAAGTTGGCTAAAGGTGGAGAGGAAGCATGTTTTTCTCACTGTTTTCCTGTTTTCCATTTACAGAAGACTTTTGCACTGTATAATTCACTCCTTTCATAAAAATCTCTGGAAAGAAATATCAAAATATTGTCAAAGGGTTGTTCAAATATTTACTAATTTTACATGTCATTTGATTTTTTCTGTGCATGCATTTTAAACATGTTTAAAATATTAAATCTGTAATAACTGAGATCAGTAATTTGCATCCTAACTTAATAATGAAAGCAATGGAAACACAGTATTTAGCAAGGGGTTTCCTTTTCCTACCTGTTAGGAAATTTGAAATAAGGTGGTAGTGGTGTTTTTTACATAATATTGGAGCTATTTCTGGGGAATGTTTAATATGCCACATCTTCAGATTTGAGTGATGCAATATAAAATGTATATTATTCAATTACAGTAAAAGACTGAATTATTTCTTGCCACAGAAATACAAAGTTTGTTTTAAAACATAAAATATCAGCTTAGACTACAGAAAAAAAGAGTATGAAAATTGATAGTTAGATATTGCTGATTGTGATTGAAAATTACTTCATTAAATTAGAGTACAGAGGAATGAAGGACATCTTGTAGAAATGGTTGCAGATTTAATTAAAACATTAAATTATTGTTTGAATAAAGGTCAGAATCATAAATGTAATTGAAGGGAGTACATTAGCATGTACCCTAAGGTATCCTTTCTATTTCAAAATATATATTACATATTTGACATTTAAAGAGGAAATGGGTACCATTTTATCTGGATGGATGAACTAAGATGATAAGAATGGTTATACATGATACAATTTAAGAGCCCAATTTTTCAAAAATTAATTTGCTCTTTGCATAGGTGCAACATACTAAGTTTATGTCTCCAAATAAGAACATTCAGCTTCTTATTTATTGAACATCATGGACTTGCACAAAGAGCATGGTATTGTACAGCATAAGAAGACTATCTCTCTCTGGCAAATGTATAACTTATGCCCCTGACTTAAGAGTACTGTATTGTTGTCAGACTCCGGTTACATTAATGGTAGCACACAGCATTTATCACTGTGCTTCTCTCCCTTACTGCAGATTAAGGGAAGCAAACAAACAGTGCATAGTAATGACAAGACAGAAAGCTGCAACAGAATATATATCCAGGCACTGTTGCTCACCAGACTGATAATGCTGCCACAAGATCTCTGGCACCACTGGCGCTCTTACTAAGGATTTCTTTTTTAAGCAGATATGGAAGTGAAAGAACTTTGAAGGTTTCTTCTCTCCTCTTTTCCAAATAGACAGCTATATTCAATATAGTTGGGAACTTAGACTTCACCCCCAAATAAAAATTTAGCCTAATGTATGGAGAGGATGCTTTTGTGCTGAATCATCTCTTGGGGAAAAATCAGAGATTAATACATGCTGGAAATTTGAAAACAGGAGATTTGGGTTTCAGTAACAGATATGCTGATGAATTAATAATAAGGGTTGAAAGGCTTCATTCATGTGTCTGTATTAATTCAGTTGATTTCTGCTATTCTCTGACTATATGAGAAATGGTGTAATGGGAAGTGTTAGATTTTACAGGACACGCCCTGTCCAGAAGAAAACATCCATAGCTTTCCAGAAGAGGCCATTATGGATGCTTGATTTGTGGAAGCTACAGATGTGTGATGTGCTACAGACTATGTGTGTGTGCACGCACACACACACACACGAGCTTCTAAAGAGACCGTCTTTTTATCATTACAATTCAATCTTCCAGGTATCTATAAATAGCATACATGTAACTGCAACATCTTTTCTATACGTTAAAAGTCATTATCCCTTTACTCATTAAAAATACTTATCACATCATATTTATAATATAGATATGTTAAATCTGCATGCCAGGGAGTTTCATATCAGCTGGAGTGAGTGGAGAAAGTAAATTCTCTACCTTTCCCCTTCTCCCACAGCAGTTGCTACTGGTTTCATGCAGCAATGGAATTTCCTACCTCCTTTAAGGAGAATTTACACCAGTGACAGAGAGGTCCTGACTGGCCTGTGGACCAGTTTAAAAAAAAATTTCCTGGGGCCAAATCTTTTACCTAGGACACATATAAATGAACAGGATGTGCAATATGGAGATCTGTAGAGGCTGGAGACAGGACAACAAAAGAATACTCTCAGACTGCAAAGTGGCTAAAGAACCATTCTATGGCAATTCCTTCTCTCCCTGCCTTCATACACACACACAAAACCTGGATGGTTCTATTTCATATTGGGCCTTCTTCAGCCCTGATTTGGGCAACAGAATGTAACCCATGGGCATAGGGGGACGGCTGTAGAACGTGTGAGAACCTCCTCTGTGCAACCCTAACTTTAACACCTCAACAGCTCTATTTTCTTTATCTAATATCAAGTCATGAGCTTTTGAGGGCTACTAGCTCAGCACATCTAAGTTGCTAGTCTGATGTTAGATCTGGAGCTTCTTTGAGATTGCTTGCTTAGACTCTGGCTTATTGGTTTAATGGAAAGGAACAGTTCTCTGATCATGTTTTTGCAGCTCTAGTTTGCAAAACTCAGGCTCAACACCTCTCTTGGTAGGCTGATGTCAAGGGACAGGTTTGCCTGATGTCACTAACTCAGATGTTCTACCTTGCTGACCAGATGCCTACATACAGGTTTCTGGGGTTTCTCAGTTTAGGTAGCAGGCCTCTGGGGTCACTGCTTAGTATCTCCAGCTTACAGACCTGATGTGAGGACAGAGGCCCCTGATGTTAATGGCTCAGCGGGATTTTGCATTAACATCACACCAGTTCAAATTACAGCTTCCAAGATACCTTGTTAATTAGGGTGTTTTTATATTGAATAGCTGATGTTTCTATATTTTGTAAAGGATGTTTGAGTAAAATGTTTTTGTTCTGTTAGTAATGTTGTAGTGTTTATTAGTGGTCATAGTAGTTGCATAAATACTTGCTCTGTGTAAAGCATGGATATTCTACTAAGTGCAAAACTGTCCCTTTTGTTTAGCATATATGCAGAGTTAAGTCTTCTTTGGGGGGGCTTCAGATGAATAAACTCCCCCCATACATACATCCAAGATAAAACTGTAGCATGGATCCCAGGAGCATCCATACATGGGCAATTTTGTGCAATATGGCGTGCAAGATGGTGCATTCCAACAGCACGTTCTGTCAGAATGATCTTTAAGAAGTAGGGAGAAAAGCTATTCTTGGCAACATTCAGAAAAGAGTTAGCTCTATCGGGGTAGGGTGGGAAAGGTTGGGAAATCCCTCTCCTCTTGCCCTGTTAATTAATTTGCTGTTTTGGCTATGGAAGATTGATTTGTGTTAGCAGATGGAATCCTATTCTTTAAATACACCTTAGTAATAATTTTGTCAACAGTTCTTTTTCCTTTCAAGTGCACTACAATGAAAAAATGACTTTAGACACAACATTGAGAGGTTCCAAGTTTATTAAGTCTCACTGGTCCTACATCAAATTTGCTCATTTAATCTTCTCAGGCTAACTTCACACTTGAGGGTAAGTATTTTGTCCTAGTGATGGAGACAGCAGGGGGATTCACTCAGTTCCGCACCGTGGGTGGTGGGGGCCCCAGAACTCCCAGCTACCCTGCAGCTGCCCAGGCCCTTCCCATTTTATCATGGATATTTTTAGTAAAAAAAGTCAGGGAGAAATCACGGGCGATAAAGAAAAATTCACCGAAGCCTGTGACCTGTTTAACTTTGACTAAAAATATCCATGACAAAATCTTAGCTTAATTATGACTACTGAGTATAGGAACGGTTTTATAGTAATGGATAAATTAACGATCGCTAAATGAATTAAGTTGGACACTTTTCAAGACATTCTTTCAGGAGTTTCAGGTATCGTGGTTACTTTCTGTAAAAGTGTGTTGAAAATTCAGACAGTTTCTTACAATGCATAAATAGGTCTTGCCAGATCAATGTATTGTACATACTATGATGTTTATTGATTCACAGTTGCATCATTTAAAGATCCTGTTTTCTTGTCTTGTAATTCATTGCATAGCCTGCTATTCTTCTTTTGGTATAACGTGTTTTCCTGTTAGTCTTCCATTTGAAAACAGTTCTTTAGTTTACTAAGAAAATTAAATAAATAAATGCAAATTTTTAAAAAAGGAAAAAGAAAGACTAAACAGATATTCAGAATGGTAGAAATTAGAGTACTTCATCTAACAATTTGTCAGATGGACTAATGGAGGCGCTCAGACAATAGATTTCAAGATCCATACTGCATCCTGGCCATCATTTTCATATACATGCCTCCTGAAACTATCAACATCCCTCAAAACCTCAGTACTTTGTGTCAAGAGCATTATAAAACCTAGATTTCACACAACTTGATGTAGGGTCTCTGACAACACATTTGAATGCCCGTAAGAGACCCTTCTCTTTTACAGGGTGAGGATCTTCAAGAATGAGGATGTAAAACTTAGAAGTCTGGCAATTATGGTAAATGGCTCTTTTCTCAAAAGCATCCGTAGGTGTCAGTAATAACCCATTGATTTACTGGGGAGATAAATCTAAGACCAGGACACCTTTTCTAGGATGGTCTTTTATCTCAGCTGTCCTACAAGTAGTGCCTCTTTTAAATGTATTTTCAGCACTACTGGTGTTACGATGAAGGGCAACAGAATATCCTTACTGTCAAAAGAAAAATCCCACAACCTGTTTCTGTATTCTTACAAAAAAAGCTATGGGATGAGACCTAGAGGGTAAGGAGGACACAACACTGATCTTGTCTTAAACTCCAGAGATGAAAGCAATGTTTGCTGAGCCTTTCCTTATACCTCTTATAGAGGACTGGTGCTCACAAAAGGTTTCATCTTGCAGTATATTATAGTAATGTTCTAAATTAACATACTTTGGGAAAAGGTTCTTTATAAACATTGAAAAAATGTGATATTGGAAAAATAATTTAAAATGTTCTTTACAAAAGTAGATGTCCTTTATCTGTTAAACACAATTATTACCAGATGTTACTTTAAACTTATAGGTTTTTGCAGAAGATAGACATTGGCCAAAATGGCCAAACATTTAGGTTTTAAGAATACATCATCTTGAACTAGTGCATTGATGTTATTCCTCCTGAGATAAGAAGGGAACAAACCTTGTTATAATAAATAAGTTATCTTATGGTCCCATACTTTAGCTTTTCACAGGCACTGCCTTATGAAAAGCCAGAGAATGGGACCATCAGATAAACTTATTGGTTTATTATCAATAAGATTTATCACCTTCCACTGCTTTTCTTAAGTTTCTTAAGACACCCCAAGAGCTCCATCAGAAAACATCTAATTAAATAAAGAGAAAGCTCTGATCATTCATTCTAGCTTCATTTTGAGAAAATACCTCAAAATCTGCAGTGGTTCCTAAGAACTTATGGAAATTTGAAGTCCTTTTGCATTTTCAGAAGACATCTCCCACAAACTACTGCTTCAGGAAGTTGTTCTAGAAATTGTGGGAAAGTTACCCAGAATATTATATATGACTGAAATGGCGGGGAGGGGAAAAGGCACTGAAAGTGAATGGCTATTGTATCAATGGCACAGTGTTTTTTTTTTAACTTATCCTGATGCAATACCAATTGCAATACCAATGATTAAATTACCAACAGGTCAATGTTCAAGTCCAGATAGAGCCTCTCTGATACTTAATCCACTAAACCAAGATGCCTTTCATGCTACCCACCTTTCCCATTTGTAAAATGAGACTATGTTGTTTCTCAGTAGAGTGGAATAGTTGGTTCAGTTATTAGAATTTACCTAAAATGTTTACAGAAGTGCTAGCACCAATAGTGGCAGCCAGCATTGCCCTCTCCCCAGGCAATGACTGGAAATTTATCACAGGTGTCTCGTCATGAACCTGTGGAAAGGGAGTTTCACGGGTCCAAAGGGTAGTAGTTCTTAATAGCTGTAGGGCCAGGGGATGGACTATCAGTAACCTGTGATCTTTTTGGAAGAAGCAGTGACAAATGGGTACTTTACTATTTCTATTTCCAAGCCATCTTTGGAGGGAAATGGCTAGAAACATTTAAAAAAAAAATCTTGAAACATATTTGTGCCCCAAATTCGGGACTCAACGGCAATGAATTTTGTGGACTGCAAAAATTAGCTATGTTTACTCCAGTGGATTTGAGTTCTAGCTAAATTATCATACCTAGACACACTGCAGTCTAATGAAAAGCAGTGGGAGATCCAAGGGAAAACCTGTACATGTTTGTGGGGACTTGCATACAAGTCACTGAAAGTGAATGAATGAATGAATGATGCATTCCTCCAGATCTCACCATGTGTTCTGTTGGGAGGAGGCACTCTAAAGAAGCCCCACCAGTGAAAGATTCCAGGGGATATTCTGCTAAAGCTGCAGCACATTGCTTACCTAGCCTCCCATAACCCATGTGGGTCAATCTCTCATTCTGGAGCCTGTGCAGACTAGTTTTTGGCTCCTCAGAGATGTTGGAACTATAGGCAGCTTGCACACCCTCTGCTCTGAACCTGACTGATTCAAGGTCATCTTTTGGAATCCAAGTGGCATATCTAGACCAATAACCTAAAGTAAATGGACCAAAGCCTGCTGTCTTATTACATATAAGCAGTCTTACCAAAGTGACTAACACAAGATTTACTCTTCATTTTAACTGAAACAAACTCCTGCTTATTTTAAAATGTTAAGAAATATTTTTAAAAAAACAGATGTAAATTGTAACTTTATAAATTGATACTTCTGTATTTAGATTTGAAACTACAATTGCCTGGCTTAATTAGAGTTGACCAAGCTTCTATTACAAAGTGGATAAGGAACCATCCACTTCCTTCTAATCACTGGACTGACCCTAATGTTAATAAAGTAGAGAGTTTTGATATCAATCCCTTGATTAGTATTCTAAATTCAGCCCCTAGGTCAGAAGATTGATGTTGGTCAGGACAGAGATTGCTGCTTGATTTTTCCCAGTCATAACCATGCCCAGACTGTCTCATCATACCCTTAACCTTAGCTTAAGCACAGATTTCACCACTTTTCGTACAGAGATAAAGCATCTGCATATGCAGACATAATCTCCAATTACTGCACTAATTAGGATAGGTTTGTTTCCTGTATTAGTAGATAAGAATATTGATGTTTGTTTCAAATCAGAGATTCCCTGAAATGCCCTCTCTGAATTGGTCCTTAAAATTACTACTTCCCCGTTTCAAATCCAATGATTCATCTCTGACCCCACACCTGCAAAAACAAACTTTTTTTTTTTTAAATCTGCCGACTGAAGATTGTAAGCCTGAAGTGCAGAGGGAGGTAGCAGATGATTACTGTCTGTTTACAATATTTTTTTTAAAATGCGCAAACATTGTATATGTTTGATTGTATCCTCTTCCCCCAGCCTTCATGTGACATTTTTCTTTTTAGATTCTCTTTTGGCAGGGACGATGTATTTGAACATGTTTGTACAGCACCTAGCACAATCAGTCCCATTCCTTGTTAGGGTTTCTGGGTGCTACTGTAACATAACTAAGTGTAAAAAAGTGTTAGAAATATGTTGGAAAGCAAGGTAAGTGGACAGAAAAAATTTCTTACTAGTGACCTCCTATGGGCTGCAACCACCAACCACCCTGCCACCCCAAAAACATGTACTAAGTTAAATTAAAGCGACAGTAGAAAACTATCCTTTTTGGATGATCCATAATTCAAATTCTGCTTATTGTCATCATAGACCATGACTTGAGTGCAGAATTTTGCTGGGTGTAAATCAGGGCAGGATTTAAACCGTTCAATATGATTTTCATTTTTATGATAATGCCTATGGTCTGTAATGCTGTTATCTCAAGGAACGTGTACCTCTTATTCTACAAATGCTGCCGCCTATACTAGTGGCATTTAAGCACGGAACATACACTAGAAAGGAGAAATGAAGGAGCAAAAATTTTGAGTGCTAGGATATCACAACCAAAAATGATGTCCACTAAAGTGAGAGTATTTTTTATATATATAGCGCAACCTTGTTAGAAGTCAGCCTCTTTTCCCTTCTTGTTCGTGAAGAAAGAGGGGTACTTTAAATAATTATTTTGTTGAGTACCCTTGTAAAGATGAGAGAGGTTTGGATAACTAGGTAGTTAAAGTGGTTTCTATTCCTTATTATTTGAATCAGCATTTCTCAAACCGGGGGTCCCGACCAAAAAGAGGGTCACAAGGCTATTGTAGTGGAGTCACAAGATCAAAAAATTATTGCTGGAGCAAGGGAGAGCTGGAGCCAATGCTCCTTGCCCACCAGGCTCTGAAGGCGGTGCCACCACCACCAGTAATGCAGAAGTATTGGTGGCAATACCATGAGTAGGCACAATAATTTGCTATCACCTTTTTAAAGGGTTCAGAGTAACAGCCGTGTTAGTCTGTATTCGCAAAAAGAAAAGGAGTACTTGTGGCACCTTAGAGACTAACCAATTTATTTGAGCATGAGCATCCGATGAAGTGAGCTGTAGCTCACGAAAGCTCATGCTCAAATAAATTGGTTAGTCTCTAAGGTGGCACTAGTACTCCTTTTCTTTTTAAAGGGGGGAGTCATCACAGCCTGAAATATTTTTAAGGGGGGGGTGCAGCAAAAAAAGTTTGATGGTTCAAATCAAGGGTTCATATAAGCAAGTACTGTAGGAAAGCGGATATTAGTAATAGGCCATTTCTGAGCATCGCTGAAATGGATAAACACGCAAACCATACTGAAATGATACTTTTGAAGTCCAGCTGGAAGATCCATTCAGAGGCATGGCCACTGGAGTAAAGAGGAAGTTGAAAGAGAAACAAACATGACAGAACAAAGAGGGTAAGAAGAAGAAAAATATGACAAATTAAGGATTGAAACAGCTAAAGGAGCATTGTATAAATCAGAGTATAGCAGGAAAATCAGAAGAGCATCAGAGAAGGTTATAGGTACCTCAGAAAGGGTTCTCAATTTGGGTCTTCATCAAATGTGAAACAAACAAGGATCTATACACTATTTTAATAGGTAATTAAATTATTTCTTAACTCTTTGGTATATCTCTAGTTTCTTCTTCACTAGATTTCTCAGCTACTAGCTCATTCATGACAGTGGTAATACATATTATCCCTATCCCAGAGAGCTACAACAGAAATAGATGTATTCACAGATTCCAACCTCTAACCTCCTGTATAACTCAGGCCATGAAATTTCCCCAAAATAATTCAAAGAGCATATCTTTTAGAAAAAACATCTACTCGTGACTTGGGAGCCCATTTCCTGTTTGACCAGCGTGGCGAGCTCATCAGCACAGGTGACCGTGCAGTCCCAGAATCGCAAAAGAGCTCCAGCATGGACCAAACGAGAGGTACTGGATCTGATTAGTGTATGGGGAGATGAATCCGTGCTATCAGAACTCCATTCCAAAAGATGAAATGCCAATATTTTTGAAAAAAATCTCCTAGGGCATGATGGACAGAGGCTATAACAGGGACCCAAAGCAGTACCATGTGAAAATTAAGGAGCTAAGGCAAGCCTACCAAAAAACCAAAGAGGCAAATGGCCGCTCCGGGTCAGAGCCCCAGACATGCTGCTTCTGTGATGAGCTGCATGCAATTCTAAGGGGTGCCCCTACCACTACTCCACCCCTGTCCGTGGACACCCGTAAAGGGGGAGTCTCACGCAACAGGAATGAGGATTTTGCGGATGAGGAAAATGAGGAGGATAGCGCACAACAGGCAAGCGGAGAAAACATTCTCCCAAATCGCCAGGAACTGTTTATCACCCTGGAGCCAATACCCTCCCAAGGCGGGCTCCCGGACCACGAAGCTGGAGAAAGCACCTCTAGTGATTGTAACTTTGTAAATATAATACATGGTTTAAAAGCAAGCGTGTTTAATGATTAATTTGCCCTGAAGACTTGGGCCATTTGCGGCCAGTACAACTACTGGAAAAGTCTGTTAACGTGTCTGGGGATGGAGCGGAAATCCTCCAGGGACATTATTAAGGGGACATTCAGAGGTGGCCATTCCTGCTGGGCTGTTTGCCTGTGGCTAAAAAGAAATCATCCCCGCTTTTAGCCATACAGTGCGGGGGGGCGGGGGGTTGTGTTCACGCTGAGCTGTTAGCGTTTGGCTGGCAGGGATCTTCCTGGATACTAATCACACAGTGGGAGGAGGGGTGAAGCGATCATCCCAGAGAATTGAGGGGGGGGTTCATAGAATCATAGAATATCAGGGTTGGAAGGGACCCCAGAAGGTCATCTAGTCCAACCCCCTGCTCGAAGCAAGACCAATTCCCAGTTAAATCATCCCAGCCAGGGCTTTGTCAAGCCTGACCTTAAAAACCTCTAAGGAAGGAGATTCTACCACCTCCCTAGGTAACGCATTCCAGTGTTTCACCACCCTCTTAGTGAAAAAGTTTTTCCTAATATCCAATCTAAACCTCCCCCATTGCAACTTGAGACCATTACTCCTCGTTCTGTCATCTGCTACCATTGAGAACAGTCTAGAGCCATCCTCTTTGGAACCCCCTTTCAGGTAGTTGAAAGCAGCTATCAAATCCCCCCTCATTCTTCTCTTCTGCAGACTAAACAATCCCAGCTCCCTCAGCCTCTCCTCATAAGTCACGTGCTCTAGACCCCTAATCATTTTTGTTGCCCTTCGCTGGACTCTCTCCAATTTATCCACATCCTTCTTGTAGTGTGGGGCCCAAAACTGGACACAGTACTCCAGATGAGGCCTCACCAGTGTCGAATAGAGGGGAACGATCACGTCCCTCGATCTGCTCGCTATGCCCCTACTTATACATCCCAAAATGCCATTGGCCTTCTTGGCAACAAGGGCACACTGCTGACTCATATCCAGCTTCTCGTCCACTGTCACCCCTAGGTCCTTTTCCGCAGAACTGCTGCCTAGCCATTCGGTCCCTAGTCTGTAGCGGTGCATTGGATTCTTCCATCCTAAGTGCAGGACCCTGCACTTATCCTTATTGAACCTCGTCAGGTTTCTTTTGGCCCAATCCTCCAATTTGTCTAGGTCCTTCTGTATCCTATCCCTCCCCTCCAGCGTATCTACCACTCCTCCCAGTTTAGTATCATCCGCAAATTTGCTGAGAGTGCAATCCACACCATCCTCCAAATCATTTATGAAGATATTGAACAAAACCGGCCCCAGGACCGACCCCTGGGGCACTCCACTTGACACCGGCTGCCAACTAGACATGGAGCCATTGATCACTACCCGTTGAGCCCGACAATCTAGCCAGCTTTCTACCCACCTTATAGTGCATTCATCCAGCCCATACTTCCTTAACTTGCTGACAAGAATACTGTGGGAGACCGTGTCAAAAGCTTTGCTAAAGTCAAGAAACAATACATCCACTGCTTTCCCTTCATCCACAGAACCAGTAATCTCATTATAAAAGGCGATTAGATTAGTCAGGCATGACCTTCCCTTGGTGAATCCATGCTGACTGTTCCTGATCACTTTCCTCTCATGTAAGTGCTTCAGGATTGATTCTTTGAGGACCTGCTCCATGATTTTTCCAGGGACTGAGGTGAGGCTGACTGGCCTGTAGTTCCCAGGATCCTCCTTCTTCCCTTTTTTAAAGATTGGCACTACATTAGCCTTTTTCCAGTCATCTGGGACTTCCCCCGTTCGCCACGAGTTTTCAAAGATAATGGCCAAGGGCTCTGCAATCACAGCCGCCAATTCCTTCAGCACTCTCGGATGCAACTCGTCCGGCCCCATGGACTTGTGCACGTCCAGCTTTTCTAAATAGGGTTAGTTGGGTTTGTGCTGCACGTTAACCCAAAAGACGCAGCCCCTCCTTTTACATGGCCAACCCAATGGGTTCTTCGTATGGGAAAGGAGGGTGCTGCTGTTTGAAACCATTCCCACGTTATGAAGACTGAAGAAGCCGAAAGACTGGCTTACCATGGCTGCCTGCAAGCAGAAATCTGTTGCCCAGCCCTGCACGTGTGATCTCATATGCCAAACCGGCAGGCCCTCAATATAAGAGGCAAAATGCGACCTTGTACTGAAAGCACATGTGCTATGTAATGTTAACAGCTTGGTTCACCATGAAAGAGTCTACCCATTGTTCTCTAAAATGTGTTTTTTTAAATACTACTCTCCCTTTTTTTCCCCTCCCACAGCTGCAAATGTTTCAATGCCCCCTATCATCTCCATACCAGAAGCTAGAGCAGATAAAGCAGAAAAAACCCACTTACGATAAAATGTTCTCTGAGCTCATGGAGTCCTCCCGCAGTGAAAGAGCTCAGCAGAATGCATGGAGGCAAACAATGGCAGAGTCCAGGAAAGCAGAAAATGAACACAAGGACAGGAAGGACGAGCAAGATGAAAGGTTGCAGGAGCAAGAGGAGAGGTGGCAGCAGCACGATGAGAGGAGGCAGGATGCAATGCTGTGGCTACTGGGGGATCAAACTGATATGCTCCAGCATCCAGTGGAGCTGCAGGATAGGCAGCAGGAGCACAGACCGCTGCCGGAGCCCCTGTGTAACCGCCCACCCTCCTCCTCAAGTTCCATAGCCTTCTCACCCAGATGCCCAAGAACGAGAGTGGGAGCACTCCAGGCACCCAACCACTCCACCCCAGAGGACTGCCCAAGCAACAGAAGGCTGACATTCAGTAAGTTTTGAAGTGCAGTATGGCCTTGTCTTTCCCTCCTCCACCAGCCCACCCGGTGCTTCCCTCCTCCCCACCCCTCCTGGGCTACCTTGGCAGCTATCCCCCTATTTGTACGATGAATTAATAAAGAATGCATGATTTTGAAACAATGACTTTATTGCCTCTGCAAGCAGTGATCGAAGGGGGGAGGGTGGTTGGCTTACAGGGAAGTAGAGTGAACCAAGGGGGTGAGTTTTCATCAAGGAGAAACAAACAAACAGAACTCTCAAACCATAGCCTGGCCAGTCATGAAACTGGTTTTCAAAGCTTCTCTGATGCGCAGCACGCCCTGCTGTACTCTAACTCCCCTGGTGTCTGGCTGCTTGTAATCAGCGGCCAGGCAATTTGCCTCAACTTCCCACCCCGCCTAATAAGCTTCTCCCCCTTACTCTCACAGATATCTATGGAGCACACAGCAAGCAGCAATAACAATGGAAATATTGGTTTCACTGAGGTCTAACCGAGTCAGTAAACTGCACCAGCACGCTTTTAAACGTCCAAATACACATTTTGCCACCATTCTGCACTTGCTCACCATATAGTTCAACAGCTCCTTACTACTGTCCAGGGTGCCTGTGAATGGCTTCATGAGCCATGGCATTAAGGGTAGGCTGGGTCCCCAAGGATATCTATAGGCATTTCAACATTCCCAACAGTTATTTTCTGGTCTGGGAAGTAAGTCCCTTCCTGCAGTTGTTTAAACAGACCAGAGTTCCTGAAGATGCGATTGTCATGTACCTTTCCCGACCATCCCACGTTGATGTTGGTGAAATGTCCCTTGCAATCCACCAGTGCTTGCAGCACCATTGAAAAGTACCCCTTGCGGTTTATGTACTGGCTGCCAAGGTGCTCCGGTCCCAAGATAGGGATATGCATTCCATCTATTGCCCCACCACAGTTAGGGAATCCCATTGCAGCAAAGCTATCCACTATGACCTGCACATTTTCCAGAGTCACTACCCTTGAGAGCAGCAGCTCAGTGATTGCGTTGGCTACTTGGATCACAGCAGCCCCCACAGTAGATTTGCCCACTCCAAATTGATTCCCGACTGACCGGTAGCTATCTGGCATTGCAAGCATCCAGAGGGCTATCGCCACTCGCTTGTGAGCTGTGAGGGCTGCTCTTATCTTGGTATTCTTGCGCTTCAGGGCAGGGGAAAGCAAGTCACAAAGTTCCATGCATCCAAAAGTTTTGCAGCCACTGGAAATCATCCCAGACCTGCAACACTATGCGATCCAACCAGTCTGTGCTTGTTTCCTGGGCCCAGAATCGGCATTCCATGGCATGAGCCTGCCCCATTGCCACCAGGATGTCCAAATTGCCGGGGCCCGTACTTAGAGAAGTCTGTGTCCATACCCTCATCACTCCCGTCACCGCGCTGCCATCGCCTCCTTGCCTGCTTTTGCGGGTTCTGGTTCTGCACATACTGCAGGATAATGTGCGAGGTGTTTACAATGCTCATAACTGCCGCGGTGAGCTGAGTGGGCTCCATGCTTGCTGTGGTATGGCGTCTGCAGGAGAGCAGAGTTGCAGTGGCTGACGACGGATGCCACGAGAATAGATATTTATAGATAATAACGAGAGGACCTGCGAGGTGGATTCATGAGAGCAGGAGACCAGAGTTGCAGCGGAAGCAGTGGAGGACGACAGTTAGGACCACGCACATTTCCCAAGGAAGAACACACGTACTCGGGAGCCTATGACACACAACATGGAGAAATTTGCTATTGAGACAATAGCAACAGAGATGCAGTGGAAGTGGTGGATGACAACAGTTAGCAGTCCTACTGCACAGTCTGCTGCAAGCAGTATGGCATCCAGATGGAAAAAAGGCGCGAAACGATTGTCTACCATTGCTTTCATGGAGGGAGGGGCAACTGACTACATGTACGACACCTGTAAACCACCTGCAACAACGGTTTTGCCCCATCAGGCACTGGGAGCTTAACCCAGAATTCCAATGGGCGGCAGAGACTGCGGGAACTGTGGTATAGCTACCCACAGTGAACCGCTCCATAAGTCGATGCGAGCCACAGTAGTGAGGACGCACTCTGCCGACTTAATGGACTTAGTGTGGACATATGCAATTGACTGTATAAAATTGATTTCTAAAAATAGACTTCTATAATATCGACCTAATTTCGTAGTGTAGACATACCCTTAGGTACTCAGGAACCTAAGTTTCATTAAAAGTCAACAGGATTTAGGCACTTTTGAAAACGTTACCCTTAAACTTCTTTAACTCAATTTCTCTCCCTCCCTTTGACTGTTTTGTCCACTTCAATTCCAAGCTTTGCAGAGCAGGGAATGTCTCTTTCTATATATTTGGATAGCATTGGGCACAATGGGGCCCTGATTTGGAGCCTCAGGGCAGTACTATGATATACATAATGTAGGTTTGACCGTTTATAAAAGTGCTTTCATGGATTTTTTTTAAACATGCATAGAAACATTCATATATTATTCTTATGCTGATTGTTGGACGAAACCTTGCTGAGGCTTCTGGGCTTAACAGGCATCCTTCATTCAAAATAAATGTAAAGAGCAATTCCTTTATGGAACAGATTGTTGAAACAATAGGAGCCATCATCCAAACACAGGCCACATGCACAGTCGGAGAAGGAGTTGAGCCTCTAGTCTGAGGGGGTATTCCCTGGGTCTGAATGCAAACTCTTGGGGGACTGATATTGTCTGAGGGAGCTATGTGCCTGAGAAGAGCAGAAACACCACAGAAGCTTATGGAGAAGAATAGCCAGACAACATGACCCTAAAAACAATTCAAGCTTTTTTGGCCCAGAGTGCTAGCTGAAAAGAACTGTGCTGAAAAGAAAAGTTTCAGTGTGCTGGAACTGTGAGCAAAGAAAGAAACTGTCTTAGAATAGAATCATAGAATATCACGGTTGGAAGGGACCTCAGGAGGTCATCTAGTCCAACCCCCTGCTCAAAGCAGGACCAATCCCCAATCAAATCATCCCAGCCAGGGCTTTGTCAAGCCTGACCTTAAAAACTTCCAAGGAAGGAGATTCTACCACCTCCCTAGGTAATGCATTCCAGTGTTTCACCACCCTCCTAGTGAAAAAGTTTTTCCTAATATCCAACCTAAACCTCCCCCACTGCAACTTGAGACCATTACTCCTTGTCCTGTCCTCTTCTACCACTGAGAATAGTCTAGAACCATCCTCTCTGGAACCACCTCTCAGGTAGTTGAAAGCAGCTATCAAATCCCCCCTCATTCTTCTCTACTGCAGACTAAACAATCCCAGTTCCCTCAGCCTCTCCTCATAAGTCATGTGTTCCAGACCCCTAATCATTTTGTTGCCCTTCGCTGGACTCTCTCCAATTTATCCACGTCCTTCTTGTAGTGTGGGGCCCAAAACTGGACACAGTACTCCAGATGAGGCCTCACCAATGTCGAATAGAGGGGAACGATCACGTCCCTCGGTCTGCTCGCTATGCCCCTACTTATACATCCCAAAATGCCATTGGCCTTCTTGGCAACAAGGGCACACTGCTGACTCATATCCAGCTTCTCGTCCACTGTCACCCCTAGGTCCTTTTCCGCAGAACTGCTGCCTAGCCATTCGGTCCCTAGTCTGTAGCTGTGCATTGGGTTCTTCCGTCCTAAGTGCAGGACCCTGCACTTATCCTTATTGAACCTCATCAGGTTTCTTTTGGCCCAATCCTCCAATTTGTCTAGGTCCCTCTGTATCCTATCCCTGCCCTCCAGCGTATCTACCACTCCTCCCAGTTCAGTATCATCCGCAAATTTGCTGAGAGTGCAATCCACACCATCCTCCAGATCATTTATGAAGATATTGAACAAAACCGGCCCCAGGACCGACCCTTGGGGCACTCCACTTGACACCGGCTGCCAACTAGACATGGAGCCATTGATCACTACCCGCTGAGCCCGACAATCTAGCCAACTTTCTACCCACCTTATAGTGTATTCATCCAGCCCATACTTCTTTAACTTGCTGACAAGAATACTGTGGGAGACCGTGTCAAAAGCTTTGCTAAAGTCAAGAAACAATACATCCACTGCTTTCCCTTCATCCACAGAACCAGTAATCTCATCATAGAAGGCTATTAGATTAGTCAGGCATGACCTACCCTTGGTGAATCCATGCTGACTGTTCCTGATCACTTTTCTCTCGTGTAAGTGCTTCAGGATTGATTCCTTGAGGACCTGCTCCATGATTTTTCCGGGGACTGAGGTGAGGCTGACTGGCCTGTAGTTCCCAAGATCCTCCTTCTTCCCTTTTTTAAAGATTGGCACTACATTAGCCTTTTTCCAGTCATCTGGGACTTCCCCCGTTCGCCACGAGTTTTCAAAGATAATGGCCAATGGCTCTGCAATCACATTCGCCAATTCCTTTAGCACTCTCGGATGCAACTCGTCCGGCCCCATGGACTTGTGCACGTCCAGCTTTTCTAAATAGTCCCTAACCACCTCTTTCTCCCTCTTTCTTCTGTTGTTTCATTCATACTGCATTCTGAGAAACAGGACTTTGTATATTCTTTACAAATAAACAGGGTTCTATCAAAGAAATACCTGAATTCATTACTTTCTCCTTCTCCAAGAAACAACCTGCAAGACCCTAAATATTGGCTAACTGCTCAGTCCAAAACCTAAATAAACCTAAACCTAGCCTATCTTTACAAAACATTAATTTTGGTTACACTATCCCTTTTAGTGAATGTCTTACCAACTCGGTGAGGTGTCATTTGTACATAAAAATAACAGGACTCTAGGTGGTATGAATTTCACCCTAAATGCAGTCACTTGGGTTCAGGAGTCAGCACAAGACCCTCTGCATCATTTGACTAGAGTCCTGCCCAGATACAAAATTTGTATCCGCATCTGAGCCAGGATCTGCAAACGTGGTCCACAGATTCCCCTGGATATAAAGCGGATATCTGCAGATTTGCAGGGCTCTACACTTGACCCTGAATATGGACCTTGCACGGAGTCTGCTTGCCGAAAGGACCCTTGCTTAGGCTAATCTCGGAGATTGCACCAGAGGCTGGTGCAGGATTCATGTTTATGAGGATCCCAATACTCCGCACAATGGGATGTAAAGGCTGCGATCACTATTACAGACCTGAACTATGGCCCCAGGTTTGGAAGTAGATTCCAGCTACCTAAGGCTATGTCTACACTAGCACTTTTGTTAGTATGACTTAAGTTGCTCGAGGGTGTGAAAAAACACCCCTCTGAGCAACATAAATTGCACCGACAAAAGCGCTGGTGTGGAAAGCGCTACGTTGGCAGGAGATGCTCTCTTGCTGATGTAGCTGCCACTGTTCGTTAGGGGTGGTTTAATTACCGGTACAGCTTTGCCACTAAGTTTGCCAGTATAAAAATGGCCTTAAAAAGCCTTTCACTTTTATCCACATAAAGCCTTATTACCCAGGTTTAAGAAGACACAGTGAATTTCACCCTTAGTGCAACAGTTTAATGTAATTTTCTAGACCATATTTTCCTTTTTACACTTTTCTGTGGAACGATAGTACATTATATTCTGACTGACAGATGGAGCAGATGGTTTACACAGAATTAAATTAAATCTGTTTTCTTCCTACATTTTACAGATTCTGCATTCCTATAGATCCGAGCTTAGAGGATGGTAAAAATGGGTGGTGTTTGAAAATCATGTTTTACGGTTTTGGTTCCAAAGCAAAGAGAAAGCTTACTTATTCTTATGGAAAAGGGAAAAAATAGTTTCTGAGAGAATGCAGTACCTATTATTTTAGTTCTATTCTCTTATAAATTGGTTACTATTAATTATAACCTTGCCTGTTACTTTGAAGACAATAAAAAAATGCTTTTTTTGTATTCTGTTTTGAAACCAGAGATGCCCACTTAGAAGAAATGTACAATCACATTCTGCTTTCCAGCCCCAATTCAGTAAGGTGCTTAAGGACATGCCAAACTTTAAATCCATGAGTAGCCTCACTTTTGGGATTGGCTTGCTTAAGCACTTCACTGAATTAGGGTCTGAAACATTATTACCAGTTGATCATACTGCCTTTCAAATAAGGGACACACCTGATTTAATAAGTGGTGAAGCTAGCACCTCTGAAAATCAGGCCTCTTCTTATTTGGATGACTAAAGATACATTTAAATGCATAGGTTTAGACATCCACATTTGGGAGTGTTGCCCATAGTTAAATTAGATGCCAAATTTCACCTTAGGGTCTCAATGAAATCAATGGCAAAATTCCCACTGACGTTAATGGAATGAGACTTTTATTTCTAAATATTTAGCCTCATTTAGCCTTTATTCTATCTTTTAAGATAGCTTGCTAAAAGCATAAACAGTCAAAGCATATCCGATATGAATCTTAATCAGCTTCTTTTGTTACCTTTTGGTGACTGGGCAACAAAATGGCAGATGAAATTCAAAACTGATAAGTGAAAAGTAATGCACATTAGAAAAAAAGAATCCCAACTACATGTATATATTGATGGATTCTAAAATAGCTGTTACTATTCAAGAAAGAGAACTTGGAGTCATCATGGATAGTTCTGGGAAAACTTCAGCTCAATGCACAGCAGCAATCAAATATGCTCAGATGTGTTAGGAACTATTAGGCTAAAGACAGAAAATATCATAATGCCACTATACAAATCCATGGTGTGCTCTCCAGTTCTGGCCACCTCATCTGAAAAAGGTGGTAGAAGAACTGGTAAAGGTTGAGAAAAGGGCATCAAAGATGATCAAAGGTATGGAATGGCTTCCATATGAGGAGAGACTAGAAAGATTAGGGCTGTTCTGCTTAGAAAAGAGATGATTAAGGGGGAATATGATAGAAGTATAAAAGATCATGAATGGTGTGGAAAAAGTGTTATTTACCCTTTCTCACAATACAAAAAAACAAGGGGTCACACAATGAAATGAATAGGCAACAGGTGAAATACAAACAAGTACTTTTTTAACACCACACAGAATTAACCCGTGGAACTCATTGCCATGGGATTTTATGATAGTTGAAAGTATACTGGGTTCAAAAGAGAACAAGATAAGTTAATGGAGTAGATATCTGTCAAGGTTCCTTTCCCCTCTGAATGCTAGATGTGGGGACCTGCATGAAAGACCCCCTAAGCTTATTCTTACCAGCTTAGGTTAAAAACTTCCCCAAGGTACAAACTTTGCCTTGTCCTTGAACACTATGCGGCCACCACCAAGCGTATTAAACAAAGAACAGGGAAAGAGCCCACTTGGAGACGTCTTTCCCCCGCAAAAAAAATCCCCCCAAGCCCTATCCCCCCTTTTCTGGGGAAGGCTTGATAAAAATCCTCACCAATTTGAATAGGTGAGCACAGACCCAAACCCTTGGATCTTAAGAACAATGAAAAAACAATAAGGTTCCTAAAAGAATAATTTTAATTAAAGAAAAAAAGTTGAAAAATCACCTCTGTAAAATCAGGATGGTAAATATCTTACAGGGTAATCAGATTCAAAACAGAGAATCCCTCTAGGCAAAACCTTAAGTTACAAAGAGACACAAAAACAGGAATATACATTCCATTCAGCACAGCTATTTTACCAGCCATTAAACAAAAGAAAATCTAATGCATTTATAGCTAGATTATTTACTAACTTTTTACAGGAGTTCTGAAGAGCATTCCTGATCTGTTCCCAGCAAGAGCATCACACAGACAGACAGACCCTTTGTTTCCCCCGCCCCAGCTTTGAAAGCATCTTGTCGTCTCATTGGTCATTTTGCTCAAGTGCCAGCGAGGTTATCTTAGCTTCTTAACCCTTTACAGGTGAAGGGCTTTTGCCTCTGGCCAGGAGGGGTTTTATAGTTCTGTATACAGAAAGGTGGTTACCCTTCCCTTTATATTTATGACAAGAGCCATCAATGGCTATCAGCCAAGATGGATAAGGATATCCCTAAACCTCTGACTCCAAAAGCTGGAAGGGGAAGAGAGGGGTGAGTCTCTCCAAAATTGTCCAATTCTGCACACTCCCACTGAAGCTCTGGTACTGCCCACTCCTGGAGACAGATATTGGGCTAGACAGACTAGACATAAGAACTGCCATACTGGGTCAGACCTATGTTTAATAGTCCAAACAGTATTGAAAGAATAGCAATGGGTAGCAGAAGAATATGTATTACTACCATGAAATAAACAGTGTTTTTTTTCTCCATGTACCCAGGAATTCAAGCAGCAACCTAAGGATGTTTTTAAAAGAAAAAGAAAAAAAACCTACCACTGTATTATAACCCCCTCTGAAATCTTAAAAACAAATAAGCTCCCTCTAGCACATTATTAATGCTTCCTCCTCATTTGGGAGAGACAAAAAAAATCAATAGACTGTTGCTACCAAGTTCTAAAGTGCAAAGTTATCAAAGATATTATGTGTTGCCAGGTGAACCTGTAAAGTAATATGACCTCCCAGGTTGCTAGAATTTTATTCCTTCCTGCATATAACTGTCAGCAAAACTATTGGCATATGAATAAAGTTACATTCAAAATGTAATTCGAAACTCATTTTAAGCAGCCTGATATTATAATGGAAACATTTACAGCCCTACAGTAAAATCTTTAGTCAGCATTTCCATTATGAACTCTGGCCTCACTGGGTTTATAATTTGGTCCCGAGTACTTGTGCAGAGCTCAAGCAGTTGAAATAAAATACAGAATATCTTTAACTTAGCCGAAAAGCTGGAGAGCAAACAGTTTTCTGGTTTCCAATGCATTTGTACACACACACACACAAAAACACACATGTAACTAAAACATAGCTCTTCTATTTGAATAAAATGTTGAAGGCAGTTTGTTCAGAATAAAGACAAATCTCTAATATAAACCAAATATGATGTTTGTGTATTGCCATTGTAATAGGTCTATATAAAATTCATGCTTTTATTTATGGTCATTGAGAATAAAATAGCTTTATTGAACAAGATCTGTATAGGGAACTTCTCCCCCATCCCCCAAGCATTTCTGCATGGAATGTATATGGTAAGAGAGAGTGCAAAGCAGTCCATGATCTTTAGGTGGTGAAAATAAGTACAGCTCCACTGACTCCCACGGAACTATGCCAATTTATAGCAATCAAGGATCTGTCCCTAACTTAATTTTTTTTTATACTTATTACCATATTACAGCACAGAGAGAAGTACTGAGGAGAGCTGATAGAGATGCCACTAGATCAATGCCTATATGGATGCAATGTCTGAGAACCCCCAAGCAGAACAAAAGGGTCACCATTCTAACCCATTAATTGAATTAGCAATCACAAGGCCACAGAAGAACAGTGTCCCATTGTCTGGTTTCTGAGTGATGAATTTTACTTGGATATACACCATAAAAATCAAGAGGAATAAAAACTCAACCCAAATGATCCATTTGGCAAAACATGCTGAGATAAAAATACATGCCATGTCTCCACTCATCCAGCCTCTATAAAAGATGATGTTAAGCTGTTTTTAAGGGAAAATTCAGATGCTTTTCCAAAATTTTTCTGAACATTTCCAGAGCAAAGAGGTTTGCAAATATCACAAGAACAGGGGCTTGTAAATTTTCCTGTATCAACCTCTGCAATTACAGCTTAGTTATGATATTTCCAGTTTCACTCCTTGCTAAAACAAAAAAAATTTCAATGGTGAACGGAGATATTCTATGAAATGACACTGTCTTCACAATATTTTCAGTATTGTCAACTCTCACAATTTGTTGTATTTCTAAAAGCCCCTACTCCTGGAGACATGAAAACTCAGATTCTCACAATCACATTGAAAAGAAAAAGGTTGCTAGCCCTCATGGTTGCAGAGAAAAGCTTGAAAATGTGACCTTTCAATCCTCAATAACCAAAAGGCAAACAGAAAGAATCCAACTTTTTTTTTTTTTAAGAGCCTCATGATCTTCATCCCATCTTGTAATGTGTGTGAGTGAGTGAGTGGCTGGCAATATTTTCATCAAAGAATTATCAGTATAAGAAAGTCTCACCCTGCACACCCAATACTTGTGCTGGTATCCATACAGGACCAGTGCAAGTACAATGTACGTACAAACAAGGCTTCAGTTGTACTTAATTATCCATATGCACTGTGTAATTTAACTTTCAATAATTTTCCTTATCATTTTAATGGAATAAAAGGACCCTGATTCTCAGTCTACATAAGACCTCTATTTGCGAGAACAAGTTTCCCAGTGTAGGATTCTTTAGGAGCAATTTTCTTTTTAGTTGAATGCACAGATACAATACATTTGTCAGAACATCAGAGCAGCACATACTGTAGAATTTTCAGGCTGCACAGTAATATGGAAAATTACATAAAAGTGGTCTTGAATTATGCAGATTACACTGACACCTTCCAAGGAAGGGAAGGCACCAGGGCCTGTAGGTAACTGTGCCCATAAATTTACATAGCAAAATTAAATTAATGGCACCCACAATGATATTCCAAAGGCTAAAGTTACAAAGTTTCTGGTCACAAAGGCCTTCATGACATAATTTAGAAATCACATAAGGTCAGCTCTAGCCTTAAAAATTTATAGCAATGTACTATTTCAATAGTAATTGAGGATGAAATCTTACAGACACAGACAATCCAACCCAAGACAATTCTGCTTATGCTACATAGGAAGCAGTCAGGAATTAAGGCTGTTTCTGTGGAAAGTGTGTAGGGAAATATTTGAGGGCGAACATAATTGTGGTGAAGGTGTGGTCAGTGGGTCTGTGAAATGAATATATTTACTGCCCATTGGCTACAAAACCATGGTTTTGGGTTGGCAAAACATACTGTTGTCATTGCTATCACTATGGAATGCAGTAGTGGCATATCCCAGCTAACCAGTTTTCCCACACCCTACTTCAAAGTTGTGGGGGGAGGATTCTTCCTTTAGCTACCCTTGCATTGTAAGCAGGAGTGCCCGGAGATCTTTAGGAGATCAGCTGATAAAGAAAATGGAAAGGCTCCCCCTGACTCAAGAAGAGTTGGATCAACCATCTAGAAGTACTGTCTGTAGGCGAGTTTTTACCCTTTGTGCCTTCTCTATCACTTTTCCTTAATTCATGCTTTTCTCCAGCTCCTCCAATCCTCTCTGCAATGACCTTCTGCCACTTTCCTCTCTGTAGGCAGTGTAGTTGTAGCCATGTCAGTCCCAGGATATTAGACGGACAAGGTGGGTGAGGTAAAATCTTTTATTGGACCAACTTCTGTTGGTCAGAGAGACAAGCTTTCGGGCCACACAGAGCTGACCTTGTCCCTTTCCCCTCTCCTCAGTACTATCCTTTGTATTTGTGGATTGTTCACTCTCTTTTCACCGTGCTAGCGATTCTTCACTGTGTTCTCTGCTGATGAACATGTCGAGAGGACAGTGAGAAGCTTCAAAAGGAAAAAAATGGTAACTCTGCTTACCCTGACAGAATACTATAGGTCAATCAAAATGTAAAAGAAAATATCTTCTGTTTTCAGATCAATCCACAATCAGATCCTCTATATTATAATATGAGCAAAGATGTAAACCCCAAGGGAAGTGTTGACATAATGTAATCTACTCCTCACTTTGTTTAACAGGCAGAAAATCATTATGTATACTGTGTTCTCCAACTCATGAAGAAACAGCACACTGAATACAGCTGTAGGATGAGACAACAATAACTTTATTGCTCACAAATAAAATGATTTGTTTTTTACATTCTGCCTATCCAATGTGCATCTTAGAATTTAATTTTCAGCAGTGCTAATAAATATGCAACATGCAATCAAGTTCTTCCTGTAGCAAAAGTCTTGAAGTTCCTCATCACTCAGAACTCCCACTGATTTAGCATTCCTTACCAGTTCTCTACAACCAGGTGTTCCACATGCAAGAATTAGAAAGCATGTAAAACTCTTCCACATTCTATCTTTAGTGTTTTTGAAATCCATTCGTAGTTACTGAAAATTGCGGACGAAGCACTGCTTGACGTTAGAGAATTTATCCAGCTTATTGTATTATTATGGTGGTTATTTGAGAAACCACTAGGGAAAACAAGAATTCTGTGTGTGCGCGCAAGATTGTGGCCTAAGAAATCACCTCTTAAGAGTATATAAGAAGAAAGCAGTGGCCAATTTAGCACTATGTACCCAGTGTCTCTGACAAGCAATTGGGGGACTAGCCCCTCCTGCCACTTGTGCTGCCATAGCTACACTCTGTTTTTAGATTGCTAGATCAATCTGAGTTAGCACAAGTATGTCTTTTCGAGCTGGCAATCACACCCCCAGGTCCAAATGTAGACATACACACTCTGTGATGAATGATTTTCTTCCCACAGGAGAAAATGATCTGAGGCTCTGTGAGTCTGTTCCCTAAAAAAAAAAAAAATAAATAAAATAAAAAATAAATAAATAAAAAAAAATCGGGCTGATAATACTTACCTATTTGCTTCATCGGTTTGTGAGTGTGTTTTTAATGGAATTTTCAATGATTTTATTTATAATTTCAAAGTGTTAAAAATCAATTACTGTGACTAAAAAAACCTCTGACATGTATATTCTATGAATTGCCAAGTCAATAATTAAAACAATAAATAAAATAAACTTGTTTCCAAAGGCCTGATCCAAAGTCCATGAGAATCATTGAAAGATTCCCACTGACAGTCAATGGCTTTAAATCAGGGTCAAAGCCCTTACAAACCTGAAGTAATTAGTACCTATTACATAGGACAACTACAATAATTTTATTTCAGCCTATAAGACTTTTAACACACACTAAGGTGAAACTGTATTTTTAATCAAATTTCAGTTCAATTGGATGCGAATGGAGAACAAAACAAAACAAAAACAAAAACCAACAACAGAGGCCTACAAAATGAAGGTGGAGCTCCCATAAAATTATATGATCTGGAGAGTTTTTTATTTAATTAACACACACGAATATCAATAAGGAAATAAGTCAACATTTCTTTTCTAGTCACCAAATTATTAAGTGAAAATACGACAAAATTAGGACCCTACTGACACAAGTAAATACAACAGTATTGCTTGCTAAATTAAAACATTTAAAAACAAATATCAGTAGAAAACTAAGTCGCACCTATTTTTGACAGTTAAATTCAAAATCATTGCATCAGGTTATTCACCAAGAAAGAGAAACATGCCACATTCCAGATCAGAGTTTCAATGCAAAAATCAACTGAATAAAAATAAATTTCATTCAGTTCTGGGGGGGGGGGAAAAAAAAAAAATCGAATCAACTACTTGATTTTCATCTGAATAATTTGACTGATCAGCAGACACCTCCCACCATGACTATTCAAAAGTTGTACCAGTTTTGCATAAATCATAAAAGCAATACTTTTTTGAATGCTTAACAAGAGAAAGATTCGCTGGCAAAGTAGTTGAAAGCAAGTAGTCATGGAGGAAACTTCTCGGAGAACAAGAATTGTAATTCTTTTTACCTTGTCAGATTGAAGCCTTTTTACAGTAAAGTAGTTAAGCATACAACTTTAAGCATATGAACAGTACTATTAGAGTTAATAAGACTATCCCTGTGCTTGAAGTTATGAATGTGCTTAAGTGCCTTGTCAAATAAGGACCAATCTGAGAAACTAAACATAGAATCACTTACTATTATAAAATTATAGGAAATCATCTTTTTTATTATCCAGTCTGTGTTGATCATGATGATGGATGATTTATTTTGCCCAGAGAGTTGAGCATTGTACTAGCTTCTGGACAAACAGACAATCCCTCCTGACATTCAGCTTCTACTGCTAGAGATTGCCATGTGTCAAGTTCTGACAATAATAAACACACTGGGATTAACAGCTCAATTGCACCATGAAAGGAAAATGTATAACTACCTGTGTACCTACCTGCATAACATTTCTACTCAGGACTGCCACCAGCCTGTCTGCAAATTTGTGCCCCTCTCCTGTGCACAAAGTCTTCAACATTTTGTACTCCAAAAATTATCAGAAGGTTGCTCCAAGGAAAGGCAGGGAAAAATATACTTTAGTCTATGTGGGTTTCTTTCCAACCCAAATCTGGTTATCAGTTTAACCCTGAGTGAGTTGAATATCAGTTTGAATGATCTTGAGGCCTCAATAGTAACTACCACACAAAACTGCATAAAAGCTCTGTTTATGTTCACACAGGGAAAAAAAAAAAAAAATCCCTCTGCAAGCTAGTGGATGGGCAGTACTTCAGGACACCATCAAGAATGGTTCCTTCTCCCAGTGATAGCTAATTTTAACCCTTGCTACAATACAGATGGGCTATGTGAATTTCAGTGCCAACTCCTCCATGACCACGGAAGTCCAGGCCAGTCACGAAAGTCAACCTCCCTCTCATGGCAAAATGAACATAAGAGAGGAAGACAGGTCAGGTACAACTATTCGATTTGGGTTTCCCAGATCAATTCATGGGTTACAGGAAAGTTAAAGATAAGGATTCTTATGTAAGTAAGAAAATGAGTAGGATTCTTGCTTGATAATGATGATGATAATGTTCAGTAGTCAAACAATTTTACTGATCTCTTTTGAAGAGGCACAATTTCATAACAGAATTTGGTGGGAGAGGGAATATGAGAATACTGATGAGTAAATCATTTATTTTCTTTCATTGAATACTAAAGGAACTTTATAATGGAAGGTTCAAGCTTGCGAGATTTCACATTCCCTCAGGTGTTGAGCTTCTTTCTATTGTTTGGTTTCAGAGTAACAGCCGTGTTAGTCTGTATTCGCAAAAAGAAAAGGAGTACTTGTGGCACCTTAGAGACTCACGAAAGCTTATGCTCAAATAAATTGGTTAGTCTCTAAGGTGCCACAAGTACTCCTTTTCTTTTTTCTATTGTTTGTGTACGTTTAGCTTTTGTAAGTCAGAAACACATCCTTTGTGCATATAGCCACTATATGTAATTAAACATTCAATGGCATTTTTGTATGAAAAGTACTGGAAATTACATTTTTTAGGAATCATAGTAGTTTCAGATGCTGCACACTGCTCCAAAATTTACAACTTTTAAAACATCACTGAAAAATATAAGACTATTCAAACAATAGCATATTCTATTTCAGTGGTAACCAAACTTGTTGCACTGCTTGTGCAGGGAAAGCCCCTGGCGGGCCTGCCGGTTTGTTTACCTGCCACGTATGCAGGTTTGGCCAATTGCAGCTCCCACTGGACGCAGTTCGCTGCTCCAGGCCAATGGGAGCTGCTAGAAGCGGCAGCCAGTACATCACTCGACCCGCGCCACTTCCAGCAACTCCCATTGGCCTGGAGCAGCGAACCGCGGCCAGTGGGAGCTGCGATTGGCCAAACCTGCGGACGCGGCAGGTAAACAAACCAGCAGGCCCGCCAGGGGCTTTCCCTGCACAAGCAGTGGAACGTGTTTGGTTACCACTGAAATAGAATATGCTATTGTTGCAATGTCACTGTTTTCTCTAGGCTGATTGTAAGGCCAAACAATTTTGATGCTTCAACGAAGTGATCTATGATGCACTGGAGATCTCCCTGTGCGTGCGCTAGGAGGGCACAATCATCTGCAAAGAATGCTTCTCTGAGTAGTTCCAATACTTTTGTTTTTGCTTTAAGCCTTATAAGATTGAAGACTGAGCCATCTTTCTGTATCTGATGTATATGCCTCTGTTGAGCCCATTTATAGCATGGTTGAGAACTTGGGTAAAGAAGAGGTTGAACAGTACAGGGGCAAGGATACAGCCTTGTTTGACTCCATTTGAAATGGGAAAGGAGTCAGTGAGATCTCTATTAAAAAGTGTCTGACCTTGCATCCCCTCATGAAATAAACGAATGATCTTTACCAGTTTTGGTGGGCAACGAAGTTTGCTGATGATCATCCATAATCCTTCTCTATTGACTGTATCAAATGTTTTTGTCAGATCAATGAAGACACTAAACAGATCCATGTTTTGTTCGATACCTTTTTCTTGTATTTGCTGGATATTAAAAATCATGTCTATGGTGCTACAACCAGGTCTGAATCCACACCGAGTCTCAGTGGACTTGGCTTTTGAGACAGATGAAATCAGACGGTTCAAGAGGACACGAACAAAGATTTTTCCCCAGTAACAGATAGGAGCGAGATCCCACAGTAGATATCACAGACCATTTTGCTGCCTTTATTTTTAAATAAAGGAATAATTGTGGCATCTCCGAAGTCCTGTGGCATTTCTTCTTTGTCCCAGATGGCATTAAGGATCTTCTGGAGTGCTGTTACCACCTTTGGACCTGCAGATTTATATATTTCTGCCAGTATTCCATCTCTGCCCGAGGACTTTCCTGAGCTCATCATACTGATTGCCTTTTCTATTTCTTCAAGTGAGAGGGGCAAGTCAAGGTGGTGCTGAATAGACTTTTGAGGTATCTGATTAATAACACTTGTTTCAATTGAGGATGGTCCATTCAGTACGTGGCTGAAAATGTTCAGCCCATCTCTGTTCCATGTGATGTTTGTCTTTGATGACTGTCCTGCCATCAGCCATCATGAGTGAACCTGTGCCCACCTTTGAAGGTCCATAGACTAGCATCAAGGACTCAAAGAACTTCTTTGTCTCTGAATACATTTGAATGTCTTCTGATACCTTCTCCCACCATTTCTCTTGTATTACGCGTAGTTGTCTTTGTGCCTTGCTTTGCAGGTGTTTGAATCGGTCTCTCTCTGAGTGGACTGAATATCATTTTGCCAGATTTGGAAAGCCTCATTTTTTTCTTTCAAGTGTACTGGGATTTCCTCATCATTTTCATCAAACCAATCATGGTGAGCCTTTTTCTTCCGTCCGAGGACATCAGTTGCAGTTTTTTGTACTGGATCTCTGAATTCCTCCCATGAGACAGGGTTATCACCAAGATTGGTTTCTAGTGCACTTTGTAGCTTGTCTCGATAGGATGCCTGGTTTAGTTTAGCAATATCGGGGGACATCTTGATTGTTTTGGGGCATTTCTGGCGCATGGGTACAATGTGTAGATGCTGGTAAACTGTAGATGCTGGTATAAATCATAGTCATGCATATTCAATATTGCTTGATGGATCTACAAGTCAGGTTGGAAGGTCTGGAGTTCAGACTATGATTCCTAGGATCTGATCCTGCAGTCTTTACTCACACATTAATTCAATGGATTACTGTCATGAGTAAGAGTTGTAAAATCAAGCCAGGCTGGTATCTTCCTCAGTGAATGTTGCTGTTACCAATTCATATTTACCTACTGAAAATCATCACAAAGGACAAACTGTCTTACCTTTTTATGGGTCTTCATGGCCTATCTTTCATCAGCTATCTTTCATCACTTATACACCATCAAGATGCCCATCCCTACAAACACTCTTCTAATGAAGCCAACGTTGATTGCCATTTGCAAATTTTTCAACAAGCATCTTTGCATTTTTTCCTGTACTATGCCTTCTGGATAGGGCCTACCCGGTGTAAAAATCCCAAAAGCTATTCACTATCTTCTTAAAATAACTTAAATCCTACCTATGCCACGTTACTTTGTTAGATCAAGTGGCAGAGTTCTGGGTGGTGGAGCTAAAGGTTCTAACCTTGCTGATACCCTTGTCGATGTCAGCAAAGGTGCCACATGGTGGAATTTCCATATTTTCAGTCGCTTTTTTTTTTAAACCTAGTAAATTATGTACACTGAAATATGTTAAAAGAACATTACAGTTGCAAAGGGAAGCAGTGAAAAGTTAGGAAATGCCACTATTAAGTTTGCATGTGCAACCTTATTTCAGCCCCTTTGTGCATATGCATTATGATACAGCCATTAATTACATGATGACATACTATTTTTATTACAGGACCCCTGACTAATCCAGTGTACAGATGATGCCCAATTTTTTCCTCATTAGTTCATTGTGTGGACCCATGCCTTATTTACTAAATAAAATTCAAACCCTGACCTTAAGAAAGAATTTCCTCATGGGCATTTCTATTGTACTCATCACTATAGTATTTGAATACTTCACACACATCAGTTAATTTATTTCCACAACAGCCCTGTTGTCACAGGAAGGCTGTGTACCCAAAACATGAACACAAAATTAATGGCTATCTGTGAAAAGTTTGGTTTAAGCGACTTGCCCAACATCACAATTCTGTGGCCAAGTCCAATTTCCAGGGCAGCATTCAACTAACATAACATGAGACCATCCTTTCTCTTCCTGCAATCCTGCCACATTCATTAAACACCTTTCAACTTCTGCAACAAATAAGGTAGGGGATCCTTCAGACAACACTGATCCTCCCCGGAGTAGGTCTATTCTATGCACCGAATAAAGAAAGGGGCCTCATTACAGTAGGGTGAGAACTGGATTTTATTTTCAACTTCTTTTCCCTTTTCAAAATGTAACGAAAACAAAACACTTCAAAATTTCCCAGAAAAATTAAATTAAAAAAAATTGTTCTGGGCTGATCAAAATATTTTAATACAATTTAAATATTTTTTTCTGATTTTTAATTTTTAAGCTTCAAAAAAGTATATATAAAACCAATTTTTTTTGAAAAGTTGTTTCAAAACGAAAAAGTGAGATGTTACATTCTGAAAATGTTGAAAGGGATAGTTTGATATTAAAGTATTTCATTTTTTCTGAATTAAGTTTTGTTGAAATCAACATTGCTAAACATCAATTTTGACATAAACAGCGTTTCTCAATGAGAAACTATTTCAACAAAAAAACTTCCAGCCAGCTCTAGTCCTGAGGAAAATAAGTAGTATATGATCAGCTAATTAAAGACTGTAACATAATACATACTTATACAAAAAGAGGGCCAAATTAAGCTTGCATAGGTACTGGTAGTTTAATTTACTTCCATTTTGCTTTCTTTAACATATTCTATTGTTTTCTCATTCTGTTTTAGTATTTTTACTTCTCTTCTGCTCTCTTCCCCCCTTCACTTTCTCCAGAACCAATTCCTCTGTCTGTTGCTCACATATCCTTCTGTCCTGCTCCTTCCTCGTCCTTGTCTGGGTTTCCCTCTTATTTCTTCCCCGGGAGACACCATAACCTCTCTCTTTTTCTGATTCACTTAGCTTAGGGAGGCAAACTGTGACAACGTTTGAGAACCCCTGCCCTCGAAGAATAGCCATAAAGTGTAGGTAGTAACAAGAAGCTACACCAAAATGATTGCAACGTGGCCAAGCCACTGTTTCTGGTGAGAGAATAGGAGCACAGAGGTAGAGGCTGCCTGTGGGAATGTCTCAAACTCCACAGGGCTGTGATTCCTACTAGGTTCCTGATCCTATATGGAGAACTGTGACAGCATGGAAGTACAGGATGCATTAGCTTGAAGACCCACTGATTTCATTGGGGTTCCATGAAGGCATGTGCCTGGAGGGTCCTCAATTCAGGATTGGGGCCTGACTTTCCAGGCCCACCCTTTTCTATACTGCATTCCCACTGATAAGTTGGTGACAATGGGATAGGGGTAGAATAACCCATCAAGTATGTTTGACTTCATGGGACTACTCACATGGGTAAAGTTAAAGCAAATTTGTGTTTGCAGGATCAGGGCTATAAAATTCTCAACCAAATCACCTCTTCCTTCCAGTTTACACATCTGTAATACATACATAATAAATACTTTAGTCCAAACCCTGAAATCAATTAGAGTTAGATACCTAAATACCTTTGAGGATCTGGACCTTCCTTCCTTCCACTGATTGTTTGCTCAATTTTTTTTTTTTTGATCTCTGAATGAGAGCTGCTCTTAAACTGTAAAGTATTGTTATTACTCAGGTTGTGATATTAGTAAATCATTTAGATCTATCCCTTACAATTGATATAAATGTTTAGCTGACATTTACTCAGCTATTTATACCTTTCAAAGATACTGTTTGTAACAGACAATGAAAAGGGTTGCATGTTATAAGGCTTCTGAAATATGTTTTTCTGCTCATTTCCAAAGCAATGAAAGTATAAAATTCCATTATGCAAACTCAATTTAACTAAATAAGCTCAAAGGAGAAAAGTCCTTAACTGAGCGTGCAGGTGATATAAAATCATAGAAGATTAGGGTGGGAAGACACCTCAGGAGGTCACCTAGTCCAATCCCCTGCTCAAAGCAGGACCAACCCCAACCAAATCATCCCAGCCAGGGTTAGGTCAAGTCAGGCCTTAAAAACCTCTAAGGATGGAGATTCCACCACCTCCCTAGGTAACCCGTTCCAGTACTTCACTACCCTCCTGGTGAAAGTGTTTTCTAATATCCAACCTAGACCTCCCCCACTGCAACTTGAGACCATTGCTTCTTGTTTGGTCATCTGCCACCACTGAGAACAGCCGAGCTCCATCCTCTTTGGAACCGCCCTTCAGGTAGTTGAAGGCTGCTATCAAATGACCCCTCGCTCTTCTCTTCTGCAGACTAAACCAGCCCAGTCCCCTCAGCCTCTTCTTGCAAGTCATGTGCCCCAGCTCTCTGGTCGTTTTCGTTGCCCTTCGCTGGACTCTCTCCAATTTGTCCACATCCCTTCTGTAGTGAGGGTACCAAAACTGGATGCAATACTCCAGATGTGGCCTCACCAGTGCCAAATAGAGGGGAATAATCACTTCCCTAGATCTGCTAGCAATGCTCCTACTAATTCAGCCCTATATGCCATTAGCCTTCTTGGCAACAAGGGCACACTGCTGACTCATATCCAGCTTCTCGTTCCCTGTAATCCCCAGTTCCATTTCTGCAGAACTACTGCTTAGCCAGTCAGTCCCCAGTGTGTAGCGGTGCATGGAATTCTTACATCCTAAGTGCAGGACTCTGCACTTGTCCTTGTTGAACCTCATCAGATTTCTTCTGGTCCAATCCTCCAATTTGTCTAGGTCACTCTGGACCCTATTCCTATCCTACAGCGTATCTACCTCTCCCCCCCAGCTTAGTGTCTTCCGCAAACTTGCTAAGGGTGCAATTCATCCCGTCATCCAGATCATAAATAAAGATGTTGAAGAAAACCAGCCCCAGGACTAACCCCTGGGGCACTCCGCTTGATACTGGCTGCCAACTAGACATCCAGTCATTGATCACTACCCATTGAGCCCGACAATCTAGCCAGCTTTCTATCCACCCATCTTTATGTTGCACAATTCAAAGAGACAAACAGAAATTTCATAGATTAACACAAGAATGCAAGTGATTTTCTCTACTGTGGCATCACGGCTAAGTAATCCTGAGAAAAGCGAACTCTGCAGCCCAGATATTTAATCAGCTTCTGGGGCTGGGCAGCTCACTACTAACCAACACATTGCTGCAAAATGGAACTTGAAAGGAAAAAAGGAAAAAGCAACCCCAAACATTTCTGAAGCCACCAATTTCTAAAAACCAATTCAAATCCATCTCATGGATTTACATGAGAACAGGTTCACTTTTCTTCATTCGTAACGCACGCTGCTAACAATTTTTGACAAATTGGATAGATTTTTATCCAAAAGGTATAAACAAGTGATTTATCATTTCATTCCTCAAATAAAGTGTTGTGGATATAAGGATTTAAATTTTAACTTTGATTTATTTTAAGCAGACCCTTTAACATTCTGATTAAAACAAAACAAAAAAAAAAAAAAAAAAAAAAAAAGCCTTGCATTTGAACTTCTCACTTATCACCTTTTAATATCTTAAAAACCACTTGTAGAAATCTAGATTACCAACAGCCTGGCCTTATGCTAGAAAACTCAGGTTTTGATATTCTAATCTCCAATACTATTGTCCATTTCTAATTAGTCTCTGATTAAGGCCTTAATCCTCCAAAACCCCTTAACTTTACAGCTGTGAGCAGTACTATCAAAGCGAGTGGAACTACTCAGAGTGTGTAAAGTTAAAGCACGTGCACTCCGTATTTCCTCACCAAAAACTGTGGCTTGGCCAAGTTGCAGCCATGTTGGTATTAGCTTCTTGCCAGCTCCTCCATCATATGCCCAGTCTCCTAGGGCAGGGGCCGGTTTCAAACTTGGTCCTAGCGGGCATCCCTCAGCTAAGAAAAAAATAAAAACAGTGGTGCTGCTCCCCGACGGGTTACTAACACAAGGACCTAGAAATAAGCTACTTTGCAAGAATATGAGTAATAAAGTAGAATGGCTGTGATCAATCTGACACGTACAAGAAACACACACGTGGGGGGCCCTCCTCCCTTTTACTTCTTATTCGTGGGGGAAAGACCCTTCCCTCAACACCTTCCCCTACCCATGCTCCTGTGCAACCCCCACCCAGGGGCCTCACTACAGCTCCTCCGTCTTTGCACTGCCCCCTGCCCTACTTTAGCTCTCTCCCGCCCAGGGTGCGGCCCCTGCCCAGCTCCCACCCCGGAGCGCTGCCTCTTCCCAGCAATGGGCTCAACCTTTCGCACAGCTCTCCCCTCCCAGGAGGCTGTCCCCTGCCGCTGCCCAGCTCCCCCTCCAGCAGGCTGCTCCGTCTGCCCCCAGCGCAGCGGCGCCCACTCACCCAGCTCCCTGCCCTTCGCCCCACCCCAGCTCACCTCTGTCTCCCCCGTTCCCTTGTGCCGGGGCGGGGGACACGGAAAGGGGCAAGCAACTGCTGCCTCGAGCTGTTGCACAGTTTACACGGGCTCCGGATCCGGATCCGGATCCGCACCGCCAGAGAGCAGCCCCCCTGCAGGAGTCCACTGCAAGCCCTGAAGCAGCTGTTAGGGCGGGTAGTAGCAGCCCCGGCAGGCCTATAATATCAATACAGTGTAGCTCAGCCACACCCACTGCGCGGCCGGGGTGGGGGGACGGATAAACAACGCCGCCTCTGTTTGACAGCGGCCGTTGCAGGGGTTGCGGAGCGTGGGGCTACACATAGTGGTGGTTGGGGCAGCATGCACTTTTGTCCTTCTTGCTGTATCAATACTTTGGCGTCACCTGTTAGGCAGCTTTGAAGGGAACGCTGCTCTGCTGTTCCTGTTCTGCTGCCTTTGATCTCCAACCTAGTGCAGCGATGCAACCGTAGTGAGCCCTCCAAAGGTCAATTTCTCAATGTAAAACCATTGGGTTCCCTGAACCATAGGCTTCCTTTGTAACCTGGCTCCCCCTACCCTGGACCCCCCAGCCCAGAAACCTCTTCTCAGCCATGATCTCCTAGGTAGCCTCTCTCAGCCTCTTTCCACTTATCTCCACCAGGCCCCACTCGCTCGACCTCTCTCTCCACCCCCATTTACCCATCACATCCCTGAAATCATTAAAGGGTGAAACAGAGGGATTATAAAAACAACAAGGAGTCCTCTTGGCACTTTAAAGACTAACAGGTTTATTTGGGCATAAACGTTCCTGGGTAAAAAAACCACTTCTTCAGATGTTTTTGTGGATACAGACTAACACGGCTACCCCTGGTACTGGACACCAGGCACAGGGATTATAATTTCACTTTAAGTGCAAATTTCAATGCAACCTTAAATATAGTATCACCAAGAATACCTGCATAATGTTCCACCCCTAACAAAATAAGTAACCTGGCCTGCTATTGCCTGGGACATTTAATAACTTCTGAAATGAGAATTAATTGTATAAAGTTATGGGTCAGGGTATTAGATCTCCATTAGAGAACTACAGTGAAATAGGCTTTATCTCTTTCCCTTTTCATGGATTATTATTTATTATTATTTTGTTTTATTTTATTATTGGTAGGAAGTGGAAAAAATATTAGAAAAAGGTTGAAGCTCTCTTCAACATGTATGTTTTCAAATTGTCATAATTCAAGAACCTATTTAGTTCACTTCAGATTGGTAGAACAATTCTACCTCCACCCCTCATCTAAATTTAGTAAATTTCTGAGGCTAACATGATCTTTTATGTGTATTTTAGAGGGAAAGCTAAAATTATGATTGAAAATCAGTTCAAACCTTAACTATAAAGTGAATTCTGCAAATGTAAAATGAACATTCAGGAGTACAAGCTTCGGGTTTTTTTTCTTTTCTTTTTTATTCCTAGTTTGTTTGGGCTTTTTTTGTTTGATTGTTTTGTTTTGTTTGTTTGTTGTTTTTTAATAAGGATTTCCCCCCAACTGATTGTCCCTTAAAGGAAAAACAAACAAACCAATACACTTTCCTAAATAGTCCCTGGCATCAAATCAAGTCCTAATATGCTGCTTGTTAACCCTGCCTCCTAACACCTGTGCTGCTTAGCCTCTTTAAAAGGCTTGCATTCTGGTATTGTTTAAGCAGCATTTTATCCTTTTTTATTCTTTCTGGTGTTAGTGCAGGTAAGACCTCTTACAAGTGCAGAAAAGGATAGTGGCAAATTTATTTTTAAAGACTTCTATAAAGTTTAACAACTTTTTCTTAAAGCAGGACCCTGGTGTGAGAAAGAAGACCATTCATCAGGGAAAGAAACGTGGAAGTTTGCTGATTAGTAGCAAAGGAGCAGAGGTAAGAAAAACCAGAAATCACATTAGCTACCAACTGCTCTCAAGTTATCAGGTCCTCTTTAATTTTTTTTCCCTTATGAACTGTTGGTCACTTCATTATAGTAACATCTCTAAATATCTGCAGATCTAGCTTATTTAGAATAAAACACATTTTTGGTGTCTACCTGTGGGTCCTGGGTGTCCTTGCCATCAATTAAACAGACACTGGTACAATACCAGGGAAGCTGTATGTTGATTTTACTGTGAGTTTTATGGTATTATGAGGGATGGCCATTTGATCATGGCTTTCTCACTTTTTAAGAAGTAAGTTTCTAGATCTCCATGGGTCTGAGAAAAGACTGAAGATGTTTTGAGCCTTTAAGGTTTTACCAGTAGTAAAGGAGACAAGTCGTTTCTGGTAACATCCTGTGCAGTTGATAACCTGTGTTAATGGCCAATAATATAAAGAAACCACATGGGAACAGCTGAGTTTACATAACCATACTCCCCAGGTATATGCCTGCAAGGCTGAGACATGCTGTAAGTCTAGCTTGTTTCTAAAACATAAAACAGTGAGCCATACGAGGGGGCTCACAGGATAGTGCATAGGAAGGAAAATAATATACTAGTAGAGTGATAGTTTACAAAAATCCTGTATTATTTCTTTGTTCTGGCTGTGTATGTAGTTTAGGAATAGATATTTTAAATAATAAGAAGGGAGAGGAGACATGAGGGATAGGGCAGGGTAGAAGAGGTAGGAAAGGAAGGGAGGCAGGTGGAGTGAGAATGAGGGTGGTTGTTGAAGTAACATGATCAGAAGAGAATGTCTAGAATAAAACTGTAAAAAGCAGCTTGAAGATATTCTCAGCAGGGACTGTCCAAGACTCCTGAACCTCTTGCTACCAGCTTGAAGTTTGTTTGTGGGGTATGGTAGGGGTTTTTTCCCTTCCCCTGACCTTTGGAGATGCCTTACACACACAGAGGGTGTACAGGTACCTACACACAATATGCCCTCTTTTCTCTTCTCCCCATCCTGCATGTGCCCTAGAGAGCGGGTAAGGATATGTCCTTCACCTTTGAAACCCTCTAAAGAGCACTGAAGTATTTCCTAATCCAAGGTGGACTAATGAGAGGAGTAAGGCAAAGAATGAATTTTTTTTTCTCTTTTGGCTTTCTGGCAGTTCCGGGAAGTTAATGTTGTTTTGTGTTTTTTGTTTTGTTTTTTTTTTAAACCCAAAACAACACACTGACTCTGCTCTCCACAGATGCAAATTAACGTCTTGCTAGTCTCTGGATATCTATCTATATTGTACAACTTATTTTAATGTGATTGACTGTCTTTGTTCAGGGCACTTGATGATCAAAAATAGTGGAGTTATTGATCAAAAATAGTTGGATGGGACTGACAGAGCTGGTGCTAGCCCATTGGAAGCCCCAAGCAGAAATATTCCCTTCTCCAAACAAATACCTAAGGAAGTTGTTCTAATAAATGAATGGGGGGAAGAGGGGGAGCCTTGAGCTGCTTGGGGCCCTAAGCAATTGCTTAGTCTGCTTATGCCTAGCACCAGCTCTAGGGAGTGACATTGACAAGATTTTATTTAGTTCTTACAGTGACAGAAATGGCTCCTGTAACTGAATGAGTTTCAGGATAGAGCTTAAACTTTAACTGGTAATACTGAAAACCACGTAAGGCACTAATACCATACCTGCTTTTTAATGATGGTTCCTCATTAAGCTGCAGTACTCTACATCTCCTTGGTAGGGTTGTTATAACTCAATGAATATCTTCAATAAAAAATTAAGGTTTAATTTAATAAATTAAATAAGGTTGAATCTTATTATAGTTAAAGGTAACACTTACCTGAGACCACATAGCTTAGTCTTGTACTAAAACTTCCATAGGGCTGCCCTGGGTACGCCAATGTGTCTGAGTTTCCCATGAAGAATTGTGTTCATGAACAGTTGCTTTTTTCTGAATTACTGTTAATGTGAGGAGTTATAATTTGGCCCAGACACTTGGCCGAAACACTTTTTAAAAAACTGGCATCAAATGGCCATCTTTCAATTTATAGCACAGCTGTAGTAATGCTATCTAAAGGAAATGAATAGTCAGTTAACCATAGGGTCTTGTAAAAATTCACCTTGCTTATAATTTTGTTTTTCTTGCATATTTGTGAACAGTAAATTGTTTCTGAGGAAACTTCTCAAATTCATTAATCAGCTTGCTGAGTTAATGTACTGACATACTAAAAATAGTCTTCCCATGGGAAAACTACTTTAAAGGGGTCTGTCTTTTTTATTATTAAAGCACCACTGCTTAAATGGAGCAGCTGTCAACTTCTTGTTAATTTCTACTCATTTTTCCTTGGGGGAAAAATTATTCTCTGCTGTATAAAATCTTAAATAGCACCCACCTTCAGTACTGCTTGAAACTTCAAGGATCATAGACTGGACTCTTCTGGTAACATCTACCTACTCACTGCTTGTAGTATAAGATTGCTAGAAAGTTTAGTGTCTCTCATGTATGATAAATGAGAGAACATGGCTAGAACCTGGTGGTGGCAGTGGCTCTCTTCCAAAAGCTCTGATCCTAAGTAGAGCCCACTCTGCTGGGTTCTGAACAAACACAAATAGAAATATGCAGCTCTTGATTTGGAGAGCAGATGCTCTTGAGACAGGATGCACTGAGTGAATATTTAATAAAATTACCTAAGAGAGACGACATTTTCTTGAAACATCCCTCCCGCCCCCATCAAAACCCTCCGTCCCCTTGTTTCAAAATTTGAGGTACCCGTCCTCCCACATCTAGAAATAAAGGTGTGAACATCTGGTTACATGATGTAGCTATTTCTACCACTTGGTGGCTCATTTGTTGTCATTGCCAGCTATTGATTGTTAAACTTCTTATGGGTGTTGCATCAGAAGTGGGCCTTGAGGAATTTGAAGGAAAGGGTAGGGTTTTTATATCCATTCAAGAGGGGAATAAGAGCTGGGAAACTTTTGGGGGAACAGGTGAATGGGCTTAAGGGCTTTCAAAGCTTGCAGAATGGGGTAGAGGCAACATGATCCGTAAGGAGGGGCACAGTTGTGAAGGGCTTTGAAATCAAAGACAAGCTCAAATTTGATGGGGATGGAAAAGGGGAGCTAGTTGAGGTTAGCATGACTTGGTCAGAACACTAGGCAGCAAAAAGTGTTTTGGCCGATGTCTGCTATGGATTAGAAGGGGGCTCTATACATGATTGTCATGGAGAATTAGGAAGCTGCAGTCCTCTTCCTCTGCAGTATAACAGAGATGGGGCCTGAACAAGAGTTTTAGTGGCATAGACAGTCTCTTTAAGGCTCTTCAAGAGGAAGAAGTGACAGGAGTAGCACATAAGCTGGATGTGAGGTAAGGGGAGGGAGAGATAGGAATAACATACATGGTAGTGGTCCCACAGGCTAGGGCATTGGGATAAACTGTTCAAAGGAAGATATTCCATAAATGACCGTCTACCACAGGGTTCTTCCTCAGTATAGCTAGTACTGACTGATGGCTGGGATGCTGGACTAGAAGGACCACTGGCTTCTTCAAGCATGACCATTTTTACTTTCCTATGGAAGTTTTCGTAAGGAAAGACAACTTTGGGATCCGTACATGGGGATCTTTTTCTAAAGAAGCATCATGGGCAAAACTGACACACTTTCTTTCTTCTCAGACTGCACTTCTTCACCCACACTTGAGAGCCATGGCCAGTTGGAAATCCTACATTGACCACCTGATGGCTGATGGGACATGCCAGGATGCTGCCATTGTTGGTTACAAGGATGTTCCTTCTGTGTGGGCTGCTGTCCCTGGCAAGATCTTTGTGGGCATCTCTCCTGTGGAGATGAATGTGTTACTGGGGAAAGATCGCTCTCTGCTATTTGTCAATGGACTGACACTGGGAGGCCAGAAGTGCTCAGTGATCAGAGACAATCTGATGGATGGAGAGTTCACCATGGATCTGAGAACAAAGAGCATTAAAGGAGAACCCACTTTCAACATTACAATCTCCCGAACAGCCAGAACTTTGGTTGTGCTAATGGGCAAAGAAGGAATCCATGGAGGAAATGTTAACATGAAATGTTTTGAGATGGCTTGCTACTTAAGAAATGCAGGGTATTGATGCTCCAGCTGTCCACTGTGGTTCTACTGATGAAGAGAATGATTACTCTGACCATGTTCAAGATTGCAACCCTTATCTTGCACAAAGGAAAGAATAGATCTCTTTCTGCTGCAAACTCTTGCTTTACCAGTTGGCTTTTCAAAACTATTGTGTAATATGAGAATGGGGAAAAAATAAAAAATTAAAATAAATGCTATGGTGGCTTCTTACAAAGGGGGAAGAGATGAGTAGTGTTCCCAAACTAGTGGGGTCACAAATGTAATAGCTAGAGCTGGCTGGTTTCTCAGATCCAAACACCTTGAGACAATGAATTGGGTTCAGCAAACTTCTGGACAAATTGCAGGGAGGTTCTATTAGAAGTCTGCCTGGTTCCCTTCCAGCTTGCCTCATGGGCTTCTGGAGAGTCTGGACTTCCAGTAATCCTGGGCAGTCCTGGCCCAGGATTACTGGAAGTCCAGACTCTCCAGAAGCCCATGAGGCAAGCTGGAAGGGAACCAGGCAGACTTCTAATAGAACCTCCCTGCAATTTGTCCAAAAGTTTGCTGAACCCATCAGACAGGAACACCAGGGTCCACACCTCTACAGCGGCCTTGCCATGTCAGCTGTCTGGGGTTTCTAGAGTCTATGGCTCCAAAACAGGCCTGCGAATGCAGGGCTTCCAAAATCTAGACTCCCAATATTTCAGCAGGCAGCCTGGGAACTCTGGATCAAGCCTGGACTCCTGGGGCGTTCAGGCTTCCTGGTGTGCAGTCAGGAGCCTGGAGGACCTGGGATGGGCTACAAGTGTGTGATGTGGGGGCATCCCTGCCAGCTGTCTGGAAGCTGTGGGATCCCCAGCCCTGGAGCACCCTGAATGGTACAGTTGTTCCAGAGCTGCAAACCCTGGAAGGCCAGGAAGCTGCTAAGTAAACTGTCTGTTGTGGGTGAGTGGTTTTTTTGGTATGGTGTTTTTTGTTTAGTGTGGGGTTTTTCTTTTTTTTTTTTTTTTTTTTTGGGGCGGGGGTGGGGGGGGGGAATTGTTAGGATTTCCAGTCTGAGAGAAAGCTGAAAGACCAATTTAGTGCTAAATAGGAACAAATACAAAGTTTGACACCTGTTTCTCACAAGCCAGGAATCCTGAGTTTCAGCAAATTCTAGTACGTAATCCTTTCTCAGTAAAATTACTCTGGGGCTGCTAGACATACAGGTATTTCTAATTTTAAACTTAAATGCATGCAGAATTCATGTTTACATTTTCCCTTTCTTTGAATGTTGGCTAGTCTTCTGTGATGTTCCACATTCATGCTATTGGAAAGAACGCTGCCAAATGGTATACGCTTAATACTAGATTATCATGAAGGAATTGGAAAAGGGGAAACATTCCTGTGGAACCTCACAAGAAAAACTCACTGGATCTGTTGGGCCAGTACTTGTCATATTTCTGTCTTTTGCAATAATAACTAAAATTATTACTGAAGTTTGGGGGAGTGGAAGAGTGAAGTAGTAAATAGAGGTGCCTGAGAGAGCTCTACTAAATTAGTCAAATTGTCAACTAAAACAAAGCTTTTGACAAAACTGATAATGTTCAGTGAAAGATTTCTTAGGTCCAGAATGAAACCTCTACTCAAATGAGAGAGGACTGAGAGACCAACACCCACCCCCACAATTAGCCAATAGCCTGGTGGTAAGGATACACATCTTGGACAGGGGTTTCCCCATGTTCACACATCTGCTTTGCCCTTCTTTGCCAGCTGTGTGCCTAAACTATCAATTCATGGCTGGTCTGGGGTGGGTCACTGTTCAATGGATCAAGTGAAAAGGCCTCTCCTAATGTAGGAGAAGAATCTCAAGTGGGGGGTTTTTGTGTTTTTGTTTTTTTGGAAGAACTGGGAAAAAAAATTTTCCCATCAGCCCTAGTAGATGATGATGACAGGACAATTGAGAGTGATTAAGATGAGCTTGTATGAACATGCACTCAATACACTTAAATAAAAGGTCAGTCAAGGAACAAAGGAGGTATATCACACTTACAGGGTGGAGGACTATCTTGAAAAGTACTGACTAGGCATGGAAAGGACAGCATGGTGGATACCAAACAGAACATACAATGTAACATCTAAGAGTAGATGTAATGCTTGGAAGTAGAGGTAGTATTACTGTACAGCATTAGTGATTTCATAAAGGAATACCATGGCCAGTTCTGGTGATTAAGGAATTCCTTATGAAGTTCTCTGGCCTATGTTACACAGGAAGGACTAGATCATTATGGTTCCTTTTAGCTGTTATGTAAGAATAATACATTTATTTCACTACCACTAAAGTGCAGAAACAGGACATTTTAGTTATTGGAGGGGGGGTCTACCAAAATTTCAGACAAACTGTCAAAGTTCCTTTTAGAAAGCAGTGCTAGGCTTGCCTGTCCATTAACAAGAGTTAAAGCTTTCTTCCTCAAACTAGTGAAATCTCACCAGTTATCTCCAAGTTTACCTAGTCTAGGTAAAAGATAGTGGGTGGTTTTTTGTTTTTTTTTCTTCCTTTTTGCATAAGCATTGACCTATATAGTCCCCTGCTACCCCACTTCCTGCTCCTATGGGGGTAGGTCACATCCCCAAGCTGAGCTGCAGCAGGAAGTCACTGCCTGGTTCTATAGCCCTTAAAGGGGCACATACCTTTTCCAGCAAGCCAGACAATGGGCTCCCATTGCTTAATGTGTAGTGAGGTCACCTGTAGACCACTTCAGGCTAGCAAGCTTGTTTGGGTTTTTTTTGATATGTGCATAAATCACAGGTTCAACTGAAGAACAACTTTCAACAGCAAAATAATGATTGGGGGTGTGGGGGGAGCGATTGTATTAGCATTCCCGTGGACCAGGATGCACAGAAGGTGCATAACATGGTGCAGTAGAGTATGACTTTTGAGCTATCATAATCTTGATGTAGTCATTAATATTTTGTATAATCTTGCTTGGGCTAGATCCCATGATGTCTGGAACCTTCTTTGCGTTTTATAGCACCCAAAAGGGACTGAAACACACTAATGTGGGTCCCTGCATCAACACTGCTAGTCTCTGTCAACATACAAAGGAGCAGGTGCAGGATGTAACACTTACCTTACAGCTCAGATCACAGTATTGTAGGTCTTTCTTCTCCACTAATGCAGGAGATGAGACTAGCCCATAATTTGCAAACTGGCATTTGCACTGACTACAGTTCAGTGGCCAGTCCCAACATACAATGGGGGCCCTACTGGCTTTCAAGGAATATACCATGGCATGACACCATCCAAACATGGAATGAATAGTGCTAAAGTCGGACTTGCTTTGTGAGGTATAAAAGATAATTAGACAAAAATAGTCCTTTGCTAGAGACTTCTAAAATCTTGCTGAAGAATGGCATTTTGATAGCTTATTGGAGGAACTATATTTTTAAGGTAAATCTGACTCAAGTGGATTAAAAGGAGAATTATGTAAATTATACAACTTTAAAGATAATTCCTTTCACTAGTAAAGGTGTCTACTAAGCTCTAAAAGCATCTGTGTTTGTTTTTTAACTGTAGGGAAAAACTAATCACCTGGAACCTGTCAACTTTACATGTTCAGAGCTGGTTGACATAGACTACTGTTGCCAAATTTAGAAGGCACCTAACACTGATCAAACTGAACTAATACCGAAAAATACCACTGAGACAGGTGCACAGAAGCCATAAAGGGACAGTCCCTGTCATCTCTTTATTAAACAGCACTAATGGAAGTACTTGCCTCAGTGTCATTAAATACAGACTTGTTCACCGTTAAGCCAACAGTTTGCCCATCAAAGAACTGATTGATACATCTCCATTCAAGTTTTAATTACCTCTCTTGGTAAAAGGCTAGACTATAAAGTCTCAAAATTGTTGACAACAGGAACCCCTTTTACCACCACTGAAATGGAACTTTACTGGCTCCCTGTAGAGCAGATTACTGTCATACCGGTGAAAAAGGTCCACAGTAATTATCTTCAATGCACAGCAGTTTGAGAAAGAATTAGACAAGTGGTAAAGGGTTACATTAAGCACATTAAACATTAAGAGCTGTACGTTCCTCTTAATGAGTCTCTTTCACAAACATACACACACATGCTTGGCAAACAGAGAAGGTGGTTACCAATTTTATAGATGACTTCTTCCCTCCAGCTCTGTTGTTCTCAGCCCTCTGGTCTGTTTCAGATTCCTGTGAGGCCCCTCTGGTTCACCATCATACTTAAGCTCATGGAGCAGAGTTTTGGCTACTCTTCTAGCAGTGTTGCTTCTTAAGCATCAATTAAGGAATCCCAACCACAGAAATGTACTGTGCTTGATTCTTATACTCTTTTTTCCTCAAAGGAGTCACATGTCTTAAAAGCATGCTTAGTGGGCATGTACTTATTAATTTTACCTGATTAGTATTTTAGAAAGGGCTGGGGGGGGGAGGTACCAAATGAAGATCACCCCACATTTACTCGCTCATCAGTTATTCACTTTGGCTCTCTGCATTGTGTCCTTGCTGTAAGGTCACTATAACCAGATTGACCTGTGCTCCATGCTAGAACTTTATACATGTGATATTTACTTTTGTATGGACCCATCTTTGCCAACGAATAGGTTCAATATCAATCACACACGCAGCCTTTGCCAGTCCTTTATCAAATCTGCTTCTGCTTAAAGGACCCTGTTCCCAGGATCCTCTGCAGCCCTTCAGCCATGTTTAAGTCATGTCAAGTTATGCTCACACCATTCATTCAGTATGGCCACACCAATTTAGCACCATCCCTAATGGCAATACTGCCACTCATCAATTTAAGTTTAGACCCCTTCATGGGGCTATTTTTCCGATTGTACTGAAGATAATCTTTACTTAACATTACTAAAATCAAACTACTTAAGTTAATGGCGCTATCTTCTATTTTAGTTAGCACATCAGTTGCTGAAGTTTAAGATGACAGAAGAGGAAGTAACATCTCAAAAATGGTAAATAGAGCTGATCAAAAAACTAAGCCAAACTAATGACTTCACATGCAGTTTTGTTTACCTAACTTTGTCTTCTGTTTCAAAATGGAAAATGTTCAGTCTGAAAAATATTCTAGTACGTAACTATGATGGCTAATCAAAATCAACTAGCTGTGTGTTGGGTAAGATGTCCACAAGGCAAGGACAAAGGCTAAATATTCATATTGTTCAAACTACTGGTAATCTGTAACAGGGTACTCCCTGACTACCCTTGTCCATCTACCCTATATCTCCTGCGTTCAAAGTCTCTTAATCCACCTTCACGATTTCTGTATAAATAAAACCACCTTAAATTTGTAGACCAGTAGTACTCCCCTCCTCCGCCCAAAAAGTGAGAAAAGCTATTTGTGTCTAGTATAGTCTTGGGATCTCATCTGGCTGCCATTGACGTGAAAGTTAAATGTTCCCTGTTTCAGTGGGAGCGGGATTTGACTAAAAGCATACTGCCCTCCATTAGCTGTGGTATAAAGAACATAAGTGGCATTCCACTGTACTGTGGCTACTGTATACTTGCTAACTGGCAGTCCGGGGGCTGCATCAGGTCCATGTCAGCAAATTTCCTGAGCACAGAAATGGCCCTAGTGAATCAGATGTCTTCTAGCAGCCTCTGGCACAGGGGCAGGTTGGTGTTGGCTGGAGGAGGCATGGTGGTGACAGTCCTGCAATCACTGATGTGGGACACCTATAATGCCCCCACAGAAGGGCTGCCACAGGATTCTACCCAGCTCAGGTTTCCCAGAGTATCCCTCCAAAATTCTTGGTGATATAAAACACTGCATAATGTATTAAAAAAATAATACACTTGAGAGTTAGATCATGCAACTAATAATCCTTACACTGGCTTCTTTCGTTAGACACATAAGCATGCTGTACCACTCCAGTGGGCAAACAGATGCTTTAAAGTTAACTCAAGAATGGTTACACCAACTTAGAGGAAGGTCAGCAAACACTGTGCTTACTTAACTGAAAAACACTAATTGATTTCTAATTCTTGAACCTGTGATAGGTAGAAATAGAGCACTCCCAAGTTCTATCCCAGCGAAGTATATTCCATTAGCTTTCCAAACAAGTTAATTTCCTTCTCAGAGTGCAGCTTTATTTCTTAACTAGATGGAAAAGAACTTCCAGAATTCCTAACTCATTCCTTCCTCTGTAAAGTGTGTTCAGGAGTGATCTCTGTTCTCCATTCTTAATTCAGCTAAAGATTTTACTGGTGACAAAATGAGATGTATAACTCTATTTGGTCATATTATTTAGAAAGGGAAATATTTTAAATATAGCCAATTCAAAGCTACTATGTTAACCTCCTATTCCACCTATCTTTCAAATGAGAAAATAAAATTAATCTGAATGACCATGGAAATATTTCTGCTAAATTTCCTGTGATTGACCTTATTGGACCAAATAATTCCTGCTGTAACTCTCTGGAGTCTTAGCGGAGTAATATCAATGACTAATTTGTGCTACCTTCTAACATTCGTTATACAGTGTGTGTATATGATTATTTTATCATGTTCTAATATCCCCACACAATGTGAGCTCAGCCATATCTGATAAAGACATTAACTTCTCAACTACTATAAATGTTTTCAAAATACACAATAAAATACAGATTCAAAAACTTCAGTCTGAGCTGTCCAGTTCACTACACAGTATCAAGTGCCCTGAGCAGGTTGCAGAAGATGTTGTTTGTCCAACATCAAGCACTGTTGCAAGCAATGCAGAGGTATTGGTAACACTGAGATACTTCGTAATCATTAAATCACATGCCTGAGATTCTCTGAAGCCTGGGCAGTGACACCTCCCTCTAGTTGCATAGACTGGAAGCTGAAGAAGTCATGCAGGGTGCTTCGTTTCTTTGGTGGCCTGGTGCAACTGAAATCAGATGGAACATAGATGGAGAATGAGATTGTGCTCTGACTGATGGGTTGGGTATGTGCATGAGATGAGTAGGTTCTTGGGCTGTCAAACAGGCCTAGCTTCATATGAAGATTTGGTTTGGGGTGATATGTGATCAGATCAAAAAATCACATTGTTCTGGAATCAAATACCATGAGAGAGAGTGTTTAAATCAAGCAATTTCTCAGACTAGTTATGATCAAGAATCCCATCACTTATATTTATAGCTCATATAATTCTGGTATCTGACTGACATTTAAAGCATGTTCTATCCACAAATGAATGGTTTATTTAAAATATGGGGAAATCCTTCAATGGGAAAACTCATTATTTTAAGAAAAAAGAAACGTTATGTATATTTTTAAAACACATGGTTGATTTCTTCATTATACAAGGAAAATCAAAATATGTATAAACTTAATTCATTATCCAACTACTCATCCTGTTAACAATCTTCCACTAAAAGTGAGATTTTTTTTCATATTCCCTGAACAATCAGGCATTATACACAAAGTGTACAAGTTATTTTAACAGTTTATAGTAATAAAAAAGATTTAAAGACAAAAATGTAAAGTACAAAATTGAAGATTACATAACTTGCTGTGCTTTGCAATCTAGCATTTTCTAATTATTCCACATTCTCCATCATCTAGCAAATAATTTAATTAATGGAGAGTTTACAGTAGCAGATCAGAAATACAATATTAATTTTAATTGTACATGCATTGTTTTCCATGACAACCTTTTCATTTTTCTTCTGAGTGTACTGTTCTGTTAAAAAGAGTTTTTAATGATCAAAGTATTTCAGAAATAGAGTTTAAGCCATTTTTAAAGAACTTGTCATGGACAGTCTGTGATCATCTAAAAAAAATCCATTAAGATTGCATATTTGATAGCTGCCACCTTGGTGGACACCTAAGGGATCAAACCAAGGTCCTCCCAAGCTAGCAGCATAAGCTGTTACAACTTGAACGAACGAGCCATAGCTCCTTTGCTGAGGCCAAAACAGATTCTCATCCTCTCCGGATTGGCACAGAGTGCAACCTGTAACATACATACACTGGTGTGCTACACAAACATGCACTAACCAGACTTTAAGGCCTGATCCTGCAAGTCAGGATGCATGGGTGGGCTTGTGCAACAACATAGAGCACTCGCTGACTTCAAAAGGGCTCCATAAATTGCAGAGGTCTGCCCACATGTTGTAACTGGCAGCATCGAGGCCTGAACGAGAACTAGTTTACTATACTGCAGAGTACCCCTGGATCACTGTTTAGTGAGTAAACCGACAATTACATGTACAGTGTCCTTCAAACCGTGTTTTGTTACCTCTGAGAACCAGCAGGCCTTGTGAAAATGTTCTTTAAAAGCAGGAATTCCCTTTGACTTCCATTTCTACCCCTTAAATTGACATTATTGAAAGAGAGAGAATTCAGACTATACACTGATTTCCTTTCCCTTGGATTATCTCTCTCTTTCTCTCTGCTTGCTTGCTTGTTGGTGGTGCTGGTCCAAAGCCAACTGAGATCAGCTGGAGACAATGGAAAGACTCATGTACTGTGGGTCAGGTCCTTAGTTAATCACAATTGTTAGAAAACAGATTGACAGAAAATATGATCTGTGCTGCTTGTGATTTGGGATCATCCACATACTCTATTGTGCTTTGCCTGCTTCTTGTGTTTAACTGTACCATGACTACCACTAAGAAAAAGAGCCAAGTGCTATGTGAATTAGAATTGTGAACAATGACTGCATGTCATTGGCATAGGTAGTATTACTGTATAATCAGTTTATTTTAACTTCACAATGAAGCATATTTAGAAAATGGGGATACGTCTTCTTGAGCAGACTATTTCTTTTTTCTTGCAGCCTCTGAAACATTTAAAAATAACACAGAAAGAACGGGCACATTTGGGTAGGGAAGAAAAATCCCCAAGACATTCTGCATATTCAGAAAGTAACCTCTTAATGAAACTAATGTTAAAGAGATGGCAGTGTTTGAAAAGCAGATTTTAAAAGAGAAAAGTTTGCATTAAACTAAAAAAGTACTTTTTGTTAACTCTCAGGAGCTAGAAACAAGACAGGGTTTCCTGATACTAACTGGTGATGCCAAATGGATTATCATGTCATGCTGCTAAATCCTGCCTGCTGGTGTCAAGGGGATTAAATGAAAGTAAAGAGCCTGAGGTGTTAAATTCTGGATTATGGGATTTTTTTTTAAATTGTCACTTTGCTCAGTGCAGAGAAGAAAATAAAATGAAGTTTGCTACTGTACATTAGAAAAATAGCACACAGATGATAACGAGAGAGAAACAGAAGGAACTGTACAAGTTACAAAGGGGCAGAAACGTATCCCTTCTGCTTTCCCACCCTGAAAATAAAAAAAAAAAATCTTAGGGAAGACAAAAGCAGGTGGCTGACATAGCAGTAGCCTGTTCTTACATTATTGTACAATGTGCAAACTTAAAGCAAGTAATGGAGCTGAGGTGGCTGTCAAAATCCATCTCTTTCCTTCTCTGCTTAATATGCTGACTAGTGACATGGCCACAGACTGGGATGTACAGGAGCAAAGCCAAAGATTGCTTGCAGTAATGAACAAGAGAAGAAATTAGTAACAGACTTCACAGATACAAACTGTTCTGGGCCCTCCACATTAGGGTATGTCAGAGTTACTTCTGCATCCATGTGCCACAATGCTGACCCCTTTTCCCATCCACTGTTATGGGGACGATACACTGGTATGCCCACCCTCTTTCTGACCTGAGACTACCCATGCAAATCCGCTCAACCCTCAGATTCTGGTGTAACTCAGCAGCCTAAAATGTGTACCCTCCAGGTGAGTTGCTGGGAGTCATTTTAAGCCTCAGTTGTACCGTCACCAAATGCTGAGACGAGCTCATGTTCTCTTCAGCTGGGGGTTTACTAAGTTACCACATTGTGGCTCCTGGGTAGAACCCTGGGTCCTGAGCCTTGGGCAGTCTGCTGACTTATACCCTATCCTCTCACAGATATAATATCTCATAGCCCTGGGATCTCTTTGCGGTGGTCTGCTTGGGTTAGCTGCTCCCTCCAGTTTGGGTTTAGCAAAATCCCCACCTCTGGAGAATCTATGGCTCAACCCCATTATGGGATCCAGACTTGGGCCAGTATCCCTTAGGTCTTATCTCAGAATAAGACCTACTATCCATATATTCATCTGCCGATGGCTTGCAGGACACAGGTCCTTTTCAGTCCACTAGCCACAATATAAGGTTGTGTGGGCTCACCTCACAGAATTGTTCTAACGCCCTAGGTCATGCAAGGCATTCAGGGTAGTGACTCCTGTACCTTTGCTCCATTTGCAGAGATATTCTCCCATCTGGGTTGTATTACCTTACAATTACATTGAAAAAATGAGACATTATAGTCATAAGAATTTAGGGTTTTGAAAACTAGTTTTCACGATTCCAAACTACATACAAGATGTCATAAGAGTTGTTTGGTTTTGTTTTTATAAAAATACTACTAGGCTTGCCTGGGGAAGAAAGATTGAACTCTTGTTAATGCACGAATTAGTGCAATCTCACCAATTAACTCAAAGTTAACCTCTTTTATAGGCAGCTTCAGGACAGGAACCTTGATTAGTATCATTTTATTATAGTCTCCTGAATCAGTCCTATCTGACTCTCTGCTTCTATAGCTTTGAGTCCCAGAAATGGACTGAGACAGTAGAGTCTGCAGGGCAAGCCTGATTCAAATTTCAAACTTTTTCAAAGGCAGTAAGATAGGCATCTATATCTACTGCTTGGCTCACTCAGCTCAGTACTCTCCTTTTCAAAGTCAGCCAGCATCTGATGCTCCAGTTCCAACTTCTGTTCCTCCACCTGAAAGCCTCTGCGCTCCCAGCTATAGATTTTAACCTTCCAGTTCCTGAGTTGGGAAACTGGGTCTTGAGGATGCCCTGACTCTGCTCCAGCTGCTGCAGACACTGTGGTTGTCCTCTTCGGACTCACCTGGCACCACCGAAACATCTGGGTCTCCATCTCCCCTGACCGACGCAGATGAACTGGGCTGTCCTCATGGAACCTCATCTGGGACTGGACCTTGTTTCTTTGCCAGGTCATTTTCATATAGTAGGTCAATCATTTGTAAGTTGGTGAATTTTTTAAATTTTAAACCTTTAAACTACTGTAATCTGCTTTTTAGGAAGCTGATTGATCGTACCTCATTTTCCTTACCTATCTTTTCCTTCCCACTACCCAAAATATTAAACCACTTTTCCCTTACTATTTCCCCTGACTACGCCTGTTACTGCTGTCATCACAAAACACTGATGTGGTATTCAGAATCCCACTAGTCTAGTACATATGCATAGGGTGTGCTATGCCTCCAGCCTTTAAATAGCCCTGCTGGGAGTGTATCCTTCTTAATGATAGGCATTGGGCCTCCACTCCGCTCATGGACAGGGGGCTACCTTGCAGCTTTGCTACACCGAGACTGGGGTCCCAAGCTTCTGCACCTCTGTTTCTCACTGTGGCTCCTTCAGCAGGTCCAAATGGAGACTTACCCTCTTGGGAGCTATGTGACCATGAGATGTTTCCAACAGCACAGGATAGCCTTTTCAAGATGACATTTATTAATCAGCTGAAATGCAGTATTTAGGGAGATTGGGTTAAAATGATAAAGCAAAGCCTAAATACATTTCTCATCTTAATAATCCATTCATACCAATCCAGACACATCTATGATCAATTGATTGTTTTATTGCCTGTCTTTGGAAAGAGATTAACCCTTTCATGCCAAGTGGGTAGCAAAACAAAAGTGAATGGGGAAACTGAGTGAGGCATACTGTTCATAAAAATACAGAAAATTCCCACCTTCTTCACAGATGTACACAACTACAAACAGTTTGCTAGTTTGGGGTGAAGGAGGGGCGGGCAGGGGAATAAAGAGTGCTGCCCAGTCTCTTGCAGTTAATGTAACAAAGTTATCTCTGCCTGTGCTTTAAGTTTGTGTGTCAAACATGGCAAAGTCACTGCATCTTTAGAAGAAGCAGGTACTTTATTCTGCAGAACAGAGCTTTCACACCCTCTTGATATGGAAGTAGAGGCAGAGCTGGCTGGCTAACAATAGTCACATACATTTATAGTAAGAGCCACTTTAAAAAATCTACTGAGTGTTGCATTTATATCAAAGATGGTAAGAAGCAGTAGAGAATTACTTGAGTGACTAAGTTTTAGACACTCTTAACTGTATTTGCCAATCCTGGAATGGGAAACTAAAATTCTGGTATTTTCTCCTTGACTGATTCCCTAATGTCTGTATTTTTTTCAGCCATGTACACTGCATAAGTAATCTTCAGATGCTCAGCTGATAAGAACCTGTGGAAGAAGAATCAGGAGAGAGAGAGGCAGAGGTGGTATAGCACTAGCATAGATGTGGTAGGTTTCCCATCCTTCTCCATCCCCATTGCATATGTAATTGCAGTAACTTTATGCAGTAACAGACAAGTATAAAAATTCATGAATTTTTGTAAGTGAAATTAGAGTCTTCTTTTTACAAAACCTGGTTCTATATATAAAACTGGTCTACCTGTACCAAATTTGTTATGTGGTTCAAAGTTACAAAAAACAACAGTAACCATCTAATATCTTTAAGCAAGAGAGTTGATTGTCCTTGAAATTATACTCTTCATGCTCCCAACTACCTCAGCCAAGTTCCCTCTCTTTTCTTTTCAATCAGGGTTGGTATTATTATTTACAATTTATATTACAATAGCAGCCAGAGGGCCCCTCTAAGATCAGGACTCCACTGTTCTAGGTGTTGTAAAACACATAGAAAAGAGAGTCTGATTTGAAGAGCTTATAAACTTAGCAGGTTTTCTTAACAGAGATTCCTGAAAACCACTTTGTCCGTTTCAGTCCATGCTGGTTCACATCCCTTTTAGTCTAACCCAACAATTTAAAATGCATTTCAGTATTATAGCAGATTTTCACCTGGTTTCTGCTTAAATCTAATTCCAGGTTCACACAAGAGGTTCAAGAAAAAGGTTCAGCAAACACTTTAGGAACCTCCACTGGGTTTCTTCTTTGTAACAAAACCTAAAACTAGGTGAGGCTTGTATGGTGTATTTAAAAAATAAAGTTTCATACAAATTTCTTTCCCATGCTAAATAATTCAAAATTATTATATTTAATTATATGTAAATCCTTCCTTTCCTATAATGTTTACATTCATACCATTGTGACCTCTGCTATACTTTTCTTAAAGTGAGGCAAACAAAACTGGACACTGAACTGAAAGTGAGGGGATGTCATTGGTCTATATATCTATATAACATGTTGCATATATTTTTAGTCACTTTGGCAATGCACTCAAGTATCTATGTAATTGATTTCGTGACATTCATCAATAAGTAAATGTTTGTCGAGATTTTTCTTTCCTTAACAATAAATCCATATGTTACTAAAGTTTTGTAGTATTTCTTCTAGAATATTTCAATGTTTAAATCCCAGATCTGTTGGGGGGAAGCATAGAGGAAAACTTTGTTTTGTATTCCTTTTGCAGAAATCATAGATGGAACCAATGAGAGCAACGTGCCGTGTAAAATCCTACTTTGTTGAACAATGATTAGAATGTAACCATGTAAAACTGAAAGGGTGGTGTTTCTGTGGCACTGCATATTTTTATGGACTGATACCCTGCAAAGGCACATACAACCTCTTGCACTCACTGACTTACCAAAATCTGACATTAGCACAGGGAAGACAAAAACACCATTGCTATGGGAACATCTTTTTAAGTAACATACAATATTCCATCAGTTGTTGAGATGGGCAGAAGGAATTATTTGGTTCAGCTGCTCTATTGACTAGTTTTAAAAAACAGGGCTTATTAATATTTCATTTTGATTGTACTGTTTGACAAGCCTGTCATAATTTTCATACCTGCTCACCTGCCATCTATGACAAATCCATGACACTAATTCCTAACTGCTAGAGAAAAATTAGCATTTGACCTTTAGCAGCTCAGCTTAGGTGGATTCAAAATGCAAGTCAGTGTCCTAAAAGTACTGTAGCTGATCTTTTCTTGGCTGAGAATTCAAGCAGCCGTATAGTGAACCACCACCGGCTAGGCACAGTGAAACAGCTCAAATGCCTGCAACTTCAACACTATACTGCTGGCAAATATGTTAACCATACTGCATATTGCTCCAGAAAAACTGACACGGTTTCACTGATGTTTAATTGGATAGAATCATAGCATATTTTATCTGTCTTTTAAATGGAGCACCCAATTCCCATTGAAGTTCAGGATGTGTGAAACTTCAGAGACTCAGGTGTGAACTGGGTCAAATTAGAACTGGGAAAAGGTTTAAGATTATAGAACAATCACAACAGAAAGACAGAGAGAGACTTTGTACAAACATTTCCCAATGCTTTTATGCAACTCTTCCAAGGGTTACAAATTTTGCTAAAGATGAGCATCTTTACTGCTCTTGTCCAGCAAGTCCAAAGGACCAAAATAGGAGCAATGTGGCTATGATTTCACATACTAATTCTGGGAAGGGATAAAATGGCTGAAATCAGGTGTCTCTACAGTTTTAAATAATGAAAATAATACTTAAAGATGCCTGGAAATAAATGAACTATGTGCAAACATTTAAAGAAGTTGGTCACCGTAAAAGGCAAATGTGCTTCATTAATAATTGTTTCTTAGATACTTCCTTTTAGTATGGTCTCATTTTTATTTATAAGAACATGGTTGTCCACTATCCTCCTGTTCAAGGGGCATCTTTCCTTTGACTTCTGTGGTCTTTGATTAAACAGTTGCTGCTGTCTTCAGTTTTTCCCTATTTTACTTCTAGGCTTGCTTATTCCTGCCCCAACAGAAAATTATTTACCTAGGATGTACCTTGCAGTGCAGGATATGACTGTTGAAGAATATTTATGATAAGTAAAGCCATTGAGCCCATTATAATGGATTTAATGTCTTGATATGCTTATCCACTGACTACCTCTAATGTGGCCGCATATATCTTTCCTTTACATCCTGACAGATTATTAGCCGTGCTCAGTTTACTCTACAGCAGAAAGTCAGGGTGCAAACGTGCACGCACACATAATTATGGTTCATAACTGAAAATACTCAATGTAAAATTAATTGATTGTCAATTTCAACGATGATAATTTAAGAGCATGTTTTCTTTTCTATGCTGTCCAGGTGGCCTGGCTCTGCTCCTCAGGACTTGGCTCCCACCGTGTTGTCTAGGTGATCTGGCTCAGAACCGCTCTCATGTGCCAAGGACGTGAGAAGCTTGTAGCAAGCCTCAGATTCTCAGCTCCTCAAGCCTTTGTTGCTATGCAGTTCTCCAGGTAGCCTAGCTCACTAGCCTATGCTTCTGGCTTCCCAACACCCTACAGCCTGGTTGTGTAGAATAGTGCAGTTAGCATGCACTATAATCCTTGCAGGGAAAGCTAAAGGGCCAGAGGAATCTCTGGACAGTTCCTAGCAGGATAGTAAACTAATTGTCTGGCTAGAACAAAGTGATGAGCTCCATGCCAAAAATGCTGAATTTCATGGCATTGTGGAAATATGCCAAATTCTGAAGTCAAAGAATAATGTGCAAAGATAAAATACAGAAAATAGGAAAAAGATGGAGTAAGTGACATGACTAAATTTTAAGGTCAAGTTAATGTACTCTATCCTTTACGAATGCATCCGATGCAGTGAGCTGTAGCTCACGAAAGCTTATGCTCAAATAAATTTGTTAGTCTCTAAGGTGCCACAAGTACTCCTTTTCTATCCTTTATGATAAATCTTCTGTTTAATTATGTCCTCTCTACTTGCATGTGTAAAAGTAATCATTGAAACTATCAAATTTTTTGTACCAGAAGTATCGTACTTGTGAAAGTGAGAGATGTTAAAATTTAGAAATTTTCTTCCACTGAGTGCAGGTTTTCACTGTGAAAATGGTGACATTTTGCTTGAATTCTGAATTGTTTCATAAATTGTTCTGATATAGACTGGTCAGAAACAAAAAAAATATTATTTTGGTGGCAACATTAGTATTTTCCATCTGCATAAGGTCTTTTAAATAATGTGGAAAATTTGAGGCAAAAGCATAAAACGTTGTTCTTTTTGGCAAGCCAGGAAATTCTTATTTAATTAACAATGAAAAGTGTTTTTTTTCAGACAGTTCTGCATAAAGGATAATATGAATGAAATAAAGTAAAGCCTGATCTTTCAAAAGCTTACTCATGTGAATATTCCTTACACTTGTATTACCACTCAATGAAGTCACTGAGTCTATTTGACTAAGTAATGATTGCTAATGTCAGCCAGGTTTTACAAGATTGGGTCCTATTTCCTTCTGAATATTTTATCAAGAATGTTTTCTCTATACGCACTATTCCTGTTGTTCTGTGTATTCTGCAAACTTATTGTGTGTATTACAAATAAACAGCTAACTTACAAATATAACTGCTGCCATAAATGCTTTCGTCGCTAGCAAAATCAGACATGACACAAGCAAAAGAACTCTATTGCATGACAAAAATTTTTCCATGTTCTTGTGCTCTGAAATTATTTTCCAGAGCCAAAAAGAATTGTATTTGCATTTTGTCTTTATAACAGAGTTCCATATATTGCAGCTGTCTAGATAATAAATGTATTCAGCATAAGAAAAAATTGCTTGGTATACAATAGTTCATTTTGAGAAACCGGGAATAAAAATTTCTCTCATAAAATGTTTGAAAAAAGTGTTTGGGGGGGGAATAATAACTTTAGAAGCAAGAAAATGTTGTCCTGGTCACATTATTTTAATCGTGCTTTAGTGGGATAAATGTCAAATGAGGGTTTACCATTTTTTTTAACACTAATGGAATTCAGGTGCTTTGTAAATATAAACCAATTTAACATTAATACTCACTGACTACAGTTCCGCCACAAATTCAGCTTTAATAAAATGCCTTTGTGCTGGCAGTTCTTTTGTCATTGGTGAAAATTTGATGCCCAAATCTATTGGTATGATAATACCAACAAAACCAAGTTACTTTTTATATTAAAGGTGCCCCTACTATGTGCTATGCACTTCATGAACATGTTATTTCGAATAACTCCCCAAACACACCACAGTGAGAAGCAGATTTTTTTCCCTTTCATCTGTTGCCCTGTTTTGATGAAGTTAATGGTAATTCGGGTTTGCTCAAAATAAAATTGACATTGGCTAAATTGCCATAAACTTGGTTACTTTAATAGAAAACTATTTCCCAAGCCCTGACCATCTATATGCTGACTATACTGCAATTTCTTCCACTTTGATCTTGATGTCTGCAATTGTGCCCCCATAAAGTACACTCAAAATGTTGCTTCATTCTCACTAGGCTACTCCCCTTTATAAGTTTCTCCCTTGGCTTCCCCTCTTCCACTGCATCAAACACAATCTTTTTGTCCTAATTTTCAAATCCTTCACAATCTAGCCTCACCCATCCTATTATTTTATCATGAGGCTCTTGCCTTCGTGCCACCAACAAGACCAACCTCAATTGCCTATTTGCCAGCTTCTCCCACAAGTACTTTAAATCAAACTAATTCCATTCCAAAATGCATCCAGTAAAGTGGGCTGTAGCCCATGAAAGCTTATGCTCAAATAAATTTGTTAGTCTCTAAGGTGCCACAAGTACTCCTGTTCTTTTTGCGGATACAGACTAGCACGGCTGCTACTCTGAAACCTATTCTGATATATTGTCACTTCAGTTTCTACCTTTCTCCGGAGCCAGTGCCTCGAATTCACAGTGATGAAAACATCTTCATGCAGGTAATATTTAAATATATATAAAACTCTGATTTTGCTAGAAAGAACATAGGAATTCATTATCTGACATATCAAATCAGACCATAGTGTTAGCGAAGAAAATAGCAATGGCTTCAGTGGAAGGTAACTCCACTTCACATGTAGTATGCACCTAGCCAATTGTGAAATACTTGTACCTGTGGAAGGGGGGAATTTCTTCTTGACACCTAGAGCATGAGATTTCATAACCTTTGCATACATAATTCCTTTCAGAGGAGCAGCCATGTCCGTTTCTTTTTTATAATTCTTTTCATAACCCTTTGCTCAGGATAGCTTCGAGATGGTTCCTCTGCCACAGGGCCAGACAGGCATGTAGTGTTCACAACAAGCCAGTGTCTGTCAGATAACCCCCCTGTCCCTTTCAGCCTAAACTCATGCTGACTCTGTGGCTCATCAAATCTCACTTCCAAAAAGGGTCATTTGCCATTGAAGGCTAGTAGTGGGCAAGCACTAATCACAACCTTGGAACCAATGTAGAATGGACCGTAATGACAAATGGATGCTGGGGACCAAACCCCAAACAACATGTAAACCTGTCTTGGATAGGTCGTACCATCCTTTTTTCTACATCTTGGTAACACTGGTCTAACTTGACATGCCAATAAAATCTCACTGAATTGAACTGGATATGATCTCACAAATACACCATCATCTAACATCCACACATTAACTACCTTATAACCAAACAAAGCAGTAATGATCAGCTCCTTGCTACCAACTGCTGATTCCCTTAGGCACCACTCTTTATCTACTCTGTCATTTTAAGGAGTTCTTATTACATGATGCACTCAATATTTATAATGTCCACAGGAGGCAGTCCGCTGCAAGTTACATCACCCACAGTAGCAAAACAAATGTTAAAAGGTACACTAGCTGGAAATAAAATCTGTAAATGATAGTCAAATCACAGGTCCTGGGAAGCATCCCAGTCCCCCAGACAGCGGTAGATTAGATTTTAACAGTTCTCCAAGGTTCTAATTAAAAGGTAGCCCAACAAAAAACAGATTCTACAAGTAGCACTCAATCTTTGGATTCTCCAGGTAGTTGTAAGACAGATGTTTATTTCTGCAACAGAAAAGAGAAATAATTCCAAAAAGTCTAAAATGAAAAGAGAAATTAAACATAAATTGAATGAAATTAGGTTTCTAACATATATTGTCTAACATATAGCTCTCCATATGACACCTGAGTAGCTGATATATGTAAGGAACACTCAGATACTGCATAACAGATTTTTGTAAGAGTTTTCCCTCTATAATTGTGTCTGTAAATAGAAATACAATTTTAAATCCAATTTTGATTCAGATTCCGGGGGCAGGGGGGCACATTTAAAACTGCCTGGAAATTTTGTTAATTTTTTCTGTGTGAGATTTTGTAGAATTTCACACAGAAGGTAATTTTGCTATGGAAACACATGCTCTGTTTCAGTATTTTCACTGTGAAAACACTTTCACTTATAAATAAACCATTTGTGTGTAAACATTTTGTAAAACTGGTGCAGGTTTCAAATTTGAAACAAAATGGTTAAATGCTCAAGTTTTCAAACATTTTAATTTTCACTCTGAATATTACATTCACACCTACAGTCTCATTTCCAAATGGTGTTGACCAAGAATATCAAGTATAGAGCTCTTACATTATTCAGGTCTGAATCTATTATGGAGTACTGAGTTGTTAACTGCACACAAAGGAATTAAAGTTTTTCTGAATACCTGCACCAACCCAGAGGCTTGAGATGATGAAAATGGGTCAGGAGAGGAAAGATGATTTCTTGGAGGAAAGATGATTGCATTGGCATGAGAAACAGAATTTCTGGGCTCTCCAGTGCTGCCACAGGCTTCATATGTGGATTCTTGGGCAAGAGAATTAGTCTCGCTTCATCTGTGAAAAGGGTATAACAATACTTTCTCTCTCCCACCCTTTGCCAAAAAAGGATCTATGCAGATTTTAACCTCTTCAGGGCAAGGACTGTCTCTCACTGTGTTGGTACAGTAGGGTTCTGATCTATTAAAGCAGAGAGAATAACAAATTTTTCAGCTCACTGGCAATTCCAACTTTAAAAAAAAATGTTTCAGGTCAAACCAAAAATTGAATTTTCCAACTTTTTTTAGCAAATCACAAAGTACAAAATACTTGTTCAGCTCAAACGAAACATTTTTTTCAACAAAACAGAAATGTTTCATTTATATTTTGACCATTTAAAAACATTTCTGATATTTTAAATGTAGAATGAAATGAAATTTTGAAACAAAAAGGCATTTTAAACTGAAAAATCAAAATGTTTTGTTTCAAAAAAACAATTTTTTTACTTTTTTTCAGAAGTTATTTAGGGACTTTTTTTGTTTTGGTTACCAAAAAATACAGTGACACTAACATGAATTTTGGTGTTGTTGATTTTGCATTTTTCATTTTAAAAAGTTGTGTGAAAAATTTTGCCCAGCTCTAGCCTCTAGGGACTACTGAGATACAATAATGAATAATAACCATGATAAGACTTACTGACTCAAGGGAGTAGATTGGCCTATGCTGTAATTTTCCAAGGCACATGAGAATGGCAGTTATGTTTACATTGACCGTAGAATAATGTAAACATAACTCCCACCCTCAAGAACAATACAATTTTATATATTGTGGGAGTTGATGGTAAAACTCACCTTTGCATTCTCCAGAACCTAGGGTCCCTCTGTATGGGGCCTACTGCCCACTGCACAATTTTAAAAATGTATACCTAGCTTTAGGTTTGACAGAATACAGATGTATGTCAAAAATACTGATATGGCATCTCAATGAAATTTAACTGTAGCATTACTATAACAGTCCACAGGCCATATGCTTAACTGGCATAAATGGCATAGATTTCAAGGGAGGTATGCCCATGTACACCGGCTGTGGATTAGCCCCAGCATTTTCAGCTCACAAAAATAGATTAATTTAAGAACAAAATCCTAATTATCTCTTTTCCTAAAACTTTTACACTTCTATGGACATTCTTCATTATTAGCTACTAATCAGTTTGGGGTTTGCATAGCTGTGAGCCTCATTTGAATAAGTTCATTATTTTACTGCCAGAAGGAACAAAATTAAACTTAATTAGAGGTCATGGCACCTCTGGCTTCAGTTAATTAAGGGCCTAATCAAACCTTTTGGGAAACAATAGCTTGTTGGTGAAAAAATGGCAAGGGGTAAAAAAGCTTACTAAATCTAGACTATGGATATAATTTTTTTGCTTATGGTTTATATGTTAGTTCCCTTCTCATGCTCTTTTTAAACATAAATATATAAAGGAAATAGCACCTATTACATCACATAATGTTCATCCCAAATACATGAGTTTGTCAGTTTTCCCCAGTTCAGTAGATGATGGGTATAGTTGGAAGGAAATGCATAGATCAAGACATATGCACATGCACACATGCCAATAAATTTTAAAAAATGAAGCAAAAAAAAAAAAAACTATTAAAAGCCAGATCCTTTTTCTACCTTTTCTCCATTTTGGAGAGAGATGAAAAACATCTGGTGTCTGACATAGTTTAACTAAAAACTGAAATTAAAGACATGCTGTTTTCAAGAGAGGCATTGTGGTACAGTGGATAATGCATTGGTCTACACAAGTCATGAGACCCAGGTTTTTCCCAGTTCTAGCACCAACTTTCTGTGTGACCCTGTACATGCCCCTTCATCTCTTGGTGCCTTTGTTTCCCTCTGAGGCCTGACCTCAGTTGGGGCATAATCCATATAGTTAATAATCAGTGATTTATACTTGCATGCTTCTGGCTATTATTCAGAGACATACACAGCAATATTTGAATTTTGACTACTCCTACGCTGATAACCTGTTTGAATACATTTTATAATACAGTGACCATAATTATATTATATTTACACTACAACTAAACTGTAATTACAATCTGTGAAATTTGATACCTTTAATTCTCGCTAATTCTCCATTATTTTCTGTCTAATTACTGATGTACTATTCTTTAAATAATATATTTTTAATTATTGTAATTTTTTATTGGTAAATATATTGCCAATAAAATTGATTATGCCCAGATTTTGCCACCATTACTCACAGTGAGCAGTGCCTTACTACGCAAATAATTCTCCCTGTCTGTGATATATGCCATCTTCTAGAGAGGTGGCTATTCCCTATCCTTTACTTTTGGTGATACATAAAGTACAGGGCAACCTGCTTGTCACTGCATTTCTAACAAGGGCATTATGTAATAGGGATGTACTCTTCACTTGAATTACCAGTTCAGGATCAGAATTAAAATGGTGTGCATAACCTGAAAATGGTCTGTTCATTAAAGACCCAATCCCACAAGATGACCACTGCACCCATGTGAAGCTCCTCTGACTTCTATGGCTTAGACTGCACACATGAGCTGGAAGAATCTGGGCCTGAGGGTCAGAATCAGAAAGCCTCACTCAGGTTGTGAAGCACCTTTATTCCAAAAGTAATCATATTGTTTCAGTTGTAAGAAAGCACTACTCCCAAGGAGCAAAGGTGGCAGAATCTGCCCATAAATAATGTTAGTGGTAATAACTGGTAATAACTGCCAGTCAGATTGTGACCCTCTTGCACTGGGGTACTCACATGGGGTCATCAGTCACAATCTGGCTCATAGTGGTAGTCAATAAATATAATGTCTCTGTCTTGTTCTCAAGTATTTAACTACCACTAAAATGAGCTAGGGCTAGATTTTGCCGTCCTTTCTCACATCGAATACTACCTTTGACTTTAGTGGGACTACTCGTGAGTAATTGCTTACCAATGCACTTGAAATGGGGTGTGTTTGGGGGGGGGGAATCACAACCTGACCTCATGCATGGAACATTGACCTTTCACACAAAATGCTTTAGATAAATTCAAGCCTACAGTGGAACCCAAATCTGTTTGTGGGTATGTATGTAGAGAGAGGTGTGGAATGGGTGTTCATTTTTGATAAAATGTTCTAGGTATTAAAAAGCACATAGTGTGTGTGTAATCTGTTCTTTTTAGGATATTTGTTATGACTGTTATTGATAGCCATAGGGTGTGAGGCTATTTTTATGAAGCCTGTATGTTTTTAAATGATCAATGGAAAAGTTTTTCAAAAGGTGCTTTTTAATAGGATTACTGGCAGTGATGAATGACTCTAGAGTCTTTACAGAATCCTCATAACAGAATTGTCTGTCCTGCATTGCGTGAAGATGCAAAGCGTCAAAGGAGATAACTGTAATTCTGAGAACAATAGAAGGATCAGTATCCTAGATATTCTGCTACATGACACTGTTGTGGAACAGAGAAGAACAGTAACAGAGATGGGCTTCCAATTGCAGAGCACAGCAACAACCACCTTCTGTCTGAGCCTGAATGACAGTTTGCTTTCAAATAAAATAAGCAAACCTCACTAAATCCACCTAAGATATTCATCTATGCCATCATCCTGTGGCCCAAACAAATGGTCTAAGGACCAGATTGGGTGAAATTATTTTGGCCCAAATCCACAAAGGTATTTAGGCTCCTAGCTGCCACTTTATTGTTGCATTAATATCAATGGAAGTTAGGAGCCTAAACACCTTTATGGACTTTGTGCTTTCTGCCAGACACAAATTGGGTAACAATTAAATAGCAGAGAATTGATTTGTAAGGAGGACTAGTGAACCCTAGAGGACTATAATAATGTTTTATATTACTAAATGTTTCATGTAAGGAATTGGGTTCAGATCAGGGATTTGTATGTTATTTGGACCTGTTCTTATTTCTTTCTAATGAGTTTGTTTATCCTTACTTGTAACATGGTCTCTGCTTTTGTACCGGTTTGTGATAAAATGTTTGAATGGCAAAGCACTGTACAACCATCTGTAGGGAGATATTGTATAGCACTAGCACAAAAAATGCAATATCAGCTTGAGGCTGATTATTTCTATCTTCTAAATTAGAGGACAAGTGTATATGCTGGTCTACTTTTGGAGCTAGTGGACCTGACTATGATCTCAGTTATGCCTGTGTAATCCAGGATAACACCATTGACTTCATAGATTTAAATGAGATTAATACAGTTGTAACTGTGATCAAAGTCTGGACACATTAAATAAGAGTTCAGTTACCTTAGGAGCTAATCAGTGCCATGGAGTTAAATGCTATTTACCAGTAAACTCTGTTAAGTTAACATGCATGTATACTACACATACATTATAATGTTGGTTTATGCCTTAAAATTTAAAATGTATCATAGCATAGGTCTCAATCATATACCTGAATAAAAAGGTATTTTACTGGAGAAAAGGTGGTTCCCCCATTGTGCCCCACAGCACGGCAGACAGTTCAAGATTCTCATATACAATATTCAAATTCTGTTAATAATACACATGCACCATTTTCCCTTCTCCACAGTGTGGAGGACACAAAGTTGTTTCTTTCAGTTTTAGCTCAAGTTCTGTCTTCTAAAACTAAAAGACGCATGGAAATATTAAGTGTTGGGGGAAAAAATAAGCAGCATTAAATAATAATAATGAAAATAAATATCCTATAGGATAAAGCAGTCCAGAAGATGTCAGGGGAACATGATATCAGCCATCTTTACTCAGAGGAATGGAATATATCAAGAACCATTATTTTTATGTGAGAACTCAGAGGCTGCAATACTGTAGATATATGTATGGTTCTGGTTCTTTTACATTATTAGCAAGAACAGCACAAATGTTAACAACGTCTCTCCACCCACTGGCCTGCAACTGTAATTTATAGATCTGGATGAATTTTTTCACTGAAACAATTTATTGAATTCAGGATGATTTTCTGATCAAGGAATGTCTTTGTTCATTATCTCCATTTATCTTGGATGAAAGCTTTTTAATCTATAGCTTGCTCATGAATTGTTCACTGTAAGTCAGAGTCATAGAATTTAAGGCCAGAAGGGATCACCAAAGCTAGTCCAACCTGAATATCACAGGTCACTAGCACCACTCAGATCCCACACATTAAACCCAAGTATTGTGGCAAATATTTATTATTCAGAATTAGAAATTCAAGCTATGTCAAATTGGTCATGTAAGTCTTCCCTGATGACAAGAACTCTTATAAAAAGGCCTTACACAAGTCAGAGTGTTCTTATCATTTTGGCTGCTTGGCCCCCGTTCTCCCTGTAGCTTTCACCTGCAGAACTGAACTGCCCTGTGAATCCTTATAGGAAAGCGGATGCACAGTGGGGTTTTCTGTGTACAAGATGTTAATTTCAATGTGTCGAGCTACAGGTGCATTATGTGGTGATTGTGCCTGAATGCTGTTTTCCCTGCCTGATGCATTTGAGACATCTTGTTACATTTCAATAAACTCAATGCAGCCAAGGTGGGGGATCGTGCACAGTCTGTTGGTTTCACTCCTGATACTGGATACTGGAACATCCACCTCTTTTTCTCATCCTCTCTTTGTTGCTCACCATAACTATGGTCTGTGTATGTGTCTATATGTATGTATATATATATATATATATGTGTGTGTGTTTTCACACACTGTCTCTCTCTTTTTCTTGTTTCCTGTCTCCTACCTCCAACTGTCACTCCCAGACCCAAAAGGAACTATCTAAAAGGACACAAATATTTGTATATGTACAAACACTTTCTTTCTATGAACATTCTGCAAATGCATAAGGAAGCAAAACAGCACAGAAGCAATATGAATTATAACTCAGACAGCTGTTTGCAGAGCTGCTGCTGCTTTTTTTTTTTTTTTTTGCTATTTAGTCAGCTCTAGTCATTCATAGTAGCACACTGCAGTCTCTCCCTAACAAACATAACCATTTTATCATTCATCTAGCTTATTTTGCAGAAAATATTTTCACTTTGGAGGACGCTTTCGCAAATGTTGTGCAGTATTTAACCAAAAATAAATTGCACATGTGAAAACTTAAAATACTTCCTATGCATTTTGAGGAATTCAAACATTGTTGGTTTGATGGGAAAAATAAAGGAGCTTTCAAGACATATTGATCACAAAGAATCCAGCCCTACTCTGGCTGGAGCTGATGGAAGTTTTGGCATGACTCAGCTGACAGCTGAGTCAGTCTCTTAAGCAGCAATTATTAAGTATGGGTATTTCATGAGGATTAATGACCACTTGGGAGAATGTAATAAGGAACATTAAATACATCTAGTCATTTATCCCCAGTATATGCCTTGTACTTAGGCCAGTATTGCTGATATAACTGAAAATAACCCCCCTGAAAAACACACCTACAGATTTATTTTATGGATGACTCAGGCAGCTTCATTTGATATATAAAAACATTTTGAAAGTACTAATGTCTTGCACATTAGGAAAGTAGATTGCTTGTGCTGTCTCTAAACCTTCCATTCCATTTGCATATACAGTACAGCAAATAAAATACATTTAAAGAGCAAGAAAGCTTGTAATACCTAGGCCATAGCACCCAGGGAGGTGAACCAGAAACTCCAGTTAAATAGTGGATGAGAGACGGATTGGAGTTCAGCTGGCTCTGTCTGGTCTGAGATTGGACTTGACCTGGAAAGCTGAGCCCCATTCAGACTGGAGTTCTGAATCAGTGTCTCCCCCGTGATGGAAAGACGAATCCCTTCCATTTTTGAAGGAAACCTCTCTCTCTAAGGAGCATGAGAGAGGAGACTGCTGCTTTGAGTATGTTTGTAGGGAGCTCATGTGGGTAGTGAGTCATTCTGACAGTGAGTGCAAAACTGAGTATGGAGTGATTGTTTTAGTATCAGGGTCATGAGTGTAAGGGAGAATCATGCGTGGGGGGGGGGAATTAAAAAAAGGAGGGAAAACTGAACAAACTCTACACAGTCAAAACAAGGAAGGCAAACAAATGGGATGGCTAGAAAGAAAGAAAATATGTACATGAGGAGAAAATAAGTTTAAGGGCATAAAAGAAAAAGAGGGAGGAAAAGGTATACTAAGAGATGCAGTTAACATAAAAAGGAAAAATGCAAAGGACAAATTGACACCTAGGAGAATATAGTAACTGTAGAAAAAGGCTAGTGTAAGTGTAAATAAATCTTGACTTAATGGGAAGCTTACTCCCAAAATGTAAGAATAAATACACCTATAAAAAAGAGGTAAATCACCAGAGGGGAGAAAATATAGGACTGGAAAAGTGGGTGTGGAAATATACTGAAATTTGCCTATGGCAGCAAAATGCCTGAGTCTGGCCCCAACTCCATTCTCTTGTATTCTAGACATTTTAGTTTGTATCCTCATTTTGCCTTTTTCTACAGTTACAAATAGAGTCTTGAGGGATTAAATTTTCTCTATCCACTGCTTCATTCCTGAACTGAAAGCAATTATTTTGTCTGTGATGACTGCATTTAGCATTTCCCACAGGATTACTGGTGATACCTCTCCAGTGGTATCAATTTAATTTTTTTTACATTGAGGGTAATTAACCATTGGAACAATTTACTAAGGGTTGTGGTGGATGCTCCATCGCTGGCCATTTTTAAATTAAGATTGGGTGTTTTTCTAAAAGATGTGCTCTAGGAATTTTTTCAGGGAAGTTCTATGGCCTGTGCTATACAGGAGGTCAGACTAGATAATCACAGTGGTCCCTTCATGAAATGGCTGCAATGTGACTCTCCCAATAGTAGCCTGTTAAGTTTGTAATGATGTCATGTATGGTCCCGAAGCATCTTGCAGTAATAGAGCTGAGGGGCAACACAGAGTGACCTGAAAGGGAGGAAGGTTTGTCCTGTGGTTAAAGTACTGGACTCTGCCTACTACTCAGCCCTTGTTTCCTCTTACTCTTCTTGTACACTAAACCATGCCAATTCTTCCGCTATTTTGTGAACAAAGTCTTCAGTACAGCATCTATTAGATCAGTGCAACATCTATATGGCGTTCAAGGTACAATTAAAATTCCCTCACAAAGATGGATATAGAGATATTGCTGGCAGTCTGTAGATAAAATTTTCAAAAACACTTATCTGATTTAGGAACTTAAGTCCCATTTTCAAGAGTGACTTAGGGAGTCCTGCAAAGAGACTTGGGCTTCTAAGTGCTTAAGTCACTTTAGAAAAAATGAGACTCTGGCTCCTAAATTACATAGGCACCTTTGAAAATGTTATCCAAGGTCTGTTTAAAAGGAGGGGAAAATCTGTTGGATGCATATGTTGTTTAAAGAATTTTTTTCCTACCTTCAGTTTCTCAAGATACCAAATTCTTCTGCCCCAGTCAACTACCTGAGTAATATGTAATTGAAGAGGTGAATGACAGTTGCAACCTTCTTACTGCACTTGGGTTAAGTGAGAAGAGCAGAAAACGTGCCCAGCCCAACTCTTCTTTTACCTTTCTAATTTTCTTGTAAGTCAAGTCACAGGGGAGCATGAGCATGGAAGGGGTTCAAATGCTACCTCTTAGCATTGCCTGGGTTCCCCTCCCCCAGTCACACGACTAAGAAAACAGGTGGGTAGAGCCAGGGCTGCTGTGGGAAGTCCAGGAGTGGGGCTTTCTATTTAGATTAGTGGGATCAGCTCAGGAGGCCTGTGGGAAAGGTCTGAGGAGGGGTGAAGGAAAAAACCTGGGGCAATATAATATGGGTGTGGGCTGGAGGTCTGGTTTTGGGGTTCCAGCTAAGAGGCTTCGAGAGAAGGGGGAGAGAAGTCTGTATCAGCAGGGAGGAGAGCAGGGCACTAGCTGCCTAGTGAGAGAAGGGCTATTTTGTGAACCCTCAAATGATCAAGAAAGAGATTATTGGAGCCGAGGAATGGCTGAAGGACTGTGACCAAGGAAGGGTTGAAATTTACTTTTTTATCTGGATTCTTTGTTTACCTCAGAAGGAGAAGACTCACTGGGTTTGGCTCAAGAACTTAAATATTAAATTGTCCCTCCACCAGTGAGAGACTATGGATCAGAAGCCAGCTGGATACCAGAATGGGTGAGTGCCCCTATTATGTGGTGATATATTACTTGTAACATGGTGATGGAACACTGTAGCTTTATTAGTTGGCTTTGTGTGTCTTTTTTAATAGGGTTATCCAGCCCCCTTCATCTTTAGGATTATTATAAATTGCCTTGTCACTTATTTAACACACAGGTATCTCTAGTCAATTATTATTAAGGTGTTTCTTAATTAAGGTGAATACTTTCAGTTCAGTTTTTATGTATGAAAATGTTGTCTGGATGTTTTAGGTATGCATATCTGTACTGTTGAATGTTTGGGATCTTTAATGTTTAATCTTCTCTCTGAATTTTCTGGGTTTCTGATGTTTGCTTTTTGATACACACTTCTATCCTTAATTAAAGTGTACTGAATCTTTTTTTGTCTGGAAATAATAATCATAATTCTTGCTATGGGCAGAGGGAGGAAAGGGAGAATTCAAAGTCTAGATCTAGACTACTAGATCTGTAATTTATGCAATTTCTATAATGGATACCATAGCGATTAGCATTATGTAAATAGCTAGATAGCATTTATTCATCTTGGGTACTTCTAGTCTGAGGCAATGATTGGAGTTTCATAGGGTGTAGTATTTTCTTCTTCTCCCTCCCACATTTTCTCTCCCCTCTTTCCTCCTCTTCAGTGTGCTTATGTTGACACTAAGCCACTGTCAGGTGAGCTGAGTGGAATTTAGTGAGCTCCTTTGAGGGTCATGACTTTCTTTTTGTGCCCTCATGCTAGGGGTTGTAGCATTCCCAGTGAAGAGGAAACTGAAGGAGGGTAAGAAAATGTGTACTTGTGGAATTTGTAATTGAATGAAAGAACCAAACTGGAGTCATGTAAAAATTTTAAATTGCAGGAAATAATACTGAAGCTCTGGGTTGTTGTTTTTTCCCAGTGAAGGCTTGTATGATTTCTGCAGGCTTTCTCCTTCCAGATTGAGTTTTAGGGCAGAGGTCCAGAAATATCATCATCTTTCCCATTCATGCCTCAATTTCTTCTTTCCCTGGCTGCTGCCAAAACCATTTCTCTTTCAGGTATCTGATAAAGTTACACTTGCAATGATACTCCCCAAAGCAGATCTCCAGATATCTTCTCTCCAGGTCTCTCAGGCACATAATAATTAAATATGTGTGACAGGCTGTCTTCACTTTGTGGTGTTTGTACAACTATCTTCTTTGAGGTTTTATATACATAATGTTTGCCTCTCTGGTCTTTACTTTGAATTTGAGGTTTTAGTGAACACTGAAATCTGGTAGCAGGCACTGCTGGAAACCCATGAGTTTCACATCAAAACTTCAGATTTAATGTGAATTCCATGTGTGCCCCAATTATCCCACTTGGTATAATTGGGGCCTAATTTTGTTGCAAAGATTTGTGATCCTTTCAAAGTCTGTAGTTTGGGTTTAAGAGTTTGTGGCAAAACCTAAAACCTGGCATGTTTCATATAATTTTGGATTTCATTGCAAATAGCTTGCACAGACTTCATGGAGTAGTGAGGAAGAAAGAGGGACACTTCAATAGGAAATTGATTGTTGTCTTCATGAATTCTCTACATCTACTTTCCATTGACACAAGGAGAAAGTGCTCTGTTAACTGTATCTAGTTCAGCAGCAGTATTAAGGTACTCCTTTTTTCCATGTGATCTAAATTCTGCTCGACTGTGGCCTTCTAAACTAATAATTCATCTACTTAAGCTCTGAGTTTACTCTCACAGTAACAAGCATAAGAGGCATGCTGTAAAATTTATTAGAATGCAAGATTGTAAGCAAACTGTAAACCAAAACCTTCTTTGGGAGAGTCAGAGGACACAAACAAGGTAGTGATGTAAAGATCCTGGGAGTGAATTCAGCCTCTGAAAGGGTGGGAGTGATACGAATCACTTTTGAGCAGCCAATCCATCGCCCTCTGTAGTCAAGTCAGGAGTGACATTGATGGGTTAAGTCAGCCTGCTACAGCTAAAAAGTGGTAGTTGTAGGATGTGGAAAGCTGGAGGATCTATTAATTTTTTTGGAGGGAGATTAGGCTAAATCAAGAACCTTTCACCTCCTTTCTCCCTCCAACGTATACTTGCCTATAAGCCATTAGCTCCACTTGCATTTTGACTTGGGTTATCACTGAAATTGGTTATAGCACTGAAGAAAAGGTGATGTCCTTGTTCTTCAGATGGTTAACAGAAAGTGAAAGTCAGAACTGCAGACCAGTTAGTCTGACTGCTATCACAGGCAAAAGGCTGGAATTAATGAGAAATAGTAAAATACTTAGGGAAAAATTGTATTGAGTAGTAAGTGTCACTCTAGAAGTACTGATGATAAATCTACTTTCATTAATTTGATTTTTTGTTGGAGTACCTAATTTAATAGATGAAGGGAGATCAGATTACTCAATTTATCTTTATTTTAGCTAAGAATTTGATGACCTATCTCACAGGAAGCTACTAAAGTCAAGAATATTGTACTTTACTGAAGAAATAGGTTGATATTAGGCTGTCAGGTAAATGGAATACAATCCTCTCGCAAAAGGTGACATACGGCAGTTCTCATAGGACTCAGTACTCGGGCCAGTTTTAATTAACATTTGTTTCAGAAATGGGTTTGCAATGTGTGAGATCAAATATGGAGATGACACAAAGATATGAGAAGTGGTATATACTCTAGAGGATATTGCCATAGCTCTGCTCAGTAACTGTGGTGAAAATAATCCTACAAACTGTATATTGAGCTTTTCCTTGCCCCAGCTAACACCAGTATGTTGTAACTAGTTGTCCTGTTGAATAAGAAAATGGGTTTGGTTTGGTTTGGATCAGACAAAATGATAGTCATGGGGCTGTTACCTATCCCTTGTTCTGGGCATCTGGTTTTTCATTGTCACTCTTACACCAAGCACCCAGAAAGACACATGAACCTTAAAAAGTTTCAGAAGTTTCATTTGGCTAAGAACCCCACAGAATCCAAACACTTATGCAAACCCTATGCAGCATGGAGAACGAAACAACCAGATGTGTGCGGAACAAAGCAAAGGAAGAATATCAATCTGTCCTTCATCTCTGATGTAAGCCTGGTATTCTGATGTACCAGGCCATATAAACTATCACAGCAGCTCACGCTCCACACTGGATGCTTGGGCAAAACCTTCTTTAAAGCTGCACAGTCTGCTTACAGCCGTCTGCTTAGACTTTGAATACATGAGTGGTGCAGACTGCACCAACAGCCTCTTCAGGCTCGGATAATAACTTCCACAGCACAGTGACTTGGTCAAAGTAAAGATGGCTTTGAGGTAACACATAGTTACATGAAATGGAAATGCGCATTCTGCTCCAATTCTCTTGTAAATACCATGGAACTGCAGTGCACTTTGAATAAAGGGCATGCATAGATTAGGGTGACCAGACAGCAAGTGTGAAAAATCGAGACAGGGGTGGGGGGGGGGGGGGTAATAGGAGCCTATATAAGAAAAAGACCCAAAAATCGGGACTGTCCCTATAAATTCGGGACATCTGGTCACTATAGCATAGTTTGCCATGTGCTTCCTTACCAGAATGTAGTGTGTGATGCAGTGGGCTGAGTGAAGCCAGACACGTTATGCAGCCAAGTAGTTGGATATCAGGAGCTACTTACAGGAACATTGAGATGGGAGGTATTGTTTAGTTTTAAACCTCAGATCCAATGTACCAGTCAAGTAGCACAGCCGGGATTTTTAAATACAGATCGGCAGCAACTCTCGGGAAACTGAGTTATTAGATTCTGCTTGTCTGTAAATGAGTCTTTGGTGTTCCTGGACTACAACAAAAGAAGCAATGGGGTGGTTCCCCCCTCAAGCCAAATCCCTTTTCTTTTAGGGAAAAGTGTCCCCAGAAGTGACCTTCTATTTTCTTTCAGCCTGAGGGTAGTGTCCAAAGGCCTTTCCTAAAACTATATACCTTGTCAGGTGTGGATGTACGCAACACTAAGGGCAGACCTAGTGCCATATAAGTTTTATTAAAGGCTTTAGAATTAAATCTTTAAAATTCTGATTTAGGATGAAATTGCAAGTAAGCTTTCAAAACTGCCTAAATTACAGCAGAGACTGCTCAGTAATCTTGAAAAGAAACCTGCTAGATGTGCTGCTTAAGAAAGCTGAAAGAGCTGTTTGACTCACTGCTTTTAAAAAAAACCCTCAATAAACTTAACAGAACAATAAAATAAATGGGCTGTGAAAGGTTCACTACGTCTAACAGAACTGCTCATAGAAAATGAAGGAGCCTTAAATATGAAAGTCATTTCCTTCTGTCACAATGAGACAGTGTAATTTATACCTAAATAAGTGAATGCTCTTTTTAAAAATGCAAGTTAATATTTTTCTCAGTCTATTGAAATTGTTTAGCAGATTAGAGTATCCATCCCCCACATCTTCTCCCTCTCCCACTACTGACCTGAGCTTTCAAATACACTCCTGATGCTTCCTGTTCCTTATTTTTTTAAAAAGTGAAGTGTTCCCACTGTCAACATAATGATGAAAACAGTGCTATTTTTTTAAAAAAATATATAATATCTACTTTTCTTTCCATTGGAGAGTCTCCTATTTGTATAATTTCGCACCAGTTTTGTTGAAGTTGCTCACCAGCCCAAGTACTAACCCTTTATGTTTTCCCACCATGTTTCTCCTTTAGCTATATAGCTCTGTATTTATTAACTGTTCTTGTGCTCTCAGGTCGGTTTGTGAATGATTGGGCAAGTGAAACTTCTAGTTTGTTTGTTCTAGTCAGTTAAGAGCCATTTTAATAACATACTTTGGTATTGTGTGAAAGCCCACTTTGTCATGATACAATATTTAAATTCTTTAAAACATCCAAGTTGTACAAAGGTTACAAAGACATGAGATCAGTGGACATAGTTCTTTCATGATGTATATTGGATGTTTGCATAGAGGCAGTGTGCTGTGAAGAGTTAGTTCAAGCATGCAACCTTTATTCTCCCCTCTTGGGAAAGTATGTCATAGATTGGTGGCAAAGTGTTCATGCAGTAAATCTGTGCAACTATCTATTCTGCATCTAGGAGCAAGCCTCCTAGCCTACGTCCACAGATTTGCTCCAGCAGACTAAAATTAGATGTGTAGATGTTGTGGGAGGGGCTAGAGCCCAGGATCTCAAATTCACGTTCCCTCCGTCCCCACCTTCAGGCTTGGGATCAGGGCTGGCTCTACAGTTTTTGCCACCCCAAGCAGTGAAAAAAAATTGTCGCTGCGGACGGCAAAAGGGAGAAGCTGCCGTCGAATTGCAACCGCCGCGGAAACACTGCTGCCCCTTTCTAACTGCTGCCCCAAGCACCTGCTTGGAACGCTGGTGCCTGGAGCTGGCCCTGCTTGGGATCCCGACCTGCAATGTCTACACAGCTATTTTTAGTGCACAAGTCTGAGCCCCACAGGTCTATCAACCCAGGCTGGGAGGCTTGCTGTCACACGCCGTGTACACATATCCTAAGGTAGTGGTTCCCAAACTTGTTCTGCCGCTTGTTCAGGGAAAGCCCCTGGTGGCCCGGGCCGGTTTGTTTACCTGCCATGTCCGCAGGTTCAGCTGATCGTGGCTCCCAGTGGCTGCGGTTCGCTGCTCCAGGCCAATGGGAGCTGCTGGAAGCGGCGGCCAGTACATCCCTCGGCCCTTGCCATGATCGGCCGAACCTATGGACGTGGCTGGTAAACAAACCGGCCTGGCCAGCCAGGGGCTTTCCCTGCACAAGTGACGGAACAAGTTTGGGAACCACTGTCCTAAGGGATCCAATCTGGTGGTTCTTATTTGGGCAGATCTCTCACTGGATTCAATGAGGACTGACGAAGAATAGCAATATCTGGCCATTGATCTGTGGAAAAAACAGACAGGCTGAATTATCAATAAACCTTTCTCCTGATTCCCCTTTTCCTTCTTAAAATTCTCCCTATTTTTTCAGTACTTTCCAGTCTCTTGGCCACTCTGAGAAAATAGAATCAGCATAGTTTGAGTCTAATTCTGCAACACTTTTTCATGTTGAATCGTACTTATTTATGTGAGTAGTTCCACTGACTTTCAGAAATAGACATTAAAGAAATGCCATGATAGCTGCCTGGCCATCTCACAATAATGGAGAGAAACCTTTTAAGAAATTAGCCACCTATATACTTGTAGTTTCTCTTCTATCTGTTGCTCTGCTCACTGGATACAAAAAGCCATTTAACATTTGTTAGAACACAGTTAAGATGGGTCAAAAGTAGTCAATATGCTATACTAAACATGATAGTTTTGTGTAATCAATATATGCTTGAAACTTTTGATGTGAATCAAGTAAAATGTTCTTGAGTGTCTGGGAATGAACAGTGTCATGAGCAGAAGTGATAGAAATCTATAAATTCTCATGCCTGAAGAAGTTCTAGCCATGATGGAACCAAAGAGTACCGTTTTCTTCACCTTCATTAATAGTTGTTTTTGTATGTTTGGGGTTTTTTAAGCCAGGTTTGTGCATGTTCTTTTCCACTTCTAGAACATCTTGTGCTAGAGAATATATTACCTACATACAAGTATATAACTCTGTAATGAAGAGATAAAACAGTAACAAGCCTATCACAGCCTAATAAGATACCCCTCTCAGCAGAATTTAAGATTTGAGTCTCTTACAATCCGCCCCTACCCCCTGACAACCATCTACTTTCAGCCTGAGTTTTTTCTAGAGTTTGGGGGTGCGGGGGTGGGGGACATGAAAATCTAACAGAGCAGGTTGAATTCTGAGGGTGGGAGGAAAGATAACTTACAGCCATTAATTCAAATTCCAAGCAGCTGTTTGACCTTGTTTGTGCCCATCTTATTTACTAACATTTGTTTGCACAGATGGCTGGCTCATGCCTTTTCTCAACTTGGATGTCTGTATTCATGTGTGAATAAAGGTATTTGTGTGCAACATTATCTGTTAACCTGTTTATAAAATTTCCATCAGCTATGTGGCTTAGGTGCCTAATCACATCACCAACCACAAAGAACAATTATTAAACATCCCATAGGCTGAACACTGTCTGCCCAAATATTTGGCAAGTATTTATGAATAACAAATACATTAAAAAAATTAGGATGGCTTATTAGTACATCCTTTCCACCTCTATCTAATCTGATCCAGGTCTGGGGAAAAGTAGGGTATGGGACCAATGTCTTCCTTACTCTCTGTTCTCTTTGGGGTGTAATGTGCCCCCAGAAATAGATAGGAGGAACTAATCCTTGTGTTTAAGGGTTTTGTCTGGCTGCTGAATGGAGGATGCAAGTGGAGAGAAGGTTTCTTTTGCTACCCCATTCTCTTCCCTCTCCTACCCCTTTTTCCCCTGTGCAGCTGTCAGGAGCAATTTAGACCTCTACCTAATTGCTGCAGTTAGTGCCTGAACAAACGTTTCGATCTACCACTGCAAATTGCCAAAACTTTTGGAATATCTTTAAATCCTCATCTCTGGCTTTTCTCTGCGACCACTAATTATATTGTGGTACTTCAACTGATACTTTTCGGAACTGGTTAAAAAATAATAAAGATCTCTTCTGATAAACTTTGAAAACATCAAAATAGCTCCCTCCCTACTTTTTTTAAACAGGAATGATTTTTCATTTTGTTTAAATGTTTCCATTTAGAAAATTTTGTCTCCTCTCCCCCCTTTCTTTTTTCTGTGGTTTCATTTTGCCAGAAGTTTCAGCTGAGAGAAGGGGAACAGGGAGGGAATCAAAACAATTCTCATTTTTTTTTCATGTTGGATTGCACTGAAAAAGATCAGAGAACGATTTCACAAAAATCTCAGATTTCAAAAGTTAGCTGTTTTGGTCAAATACTTGCCTCTGAAAAATTTCAACCAGCTCTATGACTTTGCATCCATATTAAGCAAAGATATGTTATTAAGAGCAATCTTCAATTACGAGGGTAACTTGAAATGCCAACATGTAACTTTTTAAAATACTGATGTTGCAAGAATGTGCCTTTTGTATATCGTAGCCTTTTCGTTCATCCGCTTTAAAGTGTGATGATTATTAGGTGGTACGTGAATTTATCTACATCTTGTAAATAAGATGATGTTAATTTACTGTTAACTGAACAATACAAAAAACAGATTGACCTCGATTGTCCAGAAAACTTTTTATTGCTTAATACTATTCTTCCCAAATTCAATTAACTTTTCTTGATATTATCTCTGTGATTAAATTCTTTTATATAAACACACACAAAAACAAGCAAAGTTTCTGAAACTTATCCACAGTGATCTAGTAAAAATGTTTTCTATATTTTTTGTTTCAATATGAGGTTATTATAGATTTTTAGAAGACTTTGTTTGACTATTTCAATTGCAACTTCTTTGTGTTTGGCCATGTCTTGTCAACCAACCAGTCTATATTTTAATGGTGTCTCAATGTGGAATAAGTATCTAGAAATTATCCTATAGTACACAAGCTCTATACTATGTGCTATGTGCCAAGCTCTTTGAGTCTCCTTTCATAAGACATGTTTTCCATTCCTCAGATCATCCTAGTAGCCTTCTCAGTACCTGTTCCAGTTTGAATTCATCCTTCTTAAACATGGGAGACCAGAACTGCACACAGTATCTCACCAGTGCCTTGTATAATGGTAATAACACCTCCTTATCTCGACTGGAAATACCTTGCCTGATGCATCGCAAGACCGCATTAGCTTTTTTCACGGCCATGTCACATTGGCGGCTCATAGTCATCCTGTAATCAACCAATACTCCAAGGTTCTTCTCCTCCTCTGTTACTTCCAAGTGATGCATCCCCAGTTTATAACACAAATTCTTGTTATTAATCCCTAAATCCATGACCTTACACTTCTCATTATTAAATGTCATCCTATTACTATTACTCCAGTTTACAAGGTCATCCAGATCTTCCTGTATGATATCCCGGTCTCTCTCTAAATTGACAATACCTCCCAGCTTTGTATCATCCGCAAACTTTATTAGCACACTCCCACTTTTAGTGCCGAGGTCAATAATAAAAAGATTAAATAAGATTGGTCCCAAACCAATCCCTGAGGAACTCCACTGGTAACCTCCCTCCAGTCTGACAGTTCACCTTTCAGTGTGACCCACTGTAGTCTCCCTTTTAACCAATTCCTTATCCACCTTTCAATTTTCATATTGATCCCCATCTTTTCCAATTTAACTAATAATTTCTCGTGTGGCACCATATCAAACGCCTTACTGAAATCGAGGTAAATTAGATCCACTGCGTTTCCTTTGTCTAAAAAAATCTGTTACTTTCTCAAAGAACAAGATCAGGTTGCTCTGACACGATCTACCTTTTATAAAACAATGTTGTATTTTGTCCCAATTACCATTGACCTCAGTGTCCTTAACTACTTTCTCCTTCAAAATTTTTTCAAGACCTTGCATACTACAGATGTCAAACTAACAGGCCCGTAGTTACCCAGATCACTTTTTTTCCCTTTCTTAAAAATAGGAACTATGTTAGCAATTCTCCAGTATTATGGTACAACCCCTGAGTTAACAGAGTCATTAATTTTTTTTTGCTAATGGGCTTGCAATTTCATGTGCCAGTTCCTTTAATATTCTTGGATGAAGATTATCTGGGCCCCCCAATTTAGTCCCATTAAACTGTTCAAGTTTGGCTTCTACCTCAGATATGGTAATATCTATCTCCATATCCTCCTCCCCATTTGTTGTCCTACCATTATCCCTAAGCTCCACTTCTTCTTTCTTTGTTTTCTTCTTATTTATATGGCTATAGAACCTTTTACTATTGGTTTTAATTCCCTTTGCAAGGTCCAACTCTACATGGCGTTTGGCCTTTTTCACTTTATCCCGATATGTTCTGACCTCAATAAGGTAGCTTTCCTTGCTAATCCCTCCCATCTTCCACTCCTCGTAAGCTTTCTGCTTTTTCGTAATCACCTCCCTGAGATGCTTGGTCTACAACTCCTGCCTATGAATTTTCCCCCCTTTCTTGGAATGAAGGCTTCTGATAGTTTCCGCAACTTTGACTTGAAGTAATTCCAAGCCTCCTCCTCCTTTAGATCCACAAGTTCTTCAGTCCAATCCACTTCCCTAACTAATTGCCTTAATTTTTTAAAGTTAGCCCTTTTGCAATCAAAAACCCTAGTCACAGTTCTATTTTTGTTTATCTTTCCATTTTAGTTTGAACTGAATTAGCTCATGATCGCTCGAACCAAGTTGTTCCCTACAACCATTTCTTCTATGAGGTCCTCACTACTCACCAAAACCAAATCTAAAATGGTATCCCCTCTTGTTGGTTCAGCAACTACTTGGTGAAGAAATCCATCAGCTATCACATCCAGGAAAATCTGAGCCCTATTATAATTACTAGCACTTGTCCTCCAGTCTATATCTGGGGAGTTAAAGTCTCCCATGATCACACAATTCCCATTAGTATTTACTTCATTAAAAACATTCAAGAGGTCTCTATCCATATCCAAATCGGATCCATGCAATCTATAGTGCACCCCAAGCACTATCCCACGGGAGGCTCTAGTCAGTTATTTTTATCTTGAATGCTTCTGCTTCTCCTGTATAGTAATGCTTGTAGTTATTAATTTTCCTTTAATTCTTTTAATCATATGACAAATTTGACCTCTCTTCTCCAGCATTCAGTACTACACACAGCCTGAAGTGTGGTGATTTAAGGAGCAGGCCAAATGTCTTTAGTATGTGTAATAAAAATAAATAGAAACAGATTGTTACCATGCTTTTTTTAATTTGTGTTGACATACGAATGTGTTGCATAGAAGAGGTTCACTTTTATTAGTTAAATCAAACTGTGTGCTAACTGCATAGAAATATTAATTGAACATCTTTTATGAAAAGAATTCATATATGTTAGAGTTAAATACTTGAGACAATATTAGGGATCTTGTTAATGCCAAGATTCTGCAAAGACTTATGCATATGCTTTACATTATATGGACTGCTTGTAGTACTTAATTTTAAGTTTCAGAGTGGTAGCCATGTTGTTCTGTAACAGGAAAAACAATGAAATGAAGTGGGTTCTAGCCCACGAAAGCTTAGCCTCTGGGCTAATCATTGCTGGGTGATGGAATTGCTAAAGCATAAATGGAAGAAACTGAAATTCGTGGGTGAGATTCTCACTCCTGCTCCAGCCCACTTAATGCCATGTGAAAGGGCCAGAACAACATATAGCTCCTGTTCCTTATATGTATTCCAGTGCTTCCCCCCACCACCACCACAACAGGTTCTGGCATAGAAGGCAAGCTCATACAAAAATAATTCCATTTGTTTGCATGGGCAGTTGTGTGCCAATGCGCGTGTCTAATGCATACAGGAGTATAGGTATGCAGGAAACCACTCATGCACGTCTTCAGGATTGCAAATTTGGTGCCCTGTTCTGCCCGTAGGACACATGAGTGCAATTCTTGGGAACAATATAACAATCCTGTTTTATTGTATTTTTAAGTATAGTTAAGAATTTGCAGTTTCTAGTTGTGGTGCTTCCAGACAAATGAGTAAAGAAACTTGGCTATTCCCAATATTTAGCATTCAAATGTTTATTCTGTTGCCTATTATAGAAATTTAATGGGCACAGTTTTCCGTGACTAATACAATTGCTTTTATTTTAAACTTTCAGGAATGGGTGTCTGATACAAAATCCACTGAAGTCAACAGAAAGACTCCATTGATTTCAGTGGGCTTTAGATCAGGCCATGGCAGAAGAAATATGATCCAACCAACATGTTGATTTTTTTTCCCAGCCTTGGTTAGACTTCCAACAGTTCGATACAGCACTAAACTGACATAAAAGTTGGTTTTGTGATTTCAGTTACGTCAGTGGAAGTTGCATCCATGTATCTAAGGACTGTTTCATCATAATTAAGTAGTGAATGTGTTCCCCTGTGAACCAGATTTGGGAAGGCTCTAATATTAGTTGACTTGCTTATGGAAAGGGAGTAATATATATGCTTTCTGAAACTTTCTTTCGACTGAAAGAAGGAAGAGCACTGGTGGCACCTTAGAGACTAACAAATTTGTTTGAGTTAGTCTCTAAGGTGCCACAAGTACTCCTCGTTCTTTCTGCTGATACATACTAACACAGCTACCACTCTGAAACCTTTCTTTGGACTGAAATTTCTTTTTTCTTTTTTCTTTTTTTTTCTTTGGTGCTCTCTTGTTCCATTTTTATCCTTTTTTTAAAAAAATATTTAAGTGTAGTTTTCACCTTCTCCTTCCCCACCCCCACCCCAAGCATTGCAATGAAGTCATATGTCACTCAAAGTATATTATCTATTTGGATCTTGTGAAAATACTGAGTTGGGTTTCTTTAGCAACTGAGAGAGGCTATGAGGTTGAAACACTATGAACCATAATTTTTTCTTCGATCTTAGAAGTTCAAAATAATTTTATTTTTCATGGAAGACTTTGCCATCATTGAGCTTCTATAACGATGTGCACCAAACTTTGTGCTTGCATGGTATGTATTGGTCATAAAAGAATTTCTAAGTTTCATTGATAGCATCTACATCCACAAACTTTAAACACATTGTACAATTCTCACATCTGTATATGCTCATGTAACTCCCAATAGGTGTTCCAAGCATATATCAAGAGGAAAATTCAACCCTTTATTTTTGAAGAACACTAACAATGGAAAGTACGCAAAACCAGTGATTTTTGTGGGGAAAATTATGCAAGCAAAAACAGCTTTTTATCTCCTTAAAATCCCTCCCTATTTGTATGAAACTACTAAGGTTTGTCTCTGGTCCCTGTTAGCTGTTAAAAATAACATTTAACCTCCCCTCCCAAATTTTCAAGGGATCCTGAGAGTCCTGTTTGTTCCTCTGGTATCCCCAGCTGGGGGGTTACAGGCAGTCTCTGCACTCTGAGTGATGCTAAGGCATTTGAATAGGCCAGAGTATCTGGGCCACAGTTGACAGGCAAACCTGAAGTAGTAAATCTTGAGTGTTTTGGAGGAGGAGGTGTGGGCCTGGCAGATATGCTCAAAAAGAGAGAGCTAGCTGTAGGATGAAGCATATAAGGAGGACAAAAAGACATGTCCAAGTGAGAAGGCTGAAAGAAGTAATAGAGGGAGAATAAAGCAGACAAAGGCAGAAATAGGAGGCCCCATTATACTATAGAAACACATATTGTAGGGAGACATTTTCCCTTAACCAAAGAGGTGGCAAACTAAAAAACAGAAACAGGCAGCCATGTAAAGGCAAAATTACTGGGGTGACAACAGGTACCTATTTTCGTTCACTTTTTTCTTTCTTTCTTTGTATGTATCTTTTTTATTTATTTATTTTATTATGGGTGTAGTGGTGTGGGAAATGGGAAAGGGGGTGTGAAAATGGGAAGCAAGAAGTGGGAAAGAGGAGAAAATATGGGAATTTGAAATTCCCGTGGAAAAAATGGAGAGCTCATGGAAGAACTGAAGGATGGTAATGTTTGGATAATATTTTCCCTTCATGACATTGCATTTTGGGATTCTAATGCTTAAATTATATGTGTTTCCTTGTCCTTTACGCTACATTGTAACAACTGTTTTTGAACAGGATAGTGACTATTTTCACAGCATGTGGGTTTTTTGTTTGTTTCACTAGTCATTCAAACAAGTGCATTCCATTCAAAGTAGCTTTTAGTGTTTGTTTTATTTCACCATGCTCATTCTACTGTTAGACTGCACTGTAGCATGCTGGTCTGTAGTGCTTTTAGCATTTTTGTTTTTATATACAACTTTCATGCCTCCTGACATTATTTATTTTGCTGCAAAGATAGCAAAACTTAACTCATGTCCCAGTAGTTAAATGACTCATTATTCAACACTAACATTTTCCGGTCAGAATATTTTATTTATGGTATTCATCTAATGAAAAAGATAGTCACAATCTATCATTTGGAGCTAGTTAGGGGTCCAGTTAGCACATAAAATTAATCAGAATAGTTTGTGCTGCCTAACCAGATTTCTTCCTTCTGAATGTCATCATCATTTTAGTAATAAGAGATAATGCATTCCTGTGTTTATATAATGCCTGAAGTGGTGGTAGGAAGCCAAAGTCTGATAGGGATTCAACCGTACAAAAAATGCAAAAATTTCTCTGGACGAGTACTGTTTAGATGAGATCTTATTGAGTTGACATGCAATATTTATATATGAATATAAAGTAATTTGTAAAATCCCTGTAACATGGACTTTCAACAGTGCTTTCATTCACATTTTTTCTAAAGCTATTTCCTAAGGATTGTTACATGAATGCTTTATCAAGTAAAATGAAAGCTGTGGTATTTTTCTTCTCTGCCCTTCTCTAGTTCAAGATTTTTGAAAATTACCTTTCTGTCAATTCTGTTTTTAAAACATTGTTTAAAAAGTGGTATAATTGGACAGCTATTTGGTTTCCTAAGGGAACTATTGTACTGCAGCTATAACCTCTTCAGCTGTAGGTTTGCCAGAGCTCACAAACTAAGGAGGATCAAACTTAACCATCTTTGGGGTGTAATACCTCCAAAGAAAGTCCAGGGTACTGTTTTGTTGGTGATATCAGTAAGTAGTACACTTTGCTCTGAATCAGTATGGAATCAATGCTCAAGCATAATACTGAGAATAACTATGCTAGTAGTGGTGCCTTTATTTTTTTTAATGAGATATAAAACAAAAGTCCTGATGACTTGTGGTTGTTGAAGACCCCAGAGCACTTTTTTCAAGTGTTAGAGGTTAGTACCAATATCTTGGTCCTATAGTAACTACCTTCTCCTGCAGTTTCAATGGGCCAATGTTCTTCTTTTGCTGCTTGTCCGAAACTGTGTAGTATTTCTGTGTACTGTCATTTAGCAGCCATGTCCTTTCACAGAACTGGCTGTATGGTGGTGATAGTGAGTAAAATTATCCCTATATATAAAATTATCCCTATATATAAAAAGGGAGGCGTGAGAGAGAAGTGGAGTCCTTCTCCTGCCTTATTTTTCAGGATAAAAGGCATTATCAAATAGAGTATATTGTTAATTAATCCTCTAATGTTTATGAGAAGTTCAGAGAAGCCCCCAAAAGTTCTGATCCGAATTTGAATTGTCTCCATTTTCTCCACACTTTAACCAGTTTGATCACATGGACCAAATTGAGACTAATGTACTAAGGATGAAATTGCTGGGGTAGATGCCTCTCAAATGCTTATCTACCGTTTATGCCTCATGGAAAGGAATTAAAATGGCCTTAAATAATGAATCGGCCTTGTGCAGTCCTCTTATATGGCATGAAGTGTACCCTGAACTATTGGCCTACCCTTGCACACATTTATATAATCAGCAGTATTCGTGTGCAAAGGGGATGAAAGAAGCAGCATGGGCCAAGGGATGTGCTGGTCACCCTTCTTGCAGCCCCCATTGGCCTGGAGCGGCGAACTGCGGCCAGTGTGAGCCGCAATCGGCCGAACCTGCGGACGCAGCAGGTAAACAAACCAGTCCAGCGTGACAGGGGCTTTCCCTGAACAAGCGGTGGAATGACTTTGAGAACCACTGATCTAGACCATCCCTGACAGATGTTTGTCAAACCTTTTACAAATCTCCAGTGATGGTGATTCCACAATCTCCTTAGGCAATTTATTCCAGTACTTAACCACAATGAGCAATTGAAACTGAAAATGGTTTTTTTTTCTGAAAATGCCAACATCAAAGTAATGACAAATACTAACAGATAAGAATATGGCTCTAAGTTGCTATTAATGCATCCCCTAAAACATGGATTTTATTTTTTCTTTTGTCATAATTTTGTCATATTTTTCTATTTTAGTTTTAGTTTGTAGGAGAAACTTCCAATGATACAACATTTTAGAAATTCCTTAAGGAACCAATTCTGAGAGGTACTAAGAAGAACTGTGTGAAATTTTTTAACCAAAATATTTTTCAGTGACACTGAAATATTTAGTGAATTTATGTTGACTTCACCAACTTGCTTCAGTTGAAGGGAAAAAGAAACTTGAAAAAAAAGTCCAAAAGTGAAATGTTTTTTTTCAAATAAAAAGAAAAAAACAGTTTGTTTAGGGAATTTTGAAACTACTTCCTGTTTAGAAATTTGTTTTAAATGTATTAAAAATATTTAATGTTTGAAATCAACACAGTTCATTTGAAATGAAACAGTTCATTAATCCAAAACAATCTATCTTTCTTCTGGAATTGCTAGCAAACAGAAAAGCCTATTATTCGCCCAGCAGTAGTACCTCCTATAGTGTAAGCACCTCCTATGAGGTACTAACTGCCCCAATTTTGAAGTGGTTTAGTTAGCATTGAAAGCACTCAGCACCTCACAAGATAAGACAAAATCATTGCATATTCTACACCTAGATCCTCCCAAAATCATCTATTAAAGGCTCAGAGCTAGTTATTCCTTACTTCTTTTTCACAGAATATAATGCGACCTATTTTCTTCAAACACTGCAATATCATATTAAGATAATGTGGACCTGTTTGTTCATAGCTGTTTGGAAAAAATGGCTTGTCAGCTATGATACATCTTGTCTACCTGCTATAACCTATATTTTAAAACAATAATAGCGATGCATTTTATTGTAGGAATATATTATGTATGTAAATTGGATGGGAATTTGAAAAAAATATATGAATGAGCTAAGGAGAGATGTTACACTTTGCTGGCTACCCACACTGGATTTAAAGAGCATTGTGAAAGCCATCTTATATTTAAATTATTCTTCATAATGAAATGTTCGTTTTTTAAAAAATGTATGTTTATCATTAAGTTCAGGCAGCATTATTAAGTTAAACCACCACTTGCTCAGGATATCTTTTAACCTTTTAAAAGTATTTAATCTTTAGTAGTTTATTACTTAAAGGGAAGTAAAAGTACTGTATGCATGTTCTGAATGTTTATGAAATGATAGCCTTTAATCACAGAAAAGATGCTCCTGAAACATAGATGGATTAGGGAGTTGTCTAGATTAGGAGACTAGATCCCACAAGGCAATCTTTTTCTTCTAACTTATTTTCTGTTCTTATTTGATTCTTTTTCACATCCTATCATTGCCCTATCAGAGGACTGTACTTCCGTTTTACAGATTGTGACACTGAGGCTGTATCTCAATTCACTTGCATTTCACTTACTGATCCATTCTTTTATTCTTTCATACCTCTGACCCTTTTCTATTCATTCTATATGATACATAGTCAGTTGTCCTTTTTGCCACATACAATATATGAGAGAAGATTTCTATACTGTGTTAAGTGACTTCCTTTACCAACTGAACCCCCAGGATCTGCAATATGCTAGTGTTTATCAGCTGAGCTCCAGGATCTGCAATAGCAGTGACAGCTCATCAGTATGTGCAGATGATCAAGATTGAGAATGCAGTCCTCCACTTGCCAGTTTGGGGTTTAGATGGCCATCAGGAGAAAGACTCCTCGGAAGTCCTAGCCAGCATGGGGAAATGGGGAAGAGTGGCATCCTTCTCCCCCACTCCCAGGAGACTTGTGCATGGGCAGGGCTTAGGCGGAACTTAGGGGACCATCCTTATACCCCTCATTGGCCCTGCAGTCTATGAATGACCACAGTGACCCAATGACACCACTACAAAGGGAGGGCAGGTTATATTGCTGTTTCTGGGCAAGGGCTACCATCTGTGACTGTTTTTCTATGCCCCACCCTCCCTTTCCCTAGGTTCCCACTCTGCCCTAGATTTTTGCAGGTACTCTATAAAGCATTAGGACGGCTTCTCACATTGTCAATCAGCAGCTTAGAGTGAGGTGTTTTCACCTTCCTGAGAACAAATGGTAGGCATGGCTAGGAAGGGGATACTGTAGTTTGTTGCCTTTATACAACAGGTGTGTAGTGCAGCTTAATTGATGTAGTGGGGGCAAGGGAGGGAGTTGCCACTGCAGTCCTGGACCAGTGATAAGGGAGACTTCAGGGCTGCCTAGGTCTTTATTGCTGGACTTAGGAGCATTCTCCAGCTGAAAATTGCTTTGCCCTTGTGGACATCTGTTTGGAAATTGCAGTGTACTTCTCCTACCACGTAGTGCACATAGGGAGGAACCACCTCATGTTCTGTTCCATTTAGTATTCTGTTCTGTTTAGTATTGTCATAGCTAATACAACTTAGAGCTTTTGTTTTAACCAAGTCTTTGGCGGGAGGGAGTGGCGTCTTGCTTACTGTGATAACCAGGTCAACAATTATTCTACTAGATACAAACAATAAGACTTGGTAAAGGTGATGACTACCAAACATCTTCTTGAGGGTAATTTAAGATATAAATTGTCAAATACTCAATTCCTGCATGTCAGTGAATAACCTATAGTCATTGTGCCTTAATCTCCAGTAAGTGGTTCAGTTGTAAGTAAGCCGTATGTGTGAACACCTGTGCATATTAGCTACAACGGAACTGTGGCTAAATGTGGTATGAAGTACAGTTCTGCATCTCCTTACACTAAATTAGATTACTTTATATCATATGTAACTACCTCGTATCTAACACAAATTATTTTGTACTGAAGTAAAGCCATCTTGGTGAATAAAGCAAAACTAGTACGCATTGGCTTTTTCTCCTTTGTTGATGCAGTTTTCTTCATGCATCATAACAACTACTCCCAAACTCTAGCCCAGTAAACAGCAATTAAGACCTGAGAAAGCAGATATCTGTGGATTTCTCTGTATATTTCTGCTGCCATCTGTTGACTTGCAAGGTACCTTCTAGCCTCTCAAATACAATAACTAGATTATTAGCTCTTTTTCACCCTCATAACAGCACTGTAAGACATTGCCAACTAGCCATTTGAAACTGAGCCATGTTTCCCTTTGTAGTGAAAAGGTTGAATCTGTGAATATCCCCTGCAGAATTTAGCTGCATAAATTTAATATGGATCATTCTATGCAGTCATAATCCTTTGACGAGATCATAAAGCTACAGATATTGTGCATATGAAGATGTGGAGCACTTTCCTAATATAGTAGGCATATGGAAATGTTCAGTGAGGTTGTTTTTTGGTGTTTTTTTTTGTTTTTGTTTTTTTTAAATGGAGTGCTGGAGATGTGGTCTTCATCTCTCTCTTGTAGGTGAATCCTGTGTGTCTAAATATCTACTGAAGCAATTCACTTTATCACAGGATGTAGATTAATACTTTATTAGTTATAGTTGTTGGTAACTTGCTATCTACATTCTGTACTTTCCCATGGACTCTGTCACATTCCAGGGTTTAATTCAGACCAATGGGGGGTTGTATTCCATCTGTTCCACAACTTGGGGTGTCATGCATTGCTTTGCTGTTGTAACTCCCATCCTGGGCCTCTCACAAACAACCTACCAATATACAGGTCACACCGTGAGTGTCTGTGTATAGCAGGTCTGACCCAGGACCCTGTCAGCAACACTCCAGTCAAACGTTGGCCTCCACCAGTCTTGATTACTACTTGCAGGGTGACCCTAACACACTCCCAGTTCTGAATTTTCTCAAAAACCTGTGTTCCGCTCTGTCTAGCCCTCTCTTGAACAGTTCAGATATTAAAGGTCCATTGCCCATGTAAAGGGTCTATAGTCAATAGTTTGGTAACTCCAGCAAAAGTTCCAAACAGTTTAATTTAAATACAACACTGGATTGGTTTAGATTAAAAATGCAACAAGTTTATTAACAAAAGAAAATATACTTAATTTCACTTCAAAGCCTCAGATATTAGTCAGGTGTGTAGTGTAGAAATAGTGTGTAGGATGTAAATACAGGGGTGCTTTTGATCACAGACTCCTCCATGGTAACAGTGGGAGTTATTGGCTTGTGTGCAGAATTTTAAGGTAGCTTAATTTCTGAAGTAAGATGATGGGGGGCGGAGTTTGTTTTTTGGAAGTGGGCATGAACAATGGGAGCATATCACCCTGATCTTTTATGGCATGTCATCATTCAAATCCATTCTTTCCTGCATTTCTAAGACACTGACAAATTTTACATTGTCTGTTTGTCTTGGGTGTCTCTAAATGCGCCCCTCTCTGCAGTATATAGGCCCCAAATACAAAAATACGTCCTATTACATTTTTTTTTTTTTAGGCAGAGGTATAGACGAGTCGGTCCCAGGATATTAGAGAGAGAAGGTGGGTGAGGTAATATCTTTTTTTGTTGTTGGTTTTTTTTTTTTTTTTTGGACCAACTTCTGTTGGTGAGAGAGACAAGCTTTCGAGATACACAGATCTATTGTTGAGGTCTGGGAAAAGTAAAAAGAGTGAATGGGAGCAATCTCCTAGCTAGCTAAAAGTGAAGGAAAACCTAATGTATCTTGCTGATGTAGCTGTTTTTGTTCAACAGAAGTGATGAGTGCAATAAGATACCAAAACACTATACTAATTTGATGCTCCAAGGATGGTACCCTTAATGGTTTGTGAAATCAACTTTCCCACCAGTTCCTCAGCGTTTCCTTCTTCCTATCCACATCACTTCCATCTTACCTAGGTTAAACTGGTTAATGTCAGCAACAATTGGGTTCTGGAATGGACTTGTGAAAACCACTCTCTGCACTGGGTATTCATACAGCATGCACTGACTCCATCATTCTCTTTCCTTCACCTTCTCACTAAGATCATTCTCCCTTGTGATTTAAGACAGGTTTTGAACACTATGCTCCACAGGAATAATGGTGTGTGTAAATAAAAATGCTCTGCTAGAAGGATATAGTGACCTATTTGGGTGACATGTAGTGTATATGTGATTTTTATATACCAAGTTGTAGCCACATCTGACTTGTATTGCAGCATATCAGGCCAACATAACACAATTGTCATTGCATTTTTTAATGAAATAAAGTCTGTGTTGTGTCTCTTGGCTTAGGTTCACCCTGGCTTGTTCATGAAAGTGCACATAACTTGGTTAGGCTTCTTGCCGGACATCTCCATGAGACAGCAAGGCCTGTTGCTCCAGGAAGAATTGATTCCAGGTGGCTGCTGAACTCCCTCAGGAGTCTTGCCAGGAAATGAGTTTTAATTTCCACCAGAGAGGCTCTGTAGGAGCCCCATCAGCATAGGCTATAGCAGGGATGCCGCACTGAATCGGTGCTGGGGCTCCTATTCCAGTAAGCCTTGCATGCGTTTTTAGGGATGATCTGGGCCACTGCTGGCTTTTCATTACCATCCTACCAAACAGCGCACCTACACTCTTTAACTGAACAATTCAGCCTTTTAAAGTTGTAATAACCTCTTTGGAAAAGAACATGTTATTCTAATAATGCTCAGTAACTTCAACCCCCTCTCTGTTGTTTAAATTAACACCATTCTCTCTGCTGGGTCTCTGTCTGAATCTTCTCCATCCACTTACTGCAGAGAGAGTAAGTGGGGACCTGTAATCCATATCATCAATCAAAATGAACTAATGAAGTCTAGACATAATAATCCCACATTATCATAAGAAAGCTCAGTGAGATTTAAGATAACAGAGTAATAAACCCCTGAAAATTGGGGTTTAGCAAGGAAATGCCAACAGAGCTTGGAATATGTCATCATAATCCCAGTGATATAATGCAGTGTTTAGTTAATCAGATGTTACTGATAAAATAAAGTAATATAAAATTTGAGTTTTGATACACTAGTAAAAGTTATGTGCAGGAATAGACATATTAGTGATTTTGTTTCCCAGTTGGTTTCTATGTAAACTTTGTTCAGAGCACTTGAATGGCCAGAAACAACATATTGCTGTCTAAAAGTGGTGTCCGTGTAATCCAACGACTTTATGAATTATGTCTTTCTCTAGGTAAGGTCAGAACAGGAGTGATGGAAGACCACTGCGCTGTAACAGCTGCAGTATAGTCTCAGATCCCTTCTAGGTTTGACTAGATATAATTTATGGGAGATTCAGTAGGGCCAGAAGGGGGAAAGAATCCTCCCACTTGTTTCATCACTTTCATGGCAAAAAAGATACTTCTTCACATCAAAATATCATTTCTCTTCCCCTTCAACTCACAACTGATTGTGTTCAGTTTGCTGTTACCCATTAGGTGCTGCTGCCTATGTGGGAATGCTGTTCTTAGGAAGCAACAACCAGTATCAACTACCTCTAATGTTGACATTTCTTTGAAAGGGGACCTTGTGGAACGTTTTATCTTTTCAGTAATAATGGGTGGATTGAAGTCTCACTAGGGTACTCATGCAATTTTGAAGGTTTGAGAAGGTCTCCATCCCTACTACTAACATAAACTAATGAGGGTACTTCTTGTAAATTTGAACCCTGGTGCATTCTGTGATTGGCTGCTAGTAACAGAAGTTGGCTGTCTCCTAGAAAACTGTTAGGTGTTTACAAGTGGGAGTTCTTGTGATATCTCAAAGGCCTAATACAATCATTTGTTTGCTTAAAATGACATGTCCATACATTTTGCTCAATTATTCTTGAATTTAAAAAATGTATATTAATTCTATAAACTTGATTGAAAACTCAATTAAGACTCAAGTAATGGGAATTGAAGAATGTACTTAAGTCTAAGGTTCTATTAGGGTTTTGTGGGGTTTTGGGGTTTTTTGTTTTGTTTGTTTGTTTGGTGGTGGTTGTTGTTGTTTTGGTGTGTCATTCAGTATGAATTGTTTCCTAGTATTTTGACTAACACATTGAACAGGTGGTATTATTGTTATTAAACTTGGATATTGATCTTGATAAAGAATGTTTGGGAATCAATGGGCAGCATAGCTGTAATGAGGGGTTAGTGGAATGTAGACCTCTATATGTATCACTGGCCTAGAACCTGTAGCAATTGCAAATTTAACCTGCTCTACATAGATGTCATTTGAATTTGATCAGATACTTTACCATTGCAGCATGGAGCGTACAGATTACAAGATTTGTTTGGGTTATGTGTCAGCATTAAAAATGATTGTATTAGTGGAGCTGCAATGCAATCTTTTTATTATATCCCAATTAGGATGTTCCAGAGAAGTTATTACTCTTACATGTGATGACGTAGAAATTCATCAGCCTTAATATACCATCTTTCTAAAATTTGTAGAGTGTGAGTATTTCCAGGAGGGATTAATCTACAAACTAGAGACAAGCCTAGTATTTACTACAGCTAAAGGAATGAACAAAATGATACATTTCTTGGCTGTTTTTTTTTCAAGAGAACAATAGAACTGTTGAACTGTTTGCAGTAGAATAGTCTTTTTCGCCAGAGAATTTGTATCTTGTGCATTTCATTTACTTAGCTCTTTGCATTGGTTTAAAATGTTCCCATTGAAGCTTCTGGATGCATGTACATCACTTTAAAATGACCAAAAGTAGCAGTAAAAACTGGCAAAAAGTCAATTCTGAAAGAACTCTCCTAATTACCATTAAAAATCCACCAAAACAAACCACCTTCAGGCAAATCACTGAGAGAACAGATAAGCCTTAACACTCCCGGACAGTTGCTAAACTTGAGTTTGTGAGGCCAAGATGAGTGTTTGAAAGGGAATTCCAGAGCCAAGGAACCCCTTGGTATGTCTATATTGCATTAGGAAGCAAGTCTCCAGGACTGGGTAGACAGACTCACATAAGGACTTGAGCTAGCATGCTAAAAATAAGTGTGGATGTTGTAGCTCCAGCCAGGAGCTGGGCTAGCCACCCAAGCTCAAGCCCTCCCGACTTTCTAGGTCTGAGCATGGGTGGCTAGCCCAAATGGAACCACAACATTCACACAACTATTTTCAGTGTGTTAGCTCAAGCCCCACTAGCACAAGTCTGTCTCCTTAGGCTGGGAGGCTCGCTCCCAGCTGCAGTGTAGACATAACCATTGAGAACACGCAGATTCCAGTAACACAGAGTGGAGTTGGGCAAAGCATTTTAAGTAAATCATAAATTCACAGACATATATAATTTGTGAATTCAGAGAATGTGTGGGGGGGGGGGTGGAGAGGGATTTTGAGAAAAATTAAAATGGTTTATTTCAGCAATTTTGTTTCAGACATTTGATTTCAAAGCCCTTTGTTTCAAATTTAGCTAAATACATTTATATGAACAAAGAGCGGGGGGGAACCAAAATGACCCAAAACAAATATTGTCTCTGGTCAAAAAAAAATGATTTGTTGACCTAAAACCATCTTTTTTTCTTTTCTGTTTTTGTTTAGGTAAGTGGGAAAACAAACAAATGTTGGTTCAAAACAAATTTTATTTTGTTTTTATTTCTGAGGTGATGCACTCCCCACCCCAAAACCGAAAAATCAATTTTTCACTCATCTCTAACCCAGAGTTCAAATTTTGAGAAGATGTCTGTTAGCAAAAGTGTTCCAGCTAATAATAATTCTCAGGGTGGTGGATAAGGAGGGAAATGATTTATAAAATTATCCAGATCCAAACCATGTCAAACTTCATACACATAATCCAATACCTTGGATTGCACTCTGAAGCAAACTGATAGACACTGAGTTTGTTCTTGTAAGAAGCATCACAAAATTAGTGAAAAACAATCTACAATACTGACATTATTACAGGCCAAACCATCGATCTCTTCAACATATACAGAGACATGTTGAAAAACAAGAGCAATGGAACAGGACCCCTTAATACCCTATACAAGAGAATCTTCCAGATAAAGGGAAAATTTACCAGTTGTATCTTTTGGGTTCTTTCCTTTAGGAAAGTGCAGAGCTACTGAAGAGCAGTTCAGTCTTCTCCCAGGTAAACAGGTGAGTCAAGAGTACTCACGATCTATGGTATTGGCTGTAGTCCATGCTTACTACCGTTAAAATTTATTTAAATAAAAATCTTCTTTTGAGGCATTTTACAGATAGGGTTGAAAAGAACTATAACCAGCCTTGCTTCTGCTTAACAAAGCTCTGCCTGAGAATTTCTTTAGGTTCTTCTAAATATATATTATGCATGTGTCACGTGATATATAACACTCCTCCCATTTTCTAGGCAGAATGAGACACAGAAATGTAGGGGAAGATCAGTCCTAGCCTTACAGGCAAATATCCTGAAAGCCCCAATCCAAGCAGGCAGGTTTCCTCCCAGTAAGTAGTGCACCTGTGCTTTAAGAGGTCCCTGTTTATGCTTGTGAAGTTTCACCAGCAAAGGGAAACCTCACTCACTGAGGGTGGACTCCCTCAGCCCTGGTATCCAGCTTATTCACTTTGCCAGCAGGGCTTCATCGATGCAGAGTGGGAAAGAGTAGTAGCTTTACCCCAGCAAATTCTGTTGCTCACTTCAGGGGATTGACAAGGAAGCACCTACAGTAGTACCTCAAAGAACAAAAATGGAAAGCCTGCCTAGCTTGCAAACCACAGAAGACAATGACGGGGGGGAGATCGCATCTTCTGAGAAAACGCCTGAAGATAAAGTTAGATGCTAATGGTACTGGGCATGAGTGTGTGTTAAACCAGGACTTGGGAGAAACCAATAGGGAGCTGTGGATATTGGGACTGGGAAGGATGAAATGAGAGAGATGGGGCTATGTCACGTGGCTGGGGAATTGAGGAGGAGAAGACAAAGGAATCAAAGGCAAGAGAGGTCATGGAGGGAGCCAGGGAGATGGCGGGTGAGAGGGCCTAAAGACATGAGGACCTTGAAGAGAGTCAGTGATATGGTAATGCGTAGGTAGCTGGATGCGAAGGGAAGATGGGAACTGAGAGTATAAGAGAAGAACAGGAAATAATTAGTAACTAATAGTTACTAGTTGACAAATGATTTACTTTCCTGTGTCCAGTCAGGCTGGAAATACTACAAGAACAAACTCTCTTCCAGAGTTTCAACTCTTCCACTTCCAATCTTAGGCATTTTGAAGTATTACAGTATGAAAACTAATTTTAGATACCTTGATCTCTTTCAAATATCGGTAAAGGCTTGGGTTGGCTTCAGCTTGCGTGGAGGTTTCAATGAGGATATGTCCAAATAGTTAGGCTTGTTTCTATAAATTTCATGAAAACCAAGCATACCATTGCTGGATCTGGAATATGCTTTTCATGGTCTGGTTGTCATTGTTATTTCTGCTTATAAATGAAGCAGAAATAACACCGCTTTTCTTAAGAGATGATAAAGCTGGTGTCGTGACAGATTAGCAGAAAAAAAAAGCTCCTAAAAGTACATTGGGAAAAAGACATTCAAGTTGCAGAGTAAGTAAACAACATATATTCAACACTTTGATACCATTCTCTAAAATGGTGGCTTTCACAAGAAAATAGCCAGTTAACATAACAAAAAGTATACTTTCTTTTCTATAGAGTATTGAACTAAACATTGTGCGGTGGTCCATGCATATGCCTAAAGGACTGTTTTTATTTTTCTGTCGCCAGCAAATTTAAACTGAAATTTTGGTTATCCTACGTTATTTTAATTAATAACCGTAAGATTGAAAATATTTTTAAATGCCCAAGTTCTACTTTCCTTGGTCTCATTGACTTTCAGTGAGATTTAGGCTCCTAGGCACCTGAGTCATTTCTGAAAATGTTACCTGTTACAATAGCATCTAAGTGTAGCCAAACAAAACAGTTAAATCGAGGATCCAGAACAGTTCATGTCTCCTGCATTTGGTAAAATGTACCACTGGTTTTGGAGAAATTTTTAAGTGTACCCACCTCAGATGCATACACAAAAATATATATTTGTGATATATCAGGACCATTAAGAATTCAATTTATTGATGTGTATGTTATATTATCATTGCATAGAAGACCATTGGTTGTGAGTTTTGTGATACTTCTGTAACTAGTAAGATCCATGATGTGCTGCTTTCTGTTTCTCAATGAGACAAGAGGACATATGACTAAATTCAACTTCAAGTGTTTTGATTAGAGACAAAAATCTATAGCATCTTAGCAGAATCCAATAATATATTTTTGCAATGATGCTATAAAATAGAGTGAACTGCATTTGCCATTATATCTGCAGTTGCAACTATTTTATGAATAGAGGCCCTTTTTTGGGCTCCATGCTTTACTTTGGTTTGCTAAAACAATTAGGGGTGACTAAGGGATGCTCATATCAGAAAGATTTACAAATGCGGGCTTTTTTGCTTAATTATTTTTGGTGCCTCATTAGTTGATGAATCAAACACTTTTAACAAAAATCCCTTACTATATAAAAGATAATTGATAATTGGCCAGTTGTTGTTTATCCAAATAATTTAATGAACTAAACACAAGGAAAGCAAGAGAAAATTGGGGAAGGAAGTTTTTCTTGTGGTTAAAACACAGAACTGCACCAGGAGATCTGTGTTTTATGCACTGCTCTACTGTAAAATTTCTTTGCAACCTTCAGGAAGTCACTTAACTTTCCCAAGTAGCAAATATGGATTTTCCCAAGTAGCAAATATGGATAATAAGAAAAATAATCCCTAAATCACAAAGCACTTTGGGATTTTTGGATTGAAGATGCTGTTGAAGAGACTGACCTTTGAAATGCTGAATGCCCTCTTCTGCCACTGATCTCAGACAGTCAACATTTACTGGAGCTAATAGTATTTGCTGAACCAAAGATTTGACTAATTTAGGGCTCTCTCTGTTGTTAATTGCTCCTTTGTGCTGCAATAATATTGGTTATTCATAAGTAGAGCTGGCCAAAATCTTTTGGCTGAAACATTTTTCAGCGAAAAATGCATATCTGGTGACATGTTATGTGAATTCGTCTGTTTTGCTGAATTGTCAAAACAGTTTGAAATCTTTCAGTTTTTTTAATCTAATATTCAAAATCAAAATGAAACACCGTTTCAGGTTGAAATAAAGATTTTGTTTGACTCCAGATGAATTTCCCCCCATCTTTTTCAGGATTGCCAGCAAGCCAAAAAAAGAAAAATTCACTCAGCTCTATTTATAAGTTTCTATAGGTTTCTAAATTTCCAAGTAGTTTGTGATCTGATAGCTACAACTATTTGCTTTTCATTATTAATCATTTGTGATGTGTGTGATTAGTCATATTACATTGTTCCTACTCCCTGACTGGATAACTTTGAAGTGAGAATATCAGATAGCAAATAATTAGAAATGAACAACAAAATACAGTTCTGGTACACATTCATGCAACTTTTGGTATTTGTGCTACCATCAGTCATCCAAAGACTTGTTTATAGCAAACAGGCATGATCACACACAAGGCAATAAATCTAATTCAAAAAGCTTACTTTTGAATGTCTTCATGGACCTGTTCTCCCTCCTCTTCCCCCATTATTCAGGCAACCATAACATTTACCCACAGTTATCACGCTTTATTTCCATTTTCTTGAAATAGAAAATAGCCATAACTTGCAGGCAAAATTCTCTTTTTAAATGACAACTGTTGTATTAGATTACAATGAAGCAAACCAGCTCCTATTATGAAGTAATGTTTGCTCTGGAGACATAATTTTGTTTCCTTTTGTGCTAGTGAAAATTCCATTTAAAAGATTTACATGGAAACCAAGGTATAAGTACCTTTTTATATTACAGCAGTGTAAAAAAGGGCCTATTGGAAAGTGTTCAAGATTATATTCAATAATACTATGGCAAAAGCCTGCAGATAGTTTCAGGAACATTTTAATTGGTGCTTCTCTCTACTGTTTTTTAACACTGGAAAGGGCATGAGATGATGATCTACTAAAAGCAGCTAACAAGGTACAGTTCTGTAGCTTTGATAGATTTGCATGGTTCCCAGCACAGATGATCAGTAAAACAGGCAGAAAATACAGGAAACTAGTCAAAATAAAGGCTAAATAAAAAAGCTTGCAAGAATAGCTTATTCTACAACTTCAGGAGGCATTTAGTTTCTTTGAATCCTAGTCTTAGTGAAAAATCTTGATTTTTTTTAAACTTGTCTACTTATACATTTTAAGGTCAGCTATGAAGGCTACAAGAATTGTTTTTTTAAAAATCTGTTTAGTACAGATCAAAGTCTAGCAGCAACTTCAGGAACCATGATCTTTCCACTGTTCAGTGGGGGTGAATAGGAAAACTTCACACGGTGAAATCAATCATGTTTGCCAAAAAACAAAATGGAAATATTTTTCCTTCTGTTTCATGTTGATTTCAGACTGAGAAACTTTGATTTTTTTATGCAAAGGGAGGAACTGTAGGGAAAAGCTTGAAATAAATTTCTACTGAAAAACAGTGCACAGTGAACTAACTTCAGAAGTGGGAGGTCTAAGTACCATGTATATTAAGCCTCAAAAATGTAATTGTTCATGATATAAAAAAAACATGTTTGGAACCAATGTTGAGAAGGGTAAGTTCAGAGGTAGACCAGTCAGAGGAGTGACTGACAGACTGAGTATCTTAAATCTTAGATTGCAGAAGCCAATAAGTCAGTGGTTCCAAAACATTTTTCTGCCAAGGATCCCTTTGGTATGTGACTGCATCCTGGACCCCTTTCATTTTTTATACATAAGTTTAACATTGTTATTCTAGAACCTATACACTTCACTTTCTATATTTTGGTTTCCTCTGAAGGGCGGTATTGCTTTCCTGTCTTGTAGAACAGTTGCAAGTCTTGACATCTATGGCAGAAAAAGTATTTCTAAACTCCACAGGGTGGGTGTAGTCCTGACTGGGCAGGTACTGGTATTTCTGGACTGCCCCTTGCCAGTGTGGGAATGTGTGCAAGGTCACACTGTGCAGAGGATGCCATTTTGAGAACAAAATGGCATCTTCCATGAAGCAAAAGTTCCAGTGTGTTCCAGCCCTGGATCAAGAGATCGAGCCCTTGCATAACTCCTGGCGGAATCTCGGCGGTCCAGGGACCCCACTTTGGGAACCACTTCAATAGGCAAACTAAATGTGAACACAGCACACCCACTTTTTGTGAAAGGGAAGAAACTAGGCCAAGAGGAAAAGGTATGGAGTTGTTCAGGCGTGTACACAAAGGAAACTCGTAGAAGAACACATGATGCAGGAGCACCACACAAAATATACTTTCTCTATTACAGAATAAACAACTGCTATTTCTACATGTGTTACATATGATATTCTTACAACATGTGTAGCTATAGGGTCTGATCCTGCAAACACATACTACCAGGTATGGTGCTTTCTACCATGATTTTTAGCTGCACTGAATAGTCAGCGCTATTCTCTGTAGTAAACTTGATCAAAACATATTGGCATATAGTCCTGCTGCAAGACAATACAATGTATTACTATTAAAACCTTCTAAAATATGTTTTATTAAGAGTAAAAAAAAAACAAAAAACCAAAAGTGGTAAATTTTTTCTGCTTTATTTTGGATGAAAGCATGACATTTTATAAACAGTGTTTCAGTAAGATACTTTAGCCCAATGTATAAACAAAGGTGGGTAGAAAGTACAGGAACTGGACTTGAGGCGCATTTGCACAAATATTTTGCATATTCACATATTCCTTACCTGAGATCGGACTGCAATAATTCTACTTGTTTGAGGAAGGATTAAATGCTGCTTCTAACTTCTAAAAAGATAGCGCAGGAATTCCAAACAAATGGATACATAATCCTCAGAGGCAACTGTGTGTTCTGGGTTTGTTTGTTTTTGCCCCCTCTTAGGGTATCTTTGAAAGTATCCTAATTTCTTATAGAAGCTGTTCAATAGTTAAACAACATATTTTCTTAGTGTAATACGTAGCTCTACTCAAACTACTTTTAATGTCAGTGAACAACATACACTACATTCTGCATCTGTTTTATTCCACTTTTAATTTAGGAAGGAAAACTTATGTTCCCCAAGCTATGGCTCACTTTTCTTCTGAAGCATTATATTTCTGTGATTTATTGAGATATTAAAATGGAAATGGTGATGTTAAACAATACTTTGAATAGCTATAAAAGTGTAGTGGGAATCATGATTTCATAAGAAAAAAATTAGTTATGTAGGTAACATTATTGTATAATTTCCCATAGGATCTCTACATCAGACAAGATTTTATTATGTTCTAAAACAAAGTTGCTTGTGCTCACTTTAGATATAAAGTACTGCTGAATACAACAATTTCATAAGGCAGCTCACAGTACAAATAAAGACATCTGTTAATGGTACCATGAATAGTTATGAACTGTGGTGCTCAAATGGCTTTGCCAGCAAAGCGTTGCCTCCTAATTTATTTTTATAGCAAATGGTTGCCTCATTTTTCATGGTTTGGTAGTTTGCGTTGAAATGTACCAATAACTTCCAATGCAATCACTTCTACACAGCATATTTTATCATAGAACATAAGATGGAATTGCTAATGGTCTGTTGGTGGGTAGTCCTCTTGATCAGCAGTTTTGTATGAATCCTTATTTTATGATTTTAAAATTAATTTGAAAAATGGAACTTATTGCATTAAAATACAATAAGTCTGGCTTTATGGAGGATTTAATTTAGTCTCTGATTGTGTAATCCTGGTTGGAGCCAGATGAGAATGCTTTGGAATCATGCTATTTTCTCTTCCTGTATATTGTAGTTGAATTGGTGATTCTTCTGGGAAAGAGGCAAATTGTAGCATGCCAAAGTCTTGGAGTAGGTGATGGTGGTAGCTTGCAAAGAGCAAAAGTCCTTACTGTAGAATTTTTCACACCTCACCTTGAAAAAAGAGGGAAATTAAGCTGGCAGTAAATAGTCATAACAAATTAGTCTCTGTCTATGCAAACTCTCCCAGTTTGTAACCAGTTAGTGAAATGGTTGGCTTGAAGCATGGCTTGTGTGCAATCACATCATGATTAATATACAGTAACTGTGACAGCTAAACTTGTTCTTGCTGGAGGTGTAGACAGGTACGTAGCTGTTTTCTTATAGTACCATTATCTTTCTGTGTAGATATGAGCTTCCTAACTGCCTGCATAATTGAATGGGCTAGCCCTCTTTCCTCCAAGCTCTAAAAGTGGCAGGACATCTGAAAGTTCATTGAAATACATGTTACTAGTCCTGCTCTCTGTGGATGTACTCCTGGACCTCCATTTCCTGACTCAGTATGAGACTACATGCACAGAAAATATGGACTTCTAGGCAGCATGGTCGGTACAGATACTGTGACAAAGTTCCTGCTCTACCTTGGTGGGTCTTGCGCTTATTGGCAGATTTGCTTGCCTTGGAGCTTCACGGCAGCCCTCAGCTTGGCTGTTTTTCTGAATTCACAGTCCAGGTCGACTCCTCCTGTGTCTGACCAGGAATTGGGAGGATCTGGAGCCTGCCCTCTACTCCAGGTTCCAGCCCAGGGCCCTGTGGAATGCAGCTGTCTAGAGTGCCTCCTGGAACAGCTGTGCGACAGCTACAACTCCCTGGGCTACTTCCTCATGGCCTCCTCCCAAGACCTTCTTTATCCTCACCATAGGACCTTCCTCCTGGTGTCTGATAATGCTTGTACACCTCAGTCTTCCAACAGTCCGCGTTCTCTGCCTCTTGCTTCCAGCTCCTCACACGCACACCACAAACTGAAATGAGCTCCTTTTTTAAAACCCAGCTGCCCTGATTAGCCTGCCTTAATTGATTCTAGCAGCTTCTTGATTGGCTGCAGGTGTTCTAATCAGCCTGTCTTAATTGTCTCCAGAAGGTTCCTGATTGTTCTGGAACCTTCCCTGTTACCTTACTCAGGAAAAAGGGACCTACTTAGCCTGGGGCTAAAATATCTGCCTTCTATTACTCTCCTATAGCCATCTGGACTGACCCTGTCACAATACATTAACACAGATGCCACCTTAGTGTTTTGTGAAAAAAGCTGCTGTGTGGAACAAAGTCTATCCTGTTTTGTTGTAACTAGGTCATCAGATGGTGTTGTGATCCGGTTATAATACAGGATTGAATTTATAGCACAGAAAAGTCTTTAGAGGCAAGTAGGGATCAGTAACTAACTTAATCATAGAGCATTGATCAAAATAAAATTCATGCCAACCTGCACACTTATTTTTAGTAGTTTGGGAAGAGCTAATTTGAATCCTTTGTTTCCAGAACGGAACCTAAAGTAAATCTCTCTGAATGAAGAAGCTCTTCATTTGATATGTCCAGTCTAACAAGGTGCACTGGAAATCTCACATGACATTCTTCCCAGATTTTAAAGCCAGAATTCAGATATGTTTACCAGACTTTGGGTACTTATCCACACATACAATGTGATCTTGCTGAGGTTTGCCCGTTGTTAATCCCAAAAGAGTTGTGGACCTCAGTGGAAGGTAATAAAATACAAGTAATACTGTTAACCACTAAAGCACCAAATCTGGTGTGCCTCCAAGACACGTGAAGTTTCATGCAGTATCCTCTGAGACATCTGGTATATAACTGTAGGGCTATATATATATATATATTCCACTTGAATGGTTTTACATATACAGGGATACTCCTAGACTTTAAGCCCAGAAGGGAACATCATGACCATCTAGTCTGATCTGCTGCACATAGAAGGCCAGAGAAACTCACACACTCACTCCTCTAATAGACCCATAACTTCTGACTGAGTTACTGAAATCCTTAAATCGTGATTTAAAGACTTCAAGTTACACAGAATCTACCATTTACACTAGGTTAAACAGCAAGTAGCCCATGCCTCATGCTGCAGAGGAAGGCAAAAAACCCCAGAGACTCAGGGGAAAGTTAGACCCTGAGCATGTCAGCAAGACCTACCAGCCAGATACCTGGGAAAGAATTGGCTGTAGTACTTCAGAGCCCTCCCCATCTCGTGTCCCATCATCGACCATTGGAAATATTTGCTGCTAGCAGTTGCAGATCAGCTACATGACCTTGTAGGCAGCCTCGTCATATCATCTAACTTATCAAGCTCAGTCTTGATGCAGTTGTGTTTTTTGCCCCCACTGCTCCCCTTTGAAAGCTGTTCCAGAACTTCACTCCTCTGATCGTTAGAAACCTTCATCTAATTTCAAACCTAAACTTTTTGGTGGCCAGTTTATATCCATGTATTCTTGAATCAACATTGGTGCTTAACTTCTCCCTCGCTGGTATTTATCCCTCGAATGTATTTATAGAGAGCAATCATATCTCCCCTCAGCCTTCTTTTGGTTAGTCTAAACAGGTCAAATACTTTGAGTCTCCTCTCATTCCTCGGATCATCCTAGTAGCCCTTCTCTGCACCTGTTCCAGTTTGAATTCCTCTTTCTTAAACACGGGAGACCAGAACTGCACACAATACTCCAGATGAAGTCTCACCGTGCCTTGTATAATGGCAATAGCACTTCCCTATCTCTACTGGCAATTCCTCACCTGATGCATTCTAGGACAACATTAGCCTTTTTCATGGCCACATCACATTGGATGCTATTAGTCATATTGTGATCCACCAATACACCACGTCTTTCTTCTCCTGTCACTTCTAACTGATCAGTCCCCAGCTTACAACAAAAATTCTTGTTCTTAGTCACTAAATGCATGACCTTGCACTTTGAACTATTACATTTCATCCCATTTCTATTACTCTAGTTTTCAAGGTCATCCAGATCTTCTTGTATGATATTCCGGTCCTTCTCTCTAATGGCAATACCTCCCAACATTGGTTCATCCACAAATTTTATTAGCACACTCCCACTTTTTGTGCCAAGATCATTAATGAAAATGTAAAATAAGATTGGTCCCAAGACCAGTCCCTGCGGGACTCTACTACTAACCTCCCTTCAGACTGACAGTTCACTTTTCAGTATGATCCATTGTTGTCTCCCCTTTAACCAGTTCCTTACTCAGCTTTCAGTTCTCATATTAATCCCCATCTTCTCCAATTTAACTAATAATGTGCTATGTGGAACAGTATCAAATGCCTTACTGAAATCGAGGTCTATTAGATCTACTGCATTTCCTTTGTCTAAAAAATCAATTATCTTCTCAAAGAAAGAGATCAGTTTGGTCTGGCATGATCTACCATTTGTAAAACCAGGCTGTATTTTATCCCAATTACCATTTACCATTATGTCCTTATCTACTTTCTCCTTCAAAATTTGTTCCAAGACTTTGCATACAACTGAGGTCAAATTAACAGGCCTGTAGTATCTCGGACCACATTTTTCCTCCCTTTCTCAAAATTAGGGACTACGTTAGCAATTCTCTAGTCATAGGGTATAACTGCCGAGCTTACAGATTGATTAAAAATCCTTGCTATTGGGCTTTCAATTTCATGTGTCAGTTCATTTGATATTTTTGGATGAAGATTATCTAATTTTTGTCCCATTAAGCTGTTTGAGTTTGACTTCCACCTTGGATGTGATCATTTCTATCGCCAAATCCTCATTCCTATTAGCCACGTTGCCACTATACCCAAGCTCTTCATTAGCCTTATTTTAAAACTATCAATATGATACTGTCAATATGAAAATTACAGTTCCATCTTAAAATTTTGTACCAGTTTGTAACCCATAATATTGTTTTAAATGTGAATTAAAGTAAAACATTCCTTTATTTTGTCCATGTTGTTTACTTTGTACATTTGACAGCATTTAGTGCAGTCATTTCCACTTTTTTTGTTGTTGTTGTTGTTGTTGTATGGTTTTACTCACATTGTGCTAGTGCATAACAATCACTTGCACGAACTGCTCTGGGTGAATTCATGTGTATACTCTTCCCCAAACACTGTAGAATGCTATCTGCTGCTAAGAGCAGCAGTAAAGCTGAAACTGAAATGAAAGCAAATAGGCATGTGCACAGAGAAGAAGGAAGGGTAGACAAGAAGTGGGCCTGGGGTCCATTCAAAGGAATTTTCTAAATACCCCTTATAGTCTTGAAACCAAAATACAACTGTATTTTTATACAAGCATGGCCTGTGCCCCATTTATTTTTTTATTCTTTTTCAATTACAGTAAGAAGATTGCTGACCTCTAATTAGCTTTAGTCCTCAATTCTATATGCCTACAACAAGCATAGTTCCTTCACCTTCTCCCACTGTTGTGCATTTCCATTTTCTCTTCATCTCCTTCTCCGATTTTCTACATGCCTGAGAGAGGCTAACTCAATATATACAAAAAATTACATTCAAAGTCAAGCATTCAAAAGTTAGAATTAAGATTAGTTAAGCAACCTTAATTTTGTCCCCTTATTCATATAGATTATTATATAGTCCTTAACTACATAATAATAGCATGCTAATTTGCTTCTCAGGAACCCTGCTTCAGTCAATGCACAGAATGACAACCTTACACCTGATTTCTCCTAAATTAGGGAAATCTTTAGTTGCAGCTTTAGGTGGCTTTCGATTCTCCTTGCACCACTGGAGCAGCACAAGGGGAACTTCTGAGGCCCAGGTACCAGATTCATGGCAATTTAGTGATGGAAAAGACTCAGATGGAAAAGAGTGTTTGGAAGCAAGTATACCCTCCAGTCTTGGAAGGATCATTTGCACTGTACTGCATATTCTCAATTTATTGTCCATCTTCCTTATTTCTAACATAAGATTTTAATTGGAAATGGGGACCCAAAGGCATTCCACAGGCATCACACTTTAATGTCTTAGTATATAAATCTGGTTTCAAATAAGCCTGCTTCTATTTTTTATTCTCATAATATGTGTCTTGTTTAAAACAGAATTAAACAAAGGTTGTGAAAGTTGAAATGTGAACACTCCAATTAGGTTTGATGGGAGGAAGAGGGAGATCTGGGTGAGCACCTATAGAACAGAGCGACTGGATGAGCTTTGTAGACCACAAGGGACAAACTGGATGGTCTGTCCATTTTATAGTTGTTAACGGGATACACGGTTGGTGTTTCCTAGAATGTTACTGAATTAAGCTTCTGGGTAAGTTGCAGTTTCCAAGTTTCTATGGTCCCCGCCCCCTCCCCCCCCTCCCCCCAGAATCCCAAATATGTGCTTTCATTTCCACCATCTGTGCTGGATCCTGTTATGCTGTCATACTCATGATTCATCGTGCCCACATTCCATATGGCAAGCTTGACTTTTTTTTGTCAGCTCCTGAAATTGCACCAAAACCATGGAAACAAAGCATGACCTAAATACAGTGGATGAATTAGATCTCATCTCTGCAAGTGCTGAAGACTAAGCAATATTTCTTCCCATTAAATACAGTACTTCTAATTTCTTTATATGCAAGGGTGATTTAGAAAAGACTACATGAGGTGCTAAACCATTCATAAAATGATACTCATTACATACATATTGCTGGCAGACTTAGAATAGAATATTTGTTCAGGTTTTAGAACATTAATAACTAAAAACTCATTCTACTTCACTAGAGAATTATTTTTTATTCATAGTAAAACAAAATTTAGTGCTATAGTACCATTTGTCTGAAAATGAAAATGACATGTAAACAAGAGCTTAATAACCAGAAGAATTTTTAATATATTTTTTCTTTGGATACAAAAATATTATACACCATTATAATGTAGCAGATTAATTCTATCTCTAGATATTTATCTTTACACTAAAATTATTTGTATGAAAGTACTGTTTGCCACAGTTGACCATATCTTTCTCCTACAAATCTTTGAACACACAATATCCAATAGTTGGAAGATAAGTTAAATGTCTTGTCTGTGGGGCCTCGGGTGGAAGGGACGTGGCTGGGGGCTAGCCTCCCCCAGCCAGTGGTTCACATGCTGCCCATGCCTAATCCCTTTAGTATCCATTAACTGTTAACCAAGGGGCAGGGCTACTCAGGGAGACCAGAGGTTTAAAAAGCCAGCTGTTAAGCAACCAGAGGAGCTAGTGGCCAGGAGCAGCAAATGGGACTGTGCGAGGCAGTTTAGAGAGGGAGCGTGAGAGCCAGATACACCTAAACTTATGCCAATAAGCGCTCCCCTAAAAAAAAAAAAAACAACCCAAAAAGTATAGAAGTAAAAAGAATGCAGGCAGAAGTCCAGTAGCAGAGTGGGGGGGCTATCCAGTTTATTGCACTGAATGTAGCACGTGTGATTACCTGGCTTGTGGGCAGGTGACAGGTGTGCACATTTGGATCAAGTTCAGGCTTCTGAGATCAGAGTGGCTGAACCAGAGGAAACAAAGGAGAGAGAGAGAGGTACACAGATGAGAAGTTCCTGGGTACAGCAAAGGCTCCCAACTATTTAGACTCCATCATCTTGCATAGTTCTCTGAAATCATCCGCTCAGTATGCAGTGACAGATAAAAAAAAGCTAACAGAATGTTAGGGATCTTTAGGAAAGGAATAGATAATAAAACAGAAAATATCAGAATGCCACTATATAAATCCATGGTATGCCCACAATTTGAATATTCTGTGCACTTCTGGTCACCCTATATCAAAAGAGACACATTAGTACTGGAAAAGGTACAAAAAAGGTGGTTTTTGGAGGGGGGTGAGGGGGTGAGAGAACCTGGATTTCTGCAGGAAATGGCCCACCTTGATTATCATACACATTGTGAAGAGAGTGGTCACTTTGGATGGGCTATTACCAGCAAGAGAGTGAGTTTGTCTGTGGGGGGGCGGAGGGTGAGAAAACCTGGATTTGTGCTGGAAATGGCCCATCTTGATGATCACTTTAGATAAGCTATTACCAGCAGGAGAGTGGGGTGGGAGGAGGTATTGTTTCATGGTGTCTGTGTATATAATAATGATATTCTGCAATTTCCACAGTATGCATCCGATGAAGTGAACTGTAGCTCACGAAAGCTCATGCTCAAATAAATTGGTGAGTCTCTAAGGTGCCACAAGTACTCCTTTTCTTTTTATTAAAAAAAGACTGAGACTGTTTGGTTTAGAAAAGAGTCAGCTAAGGGGGGGATATGACAGAAGTCTATAAAAATCATGAATGATGTGGAGAAAGTGAATAGGGACTTATTTGACCCTTCACATAGAACAAGAACCATTGATCACTCAATGAAATTAATAGAAACCAGGGTTAAAACAAAGGTAAGGAAATACTTCTTCACATAAGGCACAGTCAACCTGAGGAACTCATTGCCAGGGGATGCTGTGAAGGCCAGAAGTATAACTGGTTTCAGAAAATAGATAAGTTAATGCAGGATAGGTTCATCAACAGTTATTATCCAAAGACAGTCAAGGATGCAACCACATAATCCGGGTGTCCCTAAACCTCTGATTGTTAGAAGCCGAGAATGGATGACAGAGATGGATCAATTGCCCTGTTCTTCTTCATTCCTTTTGAAGCAGCTAGCACTGACCACTGTCAGAAGAGAGGAGACTAGGTTATATGAACCATTGACTGACCCAGTATTGTCATTCTTATATTCTGAAGACCACTCTCAGAATAGTTGTCAATAGTTCACTGTCAGACTGGGAGGGTGTCCCACAGGGGGTCAATCCTGGGTCTGGTACTAGTCAATATTTTCATTCATGACTTGGACAATGCAGTGGAGAGTATGCTTACAAAAATTTGCAGATGACAGCAAGAGGTGAGGGGTTGCAAGTACTTTGGAGGACAGGATTAGAATTCAAAATTACCTTGACAAATCAGAAATGTGGTCTGAATTCAACAAGATGAATTTCAATAAAGATAAGTGGAAGGAAGGAAAAATCGAATGCACAACTACAAAATGGGGAATAATTGGCTAGGTTGTATAACAGCTGGAAAGAATCTTGGGTAGACTGGATCACTAATTGAATGAGTCAAAAATGTGATGCAGCCGTGAAAAAGGATAATATCATTCTGGGGTGTATTAAGATGAGTGTGGTATGTAAGAAATAGGAAGTAATCGTCCTGCTTTACTCAGCACTGGTGAGGCCTCAGCTGGAGTATTGTGTCCAATTTGGGCACCATACTTTAGGAAAGATGTGGACAAATTTGGAGAGTCCAGAGAGCAACAAAAATGGTTTAAAGGTTTAGAAAATCTGACCTATGAGGAAAGGTTAAAAAAAACCTGGGCATGGTTAGTCTTGAGCAAAGAAGACTTGGGGGGTACCTGATTACAGCCTCAATATCTTGATGACATTTTAACCCATGACAACAGCCTAGTTATCTAAGGAAAAAAATTTAAAAATGGTCATTTGAAACTCAAAAGTAACGTGCAGAAGTTGTGCAAGAGAACTAGAGTCAGAAGCTAATATGGATCTTACTCAAATGACAGATTATAAGATCATTTCAGCCAATCATGGGTAGTCAGTGGGATTTGACTTCACAACCTTTAGCACTAGCCACTAGGAAGAATATAAAACTTGCATAACAAGAAGGTTATACAGCTTCCCATATCAAAGGGAAAGCTGGTCTCAAGTGAATTGCAGTCCATAGCACTAGTTCAAGTTCTTGTATTGTCACTACTGTTTATAGTTAATTTCCAGTAGAGGTTGAACCGAGGACCTTTGGCACTGAAATATAGACCTCTATCACTTCAGCTAAAGGAACAAGTCTGTTGTGATTCCCCTGCAGCTTCAGAGTAGCCACCATGATCTTCTTTGCCTCTGCATGTTGAAGCAGAAGGCTGCAGCACTCATAAGCCAGCAGAGAGGACAGAAAAGCAAAAGGATTCCAGACTACTACAGTTGCATGAGAATTAAGTATTAATAAGGATCTCATAAAGTGACAAGACTTTGGGCCACTGACAATGAGAATTAAAGTATCTTAAAGCATAGTGAGCATTCTCAGCCCCAATACATATTTTTATTTGTCTCCCGCCTCACTAGCATCACCTTTTCTTACCCATATTGAACTTAAGTCTGCTAGCTTGTATCTAGAGCTGGTGGAAAATCTTCCAACACTTTTCTTGTCAGAATATAAGGGGTTGTGGTTTTTTTGTTTGTTTGTTTGTTTTTAATTTCTGGGGAAATTTAAACTTTTACCAGAACATAAATTTCTGGGTCCCCCCAATCAAAAATTTGGTATAGGGGAGAGGGGGGTAGGACTTGATTTTTCTGAATTCTTGAAATTCTAGAAAGTCTCTAATATCCTCCCTCTTCCCCCTATTTTAAGTGTTTTACAACTTTTGCCTGACGGAAAACTGTATGTTGAAAATGTTAATTGGTCTCTGAAAGTATTGCTATATTAACACTTAAAAGTAGAAAGTAGATTATTTCCCCATATCAAATATCTTACCACAGACAGTCACTGCGGAAGCAAGGAGAAACTTGTGCCATTCTTATTAAGAAATTGCATCTCTGTAGCAAAATTTAGAGAACTATAAAATATTGGAAGGTGTTCATGTATTAGCCTAAAGTTCCCAAGTTTGTTACCTGTTTCCTAGGGAAAGGGTTATTTCCTGAATATTTTTCTTTTTTGTAGGAAAAACAGCAAGAAAATCAAGGGATATACAATGTCACTTTGGGCAAAAAATGTGTATTTTGTTGCTTTTGTGCTGACATTGCAATTTTTTCCACAGATCTCTATCAGTAAGTCCAGTGACTGACAGTGAACTATTACAATTGATTGGAGGGAGGGACGCTATTGCAAACCTGTTTGAAAAAAATTAGGAATAATAAATAGTAGGCATGCATAACTTTGCAAGCCATGGAGAACCCTTCAGTCACGCCCTTGGTAACAAGCATTTTATCTGTCAGATTAATTTGTAAATGAAATCGCTAAAAGGGTCTGTCATGTAGGTCAGTCTTACAGTACATACTCTTGCATGGTGTACCATTTCAGACCTCATTCCTAGACCCTGCTGACAGTGATTTGTCATTTTAAAAGTCTACAGCCCAATAAACACACTGTGGGGGGTATCGATCAGATCAAGTTAGTGCTCAGTCACTGTACACCAGTGAAACAAAGTGGACAGATTAGTCTGTATTTGCTGGCAAGCAAGTCAGAAGTCAAGATGTGACCAATTCACCAATGCACAGTGACAGAATAATATATTAAAACAGATTTGATCTCTGAGCTATACTAAATCAGGTTAACTCTTGTCCTTGGGTGAGTTTGTTTTACAGAGGATTTCTTCAGTTTCTGTTCAAAATTCTGCAGAAATCACATTTTGCATTAACGTCTTCTTTGCCAATGTTGTCTGGCATAATTTTACATTTTTCACCACCAGCTATGCTGATATCTCCCTCAAAGATATGAAGTAGCAGCTTGGTGAGCAGAGAGTTCACAATTAATTGTAATGTTTCTGGATGATTGAAAGATGTGAGTATGGGAAGCCTATCTCTTTCATGATTTACGTAATCAAAGAGCTAAATATGTGATGGCATCTGCTTTCTGGCAGTGTTAGAATGAGTGTGGTCTAAGTTGTTTAGCAGAGGACTGTCGACTCACTGACTTGCAGTGAGCTCAGGTTATGGTGCTTAACAGCACCAGGCCTCATTTTTTTCTTCAGTTGCAACACGGGTATAATAGTTAACTATGATGTTGACTGTTTAAGTAAATGTTGCCATTTAAAGCTGTACTTAAGGGCCACAGCCACTCTCTCTTTCTGAAATATGGGGAGAAGTGTAGGCTCTCGTGTGTAACTACTGCCAAATCCTTGCTTTCAGTGAGAACTTACATTTCACAGGACACGAGGTTTAGTGTTTGTAAAAGATCTTAATGACAGTTGCTCTAAAGTCACAAATATTATTAATGCTAGGATTTCAATATCCCTGCCAAGTTCTCATTACACTTTTGTGTAAAAAGCATTAACTATCAATAAAAATATTTTCAAATCCTATGATATCACAGAGAAATCCCAGGAAAACGAATTACCTAACTGCTGGAAATTTAAATATATTTCAGAACTGAAATTAACTGGATAAAGCTCAATCACCCTTAACATCAACATTTTTACTCTCCCCAAATTAGAAGGAGCCATGTTGTCACATTTGATGTAGCACTGATCTCTCTTACACTGATGTAATTCCATTGGCTTCTTGGGATTACTCCTGGTATGAGATCAGAACCAGGCCTTTTGTTTATGAGCATTTGATGGCTTCTCCTACTCCAGCACATTCTTTGTTTAAAGTGAATATGCGCACCTTAATTGGGAAAGAGAAAAGCTCAAGCAGAGGGAAATTTTTTAGTTGATCCAGTCTCTTACTGTTTCTGCCCTCCTCCCTTTGTGCTGGCTGCCTCCCTCATTCCACTTCCCTTCTTCCATGTATCTGAGGTTGATGGAGATACCCTAGTGCTAGTAAGAATGGTTGAAATGTCATGTTCAATGGACAAAAGTAAATAGGAGGTTCTGTACAAGGGGATGTAGAATCTTGGGCATTGTATGAATTCTGTGCTTTACTAAGGAACTCTTGGAAGTCCAATCCTTGTTTCTCTCTTCTGCAGCAAGGAAAGTGTTATCAAATGATACATCTCTTGTATCTCAGATATCTTATATTTCTAAGGGATCAGAGCATAATATTTAATTTTAAACCAAAAATCTTTTGGCAAGAAAACTGCAAAACAAGGTTATCCTTTATAGTGGAGAATTCATAAATCTTGACTACCTCTTTTCTAGTAATGTCTGTATTAAAAATTAATGAATGCAACACTTTACCGGGTGGTTTATTTAATATTAATACTGTGTATTAATGAGTCCCTGTACTGAATCAGGAATTAAGAGCATAGCAAGGTTTCTTCTCTTTTAAAAAGCTTCTCATCTTGCTGAGGAAAAACAGTTAAGCACCTGAGCACATCTCTAAAGACATTTGCAGTTTTGGGGGTTGTCTTTAATTTTCAAATGTCTTTAAATAAATACTGTTGCTTCAGTGTTTGGACATTTGTCCAGCGTTTTTCACAAGTAAAGTACATCACGGATAAAATTTGTAATTGCCAGGATTGAAACTGAAGGGGAAAAAATGAACGAATATACATGAGGCAAAGTGGATAAAAGAAATCTTTCCCGACCCCACTGTTCCATCCTTCAAACAACCTCCCAAACTTACCAAGCTCACCGTCAGAAGCAAGCTCCCAACAGACCAGGACACACCAACTCAAAGCAGCACCGGACCCTGCCAGAATAACAGATGCAAAACATAAAAACATAAGAACGGCCCTACTGGGCCAGACCAAAGGTCCATCTAGCCCAGTAGCCTGTCTTCCAATACCCCAGAGGGAATGAACAGAACAGGTAATCATCAAATGATCCACTCCCTGTCAAAAGAAAAGGAGTACTTGTGGCACCTTAGAGACTAACCAATTTGAGCATAAGCTTTCGTGAGCTACAGCTCACTTCATCGGATGCATGAAGTGAGCTGTAGCTCACAAAAGCTTATGCTCAAATTGGTTAGTCTCTAAGGTGCCACAAGTACTCCTTTTCTTTTTGCGAATACAGACTAACACGGCTGTTACTCTGAAACCATTCCCTGTCACTCATTCCCAGCTTCTGGCAAACAGAGGCTAGGGACACCATCCCTGCCCATCCTGACTAATAGCCATTGATGGATCTATCCTCCATGAATTTATCTTTTTTGAACCCTATTGTGTTATCTAAGCCCTTATAAAAGCATGAAATCTAAAAATTTCAGTAGTGTAAATTAACAGTATATTTACTCTTGGCTTTAAAAAAGGAAAATTAGAGAACATTTACTTCACCATTTTAAGAATAGATAATCTCACTCCTTCAAAACAGAGGCACTGAGCCCATTACCCATACATTGGCATCATACATAACCAAAACAGACAAGATTTAGAAGAAACATTTACAACACCAAAGCCCTGTACAGCTGCACAATTTTCTGTTTTTAATTTGTTTAGAACATAAAAATGGCCATATTGGGTCAGACGAATGGTCCATCTACCCCAGTCTCTAGCCAATAGTAGACAGTGCCAGAGGCTTCAGTGGGAATGAACAGAACAGGGCAATGATCTTCTGAACTATCTTGAGTATTTTCTATTGTGTGACTAAGCACCCCTGTATTCACATCTTACACAGTATTGTAATAATCTTTGTGGAACATATGCCTTGTGACGTACCATTTGAAAACTAACAACTCATTAATAAATATTCTTGTGTGATGTATGTGTGCGATGTATATTAAGAGTTATGGACATATGCTAGAAAGATAACTAAAATGGGTTTAAACCAGGCATGCCAGAGGGAGTTGGTACACAGGTCTGCCAACATCTTGAATGCAAATGAAGCAGAATGGACCAAAGGCAATGGGATGGTAATTTTACACTTTTGGTATACAAAACCATCAAAGATCACAAGATGATCGGGGTCAGCATGTCTGGACCAGGTTGATAGTGAACCAAAGACAATGAAGGAACATTGGCATGCCACATAAACTATCAAGCTAACAAGTGGGGGAAGAAACAACATGGCTACACCCAGGAAGAGAGAGAAGCTTGTTCTGGGTTTTACTTTTCAGAAGAATCCATTTAGAAGGTTTACGGGTCTATAAAGAGAAGTGAACTTCAGGTGGTAGGCAACTGAATCAACTGATCATACGGAGTATTACATAAGAATGGCCATACTGGGTCAGACCAAAGGACCATCCAGCCCAGTATCCTGTCTGCCGACAGTGGCCAATACCAGGTGCCCCAAAGGGAGTGAACTTAACAGGTAATGATCAAATGATCTCCCTCCTGCCATCCATTTCCACCCTCTGACAGAGGCTAGGGACACCATTCCTTACCCATCCTGGGAAATAGCCATTAATGGACTTAACCTCCATGAATGTATCTAGTTCTCTTTTAAACCCTGTTATAGTCCTAGCCTTCACAACCTCCTCAGGCAAGGAGTTCCACAGGTTGACAGTGTGCTGTGTGAAGAAGAACTTCCTTTATTTGTTTTAAACCTACTGCCCTTTAATTTCATTTGGTGGCCCCTAGTTCTTATATTATGAGAACAAGTAAATAACTTTTCCTTATTCACTTTCTCCACACCACTCATGATTTTATATATCTCTATCATGTTCGCCCTTAGTCTCCTCTTTTCCAAGCTAAAAAGTCCTAGCCTCTTTAATCTCTCCTTATATGGGACCCATTCCAAACCCCTAATCATTTTAGTTGCCCTTCTCTGAACCTTTTCTAATGCCACTATATCTTTTTTTGAGATGAGGAGACCACATCTATATGCAGTATTCAAGATGTGGACATACCATGGATTTATATAAGGGTAATAAGATATTCTCCATCTTATTCTCTATCCCTCTTTTAATGATTTATAACATCCTGTTCGCTTTTTTGACTGCCTCTGCACACTGTGTGGACGTCTTCAGAGAACTATCCACAATGATTCCAAGATTTCTTTCCTGATTAGTTGTAGCTAAATTAGCCCCCATCATATTGTATGTATAGTTGGGGTTATTTTTTCCAATGTGCATTACTTTACATTTATCCAAATTAAATTTCAGTTGCCGTTTTGTTGCCCGATCACTTAGTTTTGTGAGATCTTTCTGAAGTTCTTCACAGTCTGCTTTGGTCTTAACTATCTTGAGCAGTTTAGTGTCATCTGCAAACTTTGACACTTCCCTGTTTGTCCCTTTCTCCAGATCGTTTACGAATAAGTTGAATAGGATTGGTCCTGGACTGGACTCTTGGGGAACACCACTAGTTACCCCTCTCCATTCTGAAAATTTACCATTTATTCCTACCCTTTGTTCCCCATCTTTTAACCAGTTCTCAATCCATGAAAGGATCTTCCCTCTTATCCCATGACAACTTAATTCACGTAAGAGCCTTTGGTGAGGGACCTTGTCAAAGGCTTTCTGGAAATCTAAGTACACTATGTCCACTGGATCCCCCCTTGTCCACATGTTTGTTAACCCCTTCAAAGAACTCTAATAGATTAGTAAGACATGATTTCCCTTACAGAAACCAGGTTGACTTTTGCCCAACAATTTATGTTCTTCTATATGTCTGACAATTTTATTCTTTACTATTGTTTCAACTAATTTGACTGGTACTGATGTCAGACTTGCTGGTCTGTAATTGCCAGGATCACCGCTAGAGCCCTTTTTAAATATTGGCATTACATTAGCTATCTTCCAGTCACTGGGTACAGAAGCTGATTTAAAGGACAAGTTACAAATCATAGTTAATAGGTCTGCAATTTCACATTTGAGTTCTTTCAGAACTCTTGGGTGAATGCCGTCTGGTCCCAGTGACTTGTTACTGTTAAGTTTATCAATTAATTCCAAAACCAGACACTAAAGACACTTCAACCTGTGACAATTCCTCAGATTTGTCACCTACAAAGGATGGCTCAGGTTTGGGAATCTCCCTAACGTCCTCAGCCGTGAAGACTGAAGCAAAGAATTAATTTAGTTTCTTTGCAATGATTTAGTCGTCTTTAAGTGCTCTTTTTCTGTCTCAATCGTCCAGGGGCCCCACTGGTTGTTTAGCAGGCTTCCTGCTTCTGATGTACTTAAAAAACATTTTGTTATTACCTTTTGAGTTTTTGGCTAGCTGTTCCTCAAACTCCTTTTTGGCTTTTCTTAGTACATTTTTACACTTAATTTGGCAGTGTTTATGCTCCTTTCTATTTACCTCACTAGGATTTGACTTCCACTTTTTTATCTCTCACTGCTTCTTTTACATGGTTGTTAAGCCACGGTGACTCTTTTTTAGTTCTTTGACTGTGTTTTTTAATTTGGGGTATACATTTAAGTTGGGCCTATATTATGGTGTCTTCGAAAAGTGTCCATGCAGCTTGCAGGGATTTCACTCTAGTCAATGTACCTTTTAATTTCTGTTTAAGTAACCTCCTCATTTTTGCATAATGCAAAACTTTGCATTTTTCACTTTCTGAAATTAAATGCCACAGTGTTGGGCTGTTGAGGTGTTCTTCCCACCACAGGAATGTTAAATGTTGTTATATTATGGTCACTATTTCCAAGAGGTCCTGTTATAGTTACCTCTTGGACCAGATCCTGCGGTCCACTCAGGACTAGATTGAGAATTGCCTCTTCCCTTGTGGGTTCCTGTACCAGCTGCTCCAAGAAGAAGTCATTTAAAGTATCGAGAAATTTTGTCTCTGCATTTTCTACTGAGGTGACATGTACCCAGTCAATATGGGGATAATTGAAATCCCCCACTATTATTGAGTTCTTTATTTTGATAGCCTCTCTAATCTCCCTTAGCATTTCATTGTCATTATCGCTGTCCTGGTCAGATGGTTGATAATAGATCCCTACTGTTATATTTTTATTAGAGCATGGAATTACTATCCATAAAGATTCTATGGAACATGTGGATTCATTTAAGATTTTTACTTCATTTGATTCTACATTTTCCTTCACATATAGTGCCACTACCCCCGCCTTCCTCCCACCCCCTCCCCCCTTGCCACCCGCACAACCTGTTCTGTTCTTCCGATATATTTTGTATCCCGGAATGATTGTGTCCCATTGATTGTCCTCACACCACCAGGTTTCTGTCATGCCTGTTATATCAATATCCTCCTTTAACACAAGGCACTCTAGTTCACCCATCTTACTATTTAGACTTCTAGCATTTGTGTACAAGCACTTTAAAAACTTGTCACTGTTTATTTGTCTGCCCTTTTCTGATGTGTCAGATTCTTTATGTGAATGTTTCTTGTCTGATCTGGCCCATACTTTATCCTCTTCCATCCTCTCCTCCTGACTAAAACCTAGAGAATCTCTCTCAATAGACTCTCCTCTAAGAGAAGTCTCTGTCCGATCCACGTGCACCTCTGCAGCAATCGGCTTTCCCCCTTCTCTTAGTTTAAAAACTGCTCTGCAACCTTTTTAATGTTAAGTGCCAGCCGTCTGGATCCACTTTGGTTTAGGTAGAGCCCATCCTTCCTGTATAGGCTCCACTCTATCCCAAAAGTTTCCCCAGTTCCTAATAAATCTAAACCCTTCCTCTCTACACCAGCATCACATCCATGCATTGAGACTCTGAAGTTCTGCTTGCCTACCTGGCCCTGCGCGTGGAACTGAAAGCATTTCTGAGAATGCCACCATAGAGGTCCTGGATTTCAGTCTCTTTCCTAGCAGCCTAAATTTGGCCTCTAGGATGCCAGTATTACTGTATTATAAAAGTGTATAGAGAGAGGTCTTGTCATTAGCTTTCAGACACATTGGTGATTTAATATCACTGTGAAATATATGTATTAACACTATGTAAGGAATTATTGATACTCATTGATATTAGGTTGAACAGTTTGCCCAGAAAGGAGGGAATGCCACAGCTATCTACCTATCTCCTACGTAAATGAAGTGTGGTGAAGTCAAAACAATGGAACTCCCATTTTGCATAGAAATCATACGGTCAGGATGGGAAGCCCACAGAAAAGCTCTTGAAGTGAGATCACTGAACTGTACAGAAGCCATGTTTGGCATCCATCAGTAGATAGATGCAAAGGAACAGAGTCACTGCAAGCTGAGAAAGATGGGTCCTTCAACCAAGGAGGGGCAGGGGTGAAGTCTCTGGAACTGAGTGTAGGTGTGAAAGGTGTTTAGGCAAAGATCTTTCACCTAAGAAGGCAAGGGAAGGCAGCACCTTGTACTTTTGTGGAAGGTCCTGACTGAGGGAAAGTCATCCATGGCTGGGAGGTAAACTGACTGGTAAAAGATACCAGTTTGAACAAAGTCTGTATCTTGCTAGATTGTTTTAGACTCTTAATTGCATGTTTTCACATTTATTTGCTTGTAACCCTTTCTAACTTTATTCTTTTTACTTAGCATCATTTAAACTATGCCCTATTGTTAATAAATGTGTTTTGTTTTACTATAAACCAACTTGGTGTGGTGTTTAAAGGAAATGGTGTATTCAACCTAGGTAAGTTTAATAAGCTGTGATGTGCTTTTTGTGTCTTTAGAGGAACAAGCAAACCCTATTATTTCTCTGAGCTATCCAAGAGAGGGCTGGACACCTCACGGCCCATGGTTTGAGGAAAATTCAGGATTGGGAGTGTGTTGGCATCACCTTGCTGGCTGTAACCCAGGCTGGTGGAAGCCAGACTGCATCTGTGAGACCAAAGATGAACTTCTGGAGTCAGAGCTGCTGAACCAAGATTGTCTAGCACACAGAAACTCAGGGTGTGACCTGCATGCTGGTAGGCATGCATTGTGTGGCTCCCAAGGTTACTGGGCAGGCAGTGACACAACCCCTCACTGGTCTGGATTGCACCGCGGAATATAATAGTATCATCTGAAGAGTTTGCCACTTTACAGTTCACCCCCTTTTCTATATCATTTATGAATATGTTGAACAGCAGAAGTCCCAGTACAGATCCTTTGGGGACCCCCAATTTACCTTCCTCCATTGTGAAAACTGACCATTTATTCCTCTTTTTGTTCCCTTATGGCTTAATAATTCACAATAAATGGTTTAAAGGTACAAAAGAAAATATTCCAATTAATACCACTGGAACTATTTTTACTATTCTGATTATATTACCGATGTTAATACAATAAAAAAGCAATCACACATGACTTCTGTGTTTGCGTTCTAATCCCTTTCATTTCTTGGCTGCTTCTTTTGGTTCATTCCCTTTACATCTTATAGCATCCTTCTGAATTTCCAGTCATATTCAGACATGAACATCATGCCTCATATTTAAGGTTAGTGATGTGTAGTATAACAAAGATTGGATATAGTGTTAAACAGTGCCATAGTGATCATAAGAATGACCATACTTGGTCAGACCAGTGGTCTTTCTAGCCAAGTTTCCCATCTTCCAACAGTGGTCAGTGGCAGCTGCTTTAGAGAGATTGAACAGAAGAGGGCAATTGTTGTGTGATCCATCCCTGTCATCCATTCTCAGCTTCTAACAGTCAGGGGTTTAGGGACACCAAGATTATGAGGTTGCTTCCCTGACTGTCTTGCTAATAAGTTCATGTAGGTTAGGTCTATCAATTGTTATCCAATTATTTTCTGAACCTGGTTATATGTTTGGCCTTTACAGTATCCCCAGGCAATGAGTTCCTCAGGTTGACAGTGCCTTGTGTGAAGAAGTATTTCCTTATCTTTGTTTTAAACCTGGTTTTTATTCATTTCATTGGGTGACCCCAGGTTCTTGTTCTTATGTGAAGCGGTAAATAACAATTCCCTATTCACTTTCTCCACACCATTCATGATTTTATAGACCTGCATCATATCTCCCCTTAGTCGCCTCTTTTCTAAACTGAAGAGTCCCAGTCTTTTTTTAATCTCTCCTCATATGGAAGTTATTATTTTTGTTGCCTTTTTGTACCTTTTCCAATATGAATATATCTTTTTAGAGATGGGGTGACCAGAACTGCACACAGTATTCAAGGTGTGGGCATACCATGGATTTATCCAGTGGCTCCTTTCTCCCAGCTCCTGCCTCAAGGGTGAGCGACGGGAGGTGCGGGGTGAACCGAGGAGCGAGCAGCAGGTGGGGAGGACCTCGGGGGAAGAGGCAGAGTGAGGGTGGGGCCTTGGGGGGAAGAGGTGCAGTGCAAGCGGGGCCGTGGTCTAGGCACCAATGCCGCCCCCGCCCTGCTCCGCTTCTCAGGATCTTACGGTGGCAGCACCTCCAAAAGGAGATATGCTGTATCTGGTATTTCTTGTCCCATTTGGGGAGGCTTATAACCACCACCCATGCTTCCTGACTACCTAATTTGTAGCCATTACTCTAATGGCATCCTTTGATTAAGCCAGTGTAAGTGTGTCTGCATTAATTCCACATGAAATTAGTTTACATTTGAGATTTTTATGACGTATTATTGGATATTGAAAGCTTTTTGAAAACCATGTAGTTTACAGCACACCTAGCCATCTTATCTTGTCAAAATTCACTGTGACTTCTCATGGTTGGAAAATATCGGACATGTAGCTGATAGGCCATTTGAAAATTTTGTATTATCCAAACTGATATATTTATATACCTGAAGCTTTGGGTTTTTTTCAAATTAGGATATCTAAATTTAAGCTCTAGCTGATCTACAATTGTGGTGTTGAGTGTAAATCCCTCTAACTTGCATGAATCAAGCAGCATATAGTCTGACAAGTAAATTATAGTCATGAAGGTGGCCCAGCCTGGTTGCATTACACTTAACTGAGCACCCAAGGATAGAACACAAACTTGTTCAACCAGAAACATAGAAGAGGGTTCTCAACCCAAATCATTCTTAGAAGGCAAAAGCTGGTTATTTTTAAAGCAATTAAACCAAAAGAGGTTGAGGAGAAAGGGCTAGAAAATGGATAAATAATGGGTCTTATGCTCATTTAAAAAAAATTCAACCCCCCTTCCTATGACTCATAGCAACCAGGACTGAAGGAGGCAAACAAAGCAGCTTTCATATTTCCTCTTAAAGTCTCCTCTTTGCTATCCCCCAGTCCTCCATGATTTCATTTTTTTTTAAACTAATTTGCTTCTAAATCTAGAGATCCTGTCATGGTTCCTCAATTTCTCTCCTTCTTTGTAGTTAAGATAGCTTTCTCTTATTTGCATGGAGGAGTCAGCTATCTTTTTAGCTAATGCTTCCCCCAGAGTCCTTCACATTTTCTTCTTAATGTTATTGCTTTGAAATACAGCAGGGCCGGCTCTACAGTTTTTGCCGCCCGAAGACATGAAAAAAAACTGCAGCAGCGGATGGCAAAGGGAAGAATTGCCGCTGCGGCCGGAGGAACTGCCGCCCCTTTCTAACTGCCACCCCAAGCACCTGCTTGGAACGCTGGTGCTTGGAGCCGGCCCTGAAATACAGCACTACTTATAGTGCTGTACATGCTCAAAATGCTGTATAAACTAATCCTCCCAGTCACAATGAGTGGTATGTAGACAAACATTATTCCCACTCCTCATTCCTGCCCATGAGAAAGATGTGGCACAAATGTTGAGTGACTTGCCCAAGGATGCACCTCAAGTCAGTGTCATCATTAGAACCTTGGAGTTTCTGATTCCAAGCCCTCCTCTCAGCTAGCCTTTGGTTGCTGCTTCCTTGTTAGTATTCTTTCTTTTTTTTTTTTGTTTTTTTTTAAATGAGGAGTCCAATCCCAAGAAAAATAAAATGAAAGATTCCCTTGACTTCAGCGGGCTTTACTGCTTTAATCAGGACTTTTATGCTTTGGGATATAGTAAATAATATCACCTGTCTGTGAATTACTAAATGGGCCCTATATAGGAGGCTTTATAAATCTGGAAATAAAAATGCAATGCTCGTTGTGGCAGTTCAATGACAAGACGGAACACAGCTTTTAGTGAGCAAGCGAGCTGGTCTGCTAACGGGCTGCTGCCTGTCAGCTTTCCACTTTCCCTTTTATTCTCTCCCCCCTGCGCATTACATACTTCAACCGCAAAAGGACACAACAAAGGAAATAATATGACTGATTAATATTCTTATTTACTAGCCTCTACTACTGTCCTTGCTCTCAGGCCTTGAGCCCATTCCAAGGAAGCTTCCCACGGTTCATGTCCTCTAAGCGACTTCCCATGGTCCATGAGCAGTGTGTGCACTGCTCCCACACAACACTCAGGGTGTGCCCTGAATGTTTCCAGGTGCGTGAACGAAACATGAACCCTTCAGCTCATGGTCATTAAAATTATTTCAAAGGGTCAGTTTTGGCATCCCTTACTGTGGAAGCAGCATTTGGGGTAATTGTTCTTGAGAATACTTCTTGAATTTTAAATTGCCTTTTTAGTGCAAGTTTAATAAAACAAGGGGGAAGAAAGCAAAGATGCCTAAATACAAAATAATCATCTTTCTGTCATGTTCTCTGTATTTTGAATAATCATTCATATGGTAAGTCTTCATATGTGACTCTCTTCAACAATGCCAACAGTATTCTGCTGTCACATCTTTATTCATTTTTGTCAGAAGCAATGTTAAGGAAGACTCCATGAAGCAGCTCTCTGCAAAATATCACTATATTTTTCCTAGGAAGACAACAGCTAAGAGGCACCTTTCTATTTTTGTTTTAAAAAATAGAAAATAGCTGTAGATGATTATGTGAAAACCCTGGTAAGAAAATGTAATGCCTAACGAAAAAACTCTGTATCCATCCTCTTCACTTAAGTATAACTGTCCTTTTCAAACCCTCAGTTCTTCACTAATGATTTTCTCTGGTATGCCTCATGTAGCCTAACATTTTAGTTGTTGAACCCCCTTTTCTGGAGCAAAATTACATCCGCAAGTTCTCTGACCTTCCATAATTTTCTTCCCTTGTTTCCTTGGCAAGGCTGATGCTATGTTTGTTATGCTTTAAAATAACTGCTTTTCTAAAGTCTGCAATGTCAGTATCCAATTGATGCTTGTGTATGTTTATATGTGGCTTGGATGCATCATCCTTAGCAAACTTTCTAGGTCAGCATCAAGCAATGAGCAGTCACTTTCTTATTGCAGAAGGTTTGGTGGCATGGTATTAATGCCCCAAATTCCTTACAGTTCATGTAGACAAAATGATCATTAGGATTTTGATTTCTGTTCTCTACAAAGAAACCCAAGTGCCCCTTTCAGTAAACAGTGTTACATATCAGCTGTTTCAAGCCACTTTCTGAATCTATAATGGCATTTTAAGTTAACATAAGCATATCTCTCTTCAGTTTTGACAAGAAATGGTTCTGACTGCTTAATCATATTTAATTGTTCATAAATATAGTCTGATGTTTAGTGATCACTCCCTTTTAAAGTGACACAGATATAAGCCCACTGACATCTGCTCAACATTCTTGCGCTACTTATAAAACATTGAGGGAGCATTTGGACACTAACAAATGTAATAAAAAGAATTAAATAAATGAACCTGGGTTCCTCCTTGAAAGTCTTTTTAAAAAAAAGGGCACAAGCCTGTTATCAGAGGGAAAAATTCACCAGTAGAACTGGTTGAATAACAGAATTTCAATTCCACAGGAAGTTCCAATGCTTTGAAATTTTTTTTCTCATTCCATGTTGGAACAAACCTCCAAAATTTTCCATTGAACAAAGTCTAAAATGTTATAATATTGAATATGCAATATATTAAAACTACTCTGAAATCTATTGAAAATTATAAAGTTGTAATCCGCTGTGTTTATCTTGCTGAAATGAGAAATGATTTATTTTGACTTTTTGCTGTCAAATATTTCATCTATATTGACAAGTTCCAGCAGAATGTCTCAGTGCTTAAGAAACTGAAATTTCCAATGAAAAACTGTTCCCTCACTTTTTTACAAGCTCTGATCAGCCCTCATCAAATCATTCATCAAGTTATTAACCAGACGATTAGTCTTACTCGCCACCAGTGCTCAAACTATGTACAAGGGGTTGGGGAGAGGAGATGGAGATGGCTGGCCTCCACTCCCTTCCACCTCCTCCGTCAACACCATACTCCTTTTACTGAGTGCAGCAAGAGAGAGATGCTTCTTTCTCTCTTAAGGCAGAGTTCCTGGTGCTTATAAGGAGAGGTGGAGCTCATGTGGTGTTTGTGTGTTGCTCTCCTACAAAACATGCCCTCCATGATTTTTTAACTCTCAAAAGGTGAGTAGGTGAGTGGAGTCACTAAGACCTAAATTAGTTCTGATCAGATGATTTTCTTTTCTCGTTATAGCTCCAAAACTGTAGCCAAGAAGTGGTGGTGTCACTTATCTTGAATACCTGGAGTACAGGATATTGACAGGAGGCCCTGCATCAGGCAGTGTTCAAATGTTCTAGGCTCTCCATATTCATATTTGGGGTCATTCTTCAGTTTCCACTCGGTCATATTGTCACTGGCCTTTGCCACCCCAGCTCTTTCTTGATTTAGAGTACACCAGTGTTCTGATGTGAGGTCAGTGCCTGGGGTTGGGGAGGGTGGGGGAGTTCTCCAAGATCATTGGCATTTCCTGCTATTTTATTACTCTCTAGCCTTCCACAGTGGTATTTTGGGGTCAGAGATTTTCATAGGCAATGCTCTTTCTGGACTTCCACCTCTTGGGTGTTGGAATGTGTCCATACAGTGGATGTCTTGGATAATACACTTGTTTTTGTCTCTCCTTTTTAATGAAGGCATCCTGCCTCTGACAATCATGCAACCTCAACAAGGCAGTATAGCAACAGTGTGGGAGTCAGCTTTAAAGTCCTTGCGATGATCCTACAGGATTGATTGATTTAATTCAGTATCAGTTTTGCGTGCATGGCTCAAGCATGAGCATATCGGGGCACAGTATTCTGCAGCTGAGTAACAAAGGGCAAGCCTGGTTGTTTGGAGTATTTGGGAGTTGTCTCCCCATTTTGTGTTGACCAGTTTCTGGAGAACAAAATGTCTGGAGTTCATTTTATTTTTCAGCTTCTTGAGTGGTGTGACACACTGTACCTACCCCATGGTCACCACTTTTATATGGTTATGATATATTTTGTACAAAGAATGCCTTGTGAGGTATCATTGGAAAACTCATAATCTGCTGAATATTATTATCCTGTTGAAATGTGTGTAACAACACTGTATGTAAAATTGAGATTTTGCTATATGATTGTAATTGAAATAGGTTGTAGTTCTGGGTAATGCCCAAAAACAATTTATCAGAGACAAAGCCACACTAACATGCCAGCAAGATGCTAAGGAGCCATTACCTGCTTAACTGTCCAATCACCAGAAAGTGGGAAGGTGTAAACAAGAAATTTACATTTCATCCCAGAATCTCACATACACAGGAGACTGTTTGTTTATACCCTGGTGGGGGGTAATGCTGAAAAAAAGTGCAGGGTATAAAAATAAGAGGCAGTGACGTCCACATCACCCCTCTCTCCTCCTCCCATCTCTCTGCTTATGGCATCAACAAATATCTGAAGAACATTCAGCTGGGACAGAGGTCCCTGCTTAAAAAGGAAATCCAGCCTGTGAACTGTTTTAAGTTCATTTAGGTTTAACTTGCATTTTTTTTCTTTTTTAACCAGTATCTGACTTTTATGCCTTATCACTTGCAATCACTTAAAATCTCTCTCTGTAGTTCTATTGTTTTATCCAATCCAATGAGTTTGGATTGAAGTATTGGGGAACCTCTATTTGAGAATACAAAGCTGGTGCATAATCATTTTCCAGTGTTGGAATGACTAACTATGAGCTTGCACTGTCCAAGAGAATACTGAGCAGTGCAAGATGCACATTTCTGGGGAACAAGGCTGGGGCTAAGAATTTGTTGGTGTCACCCTGTATGTAGTTAATGAATGTCTGGGAGAGCATTCATGTATTTAGCTGGGAGTGAATTTACATGCTGAAGGCTACATGAGTGGATGAGAAGGCTGTTCTGGCAGTAAAATAGTATAAAAGGCACCTCAGGCTAGAGAGTTCAGGAGACAGTACTGTTCAACAGTCCAGATTGTACCCTGGGGAATATCACAAGTGCTCTCTGGACATCAATGTTGGGCCTAATGTGACCTCAAGGTACACTGCATGAAACATCTACCATTTTCTTTGCTGAAAGGACAAAGCCAGTGAGAACACAACCATGAGGAAGTGTTTGTCTTGTACAAATTATCAAGATGCAAAATACACCAAGTTTGAATTTTAGAAGTTCTAAGCACCCCCATCTGAGATTGAGGTCAGTGGAAGCTGCAGGGGATCTGCACCTCTGAAAATCAGGCCATCTACATAGGCAGAGTTGCACCTATTGAACAATGAAGCAGTCACATGTGCTGTCCATGTGTGTGCAGTCCATGTATGCAGAAAAAAACATGAATGGGGAAACATTTGGGAAAGATGGAGATTATCCAGAAGCATGAGCTCCACTTGATCCAAAATAGAACTAGACAGCTGATGCACAGTGACCATATTTGGAGGGATTACTTAAATGAGCTTCTGAGGGAAAGCTGACAAAGTCATCTGTTAGGGTTAGTGATGCAAAGGTATCTCTTTAACCAGTATATTATAGGACAGAATGGTGTTAGACTAAGGACTTAATTATAAATAGAGACATTGCCCAAAATAAAAGCTATATATATATATATCTATGTACCAATGTGAGAATTGTAAAAGGAAAAACATGTAACTTGAAAAGCCTGCCAACAGGAAAAGATCTCGTCATAGGTGCCATTGCTGAAACCATCCCGATGTCCAGAAATAATAGCAAATATAGCAGGCGACCAGCTTGGCTTAACAGAGAAATCTCCAATGAGCTTAAAGGCAAAAAAGAAGCCTACAAGAAGTGGAAACTTGGACAGATGACTCGGGAAGAGTATAAATATATTGCTTAAGCATGCAGGGGGGTAATCAGGAAGGTCAAAGCACAATTGAAGTTGCAGCTAGCAAGGGATGTGAAGCATAACAAGAAGGTTTTCTACATGTATGTTAGCAACAAAAAGGTCAGGGAAGGCATGGGACCCTTACTGAATGGGAGAGGCAACCTAGTGACAGATGATATGGAAGAAGCTGGGGGTTTTGCCTCTATCTTCACAGACCAGGTCAGCTCCCAGACTGCTGCACTGGGCAGCACAGTATGGGGAGGAGGTGAGCAGCCCTCAGTGGTGAAAGAACCAGTTAAGGACTATTTAGAAAAGCTGGACATGCACAAGTCCATGGGACCAAATGCAATGCATCAGAGGGTGCCGAGGGAGTTGGCTGATGTGATTGCAAAGCCATTGGCCCTTATCTTTGAAAACTCGTGGCGAAAGGGGGAGGTTCCGGATGATTGGAAAAAGGCAAATATGTTTCCGATCTTTAAAAAGGGGAAGAAGGAGAATCCGGGGACTACAGACCTGTCAGCCTTACCTCAGTCTCTGGAAAAATCATGGAGCAGGTCCTCAAGGAAACCATTTTGAAGCACTTGGAGGAAAGGAAGGAGATCTGGAACAGTCAACATGTATACAGTAAGGGCAAGTCATGCCTGACCAACCTAATTGCCTTCTGTGATGAGATAACTGGCTCTGTGGATATGGGGAAAGCAGTGGATGTGACATATCTGGACTTTAGCAAAGCTTTTGATACGGTCTCCCACAATATTCTTGCCCGCAAGTTAAAAAGTATGGATTGGATGAATAGACTACAAGGTGGATAGAAAGCTGGCTAGATTGTCAGGCACAACAGGTAGTGATCAACAACTTGATGTCTAGTTGGCAGCTGGTATCAAGCAGAGTGTCCCAGGGGTCGGTCCTGGGGCTGGTTTTGTTCAACATCTTTATTAATTATCTGGATGATGGGATAGATTGCACCCTTAGCAAGTTAGTGATGACACTAAGCTGAGGGGAGAGGTAGATATGCTGGAGGGTAGGGATAGGGTCCAGAGCGACCTAGAGAAATAGGAGGATTGGGCCAAAAGAAATCTGATGAGGTTCAACAAGAACAAGTGCAGAGTCCTGCACTTAGGACATAAGAATCCCATGCACCGCTACAGGCTGGGGACCGACTGGATAAGCAGCAGTTCTGTAGAAAAGGACCTGGGGATTACCGTGGACGAGAAGCTGGATATGAGTCAACAGTGTGCCCTTGTTGCCAAGAAGGCTAACAACATATTGGGCTGCATTAGTAGAAGCATTGCCAGCAGATCTAGGGAAGTGATTAGTCCCCTCTATTCGGCACTGGTGAGGCCACATCTGGAGTATTGCATCCAGTTTTGGTTCCCCCCCTTCCCACTACAGGAAGTATGTGAACAAATTGGAGAGCCCAGCAGAGGGCAACAAAAATTATTAGGGGTTGGGACACATGATTTATGAGGAGAGGCTTAGGGAACTGGGCTTATTTAATCTGCAGAAGAGAAGAGTGAGGTGGGATTTGATATGAGCCTTCAAATACCTGAAGGGGGGGTTCCAAAGAGGATGGAGCTTGGCTGGTCTCAGTGGTGGCAGATGACAGAACAAGGAGCAATAGTCTCAAATTGCAGTGGGGGGAGTCTAGGTTGGATATTAGGAAAAACTATTTCACCAGGAGGGTAGTGACGCACTGGAATGGGGTACCTAAGGAGATGGTGGAATCTCCATCCTTAGAGGTTTTTAAGACTGGGCTTGACAAAGCCCTGGCTGGGATGATTTAATTGGGGTTGGTCCTGCTTTGAGCAGGAGGTTGGACTAGATGACCTCCTGAGGTCTCTTCCAACCCTGATATTCTATGATTCTATGAAATATGGTGGATTGACAAAAAGGATACATAGCTATTAATTATATCGAAAGTAAAAGACTAGGTCATAGAAGCTGCGGAGTAGTCCAGACCTAAAGATTGCATTTAATGATGTGAAATATATGAATGGAAAGGAACCATACAGTCAAATTTGTGTGACACCATACCCATGTCAGAAGAATAAAAATGCACTAGCAAAAAACTGAGATGTGATTAAATTGGTTCAAAATAGGAGGAAAAAGCTCAACAGATCTGGTGGTTGGTTGTTATTATGTGTGTTACGTTGTGAATGGATATTGCATCACCATGAGTAATGGGAAGTGTCACAGTGAGGAGAGTTGGAGACAAGGGAATAAATACTGTCTGAAAGGAGTATATATCCCAGAGCAGACCCATAATTAGACAATCAGTAGAGATGGAAGTGGAATGTGTGTGTATGTGGAGCTGTGTAAAAGAAATGTCCCTCGTTCTTTGGTTTTGTTGTTGTTGTTGTTTTTACTGTACACCCCATTATGAATGAACAGGAAGGAGGACAGAATACTCAGTTCTATTCAGTTTTCCTGGTTTCTGATTATGGGTAGTTTCCTGTGTCCCTGGAGGGTAGGGGGACCTGAAGTGGGTTCTTCATACCCTAGAAGAGAGAGGGAACTTGCAGAGATGTCTTCTTTTCTAGAGGAAAACTTGTATCTATGTAAAATGTTTATGTGCTGGCACTACTTTACCTACTATTTGGAGAGCATGAAGCCTCAAACTCCCCAGCTAGGCAACAACATCTGCTGATCACACTTCAGGTTCTCCCACTTGATGTGTCCTCATTTTACCAGCACTTTACTTTTAATCCCTGCTCAGCATCTCAGCTGAGCTAGTAAATCATTGGCCTCAGTCAGTTCACTATCTTGCTATTCTCTGTCTATTACAGTCTTACGGGCTAATGTCATGACACAAACTTCTTGTAACTTACTGGTTTATCATTTCTAGTTTGCTGGATTATATGAAGGCAGTCTCAGGCCTGTCTTTGTACAGTTTGTGGTTCAGTTGTTAGCTTGCTTGTCTGATGACAAGACACAGTTCTCTGTGAAGACAATAGCTCACTTGCTAAAGCATACTGAGTTTATGCAAGGTGCATGTGGGAGAATAATTTGACCTAAAATTTCTTAAATTTAGTATCATCACCTTTGAGGATTTAAACTATCAATTATGATCAGTGGAAAGGTTGTTTCCTGTCTAGTCCTTAATTGAAAAGATACGATTGGGACTGTAAATGCTATTATAAATCATGAAAATAAATAAATACAAAGAGAATGTATTGTAAGTACTTCTTGTGTTTTGAAAAGTTAAAAGTTGAACTGTATGTGAGCATAGATATCGTGCTTGGTTTACAGTATGTTTCACTCTAGCAGTTTAAGGCCAGTACAATAACATAAAGAGAAGCAAGACTTATACCATATATTCTATTGTGTTAACTGTAGGTTAGTAAGATAATTTCAAACACTTAGTTGAAAATGTACAAATTGTGGAGCATTTAAGTCTGTAACAGGATAGGAAAGCTAATTCTGTGTAAGAGTTATGGTAAAGTGAAACTTGTTTTCTTTCTTTTCCAGCTGTCCTAATAAGTGAAGCTTTGATTAATACTTTACTTGTGTAGAGAAAGCCTTTTTGTTTGCTTCTGTATGGTAAAAATTGATTACTAGCTTATAATGTGCTTCTAAAAGCTGGAAGTGCCTTGCTTAACACTGCCATGTCAGTTAAAATGGAGTTGAAGTAGGACATTGGGTGAAACAGACTGCGCTTGAATTTACTGATGTGTGGTATGCATGTGAATGAGTCAGTATCAACTGCCCATTCGTTTCACTTTCTGACACAGTTATTAGCTACCTGTAGCTAGGCAGACAGCCTAGAAAATTATGTTGTGGTCCAATGCTTTTAGTTCCAATAGAAACTGAAGACTGTTATTAATCTCTTTTTCTGGTGAAAGAAAAGAAATTTACTATCAATTTTGTTTTTAATTGAAGTTTTTATTTAAAAAATTATTCTTGCAAATTGATTTAAAAGAACATTGGTGTCTGAGGCAAAGTGTTTTTTAAATTTTTCTAACCTTCACAGATACAACAACTTAAGAAGTTCAATTTTCTGGTTTGAGAGAGTGAGTTTTGCATATTATCCTGTGCTAACTGGGGATGGCTGGGAAACAACAATTCCATTTGTGAAAAACGTTGAGGTTCAAAATTATTTTTATTCTGCATAGGAATTAAATAGAGACCTTTTGAATTTTTTTCAGGAAAGAAAAGATCCACTTCAGCAGAGCTAATAGTCTGATGGTTCAGGCACTTGCCAGGTATGTGAGATCCCTAGGTCCAAGTCCTTAGTCTGAATCAGGTAGGGGCTCACATATCAGTTGACTGCTCTAGCCATCAGGCTGCAGGCTATTCTGGAGAGTGGTGTCTTCAATCTCCATCCCCTCTCTAAGATATATATTTTGGTTTCAACAGTGTTTCTTACATCCAGGATGGACTTTTGAGGAGGGGGAAGAGAGAGAGAAACTTTTTTTTTTTTTTTTTTAGCAAATGATACATTTCCACAAAACCCTTTTTGTCAAAATGAATTGTATTTTTCAACTTAGAAAATTCCACTGAAAATTTTCTTGCTAAAACTTTTCTTAGAAAAAGCCCATTGGCTGTACTGTTACTTTCCATTTGTTTTCTTTATGTATAATACTGATTGTGTTAAATTCTGCACTACCCACCACAATGAAACAAAATTCAGCAATACGGCTGACATTTGTCCTTGGTAAGGCCCCAATCTAGCAAAGCACTCCATCACGTGTATTGTTGCTCATATGACTCACGTTAGCAAAGTTGTGCACATGCTTAATTAAGTGCTTTGCAAGATCAGTTCTTCATAGTAGAACAGTAATACTTTATTCAAACTGCTGGATTTTCAAGAGATTCTCTAGGGAGATTTCCTTTTTAGAAGCAAATAATAACATAGCCTTAGATTGACTCTGACTTTGATGTGGAGATTCCCCCCTCCCCAAATGGAATTATAAACAAACAAAAGAAAGATCTTAAACTCTATTTTGAAAACTTAAATTCCCCTTTGTGTACAGGCCCAGTGCAAGACCAATGCACCATTTAAATCTGTGGACTTGAATAGTCCATAGGCGTTGTACAGGCATAGGGGTAAACTTCACACTCCATGTAGGGGATTATTCAACATGAATAAAAATGGCAGAATCAGCCCTTAATTTTCACCTTGGAGAAACCTTTAACTTCTGTTAATTACTTCAGGTTAATTTTAGATCTTAACAGGATTTATATTTTTTCTAGTTCTATAAACTTATATTTTTTATCTGAATTTTGGGAAGCATGGGTTTATGTATTAGGACACACTGGTGTATATGTAAAATAGATATACAATGTGTGTACATATATAATATGTAATCTTTTTCTGAAAGCCAAGGTCATTAACTTTTATTGCAACTTCCATCTGTAGTTGGACATGGATGTATATAAAATCAGTCCCAAAAAGGCCTTTGAAATTTACTGAACAATGAATCTTTATTGTTTTTAAATGAGAACTACACTGAGTATTTCATGGAAAAGGATAACTAACGATTCAGGAAAGCAGGGGGACCAGCTAGTTCACGTAAACTTCCAGACCCAATTTGGACAGCCAGATAAATGAAAGCGGGTTACCACAGAAAAGCAAGAACAAGTGTGAAAAATCCCTTTTATGAGTTGTGCACAATATTTCTACAAGAAAATTTTGGTATGAACTCCAGTTTAGGACCTATTTATCAGATTTACATTTAATTTTACACAATTCCCTTATGGGCAGCTCATCTTGAAAATTAAAAAATATTAATTTAGATTTTTAAATTAAAAGGCTTACCTAATTCACCTATTTATGCTTCCTTATTTTTATGAGGGTACCTATGGTTCTTATTGCACTTGTTTCCAGGGTTTTAAAGGAATGCGGCAGAATCAACGCGAATGGTTATAAGGAGCATGGACTCAAACAAACTGGGAAGTGAATATAAGTAGGCACTAAGGGTATTGTCTCATCTTCATGCATAGTGCTTTAGGAATTAGCTCCCATTAATATTAACAGCAGTTTATTGCAAAAATCATAGAAATATAGGACTGGAAGGGATCTCAATAGGTCATCTATTCCAGTCCCCTGTGCTGAGCTAGAACAAAGTGTTGTCTAGACCAGTGGTTCCCAAACTTGTTCTGCCGCTTGTGCAGGGAAAGCCCCTGCCGGGCCGGGCCGGTTTGTTTACCTGCCGCGTCTGCAGGTTTGGCCGATCGCGTCTCCCAGTGGCCGCGGTTCACTGCTCCAGGCCAATGGGAGCTGCTGGAAGCGGCGCGGGCTGAGGGATGTACTGGATACTTCTGTGTTTTAGTCAAAATTGTGATTTCTAGAAAAGTAAGAAAATGTTTGCTATTTACTACTTATCCGTGCTCAGATTTGATGGGGGAATTTGGAGTACTGCCCTGACAATACCAAGCATTGAAACGTCAGTCTTTGTGTTTTGTACAGGCCTACTTGATTATTACTCTAAAAATCATCATGTCGGATATATGCTACTTTATTAAGAAATGTATAATTAAAATGCATAAAATATTCCTTTTTTTATTTTTGGAGAATCAAAACTAACCAAATTAGCTTGATTTTGACTTTTTTTATTGTATATCTTGGTTTTAACTAGGCAACATATTGTTAAAACTTTGACATATATTTTATATTTCCTTGTAATTCTGAGAAACAATGTGGCCAAAATTGCACAGTTCGGTTCTATTTTTTTTTTTTTAACCAGGCATCAATCTAGTCCTCAACTTTATGGGTTTAAAAAACAGCCTAGAACAATTTAAGTGTAAATAGTAACAATTGGATAGGTGACTACTGAATAAAGCCACATACAAGCAGTGAAATTTTGCATTCATGTACAATAAATATTTGTAGGAGCCAGTTAAATAGTTTGTTTAATAATGCAGCAAGACAGATATCTGCATATTTTAATTTTAATTTAATATGTTCATCTAATCCTTTGTGGATTGCAGTTGAGCACTTCTCTCTATTGTGAATTCATTAGCCTGTACTAATTAAGACAGCCACTCATTGCTCCACCTCCTCACTAATTACTACTCATCTCTTCTAATTCTTCATCGTCCCAGAAGGCAATAAAGTCTTCTCCTTTCCCCATTCCCTCCTTTTCTTTCCATGGTCTCTCTCCCTTTCCTCTTTTAGATATGTTATTCAATCTGTATTTTTATTCAGCAGCTTTTATAGTGCATTTAATGCTGTAAGTCCAGCTTTTTCGGAAAAAATCGTGCTTGATTAATAGATTCCAAGGCCAGAAGGGACCATTGTGATCCTCTGTTTTGGCTTTCTATATAACACAGGCCATAGAACTTCCCCCCAAACAATTCCTAGATCGTATCTTTTAGAAAAACCTCCAATCTTGATTTAAAAATGGTTATTGATGGAGAATCAACCACACCCTTAGTGATTTGTTCTAATGATCGATTACTCTGTTAGAAATGTATGCCATATTTCTAGTCTTTTTGGCTGGGTTCAACTTTGAGCCATCAGATCGTGTTATACCTGTCTCTGCTAGACTGAAGAGCCCATCATTAAATGTTTGTTCCTCATGTGCATACTTACAGAATGAAACCAAGTCACCCTTTAATCTTCTCTTTATTAAGATAAATAGATTGAACTCCTTGAGTCTATCACTATCAGGCATGTGTTCTAATCCTTTGGTGATTCTTGTGGCTCTTCTCTGAACCTTCTCCAGTTTTTCCATATAATTCTTGAATTGTGAGCACCAGAACTAGACACAGCATTTGAGCAGCAATCACACAGTGATCACAGTGCCAAATACAGAGGAAAAAGAATCTCTCTATTCTTACTGAAGTTTCTCCTGTTTATATATCCCAGGGTTGCATTAGCTTTTTTGCCTACAGCTTCATACTGGTAGCTCATGTTTAGCTGATTATCAACCACAAACCCCACATCTTTGTCAGAATCACTGTATCTCAAGATAGAAGCCCCCCAATCTGTTAGTATGGTCTGCATTCTTTGTTTCTCCGTTAAAAGGACCAGGCAATTAAAAGAAAAAGAGTAGAAATTTTATTCCACAAACTCCAGTGCTTAGAGGCAGGAGAGAGATTTCTGTAAATATAAATTGTTTGATTTAATTGCGACTGTAATCTGTTTTCGCAAACAATAGTATTATCTTGTGTTTTAAATAAGAAGACATTTTTAAGATGAAGAAATGAGAAGACCCCAAAATGGTGTTTTAAAGGTAATTCTGCTTTTTGGGTTATGTATCTGAAGCACTGTATTTAGAAAGAATGCTTTCTTTATATATGTTGGTGTGTAAACGTTTATGTGGACATTGCTTCTAGGTAAAATTTCCCTAGAAGCTATCAAAATGAAAGATCACAAGGAAACATGTTCCTTCCTTCCTGGGAACTACTTGTTATCCAAACAGTGTTTTAATTTTAATTTGTCAGAGAATTTGATTCAATTTTATTCAGCAGTAAACTAGTTAATCTAGGATTTTAAGAAAGAATGTGTACAGTAGTTAAAATGCTACCAAGAGCATATTCTACGTAGTGAATAACTCTCAAATAATCAGTATCACTCACTGCATATGTTCCTTACAAAGACCTGCACGCTGGATGCCCAGGAGCAGAGCACTGGTGCATCAGAAATTTTAGAAAAGCAGTGACCTTTGGTCTGTCATGAGCACCCTTTCATGAAAATTTGATAAAGTATTAAAGAAGAACTGTTACCCCATCCTCCATCAATTCTTGTCTGCTAATTCAAATATTTGAAATAGGATTCCAAAGTAATGGGAAAGGAGGGTGGGAAGTAAAGATTTGCAGAAGTAATCCAGTTGAAGAACAGTTACCAATCAATAGCATGTCTTTCTCCTTTGAGAATTGCTTCTTCAGTTCCATTGTCTGGGAGATTAACTAGCAGCACAATTTCCAGGAGGTGCGTTGAAGAGCATTAATTAAATAAAAACTGCTCTACCAAACTGATCATCAGAATGAGATGCCAAGTCAAAAATATTACCCAAATTTAAGAGAGGCACGCCAAATCTCCTTAATAAAAATATTACAAAATTATGCTATGGAAGCTGTTTTCGACCATGTGAAATGTAATCTTGTTATCTCAGAAGCCGTGTTGATCCTAGGGGTTTTTTGCCATGAAATTTTGCTGTTGCAAACTCTAATTAAGATCCACTGGTGACAGCAACATTGAGAGCTCTAGTAAAGACAAGAAGTAAAATTTCAAAAACATGTAAGCGAATTAGGACCCTAATTTCCATTTTCAAAAGTGACTTGAGCCCTTAGAAGCCTAAGTTCTGAGTTTCAATGAGACATAGGTTTATTAGGGCCCAAATCACATATTGGGACTTTGATATTGTCTACACTACACACCCCTATTGGTATAATTACATCATGAAAAATCCACACTCCTGAGCAATGTATTTATACCAGCCTAAACTATGTCGCCATGAGAGCTTCTCCCGCCAATATAGCTACCGCCTCTCAGGGAGGTGGATTAACTATCCCAGCAGGAGAAAGCTCTCCCATTGGCATAGAGTGTCTTCATTAAATCACTATAGTGGCGCAACTGCATCAGTGCAGCTGCACCAATGCAGCGTTTTAAGTGTAGACGTGCCCTTAGGCTCCTATCACTTCAGGCACTTTTGGAAATTTTACCCAAGGTGTTTGCAGCTGCTAGTATTTTAAGCATGGTCCACATAGGCTTGCTCTCTGTAGTGTTATATAACAATATGCTTAAAAGCCAGTGGCTATCTGGAGAATTGCCTATACTAGCACTCCCATCATTGCTGCCATTGGTCTGCATATAATCCATTCTGCCAAATTGAAATATCCAGGGTCTAAATGGAAGATCTTTCTATAGTTCTGAGATTATTGACAACATATACAGAGGCTCTGAAAAACAGAGCTAGGAGCCAATATTGCCAAACAACCCCAAGAGTTCAAAACATGCCAGGCCTCAAAATTATTTTTTTTTCCTTTTATTTATCTTGTTTTTGAGCCTTTAGGGTGCATTCTTTCATGCTTTTTCTCTGCAACCATGTCTTTTAGAAACTTGCTTTATTTTTAATTTATTTTAGAGAGAGCTAAGATTGTTAGTTACTTAGCCTCAGGAGATGTGGCTTCCAGAAAAACACAGTGTCACAGGACTTGCCATAAAATTGCTGCAAACATGAATAATATAGGTTCACTTTTGTGGCCTGAAACTGGAATTACTGATCATCACATACCCCTGAAGTACAGCATATGCCAGAATCAAAGTGAAGCAAGTGTACAGATAGTGACCCCACTGGCCAACGTGATTGCTGAATACTGTATATTTTTTGTTAACACACTCTACTTAGGGGAGCAGGAGAGTAGAAAAATGTTGGTTTCAATTATGTTTTCCACCTTCCTAAGCATGTGTTCCTGACTACCAATTGTCTCACTGCATTGCCTACAACTATCTCTAACTTTATGGCAGAAAAGCTACAGCTGAGTAGTTTTCCACAATAATTTAATGGTCTACCTCAAGCAGATTTATTTAAAGAAAATGAAAAACAATACCAGTTACCTTACGAACACAGTGCAAAACCCTGTTCTGTGAGTCCCATTGCTTTTTACAAACTAGTTAATATGTAACAATGGGTAAAACAGTTTGAGACATTTTCTTGGTTTTCTCAGGTCTAAAAAGATTGAAAATGTTCGTGTAGTTTTCATTTTTTCTATTAACCTAGAGAATTGTGTTCATAACACAGGTGTGGGAGTCGGGAGATCTGGGTTCCTTCCTGGCATACCAGACTTCCTGTGTGACCTTGGGCCTGTCACTTAAATTCTTTTTTTTTTTAAATTTTGTTTCCTCACATCTTAAAGGGGATAACACTTCCTCCTAGAAGAGTTGGGAGAGTGAATTTATTAATGTTTGTAAAATGCTTTGAGATGCCCACATGAAGATGTTACATAAGCATTGAGTATTGTAAGTCATGACAATATTATCTAAAAATAACAAGTGTCTCTTCTTGCTGGTGCAGGGCTACAGCGGATGAGGGATGGAGCAGGATGGTTTGGTAGTAAAGTGGTGGTGTAGGATTCCCCTGAGCCATCAATGTTTTAAATACCATCTTCTGAGCAAGGTTAGATGACATATTGGTTAAAACAATGGCAGCTGGCTTACACTAGTGCTACCACCATTGCTACTACTGTTGACAGCAACAGTGGGGAAATGAAAGAAGAAAAGACTAATGTGGACACACCATTGGTGGCCAGTGTTATCTGATGGGCAGGCTGAAGAACTTTTAACATTTGTATATCACACTTCAAGTACAGCAATATTTTGATTTTGCTGTCATGATTTCAAAATAACAAATTGCTTACTCTTTTCATGGGAACTGAGGCCTGAACAGGTCAACTCTCCCTAATAAAAAGGGGGGGAATCTTTTTGCTATTTTTTATGTTCTCCTTATCAGTATAAACTTCTTTATGTAGCTTATAATCTATCCGCTTGTCATCACTGAAGGCACTTCCTCTCACACTTGTTTTATATGCATGTAACTTTGTTGGCATTGATCCTGCTTTTTCATTGATTTAAGTGAGAGGAGAATCGGTCCCTCTGATTGCAAGTGGTATAGTGTGGGGCACAGCAATCGGTCTCTATTGGCTTCTTAGAAAATAGTTTTCATTATCAGTCTACTTTTTTAATATTCGCAATTTATACCTAAATCAGGCATGTAAATAGCATTGTACTTATAGCAGCATTCAATACGTACCCTTTATTGATTTCAGAGTAGCAGCCGTGTTAGTCTGTATCTGCAAATAATGCTCAAATAAATTTGTTAGTCTCTAAGGTGCCACAAGTACTCCTTTTCTTTGTACCCTTCATTGGTTTGTTTTACCCAGCTCTGATCTTTCTATCTGTCTGGCTGAGGCTATAGATAACCCTCCCCAGCTAAAAACTTCAGTCCTTAACGAAATAATATTCTTGAAAGAACTAATCACTTCACAGAGAGTCAGGAGATTGCTGTACATGCAAGAAAGAAATCAGACACCACCCTCTCACAATAGAGCTGACAGCGACCTTCTAAGTACCTTCCACTCAATTTACTTATGAGCCAGTGAAAATGCACATTCAATATGGCAATTTATTCTCAATGCTTCAGTGCAGCACCGTGTTAATTTGCCAATTAACACTTCACTACCTCGCAGGGCTATCACTTTTACTACTGTTAACTCAGCAATGGGACTGTGCCAGCTTGTTTCAGAATTTGATACTTCCAAAGGGGTTACATGACAGTGGCTTCCATTATAAAACCCTTGATTCCAAAATTCCAGTGCAAGAGAGTGTAAATAACACTTATGATTCATGTATCGGGGGTAGCCATGTTAGTCTGTATCCACAAAAGCAACAAGGAGTCCGGTGGCACCTTAAAAACTAACAGATTTATTTGGTCATAAGCTTTCATAGGTAAAAACACTTCTTCAGATGCATGGAGTGAAAATACAGATGCAGGCATTATTATACTTTGACACATGAAAAGGAGGGAGTTATCTCTCAAGTGGAGAACCAGTGTTGACAGGGCCAATTTGATCAGGGTGGATATAGTTTACTCCCAATAATAGATGAGGAGGTGTCAACTCCAGGAGAGGCAAAGCTGCTTTTGTAATGAGCCAGCCACTCCCAGTCCCTATTCAAGCCCAAATTAATGGTGTTAAATTTGCAAATGAATTTTAGTTCTGCTGTTTCTCTCTGAAGTCTGTTTCTGAAGTTTTTTTGTTCAAGTATGGCTACTTTTAAATCTGTTATAGAATGTCCAGGAGGATTGATGTGTTCTCCTACTGGCTTTTGTATGTTATCATTCCTGATGTCTGATTTGTGTCCATTTATTCTTTTACATAGGGACTGTCCGGTTTGGCCAATGTACATGGCAGAGAGGCATTGCCGGCGCATGATGGCATATATAACATTAGTAGACGAGCAGGTGAATGAGCCTCTGATGGTGTGGCTGATGTGGTTGGGTCCTCTGATGGTGTCACTAGATTATGATTCATGAGACTGTATTTCAGATAACAGCAGAATAGGCTGAGTTTCATGTACACAGGTTATCCAAAAAGAAACTGATACATCTAGTTTATCAAAAGTAATGTATCATGCAGGAGTTTAGCGATGTGCTTAGCATTGGCAGACATTGGGAGAATGTGAATTTGAAACTTTGAAATGAAATCTCACGTAAAATTGATCTCTTAGGCTGGATTCACAGTTATAGTGTGTCTTGTTTAGTCATTTAGACCTGTGCAAACTGAATGCTAATATGTACAGATATCAAGGTGGGACCCCTAGTAAAGGGGGCAAAGATGTTCTGAATAGTGTCATTCTTTAAGTGGTACATCTGCAATACACCTCCTCCCCACCACCCCATTGATGTTATCACATGTGGGGGGATTTTAATTTAATTAATTGAAATGTGCACTGTAAATTGTTTCAATCCCAAATACTATATAATAAAATATGATGCAGTCATATCAGATGATGATGAAACACTTTCCATTTTTATAGTAACTTAGGAGGATGTTAAACAAATGTCTACTAAAGTTAGACACTTTTTTAATCAGCAGGTGTGGAGAACCTGCATCCAAGAGTTTTAAAAGAGCTGGCCAATTATCTCTCTGGACTGACTTTGATTTTTCATTAACTCTTGGAACACTTGTGAAGATTAGAAGAAACCTAATGTTGTGCCAGAATTTAAAGAGTAAATGGGATGAACCAGGTAGTTATAGGTCTGTCAGCTTGATGCTGATACCAGGCAAAATAATGAAATGGCTGATATGGGATTAATAAAGAATTAAAAGAGGGTAATATAATTAATGTCAATCAGCAGGGTTTATGGAAAATAGATCCTCAAAATAACTTCATTTGTACACAATTAGAAGTTAGAAAAAGGTATTGGTGTGAATGTAATTATATGTAGACTTGTATACGTCATTTGGCTTGGTACAGTGCAACATTTTGATTAAAACATAATTAGAATGATACAAAATTTAACATCGTACACAAAACATTAAAAAACTGGCTCACTGACAAGTCTCAATATAATTGTAAATGGGAATCATCACTGGTAGGGTAGGTGTGTGTTTCTAGTGGCATACCATAGGGATGGTCCTATAATGACTAACAGTTTTATAAATGAACTGGAAGAAATTATAAAGTCTTCATTGATAAAGTTTGCAAATGACATGCATTGGAGAGTGATAAATAATGAAGAGAATAGGTCACTGAAACAGCAATCTAGATCTCTTGATAAGCGGGGCATAAACACACAGTATGCATTGTTAATATGGTCACATGTAAAGTAACAGATCTAGGAACTGAAAAATGTTGGTCACACTTACTGGATGGGGGACTCTATCCTGAGAAGCAGTGACTCTGAAAGTACTTGGAGGTCATGATAATCAGCTGAATAATGAGGTCCCAGTGTGACACTTTGGCCAAAAGGGCTAATGTGATTTTTGGATGGATAAACAAAGGAATATTGAGGAGGAACAGAGAGGTTGTATTACCTCTGTATTGGAAATTACGTGACCACTGCTGTAATATTGTGTCCAGTTCTGGTGTCCACAGTTCAAGAAGGATGCTGTTAAACTGGAGGGGGTACAGAGCAGAGAAATAAAAATTATTAAAGGTTTGGAAAACATGCCATATAGTGATAGGCTCAAGGAGCTCAATCTCTTTAGCTTAATGAAGTAAAGGTTAAGGGATGACTTGATTACAGTTTAGAAGTACCTATAGGAGGAACAAAAAATTGATAATGGCCTCTTCAGTCGACCAGGTAAAAGGTATAACCAGATCCAATAGCTTGAAGTTGAAACTAGACAAATTCAGACTAGAAATAAAGTGTACATTTTTAACAGTGAACGTAATTAACCATTGGAACAACTTACTATGGTTTGTGGTGGATTGTCCATCACTGGCAATGTTTAAATTATGATATGCTTTAGTTCCAAAGGTCTATGGCTTGTGTTATATAGATTAGACTAGATGGGAGGCGATCTGGGGAGGTCCCAGATGACTGGAAAAAGGCTAACGTAGTGCCCATATTTAAAAAAGGGAAGAGGGAGGACCCGGGGAACTACAGGCCAGCCAACCTCGCCTGAGTCCCTGGAAAAATCATGGAGCAGGTCCTCAAGGAATCAGTTTTGAAGCACTTAGAGGAGAGGAAAGTGATCGGGAACAGTCAGCATGGATTCACCAAGGGCAAGTCATGCCTGACTAACCCAGTTGCTTTCTATGATGAGATAACTGGTTCTGTGGATGAAGGGAAAGCAGTGGACATGTTATTCTTTGGCTTTAGCAAAGCTTTTGATATGGTCTCCCACAGTATTCTTGCTAGCAAGTTAAAGAAGTATGGGCTGGATGAATGGACTATAAGGCGGATAGAAAGCTGGCTAGATTGTCGGGCTCAACAGGTAGTGATCAATGGCTCCATGTCTAGTTGGCAGCCGGTATCAAGCGGAGTGCCCCAAGGGTCGGTCCTGGGGCTGGTTTTGTTCAATGTCTTCATTAATGATCTGGAGGATGGCGTGGACTGCACCCTCAGCAAGTTTGCAGATGACATTAAACTGGGAGGAGTGATTGATACACTGGAGGGTAGGGATAGGATACAGAGGGACCTTGAAAAATTAGAGGATTGGGCCAAAAGAAATCTGATGAGGTACAACAAGGACAAGAGCAGAGTCCTGCACTGAGATCGGAAGAATCCCATGCACCGCTACAGACTAGGGACCGAGTGGCTAGGCAGGAGTTCTGCAGAAAAGGACCTAGGGGTTACAGTGGATGAGAAGCTGGATATGAGTCAACAGTGTGCCCTTTTTGCGAAGAAGGCTAACAGCATTTTGGGCTGTATAAGTAGGAGCATTGCCAGCAAATCGAGAGACATGATCATTCCCCTCTATTCGGCATTGGTGAGGCCTCATCTGGAGTACTGTGTCCAGTTTTGGGCCCCACACTACAAGAAGGATGTAGAAAAACTGGAAAGAGTCTAGCGGAGGGCAACAACAATGATTAGAGGGCTAAAGCACATGATTTATGAGGAGAGGCTGAGGGAACTGGGATTATTTAGTCTGCAGAAGAGAAGAATGAGTGGGGGGATTTGATAGCTGCTTTCAACTACCTGAAAGGGGGTTCCAAAGAGGATGGCTCTAGACTGTTCTCAGTGGTAGCAGATGACAGAACAAGGAGTAATGGTCTCAAGTTGCAATGGGGGAGGTTTAAGTTGGATATTAGGGAAAACTTTTTCACTAGGAGGGTAGCGAAGCACTGGAATGGGTTACCTAGGGAGGTGGTGGAATCTCCTTCCTTAGAGGTTTTTAACGTCAGGCTTGACAAAGCCCTGGCTGGGATGATTTAGTTGGGGATTGATCCCTCTTTGAGCAGGGGGTTGGAATAGATGACTTCTGAGGTCCCTTCCAACCCTGATATTCTATGATTCTGTGGCCCTTCTGGCCTTAGAATCTATGAACTGGGCAACAACCCATTATTGTAGAAGAATGGAGCAATTATTCTCCAGCAACTAATATAGCTTTTATAGCGACTTTTATAGCTCCTATTAAAATGTAAAAAGCTAGTTTAATTTTCCATCACAGATCTTAGCTGCTTTTGGTGGTGGTCTCTGCAAGTACACTACCTTTCCTTATACTGATGTGTGCTGCATCTTTATAAGTAAAATTATAGTAAATCCAAAACACATAGCCCGTTCAGTAATTTTCACCTGCTGTTTTTGTACCATACCATTTTACAGTAGTGCAGTTCTTAATCTGCAATTGAAAATGCATATTAAGCCAATATAATCTTCCATGAGTGTTTTTTTTAGTTTGCTTTCCAACAGTCACTGACCGCTTGCCTGCTTATGGTGTCATTCTGATTGTTGGGATAATGGGAAAATTCACTTAGTAAGTATGCTTACTACATTACTTTATTTACTGAGTTTCTAAGTATAATTAAAGTTAATGGAGAAAAATTAATTACCGTACTTAAAAGCCCTACTTAAGGGTTGAATGAGTCATTATGAGACCCTTGATCTTGCGCCAGCACAAATCAACAATTTTGTGAACATTTGCACAAAAAGCCCACATTTCTGGCTTCTCTGTGTTTGAGATAACTTTTCAGATTGTGAGTCATGATTGCTGATTGCTCCATGGTCCCTGACTTTCTCCTGTCTTCACCTTACCTGGAGATGGGCCAAACTTTCACAGAGTTTGGCTGTGTTCAGATCTAGGATCAGATACTCAAAGCTGCATAAAATCCCATTTTCAAAAGTGCCTTAGACGTATATTGAGATTTACTAAAGCTCTTTTGAAAAGGGGATTTAGGCTCGTAAGTCACTTAGGTGGGTTTCAAAAATTTACCACTAACATTTTTATTTGGACTTCCCTCCTTTTCTTCCATCTTCCTCTTGACCAGATATGCTATCCCAACTTTTCACTGTCACTCTAGATTAATCAATGATCTCTGATTTTTCTCTTGTTTTTCTAGTGATCACTCTATGCTGCCTTTCTTATGATATATTTCATATACCCTTGCCCCCTCTTGATCAGTTCACATTCCATTTTTGTTCTACCTTCATACATTTATGATCTGATTTTATTTTTTCAATCAGATAGTCTCACTTTCTGGGAATTCCTGATTATTGTGTAACTAACTTTACTCTCCATGGCTTCTGCAATGTCCTCTACACTATGTGTGTGTGATAAATTATCACATTTTGGACCTCAGACTCAGCTATAAAACCATTGTCACGGTGACACTTTCCATGGATTATTTGTGGGTCACAATCTCTATATCATCTATCCAGGGCTGACCTTTAGGACTTGGTACAGTCTGTGCCATGGTTCCACTGAATTTTGGAATAGGTCCAGGGCAACAGGTGTAGTGGGTGCCCTCTAGGCTAGTACCAGTTTTGCTAGGTTTAACACAGGCTCCCGCCTATCCAGCTGAGTTGACTAGCCGGTCAAGGAGCAGACTCAGGCCAGGGAGGGGCAGCCAAACAGCATGAGACAGTCTGGTCTAGGCAGTTTGGAACTAAGAGCAAATGACTCCTGTTTACTAATCTCAGCACTGACATAGACTTTTGAAGGTAATAATCCTTATCTATTTACTTCTTGCCAGGTATTGAGATACGTAATTAGCTAGGGATATATAATTAGAGATGAAACCAAAACTTTTCAGCTTCTACACAACTTTGCTTTGGGAAAGGTTTCTCAGGTCCAGGATAGCATTTCTGGTCAAATGTTTCCTGCGTAGCTCTATATATGATTTCTTTAAAACCACAGCCCATGGTGGGTACAAGGAGGTGGTGCTTAGGAGTTACAGAGTAATGAGTCAGTCAAGACTCGTTAAAAATTCCTCTTTGGGCACTGGGAGTTTACACAGTGGAGTAGGAATGCCAGCATTCTATTATAGTGTACAGTAAGCTTTTTCCTATCAGATCCACAGATGTACCACATTTAAATGAAAAAGTATTTAAGCATCTTGGTTAGCACTTTGCAAGACTGAACCCTTTTTATGAAGTGATAGGTGCCATTGAAGTGAGCAGATGTTTGGAGACTAGATAGCACCTTGCAGGATCAGCCTTATTGAGAATAATAACTAATAAATGTTTTAACAGAACAGGTCTAAGAAACATGACTACTTCCTATGTATTAAACTAAAATATTACAAAGGGTAGCTTCATCAAACCTAACTGGAAATGTATTTAGTTCATCAACTGACTTGAAAGTAAAGGACAAAAGAGTAGAACTGATAAAAACAAAAAAAGCATTATTTTTCATGGGAAATTTGCAAAACATTTTTTCCAACATTTTCCATGTCTTCAACCAAAACCCAAAAATGATCCATTTTTTTTTCAGAAAAACAAAACAGTATGGGTTTGTGGTCTGAAATGTTCACAGAAAAATTTTAATTTTAGATAAATCTCTCTTTTGTTTGAAAAGCTATTTTTCATTTTAAAAAGTTGACAATATTTGTCCAACTCTTCAAAAGTAATTAACTCAGCCGGTAACTTGAAAATAGACTGGGCAGAAACTGTAGCTTACACGTCAGTGCACTGAGCAATCCTATAATGATTGTGGACTAGATACCTTTCTAAGAAACGTGAGAGATCGAGGCTAATGTTCTGTTTGCATTACCAACCCATAACATTCAAACAATTAAAGCATGTAGGGGTATTTTTATGCTTCACATTCACAGTAATGTCTTATCATTTTGTGAGTCCACACTTGAATTTCACAGGAAAGTTCAGGTTCATGTACCATTTCAGATCTGTTTAAATACTTTTTATTTTTCTATGGGCACATAATACATAGTCCTTTTTGAGACTAAAATTGAATCAAATTAAAGGTGTCAAGTCTGGTTCAGCAATTACTAGGTGGCTTGGTGTTTGGATTCTATTGCTGTCAAAGACCATTTGATTCAATACTTATTTATGCCAGTCACAAATTCTATCTCTGAGTTACAAGCAGGCTTTTGATTCTTAAAGTATTTGAACAAAATGGAGCTGAAAACTTTGGAAGGGGATTAGAACAGTTATAATGTCTTAATATGACCCCTGCAGCTGGATCAAATGTTGATATGGAATCAAAGATAGAGAAAAAACAAGTGAATACAAATTGAGTAGTTCTCACTCTAGTATAAATTCCTCACTGTTGTCCTGCCCTGCTATTGAATTATCTCTGTTGGTACTGCCTTACCTTTCCCTTCTCTCTGATTTCTTCTTGTTTGTTACTAGAGCAGTGCCCAGGGTATCACAGTCAGCATTATGCATTCAGGTGTTTAGTCTAGCAGAGGAAAAAGTAAATTATAATTCATGTTACAAAATCTTTGTATACTGTATATGATCTGCCACCTATTTACTCCTCAGTGCATGCTCAACATACAACATAGCAAATAAATGAGAGTAGAGTGCAACTTCAGGCACAGCCCTGACCAAGGGGCAGCATGTAAACTGCACCATCTCAGGAGAAACCCTTCGAGACACTAACGTAGAGACAGTGTCCTAGAGATCTTTTACTTTCCAACATACGTGAGCTTTGTCCAAGGCATCATCCCCTTAAAAAAATAACTAAAAAACCAGGAAGCTTTGTTGGCTAAGTGCAACGTTTAAATTTAATTTTCTTTTTTCATATTCACTGAAGGTAATGCAGGTTCTGCATGGTCCTGACTATAAAGGTTGCAGTAAGATCCTTTTCTAGCTTATTAATTGTCTCTGTATCAGGCAAGGAGCTATGGGAACCTTTACTCCCTCTTGTGTCAAGTGAAGTAGTTTCCCCTCTGCAATAAAATGTATTATCTTCCACAGCACATACTCAAGTGTACAAACTTAAAATTTGCTTTCTCTGAGCATTAGTACAAATAAAACTTGAATGTTCACAGAAAGCAAGTACAAGAAGAGCACAAACAGCTAAATTAAACTTATTCATGAATTTAAGCAGTTATGAATATATATTTTTGTGATATTCACCCAAATGTAGTTCTGCACTCTCATGGTATCGAGCCAAGTATTTCCAACTTATGATATTTTAATAGAAAAATGAAGCCACTTAAAACTATAGGTTAAGGGAATGTTAAAGCTGCATGGTTGAGCTCTTCAGAGTTAGGAACTGACAAATTTAAGATGGCACATGCAACCTTATTTTTGCCATTCTTTTGTCCCATAAGTATTTGATTGTATGCTAATTCCTTAATAATAAATAAATACAATATACTCATTTTTTCTAAAGCCTTTTAGTAAATATAACACTACACATTCTCATATACTTGCACTTTTGTCATAAGTCTTGCATATATTGTAAATCTTCAATGACTTACAGAAATTTGCTTGAGAAACAAGGTGTATGAGATGTATATTTTTATTGGATATTACCTCACTCACTTTGTCTCTTTAATATTACAATAACACTGCAAATACTAATTTGTTCAGTTTTTGTTAACATGTAAAACACTGTCATAAAAGCACTTGCAAAGCACTATCTTATCAGCATGGAAATGGTTTCTGCCCTCTTTGCACAATTATAAATAACTACACTGTGTAAAGCAGTGGAGGGACGGTTCCTAGATCTGCAGTCAGTAACTAAACAAAAAGATCAGTACATAATGAAGATTTAAAAAAAAGACTTCATGGTAATCGGCAGTGCAGGGAATTCCCAAATACTACAAAATTTATTAGCACACTTTTTCCATATATCCACCTGTGGATCAAGGATTTTCTCTTATCCATCCCAACTGACATGCTGGGAATTACTAGCCACCTGGGATCTTCAAATCTCCTTTCATCACAGAGGATGCCAAGAAGGAGATGCTTCCTCTGCCAGAGGACAGAGTGGTGGAGAGGGGAGGCATTGGTATCTTTCCATATAACTCTGCTAGGTTTGGAGGTCACAGGAGGAGGCCTAAGTGACTTCTCTGTCCCAGTTTGTCCTATGGTTCAAAGGAGGGAGATTGTATGGTGGAAGCTCAATGACTGATAGGTCTTTTGGCTGATGTACAGGGTTGGGCCTGTTGATTCCTAGCTCTGCCTGAAAGTGCAGAGTGATTTGATTGTCAGCCAGTAAGCTCAGGAAATGATGTATGGTGATAGCATTAGGGGGATTCGTCTAATCTTGAATATTACTGATATCCATAAGATCTGGAAAATATAAGGGTTTAAAGTTTACTGCATAATCAAAGTACATAGCTTTTTCAGAAGCCGTTGAATTATATTCCCCCTGTATCTCACTTGAGAAGAATAGCCCTGACATTTATTTGCTGAGGTGGAGACAGCTCTGCCCTCATTCAATGCTTTGGCTGTGGCCTAATGTGCTGGATAAGGAACACCTTCAGGACTCTTTCCCTCAGCATAGTTACAGCTGCTGAGCAGAGACTCCATGATAGAGAAGGGGGTGGATTCCTTCTGATTGGAAGCTCTATTTAGTTCTTCAGCCAGTTAAGTCAAATGTTGAGAGTGCTGAGGGGGCATCTGAATGGTGGGGCAGACAATGACTTCAGATAATTCTCCTCTCCTTTTCATTACTACTGCTGAAGTCAGATGGACAGGGCAGCATGATAGCAACATGGGGTACCCACATGCAGACAAGAAGAGAGTGGGGAGGGAATTAAATTAAAATTTGATTTGACTCCCATCCATTTTTCTGGATAAGTCAATGAAATCTGTTTCTGCAATGACTTTCCATTAATTTGAATAGACATTCTGTGGAAAGCTGCTGCCAGAATTAACTCACATTCTGGCAGCAACAGTGTTAAGCAGCTTTCCTTAAAAAGCAAGTGTGACAGAGACTTCTAAGAGTTGGAAGGAACAGCTTGATGATCCATGGGGATGTGGGACAGACAATAATGATTTATAATTACAGTATCAGGAACAGATTTATATTTCATAGGCCTAGGGACATAAAGGTTAACAAGAAAACATTTTACAAATACATTAGAAGCAGAGGAAGACCAAACACTGGGTAGGCTAATTACTTAATGAGGAAGGAAAGACTATAAAAGAAAATGCAGAAATGGCTGAAGTTTTAAATGCTTTTTTTGTTTGTTTTCACCAAAAATATTAGTAGTGATCAGACAACGAACATAGTGAAGATCAGTGTAAATGGAGTAGTATCTGAGGCTAAAATAGGAAAAGAAAAAGTTAAGAATTACTTAGACAAGTGTCAAGGTTCCTTCCACTGTGAACTCTAGGGTACCGATGAAAACCTCCTAAGCTTACTTTTACCAGCTTAGGTTAAAACATCCCCAAGGTACAAACTATTTTACTCTTTGCCCTTGGACTTCCACTGCCACCACCAAACGTTTATCTGGGTTTATTTTATTAGGAAAGCATTGTTTGGAAACGTCTTTCCCCCCAAAATCCTCCCAACCCTTGCACCCCACTTCCTGGGGAAGGTTTGGTAAAAATCCTCACCAATTTGCACAGGTGACCACAGACCCAAACCCTTGGAACAATTAAAAACTTAAGAACAATTTAAAAAAGCATTCAGGTCTTACAAGAAGAATTTTAATAGAAGAAACAGTAAAAAAGAAGTAACAATAAAAAGAATCACCTCTGTAAAATCAGGATGGTAAATACCTTACAGCGTAATCAGATTGAAAACATAGAGAATCCCTCTAGGCAAAACCTTAAGTTACAAAAAGACACAAAAACAAGAATATACATTCCATTCAGCACAGCTATTTTACCAGCCATTAAACAAAAGAAAATCTAATGCATTTCTAGCTAGATTACTTACTAACTTTTTACAGGAGTTCTGAAGAGCATTTCTGATCTGTTCCTGGCAAAAGCATCACACAGACAGACAGAGCCTTTGTTCCCCCCCCCCCAGCTTTGAAAGCAACTTGTCTCCTCATTGGTCATTTTGGTCAGGTGCCGGCGAGGTTATCTTATTTTCTTAACCCTTTACAGGTGAAGGGGTTTTGCCTCTGGCCAGGGTTCTGTATACAGAAAGGTGGTTACCCTTCCCTTTATATTTATGACACATGGATATTTTCTATCTTATTATCTATCCCTTTCCTAATGGTTTCTAACATTCTATTAGCTTTGACTGCCACAGCACAATGAACAGATGTTTTCAGAGCACTATCCACGATAACTCCAAGATCTTTCTTGAGTGGCAACAGCTAATTTAGACCCCATCCTTTTGTATGTATAGTTGGGATTATGTTTTCCAATATGCATGCCTTTTGCATTTATCAAAATTGAATTTTATTTGCCACTTTGCTGTCCAATCAACCAGTTTTGTGAGATCCCTTGGTAACTCTTCACAGTCAACTTTGTAATTAAATATGTTGAGTAACTTTGTATCATTTGCAAATTTTGCCAACTCACTCTTTGCCCCTTTTGCAGATCATTTATGAATATGTTGAACAGCTGGTCCCAGTACAGATTCTTGGGGGAGCCCACTATTTACCTCTCTCCACTGTGAAAACGAACCATTTATTCCTACCCTTTGTTTCCTATCTTTTAATCAGTTACTGCTGCATGAGAGAACTTCCCTCTTATATCATGACTGCTTAGTTTGCCTAAGAACCTTTGGTAAGGGATCTTGTGAAAGGTTTCTGAAAGTCCAAGTACATGATATCAGCTGGATCATCCTTGTCCATATGTTTGCTGACATCCTCAGGAAATTCTAACAGAGGGGAGAGGCATGATATCCCTTTCCAATGCCATGTTGTATGTTCCCTTCTCCAGCATAGCATGTTCATCTGTGTCTGGTAAGTCGACTCTTTACTAAAGTTTTTATCAATGTGCTTGGTACTGAAGTTAGGTTTACTAACCTATAACTGCCAGGATTGCCTCTGGGGGCCTTTTTAAAAAATGGCATTACAGTAGTTATCTGCCAATCATCTAGTACAGAGGTTGATTTAAGTGATAGGTTACATACCACAGTTAGTAGTTCTCCTATTTCATATCTGAGTTCTTTCAGAACTCTTAGGTGAATACCATCTGGTCCTGGTGATTTATTTCTGTTTAATTTATCAGTTTGTTCCAAAACCTCCTCTATTGACTTCTCAATCTGGGCAGTTCCTCAGATTTGTCACCTAAAAAGAATGGCTCACATGTGGGAATCTCCCTCACATCCTCTGCAATGAAGACTGATGCAAAGAATTCATTTACTTTCTCTGCGATGACCGTGTCTTTTCTGAGTGCTCTTTTAACATCTCGATCATCCTGTGGGCACACTGATTGTTTGGCAGGCTTCCTGTTTCTGTTGTACTTAAAAAAAAATTGTGAAATTAGTTTGATGTAATTAAATAAGGACATATGTCAAGCACTACACTTCAGACAGAATAATCATTTGCACAAATGAAAAATGGGAAATGACTGCCTAAGAAGGAGTAATGCAGAAAAGGATCTTGGGGTATAGTGCATCAGAAACTAAATATGAGTCAACAATGTAATACTGGTGCAAAAAAACCAAATATCATTCTGGGATGTATTAACAGCAGCATTTTGGGCGAGACATGAGAAGTAATTCTTCCACTCTACTCAGCTCTGATAAGGCCTCAACTGGAGTACTGTGTCCAGTTCTACACACCATACTTTGGGAAAAATGTGGACAAACTGCAGACAGTCCAGAGGAGAACAACAAAAATTATTAAAGTTCTAGAAAAGATGACCTAGAAGGAAAGATTGAAAAAATTTAGTTTGTTTAGTCTGGAGGAAGAAGACTGAGGGGGGACATAATAAGTCTTCATGTGTGTAAAATGTTCTTATAAAGAGGAAGATGATAAACTGTTCTTATTCACTGAGAACAGGACAAGAATTAATAGACTTAAATTGCATCTAGGCAGATTTAAATTAGACATTAGGAAAAACTTCCTAATTGTAAAGATTAAGCACTGAGACAAATACGTAGGGAAGCTGTCAAATCTGTCATTGGATGTGTTTAAGAACAGGTTAGACAAACACCTATCAGAGATGGTCTAGATAATACTTTGTCTTCTTCAGTGCAGGGCATTGGACTAGATTACCTATCGAAGTCCCTTCCCGTCAACATTTCTATGATAAGGTGAGGCTGGACAAACTTGTTTGAGTCTTTGCAAATATCTTGAACTATTTTTTTTTTCACAAAATAAGTGAAAGAGTTCTGGATTGAGGCCATTTTCCCCCACGATCTAGTTTGAATTATGTTCAAATTAGACTGATTTTTATATATATCCAGTGGGAGAGAGGGGGACTTTGACAACTTTCCCAAAGTTTTAGGCTGTTTCTAATTTGCACATCATTCTTTCACCACACCTAGGTATAGGTATGAAAGGGCAGGTATCTTCTCTCCGTTTCTTCTATTGGGAATCTTAGACAAAAGGAAAAGGGAAGGAGATATTCTTTCATAATCATTCCTGAACTCAAACCTAAGCCTCAGTGAACATTTTTTTTCAGATTATGTACAGATTTCTTAATGCGTACCCAATCGTTTTTTTACTTGTGTGCCCTTCCAGATTTCCACCGGGACAAGAAGCACTGAAATATTGGAAAGGTGGTTAATTTTATAGCAATACTGCACTAATTTAAAACAGGAAGTATTGAAAATTCTGCAAGATCTTATTCTCACGTGACTTCCAGCCCAGTTTGCAGAGTCCAGAGGTTCAGATAAGTATCCAGACATTTCAGTGCTTATTCAGACCACACTTTGAAGATTGACAGGTTTCAGAGTAACAGCCGTGTTAGTCTGTATTCGCAAAAAGAAAAGGAGTACTTGTGGCACCTTAGAGACTAACCAATTTATTTGAGCATGAGCTTTCGTGAGCTACAGCTCACTTCATCGGATGCATACTGTGGAAACTGCAGAAGACATTATATACACAGAGACCATGAAACAATACCTCCTCCCACCCCACTCTCCTGCTGGTAATAGCTTATCTAAAGTGATCATCAAGTTGGGCCATTTCCAGCACAAATCCAGGTTTTCTCACCCTCCGCCCCCCCACACACAAACTCACTCTCCTGCTGGTAATAGCCCATCCAAAGTGACCACTCTCTTTACAATGTGTATGATAATCAAGGTGGGCCATTTCCAGCACAAATCCAGGTTTTTTCACCCCCCACCTCCCTCCAAAAACCACACACACAAACTCACTCTCCTGCTGGTAATAGCTTATCCAAAGTGACCCCTCTCCTTACAATGTGTATGAAAATCAAGGTGGGCCATTTCCAGCACAAATCCAGGTTTTCTCACCCCCCCCCCACCCCCATACACACACAAACTCACTCTCCTGCTGGTAATAGCTCATCCAAAGTGACCACTCTCCTTACAATGTGCATGATAATCAAGGTGGGCCATTTCCAGCATAAATCCAAGTTTAACCAGATGTGTGTATGGGTGTGGGGGGGTGAGAAAACCTGGATTTGTGCTGGAAATGGCCCACCTTAATTATCATGCACATTGTAGGGAGAGTGGTCACTTTGGACGTTCTCGTTCAACTTGGATTTATGCTGGAAATGGCCCACCTTGATTATCATACACATTGTAAGGAGAGTGGTCAGTTTGGATGAGCTATTGCCAGCAGGAGAGTGAATTTGTGTGTGTATGGGGGTGGGGGGGTGAGAAAACCTGGATTTGTGCTGGAAATGGCCCACCTTGATTATCATGCACATTGTAGGGAGAGTGGTCACTTTGGATAAGCTATTACCAGCAGGAGAGTGAGTTTGTGTGTGTGGTTTTTGGAGGGAGGTGGGGGGGTGAGAAAACCGGGATTTGTGCTGGAAATGGCCCACCTTGATTATCATACACATTGTAAAGAGAGTGGTCACTTTGGATGGGCTATTCCAGCAGGAGAGTGAGTTTGTGGGGGGGGGGGGGAGCGGAGGGTGAGAAAACCTGGATTTGTGCTGGAAATGGCTCAACTTGATGATCACTTTAGATAAGCTATTACCAGCAGGAGAGTGGGGTGGGAGGAGGTATTGTTTCATGGTCTCTGTGTATATAATGTCTTCTGCAGTTTCCACAGTATGCATCCAATGAAGTGAGCTGTAGCTCACGAAAGCTCATGCTCAAATAAATTGGTTAGTCTCTAAGGTGCCACAAGTACTCCTTTTCACTTTGAAGATTGGGGCAGTAGTTAGCAACTTTTCATACCATAAATTTAAGCAGATAATTGCTAAAAGAGGATGAAGTTTGCAAAAAATATTTCTGCCTTTTTGGTTGGGGTTTAGGAAAGAAAATCATTACATTCAATATTACATGGAATTTCAAATTACTATATTACCAGTTTCATCCCACCAATTAACTGGTATCTTGAGGATTTAGGATAATTCAGTGATGCAGTCAGAAAATAATTCCAGCACCCCCTACCCCCATCTTCAATGGTGCCAGTGGGATGAATGAGGGGATTACTATCAATAATTGTTTTGGTATACCATCCAATCATCTCTAAAATATATTAAAGCAATGTCTCCTTTTTGTTGCATGGCTCATATGACAGTGGGTTAAGTTTCCACAGCTTATTACATTTGCTATCAAAAAACTCAATAACACATCCAGGCTACAAAAAATAACCAAAAAAAACCAGACTTCGCTACACACTACCGACAGAACATTGCTAATGCTTAAGACTTTATGCAGTACCTGGTCCTTCTGGCTATTTAAATCTCATCCAGAGGCAGAAGGCAGAGTTCGTTCTTCCTTTTTTGCATTTATATACTTTTACTGCTAGAGGTAGGGAGCCAAAACTTAAGACAACTGCATAGAAGTTAAAAATTGAAGACATGTCTTGTTCAGTTATGTTCTTAAAATATTTTAAATATTTCAAAGTTAGTAGAGGATTTTGGTTTTTTTTAAAGCTGCACTCTTAGACATCCTATCAAAACCACTGGATAATCTGGTCATCTGGAGATATGGGGCTTTTTTTTTTTTAATGAGAACTTTCCAAGGGGCCAGCAAAACTCCTCCCTTAACAGCAAAGGCAACGTCTTTATCTTGTTAAGTTACACACTTGGCTACAGTTGTATATTCCATTTGGTACAAACCTGATTTCTACTGCAGAATTTCATTAATATTGGGTCTGCAACTGTGTGTTTAACATTCAAAAAATATTGTTTTACAAGATTTTTATTTAATGCTGTATTTGACACATTATTAAATGGTATGACAGATTAACATTTTCCATTCCTGATTACATTCTGTTTTTTCTTTTTGTTGCTTCTAACATTAAATATACATTTAGGTTTCATAGATTTCCTGTCTTTATCTATATGCATCTTCCTATATTTAAGTATGATATAAAGATTATTTTCGTATTCAAATAAGTACATTTATGTATAATTTATGTACGCACTGGTACCATTTCATTTTTTCTATCTTTCATTCTAAGGTACTTTGTGCATGTGTGTAATATACATATAATGTACTCCAGTTCTATCTGCCATAGGGTTTCGTGTAAGACCATAATAGCTAAGCACTTCTTAGGTAAATTCAATATTTCACAAAGTAGCAATGAGAATTCCTGGCATCTAATTCTGATTCCACACTGGGGCAAAGATTGGAAGAAACTCAGCTGAAATCAATGGGTAAAACCTGGGTAAGAAGTGAGTCAGTGTCTTGGATTCCAACTTTTTCTGGGATTTTTTTTTACAAATTCTGTTTTGGTTCTCCTGAACATGTGTGAGGGTTTTTTCTTGTTCCCCACCCCCCTTCTATTTCAATTTTTTAAACATTTAGGGTACATTTTGATTATTACATTTTTTCCTCTGACAACATGGAAATAGAAACTTACTCTTTAAACAAAAAAAGAAAAAGCAAGAAAAGAAAGCTGAGATTGTCATCTAGTCAGATTGCAACAGATGTATTTCTATACAGTAATTTATGTAATTTTGAATCAGAATTTAGATTAAAGCATTGAGGGGCCTGGTACATAGATTTGTGCTGTTGAAAACTCAATTTCTTATTTGGACCTCTTGCACATCAGGCAAGAGTTTTGACTTTAATAGAGTTTTCCTTTTTTTTAACATATAAGAAAAATGTGAGTTGTAAAGATTTATGCACTGTGTCACAGTATTCTTAGATTTCTGCTTTCTTAAGATTGGTTATTTTATGAAAACATTTTTCTTCCACTCTCTATCAAAGATACATCTCCTGTTCTACAAGCAAAGGCTTTTTCCTGTTCTTCTGAAGAAAAAAACAAACAAAAAACCCCCCAAAAAACTCACAAGCACTTCAGAAGAAGAACATAGTTGCAAATATTATCTAGGTTTAGAATCCTGTCAAAACTACAAATATATTATTCTGAAGAATAAGGGGAATGGAGGGAAGAAAAGAGAATGAATTCAGAATATTTAGGACTCTTTCTCTGCTTCTGAAAGGCAGTATTCCTATTTTACAATGGTCTTTATGGAGGTGGGGAGATGAGAATTTATTTAGCTAATACACTTAAAGTTGGTATATAATTATTTTTAATATATATAAACAGATTGCAATGAACTGACACGATACAGAGATTCCTTTGAAGTACTGTGTCCTGGTTAAAAGTGTATGGACAGATTCCTGAGTCCATCCAAATTGTGCTTAGTGCAGGACCTGGAATGAGGGAGTGAGGTGATTTAGAGCTTCCTGATTCTTCACCCAACAAGGAATCCTCTCTGCCTCCAACACAGTTTAGACCAGTTTAAATTATTCTGGCAAGAGGGGTTATTTAGGGACCACTCCTGCCAGCTGGGGATCTTTGAGAGAGCAGAGGGAATGAGTGAACTGCCTGTAGGAGACTTCAAAACTGGAACTGGCTTGCTAAATGAGTCAAATGAGACACCTGTCGCAGGAAGTGAACTCAAGCAGCTGGTTCCTTATGAGAGACCTGAAGCAGTTCTTGAGGAGAGGTGACTCTGGGTTTAGGTTAGGGTTAGGGACTCAGCTCTGAGCAGGGCAACTACAATCCAGAATGGGTCACCTCCTAAGAACTGATATAAGAACCCTGTGAAGGAACCTTTTGCTAGCCCAAGCTCTGCAGTAAGAGCCATGCCCCAGGATGGACTTTAGGGAGTTTGAGTTTTACTTTTGCATTCATTTTGTCGAAATAAATCCAACCCCCCATAAGGGTGCTGATTGTTGATGAGCAAGTGTGTGGAATCTGTGTGAAAGGCCATTGAAGAAAGAGAATAAAGAGCTGGCCTTGCAGAGGTAGTGGTGCATCGGGGTGGGGGTGGGGGGGGGGAGAAAGAGGGGGAGTAGCCAACTCATTTACAGGATTGCTAAAGTGCAATGAGCTCCAGTTCCATCTCTTCCTGTCTCTGGCCCAGCTAGTAAAGCTTGTTACATTAGAGGGTAGGGTGAGGTGGAGGGGAGGGAGCAGAGAGCAGGTGGTATAAGGGAATGTCTGGTTCTCCTCCTAGGGCAACTCTCCATCCCTTTCCGTACTACTGGAGCAATGCAAGAGCACATAGCCAGGGGGCAGAAACTGGCCTACAATGAGAGAGAAGCATATTGAATTGCCTGATGATCTAATCTTCTGAATGCAGGAAACCTAGAGATGGTACTGGTAAAATAGGTACCTTAAGAGAGGATGTATTTTCTTTATAATTACCAGGGGGGAAATGACCTACAGACTGCAATTTTATTAACACCAAGAGGCCAGGAAAAACACAGTTCACAGATGTGCATATTTCCCACTGCAAGAAGTCCCCAAGCAGAGGCTGCTTCTGCAAAATGTAAAATTACCCCAACTATCCCCAGACTAAGGTTCTCTTGAGTAATCCCCAAGCTATAGCTCTCCAGGCCTGGCTAGCTGACACAACTAGCACTAGGGCCAGGCCTTATTATTGTATGGAAGTTTGGGCCTATTGACAGGTGATCCTCAGTGGCTTCTCGTGGTGGGGAAATGTTCTGCCCTGCAATATCAAGTATTTGCATCCAAATCATGAGACTCCTTCTAATTTAAGGCCCATTTGGGCCTCTTAAACACTAATACTTCTCTGAAGATTACTCACTATTAAAGGTTGTTTGTCTGTAATACAGACTTTACACTCTTTGCATCAAGGAGCTGTCTTTTTCTATTTCTTTAAAGCCCCATGCACAGCCCTAACATTGTGCTTGCGAGCAAACCAAGGAGACTCCCTCAAGTCAGGCTTGGGTAGTCGGGTTGAAAATTACATAAGCCACATGTGCCCCATAAGGACAGAATAAACTTGCATTTTCTCCTGACCTCATCACTAACAAAAGTGGAGACACATCTTTTTCCGGAATCATCTATTGCACCAGCTCCTCTCCATATCTGGTACACAATCATGAGGCCAAACTAAGCTGGCTTTGGTGAAAAGAACTTGGGCACCTGATCCAAAATGCTACAGTCCATGAGAGTTCTGGGGTTAACATTCGTGAGCTTTGGATCAGCCCTCTGAAGCTCCGTTCAGTCCTTCTTGAGCTTACTGATGAAAAGAGCCAAGTCTAAATGGCAATGTAGGTAGTACATTAAGATGTACAGCGTGATAAGGGCACTGTATGCGCTGGGGCAAGGGAATGGGGGAGGATATTATCTCTTCGTAACACTTTGAAGGAGCCCAACTTCTCTACACCTTGCCTTCTGAGGAGAGACAGAAACTATGCCTTCCATATATTGTATCTGAGGCTCCTTTGCTCACTATAATGCCAAAAGGCAAATTTTAATTTAGCAACAACTAGTGTAATGGTCTCAATTTTCATTCCTAGCACACACAATTCTTTCCTTCAGTAGTATATATTCTTGTATTTTGAATCCACAGTGCAAAATGCATTCAGCCATTTTTTATATTATTCATTCAACGTACATTGCAGATATGCTATGAATATGTATTAACATTAAAATGTATTTGCATATTATAATATTGCATCTGAACGCATAGCAACATTCCCTCGCACATAATGTAATTATTCTACATCTCTAAAATGTACAATTTTAAACCTAAAATTCGTACGTATTTTTTCTATGCCACAGGGGCCTAGTCCACATCATGATGTTATGATCTGCAAAACTTCATTTCAGAAAGTAAAGTCTGCTGTAATAAAGACTATGAAGGTCTGTAAATTTTACTGAGAAGACTTGTTTACATTTATAAAGCAGAAGAAATATTCATTTCAGCATATTTAGGTTTATCAAATAGGGAATGGTATTTAAGGTCACATGCTAAACTAATATTGAATTGCAGAGTCCTCTGTAATTCCAGGTCCCTAGGCATAGTGGTTTTTTTAATACGTATGGTACTTGGAGAGTGAAATATGGGACAAGACTTGAATTGCCAGGAGCTTCAGTTTTATTGCACGAGGAAAGATACAGATATGAAAATGGAGCAGCTTTAGTCTTAAGCTGTGATATTTTCCATTGAAGAAATGGGAATATATGGCAAAAGGACTTCAGTTATGTATTTTTAATAGAAGATTAAATACTGACCTGATGGATACTCAAAGCAAAAAGCAAGACTCTCCCAATATTATCCCATATGATACTCACAATGGTTGGGAGAGATCTTAAGTGATAAGAAAAAAACCTGCCCTCTGGACAATTTCAAACATTCTCATTTTTTTTTAAAAAGGGTTTGTTTGTTTTTTCATTTGAGCTATCAGACATGTTCTTCCCTTTTTTTATTCCCCCCTTCACCCTCATGCACTTGACATACTGTAGATCAGCATAAAGGTTTCTTACCTTTCTTCAAAGATACAGTAAAATCATGACAAAGATACAATAAAATCAGAAAGGTGTCCTTTCTAACTGTAACAATAAATGGCAACATGAGGTGGATTAGTAGGCATTGGGGCATACCTACAAGGCCAAAGGTCTCATGCCTTTACTCACATGAGAAATGCGCCAATAGAATTGTTAATGCGTCCCTTGGAGCGTTTTATTGCTGCTGTTATTAACACCTAGTTCTTATATAGCACTCTTCATCAGTAGATCTAAAGCACTTTGCAAAGGCGGTCAGTATCATCCCCAGTTTCCAGATGGGGAAACAGGTACAGAGGTAAAGTGACTTGCCCAGGGTCACCCAGCAGGTGTGGTAGAGCTGGGAATAGAATTCAGGTCTTCCAAGTTCAATTCCAGTGCTCTATCCACTATGTCATTTTGCCTGAAACATTAATTATACATTTAGTGTAATTTAAACTTTTAAAAAACATAATCTGGGAGTTTCTGAAATGTATCTTTCCACGTTGAAAGGTAGGGTCTTAGTGATATTCTGTGGCAAAAAAAAAAAGAGAGAGAAATTGACCTAAACATTCTGAATACATTTTTGTTTTTAATCTATCCTTCATTTTTTTAAGATGTCCTAGAATACCTGGATCCCTTCCCCATCCCAGGAATATTGACTGCCAGTGACTAACTTAAACTCACTTTTTTAAAAAAAATGAAAATTACTTTATTTGTGCTCTTGAACAGCACCCAATTTAGCTTTTTGTAAGAAATGTATTTAAAAGTGGCCAGAAGGAGAACAACCTGCTGCTTAAAAGTGAATTTCTGAGAGGGTGACAATTTAAAACTCTCACTTTCTCTCCCAATTTTCCCCTCTCTTCTTCCCCCAACTACATCTCTTCACCCCCATCCACCCAGAATGCCTTATCTTTGCCCTCCCTACAAAAACACCCCTTCCCCTCATTTACTGTAACAAACACCGCAAGATATGTGTATGAGAGAGATAGTGATAGGGACTCAGCTGTTCACTGTTGGGAATCGATGTATAATCTATACATAATCTAAAAAGGCCCAACTGGCTAATCAGAATGTCGTTTTGAACAATGGGTTATCACTGCTGGATTGCAGTCTTAATTATATCCTCCAGAAGATGGGCCAATACTGGAGTTACTTATCCAACTCACACCTTTAATTTTTTGTTTGTAGTGTGTTTTCTACTTTTGAAACATGTTGAGCAGGAATATTATGCTTCAGCTTGTTCCCATTTGTTTCCTGGTGAAGTTAGCAGAATATGAAAGAGAAGTTTGTCTTCTGAATGCCAGTTTTGGAAAGTTATTTATTAGTCTTCTTCAAAATTGAGGGTTGCTATTTTCTGTTTATATTTGGGGAGTGGGTGTCAGTAACTTAGTGCTTAGGGTTTTGTGCAATGGCTCACAGCACCATGAGCCGGCTCCAACAGGACAGAATACTGTAGGGATTTTTTTTCATTTACACTATGTATCTATCGCTACCTGTTGGTATTAGCAGTACATGTTTAGGGACAGCTGCAATTGGTGCTGCAGTCAGAAAGTGAGAAAGCTAGCCCTAAACCACCTTTTCACTTCCACAACCCTTGTGTAACTCCATTTCATGCCTTATCTACACACACAGTTTTCCCAAGTTTCACTAAAGGTGTGCTTTTAAAATCTATTTTGTTAAATTGGTGCAAACATGTTCAATTGGTTTTAAAATGGTTCCTATCGACTTAGCTTAGTTTGGTAAGAATTGGCTTAAACTAAATTGATACCCACCTGGTTTATATCAAACTTAGATTATTTCTGCTGCACAGAGTTTATAGTCTTTTGTTCTTGTTGTTCTGTGTTTATATAGCTTCTAGCACAAGGGTGTTTTGACCAATGACTGGGGCTCCTAGGCACTACAGCAGGGTGGGCAAACTTTTTGTCCCGAGGGCAACATCTGGGTATGGAAATTGTATGGTGGGCCATGAATGCAGATAAAATTGGGGGATGGGGTGTGGGAGGGGGTGAGGGCTCTGGCTGGGGGGTTCGGTCTCTGGGGTGGGGCCAGAAATGATCAGGCTCTGGACTGGGGCAGGAGATTGGGGTACAGGTAAGGAGTGAGGGCTCTGGCTGAAGGTGCGGGTTCTGGGGATGAGGGGTTGGAGATGCAGGAGGGTGCTCTGGGCTGGGACTCAGGGCTTCGGAGGGTGGGAGGGGGATCAGGGCTGGGACAATGGGTTGGGCCATGGGAGGGGGTCTGGGGTGCAGGCTCCAGGCGGCACTTACCTTAAGCAGCTCCCAGAAACAGCAGCATGTCCCCCCTCCGGCTCCTACACGGAGGTGCGGCCAGGTGGCCCTGTGCACTGCCCTGTCTGCAGGCGCCGTCCCACAGCTCCCATTGGCTGCAGTTCTTGGCCAATGGGAGCTGTGGGGGCAGTGCTTAGGCAGTGTGCAGAGCCCCCAGCTGCCCCTACACGTAGGAGCCAGAGCGGGGACATGCCATTGCTTCTGGGAGCCGCGCGGAGTGGGGCAAGCCCCTGACCCCGCTTCCTGGCTGGAGCTCGAGCCCCAGATTAAAATGTCTGGCAGGCCGGATGCGGCCCCCAGTCCATAGTTTGTCCACCCCTGCACTACAGTAATACTACTAGTGGTTGTTTTTTAACAAATTTTATTTTAAGTAATGCAAACTTTGTGTGTAGAAAAGGCCTAATCAATATTTTAGGTCTCTGGACACCTAGAGCAGAATAAATGAAGGAAATTATTCAAGAGATTATTGAAAAAGGATTAGTGGTAAAATTAAGCAGAACTATGTGCTTCAGTACCTGCTTGATTACTTTTCACTCTGAGCTGTCTGTCTGACCAAGATAACCAAATTTGTGCAGTATGCTTCTTAACAATTGCATATAGGTAAATTATTTTCCTATCAACACTAATGAAGCACCCAGGAGAGTGATGTACCTGTTAGAATAATCTTCATGGACATCAGAAATTAAATAAGGACAGCTCATTAGTTTGACAGAAAAAGCAACCACTCTGTACATGAATTTTCTTTTATGCTTTTGGAATTCTTCATAAAGATATCCAGTTCAACACAGTTAATTAAATTGCATTCCCTTATTCTATCAAATACTGTTAAGTAGTATGTATATAAACAGATTACATTAATCATCTTAGTCTTGTAGGATACCATTCTAAGCAAAACCTTTTAAACTGGAAACAAATGAAAGCTTGGAGCAGGTTCTGTACAATTTTGAATCCATCTGGGCATAAAAGATTAAAGTTTTTCTTTTTAAAAACAAAACAAAAACCTGCTACTTCAATTTATTGACAAGGGTTTAAATGGTTTAAATCAGTGAGCAAAACTGACCAAAAATTGTTTCCACATGAAGGCTGTTGTGACTTGTGTTAAGTAGATGGCCTCAGTCCAGTTCCTACTCTACATAGATTCATATCACAGATGTCACTAAAACTAGCATTTATTATTTACCTTGTTGGTATTTACCTTGTTGGTAAAGCAAGCAAAAAGTCCACAGATTGACTGGGTATATAATTATCTTTTCATCTCTATACATAGTCCATCAAAATCAGTGGTGAGGTACTTTGGTGGCTGAGCTATACTGTGGAGAGAGGACTTCAGTTTCTATCTGTTAATTTTTGGACACATCTGAAAAGCACTGATGTAAATTTTTAAAATTATTTTTCTTTTACAAAAGTCCCATGGGAGCAGTGTAAATACAGCTCCAAATGAGTTTCTTTATTTTATCACCAAAACTAATTTTTGTGCTGTTTTGGAAGGTAAATCCCTGGCTGTAGGACTCCTCCATTTCTGAGTTCAGACAGCATGCCAAAGAAAGGTACAGTGCATTGAAGTAATCATTCAAAGGTTGTTAGCATTTTCAGTTGTTCCCACACTACTGGCTTGGACACCAGACTGAGAAACCTTGTTTGCTGTATTTAAATCCTGGATCTAATGCATAAAAGGCTACACAGAGTACAAGAGTCACTTAGAGCTATTGATTAAAAAAAAATCCCTTTAACAGCAGGATGCAGAAAGTGGAGATTAGAGTCTCTGATCAGGAAAATACATCTTCAGGGCAGAAGGTCATGACTACTCCCAAGATTGAGGATAACAAGCAGTTATAGCACAAAGTCAATAGCCTTAATAAAGTCAGTGTCATAAACACTAGTTTTCTCTTGTTGTTAGCATTTTGGTGGCTAGTGGACCTAGCAGGAACAACAGAGCTTCCAGTTACCTATCAATCCTGTCTTGTGAAGGATTGAAGAATCAGGGTTAATATGACATCTAATTCTGCCTAAATGAATGTTCAGTGCACTAAGGCCAAGGAGAAATATTGATTGTGCGGGGGTTGGTAGAAATCCTTACTATGTACAGACTTTTAAGAAGAGAGAATTTTGTGCATGGCCAATGATCCCCATGCATATAGGCCTGAGAATAAATCTACATCTTTTATATCCAGTCACATTATAAACTGAATGCCAAAACTAGAAATATAGTTTTTAAGATTACAGTGAGATGTAGTGGTTGTATTTAAAGTAAACTGTGGTTCAGGTACCACTAAGATTCTGCAGGATCCTTCTTGATGGTGGTTGGATAGCCGGACTGCTATCTGACCCCCTTGTTTCAGCTCCAGTAAGGCCACTTGTGAAAGGAAGAAGGAGCAGCCAGAGGTTACTGATTTTTATAAAGGAGCCATTTCCTCCCCTCTCTCCCACAAACCCAAGAGCCCTCACTCCAAGGACTTGGCTAACTGGATAAAGATTATGGCACCCACCCACCCACCACCACCACCATGTACCAGAGGGAAAGGATACAGGTGTTGTCCACTGTCTACACATAGGTACTTCAAGTGAGCAGAAAGGGAGAAGAAAACCAGGGTTCTAAGGGACATCAAGACTTGTCAAGAGATGGACTGGGTTTGGGTGGGGAGGCAAGACCAGCAACTGGTGCAAAGCAGCTGGCAGCCCATAGGAGGCTGTGGAGGGAACATAAAGACAGAGAAGTTGAGTGAAAAGGCATGAGGGTAGGAGGAAGATATGTAGAGCTTGTGGAAGGCAAGAACCATTGAGCCAAAGGAAGAAGCAGATAGGATCATGGGTTCTGCAGTGGACTAAGGATAAGAGTAAGAAGAAACTAGGTCCTCGGTGAAAAAAGGAATAGGCAGGAGGGAATCAGGAAAGTTAAAGGAAAAAAATTTGCACATGGGAATTAAAGTCATGGTGGTGGGCAGGAGAGGGGGCTGAAATCAATTTCTCTGAGGGGGGGAAAGGCAATGGATAAAGGGAGAATGAAATTTTATTGTGTGTGCAGGGAAAATAGATTGTGTGATATCTGGATATTTCTTATGCTGTCTCTTTCAGGCTACTAGAATCAATTTATGAAAAATATCTCTACGGTGTGAGCTGCTGCTATTAGAAGTTATTTGGTAGTTTTTCTACTTTTAGAAGACTACTAAAATTAATGATGCTATTGAGTGTTTTTGTCTTTTCTTCCACTGCAAAGATTTCTTCCTAAACACTAGTGGCTTCTGAACATAGCCTCATTATTTTCATTGTCTTACTTTGTCTCTATGATGTTTGTTTCCTCTTTCATCAGTTTATCCATCTGTGTCATCCTTTAAGTTGGCAGTGGTTTTAATATGTATTAAGCGTGTATTATTAAGCAAGTACAAAGTGATTGCTTTAACTACTTTAAAATTTTGTTTAGATTGCAAAAGTCAAGCAATGAAAGTTAGGAAACACCATACTTAAGCTTGTCTTTCCAACTTTAATTCAGCCCCCTTGTACATGTGCTTTAGTCTTTTTAAAATTACATGATAAAATATTATTTTCCACAGGACCCTTGTGCACATCCCTCATTAGTGGATGTGGATGATGCTCAGGGAATAAACTAGAGCTATAAGGCTGTATTCACAAGGGTATTTTGATGAGGAGATGTGGTAGACTCGGGGATGGGGTAGAGTACAGGGAATTGGCAGCAAAGGAAAAGTGATTCAGGATCAGGTATGTCTGCTATGTCTGTAAAATGCTTCAGTGGAGTACCAGTGTGGGATATATGTGGAGTGCTAATGAAATCTCAAAGGGTTTTGCCATGCTGTACAAAACAAGTGTGCTTCCGCAATTTTCACCAGCTTTTAGCTCTGACTGATCAATACAGATTCATGTGGAATCAGCAAAAGTTATCTCTCTGGTCCCAAAACTATCCTCTAGCCAAATTTTAAAAGCCTGATGACAACAATGGAGGTATTAGGAGTCTTTTAAAAAAGTCTCAATCTTTTATAACAAAGTGTTGAGCTATCTAGATAGATTTCCTTGATTTGGCAGTTTTGTCTTTGACAATGAAACATGGAGACCAATCTTTGCTGACTCCTCCTCCATATGCTGGAGTGTCACATGAAACCTGCCAGGGCTCTGTACTAAAAGAACAACATCATCAGCATAGTCAAGGTCTGTGAGTGAGAGATGACCGATCTCAATGCCTACAGACCTGGCAGAATGCTGCATTATGAAATCCATTGCCCGACAAGAGTTCAGAGGCCAAAACACAACCCTGCCTAACACCAGATACTGATTTAAAAGCCACTGACATCTTTTTCCCCAAATGAACTGGGGCAATGATTCCTTTAGGCAGCTCTCTAATCAAGTCCAGCAGAGTGGTAGGGACACCTATGCCCTTTAAGCCTTCCATAACACGACACGGTCTACTGAATCAAATGCAGCCTTAAGATCAACATATGCAACATGCAGGGACTTTCTGAATTCATGATGTATCTCCGACAACAAGTGAAATCTAGGACCTGGTCAACCTGCATCTCCAATCTCTTTGAACAACAAAACCGACAAATCAGTTTCCAGATTTTGCTATCTGGATTCTATACTTACCAGCTCCTCCAATTCTCACACGGAGGTTCTCCATCAGATTGGCATCACAGCATCTGCCATGGGCTGTTTATAACTGATATGGAATCAACATCATCTTGGTATGACAACCAAATTCAGGATTTATTCGAGCTGTATTCTTCCCGTAGTGTTATACCGGTGCAAAACATGAACACTACACCGCTCAGACTAGACAAAGCTGGGGGCTTTCCACAAAGAATGTTAACTTCGTATATTAGGCATAAAGTGGAATGTCTTCATCTGTAACGCAGATGTTTATGGTTGCTCGCATCTACGGACTACTGGGGCCATTGTCCGCAGGCGGTGCCTTATGCTTTTTGGACATGTCGCAAGGATTCCAGCGAATGTCATTCTCCAGGTGGCTTGTAACATCTGGGATAAAATTCCATCAACTGAGGGGTGGAGGCATCCCAGAGGCAGATCCCCTATTACATGGGTTCATCAAGTCTGTTCAAATGTTGGACTCTTAGGCCATCAAGCCTTTGTGGTTGTGCAGGAATGGACCAAATGGAGAACGATCGCTATGGCTGACTGTCTGGCTAAGCATTGAAAAAGAGAAGAATCTAGACAGAGGGCTGCTGCACCCCTATATATTTCTATAATAGTCTTTCAAAGGAAAAGGACCTATGAAATATTATAGCTCACACAACTATCTGCCCAGCCTACAGCAACATTTAAAAATGCTTGAATTTATCTTTGACTCAGAGAATAATATGGAAAACATTAACATTGTTATATTTACCAACTTTGTTAGTCATCTGCATCCAGTTTTCATCCTCTCCACTCTAAACTGAGCTGGTCAAGAGAAAAGTGGCAAAATGGTTAACAGAATGTCACTATTTACATGGGAAAGGTTGTAAAAAAAATTGCTACTAGTAAGCCTGAAAAAAGAAGAGTTGAAAGGATTTATTATTTAAGTGCCATCAAAGAATTTATAGTCTATTTCAGACTTGATTGCAATATTTAAAATGATGAGAAGCAACATGAAAATTGACAAACCACTTTTTCTTTCTTTTGAACCCTGACCAATTCAAGAAAAAGGAAATATTTAGAACCAGTAAAAATAATTACGCCTCTTACAAAGAATTGAGTGGCACATTTTCTGAGCAACGTTGTTCACTATAATAATATAAGCTCTTTGGGTTGGGATTATATTCATTATCTGTCCAGTGATTGGAAAGTTGGGCTCTAATCTTGATTAGGGCTTCTCTGCAGCATGGTAGTACAAATAATGCTTATCTACCTTTTTACTTTTTGGTGAAATTCAAGGTGTTACAGTATTATTACGCTAGTAAAAATCAGACCCATAATCCTCCATCAGTGGTAGCAATGGTGGATGCTCTAGTGTAGCAGAGCTCAGACTATTTACCACCATGTCTTTTAACCCTATGGCATCTAGTAATAAATTCTCAAATTTCAAAATGTCACCATCAAGGGCAGAATGGAAACAGATGACCACTGTAAAGTTCTTCAACCAGTTAATAGCTAAATGGAAATAATTCCAGTAAAATTAATTCAAAATAATCTCACGTACAAATTTGTAGCAGTATCAAGTTTCCTCCCAATAATTCAGTATGAGACATAGTATCTCAGCCAGACTTCACATTTACGAGGTGTCTGCTCCTAGAAACTTATCAGGCATGTCCTTATGTGACACACACTGTAATTAGTGCTAGACACTGAAATTTGGTGGGCTCTGAAAGTTATCGGCATTCATTCTTCTAAATAATGTGAACATATACTATTTTTACATGGAAGCTGTTAAATCATTTTTATGTGGCGGAACCAGGTGTTCGTACTAATGCATTCACCTTATTTCCTGCCATTATTATGCCAGAGCATGAAGGATCAAGATGGGTACAGCCTGTGCTGATATTTCATAAAATTGGAAACAAACAAGAAAAACTACAAGTGAAACAGATGGACTTCCATCTGAGTAAATGGATGAAAATAATCAAATAAGAAAATGAAAATTGATTCAAAAGTTATTCCTTAGCCATCCCATGGCAGAGAAATTATGTTACATCCTTCCTGTACAACTGTAGGTGCAGAGTACAGAAATTAGTCTCTGCCATTTGCTTCCGTCTGCTCTATCATGTTAAGATCGATGGTTCTGCCTTATCTGCTAAGTGTTCTTCTTTAAGTTCCTCTGGGGTGCCCTCATTTCCTCACACCCAGTTGGTTTCCACTTGACAGCTTCATGTGGAGATTGCTGTCATCCAGAGTACTTGCCCCAATATATCCAGTGCTTCCTTCTGATTCCAGTGGAAACAAGCAACTGGTTGGTGATTTCTCAAATCTCTTTGTTGATAACAGAATGTTTCCAACCAATGCCCAAAGTCTTTCATAGGCACTTATTTTAGAAGGCATCTAGTTTTCTGTCCAACATTTTGGTAGCTTCTCTGTTCTTGCAGCCGAATGTTAGCACTGATATTACATTTGAACTGAAAATTCTGTGTTCCCCCCCCCCTGATTTCTGTGCATTATTACACTTCAGTAAATTTTGTGGATGCCTTTCCTATTCTTTATGTCACTTCCTTCTTGAGATCTCCATTGGCCAATATGGTGCTGCCCAGGTAGATAAACTGTTCTTCTTTCTTGACATTTTTTCTTTTAATGTGATGTTACTGCTTGACATCTGGGTTTCTGGGATGCTCATTTTAGGATAACTAACTTTGAGCCCTGCTTGAGTTGTTGTTTTTGCCAGGTTGTCTGTCTTTGTAACTTTTCAGGGCTGTCACTCAGTAGCACAATATCATCAGCAAAGTCCAGGTCTTCTAGGCATTTCCCATCTACACAGGCTATTCTAGTGTGTATCTTGCTAATACACTTCCTTAATATTCAATCTATGGCAATGCCAAACAGTAGCAGAGAGAAAATGCAACCCTGTTTCAGGCCAGTATCAATGGTGAATGACTCTGTCTGGTTGTTCACCCTTACAGAGCACCTCACATCTCTGTACATGGTCTGGATGATTTTGACAACTTTATCTGGGATTCCAAAGGACTGAAGAATATTCCACAGTGTCTGTCTGTCTGCAGACTGTCAATTGCCTTTTGAAAATCAATTAAATTGGTTAGGGGAGCTTGCCATGCCATACATTCCTCAAAATCTGGTGCTGAGGTAGGACTAGATCTGTTGAGGACTACTTTGAAATGCTCTGCCCATCTATTTTTCTGTTCTACATCAATTGTAAGCATTTTCCATCTTTGCTTTTTATTAGCCCACTTCCTATTTTGAAATGATCTCACAGGGATTTAGTCACTTGATAAATGGATCTGTGGTTTCCTGTCATAGAAGCAGCTTCACCTGCTAGGTCTTCAGCATATCTCTGTTTATCTTTCCTTGCATTGCTTTTCACTGCTTTGTCTGCTTTTTTATACTCCTTTTTCTTTTTCAAATATTTTGTTGGCTTATTCAATTCTTGCTCTATTGATATCCAACTTGTGGGTGCTGCAGCTTGAATCACATTGTCTCTGAGCTCTGCTCTTTTCTTTTCTTTTTTTTTAAATTCGGTCTGGCAATGTCTCAAACCTTTCTTTGCCTCTGGCAATGTCTCAAATCTATTTCATAGTTCAGGTTGAAATTTCTCACCATACTCTTTCATTTTCAGTTTTATACTGTGGACTTTTTTTACCACTTTCTGTTTAAAGTTGATCTTTCTCAAATATAATACCAGTTTAGCAGTGCAAAGACTGTGGTTGCTGCTGCTATTTGCTACTTGCTATGCGCTTGTGTTTTGGACAGGTGACCTGAATCACAAGCTAAGCTAGATGTGGTTGATCTGGTTTTTCATTTTGTCATTTGGCGAATTTCATGTTTCTCTGTGTAAGTCTCTGTAACAAAACAAGGTGCTTACAAGAATTAGGTCAGACACCAAGCACAATTCCATGAATCTTTGACCATTTTTGTTGGTGATCTACAGCCCGTGCTTCCCCATTGCTCTTTCCATTCCTTGGTTGTTGCATCCTATTTTAGCATTAAAGTCACCTAGCACCCAGAGTAAGTCATGTTTTGGTATTCACTCACACTTGGAGGCAATTATAGAACCTGTCTTTGTTGCTATGCTCATCTGTGAGAGCAGAGCACTGGGACTGTCTGTCTTTCTTAGGAATCTGGTTTGGGATCTTGTGTATATGATGTGTTTGTTGATAGGTTCCCAGTTGAAGAGTGTTTTTTTCCACAGAATCTGTCATGAGTGCTACTCCCTCTGAGTGGTTGTTATCACTACTACCGAAATAAATGAAATATTTTTTTCTCCTGCTTGAAGAGCTTCTTACCCGTACCTGTCCATCTGCTCTTACTAATGTCCAGAATTTCGAGTCTATGATCTGTGAGATTTTTGATGTTTTAAACATTGTTTTCATGTTACAGTAACCAACTTTAAAGTGTTTTTGGTTGTTGTTTTTTGCTGCCATCATCAAACTTCATGCAGCATGAGTGTTCTCTGCTAGCTCTGGCTAGATTTTTCACAAAGTGAAAGTAAGTTTGCAGTGAAGAAAAGCAGGGTAAGGCTGGCTCCCAAAGTCAAGGATTGGAGTGACCTAGCAGATCACTGGTCCAGAATGGAAGTGAAGAAGTGTCTAAATGCTTTCTTGGATTGGGGCCTTTTTCTTTATTTAAAAGCTACCTTTTTTTCTGGGGGTAGGAGGTGAAGGATCACATTTAAAAACTGAACAAAGAAACCATCCAGCATTGTCTGAACCCCACTCAGTGATCTCTGTTCTCTTGCATCCTTCCCCAGCCTAGCTGTGCCTGTGAAAATCACTCCTGATGAAAAGCAGAAAAGCAAAAAGTGAAGCAGAACTTTACTATTAGCAAGATATATGATGATGTTGCAAAATTAGTGGAACTGCTGGCCTCGCCTGACATAATCATCTCAAAATCTGTCATTTGTATTATCTGAGCATCAAGCTCTCTATGTAACTGTCATAAAAATAAAGGGAAGGGTAACCACCTTTCTGTATACAGTGCTATAAAATCCCTCCTGGCCAGAGGCAAACCCCTTTCATCTGTTAAGGGTTAAAAAGCTAAGATAACCTCACTGGCACCTGACCAAAATGACCAATACGGAGACAAGATACTTTCAAAGCTGGAGCAGGAGGGAACAAAGGGTCTGTCTGTCTGTGTGATGCTTTTGCCAGGAACAGATCAGGAATGCAGACTCAGAACTACTGTAAAGTTAGTAAGTAATCTAGCGAGAAATGCATTTGATTTCTTTTGTTTAACGGCTGGTAAAATACACTGTGCTGAATGAGATGTATATTCCTGTTTTGGGTCTTTTTGTAATTAAAGTTTTGCCTAAAGGGATTTCTCTGTGTTTTAATCTGATTACCCTGTAAGGTATTTACCATCCTGATTTTACAGAGGTGATTCTTTTACCTTTTCTTTAATTAAAATTCTTCTTTTAAGAACCTGATTTTTTTTTCATTGTTCTTAAGATCCAAGGGTTTGGGTCTGTGTTCACCTGTACAGATTGGTTAGGATTCTTATCAAGCCTTCCCCAGGAAAGGGGGTGTAGGGCTTGGGGGGATATTTTGGGGGGGAAACGTCTCCAAGTGGGCTCTTTCCCTGTTCTTTGTTTAACACGCTTGGTGGTGGCAGCATAGGGTTCAAGGACAAGGCAAAGTTTGTACCTTGGGGAAGTTTTTAACCTAAGCTGGTAAGAAAAAGCTTAGGGGGTCTTTCATGCAGGTCCCTACATCTGTACCCTAGAGTTCAGAGCGGAGAAGGAACCTTGACAGTAACCCACTTATACATTAACCTTTATACTGCTGGAATTATATACATACAGTAAATGCTTATGCCTCCTGAATATTTTTACATAACTAATGCCTGATTGCATAAAAGCTGCACAGTTTCTCATTGCTTAAGTTATTGTGCTATATTATAGCATAATAAAGGTCTAGTCATCACCTCTGTAATCACATGCGTGTTTTCTGAGAAAGATGTTGCAACAATAGCAAAAGCCAAATGCAAATTACAGGAAGAATTCATAAATGTATCATTTACAATACAGTGTGACGGTAGCAATATTTATATTCTTTGAGTATTTTTACAAAATTTGCCAAGATGGTTACACAGGTAAGGGAAACTGAGAAGAATAGTCACACTTTCCTCAGTTTTCACAAATTACTTCATTGCTACTTGCAAAAATGTCTCTTTTCAGCAGCAAGTTGTTTTAAATGCTGTAGGCCACATTCCAAGGTACCCTGCACTAGGTGTTCTGGCCTAAATGTAAGGTGTGTCTACATTGCAGCTAGGAACAAGCCTCCCAGCCTGGGTAGATATACTCACACTAGCAGGGTTCAAGCTAGTATACTAAAACAAATCAGTGTGATGTTATGGTTTGGGTTGGGTCTTGAGTTCTGACCCCTAGACACGAGAGCCTGAGCCTGAGCTCTAGTCCAGCTGCAGCAGCTACATAGCTATTTTTACCATGCTAGCACGAGTTCCTGGGCTTGGAGGCTGGCTCCTAGCTACAGTGTAGACAAACTCTTAATGACAAAGTGGTGGTAGTCAAGCAGTGGACTTATGTGTGACAAAGGAAGAGTTACAGATGTATTATTACGCTGGGATTTTTTGTTCCAGGTATGCAAGGAGATAATGTTTCACTTTAGTCATATATCCATGCAGGGTGATCCCCACCCCATGCCCAGAACTTCCAAATGCTCCACCACAACAGGTCATGTTTCTGGGAAGTAGTTGTGAGAAACCACCAAGGTATCTCTGTGATGCTCCATGCCTCGGGGGAACACCGTACATGTCCATCCTTATAATATGATTCTGTGGTATCCAATTCAAAGGTTGTCATGTCGGGTTTCTTGGGAAGGCTCGTGATGCACCAAGCATTTGTTGTCATACTAATGTTATAGGTTGTAATTTCATGTATATAGTTATGAGGCTGAACATGTGTCCTTGAGGCTTAAAGCAAACCCAGGCAAAAACTCTCTGGAAGCAGAGGGCCAGTTCACACCTCATCAGGGCATGTATGGGACAAACCCAGCCCAGCCTCACAGGAACAAAGGACACTGGCCTAGGCAACAACAAAGAATCTGTTGGACTCCCAAGTGAGTCACCCCCCCCCTTCCGTTGGTCAGTTTGGGACTGCGATGAGGTAATGCTCACCTGATTTTGAAGGGGGGGGGGGGGCACAAAGCCAAGGGGGAAGAAAGGACATGATAAAAGGGAGAGAAGTCTGCCATGCTCTTCTTCTCTCTTCCACCTACATCTACAGACACCACCTCCACCAAGCGACTGAAGCACTGATCAGAGGGAAGAGCCTGGCTGAAGGGCAACCAGCCAGTCTGTGGTGAGAAGCATCTAAGTTTGTAAGGGCATTGAAAGTGTTAAGATCAGCTTAGAATGTGTTTCACATTTATTTCATTTGATTAAATCTGACTTGTTATGCTTTGACTTATAATCACTTAAAATCTATCTTTATGGTTAATAAATCTGTTTGTTTATTCTACCTGAAGTAGTGCATTTGGTTTGAAGTGTGTCAGAGACTCTCCTTGGAATAACAAGTCTGGTACATATCAATTTCTTTGTCAAATTGGCAAACTCATATAAGCTTGCAGCGTCCAGCGGGCATAACTGGACACTGCAAGACAGAGGTTCCTAGGGTTGTGTCTGGGACCAGAGATATTGGCTAGTGTCATTCGGTTGCACAATCCAAGGAGCAGCTTACATGCCAGAGGCTGTGCGTGAACAGCCCAGGAGTGGGGGTTCTCACAGCAGAGCAGGGTAAGGCTGGCTCCCAGAGTCAAGGATTGGAGTCACCTAGCAGATCACCAGTCTGGATAACACCAGAGGGGAACGTCACAACCTCACGGTGCATGGGGGCCATACCTACAGCTAGGGGACAGGCAGACATTGTAACCTTGTCCCTGCCCATCCCCAGCTACAGGCACCTATGGCTGAAGATTCTGGCAGAGTCTTCCACCTCCCTTTTTATACAGAGGTTTTCACCAGTGTCTTACCAGTGTCTCACCTATATATTTATATAAGGCCTGAATCCAAATCCACTGAAGTCAGTAGAAGGATGCCCACTCATTTCAATGAGCTTTGGATAATGGCCATGGTAAATGTTATAAGAAGAGTACTCTGTGTTTATATATCAATTGCCATCTGTAGGTCTCAAAACACTTTACAAAGATAGATAGATGGGGAAAGTGAGGTATATATTTTGACTTGTTCAAAGTCTTGTTCAGTTGGTTGCAGAGCCAGGAATAGAATTCAGATCTCTGTCCTGTGCCCCAGTAACAAATTGCCATATTCTTCACTTCACAGAAGGCTGAATTTGGTCCACTTCATTTAACAAGTGATCTCTCTCTCTCTCTCTCTCTATTTATATATAGGTTTAGTAGCACCTCAAAATTCTCAGCTGCTTCACTGAGAGTTACTCAGATTTTACTGACAGGTTTCAGAGTAGCAGCTGTGTTAGTCTGTATTCGCAAAAAGAAAAGAAGTACTTGTGGCACCTTAGAGACTAACAAATGCATCCGATGAAGTGAGCTGTAGCTCACGAAAGCTTATGCTCAAATAAATTTGTTAGTCTCCAAGGTGCCACAAGTACTCCTTTTCTTTTTTCAGATTTTACTGTAGCTTTTTAAATGAAGTCAATGAGCTTTTGGGTGCTAGCATTTTTTAAATTCATATTACTTTATGAATCTAAAAGTGGACTTAGATGCCTAAACATAGGCTCCTATTTTTAAACATCTTAATTCCCAGTAAGGAGAAATGAGCCAACTTGAATATGGAGAGAGCATCAGAGTTCAGAATTAATTTAAGTTTTAATAATTCTTTTAAAAGCCAAGTTCCTAAACACAGTGTTAATTGGGCCTCTCCCCTTTGGATAGGTGTAAATAGTTCCTTTTCCACCCACTTGCCACTTATTCAATGAATTTAATTATCACCTAGCCAGAAGGCAGGGACACTATTACACCTAGCCAGAGGGAAGCAGACTGGAAAGCAGCTCAGTTTAATGAGCTGGAACAGAAGTAGGTCAATGAAAAATATATGTATAATTTACTAGAGTGCCTACCCCATAAATATATGTGATTAGCAGACTAAAGGTGACATTGATTGTTGTAGCCTAAAATATCAAAACCTATTTAGTCTGGTTGTTCTTTATTTTCTCCTCCTTTGCAGTTTGGATTGTGGCATTACCGGGTTTAAATCTTATTTTTTGATAGCGCTAGTTGGTTTAATTTTTTTTGTTCCATTACTCATTTTGCCATGATGACTTTTTTCTGCAGGAAAGCACAACACATATTTGGTGTCTGATTTTCAGTGAGTTCAGTCTTCTGTCCTGGTGGCTTCACCACATTTGTTTTTTCTCTTGTAAAAACATGTTGTGGGGTAATCTATTAACTTTGGGGGTGGGGGTTCAGCCTTTGCGAACCGCTCATTTTGCCTTCTTGCCCTGTTCAGTACCTCTGCATTTTATCCTGAATATGTTATCTCATAGTCCAGTGCTGGGGGTGAAGTTTTTGTTCCTTGTCTCTCACTCCTTTTCCAGATGCTTCAATAGTGCTTGACCATGTTCCACAGCTTGAATCTAAGGCTATGTCTGCACTACAGATCTTACAGCACCACAGCTACATCACTGCAGCTGTAAGGTTTCCCAGGTAGCCACTCTATGCCAACGGGAGAGAGCTCTCCCGTCGGCATAATTAAACCACCCCCAACAAGTGGCGATAGCTAACACCATGGTGAAAACATACCCTCTTCAGCCATATGCCTGAAGAGAAGGTCTGAGCTGATAAGCTCAAAAATAATGCAGCGAAAGAGTAGTACAATTGAAGTACTTATTGCCATTAGTGAGAGTGGCAAAATCCTATAGCACTGGTAACATGAAATAGCTGACCAACAAAAGTGCTATTGTAGACACCGGTGGGGAAGACTCCCTGATTGGTTTTAGAATGAGGTAATTGTTTCCTTGTTGTATGGGGATTGTAATTCAAATGCTGTCCAATATGCATAGCTCATGGCAACAGAACAGATCCATCTATAAATAGACCATAGTTTTCTGAGTACGTCTTCACTAAAGAGTTAGAGCTCTGGTGACTGGCATCCACATCTGAGCTAGGCTATCACAGCAAATCACCTGTGTGTGTTGCAGGAAGCATATCCAATAGTTCTGTGGGCAGAAGTAAACTGAGTTGCCCTGATTCTTTCCAGGGCAGATGCAGGAGAACTTGTGTTTCCTTTTATGGGAAACATGGGAGGAGTTGTGGGAAGTCACTGGAATACTGTTGTCATTTGAGTTATTTAGTCTGCATCCTTGCTGCGAAGTGGGTGGATTACCAGCTCAAAGTGAAACCCGGACTATAACCCACCCCTACCAGCCATGCCAGCCAGCCTGAACTGAAAGCACCACTTCATTTGGGTGAGAGATTTTTGTGTATGGATGAGGGGTGGAAGAGTTAAGAGGCAACACCCGAGTAAGAGCCCAGGCTAACCCTCTGGTGAAGACAAACCATCTTCAACCACATGTTTGCAGAGATGATGTAAACTGATAAGCTCAAAAATAATGCAGCGAAAGAGTAGTACAATTGTAGTACTTATTGACACTAATGAGAGTGGCAAAGTCCTATAGCATTGGTAAAATGAAATAGAACTGTAATATATAGACTGCACTACTAAAGCATCTGATTAAGATATTGCTCATGTACTTGGAAAACTGCGCTAAAAAGAGACATCAAGATCAATTTAGTAACTTTTACAACACTTACAAATGCTGTCTGTCTGTTGGACTCCTGCCTTCTACCTCAAGAGCTGTCAGTCTGAAAGGTATCTTATGTTCTTGCAGTGTGGGAGGTCTAGGTTGGATTTTAGGAAACACTATTTCACTAGGAGGGTGGTGAAGCACTGGAATGGGGTACCTAGGTAGGTGGCAGAATCTCCATCCTTAGAGATTTTTAAGGCCCAGCTTGACAAAGCCCTGGCTGGGATGATTGAGTTGGGGTTGGTCCTGCTTTGAGCAGGGGATTGGACTAGATGGCTTCCTGAGGTATCTTCCAACCCTAATATTCTATGATTCTTCTATACAAATTTCTTTAAGAACTTCTGGGAAGATTAAATTCTCAGTGATTTATTATTTCTGTTACAGCAGTGACTCGGACATCTAGCACTGTTCTAAGCATGGCACAAAGAAGACACTCCCTGCCCCTGGCATTTTACAGTCTGCTGTTTCTTAATGTCTAAACTTGCAACTAGCTGTTGACTCTGGTCTTTAGGGGAATTCTCACCCATTTTGGTGAAGACTGAAAGTTCAATTGTTCTACTAGAAACTGCATTAGAAGCATTATTCTTCCATCTCTCAGGTATGTCTATTCTGTGGAGGAGTTAATAAAAAATCCACCCTTGTTCAAAGATGCAACTGATACTTCTGTAGCATTCTTTAGCTGCTGTTATATTGTTTTTTGCTCTCTCTTAATATAAATGGAAGAAAAATGGAGGGAGGTCATACTCATACGCTGTCACTCCTGTAAACAAACCGATTACTGTTTTCTGGTATATATGATTCTAGTTATGTGTGTTCACATCTTGTGCTAATGACAAATCTGCCAAGAAACCTCATAGTAGGAGAAGATATGGTATGAGCATAGGACTGGCAACCAGGAATTCCTTTGCAATATGCATTTTGGACATCTTGAGAGGTCATGTCTCAGACAGTAGCAATTATTTCTGCCATTTTGTCTCCTCCAGGAACTGTAAAATCTACATTTTTCAATGGTTGTCTTTGTTTACAATTTCAGCTTTCTTGGGCCTCTTTGAAATACACATTGTATTGGACTACTAAACTACAGAGTGACAAGCTCCAAGAGCAAGAGAAAACAGAACAGTCAGGCTTGCAGATAGCTGATTCCCCCCATCAAGACAACAAAACTCTAATGGTGCAGTCTTACTGAAAATGACATTCCACATTTCATAGCCATATGTGTAAAGATGGAACCTACTTGTATTGAACTTAAAAATACTCCTGCAGTTAATCATACTCTATCTCCCCATCTGTCACGTCCTAACTCCCTACCCTCTGACCTGTACGGCCCCCACTGAGCAGTGACCTTGTGGAGGAGTTTCTGTGGGCTTCCAGAAAAGGAAGCTCATGCTGTGGAAGCACCACTCCTTACGCCTTTCCATGTTTTCAAGAGTCCTTGCTCTTTCTTTCACTCTTATTATTTAAATAATCTCAGACTCGGTTTTCTCCATCTGAAAAATGACTATAGGCCCTTCACAACAGGTGTTCTGAAGATTAATTAGTTAATATTTGCAAAAGGTTCTGAAGGTGGAACTCCTAAATATTATTTCATTATGCATTCTGCCTTATCACTTTCTGTTTTACCAAGGGCTTTGTTAGCCAAGTTTCTTTTGGACACCATCCTTTAAATAGGGCTCAAGGTTCCTTTGCACAAACAGAAGTCATGTGAGATTTTATAGTGGATCTCCCACATCTTCTGGGTTTGATGATTATGGAGCTCAACCTGGTAATGTAAAGTTTTGTAACCTCTGGGCCCAATCCTGTGAAGTGCCTCCTGCTTGGTTCAGAATGCCCATTTCCATTAAGGCTGATCTGATCTGATCTCAAAAGTCAGAGGGAATATATAGAGGCCTAAATACATAGTTTATAGATATACAAGCTACAGAAATAAATGGTGTTAGAATGGTAAACAAGATCAAAATTGGGCCCAATGGAAGTCAAAGACACTTGTAACCTTGAAGAGATAGGGCAAACTGTATCTGATAATATCTCCCATGTATACCAAGTTTGGTGTGCCTTCCAGTGATATTGCATTTTACAAATGTACTTTCTTAGAAACAAATCTTTCTGATTTCTTTCTAGCTAGTTCCACTTCCTTTTATGGCTTTATCTGTCTCCTTTATATCTCAGTTGTCACAATTGGCTAAAGCCCTTCTCATGACTAGCATTATCAATGAATGTTTTCCTTTTGGACTCATTGGTGCCTTCCTTGCTTACACGATAAAGGAGTTTGTTTCAACCTATTTTTGAAAAATAATGTATACCACCTCACATACTGAATCTAATGCTGGCAGCTAACACTGAGTTTGAAAAAATGAATTTAGCTTGCTCCTGGGTGCTAATGTTCTTTACACCAGTCTGTATTCTTGGCAATAACATTAAAAAATCATCTTCACTCTGTGCAGTGGACTTAACCAGGTTAGACTGGCCAATGGGATGTGAATGAAAGTGCTATTCAACATTCGTTTTTCAAAATCCTAAATCCTCAGGTGCAAAATGATAGTAATCCCTTCCTTGGAAATAATGCATTAATTGCTCATTTTTCAGTGCATTGAGTAGATTATTGTAGTTGTCTGACTGCAATTATAAAATCCTTAAGTTCTACTCTTGCATATCATTTGCTTAGAAATGACATTTGTATAATTGTTTAATAACATTCTTAAAATATACATATATTCCAGACCAAGTCAGATTCCTCTGTTCCTATGCAATGTTACGGAAACTAGGATTACAAACTCGTACATTGGTCTGTTCCAGTGTGACGGTTTTTGTTAAGTCTTATTCCCATCACACTCTCTTCGCTAAGCTTCTTAATTCCCCAAAATTTGCTTTCTTGAAATCTAATACCTTTATATTGCAGAATTATATTGATTCATTCCCTATGGTATTGAATTAAAGTAGTTAATGGTTGCTGGTCCCAAGATTTCATATTATCCTCAAGTTATCAATAAATTATTCCCAACTGCTAAAAAGAGTAATTTATCTTCTGGATTCTTCAATTGTTTTTTTTTAAAAAAATCAGTTACCCTTTATATAAACTAAGAGCCTCACTTGAATGATAGTGGTTTATCTGAACTCGAATAGCTTTTTCTAATAACTAGAGCTAGTGCAAGAGAGAGAACACAAAGGAAACTAACTGAACAAAAAACAAATCTGAACCTTTAATTGTACTAGTGGAAGAGGAAGAGAGAAGATAGTAGATTTCATGTTACCCAGTAGCTTTCTGAGCAAAGACATCTATAGGTGTTATATCCTATTGTTTTAAGCATCTGAAAGGTTGGTACAGGAGTGTTTCATTCTCAATCTCTTTCTAATCCTGTTGATATGTAGTAGTTATCTATTATAGGTTCTCCTTTGTTTGGCTGTAAAACAGTAACAGGGCAGAGTATGATTCATAAAGCTAACACTCCACCTGTTCAGCATCACTCTCCAACTTGTCTACGTTATGAAAATTGTTCCCATTTATTCCAGTTTTTTTTAAATGGAACCTGACCAGTTTTTAGTTATGCCCAATAGAAATATAGTGTAATCTCAATCATCGCATGACATTTCTTGATTGTTCTTACTGATGAATATATTTCTACTTTTTTTTTTCATCTTATTGGAAGACTGATAAGGGAAGGGTTAGCTTTCACCTCTTGCCTGCTTTAATTTAAAGCACTCTAAAAAGCCCTGTTAGTCTTAAACCAATGTGGTTGATACTGCTATCATTACCAAATAGGTAACTGTTCAGGTTGCATATCATCTCAAAAGTATGTTCTTTGAAACCCTGATTTGCATCACACTAGTTCAATGATTATTTGTCTCTAGTGTCAAGTCCTCTTCTCTCATGCTTGCTTGGCACAAGAAGGATCATAGAGAAAACTGTGTGCATTGGCATTACTTTAATCGCCTATTAGGCCCGGGAGGTCATGCCTTAATCTGCAGATCCTTCCTCATCCAAAATAAATGATTTACTTACCAGTACAGCATGCAATCCATATGCCAAGCTCATAAGAACATAAGAATGGCCATATTGGATCAGACCAATGGTCCATCTAGCTCTGTATCCTGTCTTCCACCAGAGGCCAGAGCCAGATGCTTCAGAAGAAATGAACAGACCAGAGCAACTTATCAAGTGATCCATTCCCTATGGTCCAGTCACACCTTCTGGCAGGCAGAACATGGGGTTGTATCCCTGACCATCTTGGCTAATAGCCATTGATGAAGCTAAATGATTAATATTATGTTTTGTGGTTTCAGAGAGACAAGGTGGGTGAGGTAATATATTTTATTGGACCAACTTCTGTTGGTGAGAGAAACAAGCTATCAAGCCACACAGAGCTCTTCTTCTGACCTGGGAAAGGATCTCCTAGCATCACAACACACTTAGTGAAATTGATGGCTTGGGATTTGTCATTTCCATTCTGACACATCTGAATAGGTCCTAACTCATGTAGTTTGTATGTAAAATGCCTATTTAGCAATGAGTACTGGGAGTCAAGGCATAATTTGCATCAACCACACAGGGAGGGGCCTACAGGAAAAATGTATCTCTGTATGTTTAATTGTGTGATTATACCATACATCCCATTGTGTCAATGTAGTTAAAATTCTGCTGGACTTTGTGGCTCTATACATGGCTGTATCCCCTGTGTTTAGAGTTCACTTAAGTAGGAAAGAGTCTGTGGGGTTTCATCTCATGTCTCAATTACTGCAACATCCTTTTCTTTAGCCTTAACAAATGCAAACTACTCAGTCTCTTCTTCATTCAGAATACTAGTTCAAATGAATCATTCTGCTAACCCAAAAATTTGACCATCATCCCCTCTGCATCTCTCCATTGGCTCCTTCTTCTTAGTGCATTGCACATAAGTTACTTGCCTTTACTTCACTTCAAGGTCCTTCATGGCCTATCCCTTCCCTAACTGTTATCTCTCACTCAGTATTGAAAAAAGAATGACGAGTACTTGTGGCACCTTAGAGACTAACACATTTATTTGGACATAAGATTTCGTGGGCTAAAACCCACTTCATCAGATGCATGCAGTGGAAAATACAGTAGGTAGGTAGATAGATAGATAGATAGATACACAGAGAACATGGAAAAAATGGGGGTTGCCATACCAACTCTAATGAGACTCATCAATTAAGGTGGGCTATTATCAGCAAGAGAAATAAAAACTTTTGTAGTGATAATCAGGATGGCCCATTTCAAACAGTTGTCAAGAAGATGTGAGTAACAGTAGGGGAAAAATTAGCATGGGGAAATAGTTTTTAGTTTAGGTAATGACCCATCCACTCCCAGTCTTTATTCAAGCCTAATTTAATGGTGTCCAGTTTGCAAATTAATTCCAGTTCTGTAGTTTCTTGTTGGAGTCTGTTTTTGAAGTTTTTTTGTTGAAGAATTGTGACTTTTAGGTCTGTAATTGAGAGTCCAGGGAGGTTGAAGTATTCTCTGACTGTTTTTTGAATGTTATAATTCTTGATGTCTGATTTGTGTCCATTTATTCTTTTGTGTAGAGACTGTCCAGTTTGGCCAATGTACATGACAGAGGGGCATTGCTGGCACATGATGGCATATATCACATTGGTAGATGTGCAGGTGAACGAGCCCCTGATGGTGTGGCTGATGTGATTAGGTCCTATGATGGTACTCCTCGTTCTTTTTGCTGATACAGACTAACATGACTACCACTCTGAAACCTGTCAGTATTGAAAGGTTGACATCTGCTTCTGATAGTCCCATGGTGCCAGCCTGCTTTGCCCACTTGTTATATTTTCATACAAGCACCTTCATGCTTTCTCCCATGCTGCCCTTCACACTTGGGAGCAGCTCCCTGTAAACCTCTGCAAAGCCACTTCCTTGTTCTCCTTCAAATACCTTCTTAAAAGGTTGTTGTAATGTGTACAAAAAAAACAAAATGTATTTTGTTGTAATGTTTACAAAAAAACCCCTTGAATACAGTTAGGCAGCTGGAATGCTGTAGTCAGGCTAACCAATACTGCTTGTCTCTCTGTCTAGTAATCTGTTCTCTATTGTCTTATACTTGGATTGCAAACTTCTGGGGCAGTGATGGTCTTCTTGTTCAGTTTGTACAGCACCTAACACAATGGGGATCCTGGTTTATGATTAGGGCTCCTATGTACTACAGTAATACAATAGCAATGATGAAAAATAGTTAATGTCAAGTTAATGCAAAATTTTCACATTGACTAGGTGTTGGATCAGGAAGAGATGATGCCAATCCTAACTACTAGGAATCTGGGCAAATACTCATCCAAACAATTGAAAGACATTCCCAGATATGGGAACATTTTATCCATCTTCTGTCCACTCTTACAAGAGTGGCTGAGAGTAGAGCAGTTAACAAGCAGGTATCTCAGTTCATTTAAATGTAGTAAAGAATATATAAAGAATGAAGATTCTTACTAGAAGTTTGCTTCTTAGCCATACCGTGTATTTATTTCAATCTAGTGGAGTTTGTAAAAATGCTGTCCCAATAATGATTTACGAGGGCAGTGAATGATTAAGGATATTGTTCCTATTTCAGTTTAGAGCGTCTATCACAAAGCCCCCAAATTTATGGGAGTCAGTAAGTTGCAACAATGTTCTTAATCCTTTAAAATCTTTTTATAGCAGCTAATTGTCCTGTGATGCATATGAAAATATGAGGTCATAGCATTAGAATTCAGCCTGCTTTTTCACAAATCCTTTTAGGATTTATTAGTTAGTAACCTAATTATGCCTTACTTTAATGCATTGGAGTAGTAGTGCCAATTAGTGTGAGATTTTTTGACAGATATCTTGTGATTGCCATAACTAGGATTTCTGTTTCAAAATTCCATGCTGTGATATTTATCTTACTGTGTATTCTGTGAAAAACAGAGCCAAAGACAAGCTGTTGATTTGGTTCAATCCTCCAGATATAATACCAGGCACAAACCATTGTGAATTTTCACATTCTTCATCATCTCCTCAACCAAAAAATCCCCCATGGACACATGTTTTAAAATGCTGATTCTTTAAAGGGGAGGGATTTAAACACTTCAGAGAACAAAAAGGCTACAATTGGCTATACTGATAGTAGCCTTTCAATATAATTCTGGCTAAGCTTCCCCAAGCCTAGAATAGAGAAAGGAGGGTAGTTTCCCTCTGCTTTTATCAGAGGAGCGGGACCTGCCTCCCACAGCTCCTCTTTTTAACAGCTGCTCAGCAACTTTGAATTGTTGGGCTGCTGTCAAGCCCCTCATCTCTCTGATATCACTAACTCAACACTTGTCTTGCTCATCGGCTCTTGAGGGGCAGGCCATTCTGAGGTCACTCATTTGAAAGCATGAACGTGTAGGATTCTTATCAACATTCAAGCTTCCATGAGGATCATTTGTTCAGCACTTCTAATTGGCTAGCTTGATGTCAAGGCAGAGGTCTCCCTGAGATTACTGACTCAGGGCTTGTCTACACTTGTCTACTGCTTAAGTCGATGTAACTTACATCGCTCAGGGGTGTGAAAAAAAATCACTCCCCTGAGCGACGTAAGTTACATTGACTTTTAAATGGTTTCTACACCACACTCTGTTGGCGGGAGAGCACTCTCCCGTCAACATAGCACGTCTTCACTAGATGCCAGTGGCACCAATATAGCACGGTAGTGAAGACAAGTCGTGAGTCTTTCTAGTCTGCCTAGCTGCTGTCAAGTCAAAAAGAGATTGTTCAGAGTATTCGGGTGCCTATAGGTGCATAATGGGATTTTCAAAAGCACCAGGTGCCTAGCTGCCAATGGGAGTTTGGCACTTCTGAATATCTCACTAGGTGCTTGTTTTACCTTTGAGTGTCTAAATACCTTTTTTAAAAATTGGCCCTCAGTGACTTTCCCATGGTCACATAGAGAGTCTGTGCCTTACACACAAGCCAGTTCTTCCACTCTATCGCATGGTTGCTATGCCCATTGATCATAAGACAATTTCCAAACATGAGAGAGCAAAATTTTTCTCATTGTCATGGGTATATGCTCACTGTAGTTCTGTCCTAAGGTTTCAGTGGGTTCACCTGTACTTTTGTATTCTTCCTGACTTAGCAATGAATGTGCCCCTATTCTCTTCTCTTGTACATTAGTTGTTTGTTTCAAAGACTAATAAATGTCCTTCAGAGCTATATATAATTTGCTACTTTGGGGGTTAAACTTATTCTGATCAAACTCAGTTGAAAAAGTTAATTATCATATCTCTATGCATAAACATCTCAAACATCTCAAAAGTTGCTTATAATGTTACAGTATTAGTTTAATACTGTAGCTATCTTGTATTTATTGTAACTAAATTTGTTGTAATATCTGAAACTCCACATTTGATAAAGTGATGCAGTACAAGGTTATTAAGTTTCATTTAGACTCTATTTCTTGATTCCACCCCATTTTGTTTGAATTTAGAAAGTGTCCAAATGTCCAATTCTTTTTTTAAAAAGGGGCCATAAAAGAAATGAATGATCTTAATTCAAGCAAATTTTATTGCCCACCTCCCAAAAAAATAAGCATTAAAATCATTATGTGTGAGACAATTCTAAGAAAATAATATCAGTTGACAGAAAATACCTTCTCAATGAAAATTTAAGACTGAGATAAGTTTTTCTAGTGCTTCTCAGGTGGAGGGGTAGTCAAGTACTCTGAAAGATAGATACCTCCTATTTTGAAAACCTCAAGACTGGTTGCAAATTCTAATTCACATAAATTTAAGTTTTATATTGCTTCACCTTTTTGTAAAGTATATACAACATGTAACTAAAGCTGAGATGACATTTTTGGTTGCTAATGCATCTTGTAAAACCCAGAGCTGTGCAGAAAGAAATTAAGTAAACAGTCAATCCAGACATATAGCAAAGTGATGGGAAATGTTCTTGCTGCTAATTTACACATGCAAATTAGATCTTGTATCAATAAATCAATACAGCATAATGAATTCCTTGGGTAGAATTCAAATATGGCCAAACACAAATGAAGTTTGTTTGGAAGAAAATAGTCCACACCAAGCTTTCCATGAGAGTTTCAAATGATGACCCGATGCATGGTGTATTCATTAAGTGATGATGCATTGTCACCACAATTCCCTATGCAATATATTAAATGATTTCTTTTTAGATATACCTAAATATTTTCAGACACTGATTCAAGCATGCAGTATCCCAGTGATCATTTTAGGACTATCTAAAGGTCCTTCATACTTCTTGTTCCCTCCAGCCATTTTTTTCTCCTTGTTACTTTCTGATCTTGGAGATCACCTTAGTTTTCCCACAACATAACCAGCTCAGTCACCATTAATGTAATTCCCTATCTCCAAACCTCTGTACATTGATAACCCATTTCATCATTTTACCTCTCCTTTCTTTCTTTCAATGCTTGTGTACCGTTGACTTGCTAGAGGGGTTATTGAGCTGTCATTCATAGTTCATCACTGTTTCAGCTTTAAGGGGACAGACTTAAGCAGAATATATACCTCCACTAGTTCCATTCCATTCAGAAATGGTTTGAACTTAAACAAAATCTGAATGCACTGGAAGTTTGTGCTCTTTATTCACAAATAAACAATCCCAATTCCTTTTGTTCGTTGCCCAGGCTCATAGCATTGCTATGTAGTCAATTTTAATAATATCTTCTTTTTCATGTCCTTTGGTTCCTTGATTAATTTTGTTCTCAACATCTTGGTTCCGTGCTAAATGGAATGCTCATATTTCTGCTTTTGTTGTTAGTTAAATGCCAGCCTGTCCCATGAGATGTCAATTCCCCTTCTACTGAGATGAAGGTCATCCAAAATATATAGGCCCCTCTCCTCAAAGAAGGTGAACCAATGTTCCACAAAACTAAAACCCTATACTCCAATTACCTAGCCAGCAATTCACTTCAAGAATCTTCTGCCTTCTGTCTTCCTTCATTCATGGGACAGAAAAGATCTCTGAGAAGATTGACTGGGCATTCTTCTTCTTCAGTACACTTCCAAGTTCCCTGAAGTCCTCTTATCAGTGTGAGAGCCCATGATACAATGTAATTAGTGCTGATATGAACCATTACCTTTGATCCTTGCCAATTGACTTCAGAAGTCTATCCAATCTTAGTGTGACATCTCATGCCTTGATTCTGGGAAGACACTACACTGTCATGTTGTCTGCTTGTCCACTGCAGAATGTCTTTTCAATTCTTCTGAGTATTGAATCCTCAACAAGGATCATCTGCCTTCCTTGGACTGCTGGAGAACTCTTTGTGGGCAAACTTGCTTTTCCTACAGGTGTAGCCAAGCTGCCATCCACAGGTGTGTCCCATATATCTCTCCATTCCCTTGGATCAGCTGGATCTTGAGAGGTATCTTAAACAGTTTCCATGTTGTGAGGATCTGATATTGATTAACGACTTCTAGCTATGTGCAATTCCTCTGAGACCTCACCTGTCTGGTTGCCACAGTCTGCCCATCCTCCTCTGTCTCCAGGCATGAAAAATGTTGATGTGATCTCTTGTTTCCCTGGAATCTGGGGGCAATGTTACCCCAGAATATGATCAAGCTAATTGCAACCATATTGTACACATTCAGCCACCATGAATTAATAAAATGGAACACCATCTAGGTAAGGGTTAGTTTGAATAAGTAGGGCCTCTGGAGGCAAGGTCAAATGCTAGCTGCAGGCTTGCAGTTTCTGTTAATCTGAATGGGAGGAGGGGAGAAAAGAGTCAACAAATTGAGACTGAAAGAAAATAAATGAATGGAGACCTTGAGTTTGGGCACCTTTGATATAGAAGGTTGTTGACTGAGATTGTTAGGAGTCAGAGTAACAGCCGTGTTAGTCTGTATTCGCAAAAAGAAAAGGAGTACTTGTGGCACCTTAGAGACTAACCAATTTATTTGAGCATGAGCTTTTGCGAGCTACTGGAAGTGAGCTGTAGCTCATGAAAGCTCATGCTCAAATAAATTGGTTAGTCTCTAAGGTGCCACAAGTACTCCTTTTTATTGTTAGGAGTGTTTTGTTGATAAGTAGTTTATTGATGTTAGGAGAAGTATGTGTTTTGTAAAAGTTAGTTATAAAAAGACTAGATAATAGAATATACTTTGGAGCGATTCTCTGAAGCTATCCTAAGTGTCTTTTTCCTGACAGTATTCCCCGGTGGGGAAACGACCGCCCATTGCTGATGTGCTGCTAATTACTCAATACCATCTCAGATTCTAGGCAATTCTTTGGGATGTTCTAAACCTATTGCTTATGTCTGTGCATGCTCAAATCTAATAAAATATAGTTTTAGATAAGAGCACACTTACTTGTATCAATTTTTCATCAGCTGGAAGCACTGTGTTCCGATTGATTTATTCCTGACACTGCCTGGAGTGAAACATTTCAGTTACCGCTGCTTTGGGTTCTGAAAACCCTGGGTAACACTGGTGGTTATGAACTGCCAGGCATCCTCTCTGACTCCTTGGTGACTAGCTCCTTTTTTCCTTGAATTGTTTTTCCTTGTACTCATGTTTCCCAAACTCAAATGTCTAAGAACTCCTTAGCTTCTCTGATTCTCAGTCGCATTTCTACTTGCCCATCCAATCCAAGAATCTTTTCTTCCAGCAAAGCCACCAACTTTATGCATAGGAAGTCCCTTCTGGCTACACACGGGAAAGAAAACATGAAGAAAAGGATTACTTAAAAGAAAATTGAATACTTAAGAATCAATGTCTTAATAGAAAAGCAAAAGATGTAATACTAGATGACAGACCACCAAATCACACTAGGAACAGGATGAACAGCTCTTTAGGCATCTATCTGTAATGTGTAGGGGAAAATATCTGCATATTCACACTGAACTTCAATTTGAGTGACATATGCTGGAGGTCTCATGCGGCCAGTACTAAAACATCCTGGGACATTTACACATGATGATTTCCTAACTCAAAAAAAGTATATCATCCAACATGGGTGGGGGGTGGGGTTTCTATGTTAGACCTAATCTTGACATTAAAAGAGGATCACAGAGCTAAAAAATAATGGTAGCTGTCATAAAAATAAAGGGAAGGGTAACCATCTTTCTGTATACAGTGCTATAAAATCCCTCCTGGCCAGAGGCAAACCCCTTTCATCTGTAAAGGGTTAAAAAGCTAAGATAACCTCGCTGGCACCTGACCAAAATGACCAATATGGAGACAAGATACTTTCAAAGCTGGAGTGGGAGGGAACAAAGGGTTTGTCTGTCTGTGTGATGCTTTTGCCAGGAACAGATCAGGAATGCAGACTCAGAACTTCTGTAAAGTTAGTAAGTAATCTGGTGAGAAATGCATTTGATTTCTTTTGTTTAATGGCTGGTAAAATACACTGTGCTGAATGGGATGTATATTCCTGTTTTGGGTCTTTTTGTAATTTAAGGTTTTGCCTAGAGGGATTCTCTATGTTTTTAATCTGATTACCCTGTAAGGTATTTACCATCCTGATTTTACAGAGGTGATTCTTTAACCTTTTCTTTAATTAAAATTCTTCTTTTAAGAACCTGATTGCTTTTTCATTGTTCTTAAGATCCAAGGGTTTGGGTCTGTGTTCACCTGTACAAATTGGTTAGGATTCTTATCAAGCCTTCCCCAGGAAAGGGGGTGTACGAATTGGGGAGATATTTTGGGGGAAGATATCTCCAAGTGGGCTCTTTCCTTGTTCTTTGTTTAACACGCTTGGTGGTGGCAGCATAGGGTTCAAGGACAAGGCAAAGTTTGTACCTTGGGGAAGTTTTTAACCTAAGCTGGTAAGAAAAAGCTTAGGGGGTCTTTCATGCAGGTCCCCACATCCGTACCCTAGAGTTCAGAGTGGGGAAGGAACCCTGACAGTAGCTTACATACAGGTGATCATTAATTGATCACATTTATAATGTTCAAACAGAATTAAGTCCAAGCCAGTTTTATATATATATATATATATATATATATATATATATATATATATATATATATATATATACACACACTTGTGCTTTAATAGCACCAATTTCACAAAGCTGAAAACAATTACAAGCTAAATGAGCTATAAGGAAGAATTTAATCAGAAAAATGGAAATAATAATTGGGACTTGTTTAAGAACACTTTACTAAATGCTCAAAAAGTCACAATCCCACAATCGAGGAAGAAGGCTGTATTAGTGAATAAACCAAGCTGGTTTAGAGGGGAAGTGAAGGTAACTATAAAAGATATATGCATGTTGACACAGAAGAAAGGGGATGTTCATAGTAATGAATATAAATCAGAAGCTAGGACTTATAGAAAAGTGATAAGGGATGCAAAGGGACACGAGGAAAAAATCTATGGCCAGCAGATTTAAGGACAATAAGGAGTTTTTAAAGTTTATTAGGAACAAAAAGAGTCCTCTGAAAAAGATTTGGGGGTTGTGGTGGATAATCAGCTGTATGTTAGCTCCCAGTATGATGCTGTGGCCAAAAGACCTAATGTAATCCTGGGATGCATAAATGGGAATCTCAGATAGGAGCAGAAGGTTATTTAACCTCTGTATTTGGCACTTGTGCAACCATTGCTGGAATATTGTGTCCAGTTCTACTGTCCATAAAACAAGAAAGATATTAATAAACTGGCGAGAGTTCAGAGAAGAGCCATAAGAATGATTAAAGGATTAGAAAAGCTGCCTTATAGTGTTAGCTTAATCTATTTAATTTAACAAAGAGAAGGTTAAGGGGTAATTTGATCACAGCCTATAAATACCTACACAGAGAACATATATTTGAAAATGGGCTCTCTTCAATCTAGCAGAGAAAGGTATAACACAATCCAATGGCTGGAAGTTGAAGTTAGATGAATTCAGACTGGACATAAGGGGCACATTTTTAACAGTGAGAGTAAGTGACCATTGGGACAATTTATCAAGAGTTGTGGTGGATTCTTCATCACTGACAATTTTTAAATCAAGATGGGGTGTTTTTCTTAAAGATGCATTTTAGGAATTATTTCACTGAAGTTCTATGGCCTGTTTTACAAGAGGTCAGAGTAGATGATCACAATGGTCACTTCTGGTTTTGGAATCTACCAATCTAGGTTTAATTTATAATCGCAAAATATGTTGTGACAAAGTTTCTCCTCTATCTTGGTGGGTCTTGCACTTATTGGCGGGTTTTGCATGCCTTGGAGCTTCACGGCAGCCCTCAGTTTGGCCGTTTTTGTGAACCCACAGTCCAGGTCAACTCCTCCTGTGTCTGACCAGGAGTTGGGAGGTTTGGGGGGAACCCAGGCCCACTCTCTACTCCGGATTCCAGCCCAGGGCCCTGTGGAATGCAACTGTCTAGAGTGCCTCCTGGAACAGCTGTGCGATACTACAACTCCCTGGGCTACTTCCCCATGACCTTCTTTATCATCACCATAGGACCTTCCTCCTGGTGTCTGATAATGCTTGTACTCCACAGTCCTCCAACAGTCTGCGTTCTCACTCTCAGCTCCTAGCGCCTCTTGCTCCCAGCTCCTTACACGCGCACCACAAACTGAAGTGAGCTCCTTTTTAAACCCAGGTCCCCTGATTAGCCTACCTTAATTGATACTAGCAGCTTCTTGATTAGAACACCTGGAGCCAATCAGCCTCTCTGTCTTAATTGTCTCCAGAAGGTTCCTGATTGTTCTGGAACCTTCCCCGTTACCTTACCTAGGGAAAAGGGACCTACTTAACCTGGAGCTAATATATCTGCCTTCTATTACTCTCCTGTAGCCATCTGGCCTGACCCTGTCACAATGTATAACAGAAGATGTGATTGTCCCATCTAATGCATGGCTCATAACTTCAACTTTTTTTGTAAGATATATCCAACCTTCTCATAATAAGACCAAGTAACAAAAATATATAATATATTTAATCATTAGCATTCACATGTCTCAGGTTGGGCACTCAAAAATTGCCACCCAACATCACTTCTGAAAATTTATTCCATGTAAAAGAAGTGTATGAACATCTGCATCAGCTGCACCTTATCTTCTCATACATCTATGATTTACCTCAAAAATGTATAGGTATTATTTCTCTTTGATTTCTTGCCTGCTTTCTCATAATCGCCCCTTACACATTTGTATTTTTTTACCTGCTTCTTCTGAGGCCACTAGCTGCTACTGATATTATCTTTGCATTATGCATAATTGAAATATTTCATATCTGAGATGATTGCAATGGTTACAGTATATTGTGTGCTGATTGTCTAGGAGTCATACCGTAAATAAGTTTTTTCCATTTAACATTTAGGTAAACGTTGTCTCTTCCTTATATGGAACCTCCAGTCTTACTGAAACCACACCTAGCATATTCATCACATTGTAATTTTTTGTGGATTTGACAGGATAATATTTTCAAGTTTATACTTTCCTTTTGGGGTAAATTTCCCTCCACCTCCCCCTTTCTCCGGTATCTTTTTTTTAAAAAAAACTCCAAAAGTGATAATTGGTCCCACTCTCTACCTATACAGTAGGAGACAAATTCAGACATGAGACCACAGATTTAAGGTGAGCTTTGAGTTCTAGCATGTGTGACAGACTAAAAGAGGTGTGTAATTGCATGGGAGTTGTGATGAGCATTATCTACATAGAATGTTGAATGCCAAGTGTCACTTATTTAGCTGTTTTGCATTTGTGTATCTCTTATGTGTTTAACTGTAGACCTCTGGTATAACTCCAAGCATGTAGCCTTCAATGGATGGATAAATTTGCAATGCATAACCCTCTCTCTGTAATTGATTAGACTATCCATGAAATTTTGAGGATCTTAGAAAATAGGTGATTTACTCTGTTTCAAAGTATGTATTTAATCAAGAAAAAAGCTCAAATGGTGTTGTATTCAGCATCACCATAGGTAGCAATATTAGTTTTTCATTTTGTGCTGTACATCAGTATTCTGTATTCTAAAATATTAAATAATCACTTACCTTGAATCCACCTTCACAACTGTTAAACAGTGCTAACTTCATCAGCTTCATAGAAAAATTGATTTTACCGGATGCTATTCATTCAGGTTTTTTAATTACTCATAAAGATATCATTTTTTCAGAGGCTGAGTTATGAGGAAAGATTAACAAGACTTGGCCATATAGATTTTAAAAAAAAATACAAAGGAAAGATCACGATGATATATATAAAATCCTGAAGAAAACTTAACCAGGGTTAGCAACTGTCCTAGTGAAAAATATAGGGATTGTATTATGTAATCTGAGTTCAAATACATGTATCCACTTTATTGTTGTTTGATGATCAGTTTAGTCAAGGACAACAGTCACATTGTTTTATTGCATATAGCTGCTCAGGCTCAACGATCCTAAATCAAGCTAAACAGAAAGGCATAAAAGGGAAAAAAATAAAATTACAAGTAGTATAATAAAAACATTGTAAGGAGAGTTGGATGGGCCTGAAGAAAAGCTCCAGATTTGAACAAGACCAACCTTTGGGAAAATTCAGTTCTGAATCAGGATCCAAATCTTGTAGCCTGGAGTTTACAACTCTCCTGTGAAGAATTCTAGGGAGAATCCCCAGAATTCTCCCTCGGAAACTCCCAGGCGATCAGTCCAAAGTCACAATTAAGGAGCTGCTTCCTCTACCTAACACACAATTCTGACGTCTGCCCCTCTTTTTTTTAGTGATAGTCAAGGGAGGACAGCTTTCCTATTAAGACATTTTAAAAATCATGACTCAGAGAAGCAGCAATATGCTGGCTATTTGTAGTTGGAAGACCAGCCTGACAAAACAGAAGACAGAAGCAAATGAGCCCAAACCAGAACACAGGATCTAAATCATCTCCAATTCTGGGGATATTTGGACCCTGATCTCAATTTGTGGCTTGGGTTTTTCCCTGTTGGACTTTCCAGATAATCCTTTTGAAAGTTGAGACAATGTATGGATGTTATGATGGGCAAGTTATACTTTGATATTTAAATATCTGTTTTATGAAATTCAGGAATAAAAGCAGTCTTAAAAGGAACAAATCAATGCCTGTCTGATTTTTTTAATTAGTTAATCTCTCGGGTGACTAAGTCATCAGACAGTAGGGTTAAGGCAGTGACAACTCTGAAGTAAAATTAGGCTGAATTTATTTACTCTGAAAGTTTTTGTAAAAAGCAAACTTCCAAAGACAGCAGTAACTCAGGTAATTTGAAATCTGTCATTCTGTGTACACTGCTGTACTTAAGAACCGGACAAACTTAGTACAGTTGGATCTTGTTCGGAACTTGTTCATGCTGGTGTAAATCAGGAGTAACTGCATTATAATTATTGGAATTACTCCAGTGTAAAACTTTTATTAGAGGCAAATGTGACCCTTAGAGTCTAGAGTATGAGACACATGCTGATTTATATCTTACTGCTATGATTGTACATGCATCTTTGGTCCAGGCAGTTCTCTGTTGTCCTGTAAAGTGTTGTGTGTTCCTTAAAAATATGAGGACTCAGTACTGGTTTTTCCTTAATAATAAATGTAATATTGAATTCCTATACTGTATACCTACATGCAATAGCACATCGCTTTATATCTGGCACAAAATTCCTGCTGCATAAATTTGCTCGAATTATAACCTCTTTGCTGCTGAGTGTAGCTCTGCTGGAAGCAATTTTGTGTGAGCTGATCTCATTTTTCCACTCTACACTTAACCAGAGGAGTGGAGGTTCAAATAATAGTGGCCAGATATTGGAATGAGGCCATTTGTAGCACTGTAGGAAACCAGCCTAGGAGCACTCTGGTAAGGTGGTGCTCCTAGTATTTTTGATTAATGGAGTAGAAGACATGCATAGAACTACAGTATATTTAATTAAGAGTAGGAGGGGCACTGGGGAAAAGAGAGAAGGGGTGTGGGGGGAAAGCAGGGAGATACTGGGAGACAGACCCTCAACAGGTGTAAATTGTAATTGCTCGGTAGATTTCAACTGAGCTATATTTTACAACAGCTGAGGCACTGCCCCCTACAGTCTAGAGGAGCCTATTTGTAAGGGGAGCAGGTATAAAAAGTAGGGCTGTCAATCGATTAAAAAATTAATTGTGATTAATCGCACTGTTAAATAATAATAGAATACCCTTTATTTAAATATTTGTGGATGTTTTCTACATTTTTTCAAATATATTGATTTCAATTAAACACAGAATACAAAGTGTACAGTGCTCACTTTATATTTATTTTTATTACAAATATTTGCACCGTAAAAAACAAAAGAAATAGTATTTTTCAATTCACCTCATACAAGTACTGTAGTGCCATCTCTTTATCATGAAAGTTGAATTTACAAATGTAAAATTATGTATAAAAAATAACTGCATTAAAAAATAAAACAATGAAAACTTTAGCGCCTACAAGTCCACCCACTCCTACTTCAGCCAAGCGCTCAGACAAACAAGTTTGGTTAAAATTTGCAGGAGATAAAACTGCCTGCTTCTTGTTTACAATGTCACCTGAAAGTGAGAACAGGCATTCACATGGCACTGTTGTAGCCAGCGTTGCAAGATATTTACATGCCAGATGCACTAAAGATGAGTATGTCCCTTCATGCTTCAACCATCATTCCAGAGGACATGTGTCCATGCTGATGATGGGTTCTGCTCGATAACGACCCAAAGCAGAGTGGACCGACACATGTTCATTTTCATCATCTGAGTCAGATGCCCCCAGCAGAAGGTTGATTTTCTTTTTTGGTGGTTTGAGTTCTGTAGTTTCCGCATCTGAGTGTTGCTCTTTTAAGACTTCTGAAAGCATGCGCCATGCCTCATCCCTCTCAGATTTTGGATGGCACTTCTGATTCTTAAACCTTGGGCCCAGTGCTGCAGCTATTTTTAGAAATCTCACATTGATAGCTTCTTTACGTTTTGTCAAATCTGCAGTGAAAGTGTTCTTAAAACAAACATGTGCTGGTTCATCATCTGAGACTGCTATAACATGAGATAACATGGCAGAATGCGGGTAAAACAGAACAGGAGACATACAATTCTCCCCCAAGGAGTTCAGTCACAAATTAAATTAATACACTATTTTTTTTAACGAGCATCATCGCACGCAAGCATGTCCTCTGGAATGGTGGCCAAAGCATGAAAGGGCATGTGAATGTTTAGCATATCTGGCATGTAAATACCTTGCAACGCCAGCTACAAAAGTGCCATGCAAATGCCTGGTCTCGCTTTCAGGTGACGTAAATAAGAAGCAAGCAGCAGTATCCCGTAAATGTAAATAAACTTGTTTGTCTTAGCGGTTGGCTGAACAAGAAGTAGGACTGAGTAGACTTGTAGGCTCTAAAATTTTATGTTGTTTTGTTTTTGAGTGCAGGTATGTAACAAAAAAAATCTACATTTGTAAGTTACACTTTCATGATGAAGAGATTGCACTATAGTACTTGTATGAGGAGAATTGAAAAATACTATTTCTTAAGTTTATCATTTTTGCAGTGCAAATATTTGTTATAAAAATAATATAAAGTGAGCACTGTACACTTTGTATTCTGTGTTGTAATAGTAATCAATATATTTGAAAATGTAGAAAAACAGCCAAAATATTTAATAAATTTCAGTTGGTATTCTATTGTTTAACAGTGTGATTAATCTCAATAAATTTTTTTAGTTAATCGTGTGATCAATTGACAGCCCTAATAAAAAGACCTCATTCTGGAACATAAGGGAAGGAGATGCAGGACAGTATCTTTGTGCATAGAAGAGACATAGCATGTAGTTTTAAGGTTGTTGTGTGAACTTCAATCATTTAAAATGCTGAATTTATTTTAAATCCCTAGATTAACATTGCATTAACATAGAATTGGGCGGGGGCGGGGTTGCATAGATTAGATCTGCACTGGGTGAGTTAGACATAGATTGTGCTCAGGTATCTGATAACTTTTGTGTGCATTCTTGTCAGCTCACTTTCCTGCTTAATGGTAAAAACTTTACATTATTAAATGTCCAGGTTTACTGAATAAGTTATTTTGCACCTTCATGTATGTTTCCAGATAGTAGCCTGTCTGTGATTGCCCTCTGCTGTGTTGTTAAAGTATTATTTTTAACACAAAGGGACAGTTCTTGGAGTGCAGCTAAATTTCACAGAGTACAGAAAAGGAGTATGCATGAGAAGGGTGCTAGAAGCTAATCCTTCCCCTCTGATCCTGTGGCTGTTTTGTTGTTCAGAGCCAGCCCCCATGCACCATGTTACAGCAGCCCGAGGATGGCTCTAATTTACTCTTAGCTGCCACCAGGGACCAAAAATAAAGCCAAATATCAGCATAGTGTAGGACCTTTTCCTTCTATGCTAACAGTGGGAGTGAGTGGCATAAGCACCCCTATCTGTGCTCCACACTACCTTTACCCTAGGATGATTCTCCCTAGGCTGGTTGAGCCAAATCAAGCTGCCAATGTAAAGCAGTTTTACAGCACAGGAAAATATAATCTGTGTACTGTCATTTGCTATTATGCTGAGAATTCCATAGCCTATTTGAATTACTATAGTGTGGTGATAATAGAAGTAAGTGCTTTTATAATATCAAGGCATTAAAACCACAGAAATTGATTCAACTTTTAAATTCCCTATTAAAAATATAGACCAAGTGTATGAGGGCTAATATGCCTTTATTCCCGGATTCAAGTCATTAAGGTAGCCTTGCTTTATAGACAGATGTATGAGGAAAACTAATAAAATAATTGTAGAACACTCTAAAATATTTCTGAGCTTTTTCCCCCTGTAAAATAAGTGGCATGAACAAACACTTGCATGTGTGGTTTCAGAGTAGTAGCCATGTTAGTCTGTATCCGCAAAAAGAACAGGAGTACTACTGGCACCTTAGAGACTAACAAATTTATTAGAGCATAAGCTTTCATGGGCTACAGCCCACTTCATTGGATGCATAGAATGGAACATATAGTAAGAAGATAATCTTATGCTCTAATAAATTTGTTAGTCTCTAACTGCCACAAGGACTCCTGTTCTTTTTGCATGTGTGGTGGGGCTTAAAGGTTCACTTCCTCAGAGTGGCACATTACTTGAGAGTGATGAGTGTCCGAAGCAAGTCCCGGGAAAACCTTTTATCTATTTAGTTTGTCCTTCCCATATGGAAAAGCCCTATAGAATTTAATAGGAAATATCTTTTTGTATAGGTTTTTGTGATCAGTCAAATAGGATTTAATAGCTGTTTCAACCTGGGGGTCATGAACAGGTGTCAGGGATTCATGATTACTCTGCCTTCCTGTGCTGCTAAATGAGTGCGGTGTTGTGGCTAAATCCCAGTTTAATGAGGTGGGGGCTCTGGAGCAAAGGAGGAGGCCCTAAGTTTGAAAATGTTTGAGTAAAAGAGCATTATATCCCAGCAGCAAAATTCTGTAGAATCGTCTAAAACCTGTGGAAGGATCTCATTATTAAATGTTGTAGTGGTTTTTAGAGTAGTTTCTGCAGAACCTTACTACATTTCTGTAGAACCCTATAGATTTTGTCTTCATTAAATTCTATAGGACTTTTATTCAGAACATTGTAGGTGTTAGTTTTTTGGGAGGTTTTTAAGCATTGAATCTAGTTCATGTATCTTTCCCCTCTACAGCCAGTCCCCAAAGCAGATTAGGATGTGGAAGGTACAAAGATGGCTAAAAGCTGCCTTTTACCCTCCCCACTGCCCATAATACAACCAAACCTCAGCATCCACAATGTTTAGCCAAATTTGGGCAGACTTTTTTTGGTTTGGAGAGCTGACAGGATGTTTCCTGAGACAGGTTTTTCTTATGAGACTTCCCGTTCCAGGTGGTTCAAAAATATCACAAAAATTCCCTGCTCTGTGAAATTCTGTTACTTTCACTTCAAATTGCAGCCAAAAACAAGAAGTGCAAAGACTTGTGAAAAGGAAATAAAAGGTTATCTAAACTTTTCCAGGCCTCAAGAAGTGTTCAGTCAGGTTTGATTTTTTTGAGTGAAGATCCATGTTGATTCTTATTTTGTATGCTCTGACTGACCCATCCGTAATCTTGATATGCCTAACACTGAACAGCACCTTTTCTTTTGTTATATCCTATCAGCATCTCATCACATTCATCAAAGGAATAGCGGCAGATATATTTTTGTTATACAGGTGCAATATAAAGTGGTGACATATTTTGCTGATAACCATACACTTTTCTATCTATATAATTTACTGGACACTGGAAAACTTTCCTTTATCTAGCTATATAAGTTCCTTCTTTACATTCTTTTGTGTTGCCAACTGTCATGATTTCATTATGAGTCTTGCGATATTGGCTATTTTCCTCATAGCCCCAGCTGTTGGAATCAAGATGTTGCTTGAGAATCTTAGCTTTCACTTAATTTTTTTTAAACTTGTGATAGAGGAGGAAAGCTTGAAACCTGAGTGCATCCTAAAGATTCAGGAACCAGAAGCCAAGTAAAAAGCCCTACATTTAAAAACAACAACAACAACAAAAAAGAAACATGATTTTTGGTGGGACAGTGGTCTGGATCAGGTTTTATTAACCAAAACCTTTAGATTGATAATACTGAGTCTTCCAGCCCAAACCCCAGCTTCTCTGAAGAATAAATGGGTATTTGCTCAGTTTCAAGACATAGGGCCAAATCCCCATAGCCTTAAACAGTGAGGTAAGGGTGTGGACTTAAAGAGCATGAAAAGAAATTGTTTTCATAGACTCATAGGCTTTAAGGTCAGAAGGGACCATCATGATCATCTAGTCTGACCACCTGCACATTGCAGGCCACAGAGCCTCACCCACCCACTCCTGTACTAGACCCTTAATATCTGGCTGAGTTACTAACATCCTCAAATCATGGTTTAAAGATTTTAAGTCCCAGACACTCCACCATTTACACTAGTTTAAACCAGCAAGTGACCAGTGCCCCACGCAGCAGAGGAAGATGAACCCACCCACCCCAGCCCAGGGTCTCGGCCAATCTGACCTGGGGAAATTCTTTTCCAACCCCAAGTACCAGTTTCAGAGAGTTACTGCTGCTTTGATAGCCCTTGGGTACAATGGATATTTTGGCTACATCATTCTTTAGTTCTCTAAAGCAGCAGAGCAAATACTACTACTCCACTACTTAGTCTGTGCACTGGGCAGATCTTTCATTGTAGATAGCGATGACAACAGTCATTCCAAAAAGTCTGTTTAAAAAATTGAAACAAAAATATATTAGTTAGTACTCAGAGGTCAAGGTTGTACATATAATCTTGACTCTGCCCCCCCGGCATGTGTGTGTTTGGATAGAGTTTTTAATTGAATTATTACATTCTGCTCGGCAAAGTATACAATATTATAGAGCCCTAGTTCCACAGTTAAGGTTCCAGACTTTTGCTTCTATGAGTTTATAATGCAGTATTTACTACTACATTAGATACGCATGTGTAGTGTCTTTTGATACCATATACTATTCTGGTTGTGCAATTCCATACTTTAAAGGGTTCTTCATATATATCTTTTCTTTGTGTAGAAAATTCTGTGTGTTAAAACTGAACCATGTGGAAGTGAGCAGGAGGAAACCTATATAAATTAAAGGAGGAAAATAGTTTGATAAATTTGGGCTAATTTTGATATCCTAAGAAGTGGTTCACAAGCCTGTATCAATGCAAATAAAGTTCCATTAGAATTTGAATCAATAACTGTTATGTTACCCTCATCTGAGAGATCTGAGCAACAATACTCAAGTCTTGCTGTGACAGAAATAGAGGAAAGATAACCTAAGGTTACTTGGCTTTGCCTTGTGCCTTATAACATATGGAGAGATATTTAATTGTATTTCCATTCTTTGTGCTATGCAATTATTTAAGCGTATACTGGTTACCATGCACTGTTTTTTTTTTAAGTGCTGCTTTTGCGCACATGTACAGTCCCTTAGTGTTTCTCCATGATTTACTAGCGGATAACTTCACTCAGGTTTCTGTGCCAGCCACCTGGGATTCTCTAAACAGTAACTGAAAATAACTGAAGCTTGAGAAAGTTTACTGAGGACACTTGCCTATGAGTTTTCTTAATTGCTATTCACTTTACTGTGTGGCGCTTGAGGGGAGACAAGCACATGATCAGCCTATTGATTCCACTCATTTTCTATGATTTTTTTTAAGCGTTCAGTTTAACCCTTTCCCTTTCATTAAAACATTTCCAATTCACATTTAAACTGGTGCTGTTTTTGTAGTATGCAGTATACTAACTTTGTCTCTGTGAGTGCGACTAATGTACCAGTTTTAATGCTCATCAGTAACAGAAATCTACTTATCCGTTATAGGTCAAACCCTGCATGCGGCTTAGCTGGCTCAAGGTGCAGGTGGTTACAGCCCATATTCTTCAGGAGGTTGCAGTTAAATTAGAGTGGTGATTTAATTTCATGTTCTCAATCAGAAGTACCATATTACCATATGAAACACTATTCATTTTGCATATTAGAGGGAAGTTGTTCAATCCACCCCACGACCCTTCCCTCATGCACAACTCCCAACTGTAGTTGGTCCTTCTGCAGCATTTGTGAAATTTTGAGTGATCTAAGCTGAGCATAAATTGGCTGGGGCGTGATCTTCATAGGTAAAATCAACAGGCGAGGAATGTGCCCAATTTGGCCGGAGGCGGGCGGGGAGCAGGAGAGGAAGAGATGAGAAGGTTGGGGTAGTACTAAAGAGGAGAAGGGAGAGGGACAACTTACAGTGGCATCTCCTTCTAGCGGCACCCTCAGGATGAGGTGGGGGAGATGACTAGGTAGGAAAGAGAAGAAATACCTCAGTTCCTTCCCTATGAAGGATGAGATAAAAATGAAAATGGCTTAATATCATCCTAGCACTAAGGGTAAATATGTAGCCACTGAGTTAATAGTGAGCAAAACATGAAGACTGAATTAAAATGCAACTGATCTAGTGCCCAAGTCTATTTTAATTGAACTGAAAGGCAGTTTTCTCTTTGGCTTCACTCAGGATCAAGCTCATAAGCTCTTCACATATTACTTTCAGATTTGTTGTTTTTGTTAATGGTAATAATTCTGTGTATGCAAATGAAACTTACTAAGAATTGCAAATAAAAAATACTCCAATATTTATTATAAAAGCTACAGGGAAAACAACCAGGAGATAATATCTGAGGAATGAAGGTTACAGTTTTAGTAATCATGAATAGAATTTTAACTCAAGGGATTTCAATAGTGAGGAACGTTTTTCTTTTTTGTTAGGCTTCCCAAACATTGGTTGGTTCAATAACTACACAATTTTACTAGTATTAAAATTAGGAGGTTCCCCTATGGTTCACTTTATTCAATAGAAACATATTGAGAAATATATGAACATTAAATTGGTGAGCTATACAGTTCAAGCAAAAGGTTTTCATACATCAACTACGAACAATATATACATGAAAAAAGTAATGCAAATCAGACTTAATACACTGTTTTACTTCTTCAGTACAAATGGAATAATAGGAATATTTATACTTTATAAATTTCTCTATAAATAGCATACCTATTACAATTGTTTTCATCTTGTCTTAGAGTACCTAGCTTTAGTCAAAACCATTCAAAGATAAAATTCCAGTATTTCTTATTTTCATGGCAATTCCAAAGATTATCCATTAAGTAACAGCAGTGCTCTTTCCCCCTCCTTTGCTGGAATTACCCCTATGACTGCAATTTAGCATGTACATGTTTTGCATTAGAATTTTATCCTCTCTCTTTCACATCTCTTACCAGAAGGTTGAACTCGGTTGTGCTCTCTAATTTTGGTTTACTCAGCTTTTCAAGGCTTTACTCTCATATGAGTTCCATTCCTGTAAAGGATTCACTCAGTGCGGCAATAATATTAAAACCTCTCTCTCTCTCTCTCTCTCTCCTGCTCCTGCCTTTGTATTCGTTTTTTTTTTTCCTCACTGAAACCATTAAATAGCTTATGGTTGGAAGGATCCCAGATAATGCATAAACTCTCCTTGTACATCTCAGACTATCCTACTTATGCAAAAATTATGATTGTTGCAGGTGTAACTTCCAGCTGAAGAAATTAGGAAAAGGGAAACATACATTGGTGTTCTGCTACTGGTGCTGACCATGTAGAAAATTCTGAGATTACCCACAATCTCCATTGAATCTCCAAATGTATTGACCTGAGCTGTACCAGCCAGGAAAATAATAGTCACCCTGAGGGAAGAATAGCATTGGATTAACAGCTAGATAAAGACAAAAGAAAATGCCAAGATTAGTCATTTTATTTCTGGCTATAAAATATAACAATGGGGGGGGGTGTTTAAAACAACACATAAGTTATTTATCTTCACTCAACCCACAGTAAAATACACAGGCCAAAAATACAAGTCCTAGAATACATGGTTTGTCCTTGAAAATTCCTGCAGAGAGGTATAGATAATTTGCTTGTTAACATCAAATAGGAACATCTTGGAGTCTGCTTACTCACAGCATCAGACATCATGACATTGACCTTTTTTTAAATATAAAATATAACAGTTTCTCACACACACACACAAACTGGGATACCGATCCTGCCCCCGAACCTCATTTGCTAAATCCTATATCCACTGTTGCTTGTGCTTAGGACAAGAAAGTGAAAAATGAATTCAAAGAGGCTGCAAAAGAAGTAGATGTGGAAATACAACTTCTAATGGGATGGGGAGAGAGGGGATACACGAATCTTAAAAAAATAACTATGTTAAGAGGACACTGAAGCCTAATTAAGCATGCAAAAGTCAGGAGATGCCAAATACAAGGCTGCGCTCACAAATTCAAGGCTGTACAGGCAACTCTGCCTCTTTGGGTATGTGTTGTGATACAGGCTTTAGTTATGCAGTAAAATATTTTGTCTGAAACCTTAAATATACATGCTCAGGTTGCTAGCAAGTTATTTCTATGCAAGAGGGGAATAAAACGAAAGGATTAGTTGTGCTTGGGTTTACAATGGGTTCTTTTCTGTGCATTGTGATATGGTAGTTCCCTCACCACTGATCCGTATCATGAGCTGTACAAAATACGTAATCATACTAAAATTAAGAATATGTTTTGAAATATTGTATTTTATATTTTAAATGCATTTCCCTAGTATGAACTAGTGAATGTTTGCTTTATTGACTCTTTCACTATTTAGCTATAATAAAAAGCTATTGACACTTTTAGCTACAATAAAAAGAAAAATTGAAACGCTGACATACCTAGTCAAAACTTCACCTTTCTGCGACTTCATTCACTTACTCAACTGCCTTCTTTTCTGTTCTTGTTTCTGTGACTTCCTACACTTTGGTTTTGCTCTGCTGTTTGTGCTGCTATAACAATCTAAAACTCTCTTCTTCCAATCTACTCCCCCTTTAAAAATTGCCTTCAAACCTGTTGCGTAGTATTGGCCTGTATTGACATGACCTTGTGACTGCTGGTCCCACAAAATTGAGTTGTATAAGTTATATAGGCCACAGAGTTAAGGAACTAGTGGAGGTAATATATAGAAAGTGTTTAGCATGTGGTGGATATGTAATTAAAGTACCAATACATTAAAATATTTTTCATGTAGCAAGGATTAATATTAATTTGTCCTATTTTTGTGACCCTTATCTCCACAGTATTTAAGCACCTCAAAACTTTAATGAATTTACACTCTCAACACCTATAGGGGTAGGAAAGAGACAATATGCCCATTTTGCAGATTAGGAAATGAGGCACACAAACTAAATGATTTAACCCAAGCTCAGGGGATTATGTGGCATGGCTGGGAAGTGAACCCAGGGCTCTGTGTCCCAATCCAATGCCTTAAGCACATGGCCTTCCTTTCTACACCATGGAACTTTGAAAATATGAGATTTCCTTTGTGTTTACCACATGCATATGTTAGTCCCAATGATCTAATTATTCCCTAGTCTATCACCCAGTTAAGTATAGTTCCAGTTTCAGTTGCAACATGTACTGCTTGAGAGCCTTCCCCCAATACAGCCTACTTTTCAGTCAGAGGCATCCCTTATGCTATTGAACTACTCTAAAATGAAGCACCAATCAGAATTAGCTGACACACAATATAACTCATGAATGTTTCTTTCAGTGATATCCATCAACATGATGCCACCCACTGATTTGAACGAATGCTATAAATTAGACTAAGTTGCAGAATCTCCCAGCTGGGCACCAGAATCCCAGTGCAGGCGAAGTCAATGTTGACAAGTTCACCTACATAGGCTGCATCCAGAGTTCAAACTGTCACAGCAAACAAGGTGTTCTTCAACAAACAGGTCTTGCTGCCTCCTGCATGAAATCCATGTCTTGCTAATGGATGCAGAAAAGTCTTTGAGTTGAGGCAAAGTTCAGGATCTGTCAAACCTGTGTATTGGCTGTATGGCTTTACATGTCAGAAACCTGGACCATCTTACAGGCAGAAGTGGAGAGCTAGAGGCATTCCATATGCACTATCCATGCCAATGCTGAGTATACAGTGGTTTGATTTTGGGCAAAATGTCATAATCTAGCAGAGAACTGACCTTCCTTCAGTCAATCGTATACAAAAGTGGCATTGTACGTCACCAGGGTGGACAAAAACACCCCAGCATACCATGCTCTCAAAGTCTCCTTTGACACACCCTGACCCTACCTGGCATTGCCTATAGGGCCCTCCAGGAGATTTGTGGATTCGCAGGAGTGAACTGGATCTGGGAACTTCACTGCATGACGCCTGGTGCAACACCATCAACTGTGGTTACTTTGACTGCTGCAACAGTCCTTAATAGACTAGGCATGGATGATGATAATGATATAGATTAGATAAATTCCATATTTAACCTTCTGTACTTTCCCTATCTGTGACAGAACCTGAGGTTCAGATTTTCTTTGATCCAATAATATAGATTGCTACTTAGCGTAAAGGTCTACTCCATCTCTAATTAACATAGTTGTAGCTAAATTGATATTGATTGTTAGTGACTGATGCTAACTAATACTGACCTTCATACTTAAATGAATTTACAGTAGATGTATATGTAAAGGTAAGCATTTTCAAACTTCATCTCTAAGAAGCTGTGAAAAGAGTAAGGAAGAACAGATGTTATTGTAGTGATCCCCTTAAGAATCATTGACAAAATTATTTCTTAAGTTCTCTTCTGCTTTTGGATATGTAATTTGTATTTTGACAATATTGGTGTTATGCCCAGACATACATATTTACCTACAGATTTAACAAGTTCTTTCTTGTAGCAATTTTTATTCTTTCTCGTGGCTGTTAAAACTCATAACAGAAAAAAAGGCAGCTGTAACAAAGCCAAATTGTATTTATGACCTAAGAAGATGACAATATAACTTCCTGGCAGGTAGCATTTATAACGTATGCTGACAAATAAATCTTTGTTTATGACTGGGATGGCCAAACAACCCAAAATGTTTGTTAATAAAGGGTTTTATAATTGTGTGAAACAAAAATCCCTTATAACATTCTGAAAGCTGAATTTAACTGGATGATGCTTTATTATTTTGTAATAGATGGTACCGTTGGCATGAATAAGATTTATTATGTTAGTCAAATGAAAGTGCATGGAATGAATACAGAAGTGTAACTGTCAGTACCTGCACAACAAACCTAATTAAATGGTGTCTCATTGAAGATGATTTAAATGAAAAGATAATGAAGCAAATCACATGAAATGTGTTTGACAGAATTTTTTCTGAAAGAATAGGAAAGGTCATTATAATTAGAGAAGTAGTCTTCTATGTTAAACTATTTTTAAACTAATTTATAACCCTGAGTTTAAACAAAAGAGTAAAAACAAAATGAAATGGAACATCATCTTAAATGTATTTTTGTTTGCTGGGCCCAGAAAAGGAAATCTTAGAGACACTTTATCTATAGATGGGATTGAACCTTACATCAAATCTGAATCTTCCCTGAATGCTGAACAATTGCAAGTTCAAATCTAAAATTCACCACTCACACCTCTCTATTGGATTGAAGTTAGCCAAGACCCCCAGATTTTAGAAATATTTTCATATGGATCTGATTCTGGTTGTGAACTTCATGACTAGGGACCTTATCTAATTTTAATAAATGTTCCATCCATGTAACACATGCTGTGAAGTCAATGAGACTTTAACTCACAGTTTCATATTTGCACACTGATGGAAAATCTACCTCCCATACAGGTGAACAAAGGGGTTAACAGGAGTCTGAGTGCTCAGTTAGCCCACCTTGCTGCACCTAGAGGGTGCGTCAACCTTGATTTGTTGTTAGGCCCAGCTGGGGGAGCTTGGTTGTCTTCATGAAAGAAGTGGAAGCTGCAAGGTGGATACAGAAACCCAGGAGAGAGGGAGTTCCTGCTCTCTGGAAAAGTAGATGGATGAAGGTCACAGGGAAGGAATTAATCCCTGTGTTGGGCCCTGGAAAGGGGGTAAGGCACAGAGAGGAAGTTCTGAAGGGTCAGCATCCCAGAAGAGAAAGAAGGAAGTGGGAGAACCTAAGGGAGAAACCAGAGGCCTGGAAACCAGAGGAGAGACTGTGTTAAGCACAGGCTGCAGGGAATCAGCATAAGGGACTCAGATGGAAATGGCCTGGGGAAACAGCAGTACATTAGAAGAAACAGGCCTACCTACTTAATACAGGGTCCCAGGGCCAGAACCCAGTGTAGAAGGTGGGCCTGGGTTCCGCAACCAGACCCAAGGAAGATGTGTGCAAATCCAGTGTAAGGACTGCTGAAGTTGGAGCCTTAAGGCCGGGCTGAAGAATAGACAAGAGGTTGTTGTGATGTTTTTTGGACTTTAGTTGTACTTTTTGTTACTCCAGAAGAGGTGGAGATTAATCATGATCTGGCCAGAGGGCTAAGTTGAGAGAAGAAGCAGACCTCAACAGGCCTGGAGCAATGGTCACAAGGTCTATTACAGAGGACATAGCCTGCTATGCCACACCCTGCCAGAAGGGGGTATTCCAGTGGTGAGCCTGCTATGCCACACCCTGCCAGAAGGGGGTATTCCAGTGGTGAGTCTACCCTTCTATATGCATGTACAAACATTTTATCCACCAGTTTCCATGTGGTCTGGTTCACCTGCACATCTACCAATGTGATATATGCCATCATGTGCCAGCAATGCCCCTCTGCCATGTACATTGGCCAAACTGGACAGTCTCTATGTAAAAGAATCAGTGGACACAAATCAGACGTCAAGAATTATAACATTCAAAAACCAGTCGGAGAACACTTCAGTCTCTTTGGTCACTCAGTTACATACCTAAAAGTGGCAATTCTTCAACAAAAAAACTTCAAAAACAGACTCCAACGAGAGACTGCTGAATTGAAATTAATTTGCAAACTGGATACAATTAACTTAGGCTTGAATAAAGACTGGGAGAGGATGGATCATTAGACAAAGTAAAACTGTTCCCCTCTCCCCCCACTGTTCCTCAGACGTTCTTGTCAACTGCTGGAAATGCTTGTCAACTGCTGGAAATATCACTACAAAAGGTTCCCCCCCTCACCCCCACTCTCCTGCTGATAATAGCTCATCTTACCTGATCACTCTCGTTACAGTGTGTACGGTAACACCCATTGTTTCATGTTCTCTGTGTATATAAATCTCCCCACTGTATTTTCCACTGAATGCATCCGATGAAGTGAGCTGTAGCTCACGAAAGCTTATGCTCAAATAAATTCATTAGTCTCTAAGGTGCCACAAGTCCTCCTTTTCTTTTTGTGGATACAGACTAACACGGCTGCTACTCTGAAACCTGTCAGAGACTGAGTTGAGGCTTTGAGTCAAACTTAGTTCTCTGGTTTGTTCTTGGGGCAGCACAATTTAACTGAGATCCACTGCAAAGTGCCAAGATTGGCCACTTACCAACCCTCTCCCATATGCTCTCCTGTATTCTTCCAGAGTTCCAGACAGGGCCATTGCTTCTCCCTAATTCTTAAAAGATGTAGCCTCCTCCTGTCCTATCATAACATAGTCTAGAAATAGTTAATCGGCTGGTCGTTAATGTTTAAGGACAGAAGGGCTCATTATGATCATATGGCTAGCAGCTCTGTGACTGAGGCGGTGCCTATAACATTAGATAGTCTTTACACTGATAGCCTCTGGAACTCCTGAGCAATTATTCTATGAGATTCACACATTTTGTGTAGGAAACGCCTGTGGGTAACATTTCTACCCATGAAAAAGTATTCTGGGATGCTATTTGCCTGATTTCATGTCTGGTGTTACCTTTATATCTCCCAACCCTTCTCTTTCCCTTCATGGTGCATTTTTAACCGAACTGCGGTCAACTCTACTGTAGATTAAAAAATCAAAAGTAATTTGGACCAGTATATAGAAGAGAGAACTGGCATTGTGAGACAGCTGTCAATACTTCATTCACAGTAGTAAGAAGTGAAAATCTGTTGTGAAATCAAAGGTCATTAAGAACAAAATGCAGGATTGGAAACAGTTTCCAAGCAGAAAAAGTCTTCTGTTTTTCATTTCTCACCATGTTGTTTGCTCAGTAAAAGATGCATTTGGCAAAGAAGTGACTCTC